>NW_027362761.1:1001531907-1002824407 GCF_046119375.1 Phyllobates terribilis
GGTTGCTGTCTGCAGTCCAGTGTCAGTTGTAGCTTTGCTTAGTTAGGTGTGTGTGCTTGCTCTGTGTCTGACTTCTTGATCTTGTTGCTGACCTAATCCATATACCTCCTTGTATTGTAACCAGCATTGCATATTGAGCTGCAATTTGCATACCAACTTAATTGTGCAATATTTATTCAAATGTGCTGTTTAATATTTTTATATATTTTTATGGTATATATTTTTTGACGTGATCATGTTTATGCTCTGTAAGCCGATGCCAATATAATACTCGGGTATAGAGTGTTTTTCTCTGCCTCTGTTTTTTGTCCATAAATATTGGTATACTATATATGGTTACCTGGATTGGTAAACCTTTATTTGTAAAAATAACTATTTGTTAATAAATTTTGATATTATTTTTAGATATATCCGGATCCCATATCTCTTGTTTGGAATCAATAGGTTATGTATGCTCTGTTTAAAGAGGGGATTGTATTTATATAGAGGACCACTATATGTTCTATAGAATAAATGGCCACTATGTAACCCCACAGCAATAATGTTCCCCTTTGTGCCCCCTCAAAGTAATGGTGGCTCTTAAAGTAATGATACTCATAACCCTTTCTCACAACAGTCAGTGGTGCAAGGCAATGACATCATTGTGCTGCCGGCAGCAGGCTGCTGATGTATGTGACCCATTAGAGAGACTGGTAGAAGCTAAGTAGCTCCTATGGTAAAATGCCTCTACACACATGGCATCTTACATGTCATTCTCATTGCATCTATTAATTACAAAGATCTTTCATTTTTATTGGCAAAGTTGAAAATGAAAGCAAATCTGTCACCAGGTTTTTGCTGCCCCCTCTGAGAGCAGCATGAGGTAGGAGCAGAGACCCTGATTCCAGCGATGTATCACTTAGTTTACTTGATGCTGCAGCTTTGATAATCACTTTGTCTTCCCTGCAGATATAGCAGTGCTTAAAAGCTGATCTGTGCTCAACGCCACCCCCACCACTGATTAGCAGTTTTCTGTGAACACTGTGCATTGAGATAAAGCTGCTAATCAGTGGTGGGGGCAGGATTACACAGGGCAGGTCTAAAGCCCCCGTCTCACATAGCGAGATCGCTAGCGAGATCGCTGCTGTGTCACGGTTTTGGTGACGTAACAGCGACCTCACCAGCGATGTCGCTATGTGTGACACTTTGTAACGATCAGGCCCCTGCTGTGAGGTCGCTGATCGCTGAAAAGTGTCCTGGACCATTTTTTGGTCGTTGCTCTCCCGCTGGTCAGCACACATCGCTGTGTGTGACCAGCGGGAGCAGCGATCAGGCTGGTAACTATGGTAAACATCGGGTTACTAGGGGCACACCGCACCTAGTAACCCGTTGTTTATCATGGTTACGAGCCTGCTAAAGTGAGCGGTAACCTGCCGCTCACTGTAGCAGAGTGGTAACCATGATAAACAACGGGTTACTAGGTGCGCGTGTGCCCCTAGTATCCCGTTGTCGGGATCGTTGCAGCGTCGCTAAGTGTGACGGGGCCTTAAGAGGCGCCTGACAACTAGTCCTCTAGTTGTAATCTCCTTTTGATAAAACACTGATTTTAATGAACCTACAGCAAACAGCCTTGTAAATGAAACATCTCTGGAATCAGGGGCTCTGCCCCTACATCATTCTGCTCTAACATTACACAGCAAAAACTTGCTGATAGATTCCCTTTTAATAAGCAATCTAGTTCAAGCGGGCAATGTTGATGCTTTTCATGCACAAGGTCCACAGTATATAAGACTTGTTAAACAGGCAATGTGCCGGGTACTTAAGTATATATTATCCCGCCTAACACTGTGGCATCCATTTTACTGAAGCACAGACATTAAAACAGACATATTTATAGTTCTATAGCAATGTTTTATACTCCAGATAAGTGTCCTGAAGCCTGGTGATATTTATTTTACTGAATATCTGATGTTTGTACTGCAATTTACCTCCTCCACAAGCATATCCCAGCAATCTGTAATCATAGCTGCCATTTTTTAAAGATCATTGAATATTCCTGTGCAAAATGCTGTTTACAATTTTTACAGATCTATAAGCATAAGAAATGTATTAATCTGTGGACATCATTTATTTATTTAACTAAAAGTCTGGCATTTATGGAACAGGTATTATGTTCTGGCTTTTAAGGTGTAATGTATAATCTGTAAGAAATACTGCTGTTTCCTTCTACACTCCAAAGATAGACTGATATGTCAATTGGTGACTTATCAAATTGGCCTTAGCTTAGGCGTGTTTGAAATAGGGAAATTGGATTATGAGCTGTGCTTTATTCAGGAACTGATGGGAGCTGCACAATATGTCAGCACTAAATAAATAACAGGAAAAAGAGAGCAAAATACTTTACAAGGTAATGTCATATCAGTTTGAAAATGACTATACACAACTTCTGTAATGTTAAGGTCGTGTTATAGCAGCTGTGCTCTGATAAATTACTACCAATCTTTTGGCTGAGATGTGTTGAGACTGCATATGAAATGCTCAAGTACATGGACATATTTAGAGGATTCACAAAATATTATCATTCACTTTAAAGGGAATCTGTCAGTATGATCAACCCCCTTAAGCCGTCCATATGGACATGTAGGTCATAGGAAGCTGAATAAAGTTATAACTTGATATCTGTCATCCGATGTTATATTCCTGAGAAATCCATGTTTTTTTATATGTAAAGGAGCTGTTAAAGGGGTTGTCCGGTCAAAAGTGATAAGTCTGCAGTCACTCTGTGTGACTGCAGACTTATGAATCCCCCTAGCACAGGCACTGTGCGCTGCGGGGATTCGCCGTTATCAGACCCGGGACCAGAGGCTATGTATACATTATACATACCCCCGACCATTCAGCACCGCCTCGTTCCATACACTTGTATGGAGCGAGGTCACGCCCCGTCTAGTGACGCGGACGACCAGTGAGGACGTCCAACTAGAAGGCGCGGCCTCGCTCAATACTAGTGTATGGAGAGCGAGGCCGCGCCCACTGGCCGTTTTTTTTTTTATAACTTATACATACCCCCTGTTACCGGGTCTCATACCAGCGAATCCACGCAGCACACAGTGCCTGCTCCGGGGGGATTCATAACTCTTCAGTCACACAGAGTGACTGCAGACTTATCACTTTTGACCAAACAACCCCTTTACGATCTGAGGGCCAGACATAGATCTCCCTGAGAATCTGCCTCCAGAACTTATTTTAAATAAAAGGGGGCGTTACCAGTGTGAGACATGTAATGACTGACACTGTGCTCTCATAATTACACACAGCTCTGCACTGAGATCAGAGCTAATACAGTACAGCAGAGCTAACGCAGAACAGCAAAGTTGAACCTTGTCTCATTACAAACTCAACAAGCACATTTTCAACTGTCCTCTCACAGTACTGTCAGCCCCGCTGTACAGCCCTTCCCCCACACTGACTGCCTGAGAGATGGAAGCTGAACACCGTGAGAGGACACCAGCAGCTGCAAATGTGTTTGTAATGAGACAAAGTTCACTTCTGCTGCACTGGTATCATTTTCTTCAACTCTTTATGGCTTTATGGTACTTTATTTTATTGCTGAAGATAACAATTTTCACCCAGTGGCTTGAATGTGAAAAACAGCTTTTAATATGCAGGTTTTTTTTTTCATTTTGATAATGTATGTCTTTTACTACTGCAGATTTTTCCTGTATGACATTACTTAATGAAACCTTGCCCATAATTAAATTGCAGATAGAATCCAAGGGTGAGCTCAGATGGTGTGACTAGTCTTGTGGCTGAAACTCAGCCCAGCTGTAGTAGCTAATAGTTGGACGATTTGGGGTAGATTTTCCGCAGCGCGTCCAGCCACATTGTCTGTTTTCACCCTTAGGCTGTGCTCACAAAAAAATATTTTTAATGTGTGCTGTCTGTGTGGAAAATAGACCGCATACAGATAAAAGCTTAGCATATGTGCTAAAGTACACAGGTTACTTTCCACACCTGACTGAAAAAACCTGAAGAACTGAACTGGAATGTGAATTGGTATGCATGCAGCATGTAAGAGCATGTTCACACATGGCCATTAAACAGAAAAAAACAAAGACAGAAACACAATGCACAAAACCTGCAATAAATAAATAAACCGCAATAGTGCATGAAAATAATAAAGGGTACTTAGTTAACATAATTTTGATCAAAATAATGCGAGAGCCATCCCACCTCGTCACGGTAACCCTTATGGGACAGTCCTAACTCTAATATTTAAAACCTTACCGTTTGTCAAGTGGCATACATGTGGATAGGGGCTGAGAGACTGAACCACTAGTGGAAGCAGAGACCTGAGAAGCAAGATGAATAAACTTTTCCAGCTCAGGAAAGGGCGGCCACACCCTTATATGCACTTGTGCACATTAGACTGAAAAAACCTGAAGAACTGAACTGGAATGTGAATTTCACACATTGCCATAAATATTAGAGTTAGGACTGTCCCATAAGGGTCGCCGTGACGAGGCGGGATGGCTTTTGCATTATTTTGATCAAAATTATGTTAACTAAGTACCCTTTATTATTTTCATGCACTATTGCGGTTTATTATTTATTGCAGGGTATTTGTGTATTGTGTTTCTGTCTTTGTTTTTTTCTATTTTCCACACCTATCTAAGGTTCTGCTAATCTGGCATTGTTCACAGACTGGACTAGTGCATCTAAATGGTCACAGCCGATGTATACTTGCATCAGCCATGATCTGGGCCTGGAAGCGGTCCACCTCTTCCTAGGAACCTCCGACCTGGACGGCCCATCGCGTGAATTTGTCCTTGAGCTTCTTCACTTCGTCCTCTCACATAATTACTTTTTATTTAAAGATACATGTATCTCCAAAAGCGTGGCACGGCCATGGGGGCGGCCTGCGCGCCCTCGTACGCCAACCTCTTCCTTGGGGCATGGGAGAGGGATTTGTTTGGCGATGAGGGCTCAGACCAGGTCGTCTTGGCTGAGATAAATCGATGACATTTTATTTTTTTGGCGGGGGACGGTGAAGGAGCTTGATGATTTTATGGTGCGACTCAATTCTAACTCGCGTGGGATCAATCTTACCTATACATATCGTGCTAAATTCATTGATTTTCTTGACGTCACTCTGGAGGTGGATGCCCACTCCGCCATCCAGACTGACGTCTACCGCAAACCAACGGCAGTAAATGCTTTGTTCCACGCTGAGTCTGCACATAATTCATCAATGATTAGGGCTGTCCCGTTCGGACAGTTCCTGAGGATGAAGCGGATTTGCTCCACTGACTCTAAATTTGAGACACTGATCGCAGATATGGCTGATCACTTTAGGAATCGTGGATATAGTAACAGGAGCATCGACCGTGGCTATCAGAGGGCACGGGGAACTCCCTGTAACCAGTTATTGTATCCAGTCCGTTTGGGGGAGGCGGTCAAAGAACAAGAAGGTACCCATTATATTTCCACCTTCAATCACGAATAGGACTCTATGTGGCAGATTCTGACTAAACATTGGGGTATTCTTGGCATGGAGCCCTCCCTGCGAAGCCACCTTGGTAATCGCCCACTGATGACGGCTCAGCGGGCCAAAAACCTGAGGGACCTCTTGGTGTCTAGCCACTATGTTCCTCCTCCATTCAATCCATTTCAGTCCCGCGGACCCACGGTGGGTTGCTTTCCTTGTGGCCACTGTCTTGCCTGCGTTAATGTCCTCCACAGTGCGTCCTTTGCATCATCTGACGGCTCTCGCGTATTTAGGATTACAAATTACATCTCATGTGGCACCACCAATGTCATCTATTATGCCGCTTGCGGGAGCTCAAGACACTACCACGTCAATTTCGGGACGTACATAATTCGGACCCAAGGACATTGAAGGTGCGTGGAATTACACCTTGGCTCCCGGGGAGGTAATGCCGCAAAACTTCTGTCCCAAGAAGAGGCCAGATGGATGGTCACTCTGGACACCTTGGCTCCGCGGGGTCTAAATGAAGCTCTAAGCTTCGCACCGTTTTTATAAGCAAGGTCTCCTGTATATAAATACATATACATTCATTTGTTCTCCTGCAGACTCTGAGCTTTAATATATATACACTGTGTGCAGAATTATTAGGCAAATGAGTGTTTTGATCACATGATACTTTTTATACATGTTGTCCTACTCCAAGCTGCATAGGCTTGAGAACCAACTATCAATTAAGTAAATCTGGTGATGTGCATCTCTGTAATGAGGAGGGCTTTTGACTAATGACATCAACACCCTATATAAGGTGTGCTTAATTATTAGGCAACTTCCTTTCCTTTGGAAAAATGGGTCAGAAGAGAGATTTGACGGGCTCTGAAAAGTCCAAAATTGTGAAATGTCTTGCAGAGGGATGCAGCAGTCTTGAAATTTCCAAACTTTTGAAGCGTGATCACCGAACATTCAAGCGTTTCATGGCAAATAGCCTACAGGGTAGCAAGAAGCGTGTTGGCCAAAAAAGGCGCAAAATAACTGCCCATGAATTGAGAAAAATCAAGCGTGAAGCTGCCAAGATGCCATTCGCCACCAGTTTTGCCATATTTCAGAGCTGCAACGTTACTGGAGTATCAAAAAGCACAAGGTGTGCGATACTCAGGGACATGGCCAAGGTAAGGAAGGCTGAAAAACGACCACCTATGAACAAGAAACATAAGATAAAACGTTAAGAATGGGCCAAGAAATATCTTAAGACTGATTTTTCAAAGGTTTTATGGACTGATGAAATGAGAGTGACTCTTGATGGGCCAGATGGATGGGCCAGAGGCTGGATCAGTAAAGGGCAGAGAGCTCCACACCGACTCAGACGCCAGCAAGGTGGAGGTGGGGTACTGGTATGGGCTGGTATCATCAAAGATGAACTTGTGGGACCTTTTCGGGTTGAGGATGGAGTGAAGCTCAACTCCCAGACCTACTGCCAGTTTCTGGAAGACAACTTCTTCAAGCAGTGGTACAGGAAAAAGTCGGTATCGTTCAAGAAAAACATGATTTTCATGCAGGACAATGCTCTATCACATGCATCCAACTACTCCACAGCGTGGCTGGCCAGTAAAGGACTAAAAGAAGAAAAAATAATGACATGTCCCCTTGTTCACCTGATCTGAACCCCATAGAGAACCTGTGGTCCATCATAAAATGTGAGATCTACAGGGAGGGAAAACAGTACACCTCTGGGAACAGTGTCTGGGAAGCTGTGGTGGCTGCTGCACGCAATGTTGATCAAAAACAGATCAAGCAACTGACAGAATCTATGGATGGAAGGCTGTTGAGTGTCATCATAAAGAAAGGTGGCTATATTGATCACTAATTTTTTTTTTTTTTTTTTTACATGCCAGAAATGCTTATTTCTAAATTTTGTGCACTGATAATGGTTTACCTGGTGAAAATAAACAAGTGAGATGGGATTATATTTGGTTTTTATTAAGATGCCTAATAATTCTGCACAGTAATAGTTACCTGCACAAACCGATATCCTCCTAAGATAGCCAAACCTATAAAAAAAAACACTCTAACTTCCAAAAATATTAAGCTTGGATATTTATGAGTCTTTTGGGTTGATTGAGTTGTTGATCAATAATAAAAATAATCCTCTAAAATACAACTTGCCTAATAATTTTGCACACGGTGTATTGTTGATGGCTATTTATTTTATTATTTTATTAATTTTATATTTTTGCTTATTTTGCACTAATTTCTTTCCTTTCATTCTGTGCAGTGCTATGTGAGACTGATATGTATGCCTCGTTTATGATTGGGAAAGCTTCAAGCGTCTGGTTTTGCGGATCATCAATATTTGTACTTCAGTGTCCCATTTACTTATGCTTTTCAGCCCTATGTTCAACTTCTGCATTGTGCCCCTTTGCTATTATACTTTTTATATATATTTCTTTATGTAATTTTTCTTTATTATTTTTTGGTTAATACCATACGGCACTTATGTCATAGTATTTATATTTTTCATAGTGTTGATTCTGCAGGTGGCCATAAGAACTATTGGTGATTTCGTCCACTTATTTATAGTTACCGCTTTGTCTTGTTTCCCCTTTGATTGTGAGCTGCGGTGCGCCGTGGTGATCCTCCTCTCTTCTGCTATCAGCTGCTTTGTGCATGTCCTCAGGAACCACGGCTGTGTTGCTGCACACGTGCATTTGGTTTAACGGCCTCGGCTTGTGCGGCTGCAACAGGGACCTCCTGGCACATTCGCCGCTGTTCAACTCTTTGGGCGGCACTTTGACTGGCATTAATCTGGTGGTCACGTGATGTGACACATGACCGCTCCTGGGACGTACTTAAAGGTCCTTTTCCTGAACACTGCTCTAGCCTCTTGATAAAGCAACATCATCCTGAGCTAAACGCACGTCAAGGCTTTTTCTGCTGTCAGTCACATCTTTGCGGTGCTCCATAGCTTCTTGTGACCTATTTCTGGGTAAGATTTCATGTTGGATTGGCTGCTATTATACTATTTGTGTGTGGCTAACCATGGCCCTATGTGCACTCTTACTATGTGGCACCTTTTATAAGATATCTCATGTGTAGCCATTTATTCTTATTTATCTGCCCCTTACTGGTCATCTGTGGAGCACCGTATTTCCTGGCACTTTTGTACTTTTGTCATGTTATTTTTCTATGATACTTATTTATAGTGTACATTGTTGTAATGAATAAAAGTTTACTTTTTATGCCCTTTATACTCAGTCCTTTCTCCTTTGTCCTCATATTGCTTGAGTCGGCATGCTCTCGCGATACACCAGTCCACTGATGAATGGTGTATTTGCGACTCTTTTTGAATAATATATTGGGTCTCCGTTTGACTAGTGCATGTAAATGCATGCAACTTCTGCACCAATCTGCTATGCAGGCTAGCGCATGGAGCCACACAGTGAGCCAGTCACTTTCACAGTTTGTGACCGTGTGACAGAAGTCAGCATTACGAGTGCTAACACCATTGCCAATAATAACTGTCAGTCAGTTACTTCCTGTCCTAACAAGTAAGGGTATGGAAGTGTACAAGTCTCAGACTGTGAGCGCAAGAAAGACTGTATGCAGTCTGATAACTATAGATTTAGAAGTGCAGTTATGTTCTAATATGGATGAAGGTATTCAGAAAAAGTTATTTATTGTTTTTGAAATGTATAATAAATTAGCTTAATAATGTGCTATACTTTTTTAACTTGCCACTTATCTTCCCATTTATGTATCCTCCCTGAAGTCCCGGAAGTTCTGTGTTTCTGCCCTTCTAACACAGAATATCTCCTCCACTTCTCTGTGTCAGCGACATGCTGAAAAGGGACTAGCTGTCTGACCGTTCATCAGCTAAGCCAGCCCCCTTTACCTGTCACACTTGATAGAAACAAAGAAGAGGGCTCCTTCATCTATCATGAATAGGATTATGTGTAACACTATCAGAGGCCGCAAGCAAAAGCCAAGGGAGAATGAAATATAATACATTTTTTTTTAAACAGTGGTACAATATGACATATTTTCCTTAAATGTGCTTCATGGTTCCTGCAGTTTTTTTGCGTTATATGGAATTACTGACAATTTGAAATGAGTACAATTGACTAATTTTATACCCTAGGAAATACAAACCAGTGAATCTTACTTTTAGTTGAGCATTCTATATGTACTATACTTTTTTAACTTCCCACTTATCTTCCCATTTATGTATCCTCCCTGAGGTCCTGAAAGTTCTGTGTTTCTGCCCTTCTAACACAGAACATCTCCTCTACCCCTCTGTGTCAGCGGCATGCTGAAAAGGGACTAGCTGTCCGATCGCAGTTCATTAGCTAAGCTAGCCCCCTTCTCCTGTCACACTTGATAGAAACAAAGAAGAGGGCTAGTCAACTGAGCAAGACCGTCAGAGGTTGGCTCCTTTAAGCATAATGGCAACACAAAGAGGAGGGAAAACTATCTGCTTTTGTTGGATTAACAGTGGATTTTCTGAGACCATGAGAAGGAATATGACACAGGATGTTCCATGGTTTGCATTATAATGTATATTAATACATTTATTTATTTTACATTTCAAAGCTAATAAATATATTTTTTTCTGCTATTTTAGTCACTAACCACTCTACTGGAAAGTTGCTGGGATAGCTAGCCACCAAAATGCTATCATAGTCTAGTTTATGCCATAAACACAATTATCTTATTCCAAAGAGACTAACTACAGTATATTGGAATTCTCAACCATAGTTCCCTCTTTTGTTCATTAACAGCTCAGTTAGTTTCATATGTTCTTATATCAATTCTGCAAAGGAGAAGCAAAACTATAAAGCAAGAAAAAAAAAAACAGAGACTCAAGATGAAAGAGGGAAATGATTAAATGTATGATTCCAATTATTTCACTTTACCAGTAGCTTGAGTTTAGTACATTTGTGTCATAAGTAGTAGCTTATTCTGAGCTGTGAGATGTACAACAAAACTATCTGCTCAGTTCCCAACAGTATACCAGTCTATGACGCTAACATTTCAGTTGGGACTAATTTATTATCCCAAAGTCGGGTCTAGGTGCATATTGTGAGTAAAAGAAATGATGTCCTGTCACAAACCTTTATATTTAACATCACCAGTTGCTATTTACCAGGGAATGTTATAAGTGACGGTGTGAGAGCAAAGCATTTATAAATCCTGTACTAACACGAGAGCTTTCACTGCATTATTTTGTAGGCTCATCTATCATGAATAGGATTATGTGTAACACTATCAGAGACAGCAAGCAAGAGCCAAGGGAGAATGAAATATAATACATTTTTTAAAACAGTGGTACAGTATGACATATTTTCCGTGAATATTCTTCATGATTCCTGTAGTTTTTTTGCGTTATTTGGAATTACTGAAGATTTGTAAAATTTGAAATTAGTACAATTGACTCATTTTATATGCTTGGAAATACAAATCAGTGAATCTTACATTTAGATGAGCATTCTTAAATTGAGAAAGTAAATGCTAAAATAACATTAAAAAAAGGGTTTATGTTTCTTTCATTGACTATATTTTATGCACCTGTCCCGGAAACGGCCTTGCTTTCCTCTCCTTGGTCCGCTGGACTCTGCTATGCTCCATGTCATGCTTTGCAGATGGCCCGGCGTGATCCCATGTGAGCATCAGACCAGGCCTATATAAGGCTCACTAGTACACATCCATGTGTCTTGGTATTGTATTAAGACTTTTGTGTTGCTGGACCTTGACTTGCTACTCAGCTTCTCCTGCAATCCACCTGCCTTCTTGCAGTTTTCTGACTTCCTCCACCTGCCTCCAGTTTCCTGCTCTCCGCACAACCAAAAAAGAACTGATCGAACAATATAAATACATTATATGTGATAGAATTTTATTAAAGACACCAAAGGGCAAAATTAAAAAACATAAAGACAAAGGCATAATATAGACAACATAAATAATTAAAAAGAGGAGCAGATCAGTACGTACAGCATGATAGTTTCAAAGAATAAATCCACACATTTATGATAAAAGATATAATATACACAATATATAAAGTGCAGTGAACATAGAAGATAAAGTCTAAAGTGATAAAGTGCAATACTTGTAAGAGTAATGTTCTGTTCATATATTACAAGATATGTAATAGAAAGATCTCAAAGTGATAAAGTGCAAAACATGTAAAAGTAATATTGTATTCATATATTACAAGGTATGTAATAGGAAGATCTCAAGGTATAAAGAAGTAGACTTTAGTAGAAAAATAAAAATCCATTGTAATATACAGGTGCATCTCACTAAATTAGAATATCATCAAAAAGTTTATTTATTTCAGTTCTTCAATACAAAAAGTTAAACTCATATTATATGGAGTCATTATAAACAGAGTCATCTATTTCAAGTGTTTATTTCTGTTAATGTTGATGATTATGGCTTATAGCCAATGAAAACACAAAAGTCATTATCTCAGTAAATTAAAATAATTAACAAAAAGCACCTGCAAAGACTTCCGAAGTGTTTAAAAGGGTCCTTTAGTCTGTTTCAGTAGGCTCCACAATCATTGGGAAGACTGCTGACTTGACAAATGTCCAGAAGGCAGTAATTGACACACTCCACAAGGTCCCAGAGTTCCAATTTTCATTTGGAAATCAAGGTCCCAGTGTCTGGAAGAAGTGTGGAGAGGCACACAATCCAAGCTGCTTCACATCTAGTGTGAAGTTTCCACAATCAGTGATGGTTTGGGGAGCCATGTCATTTGCTGGTGTAGGTCCACTGTGTTTTATCAAGACCAAAGTCAGGGCAGCCATCTACCTGGAAATTTCTTTCTCCAGCAGGACTTGGCACCTGTCCACGCTGCCAAAAGCACCAATACTTGGTTTAAAAACAACAGTATCACTGTGCTTGATTGGCCAGCAAACTCGCCTGACCTTAACCCCGTAGAGAATCTATGGGGTATTGTCAATAGGAAAATGAGAGACACCAGACTCAACAATGCAGACGAGCTGAAGGCTGCTATCAAAGCAACCTGGGCTTCCATAACACCTCAGCAGTGCCACAGGCTGATTGCCTCCATGCCACGCCGCATTGATGCAGTAATTGATGCAAAAGGATCTCCGACCAAGTATCGAGTGCAATTACTGAACATACATTTTAGTAGGCCAACATTTTGGATTTTAAAAACATTTTTCAAGCTGTTGTTGTGAAGTGTTCTAATTTACTGAGATAATGACTTTTGTGTTTTCATCAACATTAACAGAAATAAACACTTGAAATAGATCACTCTGTTTGTAATGACTCTATATAATATGAGTTTCACTTTTTGTATTGAAGAACTGAAATAAATTAACTTTGTGATAATATTCTATTTTAGTGAGATGCACCTGTGAGATGTACCAGTGTTACTTCATCCCTGTGAAAGGCGTTTTATTTCTTTTTGGTAAATAGTTTCCTGCACTCCACCTGCCTGTCTGCGGTTTCCCGATGTTTTCCGACTGCCTGCGGTTTCCTAACATCCTCCACCTGCCTGTGGTTTCTTGACGTCCTCTTACTTCTTGCTGTTTCCCGCACTATGCCTACCTGCCTGTGTTCTCCTGTTCCTTGGCTGCCCATATCCCATGTGCCCCTCCTATCTGCTGCGCTGATGCCTGTGGTCCAAGTGCCCATCCAGACCTTGGGCTCGGAGGATCCACCTCCCCTGCCACTAGGCACAAATTTACAAAAGTGAACATGAGGTTCTTAGTTTAACATTATGATCAGACTGTATGATGCCCATTATCACATCACGGTGAATCTTTCAGTGGGTCTTTAGCCTAAAGGGTGTAATGCCATGGGCAAACCACTGTCAGTGCGATGGTACACCTTCAGGTCGGGTAACCTGGTGCCTCACAGCATCCATGCTACGAGGCTGAGTCCCCATGACTCCAGGCCACACCACCCCACAGGCACAAAACTAAAGAAACCATGGCTGCCACATAGCATCAACACCAGGTGACCACTTTCCACAAACTTTCAGACTGGACTGAGAGCAAAAATAGGCAGAACTCCTCTTGTAGTCTCCTGCTAATTTCAAAACACCTGAATCACGTAGAGGACATTTTTTTTAAATGTTTTCACTCGCTCATGTATCGGTACTTTTGGGACTTCCATGGTTACTGCTTCATGCTCCTGTCGTTGACTGGTCTCCTGACAAGATCACTCAGTGGAGTCCCATTTTGTTTTCATAGTTACCTCAAAACTCTGAAGCAACCCTGTCCTGTGAAACTCTGTTTCACATCTGTTGTCTCCAATACACCTGCACCCTATCAGGACTTCTCTGATGTCTTCTCCAAGGAGATGGCCGATACACTACCGTCTCATCAGCCATTTGACTGCGCCATTCCACTTATTCCTTGCATGGAACCACTCAGAGGGAGAGTTTATCCTCTATCTTTTTGGGAGACTGAGGCAATGTCAGCTTACATCAAAGGGGTTTTCCAATACTTTTTCACCCACATTATATATCATAGCTCTTCAAAACAACACCTTTTGTAATATACTTGTATTAGATGTATAGCTTCTATGAGCGCATCTCAGCAGGGATCACATGGTACTGGATAGTGTGACAGAGTCACTGGTGTTATATTAGAGGGGAGGTATGTGTCACTCCGGCTGCTAGCCTGTGTGAACTGAAACCTACAAACTTTCCTTCAGCATGTTATGTGTTGGAAGTTAACTCACCTAAAGGGTGTGGTTTTATGTGAATGGCAAAGAGGGTGGGAAGTCATTCACCCTACCTCCCCTCAGGGTGTGGCTGAGCAAGCTTAAATGCTCAGTTACTTTTTTTTTTTCGGTTGTTGTTTTTGGAGAGGCAAGGTCTCCAGTCTGGAAGTCATAGCTCAGGAAGGAGCTGAAGGCTGGGCTACAACCTGTGTGGACAAACCCCACACGCCTATGGACTGTGCTATCGTTTATCTTTTGTTTTGTTGTTTTGCCAGTAAGGCTGTGTTTATTTTGCTGGAGCTGCTAGCTTTATGCCATACAATAAAGCCTGCAGAGAAAACCCAGGTTCCTGAGTCTACTGCCAGAAGCGGCCGAGTGAGTTGTCTTACCACAGTTGGTGCGAGAGTGCGTGCAAGATTCCAGGAACATGTATACCTGCTACAGAGACCGGTGGATGTCCTGGGTGAAGGCTGTCAGCCAGCAGGAGACGTCCGGCAGCATGGAAAAGCTAATTAAGCACCTGGTGCTGAGCCAGTAGAGCATACAGCAGCAGCACCCAGAGCAGCTACAGCAGCAACGAGAGCAGCAGCAGGAGACTGTAACATCCCTGGCAGCGTGCTTGCATAGTGCACCACCTCCCACTATGCAAGACCGCAATCTTACCTGTCAGTCCAGCCTGCAAACCGTGCTCCAGTTCATGCTGTGTGCATGTCTCTTGACTGACTGCTTAGGGCGGTGGCCTGGTTACTTCCTGATTCTTATAGCTGCTGTGGGCGCACCCCTAATGCGTCTCCAGCCTATTGCTGTGAGTCACTGGATATTTAAACCCCCTCCACCCAGAAGGAGGTGCCTGAGCAACACCTTCACTCAGTTTGTCTTTGCAACTGTATTGCAAGGTCCTGTCCTGTTTCTAGTCTGTTTCCGACACTCTGGGGGCTGCATACCCAGACCTGTTACCTATGACTTCTAGTCTGTTTCCACCACTCTGGGGGCTGTATACCCAGGCTCTTTCTTGTATCTCATTGCAGTAGCAGTTCCTGTCTGAACTGTATCCTAGCCTGTTACCTGTTTGTCTCTATGTCCTGTAAGGCAGCGCTACTTATTATCCTGGGGGATACTCGCTTCGCTGCGTCAATCAGTGCACACCAGCCATATTTCTCGGTATTTCTCAACTCAGCAGTTTATTAACTCCATAAACCGTAGTTCACACACATAAAGTCCACAAGCCCAAGTGGCAGACCGGCCCACTTGGCTCTAATTACTGCCTTCCGCAAGGTAGTACTAAACAATGTCCATGTAAATGTCCATAACACAAAAGTATTACCTTTTGCAGGCTTCAGCTGTAATAGTCCATTTCATACGCCACCACTGTGGCTTCACGGCTTGCCACACGTGGTCTCCAGCCTTTACTCCCGTCCAAGGCTTACTGGCATATTGTTATGTTCTGCTACCAAAGCTAAGGAAAGAGAGGAGATCTGTCCCTACTATAAGACTCAGCTGAATCCCTACGATGTAACAGGGAACCTGATTCTGCGATCAGACCTGCTAAAGTCCTAATCTAGTCTGTACGGAGACCTATAGATGTGAGGAGGGAATCCCTACAAGTACTAAGGACTGGGAGGAATATGGGACACCTCCTAACAGAAATAGTAGCAGACAGACGAACAAACAAAATAGATAGAACATAGAGGTCCGTAGACCAAGCAAACTAACAGAGTTAGATACAGAGCACAGGCTAGCTAGAAAGTAGATATACAATGAAGTCCAGCAAAGCCAGAAGGGCGGAGCAGGATTAAATAGGCCAACAAGGTCATGTGACCAGCAAAGGAAAAAAAAACCTAACAGCAAGGTTCTAACACATATTGCACATTTCATATCCAGGCTTCACCCTCCAGGACGCTTGTGTGGCACTCCGAGGCTTACTGGCATCCCCCACACTCTCACACAGGGATCCAGGCTTCACCTCCACCGGAGTCCACCAGGCCACTCCAGGCCTCACACGAGCGGTGTTCCCACCACACACAGGGAACAGCCTCGTGCCTCTCACACGGTGCCCACACAGGAACTCCCAACAACCAGGAACTCCTACACACCGGAACACGCCCACACAGGAACACACAGGGTTTATATATACTGCAGCACACACACACACCCGCAGATAGGACCTTAACTGTGTGCAAAAGGACCTGTGTGATGTCACGGTCATGTGACCAGTCAGTTAAAGGGGAAGGTACATGGTCATTCAAACTACACTGAACCATTAAAGGGATGTCTGCTACATCACATATTCCCCCCCTCTGTTCAAACTTGTGGGGTTGAACACATAATATACACAGTCTATATCCCACAGTTCACTCTGAGACCATGCACTTGACCCTTGGTTGTCCAGCCCCTGGAACATTAGTCATTGACATTAGCCCACTCCTTAGGGACCTACCATCTGTCAATGTCATCGACTCCGTCAAGTCACATTTCCGGGTCGTAAACTTGTCAGACTTCCCTCGCTCCCAGCGGCTCCCCCGCTCCCAGCGGTCAGTCGAAACCCTGTCAGGTCTCCCCCGCTCCCAGCGGTCAGTACAGCAGTGCGACTCTACATTGTTCCGTCCTCTATTAGGTCGATTGTATGGGCCACTCAACCCTGAGTCACTGGAGGTCTCACTACCTCCAAACCCACTCCCAGGACATCTTGAAAGGTCCCTAACCTCAGCTGCTCTGATATTTAGGGAGCCCTTTCTCTGTCTGGTCTCACACTTTCTAGACGGCTGCCATCTTCTGCTGCTCAGATGATGCTGTCTATTTACCCGCAGTCTAGCGAGATTCTACTTTTCCACCTCTCGCAGGTAGGTCACTCGGTACTCCACCAGCATGCTCATATCTGCAAGACTTTCTTCCGTTCCTACAGCGTAGAACGACACCATGCCGTCTTCATCCGGCATCCAGTCCCGACGATCACGTGGACTGCTTACTTTTACCACACCAGACTTCTTCACCATCATCTGCATGGCTCGGCCATTTCTTCCAATGAGCTCTCTCACCAGAACACGAGGCACCCGTATGACCTCTTCTTGCAGACTGTGAGCCTTTCTCATCAACTCCAGTTGTCTAGCAGCTTGCTCCGTCTTCAACCGGAGAAACCGCTTCATGCGAATACATCGCCAATGTATGTCACTCAGGATCGCCACCCTCTTCACTGTGACTTCAGTCGTGGACAGGACCACCAGCTGTCTAGCCTCTGAGGTCAAGTACACCTTACAGGCTCCCACGGCCTTCTTAAACTCCTGATGCACGAACTCACGGGTGCATTCTTCCCTCAAGTCCTTGGGTACATCTACGAGGCACTTGTACCGAGACGTTTCGGTCTCACCAGTGGTTCCCAGACGATCAACCAGCTCAGGTTTCAGGGACAACTGACTTCCAGCTTCTTCACCCTGGATGCTTCCCCTGAGCTGACTCACAGCTACAACTTCACAAATTTTCGTCTTGACCACCTCCACTTCACCTTTATCTTCCAACACCATACTCTTAGCTCTCCTCAGGTCCACCTTCTCATGGTCTAAGGGAGTAAGTGCAACTTGTTTGCCTTTTCCCTTCTCCAGGGAGACCTCGTTCACCACGTGACACTTTGCTAGGCGACCTTTGAGCTCTAAAACCTCTCCTTCCAGCTCAGTTACTCGCCTCTCAGCAGTCCATCTCTGAAGCTCTTCCTGCTTCAACTGCTCTTCCAGCAGCAGAGGTCTCTCAGACCTCTCCGTCTCCAATGCGCCCACTCGGCTCTCCATAGCCAGTCTCTCACGCTTCTCTTGTGTCCACTGGGCTTGAAGCAACTCCTTGAGCTGCTTGATCTCGGCTCTGACATCCACCGAACCCTCCAAGCCCACATCACTCGAGGAGGTATTTGCTTCATACCTCCCATCACCAGCGGTCAACTTCTGGCCCTGGTCTGTGGCTTTTCCGATGGACTCCTCCATCTTCACTCGCTCAGCTTCCATCTTGCTGACTGTTTCCTTAAGGTACATCTCCGCCTTCTGGAGAGTATCACAGGACATCTGTAGCTCCTTCACCTGAGCTTCCAGATCTAGGGTCTTTCCCCGGAGATCATCATTCTCCTCACGGATATCTTGCAGAGTGGTCTCAACCACTTGGTGCACTTGCTCTGCACCCGCCTTATCCTCCTCTAGTTTTTCTTTCACCTTGAGGAGATCCTCATAATCTCTCTTACTCTGTTGCAGTTCCCTACTGCGTTCACCACACTCCTTCTTGGAGTCACACAGCTCCTGGTTGAGCTGTTTGCGCAGTCGTTCTAGGATTTGTTCACGTCCAGAAACTCCATCCTGCCGCGTCTCCTTCTCAAGTTTCAACTGCAAAACCTCTTCCTTGATTTTGCGGCGGTCCTCCTTAATTGCGTGGAACATCTCCTTCCACTGGACAACTTCCTCGTTGCTTCCCTTTAGATCTCGCTGTAAGTTCTTCACAACCTGGTAGACCCTCTGCCGTTCAGACTCCATGCTCCGCTGGTCTGAGGACACGTTCTCCAGGTCCGTCACCTCCTCTTCTGCCTCTGAAGGAGGATTCACACTTGAAACAATGGCACACACCATTACATTTTCTTTACTTTCACTCTCAGCAAAGAGTACAGGAGCAACCTTTTTGTGGCCCCTGCGCCGTCTACGGCGAGAGGTGGACTCTCTCCCCTCGTCTAGCCCCTCCTGACTGACCTCTCCTTCTACTTCCGTAGTGTCACCGTCAGCTATGGGGTCTGTGTCACTTCCCATGATGTTGTGGACTACCAGGTCACCTCCCACTTTGACTTCACCCCCTTCCACTGGAGCTACCCCGTTATCAACGGTCACCTTGTCATTTTTAGGAGGTACCCACCCACAATCATCAACAATTTCCAGTTTTCTACACTCCACACTCTTGTGAAAATCCGCCCCCTTTTTAGACTCCGCCCCCTTTTTTAACAACCACACCTGTAAGGGAATTTTTGCAAAAAACATCAGCGACAGTCTTAGGACTCAGTTCACAGGATCTCTTACCACCTCCCCGGGCACTCTGGGACAACACGGGCGCCCCCGGAGAGTTCATAGAATGGTCCACTGCCGCCATTCTATACGGTGCTCACAGCTCCTGTGGTTCCCGCACCATGTCCTGTAAGAGTTTCTCAAATACCTGCTCCGGTCCCAACTGGCCCTTCAAACGCTCAATAGCTCCAGACACCTCTGTTGCTTTGCTCACAGCCATCACGGTACACTGTTCACACTTGAACTTCACCGCTCTCCCCGAAAAATTTTTCGTGGCCCCGCCGAGCCACCGCAAAACAGGATTTGAGTGCGATGTCAATCTTCGGAACCCCGCCGAGTTGCAGCAAGATGCTTTGAACTTCGTGAGCCCCGCCGAGCCACAGCAAACCAGGTTTGAGTTCGACGACCTTCACAACCCCGCCGAGTTGCAGCCAGATGCTCCACCACACTCGTCGACCTGTACAGTTGCTCCCAGCAACCAGACTGCAATTGCCCCTAGCAACCAGACTGCAATTGCTCCCAGCAACCAGACTGCAGAGTGCCCCTAGCAACCAGACTGCAGTTGCCCCTAGCAGCCAGACTGCAGCTGCCCGCACTCTCAAACCACATGTAAGGCAGCGCTACTTATTATCCTGGGGGATACTCGCTTCGCTGCGTCAATCAGTGCACACCAGCCATATTTCTCGGTATTTCTCAACTCAGCAGTTTATTAACTCCATAAACCGTAGTTCACACACATAAAGTCCACGAGCCCAAGTGGCAGACCGGCCCACTTGGCTCTAATTACCGCCTTCCGCAAGGTAGTACTAAACAATGTCCATGTAAATGTCCATAACACAAAAGTATTACGTTTTGCAGGCTTCAGCTGTAATAGTCCATTTCATACGCCACCACTGTGGCTTCACGGCTTACCACACGTGGTCTCCAGCCGTTACTCCCGTCCAAGGCTTACTGGCATATTGCACATTTCATATCCAGGCTTCACCCTCCAGGACGCTTGTGTGGCACTCCGAGGCTTACTGGCATCCCCCACACTCTCACACAGGGATCCAGGCTTCACCTCCACCGGAGTCCACCAGGCCTCTTGTGTGGCACTTCGAGGCTTACTGGCATCCCCCACACTCTCACACAGGGATCCAGGCTTCACCTCCACCGGAGTCCACCAGGCCACTCCAGGCCTCACACGAGCGGTGTTCCCACCACACACAGGGAACAGCCTCGTGCCTCTCACACGGTGCCCACACAGGAACTCCCAACAACCAGGAACTCCTACACACCGGAACACACCCACACAGGAACACACAGGGTTTATATATACTGCAGCACACACACACACCCGCAGATAGGACCTTAACTGTGTGCAAAAGGACCTGTGTGATGTCATGGTCATGTGACCAGTCAGTTAAAGGGGAAGGTACATGGTCATTCAAACTACACTGAACCATTAAAGGGATGTCTGCTACATCACAGTCCGTACCTTCCCTTTTCCTGCAGTATCTGAACCTGCACCTAACTCCAACTCGTTGCTCTGTACTTCTGTTTGTGAGTTTTGTGTCCACTCGCTACTTCATAGGAGTACCTTGTGTGTATCTGGTTCTGCTTGTCCCTTTTCCTTTCCTCCGTATCTTCCTCCTGTGTTCTAGCCATCTTCCTGTATTTTCCAGTCTGTTCCATGTGAACAGAGCCCTGTCCTCTCTGCCTTGTCCACCGCACCTGCGGTTTCGCTCCACTCTGTCTTCCCCACTGCACCGGTGGTTTCTCTCTGCTCTGACTTGCCCACCGCTCCGGCAGTTTCCCTCTGCTCTGCCTTACCCACCGCTCCAGCGGCTTCTCTCTGCTCTGACTTGCCCACCGCTCCAGTGGCTTCTCTCTGCTCTGCCTTGCTCACCGCACCAGCGGTTTCTCTCTGCTCTGACTTGCCCACTGTTCTGGCGGCTATCCTCTGCTCTGCCTTACCCACCGCTCCAGCGGTTTCTCTCTGCTCAGACTTGCCCACTGTTCCGGTGGCTTCCCTCTGCTCTGACTTGCCCATCGCTCCGGCGACTTCTCTCTGCTCTGACTTGCCCACCGCTCCGGTGGCTTCTCTCTGCTCTGCCTTGCTCACCGCACTAACGGTTTCTCTCTGCTCTGACTTGCCCACTCTCCGGCGGCTTCTCTCTGCTCTGCCTTGCACACCGCTCCGGCGGTTCCGCTCTGCTCTGCCTTGTCCACCGCACCTGCGGTTTCTCTCTGCTCTGCCTTGTCCACCGCTACGGCCGTTCCGCTCTGCTCTGCCTTGCCCACCGCACCTGCAGTTTTCGCTACGCTCTGCTTGCTCACCGCACCAGCAGTTCCTCTCTGCTCTGCCTTGTCCTCCGCTCCGGCGGTTTCGCTTTACTCTGCTTGTCTACCGCATCTGCGGCTCTGTACCTGTCTCCCAGTCTGTACTGGACCCTATCCAGCCTGCTCTCCAGCCTGCTAGTACCTCCCTGTCTGCACTCCAGACGTGCTTGCCAGTATCTCCCTGTCTGCACTCCAGCCGTGCTTGCCAGTGCCCACCTGTCTGCATACCAGCCGTGCTTGCCAGTACCCACCTGTCTGCATACCAGCTGTACTTGCCAATACCCACCTGCCTGTATGCCAGTCTAACCTGCCTGTTCCTGCATTCCCCGGTGTAGGTCAACAACTGTGACCGGGGTCTGACCTGGAGTCGCACCTGGTCCCTCTGCTCGGTTCCTCCTTGGTCCACGGAGTCGACTAAGCCTCCGTGCGACCTTGGTCAGATCGGGTTGATACTTAGTTACGCCCCTCCAGGCACTCCTCGGTTCATGGTACAGTGGGATCACTAATCACGCTCACGCCAGTCAGTCCAGGCGCGAGCGTAACAGAGACAAATAAACTCCTGATACAGGAAATCCAGCAGCTGCAACGACAGATGGAGCTCCTAGCAGGGGAGATCCGAGGCAGGACAACCGCCTCACCCCCAAGTCCAGTTGATGACACGTACATCAGGAAGACGGTAAGAAGAGCGTTAAAAAAGATGACCCCGGGGGGGTGACGTTGTGGCATTCCTGACTGTTTTTGAGAGGGTGGCAGAATGGGAGAGATTGCCTCTGGAGCAGTGGGCGGAGGTTCTGGTGCCATATTTGACCAGGGAGCCACAGAAGGCCTATTACGATCTAACTTTACAGGACACAAAGGAATACGCCAAACTAAAAATCGAGATATTGGCACGCTCAGGAGTAACTATGTCTGTCAGAGCGCAAAGGGTCCACCACTGGGCGTATGCTGGCGACAAACCTCAACGCTCACAGATGTTTGACTTGCTACATCTAGTCCAGAAATGGCTGCAGCCAGAGTCTTCCTCTCCTGCCCAGATAGTTGAGAGTGTGGTGATGGACAAGTTCATCCATTCCCTACCCAGGCCGGTGCAAACCTGGGATGCCCAGGGCGACCCTTGGAACACAGACGTGGCTCTGGTAGAGAGGTACCAAGTGGTCAAAAAATCCTTAGTGAAACCTGACTTACTCACCTCCCCATTCTGGAGTGCCCAAAAGGGGGTGGGTTCTCCATGGAAGTGGTTCACAGCCACAACTGGGGGGTGTCTCACTTCCACTGAAGGTGCCACAAGGACTGTTTTTAAGGATGTGATCTGTTTGCGGTATCACAATCCGGGACACTTAGCCACCCAGTGTCATACGTCTGCTGAGCCAATGGACTGCAGCCTAGGCAGACGATGTTCTTATTATGCTTACCCAGCCTGCAGTGTGGACTGTCAACCCGACGAGGGGCCACAGGTGTGTGCCGTATCCGTTAATGGAGTGATGGTCCTGGAGCTGTTGGACTCCGGGAGTCTGGTGACCTTAATCAGTGGCACCATTCCCCACCAGCTGATCCCTACAAAATCTGTGGGCATCTGATGCATACATGGGGATGCCAAGAACTACCCGGTGGCCAGAGTGGCAGTCGGATCAGACTGTGACGCCTAATCCCACGAGTTTGGGGTGGTCAAGGACCTGATACATCCCGTCATATTGGGGCGTGATTTTCCCTTGTTCTGGGACTTGTGGGGGAAGGGATCCAGACTGAGTCATGGGGACAAAAGCCAGGACCCTAGAGAAATACCCCGGTTGACATCGGAAGTGGATGAGTTCCCACTATGTGTCCTTGTCGGCGACGAGGACGAGACTGTGACCGAGGTGGCCGACCTCCCTGAATTAGAGGTGCCCGGAGAGAACTTTGGTCAGCTCAAGTTCAGGACTTGACCTTGAAAGGGGCGTGGGACAGTGTTACTGTTTGTAATGGTGTTGCTCAAGAGCTGAGGGGCAGACACCAGCTACCCACACTTTGCAGTTCAAGGGGAGCTATTATACCGGATGACCAAACTAAAAAGTGAAGAGGTAGTGGAACAGCTGTTAGTTCCAGGGCCATACCGTCGGAGGGTATTAGACATGGCCCACGCACATATTCAGGGGGGGACACCTAGGGGTTGAGAAAACTCAGGAGAGAATATTGAGGAGGTTCTATTGGCCAGGATGTTACCCGGAGATCTTAACTATTGTAGGTCCTGCCCCACCTGCCAGATAACTGCGCCCACCTCCCACTTCCATAGTCCCTTAGTTCCGCTACCTGTGATAGAGGTTCCCTTTGAGAGGATTGCCATGGACCTCATGGGTCTCTTAGTTAAATCGGCCTGGGGCCACCAATGCATCCTTTTGGTCATGGACCCTGTACCCTGAAACGGTCCCCGAAGGAACTCATGCAGTAAAAGTATAGCCCGAGAGCTGGTCCATATTTTTGCTTGGACAGGTCTGCCAAAAGAGATTTTGACAGACCAAGGAATCCCCTTCATGAGTAAGGTGATGAAGGAGCTATGCTGAGTCCTTCAGATTGCCTAGATTCGGACCTCAGTTTACCATCCGAAGATGGACTGCCTAGTGGAGCGCTTCAACAAGACCTTAAAGGCGATGCTCAGGAAGGTCGTTAAAAAGGATGGACGAGACTGGGACTACCTACTCCCATTTCTACTTTTCTCTGTCAGAGAAGTTCCTCAAGCCTCCACTGGCTTCTCTCCGATTGAGCTCCTGTTCGGACGGCATCCAAGAGGCCTCCTAGACACCGCCAAGATAACCTGGGAGGCCGAGGTCGCACCCCACCGGAGCATCATTGAACATGTCGCCCAGTTACAGGAGAGAATGGCAAAGGTGATGCCCATCATGAAGGAAAATCTCCTTCACGCGCTGGAAGCCCAGGCGAGGGTGTATAACTGGTCGGCAAGACTGAGACAGTTCCATCCTGGGGATCGTGTTCTGGCTCTCATTCCCACCTTTGAAAGTAAGTTCCTGGCCATGTGGCAAGGCCCGTATGAGGTGGTGGAGAAACTCAGTGATGTGAACTACAGAGTCCAGCAGCCTGGCCAAAGAAAGCCACACCAGGTGTACCATGAAAACCTGCTCAAACCGTGGCGAGATCGGGAACCCGTGAGAACTCTTTGCCTTGGAGCCTCTCCCGAAGGCCAGGTGAAAGATGTCACGATAGCGGTGACCCTTTCACCAGCCCAGAAGCAACAGTGTCGAGAACTGCTCCAGCAGAATCGGGACCTGTTCTCAAAGTTGTCGGGGCATACCCAGGTAGTAGAGCATAATGTACTAACAGAGCTGCATGTAAGGGTAAACCTGAAGCCGTACAGGATTCCTGAAGCAGGTGATCTCGGCCGAGGTGATGTTAGACCTTGGTGTGATAGAGGAGTCAAAGAGTGGATGGTCGAGCCCCATCGTCCTCATGCCAAAACCCAATGGAGAGTGGAGGTTTTGGAATGACTACTGCCGGCTGAATGAGGTGTCCAAGTGCGATGCATACCCGATGCCCCGCGTCAACGAGCTCATCAAGAGGCTGGGACCGGTGAGGTATATTACCACCCTTGACCTGACAAAGGGCTATTGGCAGATCCCCATTTCCCAGACTGCCAAGGAGAAGACAGCTTTCTTGGTGCCTGATGGATGCTTTCAATACACTCGGATGCCGTTCAGACTACAGGGGGCCCCAGCCACCTTCCAGAGGGCTTTGGATCGAATCCTTGTCCCACATAAGAAGTATGCCGCAGCCTACCTTGACGACATTGTAGTCTCTAGTCCAGACTGGGCTAGTCATCTACCTAAACTACAGGCCGTTCTGGATGCTCTGAGGAAGGCAGGATTTTCTATAAATCCGAGAAAATGTGCCATTGGAAAGGAGGAGGCCAAGTACTTGGCTTACTTTGTTGGTAGAGGTGAAATAAAGCCACAAGTCAATAAAGTGGAGGCAATCCAGACCTGGCCGCAATCGCTCTCCAAGAAGCAAGTGAGAGCATTCCTGGGAATGGTAGGATATTACCGGTGATTTATCCCAAATTTTGCCTTGATGGCCGCTCCACTTACAGATCTCCTAAAAGGCACCAGATCAACCATGGTGAAGTGGACGGAGGAAACAGAGACAGCATTTCAACAGTTGAACCTAGCACTGTGTAAGCAACCAGTCCTGGTCGCACCAGATTTTAAGAAAGATTTTGTGGTCCATACAGCCATTTCAGAGGTTGGCCAAGGACCTGTGCTCTCTCAAGAGATAAATGGGGAAGAACATCCCATTCTCTATCTGAGCCAGAAGCTCTTGTCCTGCGAGAAGAACTTCGTAATAGTAGAAAAAGAGTATTTAGCCATAAAATGGGCTGTAGATACACTAAGATATTACCTACTAGGCCAGAAGTTTAAATTTATTGCTAACAAGGAAGTTTAAATTTATTGCAAACAAGAACGGAAATACCATGAGAGAGGCCGTTTTTTTTTTCTCTTTTTTATTTTGTCTTATATATAAGTCATTATACAGGAAAGAATGTTTCCTAAAATTTTTTCCTATACAATCCATTTTATCTTCAGTTTTGTTTGTTTTATTGTCAGTCCGTAAAAGTGGCATAATACTCTGACAACATAGTTCCAGGCAGCGACCTTGGAGTCAGAGATGCATCCAGGAGTCTTCCCCATGCTGTTCCCATTCAATTTCTCCGGTGTTTCCATCCATTTCAGCAGTTTTCCAGCCTGACCAGACATCTTGGTAGGGTCTGCTGGAAAAATGCTCAAGCTTCCCATTGACTTCCATTATGCTCGTTACTCGAAAAGAGCACCCGAGCATTACGATTTGTTCGATTCGTGTAATGAGCACCCGAGCATTTTAGTGCTCGCCCATCAGTAATGTTGAGTACCTAAAAAGATCTTGAATGCTCCAATGTCACTCAGCAAGTTTCATGCCAAATATCCACTTTCTTCTATTAAGGATTCATCTTGGACGAGCCCTAAGCTAAGGGGGGATACTGTTACGCATGGGTCAGAAGAGAGATTTGACGGGCTCTGAAAAGTCCAAAATTGTGAGATGTCTTACAGAGGGATGCAGTCTTGAAATTTCCAAACTTTTGAAGCGTGATCACTGAACAATCAAGCGTTTCATGTCAAAAAGCCAACAGGGTCGCAAGAAGCGTGTTGGCCAAAAAAGGCGCAAAATAACTGCCCATGAATTGAGGAAAATCAAGCGTGAAGCTGCCAAGATGCCATTCGCCACCAGTTTTGCCATATTTCAGAGCTGCAACGTTACTGGAGTATCAAAAAGCACAAGGTGTGCGATACTCAGGGACATGGCCAAGGTAAGGAAGACTGAAAAACGACCACCTTTGAACAAGAAACATAAGATAAAATGTCAAGAATGGGCCAAGAAATATCTTAAGACTGATTTTTCAAAGGTTTTATGGACTAATGAAATGAGAGTGACTCTTGATGGACCAGATGCTGGATCAGTAAAGGGCAGAGAGCTCCACTCCGACTCAGACGCCAGCAAGGTGGAGGTGGGGTACTGGTATGGGCTGGTATCATATAAGATGAACTTGTGGGACCTTTTAGGGTTGAGGATGGAGTGAAGCTGAACTCCCAGACCTACTGCCAGTTTCTGTAAGACAACTTCTTCAAGCAGTGGTACGGGAAGAAGTCAGTATCGTTCAAGAAAAACATGATTTTTATGCAGGACAATGCTCCATCACATGCATCCAACTACTCCACAGCGTGGCTGGTCAGTAAAGGTCTAAAAGAAGAAAAAATAATGACATGGCCCCCTTGTTCACCTGATCTGAACCCCATAGAGAACCTGTGGTCCATCATAAAATGTGAAATCTACAGGGAGGGAAAACAGTACACCTCTCGGAACAGTGTCTGGGAGGCTGTGGTGGCTGCTGCACGCAATGTTGATCGAAAACAGATCAAGCAACTGACACAATCTATGGATGGAAGGCTGTTGAGTGTCATCATAAAGAAAGGTGGCTATATTGATCATTCATTTTTGGGGGTTTTGTTTTTGCATGTCAGAAATGTTTATTTCTAAATTTTGTGCACTGATATTGGTTTACCTGGTGAAAATAAACAAGTGAGATGGGATTATATTTGGTTTTTATTAAGTTGCCTAATAATTCTGCACAGTAATAGTTACCTGCACAAACAGATATCCTCCTAAGATAGCCAAATCTAAAAGAACCCCACTCCAACTTCCAAAAATATTAAGCTTGGATATTTATGAGTCTTTTGGGTTGATTGAGAATATAGTTGTTGATCAATAATAAAAATAATCCTCTAAAATACAACTTGCCTAATAATTCTGCACACAGTGTATAGCGGAAATAAGTATTTAACTTTTTATTTGTAACATTAAAAAAGCAAATTGGAGGAAACAATCTTGTCAAAAATTATAATGCCACACTAGAGTTTTACATATGAAAGTATGGAGCAGCATAAAGACAAGTTAGGCAACAATGAATATCTACTGGTAGGAAATCCTGATCTCCCAGTATATAAAGCCTGACAAGCCTAGAAAGGTACTGTAGTTGCCATCAGTATAACTTTCCCTTCAACAAAATATGTCAAAGTGGATAAAGTATAACTTTTTCACAGTTAAAATGTTGCCATGTTATGGGCGTTTGACGCAGCCTTCATTCTCAAGCTCATGGCCTTATTGATCAAGTGGAGATTATATGATGTGTGCTTGATTTAATGCACCTGTTTTCAATGGGTATAGCCGAAACACCAGGATGTATAATTTTAAGAAGTGTCCCTATACTGTTATCCGATTATGTTTATATGAACATCAGATTCTCCAATTTATATACTGTTCTTGTAATCTTTTTGTCTTTCTATTTACAGTTATTTATGAATAGGAGATATAAACATACAAAACATCAGCAGAGTTTGGGTCCTGTTGATGAATCAGGCGCACAGTAAATAGATACTGGAACACTTTGTCAGTATTAATAATCCCCATTATTTTATCCGAGTCTAAAAAGATGTTTGCAATATTTTTATGCTTGATTGTACCTAGCAAAAGGGAAAGTGTTATGGGCTCACATGGTGAGATAGATTCTCTAATCCAGAGGTCCCCAACCGCCGGTCTGCGGACCAGGACCGGGCCGTTGGGGTTTTTCAGCCGGTCCGCGGCGACGCTGACAGTTGTAGAGGATCAGCAGGGAGAAAGCCAGCATGTGATCAGTAGCCTATAAGAAAAGAGGAGGAGGGACTGGTAGTGAATAGATAATTAGCCATGCGGCCCTACTCGCAGAATGTGCTCAGGCAGGAGCAGGGACAAGCAGGTCATGTGTGTCCAGCGCTCCTTCCCCTCCTGCTAGCTGCGAGTTGGAGGGGGAGGGGCTCTGGATGCTAATGGGCAGCTAGATATGACGTCAGGTGTCCCACCCTTATGACTCCTGTAGCTGTGTTCTGGTGTCGTGCGGCCCAGCAGCAGATTTTCTGGTTAAAGTGAAAAAAGCAAATAACAGTGAAAATTCATAGCAGCAGTGGCTGTGTCCAGTAGCAGCAGTAGTGGTCATCATCATCAGATGGGACCTAGATGGGACCGTCTTGTTGCAGGAAAACAAGCCCAGTGCTCCCACTGATCCAGGGAAACAAGCCTGGTGCTCCCACTCATTCTGAACCTATGGTAAGTTGAATCACATTCTCATTATAAATGTCATAATTATATGATAAGTATGCACTAAGCTCCACCCCTCCATAACCCCACCCACATATGACCAAAGCCCCGCCCCCACCCCCACCGGGCCATTGAAAACTGGTCTTGCTTAAAGCCGGTCCCTGGTGCAAAAAAGTTTGCCGACCACTGCTCTAATCCATAGGTCAGAGTGAGCAACACAGACTCAAGTCGATGGGACAGCAGGCAGGGCTTGCCGGATGGCATGTGGAACAATGAGCACCAGAATAGGATGGTATGGAAGAAAGCAGGAAGACAAGTGGAGCAGTAACCATCAGAAGACAGCCAAGAATGTAGATATACACAGGAACTAAAGATGTATAGTCAGTCCATAACATGCAGCAAACAAATGGTTAATTGTAGAGTTGCATGCCGTCAACAGACAGATGGTCAATGGCAATCACTTAGACAATCAGGAAAAAAATGATTAACCACAGGCAGCAGTGATGAACAGGAAAACTGGATAATTACTTGCAGAAAAGATTACACACTGTAGCATCAAAGTGTGAACAGCACCAGTATTACCAAAGAAAAGTTTATGATTACAGCAGACGAGTGGTTAATGAGTAGTCTGAGCCAGGAGGTAAATGCAGATTATAAAAAAGAGGGAATTTGCTGAAGACATAATTAGCCAACAGAGAGAAATGGGTGGTGAGGCAAACCCCAAAAGTACAAGTAGTAACTGAATACACAACTTACTGAATACTCAGACAAAACATAGTTGTCTGAGTTGGGGCAAGTAAGGGCTTGGTGATGATGTCAAAGGAGTTTGCCCGATAACTTCAGAAACCTGCTGGGGACTACAGCAAAAGCGGGTGGCCATAGGAGAAGGAAGCAGGGTCCAACACCTCTGTTTTAAGATTTGCCTTAAAAATTTGCTTAATCTGAAGCCTTGTGAACAATTGAATAAACAAGGTTATATATTATACACAGTATACAATTTTTGCCAAAATGTAGTTATAGTATGGATTGTCTTAACTAAACTAATCTTTCCTTGATTGTTAGCTATTACAGGTGGTATTGGATATTACTCCACAAATAAATGTAATAAAACTATGTAAAGCTAAATCAACAATTTGTCATGGCATGGATTTTATTAGGTGTTTGTGTGGCTACAAATTACAAGATAAAGCTGTATGGCATACAGTCATTGCATCTTATTCAATTAACACTTGAGTGCTGTAGTCTGGTACTGTGCAGACCAATAAAGCAAATATAACTAATTTCCTCATGTTCCTGGGACCATTCCATGATTTTTCAAATAAAATGATAGTTCATGTTTTAGTACACAGCTTGGCTACAAAGCTTGATATATGCCAATGTAAGACATATTCTCAGTTCAGAATATAGCTAGAATACACCAGTATCAGTGGAGGTCTAACCACAAGGACCCCCACCAATCTTGAAAATTAAGTGTATGCAGTGTTTAGTTCAGTGCAACGTTCAAATTTTTTTCTGCAACCCTGCTGAGTATTTTTCCACTGGCTGTACAGGGAACTGTAGCACAGCCCCATTCACTTATAAAAATAGAAAAAGTGCTGCTGGATTTATATAAAAACAATTTTTAGAAATAATTTATAAAAAATACTGCAACAGAGCATCAAATGTGTTTCAAAAAGGGCAGATTCTATTGGAAATCTGCTAGTTACTTTTCAAATGTTGCCAAATCCAATAACACCTGGTTGATATGACGTGTTCTTTTCAAATGTGATGACAGCAAGTGCAATGTCTGTCAATTTGCAAACAAAACAAACACGTTTTCCACAAACAGTGGAGTCACAAATAAAATTCTATCCTTCATAAATTGTGACACTACATAGGCAGTTTATATTGTGGAATGCACCTGTTGCAGACTTAAATATACAGTTAGGTCCATATATATTTGGACAGAAACAACATTTTTCTAATTTTGGTTCTAGACATTACCACAATGAATTTTAAACAAAACAATTCAGATGCAGTTAAAGTTCAGACTTTCAGCTTTCATTTGAGGGTATCCACATTAAAATTGGATGAAGGGTTTAGGAGTTTCAGCTCCTTAACATGTGCCACCCTGTTTTTAAAGGGACCAAAAGTAATTGGACAGATTAAATAATTGTAAATAAAATGTTCATTTCTAGCACTTGGTTGAAAACCCTTTGTTGGCACTGACTGCCTGAAGTCTTGAACTCATGGACATCACCAGACGCTGTGTTTCCTCCTTTTTGAGGCTCTGCCAGGCCTTCACTGCGGTGGTTTTCAGTTGTTGTTTGTTTGTGGGCCTTTCTGTCTGAAGTTTAGCCTTTAACAAGTGAAATGCATGCTCAATTGGGTTGAGATCAGGTGACTGACTTGGCCATTCAAGAATATTCCACTTCTTTGCTTTAATAAACTCCTGGGTTGCTTTGGCTTTATGTTTTGGGTCATTGTCCATCTGTAGTATGAAACGACGACCAATCAGTTTGGCTGCATTTGGCTGGATCTGAGCACACAGTATGGCTCTGAATACATCAGAATTCATTCGGCTGCTTCTGTCCTGTGTCACATCATCAATAAACACTAGTGACACAGTGCCACTGGCAGCCATACATGCCCAAGCCATCACACTGCCTCCGCCGTGTTTTACAGATGATGTGGTATGCTTTGGATCATGAGCTGTACCACGCCTTCGCCATACTTTTCTCTTTCCATCATTCTGGTAGAGGTTGATCTTGGTTTTATCTGTCCAAAGAATGTTCTTCCAGAACGGTGCTGGCTTTTTTAGATGTTTTTTAGCAAAGTCCAGTCTAGCCTTTTGATTCTTGATGCTTATGAGTGACTTGCACCGTGCAGTGACCCCTCTGTATTTACTTTCATGCAGTCTTCTCTTTATGGTAGATTTGGATATTGATACGCCTACCTCCTGGAGAGTGTTGTTCACTTGGTTGGCTGTGAAGGGGTTTCTCTTCACTATGGAAATTATTCTGCGATCATCCACCACTGTTGTGTTCCGTGGGCGCCCAGGTCTTTTTACATTGATGAGTTCACCAGTGCTTTCTTTTTTTCTCAGGATGTACCAAACTGTAGATTTTGCCACTCCTAATATTGTAGCAATTTCTCGGATGGGTTTTTTCTGTTTTTGCAGCTTAAGGATGGCTTGTTTCACCTGCATGGAGAGCTCCTTTGGCCGCATGTTTACTTCACAGCAAAACCTTCCAAATGCAAACACCACACCTCAAATCAACTCCAGGCCTTTTATCTGCTTAATTGAGAATGACATAATGAAGGGATTGCCCACACGTGTCCATGAAATAGCCTTGGAGTCAATTGTCCAATTACTTTTGGTCCCTTTAAAAACAGGGTGGCACATGTTAAGGAGCTGAAACTCCTAAACCCTTCATCCAATTTTAATGTGGATACCCTCAAATGAAAGCTGAAAGTCTGAACTTCAACTGCATCTGAATTGTTTTGTTTAAAATTCATTGTGGTAATGTCTAGAACCAAAATTAGAAAAATGTTGTCGCTGTCCAATTATATATGGACCTAACTGTATTGGTTGGATAATACCTAAAATTAAATCAAGAATTCCTAAACATAAAGCTGATATAAATAAAAAGAAATCTGTAAATATATCAGGTGCTACCACGCATTTTTTAGATGAACATTATGGCTGCTTACCAATTTTTCATGTTTCAGTGATAGAATAGGTTAATAAACTCAAACGGGGAGGTGACTGGTATAAAGCCTTTCTTTATTAGGGAGGTATTTTTATATTGCAGCTCAATACTCGCTTTCCTAACGGAATGAATTTCTACAACAATTTATTACATATTTATTAATTGGGTGTGGTATAGCCTTCTCCATATATTTGACTTATAATTATTTAATGTTTTATGAAGTTTCTACAACAAGATTGGATATAAACACATTTTTAATATTCAATGAACATCCATTTTAATAATTTTAATATCCTTATTCTGTACAATGAGTGCATCTTTTATATCTTGCTAATTGGATTGCTAATTGCTGGGTGGTCCTGCAGGTATTTATAGCACCATGTAACAGCGAGTCTACAGTCTCCTTTGAGTGTTCTTCCGAAAGAAGGAAGTGTCGTCTTCTTCAGCCTCCGTACTTCACAGACTGTGTGACGTTTGCTTCCTGCTCCAGAGACGGAAGCACTGGCCGGGGGTTCTAGATTGCTACATTACACCATGGCTTCCATTACCATTTGAACCGGCAGCATTTCACCGCCAGTCTACCAGCAATTTTGAACTTTTATCTGGTGTTTATCTATTATTATAAATACACATTATATGAAATTTAATTTTGTTTATTTATATGTAAATATTTTTGTGACATCATTTGAAGGGGATGGTCTTTGCTTTTAAATAGGATTTCCTGTTTGGCTGTATTGTTTATGATATGACTAAGACCATTTAATGGTCAAAATGTGTCATTTGTTACTGCTTTTCCCTGACATGGATATAGAATTTTAATGAAGATTAAATAAGGATTTGTATTTTTATATAAATCCTGCAGCACTTTTTCTATTTTCATAGTCACTTGCTGAAGTTGACATGTTTTCTCTGAAGATTTCAAGACTGCTGAGTGAATATATTGAACTGGTATTGGTGAGTAGAGATGAGCGAACTCGTTCGGAAAACATTCACCAATCTCAAAGATGGCATGAACATTGCACATTTGCATTCGTATTCCCGAGCATTGTTCTCAAAATTTGGCCAAAGTTCCGTAAATGATCGAGTTTCCACTAATGCTTTTGTTAGGACTTTGGCTAGGATAGTGGTGATGTATGATGAGAGAGGGGTACTTGTTTGATGAGAGGAAGGGGTAGGGAGAGGTCACAGGAGCGGCGGACTGTTATTCTTTACTTATATTTTTTATTAACTTAATGTATGGAGATTCCAGCAGCCAATCAGGGCACAGAAACCATCCACAAAGTCCAGACACAAGGGATTGTGTCATTGGCTGCCGAAGTCACATGTCCCTCTCCATATAAAGAGCGGACATGTTTTGGCACCATTTTGTCAGTGTAGCAACGCAGAGAGGTTGCTCCTGCTGCTGCTACATGATAGTTATCTAGGCGGTTGATTGTCAGTCAGCTAGTTCAGATAGACATGATCCTGTGTGAATTCGACCTTCCAACATATCAATTCTTTGTGCTATTTGTGTGGTCCAGACACCAGGCCACATTTCAGAATATAAATCTTTTGTGCTAATATTGTGTTCCAGCAAGGAGTCCACATTTCAGAATCTAAATTCTTTGTGCTAATTGCATGGTCCAAACACCAGGCCACATTTCAGCATATAAATCTATTGTGCTAATATTTTTGTCCAGCCAGGAGTCCACATTTCAGAATCTAAATTCTTTGTGCTAATAGCGTGGTCCAGAAACCAGGACACATTTCAGCATAGAAATCTTTTGTGCTAATATTTTTGTCCAGTCAGGAGTCCATTGTCACGCCAGATGTGGGAACGACTTAGTGCAACACAAAGGGAAAAGGGAAAGGGAGCCCAGACTCTAGGGAAAGGTGTAAAGGGAGACCTCCTAGTCTGGTCTAGTGTCGCCCTGTCTCAACTACGGTCCCTATATTGGCTCTTCACCAATCGCCCTGACTTTCCCTGGTGTATGGCTAAGGCTAGGGATGGGAGGAGATGAGCACTAGTCGATCTCCACTAAACTCTATAGACAACAAGGGTAGACAAACAGGGGGGGATTGCTTAGCTTTAGACGACTCCAGACGAATGCGCACACGGCCTCAAGCTCTAGAGAGGACGAAGTACTGCTCTTGCTAAAGCCTCACAAGTAGTAATGAATATCGCCGCCACCTCCCTCTTAGACACACCAAGTATTTATACTCCCAGGCCAGGGAGCTAATTAGCCAGAGTGAGGTAGCCGCTGGGTCCTAAAGAAAGCCAACCTCTAAGAAGATGTCTGTAATGCCAAACGTAGAGATCTCCTGCAACCAACTGCAGGGCGACTGTCTGTCACCTCTGACACACCCGTGATACTGTGACACCTTTGTTGTGGCTTCTGTGTCTGCTGTTGCTACTGCTGCTGATGTTGCTACAGTTTTTGAAATGTGCAGACTCCAAGTTGGGTCTCCATCTGGTGGGTTGCCTTAAGTGGAAGGGATGTCAGAGCCCCATTATACTATTTGTACTCTGGTGAAATTGATGCCACTTTAGTGGTGTGTGGCAATAATTTTTTGAAATGTGGATACTCCAAGTTGGGTCTCTATCATGTGTGTTGCCTGTAGCAGTCAACTACCTGTGTTACTATCTGTAGGGGTTGTACTCGTTAGGGTGCGACGGGAGGAAAACAGGAGGCATGATCCTTTAAAAGTTCATGTGGGTTTATTGCTTCATAAACCCAGAAGCAAAACAGAAAAGCAAATGGCCTTGACTTCAGGCAAACAAAGAAAAAGCAAGTCTCTGCTCAGGCCTGTGTGGCACACAAGCTGGGGTAGCGTCCAGTGTCCTGGCTTGGTCTGAAGACAAACTCACACAGGAGGCCTTCTCCCTCCAAGCACACAGAACATGTGCCAAACAACAGCCTCCATTTTATAGGCTGTTAGCCACACCCATAGGTGAGGTATGTGGGTTGCCTGACCCGCCCATTCTCTCCTAGCAACCCGTATCCCGACACCCAAGTGCTCCAATTAATCCTCTTAGTGTATGTGTGCACTAGAGAAAATACACCAGGTTACATCACATAGGCCAGCTCTCTCTGTGATACATACCTCCCATCAACTACACGACCATTAGCCACCTTACATACATCCCGCTTCCACCTAAAGCCGTGGGGCTTGGCACCTTCTACCACTAAACATGGGATTCTCGAAAGGGCATCAGCATTACCATGTAGCTTCCCTGCTCTATGTTCTACGTGGAAGTTGAAATCCTGTAGGGCTAGAAACCAGCGAGTGAGTCTGGAATTTTTCCCCTTTGTTTCCCTTGTTTCCCTCCCTTTGTTAATCCATCTGACTGGGGCATGGTCGGAAACCAATCTAAATTTTCGACCTAGTAGATAGTATCGCAATGTGTCCACCGCCCACTTTATGGCCACCGTGCTTTATGGTGAAACACTCATCTATGACCGCATAATTTTTCTCGCAGGAGCACAGCTTCCTACTCAGGTAGAGGACAGGGTGCTCCTCCCCGTGTATCTCCTGGGAAAGGACTGCTCCCAAACCGACATCTGAGGCATCTGTCTGGAGTATAAACTCTTTCTTGAAGTCAGGGGCAACCAGGACCGGTTGCCTACACAGAGCCACTTTCATGTTGTTACGGATCCGGGTGGTGGAACCTCTGTGCTGCGGTGCAACGAGGGACCAGAGGGGCGTAACTAGGTATCAACTCAGACCGACCAAGGCCATACGGCGGCTCAATCGACTCCGTGACCAGGGAAGGACCGAGCAGAGGGACCAGGTGCTACTCTGGGGACCGACCTTGTATGAGAGCAGGTGACTCCCACGGGTCAGAAGGCAGAGACTGACCGGTACAGCAGATGAGCACGGCAGGCAGGCTGACGAGAGAGCCAGGCAGACTGGCTGGCAGACATGGCAGGAAACTAGCAGGAGCCTCTAGGTAGGCTGTCAGGTATACACGGCAGGTGCAGGCAGGAGCCTCTAGGTAGGCTTTCTGGTGGTCACGGCAAGTGACAGGCAGGAGCCTCTAGGTAGGCTGTCAGGTGGTCACGGCAAGTGACGGGCTGGAGCCTCTAGGTAGGCTGTCAGGTGGCCACGGTAAGTGACGGGCGGGAGCCTCTAGGTAGGCTGTCAGGTGGTCACGGCGAGTGACGGGCGGGAGCCTTTAGGTAGGCTGTCAGGTATGCACGGCAGGTGCAGGCAGGAGCCTCCAGGTAACAGGCAAGTTCTCCAAGTAGGCAGGCTAGCCTCCCCCAGACACAGACTGGCGGGTTTGACCGGAGGCAGACCGTCGGGCTGGAGAGTGTCCTTGGCAGGCGGAGACAGGTAGCAGGTGGAGGCTCCGGATAAGCGGACTGGCCAAGCCCATAGACAGACTAGCGGACTGGGCTGTAAGCAGGCTGTCCGGCTGGACTGGAAATCAGGCTGGCAGACTGGACTGATAGTCAGACGGACTAGACTGGTAGTCAGACAGGCAGCGGGACCTGTGGGCTGAAGCAGAGTTTAGCATACAGAGCAACAACCTTGCACGGGCACCTCCATATTGGAGGAGGTGCCTTTTATAGGGGAAGTCCTCCGGCCATTGGCCGGGGACTTCTTAGGACGGCGTGCGCGGCTCCTTTAAGAGGGCGGGAGCGCGCGCGCCCTAAGCACAGGGCCAGGGAAGCTGCGTGCACCAGCAGCAGCAGCAGGGAGGCCAGAAGACGCCGGGTAAGGAAGACGGCGTCTCTGCCGGAAAGAGGCAGAGATGCCGATGCTACACATCTCTTGAAAGGCCATCTCCGCCTCTGCAGTCCACTTGGCCATGGCTGATTTTGTCCCTTTAACAAGGTCAGTCAGGAGTGCGGCCATCATGGCGAAGTTTGGGATGAACCTTCTGTAGTATCCCACGATCCCCAGGAAGGCTCTAACTTGTTTTTTTGACAGCGGTCTCGGCCAGGTTTGGATTGCCTCCACTTTACTGATTTGGGGTTTGATCTCGCCTCTACCAACCACATAACCCAGGTACTTGGCTTCTTCTTTCTTCATGGCACATTTCTTCGAGATTATTGAAAACCCCGCCTTCCTGAGAGCATCAAACACCGCCTGGCTGAAGATAACAATGTCATCCAGGTATGCCACGGCGTATTGCTTATGGGGTGCAAGAATTCGATCCATAACTCTCTGGAAGGTTGCAGGGGCCCCCTGCAGTCCAAACGGCATCCATACATACTGGACGCATCCATCCAGCGTAGCAAACGCAGTTTTTCTCCTTGGCTCTCTGAGCCATGGGGATCTGCTAATATCCCTTCGTCAAATCCAAGGTGGTTATGTACCTTGCTGGCCCAAGCCTCTCGATCAGCTGGCATGGGATATGCATCGAATTTGGAGACTTCATTCAACTTCCGACAGTCGTTGCAAAATCTCCACTCACCATCGGGCTTTGGGACCAAGACGATCGGGCTCGACCAACCGCTCTTGGATTCTTCGATGACACTGAGCTTCAGCATATGAGCCACCTCTTTGGAAATCAACTCTCGTCGGGCCTCAGGTATCCGATAGAACTTCAAGTTCACCCGCACATGTGGCTCCATCAGAACCTCGTGTTCTATGATGCTTGTGCAGCCTGGCAATTCCGAGAACAGATCCCGGTTCTTTTGCAGTAACTCCCGACACTGCTGTTTCTGGGCCTTCGTTAGTGTTTCCGCTATTGCGACTCCTCCAACGTCACCTTCTGGCTTGCCCAGCAAGCATGGAGCTTCCACAGCCTCCATGTCTTGCCACGGCTTGATGAGGTTGATGTGGTATATCTGGTATGGCTTACGTCGTCCCGGTTTGTGAACCTTATAATTCACTTCACCAACCTTTTCCACCACCTCATAGGTCCTTGCCACTTGGCCAAGAACTTGCTTTCCACGTTAGGTATCAGAACAAGGACTCTATCACCAGGATTGAATTGCCGCACTGTGGCTGAGCGGTTGTAGACCCTAGCATGCACCTCTTGTGCCTGGAGGAGATGTTCTTTTACGATGGGCATCACCTTCGCTATCCTCTTCTGCATCAGAGCTTCGTGCTCGATGACGCTCCTGTGGGGCATGACTTCAGCTACCCAGATTTCCTTTGCTACATCCAGGAGACCCTGCGGATGTTGGCCATATAGGAGATCGAATGGCGAGAACCCCATAGAGATCTGTGGAACCTCTCGGATAGAGAACAGAAGATATGGCAGGAGACAGTCCCAGTCTTTCCCATCCTTTTCTATGGCCTTCCTCAGCATACTCTTCAGAGTTTTGTTGAACCTCTCTACGAGGCCATCTGTCTGAGGATGGTGCACTAATGTTCTCAGTTGGGAGATTTGCAGGACTTTGCACAATTCCCTCATTACCTTATCATAAAGGGTGTTCCCTGGTCAGTCAGGATCTCCCTTGGCAATCCTGTCCGGGAGAAAACATGGACTAATTCACGGGATATAGTCTTGGCAGAGGAGTTTCTCAGCGGGATCGCTTCAGGATAGCGGGTGGCATAGTCCAATATGACTAAAATATATTGATGCCCACAAGCAGATTTAACCAAGGGACCGACCAAGTCCATGGCAATTCTCTCAAATGGCACCTCAATAATGGGCAATGGCACGAGGGGACTGCGAAAGTAAGAGGTGGAGGCGGTTAACTGACATGTAGGGCAGGACCTACAATATTTTAATATTTCCCGGTGACACCCCGGCCAATAGAATCTCTGCATGATCCGTTTCTGCATTTTTTCCACCCCTAGATGTCCCCCCAAGAAATGTGAATGGGCCATGTCCAACACCTTCTGTCTATAGGGCCCCGGCACCAATAACTGTTCCACCAGCTCCTCCCTTACTTTCGTAACACGGTACAACAATTCCCCACTCAACATAAAATAGGGAAACCGTGTGTCTGCCCCAGGCTCCTGTGAAACCCCGTTTATGACTGTGACATTATTGAAGGCTTCCTCCAGAGTTAGGTCCCTATGTTGGGCAGACCCAAAATTCTCACTGGTCAACCCTAACTCTGGAATATCAGATTCAGGAGACACTGCCTCCTCATCCCCCACAGGGACACAAAAAGGAAACTTGTCTGACTCTGAGTGTGGTGACAACTCATCAGAGTTAACTGGTTTCCTATCTAAACCAGCGAACCCAGAATCCTTCCCCCACAGATCCCAAAATAAACAGAAATCCTGGCCTATACTTATAGGGTGCAGCAAGTCCTGAATGACGCCAATCTCGTGGCACTCAGTACCGTGGGCCTTTTCAATGTCCACTCTGGCCATAAGGTAATCGTTAGCATCACCATGGATGCACCGTACGCCGACTTTTTTCCCCAGGATCAGTTGGAGAGGAAGGGTGACCCTCACAAGGGTCACCAGACTCAAAGAGTCTAGCAGTGCCGTTACCGGCCATCCGTTCACCTTCACAGGACACGCTTGTGGCCCCTTGCTGGGTGGACAGTTCACACTGCAGGCTGGATAAGCATAATATGAACAACATCGTCCTATGCTGCAGTCCATCGGCTCGGAGGTCAGGGGACAACTGGCGGCTATACGGCCTGGGCAGTGGCACCTCCAGCAAACAGCATCACCCGTAGGGACCTTGGGCACCACCTCCCCTGCCCCTTTCGACCTTGGATGCCTCACCCCTTTTTGGGCCTCCGCCCCCTGCTGGGACCCAGAGTATGGAGTGGGCTTCCTTCCCAAAGAACCTTTGACCCCCTGGTATCTATCGAACAGTCCGATCAGTTCATCTGCATTCTGGGGATCACCCTGGGCAACCCAAGTCTGTATGGGCCTCTGTAGAGAGTGCACAAACCGGTCCATCACCACCCGCTCTACCTTCTGCGCAGGCATAGAGGATTCCGGCTGCAGCCACTTCTGGACCAGGTGTAACAGGTCAAATATTTGGGAGCGAGGTGGTTTGTCCCGGTGATACGCCCAGCAGTGAACTCGCTGCGCCCGGATAGTCATTGTCACCCCCAAGCGTCCGGGGTCATTTTCTGCAAAGTCCGTCTTACTGCCTTCCGGACGTGGGTATCATCAGCCGGACCTGGGGTTGGGGCGCTCGTCCTGCCCTGGATGGCGGTTGCCAGAAGCTGCATCTGCTCCCGTTGTTCCTGCTGGTGCTGCTGGATCTGCTGTAACAACAGCCTGTTGGTCTCCTGCTGCTGCTGCGACTGGACCAAGTGTTTCAGCAGGTCCTCCATTTTGTCTGACGATCCTTGCTGGCTTGCAACAGACTTGATCCAGGACATCAGGTCCTACCTGTAGCAGTCACACATCTCTGCTTGGAACGCTGCCCGCACGTCTAACACTAATTGTAGGGGTTTTACTCGCTGAGGTGCGACGGGAGGAAAACAGGCCGCATGTTTCCTTAAAAGTTCATGTGGGTTTATTGCTTCATAAACCCAGAAGCAGAACAGAAAAGCAAATGGCCTTGAGTTCAGGCAAACAAAGAAAACGTCTTTAGCAAGTCTCTGCTCAGGCCTGTGTGGCACACAAGCTGGGGTAGCGTCCGGTGTCCTGGCTTGGTCTGAAGACAAACACACACAGGAGGCCTTCTCCCTCCAAGCACACAGACCATGTGCCAAACAACAGGCTCCATTTTATAGGCTGTTAGCCACACCCAGAGGTGAGGTATGTGGGTTGCTGGACCCGCCCATTCTCTTCTAGCAACTCGTACCACAACTCCCAGGTGCACCAATTAATCCTTTTAGTGTATGCGTGCACTAGAGAAAATACACCGAGTTACATCACAGAGACCAGCCATCTCTGTGATACATACCTCCCATCGACTACACGACCATTAGCCACCTTACACTATCCTTACATTTTTCTACCAATAGTAGTCTTCAAAACTGATGTTTGTGCCACATGAGTATGGCTGAGCAGAAAAGCAGTTTCAGCTGTTGCATGAGGTATCAGGGCTCCCAGCACAACAGGCCTACACCGGTCCCTCACCCACCTCGTGTTAATTTGAACTTAAATTCAAAGCTGTAAATGCTGGCCCAGATCCTGATACCTCATGCATGGCCCATGGTTGACTGCTGCTGTGCCATTATAAAATTTCTACTGTGGGCCAATTGATGCCACTCTTCCTGGTGTCTGCCCCTAATTTTTGGAAATGTTTGGACTTCAAGTTGGGTGTCCTTCATGTGTGTGGCCTGAATTTGGCAGGGCTCTCAGAGCACCAGGCCTACACCTGTCATTTATCCACCTGTTACTGATCAATGTTTAAGCTATAAATGCTGGTCCAAATCTTGTCCCAGGTCCTGTCCCATGCATCCATGTTGCGTAATTATACTATTTGTATTCTTGGTCAATTGATGCCACTTTTTTTGGTATCTGCCCTTAATATGAGCTGTTTTGGCTGCTTTTGGGCCTCCCTGAAGGTGTTATCTATGCGTTTGGTTTTACCTCCCATTGAATTCAATGGGGTTCGGATATGTTTGACGAACTGTTCGGCTAACGTAGGAAAGTTCGCTAATTGTAACCATCTCTATGGGTGAGCATATTTTTCAGTTTTGCACCCTTCTACTTATATCAGGCCACAACACATTTACCTGCACAATGAGTGCACTGCACCATACTATGCAAATACAAATATTGTGCTTCTGCAAGAAGTACGGCTTAAATCTCTTGAATGGCAGGGCAAACTATTGTCACTTTATGGTTGCTGCAAGGTAATCTCAATAAAATAAAAAGTGGAGGTTGGAATGACAGAATGACATTTTTTTCTTTTGTTGATAGGTATAGATAAACATGACCTAGACAGATATGGACAATGGGAAGCGGAAAAAATGTGAATAATATATCTTTTGTATTGAGGATCATATTTTCTTTGCTTTTTCATGCTATTAACTGCTGTTTATTTGTTCATTCTGCCTCACAAAGATCAGAATAAGGCGAGTTTCACATTTATTCTTTGTTCTACACTGAGCACTGTCACGGTTTCTTTGTAAATCCACAAAAACATGATTCAAAAGAAACCCTCCATGGAACTATTCACATTATGAGGAGTAGTCACTTTTGACTCATACTTCCCTCTTTTCTGACTATAGCCATTTTTGTAGACATGCTTAAAATCTTAGTCATAAAAGTGCAACCTCAGCACTGAAGGAGATAGAGACTGTTGATTATTGCTGAAGAAAGTATAGATTAATTTAGATTCGGCATAGGAAGAACAAATATCGTCCAACATTTTGACCTTTTATAGTGGTCTTTATCAAGGACATTGTCTGGGGAGGAGCACCGGCATGTAGATTGATGTGGAGCAGTCAGTGACCGCATGTTCCTTTCTGTTTTGTTTCTGAGGTTGCTCATTTTCTATATGATAGGTCCACTGTCCTTTCCTTAATGGGGTTGTCCAGACTTTGGATTCGAATCTACAGTCTCTCTGTGTGACTGCAGACTTGTGAATCCTCACAATGCGCGCTCTTAGGATTCTCTGGCACCGGGAGCTGGAGGTCATGTGACCACAAGTATGCAATTTTCATACTTCCGACCACATTCCCACTAGATGTGTGCAGCCTCGCTCAATTCACTTGTATTGAGCAGGGCACACACATCTACGGCATGTAGGCAAAACGCCAAACGCCAAACTCTTAACTGCTTCAGGACCGCCCATAGACTTTAAACATCCAGAAGGTCCCACTACTACTTTGCAGTAATGCTATAAAACGTCACTGCATAGTGTTGCAGCTATACATGTGGATGCTGGAGCGGGGATATGACTGCTAGAGACAGCCTGAATCCCCATAGAGAAGGCAGAAACAATTTATTACAGTCTGTGTTCTGTATCATTTATACACAGCATTTACTTTAGAAGGTGCGGCGACTGCGCATTCAGCTCCTGATGACATTGCAAAATCAATGTACTGGATCCTGCAATGTCATTAAGAGTTCACTGCGCAGGCGGCTTCATTGCAATAAACTCGGCAATGATGGCATCTAAGCAATGAGCTAATAATTACAGTACATTGCAGGTACATTGATCACCACCCCTTCTGATGAAACAAATCTGGGCAATGATGGCACCTGCTTAGGGAAGACAGGTTACTGAGGGAAGAGTGACCTGTCAATCAACGACCAGAAACCGACAGTAAGGGGTGAAATAAAGCAGAGCTGAGGAGTGAAGTGCCTGCCGTGCTAACTTAAGCATAAAACTTTAAGAATAGATTTATCAAAAATGCCTCAACTAAATTCTACTAGCAAAATATGAATGTAATATGCATTTTTAATGACCAAGCCCCATTTTTTAATTCTATTGTTTAATTTTATGAAGTAATAACTCTGGAATGCTTTGCGTTTATTTATGAAATTATCAGAAATGTGGTGAAAATAGAGTGTAATTCACAGTTTTCAAACTTTGAATTTTTATGCCATTATAGTAGAAATTCTTAACAAACAAAATGGTTAATAAATAACATTTCCCATATGTGTACTTTATGTTCACATTATTTTTCTAGCGATCTTTTATTTTTTTAGGATGTTTGAAGGCAAGCGGGGGCATTTATGCATATAGCATTTATGCATACTTTATCGAAGTGCCATAATTTATCAAAGTGTCTCGGCAGTTAGATATGGCAGTTCTAATATTCATCTCTCTTCTTTTCTTACAGGTATATATATCTCATTCCCCTGCTCCATGTAATCTCTTCTGAAATCTACATTGTATCTCCATGTTACTTGCAATGCTCTGCAGCTAATCAATCACTGGTATATATATCTCACTCCTCTGCTCCGTGTAATCTCTTCTGAAATCTACATTGTATCTCCATGTTACTTGCAATGCTCTGCAGCTAATCAATCACTTGTTTGTATATCTCACTCCTCTGCTCCGTGTAATCTCTTCTGAAATCTACATTGTATCTCCATGTTACTTGCAATGCTCTGCAGCTAATCAATCACTGGTATATATATATATATATATATATATATCATTCATCTACGTTGTTTAATCCATGATACTTTAAGGTCATCACACTTACTTTAACAGTTTATGATCCATGTAGAGTTGCCAGTCTGTTTTTTTTTCTGCAGTTTTATTGTCTCCTGTTGTCTTAAGCTAATTGATTGATTGCTAACGAGTTAAATGTGTGTAGATCTAAGCAGATACGTCCCTGTATATTGAGACATAGTCAAGGGGCAGCATTTATGCGGGGGCATTTATGCATATTGCATTTATGCATACTTTATCAAAGTGCCATAATTTATCAAAGTGTCTCGGCAGTTAGATATGGCAGTTGGACAGGGCAGGAGACAGGTAAGACATGCAAGACAATTAAACAAACTTGCTTCCAGGTCATCTGTTTTGCAAACAGTATTCACCATTTGTATTTGTGCCATTCACATTCTGGCTGCTACAATCATCCACATTCACCGTTCTCCCACAAATTCTGCTCACTTCATCCATATTAACCCCTCTCTCCTCTCTTCTCCTATGTACAGCTGTCATGCTCTCTTCACAATGTTATACCACACAGATCCATTCATTCCCACCATACAACACAGGAAACACTCTCACAAATCACTCAACCATCTGCTCACTCTCTGTATCTTCTTTCTCTTAGTAGGTGATATTTCTCCTAATCCAGGACCCTCCAGTAATAACACCAACTCTTTCCCTATTACATTCAGTAACTCTGCTAATCTCATTAATATTCCCTGCATATCTTCTGTCTCATTCAACTGTGCCCTTTGGAATGCGCTCTCAGCATGTAATAAACTTTCTTACATCCATGACCTTTTCATCTCTAATTCCCTCAACCTTGTGGCTCTCACTGAAACCTGGATCCAGCAGTTGGACACCACCGCCGCTGCAGGTCTCTCCTATGGTGGCCTACACTTCTCTCATACTCCGGGACCTGACAACAGATCAGGTGGAGGTGTTGGTCTGCTTCTTTCAACAAAATGTACTTTTCAGGTTATCCCCCCAGTACCCGCCCTTGTCTTCCCTTCTTTTGAGGCCCACACAGTCAGACTCTACCGGCCCTTCTCCCTGCGAGTGGCCGTTGTCTATCGCCCTCCAGGTCCCTCCCGTCAGTTTCTGGATCACTTTGCTGCCTGGCTTCCAAATTTTCTATCCTGCGACATCCCCACGATAATCATGGGAGATTTCAACATCCCAATTGGCGATCCTCTTTTCCCATCTGCCGCTCACCTTTTATCACTAACCTCCTCCTTCGGCCTTTCACAGCTTGCTAATTCTCCTACACATGAGGACGGGAAGACATTGGACCTGATCTTCTCCCGGCTTTGCTCAGTACATGACTTTACTAACTCTCCCCTTCCACTGTCTGACCATAATCTTCTTTCATTCTCTGTCAAGAACTGTGACTCTACTCAAGACCCCCCCACTTTCCACACTTATAGAAATATACGCGCTATTAACACCCAGAAATTTATGAAAAAGTTGCAATCATCATTGGCCCCAATCTCCTCCCTCTCATGTCCTGACTCTGCACTGAAGCTTTATAACGAAACATTGCAATGTGCCCTGGATGAAGCCACACCTCCTACGCAGAGAACAATTCGGCATAGACGGCGACAACCCTGGCACACACCTCAAACACGTCTTCTCCAGCGGTGTTCCAGGTGCTCTGAAAGGCTGTGGAGAAAATCTAATCTGCCCGAAGATTTCCTCCATTATAAATTTATGCTGAAAAAATATAAGTCTGTGCTTCACCTCTCCAAACAAACCTACTTTAACAACCTCATAATCTCACTTTCCAATAATCCTAAACGACTCTTTCACACGTTTCATTCTCTCCTCAATCAAACAGCACAGACCCCGATCACCAACCTCAGCGCCGACGATCTGGCCAATTATTTCAAAGAAAAAATTGACCATATCCGACAGGAAATTTTCTCCCAATCACTAAACGTTATGCATGCTCTCCCCCGCCACATTGTATCTTGCTCACTTTTTGACTTCGAACCAGTCACGGAAGATGAAGTGATCAGGCTCCTTGCATCTTCTCGCCCTACCACCTGCACCAGTGACCCTATTCCCTCACATCTCCTTCAGTCCCTTGTTCCAGCTGTCACCATTCACCTAACTAAAATTTTCAACCTCTCCCTCTCATCTGGTATCTTTCCCTCTTCTTTTAAACATGCCAGCATACATCCATTACTTAAAAAAACATCCCTTGACCAGAACTGAACGGCCAACTACAGACCTGTTTCCAATCTTCCATTTATCTCTAAACTCCTGGAATGGCTGGTCCATTCCCGTCTAATCCGCTATCTCTCAGACAACTCTCTTCTTGACCCTTTACAATCTAGTTTCCGCTCTTTACATTCTACTGAAATTGCCCTCACTAAAGTCTCTAATGATCTACTAACAGCTAAATCTAATGGTCACTACTCCCTGCTGATTCTCCTGGATCTCTCTGCAGCATTTGACACTGGATCACCAGCTCCTCCTCACTATGCTCCGCACTATTGGCCTCAAGGACACTGTTCTCTCCTGGTTCTCCTCCTATTTCTCTGACCGCTCCTTCTCTGTGTCTTTCGCCGGCTCCTCCTCCTCTCTCCTTCCCCTTACTGTCGGGGTTCCTCAAGGATCAGTCCTAGGCCCCCTTCTTTTCTCCTTATACACCGCTCCCATTGGACAAACAATCAGCAGATTCGGTTTTCAGTACCATCTCTATGCTGATGACACCCAATTATACACCTCTGCTCCGGACATCACCCCTGCATTATTACAAAAGACCAGTGATTGTCTTTCTGCTGTGTCTAACATTATGTCCTCCCTCTGTCTAAAACTGAATCTGTCAAAAACTGAACTACTCGTATTTCCTCCCTCCACTAACCTACCTGTGCCCGATATTGCCATTTCCGTTTGTGGCTCAACCATCACTCCCCAGCAACAAGCCCGCTGTCTTGGGGTCATTTTTGACTCAGATCTTTCCTTCACTCCTCACATCAAATCACTTGCTTGTTCATGTCATCTACACCTCAAAAACATCTCAAGAATCAGGACTTTTCTCACCTTTGACTCGGCAAAAAATCTTACTGTAGCTCTTATTCATGCCCGTCTGGACTACTGCAACTCTCTACTTATCGGGCTCCCTCTTACTAAACTCTCCCCTCTCCAATCCGTCCTTAACGCAGCAGCCAGGATCATATTCCTCACCAACCGCTACACCGATGCCTCTTTCCTGTGCCAGTCATTGCATTGGTTACCCATCCAATATAGAGTTCAATTTAAACTTGTCACGCTTACCCACAAAGCGCTCCATGCTTCAGTACCCCCCTACATCTCTTCCCTTGTCTCAGTCTACCACCCTACATGTGCCCTCCATTCTGCCAGTGACTTAAAACTAAAATCCTCCATAATCCGAACTTCCCACTCCCGACTCCAAGATTTCTCGCCTGCTGCGCCAGTTCTTTGGAATGCACTACCCAGGACAGTTCGATTAATTCCCAATACCCACAGTTTCAAGCGGACCCTAAAAACCCATTTCTTTAGACTGGCGTATCGCCTCCACACACTATCTGTCCGTCCCAGTTTTCCCCCATATTAAAATCTTCTTCATTTTCAGGTTCATACCAACCATGCACATAATAGCCTCGGTCAGGACTGCACACATACTGGCAGGCGCCAGTCCATGTATTATTTATCCTATTTAGTATATCAAGGCTGCATTATACAATATATGTTCATTCTACCTTTTGTGTCTCCCCCATTTCCTTATAGACTGTAAGCTTGCGAGCAAGGCCCTCACTCCTTTCGATATGAAATATTCTTATTCTGTATTGTCTGTTTAAGTCCCCCCTAAAATTTGTAAAGTGCTGCGGAATATGTTGGCGCTATAAAAATAAAAAATTATTATTATAGGGGCATACCGTCCATAGCAGCAGACCATGGGACCACTCCCCAACTCCCTCTGCCTGTCGTTACAATTTCAACAATATTGGTAAATAAAATGGTGAAGTGGGGAGTCATTTGCTCCCTGCTGCACCATTCAGCCTGTGCATCCGAGAGTGAGTCAGCACAGCAGGTACAATGATGCCTTTATATCACGCCTGCACGGTGCACTGACCGGAGCAGACATCAGGGGAATGGCGGAATGTGAGTAGTTTGTATTTCTTTTCATTGTCAGTACTAGTGGGGGACATGATGCCTCGCGGGGCATCATCTTTTGTGTGGGGAGGGTGGGGCGGCAGAGTTATCAGACTGTGTGTGTGTGAGTCCTCATACTTTGTTGTAACTGTGCAGGCCCTCATATTGCCTGTGGGTCCATCATACTATTTATAGGGAGCTGTGGGGCCATAATATTGTGTAGAGGGCACTTTAGGGATATTATGCTGTGGGAAGGATACTTACTTACTTAAGGTTACTGTGGCAGCATCATAGTGTTTGGGGGGCACTGTTGCATCATCTTACTTTGCTGGAGGCACTGTGGTGTCATAATACTGTGAGTGTGGCAGGGACTGTGGATGAAATTAGGTGGGAATTCACTGTGAGATTATCATGTAGTATGGGGGCATTGCCATGAAAGGTGTTAAACATTGGGTGAGAACACAAAGGGGCTTCAGTATTGACATAATTAACTATGTACCAACCGCAATACATATCCCCCTCCCTAATTTTATAAATTGGATGGTATATGTTAGGCTTTTGCTGGATTTGAAATGGGTCCAGAACCTTCTGTGGTCTCCCATTCCAGTCCAGCCAGGACTGATGCTGCTCAGCATCATCATCAGTCCCAACACCTAGCTGGTCCACGAGTCATACAGGTTGTGTCTTGGGCCTTTGTGCCTAGCAACATGAAGCATAGGTTGCGGAGGGAGGCAGGGCTGCTAAAGCCTAAGTCCAAGTTTCTCTGTACTGAGCATGCCTGTGACATGGCGGACCATGATTGGTGGTTTGGGAGTCAGCTGAACCAGTGACCTCGCACCGCCTGATTGGTCGTGGGTGACGTCACCAATGGTGCGACGGTGGGCAGGGCTTAATCTTTAAAAAGCCCGCCCACAAACATGGCAGTGCGCTCTGATCATTGAGCAGTGATGGTGTTGTGTGGACGCTTGGTCGTTTGAGCTCCACGTGTGCTTTAGTGGAAATAGGCCGGTTAGTGTAAATAGGCAGGTAGCTTCGTCTGACAGACTGGCTCCGACTAGGGGGTCACCATACACCCCGAGCAGTCTGCAGACGCCGTATTTCCAGTACCGCCTGTAAGGCACGTGGAGTGATTCTCCTCAGTCCGGTAGCACGCCGGCTGAGAGCACTTACATGCCGGCGTGAGTCACACACGCATCCTAGCGCCAACTGTGTAGTCCCTGTGCTGCAACAGGACTACAGATACTTTATGTATCACACATCTCTCGTGCAGTTAACGGAGATAGTGCAAATTCCTATTCCCGCTCCAGTGTGCTGTAACACTGAGGGGATTGTTATTTAAGTTGGTTGTTTTACCTTCTTACCCGGAAGGTGTTCGGCAGCAGCCCACCAGGCTGCATCGCGGACCCCGGGGTCGGTTGCGTTCCATTATAATAAAGTTGTTTGCAACCGTCCCCTTAACAGTATGACCACATCTTCTTCACTGAATATTTTTTGGGGGAGTGTGTGGAAAGGGGGAAGAACAAATTAGGACTTTCTATGGGGCCTGTGATTTCTATGTGTTCCACTGTTAGAAGGGTTAAAAGTTTAGCAACAAATGTACATTTTTTCAATTAAAACTTACAAATCCAATTTGTTTATGGACCTATTCAGGTTTTAAGTGACTTTGAAAGGCCTATTTATTGGAAAATTGCAAAAGTGATACCTTTTTAAATCAAACCTGTCAGCAGGATTTAGCCCTATAAACTAAAGACATAGCTATAATGGCGCTCTGATGCAGATTAATATGATACCTGATGTGAAGGGATCCGCTGAGTGGCTGCTAAATACTCACCTTATGAAGTTTTCAGAAAGTGAATGCTTCTGTGCTCTAGAGTGCTTCGGGGTGGGATGTGGTGGCAGGGTCTTCTTCTCGTTCTCCGCCCCCACCTGCCTCCTCTGTTTCTTGTGCAGCTCACTGATTATTCAATGACCTGTCTCTTTTTTAAAATCCAGCACCGCCACCGCCATTATTGTGTGGGCGGCGCGTGCGCAGTGGGAGGCGGCATCCTGTGTGCAGGACTTCAGTAAAATGGCGATGGAGGCGGTGCATGCGCAGACTGAGACCTCGGTTCAGTTCAGAGGCTGCTGTAGGTGTGGAGAACAAGAAGAAGACTCTGCCCCTACGTCCCACCCTGAAGCACACAAGACGTTATTTTCTGAAAATTTCATAAGGTGAGTATTAAACAACCACTGAGCGGATCCCTTCACATCGGGTATCATATTAATCAGCATCACAGCGTCATTATGGCCATGCCTTTAGTTTATAGGGCTAAATTCTGCTGATTGGTTTCCTTTAAAAACTGCATTCCTCAATGTATTTAAAACTGCTGTCAGAAAGTTTGTTAACCCTTTAGGTGCTTCAAAGGAATTAACGCAAAGTGGAATAAAAAAAAGAAAAATGATATTATTTTTCACTTAAATATTGATTTAGCCTTAAATTTTTAATTTTCACAAGGGGTAATAGGAATTTTTCCTAAACGCAGTGGTACACCATATGAGGTCGAAAACTACTGTTTTGTCATGTCGCAGGGTTTTGAAGAGAAGGAGCACCATTTAATATTTGAAGAGATATTCTGACTAGAATTGAGGATGCCATGTTGCATTTGCAGAGCCCCTGAGGATCCAAACCGTATAAATCCTGTACAAGTTATACAGTATAAAAAGTAAAAATCTTAAAGATATCCTGTTAAGAAGCCATTTTGTGGCGAAACAAAGGGATTTCTTTGGAGCAGGGAGACAGACATGGGGTTGCTATCCCTGTGGTGGATGCCTGGCATGCCACTATTTGGTGCGTGCCACGTCCTTCGCATCTGCGGACGGACAGAGAGAATATAAGATCACAAATTATATCTTGTGGTAGAACCTATGTTGTAAACTATGCAAAATGTACATGTGATCTTGTATACATTGGCTTAACCTCGCGCGAACTATGGATACGTACTCGCGAACACGTGAGAGATATTCTTGCAGCCCGTGATGCGGAGGACGTGGCCTCACTAAAGACCATTCTGCGGCACTTCAGGCTGCACCACAGATGCAACCCCAATGATTTGAAAATTAGGAGTATAGATAGAGTACGCAGTGGGATCAGAGGTGGGGACCTGAAACGTCTTCTGGCACAACTTGAATGCCAATGCACCAGCAGGACTCAATGAACTATTCAGTTTTGCTTCTTTTTTGCAGTTGATTATGATCATTGTCCTGCTTTTGGATTTTAATTTTTATTTTTCACGTGTTCTTCATGTTTATATGAGGCTTAGTCCTTTAATATTGCATGTTGCACTTTAATTCCTTATATTATAGATATCATCACCACACATTATCCATAAGGTTTTTAAGGTCGCACATTTATTATTTTTCCTCACGTTTATTATTATTGCTTTAGTAGCTGTTTGTCATGTTGCCTATACATTATACACTTAGCTTTATATATTCATCTGTTTCTTTGCGCTTCAGCACTTATCCACATTGAAGTTCATCATCCTTTTTTTTCACTATAATACTTATCTTAGTTCTCCATGAGAACAGAACTGTGCCCTCTTGATGTTCCCCTCTTTTAAGATGGCGTCCTACTAGTGCGCATGCGCAGCGTCAATGATGACGCATGGGTCTGTCCTCTGACCCGCTCGTCTATCCTGAATGCCGGAAGCACTACCCTGAGTGGCGCTCTGCGGTCACTGCGCATGCGCCGATTAACAGTCGAGAACTGTCAACACCTGTTCAGGCTCATATATAAACATCACATTAATACACAGCTATACAGCACCTCGAGGAAGCCCATGCGAAACGCGCATTGGGGCTCCGTTTGTGTGCTGGTTCACGCAGTTTATTAATGGGTAAGGTGCAATATGCCTCATACATCGTCTACTATGTTATATATATGAGTGTGTATGCTTGGTTTTCATATATACACATACTTTACTGATCTATGTTAGATGGTGGGGGTATTGCAATGATGTTTGAGTCCCACATTGTATACTTTTGTTATTTGTAGTCTTGTGGCACTTAATTTGAGTTATTGATATATACCATACCTGATTTTACTCCCATCAGTCTAATGTAACAATTATAGTGACTAGTGTTGAGTGAACATGCTCGACACTGCTCGGTACTCGCCCGAGCATCACGCTACTCGGGATGTTCGGCGAGCACCGAGCATTTCCGGGTTACTCGGGCGGGAGCTCGGGTCTCCGCCCTGCATGTTTGGCGCTCTTTACAGAGCCAATGAACATGCAGAGATTGCCAGCCAGTCACTGTAATGCCGCAGCCATGTTGGTTGTGGGCATTACATTGATTGGCTGGCCGCACAGCGTCACCTCGAATATTTAAAACCGGGCGCCGCCATCTTGGACACAGACGACTGGGATCAGACAGTGTAGGGACAGCGCTGCTGATTTAGGGAGAGGTATATACTGCAAAATAGTTAGCGTAGGGTCTGTAAAGGCTGCCAGATCAAACAAACAGTCCTTCTCAGGACTAATATCCATCCCAGATATCAGGCAAGCAGGCAGGCTGTATAGGAGACGCAGTGGTTATACCAGCAAACACTGCATTACAGTCCTGCGTGCTCCTGTTGCTGAAATTGCTGGACTTAGCTCCAGGTCTCGGGGGCCAGGAAAAATCCTTTTTTTTCCATCTAAATCCTCTTTTTTTTCCCCTCCTTCACACTGTACAAATACCCGTCTTATTAACCTTTTGGTGCGCCCCCGCCCCCCCAAAAAAAAAAAAGTGTGTCTCTGATTTTTCAGACACAAATATATCTGTTGAAAATAGTCTGGTGTAGCTAGAGAGACAGAAGTGTGGTTTTGCAGTTCCACGGTTCAAACCTCTGTATTATCCACTTTTGGGCCATTTGTATATAAAAAAAAAACAGTTTTCGTTTGTCGCTCACTTTTCAGCCGCAAATATATATATTTAAAAAAGTCTGGTATACACCAGTAAATTATAACTGTGGTTTTGCTGTTCCATGGTAAAAAATCTCTATTATCCTGCTTTTGGCATTTTTTGCCATAAAAAAAAAACTAATAATGTCTCCCTGATTTTTCAGACACAAATATATCTGTTGAAATTAGTCTGGTGTAGGCCAGAGAGACAGAAGTGTGGTTTTGCTGTTCCACGGTAAAAAATCTCTATTATCCTGCTTTTGGCATTTTTTGCCGTAAAAAAAAAACTAATAGTGTCTCCCTGATTTTTCAGACACAAATATATCTGTTGAAAATAGTCTGGTGTAGGCCAGAGAGACAGAAGTGTGGTTTTGCAGTTCCACGGTTCAAACCTCTGTATTATCCACTTTTGGGCCATTTGTATTTAAAAAAAAACCCAGTTTAAGTGTGTCGCTCACTGTTCAGCCACAAATATATATATTTAAAAAAGTCTGGTATACACCAGTAAATTATAACTGTGGTTTTGCTTTTCCACGGTAAAAAATCTCTATTATCCTGCTTTTGGCATTTTTTGCCGTAAAAAAAAAAACTAATAGTGTCTCCCTGATTTTTCAGATTGTTTAAAAGAGTCAAATGTAGGCCAGAGAAATAGAACTGTGGTTTTCCTCTTCCACGGTTCTAATCTACTTTTTATTACTCTTTTTCCATTGATAGTGCGAGTGTAAGCTATTTTACTTCCTTTACAATAGGCAAGGCGCGTGGCAAGGGACGAGGAACTGGACGTTCTGGTGATGGTGCGTGCAGAGGACGGGGCCGTGGCCAAGGTGAAAATGTGCCATAACCAACAGCCACATCTTCTTTCTCCCACTTCTTGACCGAATTACTAGGGAAGCACAGAACAACACCAGTATTGCGAACTGATCAGTGTGAACAGGTTATTAATTGGATAGCAGATAATACTTCCAGTTACCTGGGCACCACCACCTCCGGTCTGTCTTCCACACGGTCAAATCTTAGTAGCCGTGAGTCTCGACCACATACTCCTCCTCACCCTGATGCTCCTTCCTCCCACCATGCCGAGTGTCGTCAGACAGCAACTGATCCCACACTTGGACACTCTGAAGAGCTGTTCACTGTCCATTTCCAGATTTGTGCCCCTCGCCTGCTCCGCTTGAAGTGGTGGAAGAGGAGATCCCATGTAGCGATACCCAAATATTTGAACAGCCACGGCCACATGAAGTCGACGCTGGCAATTTGTCACGAGGTGGACGATGACGAGACACAATTGCCAGGAAGTGAGGAGGAGGATCGTGGTGTGCAAGTGGAAGAGGAGGAGGTGGTGGATGATCTAGTTACTGACCCAATGTGGCAGGAGGACATGCAGAGCGAGGCAAGTAGCACACAGGGTGAGGGAGGCAGAGTACCCCAACAGGCAGGAAGAAGCAGTGTGGTGGTCGCACACAGAAGGCAGGCAACAGTTCCCCGTAACACCAACACGAGGGACGTTGCCAGTACAACCTGTAGGTCTTCCAGAGTCTGGAATTTTTTTAAAGACTCTGCTGATAACCCCAAAAAGGCCATTTGTACCACCTGCCATGCCAGCATCAGCAGGGGTGACAAAACTACCAGCCTGACCACCAACAGCATGATTAGCGGGTGTCACCACTGCTTCTTCCGCTGTTGTGCGTGCAATAGAACCCCCTGTTGTGTGTGCAAGGCAATCCCCTGTCCATACTGCATGCAAAGATGCCCCCTCCTCTCAGTCTTCACTTGTTATGGCAGTTTCTGAAGAAACAGCATCCACTTCCACGTCCCACCGCAGCGTTCAATTGTCCATATCCCAGACCTTTGAACGAAAGCGGAAATTCGCAGCTAACGCCCCACAGGCCACAGTCCTAAATTCGCACATTTCACGACTGCTTGCATTGGAAATGCTGCCTTTTAGGCTGGTGGAGACGGAATCCTTCTGCAACCTTATGGCGGTGGCCGTCCCTCGGTACTCGGTCCCCAGCCGACATTATTTTGCCCGGTGTGCCATCCCCGCACTACACAAGCACGTGTCCCAAAACATCTGCTGTGCCCTCAACAACGCAGTTACTGGGAGAGTCCACCTGACAATGGACACGTGGACAAGTGCTTGTGGCCAGGGACGGTACATCTCCCTGACGGCATACTGGGTAAACATAGTGGAAGCCGGGACCCAGTCGGACCTTGGGACGGAACACATCCTCCCCACACCGAGGATTGCGGGCCCTATGTCAGTCAGAGTTGCCCCCACAGTGTACAGCTCCTGCGCATCCTCCTCCTCCTCCTCCTCATGTTCAGCCTCCATCTCAGATATCACCACATCAGTTACAAGCTGGAAGCACTGCAGTACTGCCTCCGCCAAGCGGCAACAGTCTGTGCTGAAACTCATAAGCTTAGGTGGTAAACCTCACACTGCTTGTGAGTTGTAGACAGCTGGGAAAGAGCAGGCAGATCTGTGGCTGAGACTGCTGAACCTACATCCAGGCATGGTCGTGTGTGACAATGGCTGTAACCTGGTGGCGGCTCTGAGGCGAGGCGAGATCACACACGTACCATGCCTGGCTCATGTGCTTAACCTTGTGGTTCAGCGGTTTCTTAAATCGTACCCCAAGTTGCCAGATCTGCTCGTCAAAGTATGCCGCCTGTCAGCTCATTTTCGCAAGTCGGCTACAGCTTCCGCCGCCCTTGCTGTGTTGCAGCAGCGTTTGCAGCTTCCATCACACCGACTGGTGTGTGATGTCCCCACACGTTGGAACTCTACCCTCCACATGTTGCAAAGGATTTGTGAGCAGAAGAGAGCAGTTGTGGAGTACCAGCTGCAACAAGGCGTGGACCTGGATGTCTGACATATGTACCATCTTGACAAACCTTGAGGAGTCCACCAAGAAGGTGAGTGGTGATGAAGCCATCATTAGCATCAGCATTCCACTTGTCTGTCTTTTGCAACGCTCTCTGCAGAGAATTAAAGAGGAGGCATTGCAGCCAGAGTATGATGAGATGGATCAAGAAGCCGTAGCGGTCGATTACACACAGCCCAGCCTCATCTCATCCCAATGTGCATTGGGGGACAATGAGGGAGAGGAGGAGGAGGAGGAAGAACAAGAGCTGCTATCATGCATTGTAGACGGTAGTACCTGTACAAGTGTCATACCGTCGGTTCAGCGTGGGTGGCCTGAGGACAGGGGGGAGGAGGAGGAGGAGAGCATGGTCAGTCATCATCTTGGTGAGGACACGGAAATCTTGCCCGTTACCAGTCTGGCACGTATGGCTGACTTTATGTTACGCTGCCTTAACCGTGACCCTCGCATTGTCAAAATGTTGGGTGACAGTTATTACTGGTTGGTGACACTTTTAGACCCCCGCTACAAGGAGAACTTTCACTCTCTTATTCCTGAGGTGGAGAGGTCTACAAAAATGGGGCAGTACCAGAAGGCCCTTGCTGCAGAACTTATAAAAAAAATTCCCATCTGAACATTCTAGCGGCAGAGGTCACAGTTCGTTGCCCAACCAAGGCATACAGGCGAGAGAGACGCAACTCAAATCCAGCAGAGGCAGGGGAACACTGTCAACGTTCTGGGACAGTTTTCTCAGAACCTCCCTTCGGACAGACCCTGAGGCATGGGGTACTCTCACAAGGAGTGGAAAGTTTCAAAAGATGATGAGGGAGTACCTTGCCGACCGTACCAGCGTCCTCCGTGATTCCTCTGTGCCTTTTAATTATTGGGTATCCAAGCTGGACACTTGGAATGAACTCTCTCTGTATGCCTTGGAGGTCCTGGCCTGCCCTGCCGCTAGCGTGTTATCGGAGCATGTTTTTAGTGCCACTGGGGGAATAATATCTGATAAGCGCACTCGCCTGTCAACTGACAATGCTGACAAGCTGACCCTTATCAAAATGAACAAGGGTGGATTGGGCCAGACTTCTCATCACCACCAAATGACAGCAGAGTAACATAAAGTCAAATCCACTGTATTATTTCGGGAGGTGTATTCCCATGCACTGCTTCACACCCACACATGGGTATACGCTTCCTCATTTCGGCTGTTTTATGTTCTTCTCCTTATCCTCAGCCTCCACCACCACTATACCACCAGGGTGACCGTGGTCCGTGTTGCCATTATTGAAAGTTCCTCCGTCCTTATTTTTGTCAGCTTTTGCTTGGAAGGCATAAGCAAAGACTGTGGGAGACCCATGGGAATAATATTTTTAAGATGCTGTACTGTATGGGTCTTGTAAGGGGCATTCAAACCGTCTTGTTAAGGTACTGGGACCTCCACGTCTCTTCCAAGGGGCATTCAAACCGTCTTGTTAAGCTACTGTGACCTCCACCACTTTTCTAAGGGGCATTAAAACCGTCTTGTTAAGCTACTGCGACCTCCACCACTTTTCCAAGGGACATTAAAACCACCTTGTTAAGCTACTGTGACCTCCACGTCTCTTCAAAGGGGCATTAAAAGCGTCTTCTTAAGCCACTCTTAACTCCACAGCTCTTCCAAGGGGCATTGAAATGTTGTTTTTAATTACCCCTAACCTGCACGACTCTTCCATCGGGCATTGCATTTCCTCCTAATTTTAGTCAGCTTTTGCTTTTCAATGCAAAGGTGAAAACTAAGGGAGACCCACTCCCCAATAATGGGTAGAAGATTTTTAGTACGCTGTAATCCACGTCTGTTTCAAGGGGCAGTGAAGTTCCTCATAATTTTTGAAAAGCCTTCCATTCACTGCTTAGGCCAACAGTGTATAGGAGACCCAGTTGCTATAAATGGAAAAAACGGTTTAGTTAAGGCCCTCTGACCTCCATGTCATTTCCAAGGGGCATTGGAGTGCCTTGAAATTTTTGGTAGGCATTGCACTCACTGTATGCCCTATAACTATGTAGCCGAACCGCTCCTTTTGTTACAGAAACATATCCTACAAGACATATGTGGTTGACTGGCCTGATATTGATGTGAATGGTCCCTGTTCCTCCTGCTCTTTCTCCTTTGCCACCACCTCATCCATCATTTATCACCTGAAGCTTTGTTTTAACGGGAGTCATAGAACTGGGATAGTAGCAGGAAAACATCCAGCAATCCTTGGAGAAGGTAGGATATGCGCCAAAACGCTGACCACCTCAGGCCTAGCCGCTACTACATACATGCGCTTGCATTCCAAGAAAACAAAGCAGATGCTAACTTCTATCATCATCATCATGCTCCTCACCTTGGCACTCTCAACTCCCCAGATGGAGAAGCCAGGGCCCACCGGAGGAGTCTGGTTCTCTGGTGGGCTCGTCCAATGCTGCCCTAAAGCAGATCGGGCTAAGAAAAGTGTGTGTGGGGGGAAGTTGACAGGAGAAATAGGGGCTTCAGGTGACCGTTTATGGACACCCGGCTGCCCCCAGGCGGCTGAGGACCGTGTGTGGACACCCGGCCGCGGGGCGGCTGGGGACCGAGTATGGACACCCGGCCGCCCCCTGGCGTCTGGGGACCGAGTGTGGACACCCGGCCGCCGGGCGGCTGGGGACTGAGTATGGATACCAGGCCGCCAACGCAGCCATGACGTGGTGGCCTTATTCCGCCTCCACATGCCTAAAAGGCCCAATTTCAAGTGCAAGCAAGCAGTACGGTATTGCAGCCTGGGGGTGGGTGAGTGGCAGGCTGCATACTTGCACTTGCATTGCAAGGAATGGGAGAGGTACAATTGAACACTGGCCTGGGACAAGGACTTGAACGGGGATAGTTGCAAGTCTGCAACGACAGGTACAGGGTGGGAGGCATCTTCGCATGTACCATGAACAGGGGTTTGGCATGCTCACACTACAGCGGAATAGGCTGTCCTTCCCACTAAATGCACTGGGGAGGGCACAGGTAATGTTTTGGTATGCTCTCTTAATCTTATGTATAAGGCACACCGGGACAAATAGGGGCGGCTGGGGACTGAGTATGGATACCTCACTGCCGAAGCAGCCATGAGGTAGTGGCCAGCTTCGGCCTCATCCAAACTAAAAGGCCTCATTTCAAGTGCAAGCTAGCAGTATGGTATTGCTGCCTGGGGGTGGGCGGGTGGCACAGAGGGTCTGGTTGCCACAGTGGTAGTAATACCAAGTCTGGGAGCAAAACAGGAGTTTCCTGGTCAGGAACACATGACACGCAACACCTCCTGCTCCAGACCAGAAAGGGGAGGATCCTGCCCTATATAACTGGATCTGGAGGCGGGGTTAGTCAGTCCGGATCATCAATGCCCTGTAGCCACCCCAGGGCCTCCGTGGAGGGTTTGGGACGGGTCCCTCAAGAAGTGCACCTTGTTGGGTGAAATGGACACCTGGTTACAGATGATACCGTGACCTAAAAAGACAGTAATGCCTGCAAATATATTCATGTACCTTGTTATTGCTATTGTTATTGTTACCTGTTATTTTTGCAAAATATGCTCAGTCCCGGAGTACTGAAATTTACTAGGGGGGAATGTGGCACCCCAGAGGGTCTGGTTGCCACAGTGGTAGTAATACCATGTCTGGGAGCAAAACAGGAGTTTCCTGGTCAGGAACACATGACCAGCAACACCTCCTGCTCCAGACCAGAAAGGGGAGCATCCTGCCCTATATTACTGGATCTGGAGGCGGGGTTAGTCAGTCTAAGTCTAAGCCCAAGCATAGACATATTGTCCATACAGGCTTACAGCCCAAGAGTGGCATATCCAGTGGTAGCGTAGCGTAGCGTAGTTTCCCATCATACGAAGGTGACCTTGTCGTGGTTGATGGGCACACATAAATTGGCCAAATTATGCACAAAAAACCTTCATTTTTTAAAGTGACATTAGTCTAGATACAATATTTCTTATATTTTCATGTATGGAGTGCCGAAGTTCTTTTTGCAATTGAGATTACTCTTTCCTTCAGAGCACCCGAATAGACCAGTGAGCGACCCCTCTCTTTTTTCTATTAATCATTTTTGGGATCCCACTCCTGGAGCATTGCAGCAGGTACGTGTTCACACTATTAGAAGTTTGACAGCCTTTTTTCTGACCATGTGTCCCTCCCATTCAGTCACAGGTGGTTTTAACTAGCTCTACCAGCCCATACATTGTAGGTTAAAAGCCCAAGCATAGACATATTGTCCATACAGGCTTACAGCCCAAGAGTGGCATATCCAGTGGTAGCGTAGCGTAGCGTAGTTTCCCATCATACGAAGGTGACCTTGTCGTGGTTGATGGGCACACATAAATTGGCCAAATTATGCACAAAAAACCTTCATTTTTCAAAGTGACATTAGTCTAGATACAATATTTCTTATATATTCATGTATGGAGTGCCGAAGTTCTTTTTGCAATTGAGATTACTCTTTCCTTCAGAGCACCCGAATAGACCAGTGAGCGACCCCTCTCTTTTTTCTATTAATCATTTTTGGGATCCCGCTCCTGGAGCATTGCAGCAGGTACGTGTTCACACTATTAGAAGTTTGACAGCCTTTTTTCTGACCATGTGTCCCTCCCATTCAGTCACAGGTGGTTTTAACTAGCTCTACCAGCCCATACATTGTAGGTTAAAAGCCCAAGCATAGACATATTGTCCATACAGGCTTACAGCCCAAGAGTGGCATATCCAGTGGTAGCGTAGTTTCCCATCATACGAAGGTGACCTTGTCGTGGTTGATGGGCACACATAAATTGGCCAAATTATGCGCAAAAAACCTTCATTTTTTAAAGTGACATTAGTCTAGATACAATATTTCTTATATTTTCATGTATGGAGTGCCGAAGTTCTTTTTGCAATTGAGATTACTCTTTCCTTCAGAGCACCCGAATAGACCAGTGAGCGACCCCTCTCTTTTTTCTATTAATCATTTTTGGGATCCCACTCCTGGAGCATTGCAGCAGGTACGTGTTCACACTATTAGAAGTTTGACAGCCTTTTTTCTGACCATGTGTCCCTCCCATTCAGTCACAGGTGGTTTTAACTAGCTCTACCAGCCCATACATTGTAGGTTAAAAGCCCAAGCATAGACATATTGTCCATACAGGCTTACAGCCCAAGAGTGGCATATCCAGTGGTAGCGTAGTTTCCCATCATACGAAGGTGACCTTGTCGTGGTTGATGGGCACACATAAATTGGCCAAATTATGCGCAAAAAAACTTCATTTTTCAAAGTGACATTAGTCTAGATACAATATTTCTTATATTTTCATGTATGGAGTGCCGAAGTTCTTTTTGCAATTGAGATTACTCTTTCCTTCAGAGCACCCGAATAGACCAGTGAGCGACCCCTCTCTTTTTTCTAAGTCTAAGTCAGTGTCAGGAGTCAAGTAGGACACGAAGGAGCAAGGAGCCAGGGACTGGAGCTGGAGATCGCTCGTCCTGGCCAGTATACACAGAGGACCGGACACCGGAGTCCGAGGCTGTGGGGATTGCGTACCCAGCAGCAGATACCGCAGGGCAGGAGATTGCAGGTCTCCTGGCCCAACAGAAGCCACACGAAAGGACCAGTACCGCCACAGAGGAGCGAGGAATCCTCAAGGTCCGAGTCGCCAGCCATACGGGTAAGCACAGCACGTTACACTCAGGGACGTGGGCTACAACACGACTATAAGCGGGATAGCCAAAGAGTATAGTCAGAACAGCAGGCCTACAACTCTACCTGGCCAGGAGGACTCTAGGATTGTTCCCAAACTGACCAGGCCCTCATCACTAGCCGGTACTCCCATTGGGGCCTATATAATTACCAACAGTAAAGACCCTGGGACTGCACTGCAAAGACTCCGTGTTGTCATTACTGATACCTTGCACTACTACCACCATCATCCATATGCGCTGCCCTGAAGCTCCACTCTTCCTGTGGGGAGTTACATCACCTTGCTGCACATACCACCAGCTTCAGCGCACTGCTCCACAGTGGCGGTTCCCAATAACCGCATTCCACAGGTGGCGTAGTCGGACTATACATAAACTACCCTGGTTTGACCTCCCTGGGTCACGGACCGGGTCACCGCCACGGTGACTACAACCCCTAGCATCTACAAGGCCCGGCTCCGGGTATCCCCACTGCCCAGGGGGCGCATCACTTGCATTCCAAGAAAACAAAGCAGATGCTAACTTCTATCATCATCATCATGATCCTCACCTTGGCACTCTCAACTCCCCTGATGGAGAACCCAGGGCCCACCGGAGGAGTCTGTTTCTCTGGTGGGCTCGTCCAATGCTGCCCTAAAGCAGGCCGGGCTAAGAAAAGTTGGTGGGGGGAAGTTGACAGGAGAAATAGGGGCGGCTGGGGACCGTTTATGGACACCCGGCTGCCCCCAGGTGGCTGGGGACCGAGTATGGACACCCGGCCGCCCCCTGGTGGCTGGGGACCGAGTGTGGACACCCGGCCGCCGGGCGGCTGGGGACTGAGTATGGATACCAGGCCGCCAACGCAGCCATGACGTGGTGGCCAGATTCCGCCTCCACATGCCTAAAAGGCCCAATTTCAAGTGCAAGCAAGCAGTATGGTATTGCAGCCTGGGGGTGGGTGGGTGGCAGGCTGCATACTTGCACTTGCATTGCAAGGAATGGGAGAGGTACAATTGAACACTGCCCTGGGACAAGGACTTGAACGGGGATAGTTGCAAGTCTGCAACGACAGGTGCAGGGTGGGAGGCATCTTCGCATGTACCATGAACAGGGGTTTGGCATGCACACACTACAGCAGAATAGGCTGTCCTTCCCACTAAATGCACTGGGGAGGGCACAGGTAATGTTTTGTTATGCGCGCTTAATCTTATGTATAAGGCGCACCGGGACAAATAGGGGCGGCTGGGGACTGAGTATGGATACCTCACTGATGAAGCAGCCATGAGGTAGTGGCCAGCTTTGGCCTCCTCCAAACTAAAAGGCCCCATTTCAAGTGCAAGTTAGCAGTATGGTATTGCTGCCTGGGGGTGGGTGGGTGGCAGGCTGCACACTTACGCTTGCATTCCAAGAAAACAAAGCAGATGCTAACTTTTATCATCATCATCATGCTCCTCACCTTGGCACTCTCAACTCCCCTGATGTAGAAGCCAGGGCCCACCGGAGGAGTCTGGTTCTCTGGTGGGCTCGTCCAATGCTGCCCTAAAGCAGGCCAGGCTAAGAAAAGTGTGGGGGACGTTGACAGGAGAAATAGGGGCGGCTGGGGACCGTTTATGGACACTCGGCTGCCCCCAGGCGGCTGGGGACCGCGTGTGGCCACCCGGCCGCAGGGTGGCTGGGGACCGAGTATGGACACCCGGCCGCCCCCTGGCGGCTGGGGACCGAGTGTGGACACCCGGCCGCCGGGCGGCTGGGGACTGAGTATGGATACCAGGCCGCCAATGCAGCCATGACGTGGTGGCCAGATTCCGCCTCCACATGCTTAAAAGGCCCAATTTCAAGTGGAAGCAAGCAGTATAGTATTGCAGCCTGGGGGTGGGTGGTTGGCTGCATATTTGCGCTTGCATTGCAAGGAATGGGGGAGGTACAATTGAACACTGCCCTGGGACAAGAACTTGCACGGGGATAGTTGCAAGTCTGCATCTTCTGATGCGGCAAGGATGACTTCTGATGGGCACACTTTTAGGTAGTGACCTGGGTGTCAGAGATGCTTCCAGGGGTCCTCCCCATGCTGTTCCCATGTCTTTTCAGCACTGTATGCATGTGTCACACAGCACATGGCCAGATAAGGTTGTAAAATGTTAAAATGACATTTCCCGGTGAATGCATTTGTCACGGTTGAAAGCAATACAAAAGTGCAAAAACGCATAAAAAATGCTACTTGTGAACATAGCCCAAGGTGTGGAGGAGTATTTTTTTTTTGGTTATTTATTTTACCTTATACACAAGTCTTTACCCTGGAAAGGAACTTCCTTAACATATTTCACAGGAAAGCAGTTTCAGTTTCTTTTTTGAACGTTTTATTGTGAGCCCTTAAAAGTGGCTTAATAACTCTGACCACCTTGTTGACAGCAGTGACCTGGGGGTCAGAAATGCTTCCTAGGGCGATCCCCATGCTGTCCCCATGTCATTTGAGCACTGTCACTATCGTTTTGGCGCTTGTTAGGCTTGGATCTCCCATAGACTAACATTGGGCTCGTTGCTCGGGTCGAGCACCCGAGTATCACGGCGAGCTCGGCCCGAGATTCGAGCACCCGAGCATTTTAGTGCTCGCTCAACACTAATAGTGACCAATCTTTAACCATACCTTGCCTATCCATACCTGTGTCCTTACCTTTTTTTTAGTCTGTTTATTGCCTCTTTTGTTGATTAATTATTGAAATAAACTTTAATTATTACTATTTCTGGTTTTGGAATATTACTCAATGCTTCTTATTGGAACATGCTGCTTTTGAGTATCCAAGGGTATTTACCCATCTCGGCCTATATAATTGGGTGGTAGGCTAAATTTATTACTTGATATATACAATGAATGTGTCTTGGGTGATATTAATTCCAAGTTATATAGTTTATTTTTAATCAGTACCCCGCAATGATTTCATCTAGAGGTGGAATGACCATTTTGAACTACATGTGCTTCACAAAAGTTTATAACATTGGGACACAAAAACTAAAAAATTACATTTTTTTCACAAAATTGTGGCTTTAGCCTAAAATTTTTCATTTACACAAGGCATAATAGGAGAAGAAGGATTAACACAGCTAAAAAGGGCAACAATATTTACCTGCCCAGGTCTCAGAGACGAATGCAACTAACAGGATGCAGCAAACCCATATAATTAGGATGGCGGCCACAGAGGTGCAAAATACTGATGAGACAACCACTCACAACCTACCAATTAATGGAGGGGGTGAATTGCAACAAACAAGGCTTGTATAGGACGCTGGTCACACGCAGGTAGTGTCTGGCTTTAGTGACGCCCATACTATTAGATTAGGCGGGCTGCCCAGCACTATCTAAGTGCACCCCACCAGGACAGATATTCTAGTCTTCATGTTTCTCATTTTTTATTTTTTCATTTTATTTATTTATATTTTTCTGGATATTCATGACTAGTGTTGAGCACTCCGATACTGAAATATCGGGTATCGGCTGATATTCGCAGTATCGGAATTCCGATACTTTTACAATATCGTATACCGGAATCGGAAGTTCCCATAATGCAATGAGCCAGTTTCATTTTATTCAGCCAATGAGGATCCTAAGAAGTGTGGGCACATCCTGTTAGGCATGTAGGCATCTTAACTAATGGCATGGCTGTGATTGGCTTCTGAAATGATGTCATGATGCACTATAAAAGCCGCCGCCGCCATTTTCAGCTCACTCTGCTGTGAATTCAGTTAGGGATAGGACGCTGTTGTTCTGAGGGACAGTTTTAGCTACCTATTTGGTCTATTCTGCTTTATCCAAGCTACTTTATAAATCGCTGTGCCTTGCAGTGCTAGTGCACAGTTCTCTGTGCTGTTCACCGCTGTTTGCAAGGTCTCTGTGTGTGAGTGCAGCTCACCCTGTAGTGTGTGCTTCAACCACGTCTGGTTGTAGTGCACTCAGTGTGTGTCACTGCCTCATACATTGTCCTTTTTTGCTAATTCATAATTTTTCCTGATATCTCCTATTAGTGTGGTGGTTCCATCCGTATTCAGCTAAATTGGTTCCAAACACACTATATAGGAGTAGATAGAGAATTTTTTTTTGTCTTGCAGCGCTATTGCACAGTGCTCTGCATCTGCACTGTTCACCGCTGTCTGCAAGGTCTGTGTGTGTGAGTGCAGCTCACCCTGTAGTGTGTGCTTCAGCCACGTCTGGTTGTAGTGCACTCAGTGTGTGTCACTGCCTCATACATTGTCCTTTTTTCCCAATTTTTTTCCTGATTTCTCCTATTAGTGTGGTGGTTCCATCCGTATTCAGCTAAATTGGTTCCAAACACACTATATAGGAGTAGTTAGAGGAGCCTTTCTGCAGCATTGTGCCCTGCAGCCCCAGCCAGATTAGTATTAGCCTATTTTTTGTAGCCTCATCTATTGCATTGTAGGTTACCTTCCTACATTGTATTAGCTACAAAAAGTTTGTGATACTATCAGTATTACATCTTTGGGCACATCCAGTGTCTTTTTGTGGCAAAAAAAACCTAAATAAAGTTCACCAAACACTCCACTTTACAGTTGTGTAGGCCACATTAGCTCATATTAAAGTCTAGTCCACACTTTATAAAATTAGTGTTTCTTATACCTGTTAGCAGCTGTTCAGGAATAAGCACACTAAGCCCTTAGTACTTTTCTGCCTATCTTTATCAGTCTACCAAGATGAAGAAGGCAGGGAGTAAGGCATGTGGTCGTGGTCGTGGGCGTGGAGTTTCTGCAGGGAGAGGACGTGAGGATTCTGTGCCTGCAGGGAGAGGATGTGGGGATTCTGTGCCTGCTGCGGGCACCAGTGACTCAGCATCCCCCAGTTTTACCAGGGAACAGTCCTTTATGCACAGCTTTGTAGGAGCTAGCCATACCCCACTGCTGCGGGAGGACCAAATTGAAGCCGTTGTCGGATGGATGGCAGCTAACGCATCGACTTCAATTAGTTCCAGATCCTCTCAGGTCCTGAGCACTGAAGAGCACCCATCTGTCTCTTCACCACCTGCCAAATTGCCCAGGCAGTCAGAGAGCCCTGGACAGGAGCCATCTCTACTTCTGTTCTCTGAATCTCTTGACTTGGAAAGAGGGGGCCAGCCAAGCAGAATTCGAGAATTTGAAGAAGAGGTAGTATGCAGTGATGCACAACCGTTTTGTCTCTCTGAATCTGAAGAGGCTGGTGGGCCAGTGCCTATGGTCAGCAGCACACCTCAGTACGCATCTGATGATGAGACTCAGGTGCCACTTTCTGGTGCCTACTGTGCTGTCGAGACTACCCAGGAGAAGCAGTTGTTTAAAGAGGGTGGTGTAGATGATGAAGTCCTTGACCCATCATGGCGTGAGGGACAGGAAGGTGGTGGGATCAGCTCTGAGGAAGAGATTCCCCGAACGGCCCAAAAAGGAGGGAGAGGGAGGGGGCAGACTTGGTTGCCTGTAGCCTCCACTTCGGCACCCATTAGGAGCATGGCTCTTCCAAAATCCAAAGCGGCGCTCCCAAGACTTGCAGTGCCTGGTCCTTTTTTGACACAGCTGCAGATGACATTTGCTTTGTCAAATGCAAGCTGTGTAATCAGAAGGTGAAAAGAGGGAACAGTGTCAGCAACCTCAATATCACAAATATGTGGAAACATGTGCGGACCAAGCACGTGGTGGAGTTACAAAAACACACAGCGCCACCTACCACCTCTTCAGCTCGTGTTGTAGCCTCTTCCTCCAGCTCACACACAGCTGGTTCGGCTTCCTCACAGGATCGCCATGGAAGAATCTCTGGCACTGTTGTACAGAGACACAGTGTAATTCCACCCACAGCACCACTTTCCCTGTCATCCTCACACTCCCAGGCCAGTCTACAGCCATCATTAGCACAGGCATGGGAGAAAAGGCGCCCATACTCGGCAATCCACCTCCGAGCACAGGCTCTGAATGCTGGCATTGCTAAACTACTGGCCCTTGAAATGCTATCATTCAGGCTGGTGGAGACTGACACATTCCGTAACTTTATGGCATTGGCAGTCCCACAATACAACGTGCCCAGCAGCTTTTATTTCAGCAGGCAAGCCGTCCCTGCCCTGCAACAGCATGTGGAGGGAAAAATTAAACATGCGCTACAAAACGCCGTCAGTAGCAAGGTCCACCTGACCACCGATGCGTGGACCAGTAAGCATGGACAGGGACAATACCTTTCCCTCACTGCCCATTGGGTAAATGTTGTGGAGCCGAGTACAGATCTTGAGAGTGGCACTGTACGTGTTCTGCCAACTCCAAGGATTGCAGGAATCCAGTCTGTACACATTGACTCCTCCTCATACTCCAGTTCCTCTGAATCAGCGCTGCAGGAGCCGTCACGGTCTAACTCCACATCGACCCGTGAACGGTTGGTTACCTGTTATGATGACCGATATGAGCACAGCCGTGACCAAACGTCAACAGGCCGTATTAAAATTAATTTCTTTGGGGAATCAAAGCCACACAGCTCAGGAGCTCTGGAATGCCATCAAGCAGCAGAGCGACGTGTGGTTTGTGCCAGCGAATCTCCAGCCAGACATGGTAGTGTGTGACAATGGCCGAAATCTGGTGGCAGCTCTGGGCCTAGGCAACCTCACTCACATCCCATGTCTGGCACATGTGCTCAACTTGGTCGTGCAGAGTTTTTTGAGGGACTATCCGGATCTTGATGCACTGCTTCACAAGGTCCGCATAGAGTGCGCTCACTTGCGACGTTCCAGCAACGCAAGATTGCGCATTGCAGCTCTGCAGCGCCGATTACGTCTTCCGGAACATCGCATCATATGTGACCTACCCACCAGGTGGAATTCAACGTTACATATGTTGGAGAGGTTGTGTGAGTAGCAGGCAGCAGTAATGGAGTACCAGCTGCAGCAGGCACAAACAAGTCACAGTGCGCGCTGTTCACACTTCACCACCACTGAGTGGGCCTCTATGAAGAACATTTGCCACGTTTTGCGTGCCTTCGATTATTCCACGTGGATGGCGAGTGCAGATGATGCACAAGTCAGGATGACTATCCCCCTTATCTGCCTGCTTGAAAAAACACTGCAAGCACTAAGGGACGAGGTTTTGGAAGAGGTGGAGGATGAAGAGTCACAAATGCCATCTGCTTCTCTACAGTCTGATCAACATGGTTCCTCACAAAGGCCTAGGCTGGGGACACTTTGTGAGGAGGATGAGGAGGAGTCAATGGAGGAGGAAGACATCTGTCCAGAGGAGGGAGTTACACAATGCTCTAGTAGTCAGTATCTAGAGCGAGGGTGGGGTGATGCAGAGCAGGCAGAGATCACGCCTCAAGCAGGGGACAGCGTTTCTTGGCCAGTTGGCAGTCTGCAGCACATGGTTGATTTCATGCTGCAGTGCCTGAGAAATGACCGCCGCATCGCCCACATTCTCAACATGGCTGATTATTGGGTGTCCACCCTCCTAGATCCTCGCTACCGGGACAACTTACAAAGCCTCATAACACCATTGAACCGGGAGCGTAAAATGCGGGAGTACCAAGACGCACTGGTACATTCCATCATGTTCTCCATTCCAACCGAGAGCAGTGCTGCTAGTGCTTTACAAAGCAGCTCAGTGCGTCGAGGCAGTGGAGGAAGCTCTGCACAAAGAGGGAGCAGAAGCAGCTGTCACGCTGTCTCTGTGTACTGGAGGTAGGGGGCCTAAGCTGACCCTAAGCTGGGGCCCTGACTAATCCCTCTACCGGGAGGTACTGTTAAAGGTACAGAGGTCCAGGCCGCCAGCGTAACCCCTACCTCCTGAGGATCCCTGCACCTAAGTAATCTAGTCCTGAGAAGGACCCCTGATCACAACAAAAGGGGACAGGTAATAATATGCCCACACTCAGTACTTAGACGAACGAGACAGTGCAAGGGTAAAACCAAAAACCACCTTGCATACAAAAACTACACAACAGAGGGAACACCAACGGGAAAGGAGATAAATGATAAAGCGAGGAAGGGAAAAAACACTCCAAATACACTTAACTCTGAAACTCCAAATACCACGATCTGCTCTGTTAGTCTGCATGAAATGCTTTCACCGACACTTCCTTAACAGACCGGCAGGCATTTGAAGGAGTCCCACTACAGCAGCATTGATTGCAGCTGGGCGAGGCTGGACCTCGTCTAGCACAGAGAGAGAGAGAGTTAACTCCCTCACTGCCGAAAAACACAAAGCACCAAAAACTCAGCTGCGAGAAGTCAGGCTGTGTAATCGTGACGATCTTCGTGGCGACACACCCGTGACAGTACCCCCCCTTCTACGAGGGGCCTCCAGACCCTCAGGGCCAGGTTTATCCGGGTGAGTTGTGTGGAAGGACCGAACTAATCGGTCTGCGTTAATATCTGACGCAGGAACCCACATCCTCTCCTCAGGACCATACCCCTTCCAATGAACCAGGTACTGAAGGGACCGGCGATTAAAGCGTGAATCGATGACCCTTGATACCTGGAACTCCAAGTTACCATTGACCACCACTGGAGGGGGAGGTAAAGGTGACAGTACCACCGGCGCCACATACCTCTTAAGCAACGATCTGTGGAACACGTTGTGAATTTTAAACGTAGGGGGGAGGTCAAGACAGAATGCCACTGGATTAATTATAGAACTGATCCTGTACGGCCCGATGAACCTGGGACCCAGTTTCCAGGAGGGAACCTTAAGTTTTATATTCCTGGTAGACAACCATACCCGATCGTTCACACTTAGGTCCGGACCAGACACTCTCCTCCTATCAGCCATACGTTTGTATCGGTTCCCCATAGTATTCAGATTCTTCAGCACCCCTCTCCATACTGAAGCGAGTGATGAGGAAAATCGTTCCTCCCCAGGAACCCCCGAAGAGCCCCCCCTACTGAAAGTACAAAACTGGGGGTGAAAACCATATGCCCCAAAAAACGGGGAATTACCAGTGGACTTGCTCCGCCTATTATTAAGAGCAAACTCTGCCAGAGGTAAGAAAGAAGCCCAGTCCTCCTGGTTCTCTGACACAAAACACCGGAGATATGTCTCCAAGCTCTGGTTCATACGTTCCGTCTGACCATTGGTCTGAGGATGAAAAGCCGATGAGAACGATAAATGCATCCCCCGCCGTGTACAAAACGCTTTCCAGAATTTGGACACAAACTGAGACCCCCGATCTGACACCACCTCGGAGGGTACCCCGTGAAGCCTCGCAATCTCCCCAATGAACACCTGTGCAAGAGTTTTAGCATTAGGAAGAGCAGGAAGAGCGATAAAATGTGCCATCTTGCTGAACCTGTCCACTACAACGAGTATGACCGTTTTACCCGAAGACGGAGGGAGGTCCGTAGTAAAGTCCATAGACAGATGAGTCCAAGGACGCTCCGGGATCTTCAAAGGTAAGAGGGCCCCAGATGGACGGGTATGTGAGGTCTTAGAGTGCGCACAAACCCCACAGGACGCGACAAAAGTTACCACCTCCTTATGTAAGTTAGGCCACCAAAACCGACGCGAGAGGAGATCCACAGTTGCTTTACTCCCCGGGTGTCCTGCAAAAACTGAGTTATGGTGTGCCTCGATCACCTTTTGTCGCAACTGATCTGGAACAAACAGTCTCCCCGGAGGTCCAACAGGGGCGTCCCCCTGAGCCTCCAATACCTCCTCCTCCAGCTCAGAGCATACTGCCGAAACCACCACCCCCTCCTGAAGGATAGGAATCGGGTCGTCCGTATTCCCGGCCCCAGGGAAACTACGAGATAAGGCATCCGCCTTTACATTTTTTTGACCCAGGACGATATGTAACGACAAAATTAAACCTGGTAAAAAACAATGACCACCTAGCTTGTCTGGGATTCAGACATTTCGCGGACTCCAGATATAGCAGGTTCTTGTGATCGGTGATGACGGTGACCGGATGGACTGCCCCCTCTAAAAAATGGCGCCACTCCTCAAAAGCTAACTTAATGGCCAAGAGTTCCCTATTGCCGACATCGTAATTCCTCTCAGCGGACGACAATTTTTTAGAAAAAAAGGCGCACGGATGCCACTTACCAGGGGACGAACCTTGTGACAATACTGCTCCCACCCCTACCTCGGAAGCGTCTACCTCTACAATGAACGGCTGTGACGCATCAGGTTGAATGAGTATGGGAGTATTTTTTCAAGGAGGAGAATGCTTGACAAGCCTTGTCAGACCACCTAGAAAAATCCGTCCCCTTTTTAGTCATGTCTGTGAGAGGCTTAACCATGGACGAGAAATTACGAATGAACTTCCGGTAATAATTAGCAAACCCCAGGAAACGTTGTAGTGCCTTAAGATTCTCTGGCCGATCCCACTCAAGAACTGCCCGCACTTTCCCAGGGTCCATACGAAAACCGGACGCTGAAACCAGGAAGCCTAAAACCTGGAGTTCCTGTACGGCGAACACACACTTTTCCCATTTGGCATACAGTTTATTATCCCGCAAGATCTGTAACACCTGCCTAACGTGCTCCTGATGAGACACCAGATCCGGCGAGTAAATTAAGATATCATCCAGATATAGGACAACAAACTGTTCCACCAGGCGGCGAAAAATGTCATTAACAAAGTGTTGGAACACCGCCGGGGCATTAGTCAGACCGAATGGCATGACAAGGTTCTCATAATGCCCCTCCGGAGTGTTAAACGCCGTCTTCCACTCATCCCCCTCCTTCATCCTAATCAGATTGTACGCCCCCCTGAGATCCAACTTAGAGAACCATTTGGCGCCCACGATCTGATTAAAGAGATCGGGAATAAGTGGGAGCGGATACGGATCTCGGACCGTAATCCGATTAAGTTCACAGAAATCCAGGCAAGGGCGTAGGCCTCCATATTTCTTCTTAACAAAGAAGAACCCCGCGGCCACCGGTGAAGATGAAGGTCTAATATGCCCCTTAGCCAGACTTTCTGAAATATAATCCTTCTCTCAGGACCAGAAAGGTTATACAACCTAGCTTTAGGTAACTTGGCCTCAGGGAGCAGTTTTACAGAACAGTCATACTCGCGATGAGGAGGTAGTTCCTGACACCCTTTCTCCGAGAATACATCCTCAAAGTCCGCCAGAAATGGAGGTAAGACCCTAGGAGTAACCGCACCGATGACCGTATTCATGCAGTTTTTATTACAGAATTTACTCCATTGGCTTATCTCTCTGGATTGCCAATTAATGACCGGGTTATGCTTAGTTAACCAAGGAAGGCCCAACACTATAGGAGTGGGAAGACCCTCCAACACGTAGCAAGACAACAGTTCTTTATGTATCGCCCCCACTTGAAGTTTTACGTTATGCACAGCTTGCAAAAAACTTCCCTGACCGAGAGGCCTGGCATCGATCGAGAATATGGGGATGGGTTTAGCCAACTCACTCAATCGCATACCTTGAACCCGTGCAAACCGAGCGTCCACCAGATTAGCCCCGGCCCCACTATCCAGAAGAACAGATATCCTCTCAGTTCTCGTACCCACCACCACCTCCGCCGGTATGAGAAACTGAGACGAACCTAGGGATGAAATACCTACTCCCAGATTGCCGTCCACCACACAACCTGGGATCAACAGTTTTCCGACGACTCTTCACTCTGCAAGGGATGGGATGGACACCCCCCAATAAAATGTCCCTTTCTCCCGCAGAAGAAACACCTTCCTGTCTTATGGCGCACCACCGGTCCCCTCCCCCGAAATGATGTCCCTCCTAATTGCATAGGCTCCTCTGGACTGACCAGGGGAACCACCATATGAGGGGACCTTGTAGGAGGTGGAGTCATCACAGGGGGTGGAGTTATCCCGCACCTCTCCCGAAGCCGTCTGTCAATGCGAATAGCAAGGGCCATAGCGGCTTCCAGTGACGCGGGAGAGTCATACTGTGCCAACACATCCTGTAATTTGTCGGATAAACCTTGACAAAACTGGCTCCTAAGAGCCGGGTCATTCCACTGGGTGTCAGTGGCCCACCTACGGAACTCCGAACAGAATTCCTCCACCGGACGATCTCCCTGCTGGATCCTACGTAACTTAGATTCAGCAAGGGAGATCCGATCCGGGTCATCATATACAAGACCCAGAGCAGCCAAAAACCTATCCACTGACTGGAGAGCCGGGGAGCCCGGGGGAAGAGAGAACGCCCAAGATTGTGGGTCCCCTTGTAGGAGCGAGATGACAATTCCCCCCCTTTGTTCTTCACTTCCCGATGACCGAGGCCGCAGCCGAAAGTACAACTTGCATGCCTCCCGGAAAACAAAATCTTGTCCCGCCCCCCAGTGAACCTGTCAGGGAGAGCTACTTTAGGTTCTGGTCCGGCTTGCTCCTGAGGATACAAAACCTTGGACCTAACGTCCGCCAGCTCCATGGACAAACTCTGCAACTGCCGAGCTAGACCGGCTACTGGATCCATGGTAGCTGGAGAAAATCTAAGTGGTCGGTGAAAATGTCACGCTGTCTCTGTGTACTGGAGGTAGGGGGCCTAAGCTGACCCTAAGCTGGGGCCCTGACTAATCCCTCTACCGGGAGGTACTGTTAAAGGTACAGAGGTCCAGGCCGCCAGCGTAACCCCTACCTCCTGAGGATCCCTGCACCTAAGTAATCTAGTCCTGAGAAGGACCCCTGATCACAACAAAAGGGGACAGGTAATAATATGCCCACACTCAGTACTTAGACGAACGAGACAGTACAAGGGTAAAACCAAAAACCACCTTGCATACAAAAACTACACAACTACAACAGAGGGAACACCAACAGGAAAGGAGATAAATGATAAAGCGAGGAAGGGAAAAAACACTCCAAATACACTTAGCTCTGAAACTCCAAATACCACGATCCGCTCTGTTAGTCTGCATGAAATGCTTTCACCGACACTTCCCTAACAGACCGGCAGGCATTTGAAGGAGTCCCACTACCGCAGCATTGATTGCAGCTGGGCGAGGCTGGACCTCGTCTAGCACAGAAAGAGAGAGAGTTAACTCCCTCACTGCCGAAAAACACAAAGCACCAAAAACTCAGCTGCGAGAAGTCAGGCTGTGTAATCGTGACGATCTTCGTGGCGACACACCCATGACAGCAGCGCCTCAGCACAAGGCAAGACCAGTATGGCCCAAATGTGGCAAAGTTTTGTGTCCCCGCCGCCACAAATGTCTACACCATCACAGACGGCTCCAGTCAGCAGGAGGCAACGTTTCCGTCAGATGGTGACAGACTACATGTCTTGCCCTCTCAGTGTACTCCCAGACGGCTCTTCTCCCTTCAAGTTTTGGGTCTGTAAGCTGGATACATGGCCAGAGCTTAGCCAGTATGCATTGGAGGTGCTAGCTTGCCTTGCTGCTAGTGTATTATCGGAACGCGTCTTTAGTGCCGCAGGTGGTGTACTAACAGACCGTCGCATGCAACTATCCTCCGATAACGTTGACCGGCTTACTTTTCTTAAAATGAACAAGGCCTGGATCTCGCATGAATTTGCCAGTCCTCTTCCAGAATAAATAATTGGTTGGCAACAGTATCCAGGTCTCCTGTTGTGTTCATGTTTCTACCACCTGAACTGTAATCCCTGAGCTCCAACACCGCCAGTTGCTGCTCAGAAGTGCCGTCTGCACAGTCAACACTTGCTGCCGTGTTATTGGGGTTCAGTAACGTCAGCTGTTCCCCTGCTGTGCGGACGGCAATTTCTCCTGCTCTGTCCTCATCCACTGTACTACTGATTTAAATGTTGCTCCAATTACACCTCTGGCTCCTCTGTTTTTAGTATTTACCCTTGGCTCCAATACCGCTAGTTGCTGCTCAGAAGTGCCGTCTGCACAGTCATTGCTTGCTCCAGTGTTATTGGGGTTCAGTAACGTCAGCTGATCCCCAGCTATGTGTCCGGCAAATTCTCCTGCTTTGTCCACATCCACTGTACTACTGATTTAAATGTTGCTCCAATTACACCTCTGGCTCCTCTGTTTTTAGTATTTACCCTTGGCTCCAATACCGCTAGTTGCTGCTCAGAAGTGCCGTCTGCACAGTCAACGCTTGCTCCAGTGTTATTGGGGTTCAGTAACGTCAGCTGATCCCCAGCTGTGTGTCCGGCAAATTCTCCTGCTTTGTCCACATCCACTGTACTACTGATTTAAAACTTGCTCCAATTACACCTCTGGCTCCTCTGTTTTTAGTATTTACCCTTGGCTCCAGTACCGCTAGTTGCTGCTCAGAAGTGCCGTCTGCACAGTCAACGCTTGCTCCAGTGTTATTGGGGTTCAGTAACGTCAGCTGATCCCCAGCTGTGTGTCCGGCAAATTCTCCTGCTTTGTCCACATCCACTGTACTACTTATTTAAAACTTGCTCCAATTACACCTCTGGCTCCTCTGTTTTTAGTATTTACCCTGGGTTCCAGCACCGCCAGCTGTTTCCCAGCAGTGTCTTTGGCACGGGTACTCCCTCCTGCCCAGCCTGGTTCCAGCACGTCAGCTGTTTCCGGGTAGTGTCAACGTCACTTTGCCTCCAATGCGTTGTCCTGTCATGTTGCGGTCGGGTTAGCCGACTCTATGGTGCCTGCAGTTTAGGTGACTCCTATGTGGGCTGCGGGATCTGGCAATGAAGGCTGGTTCCATAGTGCCAATAGGACAAGCACCCCCTGTAGGACTGTGGGTTTTGGTAACTGCGGCCGGCTCGCGGCCTTGCAACTTTTTTTACATGGGTACCTTCTGCTACCCATCCGGGTTCCAGTACCGTCAGCTGGTTCTCGGCAGTGCCTTTGGCTTAGGTACCACCTTCGCGGTATCCAAGTTCCACCAACGTCTGCTGGTCCTTGGTAGTGCTTTCTGGCACAGGTACCTCCTGCTTAGAAACCGAGTTCCAGTACCGTCAGCTGGTCTTCGGTAGTTCCAATGGCTCTTGTACCTTCTGCTACCCATCCGGGTTCCAGTACCGTCAGCTGGTTCTCGGCAGTGTGTTTGGCACGGGTACTCCCTCCTGCCCAGCCTGGTTCCAGCATGCCAGCTGTTTCCGGGTAGTGTCAACGTCACTTTGCCCCCAATGCGTTGTCCTGTCGTGTTGCGGTCGGGATAGCCGACTCTATGGTGCCTGCAGTTTAGGTGACCCCTATGTGGGCTGCGGGATCTGGCAATGAAGGCTGGTTCCATAGTGCCAATAGGACAAGCATCCCCTGTAGGACTGTGGGTTTTGGTAACTGCGGCCGGCTCGCGGCCTTGCAACTTTTTTTTACATGGGTACCTTCTGCTACCCATCCGGGTTCCAGTACTGTCAGCTGGTTCTCGGCATTGCCTTTGGCTTAGGTGCCTCCTTTGCGGTATCCAAGTTCCACCAACGTCTGCTGGTCCTTGGTAGTGCTTTCTGGCACAGGTATCTCCTGCTTAGTAACCGAGTTCCAGTACCATCAGCTGGTCTTCGGTAGTTCCATTGGCTCTTGTACCTTCTGCTACCCATCCGGGTTCCAGTACCATCAGCTGGTTCTCGGCAGTGCCTTGGCTTAGGTGCCTCCTTCGCGGTATCCAAGTTCCACCAACGTCTGCTGGTCCTTGGTAGTGCTTTCTGGCACAGGTACCTCCTGCTTAGTAACCGAGTTCCAGTACCGTCAGCTGGTCTTCGGTAGTTCCATTGGCTCTTGTACCTTCTGCTACCCATCCGGGTTCCAGTACCGTCAGCTGGTTCTCGGCAGTGTCTTTGGCATGGGTACTCCCTCCTGCCCAGCCTGGTTCCAGCACGCCAGCTGTTTCCGGGTAGTGTCAACGTCACTTTGCCTCCAATGCGTTGTCCTGTCGTGTTGCGGTCGGGTTAGCCGACTCTATGGTGCCTGCAGTTTAGGTGACTCCTATGTGGGTTGCGGGGTCTGGCAATGAAGGCTGGTTCAATAGTGCCAATAGGACAAGCACCCCCTGTAGGACTGTGGGTTTTGGTAACTGCGGCTGGCTCGCGGCCTTGCAACTTTATTTTACATGGGTACCTTCTGCTACCCATCCGGGTTCCAGTACCGTCAGCTGGTTCTTGGCAGTGCCTTTGGCTTAGGTGCCTCCTTCGCGGTATCCAAGTTCCACCAACGTCTGCTGGTCCTTGGTAGTGCTTTCTGGCACAGGTACCTCCTGCTTAGCAACTGAGTTCCAGTACCGTCAGCTGGTCTTCAGTAGTTCCATTGGCTCTTGTACCTTCTGCTACCCATCCGGGTTCCAGTACCGTCAGCTGGTTCCCGGCAGTGTCTTTGGCACGGGTACTCCCTCCTGCCCAGCCTGGTTCCAGCACGCCAGCTGTTTCCGGGTAGTGTCAACGTCACTTTGCCTCCAATGCGTTGTCCTGTCGTGTTGCGGTCGGGTTAGCCGACTCTATGGTGCCTGCAGTTTAGGTGACTCCTATGTGGGCTGCGGGATCTGGCAATGAAGGCTTGTTCCATAGTGCCAATAGGACAAGCACCCCCTGTAGGACTGTGGGTTTTGGTAACTGCGGCCGGCTCGCGGCCTTGCAACTTTTTTTTGCATGGGTACCTTCTGCTACCCATCCGGGTTCCAGTACCGTCAGCTGGTTCTCGGCAGTGCCTTTGGCTTAGGTGCCTCCTTCGCGGTATCCAAGTTCCACCAACGTCTGCTGGTCCTTGGTAGTGCTTTCTGGGCACAGGTACCTCCTGCTTAGTAACCGAGTTCCAGTACCGTCAGCTGGTCTTCGGTAGTTCCATTGGCTCTTGTACCTTCTGCTACCCATCCGGGTTCCAGTACCGTCAGCTGGTTCTCGGCAGTGTCTTTGGCACGGGTACTCCCTCCTGCCCAGCCTAGTTCCAGCACGCCAGCTGTTTCCGGGTAGTGTCAACGTCACTTTGCCTCCAATGCGTTGTCCTGTCGTGTTGCGGTCGGGTTAGCCGACTCTATAGTGCTTGCAGTTTAGGTGACTCCTATGTGGGCTGCGGGGTCTGGCAATGAAGGCTGGTTCCATAGTGCCAATAGGACAAGCACCCTCTGTAGGACTGTGGGTTTTGGTAACTGCGGCCTGCTCGCGGCCTTGCAACTTTTTTTTACATGGGTACCTTCTGCTACCCATCCGGGTTCTAGTACCGTCAGCTGGTTCTCGGCAGTGCCTTTGGCTTAGGTGCCTCCTTCGTGGTATCCAAGTTCCACCAAAGTCTGCTGGTCCTTGGTAGTGATTTCTGGCACAGGGACCTCTTGCTTTGTAACCGAGTTCCAGTACCGTCAGCTGGTCTTCGGTAGTTCCATTGGCTCTTGTACCTTCTGCTACCCATCCGGGTTCCAGTACCGTCAGCTGGCTCTCGGCAGTGCCTTTGGCTTAGGTGCCTCCTTCGCGGTATCCAAGTTCCACCGTCTGCTGGTCCTTGGTAGTGCTTTCTGGCACAGGTACCTCCTGCTTAGTAACCGAGTTTCAGTACCGTCAGCTGGTCCTCATTAGTTCCATTGGCTCTTGTACCTTCTGCTACCCATCCGGGTTCCAGTACCATCAGCTGGTTCTCGGAACCTCAGCCTTCTTGTACCTTCTGCTACATTTCCAAGTTCAAGCTTTTTGAAATGGTTCTTTGTAATCACTCTGGATCTCCCTGACGAGGACCCTGAAGACGAGGACCCTGAAGACCACCCCGAAGAAGACGAGGACCCCGAAGACGAGGACCCTGAAGACGAGGACCCTGAAGACCAACCCGAAGAAGACGAGGACCCTGAAGACGAGGACCCTGAAGACGAGGACCCTGAAGACCAACCCGAAGAAGACGAGGACCCCGAAGACGACGACCCTGAAGACGAGTGTAACGGGTCTGGGAGGTGGAACCTCTGAGCAACTATACAAGGGGGCAGTCCTTGTAAGGAAGCGGGTGGCTCCCAGGGAAGATGGGCAGGTAGTCACGGCAAGTGACAGGGACAGTCTCTGGGTAGAGGGGCAGGTAGTCACGGCAAGTGACAGGGACAGTCTCTGGGTATAAGGGCAGCGGGCTGGTGGCTGGTGAGCGCTCCCAGGTGAGCGGGCGAGAGTCTCTGGACAGGCAGGTGGTCACGGCAAGTGACGGCAGAGCCTCCAGGTAGGCTAGCAGGCAGGTAACAGGGGAGTGCTCCCAGGTGAGCGGGCAAGAGTCTCTGGACAGGCAGGTGGTCACGGCAAGTGACGGCAGAGCCTCCAGGTAGGCTAGCAGGCAGGTAACAGGTGAGTGCTCCCAGGTGAGCGGGCAAGAGTCTCTGGATAGGCAGGTGGTCACGGCAAGTGACGGCAGAGCCTCCAGGTAGGCTAGCAGGCAGGTAACAGGTGAGCGCTCCCAGGTGAGCGGGCAGGCTGGTCCATAGACAGACTGACAGGAGTCGGAGGGCAGACCGTCGGACCGCAGGCTTGCAAGCGGGTAGCGGATATCAGGCAGGTATCAAGCAGGAATCTGGCAGGTAACAGGCAGGAATCCGGCAGGTGACTGGCAGGTAACAAGCAGGAATCTGGCAGGTGACTGGCAGGTAACTGGTAACGGGACCTGAGGGCTGAAGCAGAGTGAAGGCTTTGCAACAACATTGCTCGGGCACCTCCATTTTGGAGGAGGTGCCTTATATATGGGAGGTCCTCCGGCAATTGGCCGGGGACTCCTTAGGACGGCGCGCGCGGTCCCTTTAAGAGAGGGGGAGCGCGCGCCCTAAGCACACTGCCGGGTAAGGAGCGCGTGCCGGAAGCAGCGGGGAGAGAAGCACTGGAGGACGCCGCGCCAGGAGCGGGGAGGTGAGAGGGACGGCGTCTCTGCCTAGTACAGGGCAGAGACGCCGATGCTACAGTACCCCCCCCTTTAGGCCCCCTCTTTTTTTGGCCAGAAAGAAATTTTTCAAGGAGAAGCGGGGCGCTGATGTTCTCCCTGGGTTCCCAAGTTCTCTCCTCAGGACCAAACCCCTTCCAATCTACCAGAAAAACCGTCTTTCCTCTTACCCTCTTGGAGGCCAGAATACTCTCTACCTCAAAGACGTCATCAGCGGAAACCGGAGCAGGAGGGGCACCTGGATTATTGGAAAAAGAGTTAAAGACAACGGGTTTGAGGAGAGATACGTGGAAGGAGTTGGGAATCCGTAGGGTGGCCTGGAGTTTTAATTTGTAGGCCACAGGGTTAATTTGCCTGAGGACTTCGAAGGGACCGATGTATCGAGGGCCCAACTTGAAGGAGGGTACTTTGAGCCGCACATGTTTGGACGAGAGCCAAACCTTGTCTCCCGGACGGAATTGAGGCGGATCCAGACGTCTCTTATCAGCATATCTCTTAATCCGCTCAGAGGACAGAAGAAGAGCGGACCTGGTACTCTCCCAAATAGTAGAAAATTCACTGACAAGAGACTCCGCAGCAGGGTTGTCCACAGAAACGGAGACAGGAAGTGGAATCCGGGGATGTTGGCCACCGACTATGAAGAACGGGGATTTGGAAGAGGATTCGCTCTCATGGTTATTGTAAGAGAACTCGGCCCATGGTAGGAGATCCACCCAGTCCGAATGGTGTGCATTAACGAAGTGCCGGAGATAACTGGTCAGGATCTGATTGATCCGCTCCACTTGACCATTGGACTGTGGGTGGTAAGCGGAGGAGAAGTCCAGGGTGATGTCTAGCAGCTTACATGCGGCTCTCCAGAAGCGTGAGGTGAACTGAACCCCACGATCCGACACGATGTGGAGGGGCAGGCCATGGAGACGGAAGATGTGGCGGATAAAGTCTTTAGCCAGCTCGGGTGCAGAGGGGAGACCAGGCAGCGGAATGAAGTGGGCCATCTTAGAAAAGCGGTCAGCGACAACCCAAATGACTGTACAACCGGCAGAAATAGGAAGATCGGTGATAAAGTCCATAGCAATGTGCTGCCAAGGAGCAGCAGGTACGGGAAGGGGCAGGAGATGGCCGGCTGGTAGATGTCTGGGAACTTTGTTACGGGCACAGGATGAGCAGGTCGCGACGAAGTCTACCACGTCCTTACGCAGGGTAGGCCACCAGTAATGCCGGGTAATGAGTTGGAAGGTCTTCTTTTGGCCAGCATGGCCAGCTAGCTTAGAAGAATGTCCCCAGCGAAGAACCCTCTCCCGATCTGGTACGGCTACAAACGTCTTACCGGGTGGGAGACGAGTCAGATCCAAGGGGGCCACATTCATCACCTTGAAGGAGTCGATGATGTGCGTAGGCTCCTCCTCTTGATCGGAGGACAGGAAGGACCGGGACAAGGCATCAGCTTTGATGTTCTTGTCCGCCGGACGGAAATGAAGAATGAAGTCGAAGCGGGCAAAAAACAACGACCACCGGGCCTGGCGAGGATTGAGTCTCTGGGCATTTTGGAGATATGCCAGGTTTTTGTGATCCGTGAAGATAATTACCGGGTAGAGAGCCCCTTCAAGCAGATAGCGCCACTCCCACAGTGCCAATTTAATGGCTAACAATTCACGGTCTCCTATGGACTAGTTGCGCTCAGACGAGGAGAAGATTTTGGAGAAGAAGCCGCAGGTTACCATTCTCCCGGTAGAAGATTTTTGGGTGAGTACCGCTCCGGCTCCGGAGGAGGAGGCATCAACCTCCAGGTAGAATTTTTTATTACAGTCCGGACGGTGCAGGACGGGGGCAGAGGCGAAGGCTTTCTTTAAGGAAAGGAAGGCCTCCTTGGCTTCAGGCGACCATGTCCTGGGATTAGCCCCCTTACGGGTAAGTGCAGATATGGGAGCAGTCCGAGACGAGAAGTGTGGGATGAAAAGACGATAGTAATTAGCGAAGCCCAGGAGTCGCTGTATCGCCTTCAAACCTTCAGGACGAGGCCATTTTAGAACGGAAGAGAGCTTCTCGGGATCCATTTGCAGACCTGTCTGGGAGATGACATATCCCAAGAACGGTAGGGAGGTCTGGTCGAAGAGGCACTTCTCGTATTTGGCATAGAGGTGGTTCTGCCGAAGCCTAAGCAGGACCTGACGAACATCCCTTCGGTGTGTGGGGAGATCCAGAGAGAAGACCAAGATATCGTCCAGGTATACCACTACGCAGGAGTACAGGAGGTCACGGAAGATGTCGTTGACTATTTCTTGAAAGACAGCGGGAGCATTACAGAGACCGAAGGGCATCACAAGGTACTCATAGTGACCGTCCCGGGTATTGAATGCCGTCTTCCACTCGTCTCCTTGACGGATACGGACCAGGTTATATGCTCCTCGTAGATCCAGCTTGGAGAAGATCCTGGCGCCCTTGAGATGGTCAAACAATTCGGAGATGAGCGGCAGGGGGTATTTGTTTTTTACTGTGATGAGATTGAGTCCTCTGTAGTCAATACAGGGACGTAGCGAGCCGTCTTTCTTTTTGACAAAGAAAAATCCGGCTCCAGCCGGGGAGGTAGATTTTCGGATAAATCCCCTAGCCAGATTCTCTTCAATGTACTCAGACATGGCCCGGGTCTCGGCTGCAGACAACGGATAGATACGCCCACGGGGAGGAGTGGTGCCAGGTACCAGGTCGATCGGGCAGTCATATGGCCTATGGGGTGGCAACGTCTCTGCTTCCTTCTTACCGAAGACGTCCGCATAGGGCCAGTAAGGAGCCGGGAGACCTGGTAAATTAGCTGGAGTAGGCGGAGGGCGAGCTGAGCGGACCGGAACCAGGCAGGTCCTATGGCAGTCTGGACCCCATCGGAGTACTTCACCGGATCGCCAGTTCAGTACGGGTTCGTGTGTCTGGAGCAAAGGTAGACCTAGCAACAGGGAGTGAGAAAGTCCGGACAGCACATGGAATGAGATTTCCTCAGAGTGCAGCATTCCCACCTGCAGGGTTATGGGTTCAGTGACGAGCAGGATGGTCTCCGAGAGAAGTCTTCCATCCACGGAGGCGACTGACAATGGTTCAGCCAGGGACTTGGTGGGAATACGGTATCTCTCTACCAGAGACTGGGAGATGAGGTTTCCAGCAGCTCCAGAATCCAGGTGGGCGAGTTCAAAGTGACGGTTTTCTCCCCAAGCAATAGAGACCGGTGAAGTCAGAGACGGAGAGGGCTTACTTTTGTCTAGGACAACCTCTCCGAGCGGTCCTAGACACTGGCGTTTCCCGGCTTTTCCGGGCAGGAACGGATGAAGTGCTCCATACTGCCACAATAGAAACAGCTTCCCTCGGCTCGGCGAGATTCTTGGCGAGATCTGACCATCTTGGTCTGGTCGATCTGCATAGGTTCAGGCGAGAGCGCCTGCGGAGTGACTGGTTGAGAGGCAGGTCTCAGGGAAGTAGGAGCAGAGCAAGAAAAGTCTTTCTCCCAGGCAGTCTCTTTGGCACGTTCTTGGAACCGGATGCCAATCCGGGTAGCTAGTGACACCAGGTCATCCAGAGTGGTAGGAATGTCCCGACCAGCTAATTCGTCCTTAATCCGACCGGAAAGACCTTCCCAGAAGACGGACACCAGAGCCTCATTTTCCCAGGCAAACTCAGAAGCGAGGGTGCGGAACCGTATGGCATATTGGCCCACGGTGAGACTCCCTTGGCGGAGACATAGCAGAGAGGAGGCAGAAGAGGTTTTCCGTCCAGGTTCATCGAAGACTTTCCGGAAAGCAGCGAGGAAAGACGGCAGGTCGGACACCAGGGGATCTCCTCTCTCCCACAGGGGATTTAGCCATGCCAGTGCCTCCCCAGTGAGATGGGACATGATGAAGGCCACCTTGGCCCGGTCGGAGATGAACTGGTATGCCAATAGCTCAAAGTGCAGGGTACACTGGTTTATGAAACCCCGAGCTAAAGTAGGTTCGCCGGCAAAGCGTGGAGGTGCCAGAAGCCGAGGTCCATAGTCGGGTACCATGAAGGGACTGGATTGCGGTACCGCAGGAATGGGCACGCCTGGACCAGAGGTAGACATAGACGAGTCACACAATGCGCCTAGACGAGAGTTAACGGACCGTAGATAGGACAGTACCACCTCCTGCTGAGTTTTCTGACGTAAGACTTCCTGGTGCAGATCGGAGATCTGGGGGCCACCGGGTTCCATGGCCCGAGCAAACTGTAATGGGTCTGGGAGGTGGAACCTCTGAGCAACTATACAAGGGGGCAGTCCTTGTAAGGAAGCGGATGGCTCCCAGGGAAGATGGGCAGGTAGTCACGGCAAGTGACAGGGACAGTCTCTGGGTAGAGGGGCAGGTAGTCATGGCAAGTGACAGGGACAGTCTCTGGGTAGAAGGGCAGTGGGCTGGTGGCTGGTGAGTGCTCCCAGGTGAGCGGGCGAGAGTCTCTGGACAGGCTGGTGGTCACGGCAAGTGACGGCAGAACCTCCAGGTAGACTAGCAGACAGGTAGCGGATGGACGCTCCCAGGTGAGCGGGCAAGAGTCTCTGGACAGGCAGGTGGTCACGGCAAGTGACGGCAGAGCCTCCAGGTAGGCTAGCAGGCAGGTAACAGGGGAGCGCTCCCAGGTGAGCGGGCAATAGTCTCTGGACAGGCAGGTGGTCACGGCAAGTGACGGCAGAGCCTCCAGGTAGGCTAGCAGGCAGGTAACAGGTGAGCGCTCCCAGGTGAGCGGGCAGGCTGGTCCATAGACAGACTGACAGGAGTCGGAGGGCAGACCGTCGGACCGCAGGCTTGCAAGCGGGTAGCGGATATCAGGCAGGTATCCGGCAGGTGACTGGCAGGTAACAAGCAGGAATCTGGCAGGTGACTGGCAGGTAACTGGTAACGGGACCTGAGGGCTGAAGCAGAGTGAAGGCTTTGCAACAACATTGCTCGGGCACCTCCATTTTGGAGGAGGTGCCTTATATATGGGAGGTCCTCGGGCAATTGGCCGGGGACTCCTTAGGACGGCGCGCGCAGTCCCTTGAAGAGAGGGGGAGCGCGCGCGCGCCCTAAGCACACTGCCGGGGAAGGAACGCGTGCCGGAAGCAGCGGGGAGAGAAGCACTGGAGGACGCCGCGCCAGGAGCGGGGAGGTGAGAGGGACGGCGTCTCTGCCTAGTACGGGGCAGAGACGCCGATGCTACAACGAGGACCCTGAAGACGACCTCGAAGAAGACGACGACCCCGAAGACGACGACCCTGAACACGAGGACCCTGAAGACCACCCGAAGAAGACCAGGACCCTGAAGACGAGGCCCCCGAAGACAAGGCCCCCGAAGACGAGGCCCCCGAAGACGAGGACCCCGAAGACGACGACCCTGAAGACGACGACCCTGAAGACCACCCCGAAGAAGACCAAGAAGATGACCCTGAAGAAGTTGACCAAGAGGACAAAGAAGAAAAAGACAACCACCAAGATACAGAAGAACAAGAGACAGAAAACCAAGAAGCAGAAGTACAAAAAGCGGAAGAACATTAAGCAGAAGACTAAAAATCAGAGCAAAAGATAATATCTAAATTATAAGCAGAAGATGACTAAGCAGTGTATGGGGGTGAGTCCGTTCCTCCTCGTGGTGCCCCTGGAAAAGACCTGCTGCTGCAGGCCAAACTGAACGCGGACAAATCCTGTTGTAAATCTTTTGTGATGGGCAGAACGAAAGGTGTAATGTTCAAACTTTTATAGATAACAACTACAGGAATGCCTGTCACAAATAAGAATATGATGAAGAAGAAGAATATGAAGAAGATGATGAAGTAGAATATGAAGAAGAAAAATAGTTGAAAAAGAAGAATATGAAGAATGTAAAAAAAAAAGAATAATAGGAAGAAGGTGAAGAAGAAGAAGATGTAGAAGGTGAAGAAGAAGTTGATGAAAAAGATGCTGATGCTGAGGATGATGAATGGGGAAAGTGTGGGAGAAGTAAAAAAGAAGGTGAAGAGCATGGAAGTAGTGAAACATACTGTTTTTTATATTTTGTCAGATATTTAACACAGTCATTATTTCCGTAACTCAGAACGTCTTAAAAAAAATATTAATTCCTGCTATTCCATTTGATTGGGCTAAACCTCTATGCCTTTATTGTCTCCCCCACCTTCCCCAATACATGATACATTATTCTTAGTTGTTTTCCTTCATGTAGAATTAACCTACAAGGAAAGAAAGGGTTTATTTTTATTCCGATATTTCTGTCCCATTGACTTGCATTGGTTTCCGGTATCGGAATCGGCAATATCCGATACTTTTTGGGTATCGGTCCGATCCAATCCGATCCGATATTTCCCAATATCGGAAGGTATCGCTCAACACTATTCATGACACTTTCATCTACTATATAATTGTCTTATCCCGTCTGTCTGTCTGTCTGTCTGTCTGTCTGTCTTTCTGTCTGTCTGTCTGTCCTGAAAATCCGGGGTCGCTGATTGGTCCGGCCACGGCCAATCAGCGATGCCGCATTTCTGAAAAACATGGCGGCCGTTAGCGGCTCATGTGTGGCACGGAGGTCAGCGGCAATGCAGCCGGGAGATGCAGCTGGCTGCTCGCAGCATAAGTCCCCCGACCGCAGGCGCCGCTGACCTACTTGCGGCTATCGTCGGGAGATCAGCGGCTACGGCCGCTTATCTCCCGAGGACAAGTGTGACGCCCCTCCCCTCCCCTCCTCTCCCCTCCCCTCTCCTCCCGTCCCTCCCCCCGCTCGATCAGGACCCCGGCACCCGGCGTCATACTTACCCCTCCCCTCCTCTCCTCTCCTCTCCCCTCCTCTCCTCTCCCCTTCCCTCTCCTCCCGTCCCTCCCCCCGCTCGATCAGGACCCCGGCACCCGGCGTCATACTTACCCCTCCTCTCCCCTCCCCTCTCCTCCCGTCCCTCGCCTCCCCCCGCTCGATCAGGACTCCGGCACCGGCGTCATACTTACCCCTCCCCGTGCCTGCGCACCATCTTCTGTGTCTTCCGCTGATGCTCTGTGACGTCTCAGGTCAGAGGGCGCGGTGACATCTTTACACCGCGCTCTCTCCTGACCGGTCACAGCGCACAGCGTCAACATGCCGGCTACGCTGGAGTCCAGAGGAGCAGCAGCTGAGAAGGGAGGTGAGTATTGGATTTTTTTTTTGTATGGGGCCATAGGGGACCTGCATGGGGCACTATGGGGGGATGGATATACAGGGGATATGACTTCCTGCATGGGGCATTATATGGGGGGGAGAGGTGACATCCTACATGGGGCATTATATGGGGGAGAGAGGTGACATCCTGCATGGGGCATTATATGGGGGGAGAGGTCACATTCTGCATGGGGCATTATATGGGGGAGAGGTGACATCCTGCATGGGACATTATATGGGGGAGAGGTGACATCCTGCATGGGACATTATATGGGGGGAGAGGTGACATCCTGCATGGGGTATTATATGGGGGGAGAGGTCACATCCTACATGGGGCATTATATGGGGGGGAGAGGTGACATCCTACATGGGGCATTATATGGGGGAGAGGTGACATCCTGCATGGGGCATTATATGGGGGGAGAGGTCACATCCTGCATGGGGCATTATATGGGGGGAGAGGTCATATCCTGCATGGGGCATTATATGGGGGGAGAGGTCACATCCTACATGGGGCATTATTTGGGGGAGAGGTGACATCCTGCATGGGGCATTATATACGGGGGATGTGACTTCCTGCATGGGGTATTATATACGGGGGATGTGACTTCCTGCATGGGGCATTATATGCGGGGGATGTGACATCCTGCATGGGGTATTATATACGGCGGATGTGACTTCCTGCATGGGGCATTATAAAGGAGGGTCGGGAGACATATGCTGGAATACCCGATGCGTTAGAATCGGGCCACCATCTAGTAAATATATATTACTATATTATGTTATTATATAACAATTGTAATATCAAATAGATCCCCAAGATGGCGATCTTTTGAAATTGTAGGTATATACAATAGAAAGTAAATGAAAACACTTAACTTTACATGTTATATTAATACAAATTTACTAAATAATGTATTACACCGGTGTAATGTGGCATGATTAAAACTAAAAGACATTTCAGGTCATCTGCAGCATGGCGCACTTCCAAAATGGTGCGCGTGTGTGCCGCATCATCTCTGCCTACCCTTCCTACCCAGAGTCCAATCGGAGCTCCCGCAGTGCAGTCATACACAGTGGGACTTGCTGGACGCCGGCTGTGGCAGGAGATGGGCGGCGGACGTGCACCCATTAACACAACAAGACCTCAGCTGATGTACACACTATAAATACCAGCTAATAACACTGCCCCAGTACCCCCTGAGGAAGCTGCATGCGAAACGCATGTTGGGGTACTGGGCAATGTGGTACTTATCTTACAATAGCACATGGTGTGTATGGTTCTATCGCTTACCTTGCATAGGTGTTCTTGGAGGGGGAAGTACTCTAACTATGTGTTGTGAGATTCATTATCAATTTGTGTTTGAGTTAAAGCATCCTATGAATGTCCTAGGCCTTGTTTAATATTGACTGTGTCTGTGAGATTAATTAACCCTCATAAAATAAAGTACACATATTTTGAGTGTAATCTTTTGGCTAATAACTATGTGATAGACTATTTATGCCTTATATTTTTAGATATATGAATAATTAATGTGCCTTTATTTACTTTTTACCACACTGCCCTATTTTCTCTGTTTTTTGGGGTTTTTATGGGGTTCTTTTAGTATTTTGTATATTTTTTAGTGTTCTGTTTGATTAAAACAATATAATAAATATTGAGAATAATAATTGATTTGACCTAGTGTATATGATTTATTGCTTTACTTATTGGTAACAGTTCTAATATGATATATCTTGGGTACCTACAAGATCTGACATTAGACTTATATTGATATGGGTCCGTATTTCCAATTGTTGGTTCTTACCCTAGTTTACAAGGCCAACATTTATGAGCTTGACTGCACCCTGAATGAAACTACAATATAAGGTACAAAAAATATATATCATATAAATGAGGTATTGTTCGATATTTTGCCCAAAATATTAAAGCTCGCAACCCACGTTAAGGGTCCTTTTACTTTCTAGTCCCTACACTAAAATTAAAAGCAAAGCCATAAAATTAAAATTCCCCCAAAATTCAAGAATGGTCAGGTATGTACTGTTGCCCTTTTTTGCTGTGTTAATTCTTGAATTTTTGGGATAATTTTAATTCTTCTTTTTGTGGCTTTGCTTTTAATTTTAGGAGAAGGACCACATCATTTTTTATGCAATTTCTACAGAATGTGGCAGTATCCCATATGTGGTCAAAATTGGTGTTTAGGCACACAGTAGGGCTTAGAATTGAAAGATTGCAACTATGTCTTGACCTGTTAATGGACGCCATGTCACATTTCCTTAGTCCCTGAGGTGCCAAAATAGCAGACAAACCCCACAAATGACTCCATTTTGGAATCTAAACCCCTCAATAAATTCATGTAGGGGTACAATGAGCTTTTGAACCCAGAGGTGTTTCACAGAATTTTATAAGATTGGGCTGTGAAAACTTCAAATTTTTCATTCTCACAAGAAGCAATAGGAAAAAGTGGACAATAGAATTTGTTATGCAATTTCTTCTGAACACAGTGATATCCCCACAAATAGCAGGGTACTACTTTTCGGTCTTACGGTGGGGCTTGGAAGGGAAAGATACCTATTTGACTTTCGGGGTTCAATTTTGGCTAAAATAGATTTCTGATGCCAAGTCGAAATGGCAGATCCCTTGACGTGGTAGAGCAGTGAAAATAAGTGATCCCATGCTGAAAACTATACCAATCAAGGAGTTTATCTAGGCATGTAGTGAGTATTTTGAACTCACAAGGAACCCACAAGTGCCTCACAGAATTTTATAACATGGCCATGGAAATTAAAAATGTATATACAGTGGGTACGGAAAGTATTCAGACCCCTTTAAATTTTTCACTCTTTGTTTCATTGCAGCCATTTGGTAAATTCTAAAAAGTAAATTTTTTCTTCTCATTAAAGTACACTCTGCACCCCATCTCGAATGAAAACCCCCCAGAAATGCAGAAATGTTTGCAAATTTATTAAAAAAGAATACCTGAATTATCACATGGTCATAAGTATTCAGACCCTTTGCTCAGACACTCATATTTAAGTCACATGCTGTTCATTTCCTTGTGATCCTTCTTGAGATGGCTCCACTCCTTCATTGGAGTCCAGCTGTGTTTAATTAAACTGATAGGACTTGATTTGGAAAGGCACACACCTCTCTATGAAAGACCTCACAGCTCACAGTGCATGTCAGACCAAATGAGAATCATGAGCTCAAAGGAACTACCCAAGGAGCTCAGAGACAGAATTACAGCAAGGCACAGATCTGGCCAAGGTTACAGAAGAATTTCTGCATTACTCAAGGTTCCTAAGAGCACAGTGGCCTCCATAATCCTTAAATGGAAGAAGTTTGGGACCACCAGATGTCTTCCTAGACCTGGCCGTCCAGCCAAACTGAGCAATTGTGCGAGAAGGGCCTTGGTGAGAGAAGAATAACCCCAAGATCGCTGTGGCTGAGCTACAGAGATGCAGTAGGGAGATGGGAGAAAGTTCCACAAAGTCAACTATTAGTGTTGAGCGACTGTTATGCACACGCCCGGGCTGACTGGCGTGTGCGTGATTTAGTGATTCCACTGTGCCATGAACCGGAGAGTGCCTGGAGGGGTGTAACTAAGTATCAACCCGATCCGACCAAGGTCGCACGACGGCTACGACGCCGTGCACCAGGGAGGATCCAAGCAGAGGGACCAGGTGCTACTCCAGGCCAGACCCTGGACACGGCTGTTGACCCACACCGGGGAATACAGGAACAGGCAGGTTAGGCTGGCACACAGACAGGTGAGTATTGGCAGGCACGGCTGGCATGCAGACAGGTGGGCACTGGCAGGCACGGCTGGAGTGCAGACAGGAGGATACTGGCAGGCACGGCTGGTATGCAGACAGGAGAGTACTGACAAGTACGGCTGGCGTGGAGACGGGGAGGTACTAGCAGGTTGGAGCACAGGCTCGATAGGGTCCAGTACAGACTGGGATTCAGGAACAGAACCGCAGATGCGGCAGACAAGCAGAGCAGAGAGGAGCCGCCGGAGCGGTGGGCAAGGCGGATCAGAGAGGAACCGCCGGAGCGGTGAGCAAGGCAGAGCAGACAGGAACCGCTGGAGCGGTGAGCAAGGCAGAGCAGGCAGGAACCGCCGGAGCGGTGAGCAAGGCAGAGCAAGCAGGAACCGCCGGAGCGGTGAGCAAGGCAGAGCAGGCAGGAACCGCCGGAGCGGTGAGCAAGGCAGAGCAGGCAGGAACCGCCGGAGCGGTGAGCAAGGCAGAGCAGGCAGGAACCGCCGGAGCGGTGAGCAAGGCAGAGCAGGCAGGAACCGCCGGAGCGGTGACCAAGGCAGAGCAGAGAGAAACCGCCGGAGCGATGAGCAAGGCAGAGCGGGCAGGAACTGCCAGAGCGGTGAGCAAGGCAGAGCAGAGGGGACAAAGCTCTGTTCACACGGAACAGACTGGAAGGGAAAGGCAGAACCAGATACACACAAGATACTTGCAATAAAGTAGCGAGTGGACTCTAAACTCACAAACGGAAATACAGCGACAACGAGTAGGAGTTAGGTGCAGGTTCAGACTCTGCAGGAAAAGGGAAGGTACAGACACAGAGAAAAACAGGTAACAGGCTAGGAGAGTGTTCAGACAAGAACTGACACTGCAGCGAGATACAGAAGCGGGTCTAGGTATGCGGCCCCTAGAAGGCGGGACGAACAGGCTAGGAGCGTGTTCAGACTGGCCTGGAAGTACAGCCTCCAGGAGGATGGACAGACAACAGGCTAGGAGATAGTTCAGACAGGACCTGGCACATTCAGAGTCAAAGAGCACACTGAATGATAGAGTTGCTCAGGCACCAGCTTCCAGGTGGAGCTGGTTTAAATATCCAGTGACAGACAGCAATAGGCTGAGGACGCATTAGGGGTGTACCCACAGCAGCTACAAGAAACAGGAAGTAACCGGGCCGCCGCCCTAAGCAGTCAGAACAGAGACAAACAGACAGCATGAATAGAAGCCAGGCTAGCAGACTGGACTGAAGATCAAGTTTGCGATCTTGCATAGTGAGAGATGGTGCACCATGCAAGCCCGCCACCAGGTATGTTACAGCGACCACTAAAATGCTCGAAGCTCGGTCCGAGCTCACCGTGATACTCGGGTGCTCGACCCGAGGAGCGCAGGCATGCTTGCGCTCTGCAGTGTCTCTGAAGGATGGCATGCTGGATGGCAGCGTTCTGCTACCATCCAGCCTGCCATCTCAATGCCGTCCCAGCATGGGAGAATTCTCCCACTCAAGCGGTGACGTCATTTGCCGGCAGGAGAACTCTCCCACACTGTCAGTGATGTGCATGAGGTGAGCTGAGTTCATTGGACATGATGTCGGCTCATCTGGATGTCGTCACAGCCAGACACTGAGGAGCTTCACTGAGGAGGTTCTCAGCGTCTGCGGCATGGCAAGCTGGATGGCAGTGTTCTGCTGCGATCCAGCCTGTCATGTCAATGTAGCAGAGCTGAAGCCATCCTGTGAACCATGGAAAGGTAAGGATGAGGTTGGTTTATTATTTTACTTTAATTGCAGGAGATCGTTGGCTTCAGCTGGAATGGGCGTGACGGTAAGTAGAGTTTAATTTAGAACATTAAAGAATTGTGTCTTTATTTCAATAAAAGGACTTTATTCTGGGTGTTTGTGTTTTTTTTTAACTTTCACTATGGGGTTAGTAATGGGGGTGTCTTATAGACGCCTCTCCATTACTAACCTGGGCTTGATGTCAGCTGGCATTATAAGCTGACATCAACCCCAACCCTATTACCCTATGGATGCGCCATTTCTGGGGTGGCTGACGGCTGGGGTTTCTAGCCTGGGAGGGGGCCAATATTCATGTCACCCTTCCTGGGCTATTAATATCAGCCCCCAGCTGTCTGCCTAGCCCTTGCTAGCTATTAAAATAGGGGGGACCCCACATCATTTTTTTTGGGGTCCCCCATTTTAATAGTTAGTAAAGGCTAGGTATTCAGCTGGGGGCTGATATTAGTAGCCTGGGAAGCTCCGTGGATATTACCCCCTTCTCAGGCTTCAAACATCTGCCCCAGCCATCTGCTTAACCTCCGCTAGAGACTATAATTATGGGGAACCCCACGCCAATTTTTTTTTTAATAAATCCTTTATTTTAACACTAAATGACAAGTACAGTAACCAACACTGTCACTGTACTTATTATATATGTGACTGACATGTTTATATTAGTGTTGAGCGAGCATGCTCGACACTGCTCGGTACTCGCCCGAGCATCTCACTACTCGGGATGTTCGGCGAGCACCGAGCATTTTTGGGTTACTCGGGCGGGAGCTCGGGTCTCCGCCCTGCATGTTTGGCGCTCTTTACAGAGCCAATGAACATGCAGGGATTGCCAGCCAGTCACTGTAATGCCGCAGCCATGATAGTTGTGGGCATTACAGTGATTGGCTGGCCGCACAGCGTCACCTCGAGTATTTAAAACCGGGTGCCGCCATCTTGGACACAGTCGCTCCGGATCAGACAGTGTAGGGAGAGTGCTGCTGAGCTAGGGAGAGATTTATACTGTGAAATAGGTAGTGTAAGGTCTCTAAAGCCTGCAAAATCAAACAAACAGTCTTTCTGAGGACTAATATCCATCCCTGATAGACAAGGACTTGCACGGGGATAGATGCAAGTCTGCTTCTTCTGATGCGGCAAGGATCACTTCTGATGGGCACAATTTTAGGCAGTGACCTGGATGTCAGAGATGCTTCCAGGGGTCTTCCCCATGCTGTGTCTTTTCAGCACTGTATGCATGTATCACACAGCACATGGCCAGATAAGGTTATAAAATGTTAAAATGACATTTCCCGGTGAATGCATTTGTCACAGTTGAAAGCAATACAAAAGTGCAAAAACGTATAAAAAAGGTGTGGAGGAGTATTTTTGTTTTTGGTTATTTATTTTACCTTAAACACAAGTCTTTACCCTGGAAAGGATGTTCCTTAACATATTTCACAGGAAAACAGTTTCGGTTTCATTTTTGAACATTTTATTGTGAACCCGTAAAAGTGGCTTAATACCTCTGACCACGTTGTTGACAGCAGTGACCTGGGGGTCAGAAATGCTTCCTGGGGCGATCCCCATGCTGTCCCCATGTCATTTGAGCACTGTCACTATTGTTTTGGGCACTTTTTAGGCTTTCTACAGACTGCCGGGGGTGCCACCGCAAAAATGCTCAGGTCTCCCATAGACTAACATTGGGCTTGTTGCTCGGGTCGAGCACCCGAGTATCACAGTGAGCTTGGCCCGAGCTTCGAGCACCTGAGCATTTTAGTGCTCGCTCAACACTAGTGACACCCGCTGACACTGGTCGTGGACCCTGGGGTTCGCCCCACAAAGTCGGGTGCTTTGCTGACATGTGCCTGATCATGCTTTTGGTGGTCAGGCTGGTAGTTTTGTCACCTCTTCTGATGCTGGCCTGGCAGGTGGTACAAATGGCCTTTTTGGGGTTATCAGCAGAGTCTTTAAAAAAATTCCAGACTCTGGAAGACCTACCGGTTGTACTGGCAACGTCCCTCGTGTTGGTGTTACGGGGAACGGTTGCCCGCCTTCTGTCTGCGGCCACCACACTGCTTCTTCCTGCCTGTTGGGGTACTCTGCCTCCCTCCCCCTGTGTGCTGCTGGCCTTGCTCTGCATGTCCTCCTGCCATGTTGGGTCAGTTACTAGATCATCCACCACCTCCTCTTCTTCCACTTCATGGCAATTGTGTCTCGTCATCGTCCATCTCTTGTAACAAATTGCCAGCGTCGCCTTCCTGTGGCCGTGGCTGTTCAAATATTTGGCCATCGCTACATGGGATCTCCTCTTCCACCACTTCAAGCGGAGCAGGCGAGGGGCCCAAATATGGAAATGGACAGTGAACAGCTCTTCAGAGTGTCCAACTGTGGGATCAGTTGCTGTCTGACAACACTCGGCATGGTGGGAGGAAGGAGCATCAGGGTGAGGAGGAGTATGCAGTCGAGACTAACGATTACTAAGACTTGACCGTGTGGAAGACAGACCGGAGGTGGTGGTGCCCATGTGACTGGAAGTATTATCTGCTATCCAATTAATAACCTGTTCACACTGATCAGTTGGCAATAGTGGTGTTGTTGTGTGCTTCCCTAGTAATTCGGTCAAGAACTGGAAGCGAGAAGATGTGGCTGTTGGTTGTGGCACATTTTCACCTTGGCCACGGCCCCGTCCTCTGCACGCACCATCACCAGAACGTCCAGTTCCACATCCCTTGCCACGCGCCTTGCCCATTGTAAATGAAGTAAAATAGCTTACACTCGCACTATCAATGGCAAAAGGGTTATCAAAAGGAGATTAGAACCGCGGAAGAGGAAAACCACAGTTCTATTTCTCTGGCCTACACCAGAATCTTTTAAACAGATATATTTGTGTCTGAACAGTCAGCGAGACACTGAAACTGTTTTTTTTTTCTGTAAAAAAGGCAAAAAGGTGGATTACACCCAGATTTGAACCGTGGAAAAGGAAAACCACAGTTCTAGTTCTCTGGCTTACACCAGAATCTTTTAAACAGATATATTTGTGTCTGAACAGTCAGCGAGACACTCAAACTGTTTTTTTTATGTAAAAAAGGCAAAAAGGTGGATTACACCCAGATTTGAACCGTGGAAGAAGAAAACCACAGTTCTAATTTCCTAGCGTATACCAGACTTTTTTAAATAGATATATTTGTGTCTGAACAGTCAGTGAGACACTCAAACTGTTTTTTTATGGAAAAAAGGCAAAAAAGTGGATAATACAGAGATTTGAACCGTGGAACTGCAAAACCACAGTTCTAGTTATCTGGCCGAAACCAGACTCTTTTAAACAAATATATTTGTGTCTGAACACTCACAGACACACTCAATTTTTTTCATTGGGGGAAAAAAATACCAAAAGGTTAATAAGACGGGTATTTGTACAGTCTGACTGAGGGAAAAAAAAGAGGATTTAGATGAAAAAAAAGGATTTTTCCTGGCCCCTGAGACCTGGGGCTAAGTCTAGCAATTTGAGCAGCAACAGCACACAGTACTGTAATGCAGTGTTTGTTGGTATAACCACTGCATCTCCTATACAGCCTGCCTGCCTGATATCTGGGATGGATATTAGTCCTCAGAAGGACTGTTTGTTTGATTTTGCAAGCTTTAAAGACACTACATTACCTATTTCACAGTATAAATCTCTGCCTAGCTCAGTAGCACTCTCCCTACACTGTCTGATCCGAAGCGACTGTGTCCATGATTGCGGCGCCCGATTTTAAATACTCGAGGTGACGCTGTGCAGCCAGCCAATCACTGTAATGCCCACAACCAACATGGCTGCGGCATTACAGTGACTGGCTGGCAATCCATGCATGTTCATTGGCTCTGTAAAGAGCGCCAAACATGCAGGGCGGAGACCCGAGCTCCCGTCCGAGTAACCCGGAAATGCTTGGTGCTCGCCAACATCCCGAGTAGTGAGATGCTCGAGCGAGTACCGAGCAGTGTCGAGCATGCTCACTCAACACTATCAACTATCCTTCAGCCCTCCACCAGTCAGGCCTTTATGGCAGAGTGGCCAGACGGAAGCCTCTCCTCGGTGCAAGACATACAGTTAGGTTCATATATATTTGGACAGAGACAACATTTTTCTAATTTTGGTTCTAGACATTACCACATTGAATTTTAAAGAAAACAATTCAGATGCAGTTGAAGTTCAGACTTTCAGCTTTTATTTGAGGGTATCTACATTAAAATTGGATGAAGGGTTTAGGAGTTTCAGCTCCTTAACATGTGCCACCCTGTTTTTAAAGGGACCAAAAGTAATTGGACTGATTAAATAATTGTAAATAAAATGTTCATTTCTAGTACTTGGTTGAAAACCCTTTGTTGGCAATGACTGCCTGAAGTCTTGAACTCATGGACATCACCAGACACTGTGTTTCCTCCTTTTTAATGGTATGCCAGGCCTTCACTGTGGTAGTTTTCAGTTGCTGCTTGTTTGTGAGCCTTTCTGTCTGAAGTTTAGTCTTTAGCAAGTGAAATGCATACTCAATTGGGTTGAGATCAGGTGACTGACTTGGTCATTCAAGAATATTCCACTTCTTTGCTTTAATAAACTCCTGGGTTGCTTTGGCTTTATGTTTTGGGTCATTGTCCATCTGTAGTATGAAACGACGACCAATCAGTTTGGCTACATTTGGCTGGATCTGAGCACACAGTATGGCTCTGAATACATCAGAATTCATTCGGCTGCTTCTGTCCTGTGTCACATCATCAATAAACACTAGTGACCCAGTGCCACTGGCAGCCATGCATGCCCAAGCCATCACACTGCCTCCGCCGTGTTTTACAGATGATGTGGTATGCTTTGGATCATGAGCTGTACCACGCCTTCGCTATACTTTTCTATTTCCATCATTCTGGTAGAGGTTGATCTTGGTTTCATCTGTCCAAAGAATGTTCTTCCAGAACTGTGCTGGCTTTTTTTAGATGTTTTTGAGCAAAATCCAGTCTAGCCTTTTTATTCTTGATGCTTATGAGTGGCTTGCACCGTGCAGTGAACCCTCTGTATTTACTTTCATGCCGTCTTCTCTTTATGGTACATTTGGATATTGATACGCCTACCTCCTGGAGAGTGTTGTTCACTTGGTTGGCTGTTGTGAAGGGGTTTCACTTCACCATGGAGATTATTCTGCGATCATCCACCACTGTTGTCTTCCGTGGGCGCCCAGGTCTTTTTGCATTGATGAGTTCACCAGTGCTTTCTTTCTTTCTCAGGATGTACCAAACTGTAGATTTTGCCACTCCTAATATTGTAGCAATTTCTCGGATGTTTTTTTTTCTGTTTTTGCAGCTTAAGGATGGCTTGTTTCACCTGCATGGAGAGCTCCTTTGGCCACATGTTTACTTCACAGCAAAACCTTCCAAATGCAAGCACTACACCTCGAATCAACTCCTGGCCTTTTATCTGCTTAATTGAGAATGACATAATGAAGGGATTGCCCACACCTGTCCATGAAATAGCCTTGGAGTCAATTGTCCAATTACTTTTGGTCCCTTTAAAAACAGGGTGGCACATGTTAAGGAGCTGAAACTCCTAAACCCTTCATCCAATTTTAATGTGGATACCCTCAAATGAAAGCTGAAAGTCTGAACTTCAACTGCATCTGAATTGTTTTGTTTAAAATTCATTGTGGTAATGTCTAGAACCAAAATTAGAAAAATGTTGTCTCTGTCCAAATATATATGGACCTAACTGTATGAGAGCCCACATAGAGTTTGCTCAAAAACACTTGAAGGACTCCCAGACTATGAGAAATAAGATTCTCTGGTCTGATGAGACAAAGATAGAACTTTTTGGTGATAATTCTAAGGGGTTTGTGTGGAGAAAACCTGGCACTGCTCATCACCTGCCCAATACAATCCCAACAATGAAACATGGTGGTGGCAGCATCATGCTATAGGGTGTTTTTCAGCTGCAGGGACAGGACGACTGGTTGCAACTGTAGGAAACATGAATGCGGCCAAGTACAGAGATATCCTGGATGAAAACCTCTTCTAGAGTGCTCTGAACCTCAGACTTGGCCGAAGGTCCACCTTCCAACAAGACAATGACCCTAAGCACACAGCTAAAATAGCAAAGGAGTGGCTTCAGAACAATTCTGTGACCATTCTTGACTGCCCCAGAGAGAGCCCTGACCTAAGTCCAATTGAGCATCTCTGGAGAGACCTGAAAATGGCTGTCCACCAACGTTCACCATCCAACCTGACAGAACTGGAGAGGATCTGCAAGGAAATATTCGTAGTAGAGGATCCCCAAATCCAGGTGTGAAAAGCTCAAAAGGGTGCTTCTACTAGCTCAAAAGGGTGCTTCTACTCAATACTGAGCAAAGGGTCTGCATACTTATGACTATGTGATATTTCAGTTTTTCTTTTCTAATAAATTTGCAAAAACTACACTAACTGTTTTTCTTTCTTTTTTTTCACTTCTTTTTTGATGATGCTTCGTTTAAGAACTCCCAGTGCATCCTGGGACACTCATACAAAGCGTCAACAGGGGGCAGAAGCTACAGTCACTGCCACAACATCTGCCCCTTCCCTGAAACAAAGTGTCATCAATGATGCTCGTTTCAAGGGCTGGGCTAGTCCCAGTATGATTAGCATTGTGCGATGTATACTATGACAAGGTGCTCTGTTTTGCTGGCTCAGATCAGCAGTAATGAGCCGGCAACAGAGCGCGTTATCAGAATACCCAGTGTGCAGAGGCCAGTGACATAATTTGCGGGATCAGCGCTGGTCTCTGCACGCCGGGTATGCTGACAACGCGTTCTAATGCCGGCTTGATATTGCTGATCTGAGCCGGCAACAGAGTGCTCCCTGTCATTGTACAAATTGCACAGTGCTAATCGCACTGGGACTAGCCCAGCTCCTGAAACGAGCGTCACTAATGATACTAATGATATTCAAATGAAGCATCATCAGGGGTCAGAGGCTGACTTCACTGCTGCAGCCTCTGCCCCCTGATGACGCTTCGTTTGAGTATGTCAGCATGCACTGGTGGTTCTCCCATGAAGCAACATTAAAAATGAAGTGAAAAAAAAGAAAGAAAAATAGTGTAATTAGGGAAGGATAAAGAATTTTTAATTCAAGTATATCAGAAAATAGTTTACATTATGGCACTAAGTAGATGGGGATTTTAGAGGAAAATAACTTTGTACTTCGGACGACCGCTTTAACTCCTTCACCCCCAAGCCTGATTTAACTTTCCTGACCAGGCCAAATTTTACAATTCTGACCAGTGTCACTTTATGTGGTAATCACTCTGAAACCCTTCAACGAATACCAATAATTCTGAGCCTGTTTCATCGTGATACATTGTACTTTATGTTAGTGGTAAATTTAGATCAAATTGTTTGGCGAAAAATGTAAAAAATTAGCTTGTTTCAAACTTTAAATTTTTATATCCCTAAACCAGTTAGTCATGCTGTACAAAATAATTGAAACATAATATTTCCCATATGTCTACTTTACATCAGCATCATTTTTTGAAACATAATTTTTATTGGTAGGAAGTTAGAAGGGTTAAAAGTTGATCAGCAATTTCTTAATTTTCCAACAAAATTTACAAAACCAATTTTTGTTTTGACCACATCACATTTAAAGTGACTTTTAGGGTCCTATATGACAGACAATGCCAAAATGTGACACCATTTTAAAAACTGCACTCCTCAAAGTGCTCAAAACCTCATTCAAGAGGTTTATAAAACCTTCAGGTGCTTCACATGAATTAAAGCAATCTGGAAGGAAAAATCTGAAAATTTTACTTTTTCCCTATAAAATGTTGACTTAACCTTAAATTTAGCAATTTCACAAAGGTAATAGGAGAAAATGGACCATACAAATTGTTGTGCAATTTATCGTCAGTACGCCTATACCTCATATGTGGTGGAAAACTACTGTTTGGGTGCAAGGCAGTACTCAGAAGGGTAGGAGCGCCATTTGACTTTTGGAACACAAAATTGGTTGGAATAGATAGCGGATGCCATGTTGTGTTTGCAGAGCCCCTGATGTGCCTAAACAGAGGAAATCCCTCACAAATGACCGCTTGTTAGAAACTGCACCTCTCAAGGAACTTATCTAGAGCACCTTGAACCCACAGGTGCATCATCAAATTTTATAACATTGAGCCGTGAAAATTAAAAAAATAAATTTTTCCCGCAAAAATGTTGGTTTTGCCCCAAATTTTTCATTTTCACAAGACTAACAGGAGAAAATGGATCATGCAATCATACAATTTGTTGTGCAATTTCTCCTGAGTATACCAATACTCCATATGTGATGGAAAATTACAGTTTGGGCACATGGCAGGGCTCGGAAAGAAGGAGCGCCTCCTGAATTTTGGAGCTCAATCTTGTCTAGAATAGATTGCGAATGCAATGTCTCATTTGACAAGCCCCTGAAATGCCAAAACAGCAGAAACCCCCAAAAGTGAATCCCATTTTGGAAAATAAACCTCTTGAGTAATTCATCTAGGGGTGTAAAGAGCATTTTTAACCTTCAGGCGATTCACAGAATTGTGTAACATTAGGCCGAGTAAATGGAAAAGAATCATTTTTTCCACTAAAATGTTGCTTTGGCCCTGAATTTTTAATTTTCAAATGGGATAATAGCATGATCTTGTGCAAACTGCTTAGAGTGCAGTGACTCTTTAGAATGTCAGCGCAGGGATAAGTGTAGACTGCCTGGACGCTTAGACTATTTTCATACACAGCGTTTTTGCAATATATTTTTCAGGCAAAACCTGCTTTCTTGACACTAAAAATGCTGCATTCAAAATTCAGCTTTTACTGTGTTTTTATGCGTATTTTAGCTGTGTTTTTGGTGCCAATTACATGTTTAATAAAGTTAGTTTTATTCACCAAAAACAATGCAAAAATTGTTGCAAAAATGTAGCAAAACCTGTTTCCTGCATTTTTGTAGTGTTTTTTACACTTTGTCTTTGCTTTCTATTGAGGAAAAAATACTGAAGGAAATTACATACTGCTGATTTAAAAAACGCTGCAGTTCTCAAATTCAGTCAGAGAAAAAAAGTTTTAAGCTCTTATTATCAAATGGACTGAGTATCAATGCGGATCTGTGCTAGCAGACATCTATGCTTTGGACATTTTTCTGTGTATCAGCCTCCTGAGGAACCTAGAAATGGGGAAACGCATTGTGGCACTGACTAGAGGCTAGAGACTTCTGGGACTATTCTGAGATCACACTCCTGCAGTCAAGATAAGTCTCCCTTTTATTTCATCTCTTGAATTGTTGTATATATGACATGCCTTAGCTTGTATCGGATTGTGATGCAATTAGTGATTAGATCCAGGGTGACCTAGGGCCACTGAGGGATAGCAGCCGTGGAGCGGGGGTGCCAAATCGTCAACTTTAACTCGGGTGCCAACTAGAGATGAGCGTTGTTCGACTCGAACTGTTCGCCAATCTCAAATTCGAGCTGTTTTGGGCGGTGTTCGAGCCGTTCGGCGAACACGAACGATTTGAGAAAAATTCGGCTGTTCGAGGTTATGTTCGATAACTGTTCGTGCACCAAAATCATAACTGGATTTTTTCTCAGTAATGATGAAAATTAATGTTAATACGCAGTTTGAGTGTACAGCGGGGCGGGGGGAGGGGCAGGGGATGGATCTCTACAGGAATAATGAAGATCTCCATTTTTTTTTCTCTTTCCCGCATTTACAGTGGGGAGGTGCAATCTGTCAGCCTATCAACAGTGCACACACGGAGCAAAGTGCTTTTTTTCACACAAGCAAGGGCATGTGTCATTGGCAGTGTATGTCACATGTCCTTGCCCTATAAGACCAAGCCATTTTCCCCGTCGCCACCATTTTCTCACTGCTGCAGCTGCGTGTTAGACGGTACCGCTGTTGCTGTGTGCGCTATACCTTGTTAATTTCAAGCCAATTTTCGCACAAATCTACAGATAGCTTGGGAGTAGGGAATAGTTGTGATTGCAGTCCTTTTAAGGACTAGGTTACAGCATTTCCTACAACTTTTATCAGGCAGGTCTGTGCTCTTAAATAGATAGATTGTGGGAGTAAAGACTAATTGTAATTGCAGTCCTTTTCAGGACTAGGTTACATCAGTTCCTATCAGTTTTTGCCAGGCAGGTCTGTGCCAGTGCTGTGCAAGTTTTTTTCACAGCATTTGGCTGAATCTAGCAAAGCTAATCCTTTTTGGCCTATTGCAGAGTGTGTTAGTCAGTGGAGTAGCCTATCTGTGTTGCAAGATATACCACCTGTGTATAGAATACCAATTTTTTTACTGCACCTAGTGAAGTAAAATCTTTTGGGCATAGCATCATTCTATTAGTCCATCTATACTGACCTCCATCAGGTTGCAAATTGAATATAATTTTTTTCTGCATCTAGCTCTGAAAAAATATTTGGGCTTCTAGCAGTGTGTGGGACTTGTTCTATTAGTCCATCTATACTGACCTCCATCAGGTTGCAAACTGAATATATTTTTTTTCTGCATCTAGCTCTGAAAAAATATTTGGCCTTCTAGCTGTGTGTGGGACTTTCTCTATTAGTCCATCTATACTGACCTCCATCAGGTTGCAAATTAAAAATAATTTTTATCTGCATCTACCTCTGAAAAAATATTTGGGCTTGTAGCTGTGTGTGGGACTTGTTCTATTAGTCCATCTATACTGACCTCCATCACGCTGCAAATTCAAAATAATTTTTTGTCTGCATCTAGCTCTGAAAAAATATTTGGCCTTCTAGCAGTGTGTGGGACTTTCTCTATTAGTCCATCTATACTGACCTCCATCAGGTTGCAAATTAAAAATAATTTTTATCTGCATCTACCTCTAAAAAAATATTTGGGCTTCTAGCTGTGTGTGGGACTTGTTCTATTAGTCCATCTATACTGACCTCCATCAGGTTGCAAACTGAATATAATTTTTTTCTGCATCTAGCTCTGAAAAAATATTTGGCCTTCTAGCAGTGTGTGGGACTTTCTCTATTAGTCCATCTATACTGACCTCCATCAGGTTGCAAATTCAAAATAATTTGTATCTGCATCTAGCTCTGAAAAAATATTTGGCCTTCTAGCAGTGTGTGGGACTTTCTCTATTAGTCCATCTATAATGACCTCCATCAGGTTGCAAATTCTAAATAATTTTTTGTCTGCATCTAGCTCTGAAAAAATATTTGGCCTTCTAGCAGTGTGTGGGACTTTCTCTATTAGTCCATCTATACTGACCTCCATCAGGCTGCAAATTAAAAATAATTTTTATCTGCATCTACCTCTGAAAAAATATTTGGGCTTCTAGCTGTGTGTGGGACTTGTTCTATTAGTCCATCTATACTGACCTCCATCAGGTTGCAAACTGAATATAATTTTTTTCTGCATCTAGCTCTGAAAAAATATTTGGCCTTCTAGCAGTGTGTGTGACTTTCTCTATTAGTCCATCTATACTGACCTCCATCAGGTTGCAAATTAAAAATAATTTTTATCTGCATCTAGCTCTGAAAAAATATTTGGCCTTCTAGCAGTGTGTGGGACTTTCTCTATTAGTCCATCTATACTGACTTCCATCAGGTTGCAAATTAAAAATAATTTTTTGTCTGCATCTAGCTCTGAAAAAATACTTGGCCTTCTAGCAGTGTGTGGGACTTTCTCTATTAGTCCATCTATACTGACCTCCATCAGGTTGCAAATTCAAAATAATTTTTTGTCTGCATCTAGCTCTGAAAAAATATTTGGCCTTCTAGCAGTGTGTGGGACTTTCTCTATTAGTCCATCTATACTGACCTCCATCAGGCTGCAAATTAAAAATAATTTTTATCTGCATCTACCTCTGAAAAAATATTTGGCCTTCTAGCTGTGTGTGGGACTTGTTCTATTAGTCCATCTATACTGACCTCCATCAGGTTGCAAACTGAATATAATTTTTTTCTGCATCTAGCTCTGAAAAAATATTTGGCCTTCTAGCAGTATGTGGGACTTTCTCTATTAGTCCATCTATACTGACCTCCATCAGGTTGCAAATTAAAAATAATTCATATCTGCATCTAGCTCTGAAAAAATATTTGGCCTTCTAGCAGTGTGTGGGACTTTCTCTATTAGTCCATCTATACTGACCTCCATCAGGTTGCAAATTAAAAATAATTTTTTGTCTGCATCTAGCTCTGAAAAAATGTTTGGCCTTCTAGCAGTGTGTGGGACTTTCTCTATTAGTCCATCTATACTGACCTCCATCAGGTTGCAAACTGAATATATTTTTTTTCTGCATCTACCTCTGAAAAAATATTGGGCTTCTAGCTGTGTGTGGGACTTGTTCTATTAATCCATCTATACAGACCTCCATCAGGTTTCAAACTGAATATAATTTTTTTCTGCATCTACCTCTGAAAAAATATTTGGGCTTCTAGCTGTGTGTGGGACTTGTTCTATTAGTCCATCTATACTGACCTCCATCAGGTTGCAAACTGAATATAATTTTTTCTGCATCTAGCTCTGAAAAAATATTTGGCCTTCTAGCAGTGTGTGGGACTTGTTCTATTAGTGCACCTATACTGACCTCCATCAGGTTGCAAATTCAAAATAATTTTTTGTCTGCATCTAGCTCTGAAAAAATATTTGGCCTTCTAGCAGTGTGTGGGACTTTCTCTATTAGTCCATCTATACTGACCTCCATCAGGCTGCAAATTAAAAATAATTTTTATCTGCATCTACCTCTGAAAAAATATTTGGCCTTCTAGCTGTGTGTGGGACTTGTTCTATTAGTCCATCTATACTGACCTCCATCAGGTTGCAAACTGAATATAATTTTTTTCTGCATCTACCTCTGAAAAAATATTTGGCCTTCTAGCAGTGTGTGGGACCTTCTCTATTAGTCCATCTATACTGACCTCCATCAGGTTGCAAATTCAAAATAATTTTTTGTCTGCATCTAGCTCTGAAAAAATATTTGGCCTTCTAGCAGTGTGTGGGACTTTCTCTATTAGTCCATCTATACTGACCTCCATCAGGTTGCAAATTCAAAATAATTTTTTGTCTGCATCTAGCTCTGAAAAAATATTTGGCCTTCTAGCAGTGTGTGTGACTTTCTCTATTAGTCTATCTATACTGACCTCCATCAGCCTGCAAATTAAAAATAATTTTTATCTGCATCTACCTCTGAAAAAATATTTGGCCTTCTAGCTGTGTGTGGGACTTGTTCTATTAGTCCATCTATACTGACCTCCATCAGGTTGGAAACTGAATATAATTTTTTTCTGCATCTAGCTCTGAAAAAATATTTGGCCTTCTAGCAGTGTGTGGGACTTTCTCTATTAGTCCATCTATACTGACCTCCATCAGGTTGCAAATTCAAAATAATTTTTTGTCTGCATCTAGCTCTGAAAAAATATTTGGCCTTCTAGCAGTGTGTGGGACTTTCTCTATTAGTCCATCTATACTGACCTCCATCAGGTTGCAAATTCAAAATAATTTTTTGTCTGCATCTAGCTCTGAAAAAACATTTGGCCTTCTAGCAGTGTGTGGGACTTTCTCTATTAGTCCATCTATACTGACCTCCATCAGGCTGCAAATTAAAAATAATTTTTATCTGCATCTATCTCTGAAAAAATATTTGGCCTTCTAGCTGTGTGTGGGACTTGTTCTATTAGTCCATCTATACTGACCTCCATCAGGTTGCAAACTGAATATAATTTTTTTCTGCATCTAGCTCTGAAAAAATATTTGGCCTTCTAGCAGTGTGTGGGACTTTCTCTATTAGTCCATCTATACTGACCTCCATCAGGTTGCAAATTAAAAATAATTTATATCTGCATCTAGCTCTGAAAAAATATTTGGCCTTCTAGCAGTGTGTGGGACTTTCTCTATTAGTCCATCTATACTGACCTCCATCAGGTTGCAAATTAAAAATAATTTTTTGTCTGCATCTAGCTCTGAAAAAATATTTGGCCTTCTAGCAGTGTGTGGGACTTTCTCTATTTGTCCATCTATACTGACCTCCATCAGGTTGCAAACTGAATATATTTTTTTTCTGCATCTACCTCTGAAAAAATATTGGGCTTCTAGCTGTGTGTGGGACTTGTTCTATTAATCCATCTATACAGACCTCCATCAGGTTGCAAACTGAATATAATTTTTTTCTGCATCTACCTCTGAAAAAATATTTGGGCTTCTAGCTGTGTGTGGGACTTGTTCTATTAGTCCATCTATACTGACCTCCATCAGGTTGCAAACTGAATATAATTTTTTTCTGCATCTAGCTCTGAAAAAATATTTGGCCTTCTAGCAGTGTGTGGGACTTTCTCTATTAGTCCATCTATACTGACCTCCATCAGGTTGCAAACTGAATATATTTTTTTTCAGCATCTACCTCTGAAAAAATATTTGGCCTTCTAGCAGTGTGTGGGACTTGTTCTATTAGTCCATCTATACTGACCTCCATCAGGTTGCAAACTGAATATAATTTTTTTCTGCATCTACCTCTGAAAAAATATTTGGGCTTCTAGGTGTGTGTAGGACTTGTTCTATTAGTCCATCTATACTGACCTCCATCAGGTTGCAAACTGAATATAATTTTTTTCTGCATCTACCTCTGAAAAAATATTTGGGCTTCTAGCTGTGTGTGGGACTTGTTCTATTAGTCCATCTATACTGACTTCCATCAGGTTGCAAATTGAATATAATTTTTTTCTGCATCTAACCCAGCCAATAGTTTTGGCCTAATACCACAGTTTGGCCACTCAGCTCTGCTCGTTTCCCATCCATTGTATTTTTGTGCAAAGAACTCCAGAGTTGTGAATTAGTTAACCACCAAAATGAGTGGAAAAAGGCCTGCTGCTGGTGGAAAGGGGAATAGGCGTGTTGGGAAGGGGAAAAAAGGTTGTGTCCGTGGGGTAGGTGTTAAAGCAACAGTAACATCTGCAGAAGAAAGACCATCTTCCAGCCAAACTAAAATGTCTACTTCTTTTAGCGGACAATGTGATAAGATCCCTTTCTTACGGCCACGCCAATCGCTACAAATTCCAGATGAGGCACAAAAACAGCAGGTGCTTCAACGGATATCAAGTGCTCCTTTAAGTGGGCTCTCCTCCACATCAACTTCAAAATCACAAATACTCCACTCCTCAAAGGTGTCACCCCAATCGCACTTGCTTCCTCACAGCTCCCAAATCTCCAGCTGCCTGTCTGAGTATGAGGTAGAACAGATGGTTGAGTCTGCAGAGCTGTTTACTCATACTATAGCCTGGGAATCAGAGGTCGACTCCAGCGCTTCTGTGAATCCAGATGAGGAAATGATATGCACTGATGCCCAGAATCTTTATGAGTCGGATCCAGGACCAGACGCAGAAGGTTCTGACCATAATGTAGACCCTCATTCCCAAACTGTAACTCCTGTTGGTGGAGACAATGAGGAAGATGATGATGAGACTCAAATACCTGATTGGAGCGACAACTTTAGTTTTTTGTCAGGGCAGGAACAGGTTGGCTCTGAGGACGACGGGTGTGATAACGCACAGGGTGATGATGATGAGGTTGGAGATCCCACTTACTGTCAACCCACAGTCAGCCAAGAGATGAGGTCAGCAGAGGAGGTGGAGGAAGATGCTAGTGACGACGAGGTCAGGTTGCGCCTTCCTGGACAGAGACGTAGTACTGGAAGCACGTCAACAACTGCATCCTCAAACACAACTCTGCCTCTCACCACAAGTCGTGGTGGCTCTTCAGGTCGCATGGGTGCTAAGCCTTGCATAGCCTGGGCATTTGTTCAGATCGATAAAGATGACCCAACTCGTGTTATCTGTAACATTTGTCAGCAAAAGCTAAGTAGAGGCCAATAAATACATAGTTTGAGTACTTCATGCATGAACCGGCACATGGACATGAAGCATAAGTTGCAGTGGGAAGCTCAGTGTGCTACAATGCGGCCTAGCCGGCCGGGCCAACCACCGTCTGCCATATCTTGTGCATCCGCGGCCTCTTCATCCTCTGTGACTGGGGGGACAGCAGTCACACCTGTTTTGGGGCGCAGACCTGCCACCTCTTTACCCGCAACAGCCAGCGTGATTGGCAGGTCATCATTTTCTTTGGAGGTGGTAACACCAGCTGGTGTTGAGCGCTGTCCGACATCGATAGCACCACCTTTGGATCAAGGCAACCTAACATGTCCGCCTGCATCTTCCTCACAGACCGGCAGTTTGCCGGGGACACCCTTATCAACCCCGTCTAAGCACAATAGCCAGCCCTCGGTCCCTCAGATGTGGACAAGTAAAAGACCATTTCCTCCTAGCCATGAGAAAGCTAAGAGGTTGAATTTCACCATCTGCAAGCTCTTGGCTACAGAAATGCTGCCTTTCCGCCTGGTGGACACAGAGGATTTTCGAGACCTTATGTCCGTCGCAGTGCCCCAGTACCAGATGCCCAGTCGGCACTACTTCTCAAAGAAAGGTGTGCCTGCGCTCCACCAGCATGTTGCACACAACATCACCGCTTCTTTGAGAAACTCTGTGTGTGACAGGGTGCATTTCACCACAGACACTTGGACGAGTAGGCATGGACAGGGGCGTTACATGTCGCTGACTGGGCACTGGGTAACTATGGTGACAGCAGGACAAGGGGCTGCTGTCCAAGTCTTGCCGTCCCCACGAGTTGTGCGTCAATCCTCTTTATGTCAAAGTTCCTCCACTGCTTCTGCCTCCTCAACCTCCTCTCGGTCTTCCACCTGCACCCAAAGCCTGTCTGGTCATGCCACAAGCTTTCTAACTGCGCAGAAGGGATCCTGCACACCTCCTTACTATGCTGGCAGTAGGGCTCAACGTCACAGGCGGTTTTTACTTTGAAATGTCTGGGAAATGTGAGTCACACAGCTGAGGAGTTGTGGTCAGCTCTGGAGAACCAATTTCATGAATGGTTGTCTCCACTGGACCTGAAACCAGGGAAGGCCGTGTGCGACAATGCTGCAAACCTGGGTGCGGCCCTTCGCCGGGGCAATGTCACACACGTGCCTTGTATGGCTCACGTGTTGAACCTGGTTGTCCAGCAATTTTTAGCCCACTATCCCAGACTAGATGGCCTTCTGCAGAGGGCACGGTCGCTGTGTGCTCACTTCCGCCGTTCGCATCCCGCAGCTCAGCGACTTACATCTCTACAGAAGTCGTTGGGCCTGCCACTTCACCGGCTAAAATGCGATGTGCCTACCCAGTGGAATTCAACTCTGCACATGTTGCAGCGACTGTGGCAGCACCGACAAGCCCTGGTGCAATACATTCTGACGTATAGCCTGGGCCAACGAGATCCAGAGGTGGGGAAAATCACGCTGGAGGAGTGGTCTCAGATCAGGGACCTATGCACCCTTCTGCACAGTTTTGAAATGGCGACGAAGATGTTTAGTGCTGACGATGCCATTATCAGCATGACTATTCCGGTGATTTACATGCTGGAGCACATGTTAAACAGAATTCGGAGTCAGGTGGTGGCACAAGAGGAGGTGGAGGAAGTAGAGGAGGAGGAGTTGTATGCGGAAGGGCTAACATCTGCAAGGTCCAGACGGTCAGCAGCACCAAGGCGGCAGGCATGTGAGGGTGGGGGAGATGGTTTTACCAGGGCGCATGGTAGCAGCCAAACTAGTGAGGAAGGTGCAGGAGCCCAGGAAGAAGTGGAGGACGAACTGATGGAAGACTCATCAGATGAGGGAGACCTTGATCACATTTCTGTTGTGTGAGGTTGGGGGGAGAGGACAGAGGAAGGAAGCATGATTGTTACCTCGCCACCAACACAACAGGGACTTGGTGCTCCTGGATGCGCAACACACATGAGTGCCTTCTTGCTGCACTACCTGCAACATGACCCTCGAATTGTGAGAATTAGAAATAATCCTGACTACTGGGTTGCCACACTGTTAGATCCCCGGTACAAAAGTAAATTTGCAGAAATTATTTCTGCCATAGAAAGGGATGCACGCATGCAGGAGTATCAGCAGAGACTGTTGCAGAATCTTATATGTGCTTTTCCACAAAACACCAGTGGTGCACGTAGTGAATCTCACAGTTCCAACTTGCCAACCGTGGGACCGTCAAGTGTTCAGCACTCAAACCGTAACAGAACCACAGTATCTGCTGGTAACATCAATTTTGCGGAAACATTTCACCACTTTTTTAGCCCATCCTTTGCAAGGCCACAGGAGACAAGAAGTCTGACACATAGTCAACGCCTAGAGACGATGGTACAGGAGTATCTCCAAGTAAACATTGAAGCCATGACTGTGTCACTGGACCCTTGCTCTTTTTGGGCTTCCGATCTGGATAAATGGCCGGAGCTAGCCACTTACGCCTTGGAGATCTTGTCATGCCCCGCAGCCAGCGTTCTGTCTGAACGTGTGTTCAGCGCTGCTGGTGGTGTGCTGACAGATAAGCGCACGCGGCTCTCCACTGATAATGTAGACAGACTCACGTTCATAAAGATGAACAAATCATGGATCCAAAACGACTTTTCTACCCCTGTGTCATCCTGGGGAGAGTAAAAGCTTGATGATTGGTTAAAATCACCCTACCAACCGTTTTAAGCTTTCAAATTACTAATCATGTTTATCTGTATCTTGGCTGGAAAATAATTTGGGCTTTGTAGCAGTGTGCAGCACTGATTCTATTAGGCCATCTATAATAAGCTCCACCAGATTTAAAATTACTAATCATGTTTATCTGTATCTTGACTGGAAAATAATTTGGGCTTTGTAGCAGTGTGCAGCACTGATCCTATTAGGCCATCTATACTAAGCTCCACCAGATTTAAAATTAATAATAATTTTTAGCTGCATCTAGCCCGGAAAATAATTTTGGGGCTCCGAGATGCGCAAGACACATAAGTGCCTTCTTGCTGCACTACCTGCAACATGACCCTCATATTGTCAGAATTTGAAGTAATCATGACTACTGGGTTGCCACACTCTTAGATCCCCCAAACTTTTCGATCAACCTTTTCATTTTAATAAAGACCAAAAAAATGGTCATTTTTGAAATTATAAGCATTAGCAGGTTATTAGAAACTGAAATCAAACAGTTTTCAACTCAAAACTTTATTCTAGGTGATGTTACATTTTCACATAGGACCCCTTGTTCAAAAGGAGCTTCTGAACTCTCTCGTCCATTGAATTTGTCAGGTTTTGGATGGTTTCTGCTTCAATTGTTTTGCATGAGGACAGAATACCCTCCCAGAGCTGTTGCTTAGATGTGAACTGCCTCCCGCCATCATAGACACTCCTTTTGATGATGCTCCAGAGGTTCTGAATGGGGTAGAGGTCAGGGGAGCATGGGGGTCACACCATAAGTTTGTCCCCTTTTATGCCCATATCAGCCAGAGATGCAGATGTTTTATGTGCAGCATGAGATGGTGCATTATCATGCAAAAAAATGATCTTGCTGTGAAATACACGGTTCTTCTTCTTGAACCATGGCAGGAAGTGCTGTTTGAGAAAATCCACATACATTATGGAGTTCATCTTTAGTGCCTTCAGGGATCCTAAAGGGGCCGACAATCTCTCTCCCCATGATTCCAGCCCAAAACATTACTCCACCTCCTCCTTGTTGGCGCTGTAGCCGTGTTTGCGTGGGGTGTCCATCAACCAGCCATCCTCCACTCCATCCATCTGGACCATCGAGCGCTGCACGGCACTCATCCGTGAACAAAACAGTTTTGAAATCAGTCTTCATGTAATGTTTGGCCCACTGGAGCCGTTTCTGCTTGTGTGAAGTGGATAGAGGAGGTCGACAGGATGGCGTATGCACAGCTGCAAACCTCTGAAGGACCCTGCATCTTGTTGATCGGGGGACGTTGGAGGCACCAGCAGCTTCAAAAACTTGTCTGCTGCTATGACAAGGCTTTTTTGCCGCTGCTCTTTTAACCTGACGTAATTGCCTGTAGGAAAGAGTCCTCAATTTGCCCTTATCAGCACGCACACGTGTGTACTGTGAATCAGCTACATACTTCTTGATTGCCAAGACACTTCATCCTGATCATCGCACAATGTTGATTGTAGTCATGCCTTGACCTAAACACTCCACAATTTGTTGCTTCTCAGCAGCCGACACATCCTTTTTCTTTCCCATTTTGGCAGAAAATGTAGGCTGCTTAATAATGTGAGACAGCCTTCTTAAGTAGTCTTGCCTTTCATTGGACACACCTGCCAAACTAATTAGCACAGGTGTCTGCAATTGCTTACAGTGATATAAAGAGCCCTGACACACATCACCATCAATGAGTTTAACTGACAAACAAACAAATTCTTCCCTTATCACTCCTAAACACTTTTTGCATAATAATTTGGAACACAGTGTACATGTGCTTTTCCACAAAACACCAGTGGTTCACGTAGTGAATCTTACAGTTCTAACTTGCCAACTGTGGTCTGTATGGAGTTGTTCAATAAAGGGCCCAAAATTAAGATAACATAGATGGGAGAGGTCTCTATGAATAGGAATTCCTAAGTATTTGATACCCTGTGAGGGCCAGGCAAAGGGAAAGTTGGACTGGATGGAATCCTATATGGATTTGGGGAGGGAGACATCGAGGGCCTCAGACTTCGCTGCATTGATTTTAAAATTTGACCATGTAACAAAGTGATCTATTTCAGCCATAACAGCATGGATGGATATATGTGATTGAGTGATATATACTAGGACATCATCAGCAAATAGAGAGCATTTGTACTCGGTGCCTCCCACCTCAATCCACCTAATATTGGGGTTATGGCGAATTGATGAGAGCAGGTGCTCCGTCACTAGGATGTATAAGAGAGGGGACAGAGGACATCCCTGCCTTGTCCCATTGGTGATTGTGAAAGGTGATGAAAATGTTCTGATGCACCCCCTGGGCCTTGGGACACCCGGAGCCGGACCCTTTTTGGTGGATGCTGGTGGTTGTAGTCTTCGTGGCGGCGACCCGGTTCCGTGGCTCAGGGTGGTCAAACCAGTGGCGGAACTATTTATGTGGTTTTGATGTTTAAATGTCCGACTACACCACCCGTGGATTGCGGTCAGAGTGAACCGCCGCTGCAGGGCAGACCGCTGAGGCTGGTGTTGTGGGTGCAGCAGAGCGTAGCATAACTCCCCACGGGAGGAGTATAGCCTCAGGGCAGTGTATGCGGAGGATGGGGGTGATGGTGCAGGGCAGCAGCAGTAACGACACGGAGTCAGTGATGCAGTCCAGGGCCTTTACTCACAGTTCTTATTATCCAGACCACGTCTGCAGGTAACGGCTGCCCACGTCGTACTGTGCTCACCAGGTGAGGGGCTCAAACAACTCCCAGATAACTTTGGAGCGCTTCACAGGACCCCCTTTGTGTGTCCTTTGTCTGGCCTTTCTTACCAACCCTTCTGTCCGGCTGCCTCGGGCCTCCTCTTGGTAAACTTGGCGCCAGTTTCCCTGACCCTATGTGGTGCCTTCCTAGTGGGTGTAGCGAGGGGCTGCGCCACATAAAATGTCACAGCCTCCGGTTTCTAGCTGAGGGTCGTTTCCTGCCTCCACTAGTTTCGGGGACCGGTCTCCCCCTTTGGCCTGACCCCTCCACGCAGGTGGATTCGGGCGTGCGGTGGCGACTCGCCCGTCCGCACCCCTGGGATCCCTTCATTCCTCTTTCCTGGAGCCTTCTCCGCTCCTCTTCCTTCCTTCTCCCTCTTCCAGGCCTGGGCCTCTGTTACTAGGCCCGCCTCCGGAGCAGAGCTCATGCAGAGCCCCTGCTCCCTGCCACTTCTGCTCAGACTTCTCTGCACTGAACTAAGATGGTGCCCACCTTTTATACTCCCTTCTCAATGCACCCAGGAACTGCTTCCTCCCTGCTCCTGCACTACAGGGTTCCCCTTCCTCAGTGTTCCCTCCCCCCACTCCAGCCAGGGACAGGGACTGTCGTGCCCATCTCAGAGGCATATTGGTCGCCCTGCCCCACGGCAATGTGGTGTAATGCATGCAGGTGTCGGATCCTGATCCACACTCCATCCTTACCTGAGAGTGAGATATCACACCTCTGGGTGAGGTGGAATACCTCTGTAGCAACCGAGCCCTCAGGGTGCTACAGTTCCATTTATCTTCAGCCTAGGTGACGTATTGTGATGCAGGGCCGTGATTTTGGCTATAAAAGGGTCCCCTAGACCCCTACCCCAAGCTTTTTAAGAGAATCATATATGGCGTGCCAGGAGACTCTATGGAATGCTTTCTCAGCATCCAACGAGAGTATTTAATTACAAATTTTTAACTGCATCTAGCCCAGGAAATACTTTGTGCCTAGTAGCAGTGTCTGCTAGTCAGCGGATTATCCCGGCTGTTAAGCAAGCTACACCACCTGTAGTTTGGACACTTAATTTTTTCAAAGGAAATGCTTCGGGACCACGGGATACTCAGTGAAGAGCATCAGGAGGCACCCCAAAGCATAGGGGCTGGGACTGGCAGTAGGATGCCTTGCAGTGGACAGCCGAGCTCGATCCTTATAAAAGCTTTTTAACTGCAGCAGCTTTAGTGGACGCTACTGGAGCTGGAATTACGCGGCTGCTGGCATGAGACTTGCCCTCCAATAGATCCTTGTAAATGGATTTAAAGTGTATTCATTCAAATTAGAGAGACAATTTAAATTAAAAAGCTTAGAGCTGCCTCCACCACAGGGGGGCTCGCTCGACCCACCAGCGGACAGGCACCAGTATTGGGAGAGGGGGCTGGCCGTCAGGGTTCACCGCGGCTCTGGCACAAACCCGGCGACACGGAGGTGGCACGGGCAGGAGCGGACTGAACGTGTCGGCTTCTCACTTTTTGGATTTTAGAAGGGCATGACATGCCTATATCTGTGTCTCCCCCTCCTTTTACTCCTCCACCTCTTTTCTTTTCGCATGACTATATGTACTTGTCACTTTTCCATGTGTTAGTTGTGTCTTCTGAGCAGTTTGTCAGCTTTTGGACACCTTTGAAGGTGTTTTCTATGTGTTTCTATGTGTTTTTGTTTGCCTGCCATTGGTTTTAACGGTGTTCGAAGGTGTTCGACGAACAGTTCGACGAACAGTTCGGCGAACACACGGGTGTTCGACGAACCGAACCGAACTCGAACACTACGGGGGTGGCTCAACACTAGTGCCAACCTTCACTGGTAGGTATGAATCAGTATGCAGGCATATATGTAGGGCCTGGTCAGTTTTAACTTATAGTGTAGAGATTTTTGGGAGATCTGTCTTGACTGTGTTTTTATTTATGCATGTTGTCACTTTACATATTGTCTTGCACTTATCATCTTGGGGTACTGACGGCTTGGTGATAGGATCTGATATACTCCTATTGTCCTATGAATTATGAGAGGAGGACTGTCTTGTAAAAATCAATGCAGTATTATTTATGTGAAGCAGCCCTCTTATTTATCAGGGTGTTATACATTAATAAGTAGAGCCTAGTACCTCATGTTTGTTCTTACACATGAAAACGTCGTTTGTATGTCCGCTTTTAGATTTTTTGAATAAAGGTTTATTTGTTTTTTTTCTGGGGTTATATGTTAGCTTACTTCATTCCTCAGAACAGTTGCATTATATTATAAAAATTATTGAAGCACTTGTGGGTTAAAGTTGCTCAACACACCTCTAAATAAATTCTTTGAGGGTTGTAGTTCTCAAAATGGGGTCATTTGTGTGGGGTTACCATTGTTTAGGCACATCAGGGGCTCTGCAAATGCGACATGGCATCTGCTATCTATTCCAGACAATTTTGCATTCCAAAAGTCAAATGGTGTTCCTTCCCTTCTGAGCCCCACCGTTCACCCAAACAGTAGTTTGACAACACATATGGGATATTGGCGTAATCACAAGAAATTTCACAACAAATTATATGGTCCATTTTCTCCTGTTAAACTTGTAAAAATGCTAAATTTGGGGCTAAAGCAACATTTTTTGTGGGCAAAGTAAAAGTTTTTATTTTTTCTTCCACATTGCTTTAATTCCTGTGAATCACCTGAAGGGTTAATTAATAAACATCTTGAATGTGGTTTTGAGCACCTTAAGGGGTGCAGTTTTTACAATGGTGTCACTTTTGGGTACTTTCTGTCATATAGGCCCCTCAAAGTCACTTCAAATATGATGTGGCTCCTAAAAAAATTTGTTTTGTAAATTTTGTTCGAAAGATGAAAAATTACTGATAAACTTCCTAAAAAATATGTTTACAAAATGATACTTATGTAAAGTTGTCATGTGGCAAATGTTATTTATTAACTATTTTGTGTGATATAACTATGTGGTTTAAATGCATAAAAATTAAAAGCTTGAAATTGTCTAAATTTTCTCAAAAATGTTGATATTTTCACAAATAAATGCAAAAAATTTCAGCCTAAAATTTACTCCTAACAGAAAGTACAATGTGTTACAAAACCCAATCAGAATAATTGGGATATGTTGCATCATTCGAGAGTTATTACCACATAAACTGACACAGGTCAGAATTGTAAAATTTGCCCTGGTCAGGAAGGTGAAAACATGCTTGGGGGGTAAAGGTGTTAATGCACAAGTTGCAGAGAAACAATAGCAATAGATCAATTACATCCCTATTTTACCATAGTACATTAAAATGAGTGATATCAACCCTGCTCCACTTTTTTACACTTTCAGGAACGTTTGAACTAGTAGTAAATATGTTTTCGCTATTTTCTCCTGTTTTGCATCTTATAGTAAGGTGTGTCCTGTAATCCAAAAAAAACATAGATAAATTGTACAATTTTATCTTCAAAGAAAATGAATCCAAGAATTGTTTTCTCTGTACATACATGCTCTTGCTGTGTTGTCAATTCTGAAGGCCAACAATGACTGTACCAATAGGGGACAGTAGTACTGAAACAGGAAAGGATATTTGCTCATCTAATATATATTATTACTTACATTAAATTAAAAAAACTCTTGATTTCTAAATACGGACAATACATTCAATGTGGTAACTGTGGTCAGCCTTTCAATAAACATATAAGTCCATAAAACCTGTATTAAAAAATAACTTGTTGCACTGAAAACACACAGACTAAGGTGTTTAACAAAATGTATTTGCTACCGTACCCATTTAACTTTTTTTTTCATCATATTTTTTAGCTGATGATAAATATAACCGATCCTCATACACCTAAAGCAGGATTCACGTTTAAATATTTCTATTAGTCATTTTTTAGCCCAAAATAATAGACAATGATAGCAGATGTTTAGAACAATGAAGACCATGCAAGCACTTAAAAACAAAAGTAGTTTTCAGTAATTTGGCATCTAACAGAAGCACCACTTTCACGCATTACTGAATTTTCTTCTGCTTTGAAGAAAATATATTCCCTTAATCGGTACAAGAACATTTATTTTATAGGCAGTTGCAATGTTATGAAATATTGCATTTGCAATTATTATTTTGAAAACCACTTCTAATTTGTAAAATGGTGTGCCACCTATAAAGTCTAAGCATCGAAAACGACTTTTCAGGATTCCAGTATCTATATCATTGATTTGTTTTTACAATATACCACAGTGAATCTTTTTACTTCTGGGGTGGTTGCTTGTAGGCAAGGAGTGATTAGCCAAGTGGTAAAATTCTAACCTTTGTCCCCTAAAATAAACCAAAGTACATCTAAAAGTGTAGATAATTTTGTAACACATTGTATGATCTTGGTAGTGGTTATTTATACTTAACACAAAATAAGTAGTATTGCCCAAAAATATGTCAAATTGCTTAAAAAACAAAAGCAAAATTAACCTTTTTGAAGCAGTTTAAGGCTAGGTACACATTGTGTTCAATATAACATACAAGTTCCAGAAAATCATCTCTGTTTAAATCATTTAAAGGACTGTGCCTTATTTCCAAGCAGAAACAAAACTCAATATATACAGTACAGACCAAAAGTTTGGACACACCTTCTCATTTAAAGATTTTTCTGTATTTTCATGACTATGAAAATTGTACATTCACACTGAAGGCATCAAAACTATGAATTAACACATGTGGAATTATATACTTAACAAAAAAGTGTGAAACAACTGAAAATATGTCTTATATTCTAGGTTCTTCAAAGTAGCCACCTTTTGCTTTGATGACTGCTTTGCACACTCTTGGCATTCTCTTGATGAGCTTCAAGAGGTAGTCACTGGAAATGGTTTTCACTTCACAGGTGTGCCCTGTCAGGTTTAATAAGTGGGATTTCTTGCCTTATAAATGAGGACCCTGAGTTAGAAAGTTAAAAAGTAATATTTTATTGATACCAATATATTAAAACATTACAGATTTCATTACATAGATACAGAAATAACCATGAAGTCAAACAGTACTGAAGCCCAGCATATGGGCCATACAAGGATCCACAAAAAGAGATTTCTTGTTGCAATAAGGGTTCATATGTAACTTTTGTATATGACTAGTACACAAATGAGTGTACTTATTCTGACACAATAAGGGTGTAAGGATATAGCGAGCCCAACATATAGAGCCCCTTTCAGCTGTAACTTATTGCCAAATAAGGAGTAAAGATCCCAGATCAGAAGATTGAACTAGTCTCCTACTAGTAGTTTAGATGTATGGTGCCATACACAGTTACTAAACCGCAGGTTAAGTCAAAGGTTATTTACCCATAGTTAGATAGTTGGATGCTGTTAGTGGACCCTCTGCCCAGACCCCGCACACCCTTTCGCTCATGTGCTTCCTCAGGGGGCGTGAGACACACATTGTGTTCAACAGTATAGGGATGGCTTTTGTCTGAGACTTATGTCTAAATTTCTGGCAAACCGGATTCAGATGTTCTCTACAATAAGGTAAGTATAGATTTCAAATGGCCTACATTTGTACTCCAGTATTTCACTGTACATGTTTTTACAGTGACGCAAGAGCGTAGTTGAATGCACTCTTTGTCATGTCTGAAAAAACAGACCCTACCAGCAAGGAGCACAAGCAAAGTCCATTTGAAGCTCATTGGCGTATTGTAGTGAATGCCTCTGTCAGGGGCACTTAGAAACCATGCCTTGAAGAAATACAGATGAAAGACCTGAACAGAAGCCAGAAGTTACAGTATACCAGCAGTGAGACAAAGTTATTTGACCATCAAGGTCACATATCAGACAAACCAAATCTGTTCAACGTCTCCAACAATAATTCATATAGAGCAAATGACGTACAAGAACGTAATAGTACATAAAAATGCAAAGTTTATTGTAAATACAAAATTTAAAAACTGACATATTTATTTGACATAATGACGCAGATACATTAGTAGTGGGCAATATAAGCAGATACTCAAGGCTGAACAAAACACATGGTACAAAGTAGTTATAAAAAGTTGCTGAAATGGGACATATGTAAGTATGGATATGTCAAACATATACCATAGCCAAATTGGTAGTATAGAAACTATCAGGAAGGCTCCAATGAGCCACTAAAGTGCACAGTGCATAGCTAAATATAAGAAAAACAATCTCCATTAAGCAGCAAAAGTATACACAAAATAATATAACTTACATGTGTAGATGTCAAAAATGTAAGCCCAGGTACCGTCACCCCTACGCGCATTTCGGCGCTGTGCTTTCTTTCTTCTGGGGGTAATGACATACTAAAGCCGGTATCATTTTTATAGTGCAATTAGCCAATCAGTATAGAGGAAGCAAAGTAGGTTTGGTAACTGACCAATTATTGATCATGATGCATCCTAACAAGTGGATGCATATCCGCATTTTAGACCCTCCCCTCCGGAAGTTTATATTGCTGTTAGTAGCAACGCAGAGTTGGATCCACCCTGCACATCACGTGATTGCAAGGAGCTGGTAACACCCCTCACATCACGTGATCGCGAGTGTGGGTACCACCCCACACGTCGCTTGATAGTATGTCCAGCCCCAAGTCAAATGGACAGGAATCGTCACCGTGCCTCACGTGATTGCGAGGAGCTGGCACCGCCCCTCGCATCACGTGATCGCAAGTATAGCACCACCTCCAGCATCACATGGTAGTGTAGTTACACCCCCGTATCAGATGGACAAAGATGCCTAAGTAATTGCAGTATAGTTGAAAGGGGAGGACCAGAGGAAGGTGCATAATAGCGGTGCGGTGGATGGACAAAACTGACACCTAAGGGGCTGATAAAATGTAAAGTGCACATTTGTGGTGGCCACCACATGATATTTAAGTAGACCATATATAGCAATACTTTTTACATATACCTTGTAAATAGCAAAACGATGGAATAGTCAAAAAAATCAAGATGGACAGATGATACATCAAAAATAGACTATGCAATACATAGTAAAAAAGACATGTAACATATTCACAATATCATTACAATGGATTGATATACTGCTAATTACTATGTAATAGATCCCATACAACACATAGTTGTTAAATAATGTATCCATGTTAAAATGCTACTGTCTGCGGGAGGCATGGTACCTTTGCCCCCACGGAGAGAGGCATTGGGGAATAGGGGCAATAAAGTGTCCGATATAGACAAACGAATATAACACGCAAATGAGACACATGGAATGAATATACATCATAGGTATTGTTGCATATAAGACCATATGTAGATATTCGTGATAAATAATTCATTGTAAGATAGGCCTTTCTCCTGCAATGTGTTTACTCAGATGATCCCAATGGCTCATTGCTTCAAGATCAGGCACAAAGTTGTAGATGTCAAAGTCGTCCTCATACATTCCTCCTCATAAATAAAGGGAGGGAAGGGGGGGGAAAGGCTGCAGTCCCGGATAAATATGCACTTTACTAAGAAGGAAACAAATACAAATAAGACAGAGAATAAAACCAATAAAAAGAGATTAAAATACCGAGAAAAAACACAGACAGCTGCAGAGCAGGGGCGATCAGAGAAATGGTGAAAAATTCAAAGACTCATTGAGACCCTGGGGGTGTAGTGTATCTAGTGACCAAATCCACCTAGATTCTTTCTGTGCAAGTGCACGACCAGTACTACCACCACGCAATGTGCTGTAAACGTGGTCAATGCCCTTGACTCGAAAGCCAGATGGATCACAAGCGTGATACCTCTTAAAATGCCTAGGAATTGTCTTTAGTGATTCAAAGTTGTCCTCAGTTGCGGCCACCATAATATCACGCACGTGTTCCCTCACTCTAGTTTTAAGCATTCTAGTAGTAAGACCAATGTAGATCAAAGAGCAGGGACACGTAGCGTGATAGATGACGTTACATGTTGTACATGTGATGGAATGTAAGATGGTAAATTCCTTCCCATTGGATGAGAGGAACTTCTTCGCACTCACAATATTTGGGCATGAAATACATGAGCCACATGGGGTACACCCCCATGTTCGTTTTCTCTCAATGAGTCCAATGTCTCCAATTTTCCTCTGAATATTAGGGGTAAGATAACTCCTAACTAGGTGATCCTGGAGGCTCGGCCACCGACGAGCCGTAACTGATGTATGATTGGGTAGATATTGCCGCAATGTCTGATCTGCAAGTAAGATAGGCCAATGCTTCTTCAGCACATCGTACATCTTACGCCATTGAGAGTGATATTGTGTTACCATCCTGATGCAATTCTCTTGTTTGAATTTTTGGTTGGGGTACATAAGATGCTCACGATTGCTGTTCCTAGCCCGATTGTATGCATGTTTAATACTTCTTCTGCTGTACCCGCAGTCTAAAAACCTGTGTTTCAATTCCTCAGCTCTTCTCTCAAAATCACTGTCTGTGGAACAGATATGTCTAATGCGTAGGAATTGACTCACAGGTACAGCATTGATGGTATGAGTCGGATGGGAAGAAGACGCATGCAACAAGGCATTAACAGCCGTAGCCTTACGGAACAGATCAGATTGTAGATAGCCCAGATTGTCCCTCTTAATAAGGACATCCAAGAATTCAATTTGATGGTAGTGAAATTTGTAGGTAAGTCTAATATTCAAAGTGTTGGAGTTTAGCCTCCGAAAAAAGTCATCAAGCTCACTTGGTGTACGTGAGGCGCGGTGACGATTCCTGTCCATTTGACTTGGGGCTGGACATACTATCAAGCGACGCGTGGGGCGGTACCCACACTCGCGATCACGTGATGTGAGGGGTGTTACCAGCTCCTTGCAATCACGTGATGTGCAGGGTGGATCCAACTCTGCGTTGCTACTAACAGCAATATAAACTTCCGGAGGGGAGGGTCTAAAATGCGGATATGCGTCCACTTGTTAGGATGCATCATGATCAATGATTGGTCAGTTACCAAGCCTACTTTGCATCCTCTATACTGATTTGCTAATTGCACTATAAAAATGATACCGGCTGTAGTATGTCATTACCCCCAGAAGAAGGCACAGCGCCGAAACGCGCGTAGGGGTGACGGTACCTGGGCTTACATTTTTGACATCTACACATGTAAGTTATATTATTTTGTGTATACTTTTGCTGCTTAATGGAGATTGTTTTTCTTATATTTAGCCATGCACTGTGCACTTTAGTGGCTCATTGGAGCCTTCCTGATAGTCTCTATACTACCAATTTGGCTATGGTTTGACATATCCATACTTACATATGTCCCATTTCAGCAACTTTTTATAACTACTTTGCACCATGTGTTTTGTTCAGCCTTGAGTATCTGCTTATATTGCCCACTACTATCTGCGTCATTATGTCAAATAAATATGTCAGTTTTTAAATTTTGTATTTACAATAAACTTTGCATTTTTATGTACTATTACATTCTTGTACGTCATTTGCTCTTTATGAATTAGTATACCAGCAGTGCTGAACTCACTGTGTTCCTAGCAAACACTCTCAGAGGTTGATGGACTGATCTCGTCACATGTTCCTTCACCCGCAGCCATTTTGTGTACAGAAGTGCTGGTCAGTTTGTGAAGATAGCTGCTCTAATAAAAGTAAGTGGCCAACCTCTTTACCTGAGAATCCGTCAGTGAACTCCTTTTGACAGTCTAACAGGAAAGGTTTTAACTTTTTTTTTAATCTATTTTTTTTCTGTGCTTCTCTCAGTTCATTTATGGACACAGAGCACATTAAAGTTGAATGTGCAGGAAAAAAAAGCCTGGAAAAGCCTACATGCAACATTTATAATGAACCCAATTGCAAAATAGATTTTTAGTCCAAAATACATGCATTTAAGTAAAAAAAAATGTTCCTAAAGGTGGGCAACCACTTTAAGGCATCAAACAGTGTCTACACAAATCATCAGAAGGCGTTTGTATGACATTGGACCATGAGCCAGACGTTCAGCTACCAAGTGTTAGATTGACCTTATCACACCACTCTCAAAGGCTTTCATTGTGCAGAGCTAGACAACAGTGAAGGTCTATCCTATTTAGCCAAAAATCCCGCTTTTGTCTTGGATTCAATGATAGCAACAGATTGGTCTTGAGACCACATGGCAAGTCTTTAAAGAGGTCTTCACAAGGGAAGTCACACCGGTCCTACTTCCAGGATTATGGTGTGGTGTGGCATAATGTACAGTAGCCAGACCCCTTTAGTCTTCATTTCAGGTTACCTAACAGCTCGGCGTTGATTTGGTCATGCAACCAGTGGTACGGCCATTTCTTCAAAATGTGTCAGGAGCTGTTTTACGATACAAAAATGCCAGGCTGCATGTTGCTCATGTGACTGTTGGCAGTCTTTGTCGCCTTAATGTGCTTTAATGGCTTACAACGTCTCTGGACTCTCCCATCACGCACATCTAGGATGTCATTGATCACCCATTTCAAAGGCATCTGCCAGCATCTTAATAATTTGTGAGTAGTGATGGGCTAACCCGTGGATGTTCAGTTTCGGTGGGTTTGGCTGAACATCTATAAAAAGTTCGGTTCGGGTACCAGAACGGTACTCGAACCTGAACCCGGACCCCATTCATATGAATAGGGGGCCCGAACATCGGTGGTTTCCCACGCTGTCATCTGCATGACAGTGCTGGAAACACGGGCTCTGATCGGCTGTAAGATCGTTACCGTTGGTCAGAGGGCTGCGGGCTCACGGTGTCAGATGACAGCATGAGCCCACAGCTGTGACTGTGACTGACGGTAAAAAGGATACCGCTGGTCACAGGCATCAGCTGAGAGCGAGAGCAGGTGCCACTGATGGGAGTATTAAATAAATAAATATTGCAATAAAAATAAAAAAGCATTATACTCACCTTAACGCCTAATCCCTGATGCCCATGTCACCTGTAAAAGATAAAAAATAATAAACCACCATAATAATCACTTATCCGCTGTGAAGATAATCTATTTGACTGTTCTCTCCGGCAGCCAGCTCACACTGACAGGAGCGTAATCGCTCCTGCAGTGTGTAACGCTGAGCTGCGGTTAGAAAGTTCACTGTCTGCCAGTCAGATAGACTATCTTCATGGCGGACAGGTGAGTATTATGGTGGTTTATTATTTTATATCGTTTACAGGTGACAAGGGCATCGAGGATTAGGTGTTAAGGTGACTATAATGTTTTTTTATTTTTATTGCAATATTTATTTATTTAATACTCCCATCAGTGGCACCTGCTCTTGCTGTTATCAGCGGCAGCAGGCGAGAGTAGTACTCTCATTAGCTGACTCCTGTGACCAACAGTAAGCTCTTTACCGCCGGTCACAGCTGCTGGCTCACACTGTCATCCGATAGTAAAGAAAATGTAAAATGGTACATATATGTACGTCATATGTCATGAAGGGGTTAAAGGGTAACTAAACAAAACTTTCATATTTTAAATAATCTTGACCAGTATGGAAAGTTATGAAACTTTGCAACTACCTTTTAGTCCTATAAAAAAAATGCATGTAAGTGGCTTCGAAACCCCTGTTTTTCTTCAATCTATTTGCCCTCCTTCAGCTGCATTTATATCAGTATATACTCACTTGTAGTACTGATGATGAAAGCGAAAGGGTCAGTATCTGTCTCCTACTCTGAGTATTGTACCTAGGTCAGATGGCTGTATAAATCGGACCGAGATCGGACAGCAATGCACAGCCTGGCTGGCGTCTCTCCCAACCGGAGATTGAAGCTTCATATATTTCTATGCAGCTGTCTTGCTCGGGTTAGGACATCCACGGCCGGTTCAAGCATTGCAGACGGTTTCAGTCTGATTTATACGGCTGTCTGGCTGAGTATAAATTAGAACAATTTCACACAATAAGCTTATCCCCAAAATTAGTGAGACCCGTGCTGAGCTGACTGTTTCTCTGCCGTCATCTTTACTATGAATTGAGTAAGTTCTGATATTAATGAAGCTATAGGCAAGCTAATAACCTGGGGAAAAGAAGAAGTTTGGGGGCTAATTATATGCAATTTTTTAACATGAGTGAACATAAATCTTCTTAGAATTTTATTTGCAAAGTGTCATCATTTCCCATGTTGAATCATATACTGTGTGATGCATATTACAGTGTGATGCAGCAGCAAAAAAGGCAAATACAATTCTGGGATGTATTAACAGAAGCATACAGTCTAGATCACGTGAAGTCATTATCGGTCTTTACTCCTCTTTGGTCAGACCGCATCTGGAATACTGTGTACAGTTTTGGGCACCACATTTTAAAAAAGACATAGACAAACTGGAGCAAGTTCAGAGAAGAGCGACCAGAATGGTGACTGGTCTGCAAACCATGTCCTATGAGGAACGGTTGCAGGATTTGGGAATGTTTAGCTTGCAAAAAAGAAGACTGAGAGGAGACTTAATAACTGTCTACAAATATGTCAAGGGCTGTCACATTGTAGAAGGATCATCTTTATTCTCATTTGCACAAGGAAAGACTAGAAGCAATGGGATGAAACTAAATGGGAGGAGACACAGATTAGATATTAGAAAAAACTTTTTGACAGTTAGGGTGATTAATGAGTGGAACAGGCTGCCACGAGAGGTGGTGAGTTCCCCTTCAATGGATGTCTTCAAACAGAGGCTGGACAGACATCTGTCTGAGATGATTTAGTGAATCCTGCTTTGAGCAGGGGGTTGGACCAGATGACCCAGGAGGTCCCTTCCAACTCTACCATTCTATGATTCTATGATTCTATATTATTAAATAAAAATATTAAAGTTTAACTAATCAATGTTTACCTCGACTTACATGTTCTAAATATGTCTTGATCAATAAATGGCTTGTTAACAATTGAAGTTAAGAACAGGAGTTGTTGCTGCTGAATGTGAATCTGTGGACTGGTTGAAGGTTGCCATATAAATCTGGTATTGCTGTAATCGCACCAACCAGAAGAATAAGGTCGTCTAATCAATTATACCGCATGAGGAATGGCATAAAGAATAAATAAAAACAATTCTTTACCTGCTGCTGATTTGTTCATTCTGCCTCCCAAAGATCGCAATATGGCTCATCTCACCCTTATCTTGCGCTCTGCGCTGAGCGCTTACACCAGGGTTTCCGTGTAAATCTCTAAAATTCGTGATTCAGATGGAACCCCCGGTGGAAGATTCCCTGTAATGAATCAGATGGAGGCACCGTGGACGCCGTCTTGCCTGTGATCTGGCGGTGTCTGTCTTTTTATTAGGAGTGCATAAAAGTGCCGTCGGACACAGTTTTGTGGACCTGAAAAAAAGGACTCTGCTAAGCAGAAGTCCAGAGTAACTCTGCTGCCTCATTATAGTGAATGCATTCCTCGGGGGTTTCATCTGAATTACATCACTCGGAGTTTTAAATGGAAACCCCGATATCAGTGCTCAGTGTAGAGCACAGGATAAATGGGAACATTTTACATAACATTTTGAATCACAATAAAAGCAAGTCCCCACTCAGGTCCGTCATCTGTTAACGGAAATATAGGGGGCTTCCACGTTACTAGTAGCACAAAGGCTCTGGAAAAGCAAAATGGCCCTTTCCCCCCAAAAGAAATTCAGAAAATTCTGTGCTCCCAAATACAAATGCCCACATCCCTTCAGAGCCCCACAGTGTACCTAAACCGCAATTAGTGTCCACATGTTTGGCATTTCTGCAACAACGAGAGCCCGCCTAATTTACGGGTGCATGTCTCCAGAACCATGAGCTGGGCATAACATACTGGTCGCTACAATGGCAGTTTGCAATTTTCACTCAGCAACATCCATTGCTGCTTTTGGAAAACACCAATGTAGTTAAAATCCTCACCACACCTGTAGATACATTCCCAATGGGGTATAATTTCCAAAACGGGGTCACTTGAGGGGGGGATTCTGCTCTTCTACCACTTAGGGTCTCTGTATATGGAGTCTGCATACTATTCTAGGAAAATCTGCGCTCCAGAAGGCAAATAGCACTCCGTCCCTCCCTAGTCTCGCCATGTGGCTAAGCATTACTTTACAGCCACATATGGGGTATTACTACATTCAGCAAAAATTGTGTGACAAATTTTGGTGCCATTTTTGCCCATTTCCCAGTGTGAAAATATTAAATCTGGGGCTAAAACAAAACTTTGGTGGTAAAAAACTAATTATTCTTTCTTCACCGTCCAATGGTGTAAAATTCTGTGAGGCACATGTGGTGTCAACATGCTCACTGCACTCCTAGATTAATTAATTAAGAGGTAAAGTTTGTAAAATAGGGTCTCATATGGAGGGTTATGCTGTTCTGGCACTTTAGGGGCTCTGCCAATGTGACATGGCACCTGCAAGCCAGCCCACAAAATATGAACTTCAATATGGCGCTTCTTCCCTTCTGAGCTTTGCACTGTGCCTCAAAGATAGTTTTCAACCACATATGGGGTATCAGCATAATTTCAGGAGTAATTGCACAAAAAAATTTGGGGTCCATTTTCTCCTGCTATCCTTGTGAAAATGAAAATATTGTGGGCTAAAACAACATTTTTGTGGGAAAAATATATATTTTTTCATTTTTACAGATCCACGTTGTAAAATTCTGTGAAGCACCTGTGAATTCAAGGTGCTCACCACACATCTAAATAAATTCCTTGATGGGTCTAGTTTCCAAAATGGGGTCACTTGTGGGAGGCTCAGGAGAAATTGCAGAACACATTTTGGGGTCCACATTCTCCTGTTACCCTTGTGAAAATAATTTATTTTGGTCTAAAATAACATTTTTGTGTAAAAAATTAGATTTTTTTTTTTATTTTCACAAGTCAACATTATAATTTAGTGTGAAGCACGTAGGGGTTCAAGGTGTTCACTACACATCTAGATAAATTCATTGGGGGTATAGTTTCCAAAAAGGGGGCACTTGTAGGGCATTTGTTGACGCCCGCAGACCGTTCCATCAAAGTTTGCATTCCAAAATGTCACTCCTTCCCTTCCGAGCCCTGACATGTGCCCAAATAGTAGTTTTATCCTGCATTTGAGGTATCAGGGTAGTCAGGCGAAACTGCACAACAACTTTTGGGGTCCAATTTCTCCTGTTACCCTTGTGAAAATAAAAAATTTGGGGCTTTAAAAATTCATTTTCACAGCTCTACGTTATAAACTTTTGTGAAACACTTGGGGGTTCAAAGTGCTCACCACACATCTAGATAAGTTCCCTGAGGGGTCTAGTTTCCAAAATGTTGTTACTTGTGGGGGGTTTCAACTGTTTAGGCACATCAGGGGCTCTCCAAAAGCGACATGGCGTCCGCTAATTATTCAAGCAAATTTTATATTTAAAAAGTCAAACGGCTCAATGTTATAAACTTCTGTGAAGCACCTGGGGGTTCAAGGTGCTCACCACACATCTAGATAAGTTCCCTGAGGAACACCATTCAAAAAGTCAAATGGTGCTCCTTCCCTTCCGAGCCCTGCCGTGCACCTAAACAATAGTTTTCCCCCCACATATGGGGTATCGGCGTGCTCAGGAGAAATTGCACAACAAATTCTGATGACTATTTTTTCCTGTTTCCCTTGCGAAAATTAAAAAATTTGGGTCTAAAGTAAAATCTTTGTGAAAAAAAGTTAAATGTCCATTTTTTCCTTTCACATTCCATTAATTGCTGTGAGTGGTCCAAATTAAATAAAATAAAAACGGTCTATAGGGCGCTAAAAGAATGAACACTAGAGGTGAACACCTGAGGAAGATAGTTCACTATCGAAACGCGTTGTGGAAAGGGCTCATTAAACTTATTTTTTAGCCCTAAAATTTTTTTTTCATCTCTAGTGTTTATTCTTTTAGCTCCCTATAGACAGCTTTTTATTTTATTTAATTTGGACCACTTTCAGTCCCCCTTTTGGGGGTTAGCGGCAGGAGCAGCTTCAAGTTAATCATTCTTAAATCCCCCCACTATAAAATTCCCCTTTGGCTGCTCAACTCAGGACCTGCGGTTGGGGGCTGCACTCTCCTAACTTTCAGGACCTGTGGTGATGCACATCTGATTCTGAGTCACGTGATCTGTGGGCGGACACGTTGCCTGCAATTTTGGAACCTGGACGCGTAGAGCACGAGCGGCCGTCTGCAGCACACGGCACGTGGTGTGCCAAGTTACCTGTACCTTGCAGTGAGACGTGCCTGCTCCTTCCATCCTCACACTAACACCGGAGTTGTGCAGGGGTGCACAACTCCAATAGGTGAGTGGCCTTTTGGCTGTTTCCGTCACATCTACCTATCAGGTCCTTCACATAGCGCACTTTTCTCCCTTTCTCTTCCATTAATTGAGGTGAAGCACCTAAAGGGTTAATAAGGGTTAATTTTTGAATGTGGTTTTGAGCATCTTGACGGGTGAAGTTTTTAGAATGGTGTCACTTTTGAGTATTTTCTGTCATATAGACCCCTCAAAATGACTTAAAATGTGATGTGGTCCCTTAAAAAAATGGTTTGTAAATTTTGTTAGAAAAATGAGAAATCGCTGGTGAACTTTTAACCCTTATAACGTCCTAAGAAAAAAAACAAATGGTTCCAAAATTGTGCTGATGTAAAGTAGACATGTGGGAAATGTTATTTATTAACTACAGGGTGGGCAATTATTTTTTTCAATGGGAAGATGTGACACATCAAACTTATTGAGAATTTCATAAGAAAAACAATGGTGTGCTTGGTTTTAACGTAACTTTATTCTTTCATGAGTTTTTTACAAGTTTATGACCACTTATAACATGTGTTCAAGGTGCTGCCCATTGTGTTGGATTGTCAATGCAACCCTCTTCTCCCACTCTTGACACACTGATAGCAACACCGCAGAAGAAATGCTAGCACAGGCTTCCAGTATCCGTTGTTTCAGATGCTGCAAATCTTGTATCTTCACAGCACAGACAATTGCCTTCAAATGACCTCAAAGATAAAAAGTCTAAGGGGGTCAGATCGAGAGACCTTAGTGGCCATTCAACTGGTCCACAACGACCAATCCACTTTCCAGGAAACTGTTCATGTAGGAATGCTCGCACCTGACACCCATAATGTGGTGGTGCACCATCTTGTTGGAAAAACTCAGGGAATGTGCCATCTTCAGTGCATAAAGGAGGCAACACATCATCATGTAGCAATTTTAGATATTCAGTGGCATTGATGAAGAATGGCCCCACTATCTTTTTACCCCATACACCACACCATACCATCAAGATGTGCAGCATCTGAAACAACGGATACTGGAAGCCTGTGCTAGCATTTCTTCTGCGGTGTTGCTATCAGTGTCACATGACCCTCTTCCCATTGAAAAAAATAAAGTTGGATCCAAAATGGCCGGCTTCAAAATGGCCGCCATGGTCACCACCCATCTGGAAAAGTTTTCCCCCTCCCATATACTAATGTGCCACAAACAGGAAGTTGATATCACCAACCATTTCCATTTAATTTAGGTGTATCCATATAAACGCCCCACCCTGTATTTTGTGTGACATATCTCTCTGCTTTAAGGGCATGAAAATTCAAAGTTTAAAATTTGCGACATTTTTGCCAAATTTCCAATTTTTCCACAAATAAAAGCCAGTCATATCAAATAAATTTTACCACTATCAAGAAGTACAATATGTCATGAAAAAACATTCTCTGAATCAGCGGGATCCGTTGAAGTGTTCCAGAGTTATTACCTCATAAAGTTACACTGGTCAGAATTGTAAAAATTGGCCTGGTCATTAAAGTGCAAACAGCCTTTGGGTGTAAAGAGGTTAAAAAAAAGATCAAAGTAAAACATTTTTTTTTAAAAAATATAAGACAAATAAAAAAACATAAATTTGAATCACCTTTTCTCTGGAAAAAATAAAGACATTTAAAATAAGCACATTTGGCATTGTCGTTCTTGAAAAACTCCTACCTATAAAATATTTATATACACTCGAGAATAAGCCGAACCAAATATAAGCCGAGGCACCTAATTTTACCACAAAAAACTGGGAAAACGTATTGACTCGAGTATAAGCCTAGGGTGGGAAATGCAGCTGCTATTGGTAAATTTCCCTATCCTGGTAAGTTTTGCCCACTCATAACCAATCCTGATATGCATGGCCCCCTCATCCCCAATCCTGGTATGCATGGCCCCATCACTCCCAATTCTGGTATGCATGGTACCCCTCATCCCCAATTCTGGTATGCATGGCCCCATCATCCCCAATCCTGGTATGCATGGCTCCCCTCAACCAAATCCTGGTATGCATGACCTAATCATCCCCAATCCTGGTATGCATGGCACCCCTCATCCTCAATCCTGGTATGTATGGCCCCATCATCCCCAATCCTGGTATGCATGGCACCCCTCATCCCCAATCCTGGTTTGCATGTCCCCCTCATCCCCAATCCTGATATGCATGGTCCCCTCATCCCCAATCCTGTTATGCATGGCCTCTTCATCTCCAATCCTGATATGCATGGCCCCCTCATATCCAATCATGGTATGCATGGCCCCCTCATTCTCAATCCTGGTTATGTTTGGCACCCCTCATCCCCAATCCTGGTATGTATGGCCTCCTCATCTCCAATCCTGATATGAATGGCCCCCTCATCCCCAATCCTGGTATGCATGGCACCCCTCATGCCCATTCCTGGTATGCATGTCTCCCCTCATCCCCATTCCTGGTATGCATGTCTCCCCTCATCCCCAATCCTGATATGCATGGCCCCCTCATCCCCAATCCTGATATGCATAGCCCCCTCATCCCCAATCCTGATATGCATGGCCCCCTCATCCCCAATCCTGATATGCATGGCCCCCTCATCCCCAATCCTGGTATGTATGGCACCCCTCATCCCCAATCCTGGTATGCATGGTTCCCTCATCCCCAATCCTGGTATGCATGGCCCCTCATCCCCAATCCTGGTATGCATGGTCCCCTCATCCCCAATCCTGGTATGCATGGCCCCTCATCCCCAATCCTGGTATGCATGCCCCCCTCATCCCCAATCCTAGTATGAATGGCCCCCTCATCCCAATCCTGGTATATATGTCCCCCCTATCCTGGTTTGCATGGCCCCCCATCACTGCACACATTAAAAAAAATAAACACTCATACTCACTTTCCTCCCTTCTACTCCAGCGCTGCATCTTGTTCTGCCAGCAGCAGCTCGCCTTCGCATCTGAGCAGTGCATGACGTCACTGCCATGTGCCCTCAGACACCGAAGTGAGCTGCGGGGATATTCACTCCTCTCCACGCCGGTACTATGTGCGTGGAGAAGAGTGAATATCCCTGTTCTTTAATGGCGTGTGCGCAGTGTCAGCAGCGCCGCAGCTCCCGCTGTGGCTCAGCTATCTTGTGTGCCCGCTACTAAAGAGAATGCATATTCACCCATCTCCACGCCTATGGGCGTGGAGAAGGGTGAATATGCATTCTCTTTAGTAGCGGGCACAGAGGATCACTGAGCCGCAGCAGTAGCTGCAGCGCTGCTGACACTGTGCGCACGCTATTAAAGAAATGAATATTCACCCCTCTCCACTCCCACGGGCGTGGAGAAGGGTGAATATGCATTCTCTTTAGTAGCGGGCACAGAGGATCACTGAGCCGCAGCAGTAGCTGCAGCGCTGCTGACACTGTGCGCACGCTATTAAAGAAATGAATATTCACCCCTCTCCACTCCCATTGGCGTGGAGAAGGGTGAATATGCATTCTCTTTAGTAGCGGGCACAGAGGATCACTGAGCCGCAGCAGTAGCTGCAGCGCTGCTAACACTATGCGCACGCTATTAAAGAAATGAATATTCACCCCTCTCCACTCCCATGGGCATGGAGAATGGTGAATATTCATTTGCCTTTAGCAGCGGGCATATGTGGTAGCTGCAGCAGCCGGCTACTGTGTGTGCCCCGCTCCTCCGCCGCCTCAATTCCCCCCACTATCCACCACCGGACTATGTATATACTCGAGTATATACCCGAGTATAAGCCGAGGGGGGCTTTTTCAGCATAATAAATGGGCCAAAAAAGTCGGCTTATACTCGAGTATATACGGTATACAGTGGTGGCCAAAAGTATTGGCACCCCTGCAATTCTGTCAGATAATACTCAGTTTCTTCCTGAAAATGATTGCAATCACAAATTCTTTGGTATTATTATCTTCATTTAATTTGCTTGCAAGGAAAAACAAAAAAGAGAATGAAGCAAAAATCAAATCATTGATCATTTTACACAAAACTCCAAAAATGGGCCAGACAAAAGTATTGGCACCCTCAGCCTAATACTTGGTTGCACAACCTTTAGCCAAAATAACTGCGAACAACCGCTTCCGGTAACCATCAATGAGTTTCTTACAATGCTCTGCTGGAATTGTAGACCATTCTTCTTGGCAAACTGCTCCAGGTCCCTGATATTTGAAGGGTGCCTTCTCCAAACTGCCATTTTGAGATCTCTCCACAGGTGTTCTATGGGATTCAGGTCTGGACTCATTGCTGGCCACTTTAGAAGTCTCCAGTGCTTTCTCTCAAACCATTTTATAGTGCTTTTGGAAGTGTGTTTTGGGTCATTGTCCTGCTGGAAGACCCATGACCTCTGAGGGAGACCCAGCTTTCTCACATTGGGCCCTACATTATGCTGCAAAATTTGTTGGTAGTCTTCAGACTTCATAATGCCATGCACATGGTCAAGCAGTCCAGTGCCAAAGGCAGCAAAGCAACCCCAAAACATCAGGGAACCTCCGCCATGTTTGATTGTAGGGACCGTGTTCTTTTCTTTGAATGCCTCTTTTTTTTCTGTACACTCTATGTTGATGCTTTTTCCCAAAAAGCTCTACTTTTGTCTCATCTGACCAGAGAACATTCTTCCAAAATGTTTTAGGCTTTCTCAGGTAAGTTTTGGCAAACTCCAGCCTGGCTTTTTTATGTCTCGGGGTAAGAAGTGGGGTCTTCCTGGGTATCCTACCATACAGTCCCTTTTCATTCAGACGCCGACGGATAGTACGGGTTGACACTGTTGTACCCTCGGACTGCAGGGCAGCTTGAACTTGTTTGGATGTTAGTCGAGGTTCTTTATCCACCATCCGCACAATCTTGCATTGAAATCTCTCGTCAATTTTTCTTTTCCGTCCACATCTAGGGAGGTTAGCCACAGTGCCATGGGCTTTAAACTTCTTGATGACACTGCGCACGGAAGAAACAGGAACATTCAGGTCTTTGGAGATGGACTTGTAGCCTTGAGATTGCTCATGCTTCCTCACAATTTGGTTTCTCAAGTCCTCAGACAGTTCTTTGGTCTTCTCTCTTTTCTCCATGCTCAATGTGGTACACACAAGGACACAGGACAGAGGTTGAGTCAACTTTAATCCATGTTAACTGGCTGCAAGTGTGATTTAGTTATTGCCAACACCTGTTAGGTGCCACAGGTAAGTTACAGGTGCTGTTAATTACACGAGTTAGAGAAGCATCACATGATTTTTTATATAATTTTTTTTATGTTTTGTCGCTTCTACACAATAAAAACTATTTTATAGAAAAAAATATTGTTTTTGTTTTTGCATTGCTCTATTCTAAGAGTTATAGCTTTTTTATTTTTCCACTGATGGAGCTTGTTTTTTTGCGGGACAAGAAGATTATTTCAGCTATACTATTTTTCTTCACATTCGTCTTTTTGACATGTTTGTTATCTTTATTTTTTATGGCATTTACTGTAGAGGTTAACTATTGTGAAAGTTTTATAGATCAGGTCTTTCTGGACGTGGCGATACCAAATATGTGCACTTTTTTGTTTATTTTTGTTTTTGCAAAAATCTATGTATTTATTGGTGGAATATTTTTTATTCTTTGTGGGGTTTTTTGTGTTTCTATTTAATAATTTTTTATTTTTAAATTATGGGACTTTAACTTTTATTATTCTGATCACTGGTCCCATGCATTGCAATGTACAAGCACTGCAATGCATCAGACCTCTGATATTAAAAAAGCAGTTCTTCTGTTACACCCTGCCTTTGGCTGGGTCTAACAGGCCAACCTACCTGGCACACCAGGAGGTCATTGTTGACCTCCGGGTGCCATGACAACCATCGGCTTCTCGTGATTTTGTCATGGGTTACTGATGGGGGTGAGAGACTTCAACTCAGCCAGGACTTTCTGCAGAGAATCTGGGGGCTGACACCTCTTCACGGACTCCATTGACTTCTCTTCAGGACCACGACTTCTCTTGTCCACCAGGAGAAAAGTTACACCTCTCACCATCTTCACAACTAGGATGCTTCTCTTCATCAAGCCATCCTCAGCATAGGACAAAGCGGGTTTAGTACCAGGAACTTGGCATTGTGATGTCTCTCTTTGTTCACTGAGATCAGCTACCACCCTGGAGGATTCTTGGACCAGCTGGAGATTTTCTTCCTGGTTGGTGGATCGCAAAGACTTGAAAGATGACATTGCCTTGACGTTCTCTTCAACTGACCACCTACAAACTGAAGATACCTCCTTTTTTGTCCATCTTCAGTCTGGTCTACAAGACGACAAGTGCACAAGGTGGGGAGGTTTCTGGGGGCAGATCATTGGAACAATTGTCAGGATTGTGTGGGGACACCGCCTCCGCTTCCCTTCCTTCGGAGACAGCAGCACACAGTGAGTTGGCGACTAGCAGACCTGGCGGAGAAGATGGCGACGCTGCTTACTGACCTGGACGTATGGGGACAAGAAACCTCTTGAGACTCGACTGTCCCCAGCTAAGCACCCCCCATAGTCTCTAGACTAGAACGGGCACTTAAGTTATCAGCTTTGGACGACCTATGGGAAAACAGACAGCACATGGAAGGCGATCTTCTCCATATACAATGCTCCAATCAGGAGCTCTAGTTGCTTGGAAATGATTTGACTGTCTTTTGGTAGGGTTCGTTCTTCACCTGACAACACCCTCACCAGATTCTGGAGCTGTCGGACAGGAATCTGACACCAACTCTTCACAGCTTGCAGCACGAAATTTCCGGCCAAACAAAAACTTCCACTTGCCCTGGATACAGTTACATTCATCAAAGGAGAGAGAATACTTTTGCCAAGAACAGCCTCCCCTACTGGCCCAAGGCTTTGGAGTTTTTTAGACTTCTTAGGACAGGACAAAGACTGCACCACACTCCAATTGTGAGCAGACTTTATCCATTTTTTTTCTTGCATTTACTCAGAGTTTTAAATCCAACTTTCCTGGGGGAATAATATTCTACTTTTTCCATGATGGGTAACTTCAATGATATTGAGGACTGTACAGCTAGAATGCATAAGTTGGCATCCATTTTTGATGGTAATGTGGCATCCCGGTACCCGTTCTACTGCTGCTAAATGAGACAGTTGTCGTGTGGCAGATTTGTTTCAGTGTGGGCATTGTGAGTTAGGGGATATAATACATTGCATTGTAAATTGCACTTTCCTGACATCTACTGGCCAATGTGTGTATATGAAAGTTAAGTGATTATTCTCCTCACAACAAGCTGCCATAGAAATGGCTGGGAGGAGCCTCCCAGCTCAGGGCTTGCACACTTACTGAGCACTGGGACAACAAGTTGTGGGCGGTTCAGGCTGCCTAAGGAAGATATAGGGGACAGACACTATGTCTCACAGAAGAGTTTTTGCATGCCAGTCCACGCTGAGGGGACATTTTTCCCCACATAATCTCCTTCACAAAAAGAGTGAAGCCTCTTCCAGTCAGGAGAGATAACACTGTACATGTGCTCTCCTGCACGCTGGTTATCCTGTTTGCTTTTAGCCAGGACCAGATCCACGTGGCTGCCACGCCACTGACTCTGTGTAAACCTACCCCCTGCAAGAGGGAAAGGTGGACTAAAAACTGTGAGTTCATGCACACTTTAATGTGTTTCCATGGAGAGCCCTCCATCAGTGTAATATTTCTTGGACTGCGCATAGCATTTCCTCTATTAGCAAGTGAAGAGAACTCCGCTCCAGCCACCCTGAGAGGCCATAACCTCGCTTGTCTCAGGAGAGAACAATTACTTTCATATGCACAATACAATGTGAACTTTGCCTTTAAGAGAGACTGTACCCCGTTACCTCCTTCAGTAAAATTGTTATGTTTACAAGTTCACCTAAGTGTCTGGCTGCTTGAGATAGCAGAAACATCACGGGCACTCCCAAAACCTGCACCCAGACACCACAGCTGCAGAAGAGCCGCCGGGGGTCCCATACCATCCACAAATGCCACCTTCCGCTTTTGACAATTGTTGTGGACACAAGGGAAGTGTTGAGGGGTCCAGCAACTTACTTCAGCTAATTTGACATCATTATCTGCTGCCAGTGAGACTACATACCCCAGCTGGCCCTTCTGCAACATCTGGCGCCTCCCTAGTGGCCCACCACAATTTGTGGCGTCACAAACAGGATTTATCTGTGTGCCTGTATCAGAGACTCTGTCCGATTGTGAGCAGTCACCTCAGCATCTACATCATGAATGAACCCAGCAACAATAGCCAAGCTGGTGCTAGCAGCCCTACTGTGCCCATCGCGTGCAACATGCCATTCTCTGTCCCATTTTATCCTGGGGGAACCCTGGTTGCCACGCTACAAGGGAGAGACACACACCTTTAGAGACTTGCGTGGCAAGTTGCTGGCTCTCTTTCTGTTTTACCCCCTCTCTCCAGAACAGCAAGTGCAGACTGTAACGGGTCTGGGAGGCGGAACCTCTGAGCAACTATACAAGGGGGCGGTCCTTGTAAGGAAGCGGGTGGCTCCCAGGGAAGACGGGCAGGTAGTCACGGCAAGTGACAGGGACAGTCTCTGGGTAGAAGGGCAGGTAGTCACGGCAAGTGACAGGGACAGTCTCTGGGTAGAAGGGCAGGTAGTCACAGCAAGTGACAGGGACAGTCTCTGGGTAGAAGGACGGGTACTCACGGCAAGTGACAGGGACAGTCTCTGGACAGGCAGGTGGTCACGGCAAGTGACGGCGGAGCCTCCAGGTAGGCTAGCAGGCAGGTAGCAGATGAGCGCTCCCAGGTGAGCAGACAAGAGTCTCTGAACAGGCAGGTGGTCACGGCAAGTGAAGGCGGAGCCTCCAGGTAGGCTAGCAGGCAGGTAGCAGATGAGCGCTCCCAGGTGAGCAGACAAGAGTCTCTGGACAGGCAGGTGGTCACGGCAAGTGACGGTGGAGCCTCCAGGTAGGCTAGCAGGCAGGTAGCAGATGAGCGCTCCCAGGTGAGCGGGCAGGCTGGTCCATAGACAGACTGACAGGTGTCGGAAGGCAGACCGTCGGACCGCAGGCTTGCAAGCTGGTAAACGGATATCTGGCAGGTATCAAGCAGGAATCTGGCAGGTGACTGGCAGGTAACAGGCAGGAATCTGGCAGGTGACTGGCAGGTAACTGGAAACGGGACCTGAGGGCTGAAGCAGAGTGAAGGCTTTGCAACAACATTGCTCGGGCACCTCCATTTTGGAGGAGGTGCCTTATATATGGTGAAGTCCTCCGGCCATTGGCCGGGGACTCCTTAGGACGGTGCGCGAGGCCCCTTTAAGAGAGGGGGAGCGCGCGCGCGCCCTAAGCACCGTGGCCGGGAAGCAGCGCGCGCTGCCAACAGAGCGGGAGGAAGACGCCGGGCACAGAGCGGAGAGGTGAGGGGAACAGCGTCCCTGCCTAGCAGGAGGCAGGGATGCCGACGCTACAGTACCCCCCCCCTTTAGGCCCCCCCTTTTTTAGGCTAGAGAGAAATTTATCAAGGATGAGAGGGGCATGGATGTTCTCCCGGGGCTCCCACGTTCTCTCCTCAGGACCAAACCCCTTCCAATCTACCAGAAAAAAGGTTTTTCCTCTTACCCTTTTGGTGGCCAGAATGTTCTCTACCTCAAACTCGTTCTCAGCGGAAACCGGAGCAGGAGGCGTACCTGTAGACTTGGAAAAAGAGTTAAGTACCACGGGTTTGAGGAGAGATACATGGAAGGAGTTAGGGATCTGTAAGTTGGCCGGGAGTTTTAATTTATAGGCCACCGGGTTGATCTGTTTGATAACTTCCAGTGGGCCGATGAACCGAGGCCCTAACTTGTAGGAGGTAATCTTGAGCCGGACATATTTGGACGAGAGCCAGACTTTATCTCCAGGACGGAATTGTGGAGGATCCAGGCGTTTCTTGTCAGCGTGTTTTTTCATCCGTTCGGACGACTGAAGGAGTGCGGATCGGGTACTCTCCCAAATGGAGGAGAATTCGTGAACGAGAGATTCCGCAGCCGGATTGTCCACCGAGGTGGAGACGGGAAATGGGATCCGAGGATGCTGACCGAAGACTACAAAAAACGGGGATTTGGAGGAAGATTCGCTCTCGTGATTATTGTAAGAGAACTCGGCCCATGGTAGGAGATCCACCCAGTCCGAATGGTGGGCATTAACGAAGTGCCGGAGGTAACTGGTCAGGATCTGATTGATCCGCTCCACTTGACCATTGGACTGTGGATGGTAAGCGGAGGAGAAGTCCAGAGTGACGTCAAGCAACTTACATGTGGCTCTCCAGAAGCGTGAGGTGAACTGAACCCCACGATCTGACACGATGTGGAGGGGCAGGCCATGGAGATGGAAGATGTGGCGGATAAAGTCTTTAGCCAGTTCAGGTGCAGTCGGGAGACCCGGCAGGGGAATGAAGTGCGCCATCTTGGAGAAGCGATCAGCGACCACCCAAATGACCGTACAACCGGCAGAGACAGATCCGTTATAAAGTCCATAGCAATATGCTGCCACGGGGCAGCAGGTACTGGAAGAGGAAGAAGGCGACTGGCTGGCAGGTGTCTCGGAACTTTGTTGCGGGCGCAGGACACACAGGCAGAAACAAAGTCTATTACATCCTTGTGCAGGGTAGGCCACCAGTAATGCCGGGTAATGAGCTGGAGGGTCTTTTTCTGACCGGCGTGGCCAGCTAGCTTAGACGAGTGACCCCAGTGTAGGACCTTCTTCCGATCAGGTATAGTTACAAACGTCTTACCGGGAGGGAGACGATTTAGATTCACGGGAGACACTTGCATTACTCTGGCGGGATCAATGATGTGCTTAGGTTCCTCCTCTAGATCAGATACCAGGAAGGATCGGGACAAGGCGTCAGCTTTGATGTTTTTGTCTGCCGGGCGAAAATGAAAAACAAAATCAAAGCGGGCAAAAAACAAGGACCACCGGGCTTGGCGCGGGTTAAGTCTCTGGGCTCTCTGAAGGTAAGCCAAGTTCTTGTGGTCCGTGTAAATTATTACCGGGTGAAGAGCCCCCTCGAGCAGGTAACGCCACTCCTCCAGTGCCAGCTTAATGGCTAACAATTCACGGTCTCCAATAGAATAGTTGCGCTCAGAAGAGGAGAAGAGTTTGGAGAAAAAACTGCAGGTTACCATTCTTCCGGAAGATGACTTTTGGGTAAGTACCGCCCCGGCTCCGGAGGAGGAAGCGTCAACTTCTAGGAAGAATTGTTTGTTGCCGTCCGGACGATGCAGCACCGGGGCGGAGGAGAAGGCTTGTTTTAAGGAAAGAAAGGCCTCCTCAGCTTCGGGCGGCCATCTTCTGGGATTAGTCCCCTTATGGGTGAGCGCAGAGATAGGGGCAGTCCGGGAAGAGAAGTGCGGTATGAAGAGGCGGTAATAGTTGGCGAAGCCCAGGAACCGCTGAATAGCCTTCAACCCCTCTGGTCGGGGCCACTTCTGGATGGCAGACAGTTTCTCAGGATACATTTGTAGGCCGGTCTGAGAGATTATGTAGCCCAGAAATGGAAGAGAGGTCTGCTCAAAGATGCACTTCTCATATTTAGCGTAGAGGTGGTTCTGCCTGAGCCTGAGCAGGACCTGACGAACATCCCTCCGGTGAGTAGGAAGGTCCGGAGAGAAGACCAAGATGTCGTCCAGGTACACCACCACGCAGGAGTAGAGAAGGTCACGGAAGATGTCATTGACCAACTCTTGAAAGACGGCAGGAGCATTACAGAGACCGAAGGGCATTACAAGGTACTCATAGTGGCCGTCCCGGGTGTTGAATGTCGTCTTCCACTCATCCCCCTGACGGATACGGACCAGGTTATACGCCCCACGGAGATCAAGTTTGGTGAAGATTCTAGCCCCCCTCAGGCGGTCAAATAATTCAGGAATGAGCGGGAGGGGGTATTTATTCTTCACTGTAATCAGGTTAAGGCCTCTATAATCTATACATGGACGGAGTGAGCCGTCCTTCTTTTTGACGAAGAAGAAGCCTGCTCCCGCCGGGGAGGTAGATTTCCGGATAAATCCCAGGGCCAGATTCTCCTCAATATATTCTGACATGGACCGGGTCTCCGCTGCGGACAAAGGGTAGATACGCCCACGGGGAGGAGTAGAGCCGGGTATCAGGTCGATTGGACAATCGTATGGTCTATGAGGGGGTAATGTCTCTGCTTCTTTTTTATTGAAGACATCCGCATAAGACCAATAGGGAACCGGTAGACCGGGTAGACTGACTGGGGTAGGAGAAGGATGAGCAGGATGAACGGGAACTAGACAAGTCCTATGGCAGTCCTGTCCCCAGCGAAGGACTTCTCCGGTCTGCCAGTCAAGCACGGGTGCATGTTTCTGGAGCCAAGGTAGGCCTAACAAGAGTGTGTGAGAGAGTCCAGGCAGAACATGAAAGGAGATGCTCTCAGAATGCAGCATTCCCACCTGCAGAGTTATGGATTCGGTGATGAGTTGGATGGGATGTGGTAAGAGACCACCATCCACGGCGGCGACAGATAAAGGTACGGCCAGAGGTTTGGTGGGAATGCGGTATTTCTCTACCAGAGACTGAGAAATGAGATTTCCAGCAGCTCCTGAGTCAAGTTGAGCCAGTTCGAAATAGCGGTTCTCTCCGCAGGTGATAGAGACGGACAGCATCAGAGATGGAGAGGGTTTACTTTTGTCTAGGGCGACCTCTCTGAGCGATCCTAGACACAGGCATTTCCCGACCTCTCTGGGCAGGAACGGATCCGGTGCTCCTTACTGCCACAGTAGAAGCAGCTCCCCTCGGCACGGCGTAAGTCTTGACGGGATTTGACCATCTTGGTCTGGTCGACCTGCATAGGCTCAGGTGAGTGTGCCTGGGGAGTAACGGAGGGAGTGACGGGTTTCTGGAAGGTGGGGGCTAGACGTGGAAACCTCCTCTCACGGGTGACCTCTTTGGCGCGCTCCTGGAATCGGATGTCAATCCGGGTGGCAAGTGTTATTAAGTCGTCGAGAGTGGTAGGAATGTCCCGACCGGCGAGTTCATCTTTAATACGGCCGGACAGACCCTCCCAGAAGACAGACACCAGAGCGTCGTTATCCCAGGCCAGCTCCGAAGCAAGGGTACGGAACCGTATGGCATATTGGCCCACGGTGAGATCTCCTTGACGGAGGCGTAGCAGAGATGATGCGGATGAGGTCTTCCGTCCGGGTTCGTCGAAGACTTTCTGGAAAGCCGTGAGAAAGGCTGGCAGGTCGGACACCAGGGGATCTCCTCTCTCCCACAGAGGATTTAGCCAAGCCAGATCCTCCCCCGTGAGGTGGGACATGATAAAGGCTACTTTGGACCGGTCGGAGATAAACTGGTGGGACAAGAGTTCAAAGTGCAGGGTGCACTGGTTTATGAAGCCCCGAGCTTGAGCGGGGTCACCTCCGAAACGAGGAGGTGCAGAAAACCGGGGTCCGGGACAGGATACCATGGTATTGGTGGGCAGCGGCGCTGCCGGGTTGCGAGTCATGACACTAGCGGTGGTTGCTGGTGGAGCAGACAGAGTGTCCAGGCGAGAGTTGACACTCCGCAGGTGACTCAGGATGGACTCCTGTTGGGACCTCTGACGGGACAGTTCATGACATAGGTCCGAGAGCGAGGGAGCTTGGGTGCCACCGGATTCCATGGCCCGAGCAAACTGTAACGGGTCTGGGAGGCGGAACCTCTGAGCAACTATACAAGGGGGCTTTCCTTGTAAGGAAGCGGGTGGCTCCCAGGGAAGACGGGCAGGTAATCACGGCAAGTGACAGGGACAGTCTCTGGGTAGAAAGGCAGGTAGTCACGGCAAGTGACAGGGACAGTCTCTGGGTAGAAGGGCAGGTATTCACGGCAAGTGACAGGGACAGTCTCTGGGTAGAAGGACGGGTACTCACGGCAAGTGACAGGGACAGTCTCTGGACAGGCAGGTGGTCACGGCAAGTGACGGCGGAGCCTCCAGGTAGGCTAGCAGGCAGGTAGCAGATGAGCGCTCCCAGGTGAGCAGACAAGAGTCTCTGAACAGGCAGGTGGTCACGGCAAGTGACGGCGGAGCCTCCAGGTAGGCTAGCAGGCAGGTAGCAGATGAGCGCTCCCAGGTGAGCAGACAAGAGTCTCTGGACAGGCAGGTGGTCACGGCAAGTGACGGTGGAGCCTCCAGGTAGGCTAGCAGGCAGGTAGCAGATGAGCGCTCCCAGGTGAGCGGGCAGGCTGGTCCATAGACAGACTGACAGGTGTCGGAAGGCAGACCGTCGGACCGCAGGCTTGCAAGCAGGTAAACGGATATCTGGCAGGTATCAAGCAGGAATCTGGCAGGTGACTGGCAGGTAACAGGCTGGAATCTGGCAGGTGACTGGCAGGTAACTGGAAACGGGACCTGAGGGCTGAAGCAGAGTGAAGGCTTTGCAACAACATTGCTCAGGCACCTCCATTTTGGAGGAGGTGCCTTATATATGGTGAAGTCCTCCGACCATTGGCCGGGGACTCCTTAGGACGGCGCGCGTGGCCCTTTTAAGAGAGGAGGAGCGAGCGCGCGCCCTAAGCACCATGGCTGGGAAGCAGCGCGCGCTGCCAGCAGAGCGGGAGGAAGACGCCGGGCACAGAGCGTAGAGGTGAGGGGAACAGCGTCCCTGCCTAGCAGGAGGCAGGGACGCCGACGCTACACAGATTCTGCTGGGTCAGCTTGAGGGTGCTGCTTTTAGGGAAGTTCGATCCTGGCCCCCAACAGAGAAGCAAACGCCTGAGCAAATCCTTGCGAATCTGAAGGATACCTTTGAGGTTACATCCATCTCTGAGGTCAAGATGAGATTCTTTGCAAGATGACAACGGCCAGGTGAGACCCTACAGGACTATGCTCTATCCCTCCAAGAGGCTTTATCCCCTGTTCTACTGGTTGACTCCCGTGAAAGTGTGGACTCTGACAAAATCTTGATAGACCACTTCATAGAGGGGACGTGTTCCGAACTGTCGCAGAGCCAACTCCGCATGCTTGCTGCACAACATCTCAGCTTCACCTTTGCAGACTTCAAGACTGTAGCCATCCGTGTCCTCTTCAATGAATATATGCAGGGAAACTATGTCACCTTTGTTCCTCTAGCTGGGTCTATTCCTGCTGCCCCTCCATCTTTCCAGATGACATCGCCAGGTACCATGCAAGCTACGCAAGCTGCACAGACTCCTGCTGTGGACTCCAAGGCATCCCTTGAGGCCCATGTAGGTTACATTGCCAGAGGACTCGAACAAGTCTCTCAGCAGATCAAAAATCTGATTATTCCAACTTCGCGCTCCAGGGACCAAGCCCAGAGCCTCCATCCAGAAGTCTACCTCCAGGCAAAGCTGCTCGCCGTAAGAGACCTTTCTGTCAGCACTGCCACAGATATGGACACACCGAGGCCCAGTGCTATCAGTTAAATGGGCCACCCCCGAGGCTAAGGACCGCCCCTCGGGAGGAAGAAGAAAAGGTTCAGAAGGAGCACCCATGTGGGTGCCTCACTTCATCTCGCCCTGCTCATACATAACTGTCCTGGTAAACGGTGTCCCTCTGGAAGCTCTCATCGACACCAGATCACAGGTAACTACTTTGCAGAAGCGGGCATATCTTGAACATTGGGACTTTAGTGACTTAAATACCCCTCCAGATGTGAGGATGAACATTATAGCCAGTAATTGTCAACCCATACCTCTCCAGGGTTACTGGGAGCAAACTATTCGAATTGGGGACATTAAGCTCAGAACAGGGTGTCATTGTAGCTGATGTAGAGGGTGAGGGTTTTGCTGTAATGGTTCTAGGCATGAATGTTCTTAGAATTTTATTTCCAGAAGTGTTGTCTGCCTTGCATGCCTCTCTCCCTACAGCTACATCTTCTAATCAGTGGACCATTCAGCATGCCATCTGCATGCTTGTCGCCCATCAGAAGTTTGCAAATAGCAAGGGTGAAATTTGTCGTGTCCACATCCGAGACACCCGATCAGTGATTCTACAGCCTAGTTCAGAAACCATGGTATGGTGCCGTGCCCAACCAGGTATTAAAAAAATCAAGATTATCATGCTCTCCACGAACCAATCTTGCTAGAAGGACAACCATTAGTGAAAGCTGCTCGCAGTATTGTAACTGTCTCCAACGGAAGAGAGCCAGATTAACTTAAGTGACGCACCTGTTAACCTTCACAAATTTCATCCAATAGCGCAGTATTCTCAACTCTCACCAGAAGACAGCATCTGAAGTGAAGTAACAGCTAATCAACATTCTACCCAATCTGCCAAAGACAGTAAGAAGGTTACTTCAGACCCCTGGTGGACTGAGCTGAATGTTGGAGATGCCACTACTCCAGTAGAGAGAATCAATGGAGTTCTGAACATTGCCAAATGTCATCATCAAACATTCAGTAAGCATCCATTGGATTTCGGTAACACTACTCTGATTCAGCATCGAATCCTCATAGGTGATCATCCTCCCATTAAGGAGCAACATCATCCCATACCACCTGCGAAGTACCAGCCTGTCAAGAAAATGCTTCAAGACATGAAAGAAGCTGATGTCATACGTGAAAGTCAAAGCCCTTGGGCTGCATCGCTGGTCCTTGTGAAAAAAAAAGATGGCTCCATCCGTTTCTGCGTGGATTACCGCAAATTGAACAACATCACACACAAGGATGCCTATCCCTTGACATGAATTGATGAGTCCTTGACTGCTCTCGGATCTACCTCCTAGTTCTCTACTCTTGACTTAACCTGCGGATACTGGCAAGTTCCTATGGCGCCAGAAGACAGAGAGAAGACTGCCTTTACCACATCAATGGGGCTTTTTGAATTTAAGTTTATGCCTTTCGGGCTTTGCAATGGCCCTGATATCTTAACTAAACCTCTGGCACTAATGAATGAAGAAACAGCTGTATATCATTTCAAAAAAATTTCTGTTTAATTCCAAAGAGTGACCGTAATAAGATAATAACCAACGGAATGTTTCGTTTCGGCTAATTGCCTTTATCAAGGTTATCTGTGTCAATGAAAAATATGAATACTACATTTAATATGGTCACACAAATAATAAAGCCATACATATTTTTTTTAACATACATAAAGCTCATGTGCAAGGTTGTCACGTAGTAGGTCACTTGTTTCAAATATAGGTGGTCATATTCAAGCTCAAATTGTACCTATAATATAAAAATAATAATAATAATAATAATAAAAATAATAATAATATTGCTCAATAAGAAAAACATCCAATGCCATATAATCAAAAAGGGGTGGGGGGTGGGGGGAATGACAAACCCAGAATTCCAAAGTTATTCATTTCAGAACGACCAAGAGATAGAATACTTAGTGAAATAGTGAAATATATAAGAGGTCATACATATGCCCCAAAGGAAAAAGGAAAAAAAGACACTGGAATCCTCAGAATACGTATCAGAGAGTATCAAACTGAGTGTAAAACTGTGCAACTTACTTATTAGAATCCAGGAGTCCCACCAGGGTGCTTCCATGTGGCATAACAAACAGTCTGTGCGCCGGTGTATACACATGGGAGATATGTCCCATTTTATATGCGTCAGAACAGGAAGAGGTAAGTATGAATGGTAATGACTGATAGAAGTTGTCTGGACCGCCGTGGATGAAGGATGCAGTGCAGTCTGCGTTCCAGCGCCGACCGGATGTGACGCGCCGGTATCATACTGGAAAAGAGGGGTGAGTTGCGTTCCACCGTGCGCATGCGCAGTAAACCCAAAGCACGTTATGTGCAAATAAGACTTGGGACAGGGAGAAACATGCATGGATATATAAAGAGGTAAGTAAGGTGAAAATAAGCTATCCAGGAGGGGGAAAAAAGAGAGAAGTCAGAGGAGGGGGGAAGAAAGAGAAAAAGAGAAAAAAAGAAAATAAAAGGAAAAAACTGAAGAGTAAAAAAGGGGATAAAAGGACAAAGTAAAGGAATTTAAACCACACTCAGATAAAAGGAAGGAAAGATACAAAAAGGGGGGAAAAATGAGGCTAAACTGCTACAGAAGAAACCGAAAGGAGAGGAAGGAGCGGAAGAAAAAGTAAGAACCAAGGAGAATAAGAGAAATAAGAAAAAAGAAAACTAGAGCAAATACCTCTGGAAACTCTAAGGAGCCTGTGAAATAAACAGAAGATTACATTAGTGACCTTGATATTAGAAATTTCGGTGTATATATATACAATACAGACCAAAAGTTTGGACACACCTTCTCATTTAAAGATTTTTCTGTATTTTCATGACTATGAAAATTGTACATTCACACCGAAGGCATCAAAACTATGAATTAACACATGTGTAATTATATACTTAACAAAAAAGTGTGAAACAACTGAAAATATGTCTTATATTCTAGGTTATTCAAAGTAGCCACCTTTTGCTTTGATGACTGCTTTGCACACTCTTGGCATTCTCTTGTTGAGCTTCAAGAGGTAGTCACCGGAAATGGTTTTCACTTCACAGGTGTGCCCTGTCAGGTTTAATAAGTGGGATTTCTTGCCTTATACAGTTATATGAAAAAGTTTGGGCACCCCTATTAATCTTAAGCTTATTGTTTTATAAAAATTGGTGTTTTTGCAACAGCTATTTCAGTTTGATATATGTAATAACTGTTGGACACAGTAATGTTTCTGCCTTGAAATGAGGTTTATTGTACTAACAGAAAATGTGCAATCTGCATTCAAACACAATTTGACAGTTGCATAAGTATGGGCACCTCACCAGAAAAGTGACATTAATATTTAGTAGATCCTCCTTTTGCAAAAATAACAGCCTCTAGTCGCTTCGTGTAGCTTTTAATGAGTTCCTGGATCCTGGATGAAGGTATTTTTGACCATTCCTCTTTTCAAAACAATTGCAGTTCAGTTAAGTTTGATGGTCGCCGAGCATGGACAGCCCTCTTCAAATGATCCCACAGATGTTCAATGATATTCAGGTCTGGGGACTGGGATGGCCGTTCCAGAACATTGTAATTGTTCCTCTGCATGAATGCCTGAGTAGATTTGGAGCGGTGTTTTGGATCATTGTCTTGCTGAAAGATCCATCCCCTGCGTAACATTATTGTCAAGAATCTGCTGATACTGAGTGGAATCCATGCGTCCCTCAACTTTAACAAGATTCCCGGTGCCGGCATTGGCCACACAGCCCCAAAGCATGATGGAACCTCCACCAAATTTTACTGTGGGTAGCAAGTGTTTTTCTTGGAATGCTGTGTTTTTTTGCCACCATGCATAACGCCTTTTTGTATGACCAAACAACTCAATCTTGGTTTCATCAGTCCACAGGACTCTGTTTGTGGCGTGCTTGCAGAAACGGCTTCTTTCGCATTACTCTCCCATACAGCTTCTCCTTGTGCAAAGTGCGTTGTATAGTTGACCGATGCACAGTGACACCATCTGCAGCAAGTTGATGCTGCAGCTTTCTGGAGGTGGTCTGAGGATTGTCCTTGACTGATCTCACCATTCTTCTTCTCTGCCTTTCTGATGTTTTTCTTGGCCTGCCACTTCTGGCCTTACCAAGAACTGTCCCTGTGTTCTTCCATTTCCTTACTATGTTCCTCACAGTGGAAACTGACAGGTTAAATCTCTGAGACAGCTTTTTGTATCCTTCCCCTGAACAACTATGTTGAATAATCTTTGTTTTCAGATCATTTGACAGTTGTTTTGAGGAGCCCATGATGCCACTCTTCAGAGGAGATTCAAACAGGAGAACAACTTGCAAGTGGCCACTTTAAGTAGCTTTTCTCATGATTGCATACACCTGGCTATGAAGTTCAAAGCTCAATGAGGTTACAAAACCAAAAAAAGTGCTTTAGTAAGTCAGTAAAAAGTAGGTAGGAGTATTAAAAACAAGAAAATGATAAGGGTGCCCATACTTATGCACCTGTCAAATTGTGTTTGAATGCAGATTGCACATTTTCTGTTAGTACAATAAACCTCATTTCAAGGCAGAAACATTACTGTGTCCAACAGTTATTACATATATCAAACTGAAATAGCTGTTGCAAAAACACCCATTTTTATAAAACAATAAGCTTAAGATTAATAGGGGTGCCCAAACTTTTTCATATAACTGTATTTGCATTTTGCAGTGAGAAATAAGTGTTTGATTCCTCTGGCAAACAACACTTAGTATTTGGTGGCAAAACCCTTGTTGGCAAGCACAGCAGTCAAGCGTTTTTTGTAGTTAATGATGAGGGTTGCGCACATGTCAGGAGGACTTTTGGTCCACTCCTCTTTGCAGATAATCTCAAAGTGTCACCTGTTGAAACCGAAGGTCCAGTACCTAGGGCATGTGGTGAGTGCAGAAGGAGTAGCCCCCGACCCTGACAAGGTCACAGTAATCAAGAGCTGGCCAAGCCTGTAATACTATTGTAGGAACTCGAGGATTCTAATAGCGTGGGGCAATGAACAAGCAGAGACGGGTTTCTTTAATGCAAATAATGTATTTGTGCAACAGCAATAACACCCAAAAACAATATACAGATAACCCGTAGTGACATACAATGAAATAAGTCCAGCGATATTAAGTCTTTGGACCCTATATAGCAAAGTCTGCAATGTTCTTACGACGGAGTCCTCACACAAATGTGATCAAAAGGAAAGTCTGACACACTGGTGACGTGGCCACAGGGAAGTCCAAGAACAAGTTCACAAGTTAATCCTAGATGTGGCGTAGATTCAGGGAAGTCCAGAAACAAGTTCACATTTAAGTAATATTCCAGTAAATAGTTCCAGCAGCCCTCCCCGGACGGAGTGAACGAAGGGTTAAACAACAACACAGTTCAGAAACACAGTTCTTACCGGGTAGAGTGAGCCAAGGGTTAAATTCCAAAGTCAACAGGTTAATGATAACACAGTGAGTGTAGCTTACATATGCAGAGAATGTCCAGAGCCAAGGGTAGAAGCTCACTGCTGCTGCTGCTGAGAAACACGTGAAGATTAACCTGGTAAATACACAAGAGATCTGGGAGATAATAGTAGGACAAGGCAGCTGGACTGAAGGGAAACGGAAGCAGAATACTCCAGCAAGGAAGCCAGCACCTGAGCCGGGTTTTAAACAAACGAACAGGAAGTAGGGCATACAAAAACAGCAAACTCCATCTTAACAAAGGGCAAAATCATTCACAAGGTTACCTAGAAAACCCGGAATACTGACATTACTCCCCCCCTAAAGACGGCCTCCGGACGATCCGGGACCAGGCTTGTCCGGGTATCTCTGATGAAACTGAGCGACCTTCAGGGGAGCATTGATGTTACTTACTGATTCCCAAGAATCGTTTTCGGGAGAGTAACCTTGCCATCTGACTAGATACTGAAGCCGGTTCCTATGAAGTCTCGAATCAACAATATCCTGTACCACAAATTGCTCTTCACCATCAACCAACACTGGTGGAGGGGGAGATACGATACGTCCCTGAAACGTGTTAGGAGAGACTGGTTTTAATAAAGAAACATGAAATACTGGGTGTACCTTTAAAGTCCGTGGTAGCTTCAGCCGACAGGCAACAGAGCTCACAATCCCAGTGATCTTGAATGGACCGATGAATTTCTGTCCCAGTTTCTGCGAAGGAACACCCAATCTTAGATTCTTGGTAGACAACCAAACCGCGTCTCCTACCTTATACATAGGTGCCGGTTTCTGGAACCTATCGGCCGACTTCTTGTAACGCTCCTGTGCTACGGTCAGGATGTCCTTCAAAACTTCCAGATTACGTTGCAACACCGCCACTCTATCTTCAACCGCCGGTACCGAAATAGCAACCGGAGACCTAGGCAAAATATTTGGATGATATCCCAGATTGGCAAAAAAAAGGCGTTACCTTCATGGAACTGCTCTGAGAGTTGTTGTATGAAAATTCCGCTAAAGGAAGTAGCTTCAGCCAATCGTCCTGCAAATGACTGACGTAACAGCGTAGATATTGCTCCAAGGTTTGATTTGTCCGTTCAGTCTGCCCGTTGGTCTGAGGATGGTATGCAGAAGACAAGCAAACATTAATGTGGAGCGCAGAACAAAATCCTTGCCAGAATCTAGAGGTAAATTGTATTCCCCGGTCAGAAATGATCTCATCTGGTACCCCATGCAGCCGGAAAACGTTCTGGATAACCAGATCCACTGTCTCTGTAGCTGAGGGAAGACCGGTACACGTAATGAAATGAGCAGCCTTCGTTAAATGATCTACTACCACCAAAATAGTATTTTTACCGCCAGAGGTGGGTAACTCCACAATAAAGTCCATCGAAATAGACCCCCAAGGGCGAGACGGTACAGGTAGCGGTTTAAGAAGACCAGTAGGTGACACGCGAGGAACTTTGTACCGGGCACAAACCTCACAAGAGCGGACATAGTCATTCACATCTTTCAAACAGGTAGGCCACCAAAAAAACGACTTAAAAATTCCTGCGTCTTCTGTACCCCCCTATGACCAGCCAATACAGAGTCATGGACCAATTTGAGAATTCGAAGTCTCACAGCCTCCGGGACATAAATACATCGATCTCTAAGCCACACACCATTCCGAAGGACAAGATTCACGTTGTCAGGTGGAGCAGCAAGAAATACGTCACCGTCATAGGCCAGCTTGATCTCCTGCCACAAGTCCCGGTCCTGGAGCACTCCTACGAAATAGGCATCAGACAAGATGGTCTTAGACGGGGTCCCAGGCACGGAGTCCACCGTATGGATTCGGGATAATGCGTCAGCTTTCCCATTACGTGAACCTGGGCGGTACGAAATAATAAAATTAAACTGGTTCAAGAACAAACTCCACCTAGCTTGTCGAGGAGAAAGACACCTGGCAAACTTAAGGAATTCCAAATTACGATGATCCGTGAGTACTACTACCTGTTGAGTTGCTCCCTGCAAATGATGTCTCCATTCCTTAAAGGCGGAAATAATTGCCAAAAGTTCCTTATCTGCAATATCATAGTTCAGTTCAGCAGAAGATAACCTACGAGAAAAGAAGGCACACGGGTGCAGCAAACCTTTGTCTCCGGTATGTTGTGAGAGGATAGCTCCCAATGCACAGTCAGAAGCGTCCACCTCCACGATGAAAGGCAGTGCAGGATCCGGATGCATCAATATCGGAGCCGTGGTAAAACAAACCTTGAGGCGATCAAAGGCTCCCTGAGCTTGCGAAGACCATACAAACTTCTTCCCCTTCTTGGTGAGGAGAGTGATGGGACGGACAACTTCTGAAAAATTTCGGATGAAACGTCTATAAAAGTTAGCGAAACCAATGAATTGTTGTACCTCTTTAATGTTTCCTGGTACCGGCCAGTCTAAGATTGCCTGGATCTTGCTAGACTCCATATTCAATCCCTGAGGAGAAATAATATAGCCTAAAAATTGGATTTCGGAGCAATGAAATTCACACTTTTCGAGTTTGATGTACAAATGATTATCTCTCAAACGTCTAAGCACGGTCTTAACATGTTCCTGATGTTCCTGTAAGGAATCAGAGAAGATCAAAATGTCATCCAGGTAAATTACCACATATTGGTCCAATAAATCCCTGAAAATATCGTTGGCTAAATATTGAAAAGCAGCAGGAGCGTTACAGAGTCCGAATGGAATCACCAAATATTCATAATGTCCATACCGGCATCTAAAAGCTGTCTTCCATTCGTCTCCGGGACGTATACGAAGTAGATTATATGCCCCGCGAAGATCTAATTTGGTAAATACTTTGGCCTGGCGAACTCTTTCCAACAATTCCGGAATTAGCGGCAACGGGTACCTGTTACGAATGGTTACCTTATTTAACTCCCGGTAGTCTATGCAGGGTCTTAGAGTCCCATCCTTCTTCTTTACAAAGAATATAGGGGCTCCCGCTGGTGAAGAAGATGGTCGGAAAACCCCCTTGGCTAAATTCTCATCTATATATTCTCATAATGATTTTAATTCCGGAGCTGCCAGCGGGTAAACATGGCCGAAAGGAATCGCTGCCCCAGGAAGCAATTCTAAGGGGCAATCATACGGTCTATGTGGGGGAAGTTGATCTGCCTTCCTCTTGTCACAAACGTCCGAGAATTCCTGGTAAACCAGAGGGAGAGTGGGTACCTGTATTGCCTCTTCCAAGTTCTGGGTGACTGGAACCGCTACCGTTGGACTGATGGTAGGACTACACTTCGGGAGGAAGGATATCTCCTTGGTTTCCCAATTGATGTTTGGATTTTGTGACCGTAACCAGGGAATTCCTAAAATTACAGGAAAATGAGGAGAAGATATTAACATGAATGAAAGTGTTTCTTGATGGTCTGGTTCCATCTTACACTCCAGAAGCACTGTCTCCCGATCTACTGGTCCAGAAACTAATGGGGAACCATCCACCGTTTCCATAGTGACTGGTGAAGCTCTTAGTTGCGTCTTTATACCATGTTCCCTGGCAAAAGAAGAATCCATGAAATTCCCACCTGCTCCAGAGTCTATCATGGCAGAACTTGATATCCACTGTCCCTCCCACTGAATCTGAATAGGAAGAGAACAATGTGAATATTTCTCCCCTTGGTCTTTAGGGGAAGTCGGCATCAATATAGGGGGAAAAACAGCATCTAGATGTAGACTGGTCTCCGAAACTTCAGACTCAGCGTCAGTGTTATCATAATCCCCTACTACCGCCAACACCTTGTTGGGTCGCCTGGGACATTTAGGACAATTGATAAGGAAATGGTCTGATTGGCCACAATAAAAACATAAGCGCTCACGGAGACGGTATTCGCGGCGTTCATTACTCTCACTTTTTTGTAGCGAGTCCACCTGCATAGGCACCTCCTCGGCCTCCCGCAAGTTTTTGCCTGTGGTTTCCCTAGACGGAAAAGAGAAATTAGTGATGCGATTTACAGCTGCCCATTTTTCTTGTCTGCGTTCAGTTAGACGGATATCAATACGTACACAGTGTTGTAAAAACAACTCAAACTCCTGTGGAGACTCTGAACGAGCTAGCTCATCCTTGATTGCACTGGACAAACCCTTTCTAAAGATTGGCAATAAAGCATTGTTATCCCAGTTGGTGTCCACCACTAACCTTTTAAATTCAGTAACATATTCTATGACTGAAAGTTTCCCCTGGCGTAAGGAAAGCAAGGCAGATTCAGCGGTAGCACGGCGGTTGGGATCGTCGAACATTTGTGCCATGGCTGTCAGAAAATCATCCAAATTATTTAGACGGGTATCATGACTTTCAACCATAGGATTTGCCCAAGCCAGTGCCCGTGATGTCAACAACATGATAATACATAGAACCTTAGATCTATCAGACCGGTAATAGGATGCATGTACATCAAAGAATAATATACATTGGTTAACAAACCCACGGAATTGACTTCGGTCACCATTAAACCGGAATGGAGGCATTTTGGGCATACTAGTGGATGATGTAGGCTCAGTAGGTAAGGCCTCCCGGACTTCTAACTTAGTACGTAGATCTTGGAGAGCCTGACCAAACACCTGTGCGTTGTGGTCAACCTGGGATGCCATGTCTCTAATCTTATTGTGTATAACCTCTATCTCCTGCTGCAAGGAGTTAATTATGGTGAACAGCTTGTCTGCCCGTGTTTCCGTCATTGCCCCAGCAGAATCCTCCTTTGGGCTGGAGTATCCTGTAATACTATTGTAGGAACTCGAGGATTCTGATAGCGTGGGGCAATGAACAAGCAGAGACGGGTTTCTTTAGTGCAAATAATGTATTTGTGCAACAGCAATAACACCCAAAAACAATATACAGATAACCCGTAGTGACATACAATGAAATAAGTCCAGCGATATTAAGTCTTTGGACCCTATATAGCAAAGTCTGCAATGTTCTTACGATGGAGTCATCACACAAATGTGATCAAAAGGAATGTCTGACACACTGGTGACGTGGCCACAGGGAAGTCCAAGAACAAGTTCACAAGTTAATCCTAGATGAGGCGTAGATTCAGGGAAGTCCAGAAACAAGTTCACATTTAAGTAATATTCCAGTAAATAGTTCCAGCAGCCCTCCCCGGAGGGAGTGAACGAAGGGTTAAACAACAACACAGTTCAGAAACACAGTTCTTACCGGGTAGAGTGAGCCAAGGGTTAAATTCCAAAGTCAACAGGTTAATGATAACACAGTGAGTGTAGCTTACATATGCAGAGAATGTCCAGAGCCAAGGGTAGAAGCTCACTGCTGCTGCTGCTGAGAAACACGTGAAGATTAACCTGGTAAATACACAAGAGATCTGGGAGATAATAGTAGGACAAGGCAGCTGGACTGAAGGGAAATGGAAGCAGAATACTCCAGCAAGGAAGCCAGCACCTGAGCCGGGTTTTAAACAAACGAACAGGAAGTAGGGCATACAAAAACAGCAAACTCCATCTTAACAAAGGGCAAAATCATTCACAAGGTTACCTAGAAAACCCGGAATACTGACAAAGCCCCTCAAACATCAAAGAAGTGAGGCAGTTCCTCGGGTTGGTAGGCTACTACCGAAGGTTCATCCCCGGGTTCACTAAGATGGCAGCTCGAATGCAGGACCTCCTGATAGGTCAATCCAAATCCAGAAGTCAAAAGCCACCCTTCAAGTGGGACAAGCCGGAAGAGGAGTCCTTCCGCCAGTTGAAGATGGCCCTCACGGGGGATGAGATCCTGGCCTACCCCGGTTATGGCCAGCCTTTTATCCTCCACACAGATGCCAGTAATGTGGGGCTGGGAGCCGTACTGTCACAAAACCAACAGGGCAGAGAAAGGGTGATCGCATATGCCAGCCGGAAGCTGAGGCCCATTGAAAGAAACAAGGAGAATTACAGCTCCTTCAAGCTAGAATTCTTGGCAGTGGTGTGGGCCATCACAGAACGGTTTAAGCATTAACTGGCCTCCGCAAAGTTCACCGTGTACACGGACAACAACCTGTTGACACACCTGGACAATGCAAGACTAGGTGCCCTAGAGCAGCGGTGGATGGCGCGACTCTCGAATAATGACTTCACGATCAAGTACCGGGCAGGCAGAACCAATGCCAACGCTGACGCCCTATCAAGGATGCCTCACTTACCTGATGGAGGCAAAGACCCAGAAGAGCTGGAGGAGGTAGAGCTCCCTGCGTTTCACTGGTATGGAGCCACTCAATACTCCCACCGCGTGAAGAAGGAATACTTAACAACCATCATGATGAATCCCCTACCTCACCACAGCTGGGCCGAGACCCAAGATAGTGACCCTGCAATCCGCATGGTGAAAGACCTGCTGACCCGAGAAGATGCCCGTCTAGATCCGGATGCTCCAGAGGAAGCCAAGCAGCTATGGAAAGAGAAGAGCAGGCTGTTCCTCTATGAAGGTAAGCTTTGCAGGAGACTCGTCAACCACCGGACGCACGAGCTGACCTGGCAAGTCGAGGTCCCAAGGCGAGATGCAGCTATGGTCCTGGAGGCTTACAATGACAGAGCGGGGCACTTCGGCTGGAAGAAACTGGAGTTCCTGCTAAGAGGACGGTTCTTCTGGATCGGCATGAGAGGGGCTGTAGAGAAGTGGTGCAGAGACTGTGACCCTTGTAATCTAAGGAGGAAGGACCGCACCAGCCAGAAGACACCCTTGAGGCCCATCGTCACCAAGCTGCCTCTTGAGCTGGTAGCTCTGGACCAGGTAAAATTGGCTCCAAGCCGGTCAGGATACGTTTATGCCCTGACAATCATGGACCACTATTCCCGATTTCTAGTGGTGGTCCCTGTAAAAGACTTGACAGCTCAAACGGTGGCCAGAGCCTTCCAGCAATACTTCTGCCGCCCACACGGGTATCCGGAACAGGTCCTGACAGACCAGGGTCCAGCGTTCGAGGCTGAAATCTTCCAACAGTTCTGCAACCTCTATGGCTTTAAGAAGATTCGGACAACGCCTTACCACCCACAAACCAATGGGATGTGTGAGAAAATGAACAATATAGTCATTGATCTCCTGAAGACGTTGCCCCTGGAGGAACGCAGCCTGTGGCCAGAAAAACCGGACCTGATAGACTTATACAACCATCTCCCGGTGAATGCTACAAACTGCACCCCAGCTTACCTGATGCGAGCCAGACCAGGTAAGCTGCCCATAGACCTGGAGATGGGTGTCCTAACACCCGAGGACACCTCCCCAGATGTGGACTGGGATACGGAAAGGCGACTGCAGAACAAGAAGGTACAGGAGAGTGTGGAGAAGAGCCTGGCCCAGGTGAGAGAAAGGCAAGAGAGACTCTTCAACCAACATGCCCCTGCTGGTCCCCTAGAACCTGGTGAGCAGGTCCTGAGCGAAAGAGAAGGCTACACCAGCTGGACGACCAGTGGGAAAGGGAACCCTACACAGTACTGCAGTCTGATCACGACAACCCGAAGGTGTGCGTGATCACCAAGGATGGAGGAGAAACCACTAGTACCGTCTCCAGAGACCACCTAAAAAGGTGCCCTGAGCAACTACAAAGTGCAGAAGAGGATCAAAGAGACCTTGAACCCGCAGAGGACAAGGAAGAAATGATCAGCACCGTTCTCGGAGAGTTCCCCCGGACCTGGACTCGGATAAACGATGCCATAGTGGTACCCGTCCTACATTTCCTGCAACCAATTCAGCAACAACCTACACTAGAGCAAGAAGGTGAGTATGTATAACGTACTGAGAATACAGGGGGGTGTACTCACTCTGAGCGCTGTATGTATAACATACTGAGAATGCAGGAGGGTGTACTCACTTACACTGCGCACTGCATGTATAATGTATTGAGAATACATGGCGGTGTACTCAGTTACGCTGAGCGCTGTATGTATAACATACAGAGAATACAGGGGGGTGTACTCAGTTACACAGAGCGCTGGATGTATAATGTACTGAGAAAACAGGGAGTGTACTCACTTACGCTGAGCATTATATGTATAACGTACTGAGAATACAGGGGGGTGTACTCACTTACGCTGAGCTTTGTATGTATAACATACAGAGAATACAAGGGGGTGTACTCACTTATGCTGAGCGCTGTATGTATAACAAACTGAGAATACAGGAGTGTACTCACTTACGCTGAGCTCTGTATGTATAACGTACTGAGAATGCAGGAGGGTGTACTCACTTACACTGAGCATTGTATGTATAATGTACTGAGAATACAGGGGGGTGTACTCACTTACACAGAGCGCTGTATGTATTATGGACTGAAAATACAGAGGGTGTACTCACTTACGCTGAGCGCTGTATGTATAACGTACTGAGAATAAAGGGGGTGTACTCACTTACACTGAGCGCTGTATATGTAACGTACTGAGAATACAGGGGGGTGTACTCACGCTGAGCGCTGTATATATAACGTACTGAGTATACAGGGGGTGTACTCATTTACGCAGAGTGTTGTATGTATAACATACTGAGAATACAGGGGATGAACTCACTTATGCTGACCGCTGTGTGTATAATGTACTGAGAATACAAGAGGGTGTACTCACTTGCGCTAAGCGCTGTATATATAATGTACTGAGAATACAGGGTGGTTTACTAACTAACGCTGAGTGGTGTATGTATAATGTACTGAGAATATGGGGGGGTGTACTCACCTATGCTGAGTGCTGTATGTATATGACTCGCCCCCTGGGCCGTGGGGCACTCGGAGCCGGGCAACAGGGCAATATTGGGAGTAGTAGTGGCAACCCGGTCCGTGACTCAGGGTGGTCAGACCAAACGTTGTGGCAGTCTATTTGTAAGGTTTTAAATGTCCGACTACGCCACCCGTAGATTGCAGTCAGGGTTAACCGCCGCTGCAGTGCAGACCGCTGGGGCAGATGTAGTTGTGCAGCACTAAGTAGTTTAACTCCCCATGGGAGGAGTGTGGCCCCAGGGCAGTATATAGATGGATGATGGAGGGGATGAGGAGACGGAGGCCTCTTAAACAGTTCAGGGTCTTTATTAGAACAGGTGAGACGACCCAAAAACAGTCCTGGCTAGGAGGGGGCCTGAATGTCTGAGAACAAGTGGGAAGCTGGCCCTGGTCAGGGTGAGGGTGAAGGCCTACCGTATTCTCTGCGCTCTTTCTGGCTATTTCCCTCCTGGTGGTGTAACAGCCCACGTTCCTGAGCTCGGCGTGTCTTCTCGCCCGTATGGCTTGCAACTTGGGTTCCTTTCTATTCTTGGCCTGGTGCAGCTTTGCTGGTCCCTTCTGCTGTGGCGGAACCTCTGGGCTTCTTAGGCCAAGGGACATACCATCCCCTGCGGACTGGTTATTTGCTGTAGGACTTGGAATCCTAACAGCCTCGGACACCAAAGTCCGGTAGTTCAGTTTCTCTCTCAACCAGGACAGGCTCCCCTCGCCTTCCGTCCCTGGCTCGTGGCTCCTCTACTGCCACTTGTCCTCCTCAGCCTCAGCTGAACTGGCTCTCCCTTCTCTGGGACACCTCTCACTCCAGAGTCAGGTCGTCCAGAACTCTCTAACCCTGCCCCCAGTTCCAGCTTTTATAGGGGCAGCCTGCTCCCCCTACTGGCCTGGGACAGGAGGTGCTGCATGCTAAAGGTCCCTGACCAGAGAACCTCCCCCTTGCTCTCAGACACAGCTTTATTATACATTTGTGGCATCCAGGCCAGGGTGACACATATAATGTACTGAGAATACAGGGGGTGTACTCACTTATGCTGAACACTGTATGTATAACATACTGAGAATACAGAGGGGTGTATTCACTTATGCTGAGCGCTGTATGTATAACGTGCTGAGAATACAGGAGGGTGTACTCTCTATCGCTAAGCACTGTATGTATAACGTGCTGAGAATACTTGGGTGTACTCACTTATGCTGAGCACTGTTTGTATAACGTGCTGAGAAAACAAGGGGGTATGCTCACTTACACTGAGAGCTATATGTATAATGTGCTGAGAAGACAGGGGGTGTACTCACATATGCAGAGTGCTGTATGTATAACGTACTGAGAATACAGGGGGGTGTACTCATGTATGCTGAGCGCTGTATGTTTAACCGCTTCCCGACCGCCCACTGTACATAAACGTCGGTGCTGCCTGGGCTCTGTGCAGCACCGACGTTTATGAACGGTCGGTGGTCCCTCAGCCCTCAGGACCCCCAGGGTCCTGCAAGTGCTGCGGTTGCAGTTCAGAGCGACAGCTCTGACAGGGGACATCATCGGGACCTGATTGGATCAGGTCCCAATGATGTTAACCCTTTGCTATCTTCTATATGCCGCGATCTATAGAGATAGCGGCATATAGAAGATAGTGAGAGGAGAGGGGGTCATCCACTTACCTCTCCGACGGCCCCCTGATGTCTTCCAGGACCTGCCCTTGTTATTGCAGCTGGAGGTCACATGACCGCCTCCAGATCTGCCATATATGGTGTCCTGCTGAGCTCAGCCTGCAGCTGTGTCCAGCAGGAGACAGACAGTGTGAAACTGTCAGCAAAGTTCTCATGCAATGTTTTTTGCATTGCATGAGAACAGTGATTAGAAAAATAAAAATTAATGTCCCATTCAGGACTAAGTAAAAATGTAAAAAAAAGTCTAAAAAATGTTTTCAAACTGTTAAAAAAATCACAAAATAAATAAAAATAAATAAATAAAATATTAAACCAATAAATCCGTATATTTATGCAAAAACAAAAAAAAGTACACATATTTGGTATCGCCGCGTCCGAAACAACCTGATCTATAAAACTGTCACCCTAATTAACTCCTTCTGTGCACACCGTAATAAAAAAAAAAAATAATAGAGCAAAAAACTATGCTTTTTCATCATATCGCCAAACAAAAAGTGGAAAAAAATGCGATCAAAAAGTAAAATGGAAATAAAAATGGTACCGCTGAAAACGTCATCTTGCTCCGCAAAAAAGAAGCTGCCATACAGCTCCATCAGCCGAAAAATAAAAAAGTTATAGCTCTCAGAATAAAGCGATGCAAAAAATATATTTTTTCTATAAAATTGTTTTATTGTGTAAAAGCGTCAAAACATAAAAAAAAATATACAGTAAGTGTAGTATCGCTGTAAACGTACTGACCCGAAGAATAACGCTGCCTTATCACTTTTACCACACGCAGAATGGCATAAAAAAAACCTCAAAAAACAATTCCTGAATTGTTTGTTTTTGTTAATTTCACCTACCAAAAAACGGAATAGAAAGCGATCAAAAAATGTCACGTACCCAAAAAAGGTACCAATAAAAATGTCAACTCGTCCCGCAAAAAACAAGCTGTCACATGACTGTCAGACGAAATATGGAAAAATTATAGCTCTCAAAATATGGCGATGCAAAAACTAGATTTTGCAAAAAAAAGCGTCTCTTAGTGTGTGACAGCTGTCAGTCATAAAAACCCGATATAAATCTGGTATCTCTGTAATCGCACCGACCCGAAAAATAAAGTAATCTCATCACTTATACCGCACGAGGAACGGCGTAAAAAATAAATAAAATCAATTCTTCACCTCCTACTGATTTGTTTATTATGTCTCCCAAAGATCGCAGTAAGGCTCTGCTCACATTTATCCTGCGCTCTGCACTGAGCACTTACTCCAGAGTTTCCGTGTAAATCTTTGAAATACGTGATTCAGACGGAACCCATGACAGAAGATTCCCTGTAATGAGGCAGATATAGGCCACTGTGGATGCCATCTGGCCTGTAATCCCACGGTGTTAGTTTTTTTAGGCGTGCATAAAAGTGCGGTTGGCCACAGTTTTGTGCACTTGTGAAAAAGAGGACACCGCTAAACAGAGGCCAGACGGAGTCCAGTGTAACTCTGCTGCCTCATTATAGTGAATGGATCCCGCAGGGGTTTCATCTTAATTACATCACTTGGAAATTTAGATTGAAACCCCGATGTAAGTGCTCAGCCTAGAGCGCCGGATAAATGTTACATAAAATGTTCCCAATAAAAGCTTCAACTCAGTCCTCAATAAAAGCTAGTCCCCACTCAGGTCCATCATCTATTAAAAATATAAGGGACTTCCAAGTTACTGGTAGCAGAAAGGCTCTGGAAAAGCGAAATGGCCATTGCCCCCCAAAAGAAATTAAGAAAATTTTGTGCTCCCAAATCCAAATGCCTATTCTACTATAATTTGTTCTCCAATTGTCAAATAGCGCTCCGTCCCTCCCAGATCTCGCCGTATGGCTAAGCGGTACGATACAGCCACATATGGGGTATTGCCACTTTTAGAAGAAATTGTGTGACACATTTCGGCACCATTTTTACCCATTGCCCTGTGTGAAAATGTAAAATCTGAGGGTAAAACATTTTTTTGTGGTAAAAATACAATTATGTTTTCTTCACTGCCCAATGGTATATATTAAAAAAATTAAAAATAATCACTACTTCCCTAGATAAATTCCTTGAGAGGTGTAGCTTACAAAATGGGGTCACTTGTGGGGGTTTCTGCTGTTTCGGCATGTCAGCGACTCTTCAAATGTGACATGGTGTCTGCAACCTATCCCAGCCAACATAGCGCTCCTTTCTCTTCCGAACCCTGACGTACACCAAAGCAGTGGTTTTCCCCCACATATGGGGTATCGGCATACTCAGGAGAAATTGCACAGCAAATTTCATGGTGCAATTTCTTCTGTTACCCTTATGATAATGCAAAATTAGGGGATGAAAAACATTTTTTGTGGGAGAAATGTGAAAATTTTATTTTTACGGCTCAATATTATAAACTTCTGTGAAGCACCTGGGGGTGCAAGGTGCTCACCACACATCTAGATAAGTTCCCTAAGGGGTCTAGTTTCCAAAATGGTGTCACTTGTGGGTGGTTTCCACTGTTTAGGCACATCAGGGGCTCCCCAAATGCAACATGGCGTCCGCTAATTATTCAAGCAAATTTTACATTCAAAAAGTCAAATGGCGCTCCTTCCCTTCCAAACCCTGCCGTGCGCCCAAGCAGTGGTTTTCCTCCACATATGGGGTATCGGCGTGTTCAGGAGAAATTGCACAACAAATTTCATGATGCAATTTATCCTACCCTTATAATAATGCAAAATTAAGGGATGAAAACGTTTTTTGTGGGAAAAATGTGAAAATGTTATTTTTACAGCTCAATATTATAAACTTCTGTGAAGCACCTTGGGGTTCAAGGTGCTCACCACACATCTAGATAAGTTCCCTAACGGGTCTAGTTTCCAAAATGGTGTCACTTGTGGGGGGTTTCCGCTGTTTAGGCACATCAGGAGCTCTCCAAACGCAACATGGCATCTGCTAATTATGCAATTAAATTTTACATTCAAAAAGTCTAATGGCGCTCCTTCCCTTCCGAACCCTGCCGTGCGCCCAAACAGTGGTTTTCCCTCACATATGGGGTATCAGCGCGCTAATGAGAAATTGCTCTACAAATTATTTATTCCATTTTTTCCTGTTACCCTTGTGAAAATAAAAAAATTGGGTCTAAAGTTAATTTTTTGTGAAAAAAAGTTAAATGTTCATTGTTTTCTTCCACATTCCAAAAATTCCCGTGAAACACCTGAAGGGTTAATAAACTTCTTGAATGTGGTTTTGAGCACCTTGAGGGGTGCAGTTTTTAGAATGGTGTCACTTTTGGGTATTTTCTGTCATAAAGGCCCCTCAAAGTCACTTCAAATAAGATGTGGTCCCTAAAAAAATGTTTTTGTAAATTTTGTTGGAAAAATGAAAAATCGCTGGTCAACTTTTAACCCTTATAGCTTCCTAACAAAAAAAAATTTTGGTTCCAAAATTGTGCTGATGTAAAGTAGACATGTGGGAAATGTTATTTATTAACTATTTTGTGTAACATATCTCTCTGATTTAAGGGCATGAAAATTCAAAATTTGAAAATTGCAAAATTTTCAACATTTTCTCCAAATTTCCGATTTTTTCACAAATAAACGCAAGTAATATCGAAGAAATTTTACCACTACCATGAAGTACAATATGTCATGAAAAAATAATGTCAGAATCAGGGGAATCCATTGAAGCGTTCCAGAGTAATTACTTTATAAAGTGACAGTGGTCAGAATTGAAAAAATTGGCCTGGTCACGAAGGCAAAAACAGGCTCTGGTGCGAAGTGGTTAACGTACTGAGAATGCAGGGTTTGTACTTACTTATGCTGAGCGCTGTATATATAATGTACTGAGAAAACAGGGGGTTGTACTAATTTACGCTGAGTGTTGTATGTATAATGTACTGAGAATACAGGGGGTGTACTCACTTATGCTGAGCACTGGATGTATAACGTACTGAGAAAATAGGGGGGTTTACTCACTTACACTGAGTGCTGTATGTATAACGTACTGAGAATACAGGGGGTTTACTCACTTACGCTGAGCACTGGATGTATAACGTACACAGAGGGGTGGACTCACTTACGCTGAGCGCTGTATGTACAGTGGTGGCCAAAAGTATTGGCACCCCTGCAATTCTGTCAGATAATACTCAGTTTCTTCCTGAAAATGATTGCAATCACAAATTCTTTGGTCTTATTATCTTCATTTAATTTGCTTGCAAAGAAAAAACACAAAAGAGAATGAAGCAAAAATCAAATCATTGATCATTTCACACTAAACTCCAAAAATGGGCCAGACAAAAGTATTGGCACCCTCAGCCTAATACTTGGTTGCACAACCTTTAGCCAAAATAACTGCGAACAACCGCTTCCGGTAACCATCAATGAGTTTCTTACAATGCTGTGCTGGAATTGTAGACCATTCTTCTTTGGCAAACTGCTCCAGGTCCCTGATATTTGAAGGGTGCCTTCTCCAAACTGCCATTTTGAGATCTCTCCACAGGTGTTCTATGGGATTCAGGTCTGGACTCATTGCTGGCCTCCTTAGAAGTCTCCAGTGCTTTCTCTCAAACCATTTTATAGTGCTTTTGGAAGTGTGTTTTGGGTCATTGTCCTGCTGGAAGACCCATGACCTCTGAGGGAGACCCAGCTTTCTCACACTGGGCCCTACATTTTGCTGCAAAATTTGTTGGTAGTCTTCAGACTTCATAATGCCATGCACACGGTCAAGCAGTCCATTGCCAGAGGCAGCAAAGCAACCCCAAAACATCAGGGAACCTCCGCCATGTTTGACTGTAGGGACCGTGTTCTTTTCTTTGAATGCCTCTTTTTTTTTCCTGTACACTCTATGTTGATGCTTTTTCCCAAAAAGTTCTACTTTTGTCTCATCTGACCAGACAACATTCTTCCAAAATGTTTTAGGCTTTCTCAGGTAAGTTTTGGCAAACTCCAGCCTGGCTTTTTTATGTCTCGGGGTAAGAAGTGGGGTCTTCCTGGGTATCCTACCATACAGTCCCTTTTCATTCAGACGCCGACGGATAGTACGGGTTGACACTGTTGTAGCCTCGGACTGCAGGGCAGCTTGAACTTGTTTGGATGTTAGTCGAGGTTCTTTATCCACCATCCGCACAATCTTGCGTTGAAATCTCTCGTCAATTTTTTTCCGTCCACATCTAGGGAGGTTAGCCACAGTGCCATGGGCTTTAAACTTCTTGATGACACTGCGCACGGAAGACACAGGAACATTCAGGTCTTTGGAGATGGACTTGTAGCCTTGAGATTGCTCATGCTTCCTCACAATTTGGTTTCTCAAGTCCTCAGACAGTTCTTTGGTCTTCTCTCTTTTCTCCATGCTCAATGTGGTACACACAAGGACACAGGACAGAGGTTGAGTCAACTTTAATCCATGTTAACTGGCTGCAAGTGTGATTTAGTTATTGCCAACACCTGTTAGGTGCCACAGGTAAGTTACAGGTGCTGTTAATTACAGGAATTAGAGAAGCATCACATGATTTTTCAAATAGTGCCAATACTTTTGTCCACCCCCTTTTTTAGGTTTGGTGTGGAATTATATCCAATTTGGCTTTAGGACAATTCTTTTTGTGTTTTTTCATTGAAGACAAATTAAAAGAAGAGAATAATACCAAAGAATTTGTGATTGCAATCATTTTCAGGAAGAAACTGAGTATTATCTGACAGAATTGCAGGGGTGCCAATACTTTTGGCCACCACTGTATAATGTGCTGAGAATACAGGATGGTGTACTCACTTACGCTGAGCGCTGTATGTATAACGTGCTGAGAATATGGGGGAGTTCTCACTTACGCTGAGCACTGTTTGTATAACGTGCTGAGAAAACGGGGGTGTACTCACGCTGAGCGCTGTCTGTGTAACGTGCTGAGAATACAGGGGGGTGTACTCACTTACGCTGAGCGCTGTATATATAACATACTGAGAATACAGGGGTGTGAGCTCACTTACGCTGAGCCTGAGCGCTGTATGTATAACGTACTGAAAATACAGGGGAGTGTACTCACTTACACTGAGCGGTGTCTATATAACGTACTGAGAATTCAGGGGGGTGTACTCACTTGCGCTGAGTGCTGTATGTATAACGTACTGAAAATACAGGGGAGTGTACTCACTTACACTGAGCGGTGTCTATATAACGTACTGAGAATTCAGGGGGGTGTACTCACTTGCGCTGAGTGCTGTATGTATAACGTACTGAGAATAAAGGGGGTGTACTCACTTACGCAGAGCTCTGTATGTGTAACGTACTGAGAATACAGGGGGTGTACTCACTTACGCTAAATGCTGTATGAATAACGTACTAAGAATACAGAGGGGTGTATTCACTTATGCTGAGCACTGTATGTATAACGTGCTGAGAATACAGGAGGGTGTACTCTCTTACGCTGAGCACTGTATGTATAACATGCTGAGAATACAGGGGGTGTACTCACTTATGCTGAGCACTGTTTGTATAACGTGCTGAGAAAACAAGGGGGTATACTCACTTACGCTGAGCGCTGTATGTATAATGTGCTGAGAATACAGGGGGTGTACTCACTTATGCAAAGTGCTGTATGTATAATGTACTGAGAATACAGGGGGGTGTACTCACGTACGTTGAGCGCTATATGTTTAACATACTGAGAATACAGGGTTTGTACTTACTTACGCTGAGCGCTGTATATATAATGTACTGAGAAAACAGGGGGTTGTACTAATTTACGCTGAGTGTTGTATGTATAATGTACTGAGAATACAGGGGGTGTACTCACTTATGCTGAGCACTGTGTGTATAATGTACTGAGAATACAGGAGGTTGTACTCACGCTAAGCGCTGTATATATAACGTACTGAGAAAACAGGGGGTTTACTCACTTACACTGAGTGCTGTATGTGTAACGTTCTGAGAATACAGGGGGGGTGTACTCACCTATGCTGCGCGCTGTATGTATAACGTACTGAGAAAACAGGGGGTGTACTCACTTACGCTGAGCACTGTATGTATAACGTACTGAGCATACAGAGGGGTGTACTCACTTACGCTGAGCGCTGTTTGTATAATGTGCTGAGAATACAGGAGGGTGTACTCACGCTGAGCGCTGTATGTATAACGTGCTGAGAATACAGGGGGTGTACTCACTTACGCTGAACGCTGTATATATAACGTACTGAGAATACAGGGGGTTGTACTAATTTACGCTGAGTGTTGCATGTATAACGTACTGAGAATACAGGGGTGTACTCACTTATGCTGACCGCTGTGTGTATAATGTACTGAGAATACAGGAGGGTGTACTCACTTGCGCTAAGCGCTGTATATATAACGTACTGAGAATACAGGGTGGTTTACTAACTTACGCTGAGTGGTGTATGTATAACGTACTGAGAATACGGGGGGGTGTACTCACCTATGCTGAGCGCTGTATGTCTAACGTACTGAGAATACAGGGGGTGTACTCACTTACGCTGAACGCTGTATGTATAATGTACTGAGAATACAGAGGGGTGTATTCACTTATGCTGAGCGCTGTATGTATAACATGCTGAGAATACAGGAGGGTGTACTCTCTTATGCTGAGCACTGTATGTATAACGTGCTGAGAATACAGGGGGTGTACTCACTTATGTAGAGTGCTGTATGTATAACGTACTGAGAATACAGGGGGGTGTACTCACGTACGCTGAGCGCTGTATGTTTAACGTACTGAGAATACAGGGTTTGTGCTTACTTATGCTGAGCGCTGTATATATAATGTACTGAGAAAACAGGGGGTTGTACTAATTTACGCTGAGTGTTGTATGTATAATGTACTGAGAATACAGGGGGTGTACTCACTTATTCTGAGCACTGTGTGTATAATGTACTGAGAACACAGGAGGGTGCTTAAGCTAAGCATTGTATATATAACGTACCTGGAAAACAGGGGGGTTTACTCACTTACACTGAGTGCTGTATGTATAACATACTGAGAATACAGGGGGGTGTACTCACCTATGCTGAGCGCTGTATGTATAACGTACTGAGAATACAGGGGGTGTACTCACTTACACTGAGAGATATATGTATAACGTACTGAGAATACAGGGGGGTGTACTCACTTACGCTGAGCGCTATATGTATAATGTGCTGAGAATGCAGGGGGGTGTACTCACTTATGCTGAGTGCTGTATTTATAACGTACTAAGAATACAGGGGGGTGTACTCACTTTTGGTGACTGCTGTATATATAACGTACTGAGAATACAGGGGGGTGTACTCACTTACGCTGAGCGCTGCATGTATAATGTACTTGACAATATAGAGGGGTGTACTAACTTACGCTGAGCACTGTATGTAGAAAATACTGAGAATACAGGGGGTGTACTCACGCTGAACACTGTACATATAATGTACTGAGAATACAGCGGGGTGTACTCACGCTGAACACTGTATATATAATGTACTGAGAATACAGGGGGTGTACTCACGCTGAGCGCTGCATACACTGTGTTCCAAATTATTATGCAAATAATATTTTCTCAGATTTTCCCAAATTACCTATATGAATTGCAGTCATTGTAATTTTCCAGTCAAATAACTATTAGAGTACAATTGAAAGGTTTTTGTACAAACTGCCTATGATAACAGTATATTTTAAAAAAAATAAAACACTCAGACTGCACTCAAAATGCATGTACCAAATTATTATGCACGGCAGAGTTTTCAACCTTTTCATTTTAATAAAGAACAAAAAAAATGGTCATTTTTGAAATTATAAGCATTAGCAGGTTATTACAAACTGAAATCAAACAGTTTTCAACTCAAAACTTTATTCTAGGTGATGTTACATTTGCACATAGGACCCCTTGTTCGAAAGGAGCTTCTGAACTCTCTCGTCCATTTAATTTGTCAGGTTTTGGATGGTTTCTGCTTCAATTGTTTTGCATGAGGACAGAATACCCTCCCAGAGCTGTTGCTTAGATGTGAACTGCCTCCCGCCATCATAGACACTCCTTTTGATGATGCTCCAGAGGTTCTCAATGGGGTTGAGGTCAGGGGAGCATGGGTGCCACACCATAAGTTTGTCCCCTTTTATGCCCATAGCAGCCAGAGATGCAGATGTGTTATGTGCAGCAGGAGACAGGGCATTATGCTGTTACTTGCTGCCCCCATCCTGTTACGTGCTGCCCCCATCCTTTGCCCCCATCCTGTTATGTGCAGCCTCCATCCTGCTATGTGCAACCCCCATCCTGTTATGTTATATACAGCGTTCATCGTAAGTGAGTACACCCCCTGTATTCTCAGTACGTTATACATACAGCACTCAGCGTAAGTGAGTACACCCCCTGTATTCTCAGTACGTTATACATACAGCGCTCAGCTAAGTGAGTACACTCCCTGTATTCTCAGTATGTTATACATACAGCGCTCAGCATAAGTGAGTACACCCCCCTGTATTCTCAGTACGTTATACACACAGTGCTCAGCGTAAGTGAGTACACCCCTCTGTATTCTCAGTACAATATACATTCTGCGTTCAGCGTGAGTACACCTCCTGTATTCTCATTATGTTATACATACAGCGCTCAGTGTGAATACGCCCCCTGTATTCTCAGTACACTATATATACAGCGCTCAGCGTAAGTGAGTACACCCCCTGTATTCTCAGTACACTATATATACAGCGTTCAGCGTGAGTACAACCCCCTGTATTCTCAGAGCGTTATACATACAGCACTCAGAGTAAGTGAGTACACCCCCTGTATTCTCAGTACTTTATACATACAGCGCTCAGCGTAAGTGAGTACACCCCCTTGTATTCTCAGTACGTTATACATACAGCGCTCAGCGTAAGTGAGTACAGCTCCCTGTATTATCAGTACGTTATACATACAGTACACACCCCTGTGCATGGTACCCCTCATCCCTATTCTGGTAAGCATGGTACCCCTTATCCCTATCCTGGTATGCATGGTACCCCCTCATCCCTATCCTGGTATGCATGGTACCCCTCATCCCTATCCTGGAATGCATGGTACCCCTTCATCCCTATCCTGGTATGCATGGTACTCCCTCATCCCCAATCCTGGTATGCATGGTGCCCCCTCATCCCCAATCCTGATATGTATGGCCCCCTCATCCCTATTCTGGTATGTATGGCACCCCTCATCCCTATCCTGGTATGTATGGGCTCCTCATCCCCCAATCTTGGTATGCATGGCCCCTCTTCCGTATCCTGGTATGCATAGCCCCTCGACCCCCAATCCTGGTAGGTATGGCACCCCTCATCTGTATCCTGGTAAGCAAGGTATTCCTCATCCCGCAATCCTTGTATGCATGGTCCCTCATCCCCATCACGCTGCACACACACAAAAAACAAACACTTCTACTCACGTTTCTTCCCTGTGCTCCAGCGCTGCATCCCTTTCTGCCAGACGCCAGGGGAGGAGTGTGGTGCCGGAGTGCACGCGTGCCCATACTGCGCTGCCCGGCACCATTTTGTTGAAGACACACTGCAAATGTGTCTTCAGTAAAATGGCGCCGGATAGCTCGCTGTGCGCATGCGCTGATTCCGACGCCACAGTTTAGCCTCCGGCCAGAACAGAGGCGCCGCGGCAACACTCCTCTGTGTCAGGTAAGTAGAGATCGCGTTATGCATTCAGTGACTACGCATACCGTGATCTCCGGCGCCATACACTGCTTTTACCTGTAACGCCTGCATGTGGTCTTCTGTCCGGAGCCAGACTGCGCAAGTGTGTCGCGCTTGCGCAGTCTATAGAAGCTTCGGACAGAGGGACGCATCCCTGGTTATATTATAGATTGCATTGTAAATTGCACTTTCCTGCCAACTACTGGCCAATGTGTGTATATGATAGTTAAGTGATTATTCTCCTCACAACAAGCTGCCATAGAAACAGCTGGGAGGAGCCTCTCAGCTCAGGGCTCGCACACTTACTAAGCACTGGGACAAACCAGTTGTGGGCGGTTCAGGCTGACTAAGGAAGATATAGGGGACAGACCCTATTTCTCACAGAAGAGTTTTTCTATGCCAGTCCACACTGGGGGGGGACATTTTTCCTGCCATGCCACCGACTTTGTTTAAACCTACCCCCTGCGAGAGGGAACAGTGGGCTAAAAGCTGTGATTACATCCACACTTTACTGTGTTTCCATAGAGAGCCAATCTGTGAAGTCCCTTCATCAGTGTAATATTTCTTGGACTGTGCATAGCATTTCCTCTAGCAAGTGAAGAGAACTCTGCTCCAGCCGCCCTGAGAGGCCACAACCGTGCTTGTCTCATGAGGAGAGATCCATTACTTTCATGTGCTCAATATACTGTGAGCTTTGCCTGTAAGAGAGACTGTACCCAGTTACCTCCTTCAGTAAAATTGTTATGTTTACAAGTTTACCTGCGTGTCTGGATGCTTGAGATTGCACAAACATCACGGGCACTCAAAAAACCTGCACCCAGAAACCTCCGCTACAGGAGGGCCCCCGGGGGGTCCCATACCATCTCATGAAATATGAGGAGTTGGAACTAACAAAAACTAAAACAGAAACAACCCTCACTGGAAAAATTTGTGCACAACAAGGATTTTATTAGTTACAATGACAAACTGAAAGCAAATCTAGCTAAGATGGAAAATTCCATTATGAACATTAAAAAAATGAAATTTAAACGCGATAGTGAGGATTACTCACAGAATAAAGTATATGAATGTAACAAAGGTTAACCTATTCTAAAAAAAGTCCTTAAAAATGTACAATGAAATCTACTTAAGTCAGTTTTAAGGACATGAATGTTTCCACGGATTTTTCGTCTTCTTTTTTCACGTCAGATGGCCACTCAGATTCCTCAATGAACTCAGCAAATGAAAATCAGCTATCAGTAACCAGCAAAAAATATACTGCAAAATACACCTACTAGCATGCCAAAAAACAGAGGAAGAGGGGCAGCCACAAACATAAGCGGAAACAGATACACCACTCGGAACAGAAATCGCCATTATTAGAGCTACCGATTTGGAACTTGTCCAGTTTTGTGTTATCAGAGGAACAATTATCACTTTTGGCAAAAGGATTGAGTTTCGCCCCTACCAATGAGTTCGATGTATTCAGAACCATTTTGGATGTAAATAGACTGGCACGGAACCTTACTGTCACATGTCATTTTGAAAGTTCTGATAACGATACTGAGAATATTCCTGAAATTACAATAGTAAATTCTGATATAATTTCTAATAGATCTTTTTCAGAGCAAAAAACGCTGTTGCAACTGAAATTATTGGAGAGGGAGTCTATGAAATCAGATACCTCTCTCAATAATTTATTTTATAGAGGTAATCAATCTTTTTACCCACTTCAATCACGTCCTATGATTTTAGACCAGTTTCAGGATCTTATTGAAAAAGATCTGGTTTCCCTAAAAAATGAAATTTCTAATATAAGAAATAAAAACTATAATTTAACTAGGAAAGAAAGAATAGATTTGAGGGAACTCAAAACTAACATGAATTTGACAATGTGCCGAGCTGATAAGGGGGGCCCAATAGTGGTATTAAATTCTAGTCTCTATAAAAATCTCAATTTGACTGACTTGAGAAATACAGATGTTTATTTGGAATTAACCAGAGACCCCACAAATGATTTCAATTTGGAGTTATATAAACTGTTACAAGAGGATTTAAGTATGGGTGCCCTAGATAAAAAATTAGCAGAACATCTTTATGTAGAGCAACCTATCGTACCTATATATCACTCATTCCCCAAGATCCATAAAAACGTATTTCCACCACCGCTCAGACCAATAGTAGTAGGCATAGGCTCAATGGGTGAGAGATTAAGCTTGTGGGTAGATTTTTACCTACAACCACTAGTGCAAGAAATCCCCAGTTATATTAGAGATTCTATATTTGTGGCCACTATATTTGAGGATTTTATGTGTCAAAAAAATTATCATTGGCTATCGTGATAGCTCTATATCCATTTATACCAGCCGGAGCAGCATTAACCAATTTGAGCTATCACCTGAATACTTATAGTACCTATACAGTAGAAATTAAGGATTTCATCATTATATAATGTCAGTTCAATTTCTTCTGGATCATAATTATTTCTGCTTTGACAATCAGTTTTTTTTGCAAAAGAGAGGAGTGAGTATGGAAAGCAAATTTTCCCCATCATTGGCCAATATAGTGATGTCTAGATGGGAGGATCAACATATTTATAATCATACCAATATTTACAGCTCTAAAATTATATGGTATGGTTGATTTATTGACGACCTCCTCCTGGTGTGGGGGGGGGGGCACACAATAGGAGGCGTTGAATTTTGCAAAAAGTCTTAACCGCAACAAGTTTAATCTAAGATTCACACACTGTTTGGATCATAGAGAGATTCAGGTTTTGGATGTTAAACTGAATGGTGCTAGAAATCGCAATGCAGTAAGAATAGCACCTTATAGAAAAAAAACTGCTAGCAATAATATTTTGCAGGCCAGTTCCTGCCACCTGCCACATATCAAACGTAATATTCCATATGGAGGATTAATTAGGACCAGACGAAATTGTACAGGTAATATTACGTTTGATATAGAAGCCAGTAAAGTCTGTGACAGATTGGCTAAGAGGGGTTACCCAGATTGGAATCTCAAAAAAGCATATACAATGGTATCTAATTTAGAACGTAGGATCTTCTTAAAAATAAGAGGCGAATAAACGATTTAAGATGTGAAACTTCGAGTGTTCTCCCGAAGTAAATTAAAATTGTGTCCATTGTAAAGAAATATATACCAATGTTACATCAGGATCCGGGTCTTAATAAAATACATACCAAGGATATCCGGTTTGTGGCAAAGAAAGAACCGACGCTAGGTACTACTTTGGCCCCCAGTTATCTCCAGAGTGAAGAGCACATGTATTCTGAGTCTTGTACCTGGTTAAATCTCAGTGTTTTTTTTAAATGCGGGGCAAACCGAAGACTTTGTCCTCTCTACATAATAATCGCATGTATAAAATACACAATTTCATTAATTGCCCTGGGTTATATACCTCATTGAATGCACCGCATGTAAGATCCAATATATTGGTTGTACTACAGGCCCATTAAAAGTACGGATTAGAAGACATATCAGATGCGGTCAATCCCCTGGCTACAAATATCTCAGCGGTATCAAATCATTTTCGAATGCTTCATAAAGAAGAGGTCTCGGCACTTAAATTTCAGGGTATTGAGAAAGTGTATAGACCTATCTGGGGGGGAGACCACAGACGAAAATTATTAAACAGGGAATCGTATTGGATATTTATGTTAGAAACTCGACTACCTTTTGGACTTAATCTTAGACAAGATTTGATACTACAATATTAATAATAATTTTGCTTATAGGTTGGACATTGTATATTGCTTGTTTTTATATTAATAATATGTACAGTACATACCAAAAGTTTGGACACACCTTCTCATTTAAAGATTTTTCTGTATTTTCATGACTATGAAAATTGTACATTCACACTGAAGGCATCAAAACTATGAATTAACACTATGACAAGAAAAAAGCAGCTAACAGTCTGCACAACACAACTGATGGTCCCAACCCTATTTATAAGGCAAGAAATCCCACTTATTAAACCTGACAGGGCACACCTGTGAAGTGAAAACCATTTCCGATGACTACCTCTTGAAGCTCATCAAGAGAATGCCAAGAGTGTGCAAAGCAGTCATCAAAGCTAAAGGTGGCTACTTTCAAGAACCTAGAATATAAAACATATTTTCAGTTGTTTCACACTTTTTTGTTAAGTATATAATTCCACATGTGTTAATTCATATTTTTGATGCCTTCAGTGTGAATGTACGATTTTCATAGTCATGAAAATACAGAAAAATCTTTAAATGAGAAGGTGTGTCCAAACTTTTGGTCTGTACTGTATATATGTTACTATTTTTTTTGTTTTTTTCTTCACTTTTGTATATGCTAATGATACATCAGAGGCTAAGGAGCACATGGAAACTATTTTCTCTAATTACAACTTACCTTTATATGCTCACCAGCCCTCAATTCAGACAGACCATGACTAAGACTGCACGTCGAAACGTGTAGGTCAAGATCTTTGTGATCCTTGTAGTGCACCAAGAATTTTATTATGGTGGTAGCAGCATTTTTAATGGCTTAATAAAAGGTATGTTTTATTTAAGTTTATAGTCTAACGCGCTGGATCTTTCCTCCTATTTTCTGATTCATGAACAAGGCTACTCTGGCCGGATCCGAGCAAGGCAAAGACTGCACCACACCCCAATGGTGAGGGGACTTTATCCATTTTTTTTTCTTGTCCTGGCAGTAGTAGTACGAAACTCAGGTCACAGTTGGATTACTTTTTCCTCTGACAAGTGTATTACTGGTAAGTGAAGGCCATGGTGGAATATATGATACAACTCTCATCTCCATTACAGCAGAATGATGTAGCCTCTGATGGCGACATCATCAACCTTGAGGCAGTGTTCTGCACAGTCCACTTCCTCTGCAGCCATACTACTTAATCTTGTACAGAGGGCAATTTCCAAGAATTTTAGCTAGGAAGACATTGTATTTAAACAATGGATGAGGAGGGAGAAAGAAAAAAATAAAAGGGTAGAGAGCTTAGATAGGGGTCACATTTTATTAGAGCATGAAGAGGTAGACTGTCAGAGGACATTAGGTCTGTGGATAGGAAGATCCATGTGTTACAAACAGTGAAGACAAATGAGATCACAGAAATTCAGAAGTTTGCATTTCCAAAAGTAAATGTAGGAAAATGATAGGAAGACTAAAGTGTATATTCACAAATACTAGGGGTGTAGTGAGTGGGATGAACAACTGCCAAAGATTTGATAAAAATCACATGAGAAGTCAAGGAAATTCATTATCCTCCAATGCAGTAATATTCCAGAACTGCAACCTACCCTGAGAACCCAGACGTAAAATGTGTTCAGTGCTCAGGGACATGGTGAAAGTAAGCAAGGCTGAAAACCACCACTGAACAAGACTTATGAGTAGAAATCACAAGGCTGGGCTAAGCAATATCTGAAGACATAGTTTTCAAAGGACTGATGAGATGAGAGTAACTCTTGACAGACCAAATGGATAGGCCTGTGGCTGGACCAGTAACGAACATGGACCTTCACTTTGCCTCAGATGCCAGCAAGATGGAGGTGCAGTACTACTATGGGCTGGAATCATTAAAGATGAGCTAGTAGGACCTTTTTTTTTTGTTTAAGATGGACTCAAAACCAACTCCCAAACCTACTGCCAGCTTTTGTAAGACACTTTCTTCAAGCTGTGGTAAAGGAAAAAGTCTGCATCTTTCAAGTAAACCATGATATTTATGCAAAACAATGCTCTATCATGTGCACAGATGAACTCCACTGCTTGGATAGCCAGTAAAAGCGTTAAAGATGAAAGAATAATGACATGTCCTCCTTGGTCACCTGACCTAAACCCTAATGAGAACTTGTGGGTCCTTCTTAAATGGGATGTTTATCCATTGACTCTGATCACTGAAAAACAGATGAAACGCAAGTGGAACACTGAAGTAAAAATAATGTCTTCCACTTTTCATCGTTGTTTAACCGATCTCCATAAACTTTAGTGGCCTTGTTTGATCAGCAGAACAGATGAAAACCGGACATGCCCGGAGTCACACGGACAAGACACACAGACCGTTTTTAAAATTGATGTGTATATGGATCATTGAAACTCTATGGGTCAGTGTGCTGTCTGTTAAAAAAAAAGGCAGTACGAAGTGACTCCTCTCCAAATGGTAAATAAAAAAATCAATCTTTATTAAGTACATATACAGAATAAAAACAGTTTAAAAAAGTTACTGCAGAGAAAGAACATTCTGGTGATATCATACTGAGAAATTAGTGTGCCTCGCACTAGTTAAATGTTCTCCCTGAGGCTCAAATTGCCTCAAAATAAATAATCTTAATGTTCTAAAATTGTAAATCATATCTAGCAAAAAAATGATAATAAGGGAGAGATATTGCTCATACATTATGTGTTGTTCTGTTAACCCTTTCTCAGGTTTATTTTTATAATCTGATCTCATACATTTTTCTCTATGTGAACTATATTTTCATTTTCTTTTTAGATACTATTTACAATTTTTAGAATTTTCAGAAAATTTATTTTGAGGCAATTTGAACCTCAGAGAGAATATTTATCTAGTGGGAGGCACACTAATTTCTCAATAGAATATCACCGGAATACTCGTTCTATGCTTCTTTAGACTCCTTATTAACATGTCTGACTGTTTATGTTATTCTGTTAAAAAAAATGGACAGCACATGGACGTATACAACTGATATGTGAATGTAGCCTAACACTGAAACATGGGACAAATAGTACTATATATAATATCATGGTCTCAGATATGATGGCTTAACAAACATCATGCTTATATAGAATATTGTGTATAATATTATATAATAAGTAGATGTGGGGACCTGGGGTCTCCCGTGGGCATAATACTACTCAGACAACACAGAGTGAGGGTAAAACAGCGTGGCAATACTTTATTGAACCACCAAACAGACAATAACATATAGAACAGTGCCAGCTAAATAACCAATATGGTGCAAATTACAGAGTCTCACCCTTCTGCTGGCTCACCGGGATTAAAGCCACTGCGGCTTCGGGGCTTCCAGGGCTGACTACCTCCACAAGTGGCACCCCGCTTTGGCAGGCACCCACAGAGAGGAGGTAACGATAAGCTTAGGAAGCTGACAGTCCATAGAGGTACGTGACCAGGTGACTGGAGGGTTCCAACTTGGCTTCTCCAAACGTCTCCATGGGGCCAAGTGACAAGAGGGTCCCAACCTGGCTTCTCTGAACATACCCATGGATAACAGGTGATCGGAGGGTCCCAACCTGGCTTCTCCGATGAGTTGGGAGGTGGGATGAGTTTATCTCTCATTGAGCAGTTAATTGATCTGCATAGTTCGTCCTTCTCTGTTTTGTGAGTCAACAAGTCACAGGGCCCACACAATGGTCAATCAACATATTTAGTAAACATCCATTGTTCAATTACCCTGCATCCATGTCTTGCAAGGTTAGCAGACAATAGGTTGTAGTAAATATCAACTCAAGTGTCAACATCCAGGCTTATACAAACAAAAGTCTGTGTTTCTTGAACAACCAAAGAAAAAACACATAAATTCAAAAGTCAACATAAAGAAAATAGCGTATGTCTCCTGGCCACCTGAATTTACATCTGGATAATTAGGATTTAATGCTGTGTCATCACAGCAGCATTATCTGAATTATATTGGGATTAGATACACTGGTACATGTAACGGGTCTGGGAGGCGGAACCTCTGAGCAACTATACAAGGGGGCGGTCCTTGTAAGGAAGCGGGTGGCTCCCGGGGAAGACGGGCAGGTAGTCACGGCAAGTGACAGGGACAGTCTCTGGGTAGAAGGGCAGGTAGTCACGGCAAGTGACAGGGACAGTCTCTAAGTAGAAGGACGGGTACTCACGGCAAGTGACAGGGACAGTCTCTGGGTAGAAGGACAGCAGGCAGGTGGCTGGTGAGTGCTCCCAGGTGAGCGGGCGAGAGTCTTTGGACAGGCAGGTGGTCACGGCAAGTGACGGCAGAGCCTCCAGGTAGGCTAGCAGGCAGGTAGCAGGTGAGCGCTCCTAGGTGAGCGAGCAAGAGTCTCTGGACGGGCAGGTGGTCACGGCAAGTGACGGCAGAGCCTCCAGGTAGGCTAGCAGACAGGTAGCAGGTGAGCGCTCCCAGGTGAGCAGGCAAGAGTCTCTGGACAGGCAGGTGGTCACGGCAAGTGACAGCAGAGCCTCCAGGTAGGCTAGCAGACAGGTAGCAGGTGAGCGCTCCCAGGTGAGCAGGCAAGAGTCTCTGGACAGGCAGGTTGTCACGGCAAGTGACGGCAGAGCCTCCAGGTAGGCTAGCAGGCAGGTAGCAGGTGAGCGCTCCCAGATGAGCGAGCAGGCTGGTCCATAGACAGACTGACAGGTGTCGGAAGGCAGACCGTCGGACCGCAGGCTTGCAAGCAGGTAAACGGATATCAGGCAGGTATCAAGCAGGAATCTGGCAGGTGACTGGCAGGTAACTGGTAACGGGACCTGAGGGCTGAAGCAGAGTGAAGGCTTTACAACAACATTGCTCGGGCACCTCCATTTTGGAGGAGGTGCCTTATATATGGTGAGGTCCTCCGGCCATTGGCCGGGGACTCCTTAGGACGGTGCGCACGGCCCCTTTAAGAGAGGAGGAGCGCGCGCGCGCCCTAAGCACAGTGGCCGGGAAGCAGCGCGCGCTGCCAGCAGAGCGGGAGGAGGACGCCGGGCACGGAGTGGAGAGATGAGGGGAACAGCGTCCCTGCCTAGCAGGAGGCAGGGTCGCCGACGCTACAGTACCCCCCCCTTTAGGCCCCCCCTTTTTTAGGCCAGACAGAAATTTATCAAGGATGAGAGGGGCATGGATGTTCTCCCGGGGCTCCCACGTTCTCTCCTCAGGACCAAACCCCTTCCAATCTACCAGAAAAAAGTTTTTTCCTCTTACCCTTTTGGTGGCCAGAATGTTTTCTACCTCAAACTCGTTTTCAGCGGAAACCGGAGCAGGAGGCGTACCTGTAGACTTGGAAAAAGAGTTAAGTACCACGGGTTTGAGGAGAGATACATGGAAGGAGTTAGGGATCCGCAAGTTGGCCGGGAGTTTCAATTTATAGGCCACTGGGTTGATTTGTTTGATAACTTCTAGTGGGCCGATGAACCGAGGCCCTAACTTGTAGGAAGGAATCTTGAGCCGGACATACTTGGACGAGAGCCAGACTTTATCTCCAGGACGGAATTGTGGAGGATCCAGGCGTTTTTTGTCAGCGTGTTTTTTCATCCGCTCGGACGACTGAAGGAGTGCGGATCGGGTACTCTCCCAAATGGAGGAAAATTTGCTAACGAGAGATTCCGCAGCCGGATTGTCCACCGAGGTGGAGACGGGAAATGGGATCCGAGGATGCTGACCGAAGACTACAAAAAACGGGGATCTGGAGGAAGATTCGCTCTCGTGATTATTGTAAGAGAATTCGGCCCATGGCAGGAGATCCACCCAGTCTGAATGTTGGGCATTAACGAAGTGCCGGATATAACTGGTCAGGATCTGATTGATCCGCTCCACTTGACCATTGGACTGTGGGTGGTATGCGGAGGAGAAGTCCAGGGTGACGTCTAGCAGCTTACATGTGGCTCTCCAGAAGCGTGAGGTGAACTGAACCACACGATCCGACACGATGTGGAGGGGCAGGCCATGGAGACGGAAGATGTGGCGGATAAAGTCTTTAGCCAGCTCGGGTGCAGACGGGAGGCCTGGCAGGGGAATGAAATGAGCCATTTTGTAAAAGCGGTCAGCGACCACCCAAATGACCGTACAACCGGCAGAGACAGGGAGATCTGTTATGAAGTCCATAGCTATATGCTGCCAGGGGGCAGCAGGTACTGGAAGAGGAAGGAGGCGACCGGCTGGCAGGTGTCTCGGAACCTTGTTGCGGGCGCAGGAACACAGGCAGAAACAAAGTCTATTACGTCCTTGTGCAGGGTAGGCCACCAGTAGTGCCGGGTGATAAGCTGGAGGGTCTTTTACTGACCGACATGGCCAGCAAGCTTAGACGAGTGACCCCAGTGTAGGATCTTCTCCCGATCAGGTACCGTTACGAACGTCTGACCGGGAGGGAGACGATTTAGACTCACGGGGGCCACCTGCATTACTCTGGCGGGATCGATGATGTGTTTAGGTTCCTCCTCAAGATCAGACACCAGGAAGGATCGGGACAAGGCGTCAGCTTTGATGTTTTTGTCAGCCGGGCGAAAATGAAGAACAAAATCAAAGCGAGCAAAAAACAAGGACCACCGGGCTTGGCGCGGGTTAAGTCTCTAGGCACTCTGGAGGTAAGCCAAGTTCTTGTGGTCCGTGTAAATTATTACCAGGTGAAGAGCCCCCTCGAGCAGGTAACGCCACTCCTCCAATGCCAGCTTAATGGCCAATAATTCTCGGTCTCCTATAGAATAGTTGCGCTCGGAAGAGGAGAAAAGTTTGGAGAAGAAGCCGCAAGTTACCATTCTCCCGGAAGACGATTTTTGGGTAAGTACCGCTCCGGCTCCAGAGGAGGAGGCGTCAACTTCCAGGAAGAATTGCTTGTTGCTGTCCGGGCGATGCAGCACCGGGGCGGAAGAGAAAGCCTGTTTTAAGGAAAGAAAGGCTTCCTCAGCTTCGGGCGGCCATTCTCTGGGATTAGTGCCCTTACGGGTGAGCGCAGAGATTGGGGCAGTCCGGGAAGAGAAGTGCGGTATGAAGAGGCGGTAGTAGTTGGCGAAGCCCAGGAACCGCTGAATAGCCTTCAACCCCTCTGGTCGAGGCCACTTCTCGATGGCAGACAGTTTCTCAGGATCCATTCGTAGGCCGGTCTGAGAAATTATGTAGCCCAAAAACGTAAGCGAGGTCTGCTCAAAGAGGCACTTCTCATATTTTGCGTAGAGGTGGTTCTGCCTGAGCCTGAGCAGAACCTGACGAACATCCCTCCGGTGTGTGGGGAGATCTGGAGAGAAGACCAAGATGTCGTCCAGGTACACCACTACGCAGGAGTAGAGAATGTCCCGGAAGATGTCATTGACCAACTCTTGAAAGACGGCGGGAGCGTTACAGAGACCGAAGGGCATTACCAGGTATTCATAGTGGCCGTCCCGCGTGTTGAATACCGTCTTCCATTCATCCCCCTGACGGATACGGACCAGGTTATACGCCCCACGGAGGTCCAGCTTGGTGAAGATTCTAGCCCCCCTCAGACGGTCAAATAATTCCGGAATGAGCGGAAGGGGGTATTTATTCTTCACCGTGATCTGGTTAAGGCCTCTATAGTCTATACAGGGACGGAGTGAGCCGTCCTTCTTTTTGACGAAGAAGAAACCTGCTCCCGCCGGGGAAGTAGATTTCCGGATGAATCCCCGGGCCAGATTCTCCTCAATATATTCTGACATGGATCGGGTCTCAGCAGCGGACAAAGGGTAAATGCGCCCACGGGGAGGAGTAGCGCCGGGCATCAGGTCGATTGGGCAGTCGTATGGTCTATGAGGGGGTAATGTCTCTGCCTCCTTTTTATTAAAGACGTCCGCATACGACCAATAAGGAGCCGGAAGACCAGGTAGATTGGCTGGAGTAGGAGAAGGACGGACAGAATGGACGGGAACTAAACAAGTCTTATGGCAGTCCTGTCCCCAGCAAAGGACTTCTCCGGTCTGCCAATCAAGCACGGGTGCATGTTTCTGAAGCCAAGGTAGGCCTAGCAATAGGGCGTGAGAGAGTCCAGGCAGAACATGAAAGAAGATGCTCTCAGAGTGCAGCATTCCCACCTGCAGGGTTATGGATTCGGTGATGAGTTGGATGGGATGTGGTAAGAGGCCCCCATCCACGGCAGCGACAGATAAGGGTACAGCTAGAGGTTTGGTGGGAATGCGGTATTTCTCTACCAGAGACTGAGAAATGAGATTTCCGGCTGCTCCAGAGTCAAGTTGGGCTAGTTCAAAATAACGGTTCTCCCCGCAGATGATAGAGACCGACAGCAACAGAGATGGAGAGGGTTTACTCTTGTCTAGGACGACCTCTCTGAGCGATCCTAGACACAGGCGTTTCCCGACCTCTCCGTGCAGGAACGGATCCGGTGTTCCTTACTGCCACAGTAGAAGCAGCTCCCCTCGGCGCGTCGTAACTCTTGACGGGTTTTGACCATCTTGGTCTAGTCGACCTGCATAGGCTCGGGTGAGTGTGCCTGGGGAGTAGCGGGAGAAGGGACAGGTTTCTGAAAGGTAGGGGCTAGACGTGGAAACCTCCTCTCACAGGTGACCTCTTTGGCGCGTTCCTGGAACCGGATGTCAATCCGGGTGGCAAGAGTTATTAAGTCGTCGAGAGTGGTAGGTATGTCCCGACCGGCGAGTTCATCTTTAATACGGCCGGACAGACCCTCCCAAAAGACAGACACCAGGGCGTCGTTATCCCAGGCCAGCTCCGAAGCAAGGGTACGGAACCGTATGGCATATTGGCCCACGGTGAGATTTCGTTGATGGAGGCGTAGCAGAGATGATGCGGATGAGGTCTTCCGTCCGGGTTCGTCGAAGACTTTCCGGAAAGCTGTGAGAAAGGCTGGCAGGTTGGACACCAGGGGGTCTCCTCTCTCCCATAGAGGATTTAGCCAAGCCAGTGCCTCCCCCATGAGATGGGACATGATGAAGGCTACTTTGGCCCGGTCGGAGATAAACTGGTGGGACAGGAGTTCAAAGTGCAGGGTGCACTGGTTTATGAAGCCCCGAGCTTGAGCGGGGTCACCTCCGAAGCGAGGAGGTGCAGAAAGCCGGGGTCTGGAGCCAGGATGCCATGGTATTGGTGGGCAGCGGCGCTGCCGGGCTGCGAGTCATGACACTAGCGGTGGTTGCTGGTGGAGCAGTCAGAGTGTCCAGGCGAGAGTTGACATTCCGCAGCTGACTCAGGATGGACTCCTGTTGGGACCTCTGACGGGACAGTTCATGACATAGGTCCGAGAGCGAGGGAGCTTGGGTGCCACCGGGTTCCATGGCCTGAGCAAACTGTAACGGGTCTGGGAGGCGGAACCTCTGAGCAACTATACAAGGGGGCGGTCCTTGTAAGGAAGCGGGTGGCTCCCGGGGAAGACGGGCAGGTAGTCACGGCAAGTGACAGGGACAGTCTCTGGGTAGAAGGACAGGTAGTCACGGCAAGTGACAGGGACAGTCTCTGGGTAGAAAGGCAGGTAGTCACGGCAAGTGACAGGGACAGTCTCTGAGTAGAAGGACGGGTACTCACGGCAAGTGACAGGGACAGTCTCTGGGTAGAAGGACAGCAGGCAGGTGGCTGGTGAGCGCTCCCAGGTGAGCGGGCGAGAGTCTTTGGACAGGCAGGTGGTCACGGCAAGTGACGGCAGAGCCTCCAGGTAGGCTAGCAGGCAGGTAGCAGGTGAGCGCTCCCAGGTGAGCGAGCAAGAGTCTCTGGACGGGCAGGTGGTCACGGCAAGTGACGGCAGAGCCTCCAGGTAGGCTAGCAGACAGGTAGCAGGTGAGCGCTCCCAGGTGAGCAGGCAAGAGTCTCTGGACAGGCAGGTGGTCACGGCAAGTGACAGCAGAGCCTCCAGGTAGGCTAGCAGACAGGTAGCAGGTGAGCGCTCCCAGGTGAGCAGGCAAGAGTCTCTGGACAGGCAGGTGGTCACGGCAAGTGACGGCGGAGCCTCCAGGTAGGCTAGCAGGCAGGTAGCAGATGAGCGCTCCCAGGTGAGCGGGCAGGCTGGTCCATAGACAGACTGACAGGTGTCGGAAGGCAGACCGTCGGACCGCAGGCTTGCAAGCAGGTAAACGGATATCAGTGTAACGGGTCTGGGAGGTGGAACCTCTGTGCAACTATACAAGGGGGCAGTCCATGTAAGGAAGCGGGTGGCTCCCAGGGAAGACGGGCAGGTAGTCACGGCAAGTGACAGGGACAGTCTCTGGGTAGAGGGGCAGGTAGTCACGGCAAGTGACAGGGACAGTCTCTGGGTAAAAGGACGGGTACTCACGGCAAGTGACAGGGACAGTCTCTGGGTAGAAGGACAGCAGGCAGGTGGCTGGTGAGCGCTCCCAGGTGAGCGGGTGAGAGTCTTTGGACGGGCAGGTGGTCACGGCAAGTGACGGCAGAACCTCCAGGTAGGCTAGCAGACAGGTAGCAGGTGAGCGCTCCCAGGTGAGCAGGCAAGAGTCTCTGGACCGGCAGGTGGTCACGGCAAGTGACGGCAGAGCCTCCAGGTAGGCTAGCAGACAGGTAGCAGATGAGCGCTCCCAGGTGAGCAGGCAAGAGTCTCTGGACAGGCAGGTGGTCACGGCAAGTGACGGCGGAGCCTCCAGGTAGGCTAGCAGGCAGGTAGCAGATGAGCGCTCCCAGGTGAGCGAGCAGGCTGGTCCATAGACAGACTGACAGGTGTAGGAAAGCAGACCGTCGGACCGCAGGCTTGCAAGCAGGTAAACGGATATCAGGCAGGTATCAAGCAGGAATCAGGCAGGTAACTGGCAGGTAACAGGCAGGAATCCGGCAGGTGACTGGCAGGTAACAAGCAGGAATCTGGCAGGTGACTGGCTGGTAACTGGTAACGGGACCTGAGGGCTGAAGCAGAGTGAAGGCTTTGCAACAACATTGCTCGCGCACCTCCATTTTGGAGGAGGTGCCTTAAATATGGGAGGTCCTCCGGCAATTGGCCGGGGACTCCTTAGGACGGCGTGCGCGGTCCCTTTAAGAGAGGGGGAGCGCGCGCGCGCCCTAGGCACACTGCCGGGGAAGGAGCGCGTGCCGGAAGCAGCGGCGAGAGAATCGCTGGAGGACGCCGCGCCAGGAGCGGGGAGGTGAGAGGGACGGCGTCTCTGCCTAGTACGGGGCAGAGACACCGATGCTACAATCAGGCAGGTATCAAGCAGGAATCTGGCAGGTGACTGGCAGGTAACTGGTAACGGGACCTGAGGGCTGAAGCAGAGTGAAGGCTTTGCAACAACATTGCTCGGGCACCTCCATTTTGGAGGAGGTGCCTTATATATGGTGAGGTCCTTCGGCCATTGGCCGGGGACTCCTTAGAAGGGCGCGCGCGGCCCCTTTAAGAGAGGGGGAGCGCGCGCGCGCCCTAAGCACAGTGGCCGGGAAGCAGCGCGCGCTGCCAGCAGAGCGGGAGGAGGACGCCGGGCACGGAGTGGAGAGGTGAGGGGAACAGCAGGAGGCAGGGACGCCGACGCTGCAGTACAATAGCACAACACTGAAACATGTTAGACATGTTAGATAAATCGCTGAATATACAGCATCAAATGTGATAGGATTTGATACACCAACTAAATAGCACAAATGATAGGCTCAGATATACAGGCCCAATAGACGGCATGGCACATAATAGGCTTAGATATATTAGCTAAGCAGCACAATATCATACACAATAGAATTAAATACAACAGGTCAATGGATAAGTAGAACTATCTAAGTTATGATTGCATGCTATTACAAATAATAGGCTTAGATACACTGGTTCTGAAGCAGTGTATTACTGCATCACATATTATAGGCTTAAAGTGACTCTGTCAGCACAGAATGACTTTTCAAACTAAATCACACCACTCGGTGCATCATTGGGGCCAATCATTTAAATACATCTTCCCACCTGTTTGCTTTCCATCTACAGTGGGTACGGAAAGTATTCAGACCCCTTTCAATTTTTCACTCTGTTTCATTGTAGCCATTTGGTAAATTCTAAAAAGTTCATTTTTTTCTCATTAAAAAACACTCTGCACCCCATCTTGACTGAAAAAAAAACAGAAATGTAGAAATTTTTGAAAATTTATTATAAAAAGAAAAACTGAAATATCACATGGTCATAAGTATTCAGAGCCTTTGCTCAGTATTGAGTAGAAGCACACGTTTGAGCTAGTACAGCCATGAGTCTTCTTGGGAAAGATGCAACAAGTTTTCCACACCTGGATTTGGCGATCCTCTGCCATTCTTCCTTGCAGATCCTCTCCAGTTCCATTAGGTTGGATGGTGAACGTTGCTCAATTGGGTTTAGGTCAGGGCTCTCTCTGGGCCAGTCAAGAATGGTCACAGAGTTGTTCTGAAGCCACTCCTTTTGTTATTTTAGCTGTGTGCTTAGGGTCATTGTCTTGTTGGAAGGTGAACCTTCGGCCAAGTCTCAGGTCCAGAGCACTCTGGAAGAGGTTTTCATATAGGATATCTCTGTACTTGGCCACATTCATGTTTCCTTCAATTGCAACCAGTCATCCTGTCCATTCAGCTGAAAAACACCCCTATAGCATGATGCTGCAACCACCATGTTTCACTGTTGGGATTGTATTGGACAGGTGATGAGCAGTGCCTGGTTTTCTCCACACATACCACTTAGAATTATCACCAAAAAGTTCTATCTTCGTCTCATCAGACCAGAGAATCTTATTTCTCATAGTCTGGGAGTCCTTCATGTGTTTTTGAGCAAACTCTATGCGGGCTTTCATATGTCTTGCACTGAAGAGAGGCTTCCGTTGGGCTACTCTGCCACAAAGGCCTGACTGGTGGAGGGCTGCAGTGATAGTTGACTTTGTGGAACTTTCTCCCATCTCCCTACTGCATCTCTGGAGCTCAGCCACAGTGATCTTGGGGTTCTTCTTTTCCTCTCTCACCTAGGCTCTTCTCCCACGATTGCTCAGTTTGGCTGGATGGCCAGGTATAGGAAGACTTCTGGTGGTCCCAAACTTCGTCCATTTAAGGATTATGGAGGCCACTGTGCTCTTAGGAACCTTGAGTAATGCAGACATTTCTTTGTAACCTTGGCCTGATCTGTGCCTTGCCACAATTCTGTCTCTGAGCTCCTTGGGCAGTTCCTTTGAGCTCATGATTCTCATTTGGTCTGACATGCACTGTGAGCTATGAGGTCTTATATAGACAGGTGTATGCCTTTCCAAATCAAGTCCTATCAGTTTAATTAAACACATCTGGACTCCAATGAAGGAGTTGAACCATCTCAAGGAGGATCACAAGGAAATGGACAGCATGTGACAAATGAAAAATGTAAAGGGGTCTGAATACTTTCCGTACCCACTGCATCTCCAACCTTCTCTGGCTCTATGAAGCCATACCTGTCAATCAAATAAGGGGGGAGGGTGGAGATAGAGGGACAACAAGCAGGTGGGAAGGTGTATTTATGTGATTGGCCTCGCCATGAAGCACCAAGTTGCAGGACTTAGTTTGAACAGTCATTCTGTGCTGACAGAGTCCCTTTAAATTCACCTTACTAACACAAAAATTATATGCTCAGATATAACAAATAAGTAATATCAAAATTATCATTGGTTTGGATGTGCAGTATGTGTGAAGCAATAAAGTGTTGGTTGGTAGGCTTTGGCATATGAGCACATCAACCCAGTAATAAATGATCTTGAGATTGGATGCACCAGCTGGATGCACTATATCAACACAATATGAAGCAGGATAGGCTTAGATATTTTTGCTCAACAGAGAGCATCACACTCAATAGTCTCAGATACAGTGCCTATTCAGCACAGCATCATGTATAATATATTTAGGTATACACAGCTAAGCTGCACAATATCATAAAGGATATATACTCCTCAACCATTGTATCAAAATCAAAAATTGTAACACAAAGAAGGAAAAATCATAGAGTTATAAAAATCACAGAATTTGCAAATCATGACAATGATATGCAAATGATGAAAAAGTGGAAACAAAATTTTTAAAATATCTTGATTTATTCAATTTTGAGTATGAGTGAAATGCCTGGAAATATATGCACTAGCATGCTGTGGTATGCTATCAATCAGGTTAATAATGGTTATCTGAGGAATGTTCTGCTATGCTCAAGGTACTTGGGCATGGAAATCATCAATATCCACGGCTGGGAGCTCCTTTTGCAATTGACAATCAATGATGTCTGAAATGTGTTCAATGGTAGAAAAGTCTAAAGATTCTGAAAGTTATGGTAGCGCTTATAGACCACACAGGAAGTTCTAGTGTTGAAAATTGGCTCCTCTGAAGCTTTGGAGCAATGGCTATGCCACTGGTTACCCAATGGACCAATACCATCAAAGGATCTTCCTACACAAGATCATTAACATCCAAAAAATATATGGGAATATGAGCCATAAATAGAAATCACAAAAATCTTTAATAAATTTTAACAACACATAGAAGCTTTAAAAACAGAGAATCAAACATAGGCAAGGCCGTACCAATAGGTCATAAAAACAGCATTGGTAGTCACTAAATATATGAATATATATACAACAGACTGAACTCCACACAAATATTAATAACAATTGTGGTGGAATATAATCCTACCTAGAAGAGAAGAATGGTGGAGACAATTAGGGGAAAAAGAAATATTCCTAAGGAAGATGTCTGCCAAATAGCATATGCAACAGGCGAATGACCACTACACAGGCTTAACTCCTGATAAAGAAACCTTAACATGCATATATCCTTAAGGCTGTGTGCCCACGATGCGTTTTTTAAGCGTTTCCGCAGTGGCAAAAACGCTGCAGAAACGCTTAAAAAACACTTGGTAGAAGGTCTGCAATGTTCCCCAATGATAATCCGAATGTGCTGTGCACATGCTGCGGAAATTTCCGCTGCCGATTATCATTGCGGAAAAAAACGCACCACTACCAATTATTTTGCGGAAGAGCTGTGTTTTCGCCGCCATTGACTTGCATTGGATTGATTGGATTCCGCATCACTGCATCTGTACATGCAGAATCCATGCGTTCCAATGTGCGGATGGTACCCATATGTGGAGGACAGGAGACTCTCCTCCGGACCCGGGTACCATAGAACTTGTGAAAAAAAGAATAAAATAAAAAATAAATGTTATATTTACATTCTGATGGCCCCCGCTCTCCTTGTCTTCACTTGCCGGCAGATCGCGGTGGACTGAAGGACCTGCGCTGACGTCATAGTCATGTGACGGCAGGTCCTTCAGTGTAGCGTACCGCGAGCTGCCGGCAAGCCAGGACGGAGAGAAGCAAGACTGCGGGGGCCATCGGAAGGTAAGTATAGATTTATTTTTTATTTTATACCATTCTTATACCATTCTTTAGGTCACAGTATATAAAACCATGCCTTTTGCAAGGATTTACATAGTGTGACCAAGTTGACAAGCACTTTCCAAGTGATGCTAAAATCACTTGGAAAGCGCTTGTCAACCCGCATGCGGAAATGCATGTGAAGAACGCTTCACATCCTCATGTCCCTGGCAGGTAAAACGCATGTACAATCCGCATGCGTTTTTTCTGCCAGTGCGATGCAGAAACGTTTAGGAAAAAATCCTGAGCATTTCTGCTTCGTGGGCACATAGCCTTAGGCAGCTGTCTGCCAAAAAAGTAGATAAAAGTGTAGCCACATCACAGTAACTGAAACAGTCCATTCATTCCCGAGACCAAGTGACGGATAATGTCACTGTGATTTTCATGCTGATTTTCACCTATCTTATCTGGCATTATCCATCACTTGGTCTCAGGAATGAATTGTCTCTTTCAGTTGCTGTGATGTGGCTACACTTTTATCTACTTTTTTGGCAGACAGCTGCCTAAGGCTGTGTGCCCACGATGCGTTTTTAATGCGTTTCCGCAGTTTTTTTGCAGCTCCGGAAACGCATTAAAAACGCATGGTAGAAGGGCAGCAATGTTCCCCAATGATAATCCGCATGTGCTGTGCACATGCTGCGGAAATTTCCGCTGCGGATCATCATTGTGGAAAAAAACGCAGCACTACCAATTATTTTGCGCAAGCGCTGCGTTTTTACTGCCATTGACTTGCATTGAGCCGCTTCAAATCCGCAAGTATGTAAAACTACTTGCGGAATTGAAGAGCATTTGCTGCGATTTTGGATCACAAGACCGCAGCAAATGGGAAGTGACCTCATGCGGGGGCGTTCCAGCCTTCCCAGACCATCCCATAAATCCAGGAAGACGAGAATCCCATACCATTCCCGTCTTCCTGGATCATGGCTGAGCACCTGGGGTGGTACAAGCGGATGGAGCTGAATGTCCCGCTCATGATTAGTGTGGTAGGTGTCTGCGGTGCGGGGTGTCTGCGGTGCGGGGTGTCTGTGGGGTGTCTGCGGGGTGTCTGCGTGCAGGCAGACATAGGCCGATGTGACACTACTACTCCCATTGGCCTATATCTGTCCCCCGTCCACTCGTGCCAGCAGGATCAGCTCGATGGGAGCAGTAGTTCCCATCAGCCTGATCCTGCTATTTAAATTGCCCTACTATGTCCTTTAAACTGCCCTGTATGTTATTTTGGCCCCCATAGGTTTATATTTTTGCCCCTATACATGTTTTATTTTTTTAGGCCTCCATATTTTTTTTTGTTTTTGGTCCCCAATAAATTTTAAATACATTTAATTGGTGGTCTGTGGTTACCTAAAATAAATTAGTTTATACATTACCTGTCCCCGTCGATCGCCACCTAAAATAAAGTAAAAAATAAAAAAATACACCTATACTCACCTAGACACTAGTGTTGAGCGATACCTTCCGATATCGAGAAATATCGGATCGGATTGTATCGGACCAATACCCAAAAAATATCCGATATCGCCGATTCCGATACCGGAAACCAATGCAAGTCAATGGGACACAAATATCGGAATGAAAATAAACCCTTTCTTTCCTTGTAGGTTAATTCTACATGAAGGAAAACAACTAAGAATAATGTAGAATGTATTGGGGGAGGTGGGGGAGACAATAAAGGCATAGAGGTTTAGCCCAATCAAATGGAATAGCAGGAATTAATATTTTTTTTAAGACGTTCTGAGTTACGGAAATATTGACTATGTTAAGTTTTTTTATATTTTGTCAGATATTTATGTTTCACTACTTCCATGCTCTTCAACTTCTTTTTTACTTCTCCCACACTTTCTCCTTCATCATCCTCAGCATCAGCATCTTTTTCATCAACTTCTTCACTTTCTTCATCTTCTTCTTCTCCACCTTCTTTTTATTATTCTTTTTTTTACATTCTTCATATTCTTCTTATTCAACTATTTTTCTTCTTCATATTCTACTTCTTCATCTTCTTCATATTCTTCTTCTTCATCATATTCTTATTTGTGACAGGCATTCCTGTAGTTGTTATCTATAAAAGTTTGAACATTACACCTTCCGTTCTGCCCGTCACAAAAGATTTACAACAGGATTTGTCCGCGTTCAGTTTGGCCTGCAGCAGCAGGTCTTTTCCAGGGGCACCACGAGGAGGAACGGACTCACCCCCATACACTGCTTAGTCTTCTTCTGCTTATAATTTAGATAATATCTTTTGCTCTGATTTTTAGTATTATGCTTAATGTTCTTCTGCTTTTTGTTCTGCAGCTTCTTGTACTTCTGCTTCTTGGTTTTCTGTCTCTTGTTCTTCTGTATCTTGGTGGTTGTCTTCTTGTTCTTTGTCCTCTTGGTCATCTTCTTCAGGGTCATCTTCTTGGTCTTCTTCGGGGTGGTCTTCAGGGTCCTCGTCAGGGAGATCCAGAGTGATTACCAAGAACCATATCAAAAAGCTTGAACTTGGAAATGTAGCAGAAGGTACAAGAAGGCTGAGGAACTGCCGAGAACCAGCTGACGGTACTGGAACCCGGATGGGTAGCAGAAGGTACAAGAGCCAATGGAACTACCGAGAACAAGCTGACGATACTGGAACTCGGTTACTAAGCTGGAGGTACCTGTGCCAGAAAGCACCACCAAGGACCAGCAGACGTTGGTGGAACTTGGATACCGAGAAGGAGGCACCTAAGCCAAAGGCCCTGCCGAGAACCAGCTGACGGTACTGGAATTTGGATGGGTAACAGAAGGCACCCATGAAAAAAAAAGTTGCAAGGCCGTGAGCCGGCCGCAGTTACCGAAACCCACAGTCCTACAGGGGGTGCTTGTCCTATTGGCACTATGGAACCAGCCTTCATTGCCAAATCCCGCAGCCCACATAGGAGTCACCTAAACTGCAGGCACCATAGAGTCGGCTAACCCGACCGCAACACGACAGGACAACGCATTGGAGGCAAAGTGTCGTTGACACTACCCGGAAACAGCTGGCGTGCTGGAACCAGGCTGGGCAAGAGGGAGTACCCATGCCAAAGACACTGCTGGGAAACAGCTATCGGTGCTGGAAACCAGGGTGCATACTAAAAACAGAGTGGAGCCAGAGGCCTAATTGGAGCAACTTTAAAATCAGTAGTAGACTAGTAGTGTGAATGTGGACAGAGCAGGAGAAATTGCCGTACACACAGCAGGGGAACAGCTGATGTTACTGAACCCCAATAACACGGTAGCAAGTGTTGACTGTGCAGACGGCACTTCTGAGCGCCAACTGGTGGTGTTGGAGCTGAGGGATAATACTGAAAACAGAGGAGCCAGAGGCGTAATTGAAGCAACTTTAAAATCTGTAGTAGTGTGAATGTGGACAGAGCAGGAGAATTTGCCGGACACACAGCAGGGGATCAGCTAACGTTACTGAACCCCAATAACACGGCAGCAAGTGTTGACTGTGCAGACGGCACTTCTGAGTGCCAACTGGCGGTGTTGGAGCCCAGGGTAAATACTAAAAACAGAGGAGCCAGAGGTGTAATTGGAGCAAGTTTTAAATTAGTAGTAGAGTGGATGTGGACAGAGCAGGAGAATTTGCCGGACACACAGCTGGGGATCAGCTGACGTTACTGAACCCTAATAACACTGGAGCAAGCATTGACTGTGCAGACGGCACTTCTGAGCAGCAACTAGCGGTGTTGGAGCCCAGGGTAAATACTAAAAACAGAGGAGCCAGAGGTGTAATTGGAGCAAGTTTTAAATTAGTAGTAGAGTGGATGTGGACAGAGCAGGAGAATTTGCCGGACACACAGGTGGGGATCAGCTGACGTTACTGAACCCCAATAACACTGGAGCAAGCTTTGACTGTGCAGATGGCACTTCTGAGCAGCAACTGGCGGTATTGGAGCTCAGGGATTACAGTTCAGGTGGTAGAAACATGAACACAACAGGAGACTTGGATACTGTTGCCAATCAATTATTTATTCTGGAAGAGGACTAGCAAATTCATGCAAGATCCAGGCCTTGTTCATTTTCAGAAAAGTAAGCCGGTCAACGTTATCGGAGGATAGGCGCATGCGACGGTCTGTTAGTACACCACCTGTGGCACTAAAGACGCGTTCCGATAATACACTAGCAGCAGGGCAAGCCAGCACCTCCAATGCATACTGGCTGAGCTCTGGCCATGTATCCAGCTTAGAGACCCAAAACTTGAAGGGGGAAGAGCCGTATGGGAGTACACTGAGAGGGCAAGACATGTAGTCTGTCACCATCTGACGGAAACGTTGCCTCCTGCTGACTGGAGCCGTCTGTGATGGTGTAGACATTTGTGGCGGCGGGGACACAAAACTTTGCCACATTTGGTCCATACTGGTCTTGCCTTGTGCTGAGGCACTGCTTCTGCTCCCTCTTTGTGCAGAGCTTCCTCCACTGCCTCGACGCACTGAGCTGCTTTGTAAAGCACTAGCAGCACTGCTCTCGGTTGGAATGGAGAACATGATGGAGTGCACCAGTGCGTCTTGGTACTCCCGCATTTTACACTCCCGGTTCAACCGTGTTATGAGGCTTTGTAAGTTGTCCCGGTAGCGAGGATCTAGGAGGGTGGACACCCAATAATTAGCCGTGTTGAGAATGTGGGCGATGCGGCGGTCATTTCTCAGGCACTGCAGCATGAAATCAACCATGTGCTGCAGACTGCCAACTGGCCAAGAAACGCTGTCCCCTGCTTGAGGCGTGATCTCTGCCTGCTCTGCATCACCCCACCCTCGCTCTAGATACTGACTACTAGAGCATTGTGTACCTCCCTCCTCTGGACAGATGTCATCCTCCTCCATTGACTCCTCCTCATCCTCCTCACAAAGTGTCCCCAGCCTAGGCCTTTGTGAGGAACCACGTTGCGCAGACTGTACAGAAGCAGATGGCATTTGTGACTCCTCATCCTCCACCTCTTCCAAAACCTCCTCCCTTAGTGCTTGCAGTGTTTTTTCAAGCAGGCAGATAAGGGGGATAGTCATGCTGACTAGTGCATCATCTGCACTCGCCATCCGCGTGGAATAATCGAAGGCACGCAAAACGTGGCAAATGTCCTTCAAAGAGGCCCACTCAGTGGTGGTGAAGTGTGAACGGCACGCACTGCGACTTGTTTGCGCCTGCTGCAGCTGGTACTCCATTACTGCTGCCTGCTGCCCACACAACCTCTCCAACATATGTAATGTTGAATTCCATCTGGTGGGTAGGTCACATATGATGCGATGTTCCGGAAGACGTAATCGGCGCTGCAGAGCTGCAATGCGCGTTGCTGGAATGCCGCAAGTGAGCGCTCTCTATGCGGACCTTGTGAAGCAGTGCATCAAGATCTGGATAGTCCCTCAAAAAACTCTGCATGACCAAGTTGAGCACATGTGCCAGACATGAGATGTGAGTGAGGTTGCCTAGGCCCAGAGCTGCCACAAGATTTCGGCCATTGTCACACACTACCATGCCTGGCTGGAGATTCGCTGGCACAAACCACACGTCGCTCTGCTGCTTGATGGCATTCCAGAGCTCCTGCGCTGTGTGGCTTCGATTCCCCAAAGAAATTAATTTTAATACGGCCTGTTGACGTTTGGCCACGGCTGTGCTCATATCGGTCATCATAACAGGTAACCGTTCACGGGTCGATGTGGAGGTAGACCGTGACGGCTCCTGAAGCACTGATTCAGAGGAACTGGAGTATGAGGAGGAGTCAATGTGTACAGACTGGATTCCTGCAATCCTTGGAGTTGGCAGAACACGTACAGCGCCACTCTCAAGATCTGTACCCGGCTCCACAACATTTACCCAATGGGCAGTGAGGGAAAGGTATCGTCCCTGTCCATGCTTACTGGTCCACACAACGGTGGTCAGGTGGACCTTGCTACTGATGGCGTTTTGTAGCGCTTGTTTAATTTTTTGCAGGGCAGGGACGGCTTGCCTGCTGAAATAAAAGCGTCTGGGCACGTTGTATTGTGGGACTGCCAATGCCATAAAGTTACGGAAGGTGTCAGTCTCCATCAGCCTGAATGATAGCATCTCAAGGGCCAGTAGTTTTGCAATGCCAGCATTCAGAGCCTGTGCTCGGGGGTGGTTGGCCGAGTATGGGTGCCTTTTCTCCCATGCCTGTGCTAACGATGGCTGTAGACTGGCCTGGGAGTGTGAGGATGACAGGGAAAGTGGTGCTGTGGGTGGACTTACACTGTGTCTCTGTACAGCAGTGCCAGAGGTTCTTCCATGGCGATCCTGTGAGGAAGCCGAACCAGCTGTGTGTGAGCTGGAGGAAGAGGCTACAACTAGTGTTGAGCATTCCGATACTGTAATATCAGGTATCGGCCGATATTCGCGGTATCGGAATTCCGATACTTAATTCCGATACTTTTACAATATCGGATACCGGAATCGGAAGTTCCCATAATGCCTGCGCTCTGCAGTGTCTGTGAAGGATGACAAGTTGGATGGCAGCGCGATCCAGCCTGTCATCAGAATGCCATCCCAGCGGGGGAGAATTCTCCTGATTGTTTAAAAGCCGGCGGGCGGTATAAAGCCGCCGGCTTTTAAACAATCACACAGCCCCATACTGCTTCCCCGCAGCCTCCCACCCTGATCCTCCGCTCCCCTCGCCACCTCCCATCCCGATCGTAAGTTAGGACCGGGCGGGGAGCGCAGCTCCAAGGAGCGGGGAGTGAAGGACCCGGGCGGGGAAGCCGTCAGTGAAAAGACTTCACCGCCGGCTTTCCCGTTCGGTGCTGCGCTTTCCCGCCGGTTATTTCAAATGAACAGCTGAGGTATCAGCTGATGCCGATCAGCTGTTCATTTGAATTAGCCGCGGTGCCCTCAGAGGGTTCATGTGAGTTCATGCTTGACTGCATGAACTCACATGAACTTTCCCACGGCCGCACAGGTCAGCCTCACCTCCCAGACGATCAGACCGTCATGATTAGTGTGTGTGCGGGTGTGTGTGCGGGGTGTGTGTGCGGGGTGTGTGTGTGCGATGTTTGTGCGGGTGTGCGCGGTGTCTGTGCGATGTCTGCGGGTGTGTGCGGGGTGTGTGCGCGATGTTTGTGCGGGTGTGCGCGGTGTCTGTGCGATGTCTGCGAGTGTGTGCGGTGTCTGTGCGGGTGTGTGTGCGCGGTGTCTGTGCGATGTCTACGAGTGTGTGCGTGCAGGCAGACATAGGCCGATGTGACACTACTACTCCCATCGGCCTATGTTTGTCCCCCGTCCACTCCTGCCAGCAGGATTAGCTCGATGGGAGCAGTAGTTCCCATCAGCCTGATCCTGCTATTTAAATTGCCCTACTGTGTCCCCAATAAATGTTAAATACATGTCATTGGTGGCCAGTGGTTACCTAAAAGAAATTAGTTCATACATTACCTGTCCCCGCCGATCGCCACCTAAAATAAAGTAAAAAATAAAAAACTACACCTATACTCACCAAGACACCTAATTCCCCGAAGCCATCGATCTCCTGTAATAAAATATAAAATAATAAACCACAACCTTATCCTTACCCCTCCGTAGCAGTCCACGAGTGTCCCACGAAGATCTCCAGTTGTGTGTTTTATTTCAAATAAATTATTTTTTTCTGGGTGTAGTGTGTTTTTTCTTTTTAACACTTTGTAGGTTAGTAATGGGGGTGTCTTATAGACGCCCATCATTACTAACCTGGGCTTCATGGCAGCTGGCGCTGACATGAACCCCACCACTATTACCCCCTGCCACCGCACCAGGGCAGCGTGGAAGAGCGAGGCTAAGTGCCAGAGTTGGCGCATCCTATGGATGCGCCATTTCTGGGGTGGCTGACGACTGGTGTTTCTAGCCTGGGAGGGGGCCAATATTCATGGCACCCTTCCTGGGCTATTAATATCAGCCCCCAGCTGTCTGCCTAGCCTTTGCTAGCTATTAAAATAGGGGGGACCCCACGTCATTTTTTTGGGGGGGGTCCCCCATTTTAATAGCTAGTAAAGGCTAGGTATTCAGCTGGGGGCTGATATTAGTAGCCTGGGAAGCTCCGTGGGTTTTACCCCCTTCCCAGGCTTCAAACATCTGCCCCAGCCGTCTGCTTAACCTCCGCTAGAGACTAAAATTATGGGGGATCCCACGCCATTTTTTTTTTAAATAAATCCATTATTTTAACACTAAATGACATTTGAGGAGTTAATAAAGATGCAGTCCCTAAATTATTATTTATTTTTTAATTAATTTGTCCCAAAACTTTTGACGTGGGCTTCGCCATATTTTTGTATGCCAGCCAGGTACAGCATCCAGCTTCTATGAACGCGCCATTTTCCGGGGCGGCTGCGGACTGCAATTTTCAGCGGGGGGCAGAAAGCTTGGGCCTCCCTGCGCTGCAGATTCCATCCCCCAGCTGCCTAGTTGTACCTGGCTGGACACAAAAATAGGGAGAAGCTCCACGTTTTTTTTTTTTTAATTATTTCATGAAATTCATGGAATAATTAAGAAAAAAAGGGCTTCCCTATATTGTTGTGTCCAACCAGGTACAAATAGGCAGCTGGTGGTTGGGGGCAGCCCGTTCCTGCCTGCTGTACCTGGCTGGACCCAAATATAGTGCAAAGCCCCACGTCAATTTTTTTTTAATTATTTCAGGAAATTCATGAAATAATTAAAAAAAAATTATGTGGGGCTTCGCCCTATATTTGTGTCCAGTCAGGTACAGCAGGCAGGAACGGGCTGCCCCCAACCACCAGCTGCCTATTTGTACCTAGCCGGACACAACAATATAGGGAAGCCCTTTTTTTCTTAATTATTCCATGAATTTCATGAAATAATTAAAAAAAAAAATACGTGGGGCTTCGCCCTATTTTTGTGTCCAGCCAGGTACAACAAGGCAGCTGGGGGCTGGAATCCGCAGCGCAGGGAGGCCCAAGCTTTCTGGGCCCCACCCGCTGCAAATTGCAGTCCGCAGCCGCCCCGGAAAATGGCGCGTTCATAGAAGCGCCATCTTCTGGCGCTGTACCCAACTCATCCAGGGCCCTGGTGCGGTGGCTCACTGGGTAATAAAGGGGTTAAGGCCAGCTTGGCATTATCAGCTGGCCCTAAGCCCGAAATTCATGGGGTCACGCCAATATTAGACATGACCACCATGAATTTCTAGTAAAGTATTTAAAAAAAACACAAACACCCAGAAAAAAGTCCTTTAATTGAAATAAAGACACAATTCTTTATTGTTCTAAATTAAACCATACTTACAGTCACGTCCATTCCAGCTGAAGCCAACGATCTCCTGCAATAAAAGTAAAATAATAAAGCAACCTCATCCTTACCTTTCCATGGTTCCCAGGACAGCTTCAGCTCTGCTACATCGAGATGACAGGCTGGACCGCAGCAGAACGCTGCCATCCAGCCTGTCATCCCGCAGACACTGAGAAGCGCAGGCATGCTTGCGCTCCTCAGTGTCTCGCTGTGACGGCATCCAGATGAGCCGAGGTCATGTCCAATGAACTCAGCTCACCTCATGCACGTCACTGACAGCGTGGGAAAATTCTCCTGCACTCAGCGCTTCAGCGTGAGAATTTTCCCACGCTGTCAGTGACGTGCATGAGGTGCGCCGAGTTCATTGGACATGACCTCACCTCATGCACGTCACTGACAGCGTGGGAAAATTCTCACGCTGAAGCGCTGAGTGCAGGAGAATTCTCCCACGCTGTCAGTGACGTGCATGAGGTGAGCCGAGTTCATTGTCGGCTCATCTGGATGCCGTCACAGCCAGACACTGAGGAGTGGAAGTATGCCTGCGCTTCTCAGTGTCTGCGGGATGACAGGCTGGATGGCAGCGTTCTGCTGCGGTCCAGCCTGTCATCTCGATGTAGCAGAGCTGGAGCCGTCGTGGGAGCCATGGAAAGGTAAGGATGAGGTTGCTTTATTATTTTTCTTTTATTTCAGGAGATCGTTGGCTTCAGCTGGAATGGGCGTGATGGTAAGTATGGTTTAATTTAGAACAATAAGAATTGTGTGTTTATTTCAATTAAAGGACTTTTTTCTGGGTGTTTGTGTTTTTTTTAAATACTTTACTAGAAATTCATGGTGGTCATGTCTAATATTGGCGTGACCCCATGAATTTCGGGCTTAGGGCCAGCTGATAATGCCAAGCTGGCCTTAACCCCTTTATTACCCAGTGAGCCACCGCACCAGGGCCCTGGATGAGTTGGGTACAGCGCCAGAAGATGGCGCTTCTATGAACGCGCCATTTTCCGGGGCGGCTGCGGACTGCAATTTGCAGCGGGTGGGGCCCAGAAAGCTTGGGCCTCCCTGCCCTGCAGATTCCAGCCCCCAGCTGCCTAGTTGTACCTGGCTGGACACAAAAATAGGGCGAAGCTCCACGTTTTTTTTTTTTAAATTCATGAAATTCATGGAATAATTAAGAAAAAAAGGGCTTCCCTATATTGTTGTGTTCGGCTAGGTACAAATAGGCAGCTGGTGGTTGGGGGCAGCCCGTTCCTGCCTGCTGTACCTGACTGGACACAAATATAGGGCGAAGCCCCACATCAATTTTTTTTAATTATTTCATGAATTTCCTGAAATGATTTAAAAAAAATTGACGTGGGGCTTCGCACTATATTTGTGTCCAGCCAGGTACAGCAGGCAGGAACGGGCTGCCCCCAACCACCAGCTGCCTATTTGTACCTGGTTGGACACAACAATATAGGGAAGCCCTTTTTTTCTTAATTATTTCATGAATTTCATGAAATAATTAAAAAAAAAAATACGTGAAGCTTCTCCCTATTTTTGTGTCCAGCCAGGTACAACTAGGCAGCTGGGGGATGGAATCTGCAGCGCAGGGAGGCCCAAGCTTTCTGCCCCCCCCCCCCCGCTGAAAATTGCAGTCCGCAGCCACCCCGGAAAATGGCGCGTTCATAGAAGCTGGATGCTGTACCTGGCTGGCATACAAAAATATGGCGAAGCCCACGTCAAAAGTTTTGGGAAAAATTAATTAAAAAATAAATAATAATTTAGGGACTGCATCTTTATTAACTCCTCAAATGTCATTTAGTGTTAAAATAAAGGATTTATTTTAAAAAAAATTGACGTGGGGCTTCGCCCTATATTTGTGTCCAGCCAGGTACAGCAGGCAGGAACAGGCTGCCCCCAACCACCAGCTGCCTATTTGTACCTGGCCGGACACAACAATATAGGGAAGCCCTTTTTTAAAAAAATTATTTCATGAAATAATTAAAAAAAAATTGACGTGGGGCTTCGCACTATATTTGTGTCCAGCCAGGTACAGCAGGCAGGAATGGGCTGCCCCCAACCACCAGCTGCCTATTTGTACCTGGTTGGACACAACAATATAGGGAAGCCCTTTTTTTCTTAATTATTCCATGAATTTCATGAAATAATTAAAAAAAAAAATGCGTGGGGCTTCGCCCTATTTTTGTGCCCAGCCAGATACAACTAGGCAGCTGGGGGCTGGAATCCGCAGCGCAGGGAGACCCAAGCTTTCTGGGCCACCCCCGCTGCAAATTGCAGTCCGCAGCCGCCCCAGAAAATGGCGCGTTCATAGAAGCGCCATCTTCTGGCGCTGTACCCAACTCATCCAGGGCCCTGGTGCGGTGGCTCACTGGGTAATAAAGGGGTTAAGGCCAGCTTGGCATTATCAGCTGGCCCTAAGCCCGAAATTCATGGGGTCACGCCAATATTAGACATGACCACCATGAATTTCTAGTAAAGTATTTAAAAAAACACAACACCCAGAAAAAAGTCCTTTAATTGAAATAAACACACAATTCTTTATTGTTCTAAATTAAACCATACTTACCATCATGCCCATTCCAGCTGAAGCCAACGATCTCCTGCAATAAAAGTAAAATAATAAAGCAACATCATCCTTACCTTTCCATGGCTCCCACGACAGCTTCAGCTCTGCTACATCGAGATGACAGGCTGGACCGCAGCAGAACGCTGCCATCCATCCTGTCATCCCGCAGACACTGAGAAGCGCAGGCATACTTCCACTCCTCAGTGTCTGGCTGTGACGGCATCCAGATGAGCCGAGGTCATGTCCAATGAACTCAGCTCACCTCATGTACGTCACTGACAGCGTGGGAAAATTCTCCTGCACTCAGCACTTCAGCGTGAGAATTTTCCCATGCTGTCAGTGACGTGCATGAGGTGAGCTGAGTTCATTGGACATGACCTCACCTCATGTATGTCACTGACAGCGTGGGAGAATTCTCACGCTGAAGCGCTGAGTGCAGGAGAATTTTCCCACGCTGTCAGTGACGTGCATGAGGTGAGCTGAGTTCATTGGACATGAACTCGGCTCATCTGGATGACGTCACAGAGAGACACTGAGGAGCGCAAGCATGCCTGCGCTTCTCAGTGTCTGCGGGATGACAGGCTGGATGGCAGCGTTCTGCTGCGGTCCAGCCTGTCATCTCGATGTAGCAGAGCTGAAGCTGTCGTGGGAACCATGGAAAGGTAAGGATGAGGTTGCTTTATTATTTTACTTTTATTGCAGGAGATCGTTGGCTTCAGCTGGAATGGGCGTGACGGTAAGTATGGTTTAATTTAGAACAATAAAGAATTGTGTCTTTATTTCAATTAAAGGACTTTATTCTGGGTGTTTGTGTTTTCTTTTAACTTTGACTATGGGGTTAGTAATGGGGGTGTCTTATAGACGCCTCTCCATTACTAACCTGGGCTTGATGTCAGCTGGCATTATAAGCTGACATCAACCCCAACCCTATTACCCCCTGCCACCGCACCAGGGCAGCGTGGAAGAGCGAGGCTAAGTGCCAGAATTGGCGCATCCTATGGATGCGCCATTTCTGGGGTGGCTGACGGCTGGTGTTTCTAGCCTGGGAGGGGGCCAATATTCATGGCACCCTTCCTGGGCTATTAATATCAGCCCCCAGCTGTCTGCCTAGCCTGTGCTAGCTATTAAATTAGGGGGGACCCCACGTTATTTTTTTTGGGGGGGCTCCCCCATTTTAATAGCTAGTAAAGGCTAGGTATTCAGCTGGGGGCTGATATTAGTAGCCTGGGAAGCTCCGTGGGTATTATCCCCTTCCCAGGCTTCAAACATTTGCCCCAGCTGTCTGCTTAACCTCCGCTAGAGCCTAAAATTAAGGGGAACCCCACGCCAATTTTTTTTTAAATAAATCCTTTATTTTAACACTAAATGACAAGTACAGTAATCAACACTGTCACTGTACTTCATATATATGTGACTGACATGTTTCTATCTATCTAATCTATGTGTGATTCTCTATTCTTTCTATTCTAAATTGTCGGGTACAGATGCTGAATTGCCGGCCGGCTTTCTTAAAGAGACGGTGCATGAAAACACTATTATTTTTTTAAATAAATCCTTTACACTAAATGACAAGTACAGTAAGCAACACTGTCACTGTACTTCATATATATGTGACTGACATGTTTCTATCTATCTAATCTATGTGTGAAGCTCTATTCTGTCTGTTATAAATTGTCGGGTACCGCTGCTGAATTGCCGGCCGGCTTTTTTAAAGAGACGGTGCACGAAAACACTAATATTTTTTTTAATAAATCCTTTACACTAAATGACAAGTACAGTAAGCAACACTGTCACTGTACTTCATATATATGTGACTGACATGTTTCTATCTATCTAATCTATGTGTGATTCTCTATTCTTTCTATTCTAAATTGTCGGGTACAGATGCTGAATTGCCGGCCGGCTTTCTTAAAGAGACGGTGCACGAAAACACTAATATTTTTTTTAATAAATCCTTTACACTAAATGACAAGTACAGTAAGCAACACTGTCACTGTACTTCATATATATGTGACTGACATGTTTCTATCTATCTAATCTATGTGTGAAGCTCTATTCTTTCTGTTGTAAATTGTCGGGTACCGGTGTATGCCGCTGATGAATTGCCGGCTTTTCATGTCATTCTACATTATTCTTAGTTGTTTTCCTTCATGTAGAATTAACCTACAAGGAAAGAAAGGGTTTATTTTCATTCCGATATTTGTGTCCCATTGACTTGCATTGGTTTCCGGTATCGGAATCGGCGATATCCGATACTTTTTGGGTATCGGCCCGATCCAATCCGATACGATATTTCCTGATATCGGAAGGTATCGCTCAACACTAGCTACAACATGAGCTGAAGAGGTGGTAGGTGGCGCTGTAGGTTGACCTAGGTCTTCAGTGTGTTTTTGTAACTCCACCACATGCTTGGTCCGCACATGTTTCCACATATTTGTTGTATTGAGGTTGCTGACACTTTTCCCTCTTTTCACCTTCTGATTACACAGCTTGCATTTGACAAAGCAAATGTCATCTGCAACTGTGTCAAAAAAGAACCAGGCACTGCAAGTCTTGGGAAAGCCCGCTTTGGATTTTGGAAGAGCCATGCTCCTAATGGGTGCCGAAGTGGAGGCTACAGGCAACCAAGTCTGCCCCCTCCCTCTCCCTCCTTTTTGGGCCGTTCGGGGAATCTCTTCCTCAGAGCTGCTCCCACCACCTTCCTGTCCCTCACGCCATGATGGGTCAAGGACCTCATCATCTACACCACCCTCTTCAAACAACTGCTTCTCCTGGGTAGTCTCGACAGCACAGTATGCACCAGAAAGTGGCACCTGAGTCTCATCATCAGATGCGTACTGAGGTGTGCTGCTGACCATAGGCACTGGCCCACCCGCCTCTTCAGATTCAGAGAGACAAAACGGTTGCGCATCACTGCATACTACCTCTTCTTCAAATTCTCGAATTCTGCTTGGCTGGCCCCCTCTTTCCAAGCCAAGAGATTCAGAGAACAGAAGTAGAGATGGCTCCTGTCCAGGGCTCTCTGACTGCCTGGGCAATTTGGCAGGTGGTGAAGAGACAGATGGGTTCTCTTCAGTGCTCAGGACCTCAGAGGATCTGGAACTAATTGAAGTCTATGCATTGGCTGCCTTCCATCCGACAACGGCTTCAATTTGGTCCTCCCGCAGCAGTGGGGTACGGCTAGCTCCTACAAAGCTGCGCATAAACGACTGTTCCCTGGTAAAACTGGGGGATGCTGAGTCACTGGTGCCTGCAGCAGGCACAGAATCCCCACGTCCTCTCCCTGCAGGCACAGAAGCCTCACGTCCTCTCCCTGCAGAAACTCCATGCCCACGCCCACGCCCAAGACCACATGCCTTACTCCCTGCCTTCTTCATCTTGGTAGACTGATAAAGATAGGCCGAAAAGTACTAAGGGCTTAGTGTGCTTATTCCTGAACAGCTGCTAACAGGTATAAGAAACACTAATTTTATAAAGTGTGGACTAGACTTTAATATGAGCTAATGTGGCCTACACAACTGTAAAGTGGAGTGTTTGGTGAACTTTATTTAGTTTTTTTTGTCACAAAAAGACACTGGATGTGCCCAAAGATGTAATACCGATAGTATCACAAACTTTTTGCAGCTATTACAATGCAGGAAGGTAACCTACAATGCAATAGATGAGGCTACAAAAAGTAGGCTAATACTAATCTGGCTGGGGCTGCAGGGCACAATGCTGCAGAAAGGCTCCTCTATCTACTCCTATAAAGTGTGTTTGGAACCAATGTAGCTGAATACGGATGGAACCACCACACTAATAGGAGAAATCAGGAAAAATGATCAATTAGCAAAAAAGGACAATGTATGAGGCAGTGACGCAGCTGAGTGCACTACAACCAGACGTGGCTGAAGCACACACTACAGCGTGAGCTGCACTCACACACAGAGACCTTGCAGACAGGCGTGAACAGTGCAGATGCAGAGCACTGTGCACTAGCGCTGCAAGACAAAAAAAAAATTCTCTATCTACTCCTATATAGTGTGTTTGGAACCAATTTAGCTGAATACGGATGGAACCACCACACTAATAGGAGAAATCAGGAAAAATTATCAATTAGCAAAAAAGGACAATGTATGAGGCAGTGACGCACGCTGAGCGCACTACAACCAGACGTGGCTGAAGCACACACTACAGCGTGAGCTGCACTCACACACAGAGACCTTGCAGTCAGGCATGAATAGTGCAGATGCAGAGCACTGTGCACTAGCGCTGCTAGACAAAAAAAAATTCTCTATTTACTCCTATATAGTGTGTTTGGAACCAATTTAGCTGAATACGGATGGAACCACCACACTAATAGGAGAAATCAGGAAAAATTATCAATTAGCAAAAAAGGACAATGTTTGAGGCAGTGACGCACGCTGAGCGCACTACAACCAGACTTGGCTGAAGCACACATTACAGCGTGAGCTGCACTCACACACAGAGACCTTGCAGACAGCGGTGAACAGCACAGAGAACTGTGCACTAGCGCTGCAAGGCACAGCGATTTATAAAGTAGCTTGGGTAAAGCAGAATAGAGCAAATAGGTAGCTAAAACTGTCCCTCAGAACAACAGCGTCCTATCCCTAACTGAATTCACAGCAGAGTGAGCTCAAAATGGCGGCGGCGGCTTTTATAGTGCATCATGACATCATTTCAGCAGCCAATCACAGCCATGTCATTAGTTAACATGCCTACATGCCTAACAGGATGTGCCCACACTTCTTAGGATCCTCATTGGCTGAATAAAATGAAACTGGCTCATTGCATTATGGGAACTTCCGATTCCGGTATACGATATTCTAAAAGTATCGGAATTAAGTATCGGAATTAAGTATCGGAATTCCGATACCGCGAATATCGGCCGATACCCGATATTTCAGTATTGGAATGCTCAACACTACTAGACACCTAATTCCCCGAAGCCATCAATCTCCTGTAATAAAATATAAAATAATAAACCACAATTTTATCCTTAGCCCTCCGTCGTAGTTCACGAGTGTCCCACGAAGATCTCCAGTTTAGAGCAGCCACATAAAATGTGACCTCTCTAAACCGCTGCCACCGCTACAATGACGGGGCCGTAAAGCAGCCCCGTCATTGCATAAGCGAGTTCGCTGGAGTTCAGGCAGCGCTGCTCCGGTGAGCTCGTTTACGGCCCCGCTGACCGTGAGAAATTCCCATAGTACAGCAGGGCCGTAAAGGAGGTCACCGGAGCTGCGCTGACTGAATGCACTCCGGTGACCTCAGTCAGGGGCTCACGCTGCCGGGAGCAGACGTGTTCCCGGCAGTGTGAGCATACAGCAGCCATGACAGCTGTCACATCTCCAGATGTGACAGCTGTGCATGGGAGATCAGCGCAGGAACGTGGACAGGTAATTATTTTTTTTTTTTAGTAAACTAATAATTAAATAAAATTGTGTTTTATTTCAAATAAATTACTTTTTTTCTGGGTGTAGTGTGTTTTTTCTTTTTAACTCTTTGTAGGTTAGTAATGGGGGTGTCTTATAGACGCCCCTCATTACTAACCTGGGCTTCATGGCAGCTGGCGCTGACATGAACCCCACCACTATTACCCCCTGCCACCGCACCAGGGCAGCGTGGAAGAGCGAGGCTAAGCGCCAGATTTGGCGCACAAATATGATGCGCCAAATCTGGGGCGGCTGAGGGCTGATATTATAGCCTGGGAGGGGGGCTATAACCATGGCCCCTTTCTAGGCTATTAATATCAGGTCGCAGCTGTCCGCCTAGCCTTTGCTGGCTCCATTTTATAGGGGAACCTTATTTTTTTTTTTTTGGGGGGGGTCCCACCTGTAGAATGGGCTGTAAAGGCTAAGCTAACTGCTGCGGACTGATATTAAATAGCAAGGGAAGGGGCCATGATCTTTTGCTACTTCCCAGACTATTAAATCAGTCCGCTTTCCATCTTTCCTTAAAAATATGCGTGAGCCCACCTTTTTTTTTATTTTTTTTTAATACATTGAAATGTAAGATTATTGTACAGGGGGTGGGGGGGGAGTGTGCCCATGTATACATATGCATACATATCTGCATAGAATATATATATATATATATATATATATATATATATATACAGTGCCTACAAGTAGTATTCAACCCCCTGCAGATTTAGCTGGTTTGATAAGATGCAAATAAGTTAGAGCCTTCAAACTGCAAACGAGAGTAGGTTTTATGAACAGAAGCATAAATCTTACAAACCAAAAAGTTATGTTGCTTAGTTGAATTTTATTAAATTTTAAACATAAAAGTGTGGGTCAATTATTATACAACCCCTATGTTTAATATTTTGTGGAATAACCCTTGTTTGCAATTACAGCTAATAATCGTCTTTTATAAGACCTGATCAGGCCGGCACAGGTCTGTGGAGTTATCTTGGCCCACTCCTCCATGCAGATCTTCTCCAAGTTATCTAGGTTCTCTGGGTGTCTCATGTGGACTTTATTCTTGAGCTCCTGCCACAAGTTTTCAATTGGGTTAAGGTCAGGAGACTGACTAGGCCACTCCAACACCTTGACTTTTTCCCTCTTGAACCAGGCCTTGGTTTTCTTGGCTGTGTGCTTTGGGTCGTTGTCTTGTTGGAAGATGAAATTACGACCCATCTTAAGATCCTTGATGGAGGAGCGGAGGTTCTTGGCCAAAATCTCCAGGTAGGCCATGCTATTCATCTTCCCATGGATGCGGACCAGATGGCCAGGCCCCTTGGCTGAGAAACAGCCCCACAGCATGATGCTGCCACCACCATGCTTGACTGTAGGGATGGTATTCTTGGGGTCGTATGCAGTGCCATCCAATCTCCAAACGTCACGTGTGTGGTTGGCACCAAAGATCTCGATCTTGGTCTCATCAGACCATAGAACCTTGAACCAGTCTGTCTCAGAGTCCTCCAAGTGATCATGAGCAAACTGTAGACGAGCCTTGACATGACGCTTTGAAAGTAAAGGTACCATACAGGCTCGTCTGGAACGGAGACCATTGCGGTGGAGTACGTTACTTATGTTATTGACTGAAACCAATGTCCCCACTGCCATGAGATCTTCCCGGAGCTCCTTCCTTGTTGTCCTTGGGTTAGCCTTGACTCTTCGGACAAGCCTGGCCTCGGCACGGGAGGACACTTTCAAAGGCTGTCCAGGCCGTGGAAGGCTAACAGTAGTTCCATAAGCCTTCCACTTACGGATGATGCTCCCAACAGTGGAGACAGGTAGGCCCAACTCCTTGGAAAGGGTTTTGTACCCCTTGCCAGCCTTGTGACCCTCCACGATCTTGTCTCTGATGGCCTTGGAATGCTCCTTTGTCTTTCCCATGTTGACCATGTCTGAGTGCTGTTCACAAGTTTGGGGAGGGTCTTAAATAGTCAGAAAAGGCTGGCAAAAGAGATCTTTAATCCACACATGTGAAGCTCATTATTCTTGGTGCCTGAACTACTTCTTAATACTTTAGGGGGACCAAACAGAATTCTTGTGGTTTGAGGGGTTGAATAATAAATGACACTCTGAATTAACTTTTAACGTTTTTAAAAAAACAAAAAAAAAAACAAAATTTGCTGCAGTGCATTTCCCACTTCCAGGCTGATCTACAGTACAAATGTCACAATGCCAAGTTAATTCCGCATGTGTCAACCAGCTAAATCTGCAGGGGGTTGAATACTACTTGTAGGCACTGTATATAATATTTAATTGCACCCTTTTCAGTTTATTAATTTACTGTTGTAATGTTAATACATTGTAGGTGGAGAGGTACCCAGAGATATGGGACCGGTCAAGTGATGTATATAAGGACAAACAAAAAAGACGAGACGCATGGCCCTCTGTCGTGCGTGAAATTTTCCCGCTGTGGGAGGATGCAGATCGAGTGGCCCAAAAAATTTTTTGCAAGTTTATTTATTTATTTTTTGTGTGTTATTTGTACCATTTTTTTAATAAAGAAAATTAAACATCTATATTTTTGAAAAGCAATACATAAATTTTTTATTTTTTTTTAAATTGCAGTAGAAGATGTTAAAAAAAGGTGGCGGTCGGTCACCGACCGCTTCATGAAAGCGGAGGCCGGGCGAAGCGGGTCATCACTCCGCCGAAAAGTTCCGTATGCAAACCAGCTGGCCTTCATTTTGACCAGCAGGAGTTTGCGGAGGTAAGTTCACAATAATAATTTGTAAACAAAATTTCTTTCAAACTGTTGTATTAACATGCCTTTTTTTTTTCCTTTATTGTACAGCACTGAAGGCAACATAACAGCTACAACACCAACACTACACCACGAGACCAGCACAGACTAGTGAGGCGACGAATATTCAGACGACTTATTTATCCTGTCATCTCCGGATCCTCACGGTGCTGGTCCTTCATGCCTGCCTCTGCGTCCGCATCCTCATCTGCTGCTGGCATCGCGCCGGGGTCTGCAGTTGATGCTGCTCCTGCTTCTGGCACTGAAGGTAGCTCTGCTGTTGGTGTGTCTAGGCCCACTGGGATGAGGGCTGGTTCTGCCCGTCCCGTGCAATCGAGAAGGTCTGAAAGTAAAAAGTCCAAAAGCCAAGAGGTTGGGAGTAGTGCACTTGAAGCCCTCAGTACTCACACCCTCAGTCTTATGGACAGGGTCCACAAAGAGGATGACCTTGATAAATTTGGTTTAGCAATAGCAGGCCACCTTAGATCCATGCCACGGGACAAGCAGAACTTGTACATGACAGCAGCCAACGCTCTTGTCATGGCAATTGATGCGCCCTCTCCTATGCCTTCGGCACCAGCCATAATAAATGGGATTTTTAATTTGTTTAATCCCAGTGGGCCTCCACCACCACCAGCAGCTGCAACCCATCGTTATGGGCAGGTTGCAGCATATCGGCCAGAACCTTCAGAGGCCCATGGAAGTTACGGCCGCCCACCAGCCCCTGGAGCATCTTCCCACCATCCTGGCCCATCTCCTAACACCAGTTTCTCCCAGGATATGTTCCCAGGGTATGGGTACGAGCCAGACTTCCATCAGTTCCCGTAGAATAAATTACACCCTGTCTACATTTTTGGTCCATAAAAAATGAAGCCAGCACCTGTATGTCGTTATATACACTTTTTAAAAAAAAAATAAAAATGCGTTCAAAAACACCTTTTCTTATATTCATCTACACCAGGCTTCAGGCGTAGGTGACTGTAAGTAAAGGTGTTTAGTTTTATATACTGACACGAACTACAGGTGCTGCCCATACTTTATGGACCAAAACTGTTGACAGGTTGGCCTCTGAAGTGTTTCTTGGGACATTGTAAAGTTATGGACAATGTTTGTCCAGATGTTTGTTTGCACATTTTTTTTATTTTGTAGTTTCAAGTTTTTGCACATTTTCTACAATATTTATATGTTTTATAGAAATAAATTAATATTTAAAACAAATGTCCATTTTACTTCAGGTAAAATTTAGAGTATATACCTACAGTATATCTATTTGGGTAGTGTCAGTGAAAAATTTCATCTAACAAAAAAAAAACAATGGGCCCCTGACCTGCACGCATTTCTGGGGAACAATAATTTAGTTATTATGACACTTCATGTTTGGCTCTCTGTATGTAGGCGATTTGATTTTTAATAAAAAATTTTTTTTTTTTCATTTATATGACTTGACGACAAAGGGATGAATTGTCACAACATTGTTCTTTGCTTGTTCTGCTCAGAGCACAAGCAAATGACAATGGTGAGTGATGACTTTAGCAGCCAGTACTTGGGAAGAGCGCTCTAGCAGTACCGCCGATTCCCAGGGACAGGTTTGAATATCTCAGGTTTTTTTTTTTTTGGGGGTAGGGGTGGGGGGTCGGTCAAGTAGCTGAAATATCTTCATGGGTGCTGCACTGGAAAGCCATCTTGTGACCAGTACTTGTGACTGAGCATAATCAGAGGTAGGGGTCACAATGTAAGTGTATGATAGTCACATTCTACCATTGTTGTGGCTGTCATAGACTTAAACTTATGCGTAGATGTATGGTCATAAAGCAACACATATAAGGTGATAACTGAATATGGACACAAGATTGTAAGTTAAAACAAATTTATTAATTAGAAATGTTTTATCAATTTTGACAAGAACAACTCTTCTCGAAATTCTTCTTTTATTGGGCATCAGATCTTCTCTGCTGGTCAGGCTGCACACCACCGCCATAGGAGTATTACCAGTGCACAGCACCTTCAGGACTCATGAAGTAGTTAGCAAAGGTTTCTCGCACCCTGGCACCAGAGTTGGATTGCCTTCCCGGAGCCAAGTTGACCACTGGAATTAATTCAGACAGCTGTGACTCCTCATCTTGCTCAGTGCTGTACTCACGAGCGTAGTTGTGGAGTACACAGCATGCCTTAATTACTGTGTCAACCGTCTCCGTATCCAACTGGATGGCAGTGTTAAAGATCCTCCACTGACTACACATGATTCCGAAGGTGCATTCCACATATCTGCGTGCACGAGTCAGCCGATAATTAAAAATCCTCCGCCGGGCATTCAGTGCCCTTCGTGGGTATGGGCGCAGCAGGTTGATCATTAAGGGTAATGCCTCATCCGACACCATCACAAAGGGAACTGGATCTGTGGAACCTGGCAAAGGTCTTGGGGCTGGGAGCGTTCCGCCATCTTGAAGAATTTGCAGCCCAATCTGTGATGATCGCAACACCCGAGAGTCTCCAGTACTGCCATAAGCACCAACGTCGATGGCAACAAATTTGTAATGTGCATCAGCCACCGCCATCAGGACCACATAAAAATATTTCTTATAATTAAAGAAGCATGATCCTGATCGTGGTGGCTGCTGAACTCTCACATGTTTTCCATCGACAGCACCTATGCAGTTGGGGAAATTGGGCACAGTTTGAAAGCCTGCTGCGACCTGCAGCCAAGTCTCCTCGGTTGGGGAAGGCATCACTATGGGCTGCAACTTCTGCCAGATGACGCTACATGTGCACCTCACAATTCTGGAAATGGTGGATTTACCCACCCTAAATTGTAGGTGCAGTGATGTATAGCTCTCTCCTGTGGCCAAAAAGCTGAAAAGGAAAAATATAAAATTAGAAAAGACACAAAAAAGAAAAAAAAAAAACAACAACATTATAATCCCACACTAGTAATTTTTTTTTTTTCAATACTAATTGACTACAGCACTGAGTGCACGTTTTGTAGTTTTGGTTGGACATTTGAAAGGTGTTTTGTTTTTTTTTGTTTGCTAGGGAGTGCTCACATATGTAGTCACTTGTCATTGGCTGTGTTTTCCTCCATTGTTTGCTCTTATGTACACAAAAACATTATAGACACAGAGGAGCCATCACCAGAGGCTGATTCACCAAGGTAAACCTGAAGGAAGGGGTGAGCTGTTGTGCCCATTCATGAGTGGTGGAACTAATCATGCCAGTTTGAAAACACAAGGAGTGGATAATTGTCTGTAGGACAGATTTTTTATTTTCAATTTGCCAATGTTGTAAGGAATACAACAAATTATATGTTTCATGTTCCTATGTGATTATGAATAACAAAACGGACATGTTTAGGGCTCTTTCACACGTCTGCTTCTCCAGTACGAGTGGTGGCAGTTTCCACGTGTACCAGAGACAACAGACGTAATGATTGTTATTTCATTCTTAATTTTACATGTGGGGCCACACTACTAACCCCCTCATCATGATCCCTACTGTTGCTGATCAAAGCGCCGGCATAGAACCATGATGAGGTTCAGCAAGAACTTACAGGGAATAGTGATAATTGTACCGCTGACTCCCAGAAGTCTGTCCATGTGATCCAGGTGCAGCGCATGTAACGCACACTGTGCTATGATATTTCCAGTACGTATGGTGCTGGAGATATCTGTACGTGTGAAACCAGCCATACAGTCAGTATTCCATCAGTATTTTTATTAAAGAGTGTGAGTCAAAACCAGGAGTGGATGATAAATGCAGAATTGGTGACGGGTTTCTATTTAATTTCTCGCATTGTTCCTCACCTGGTTTTGTATCCAACTCCACAGCAAATATACTGTCCGAATACTGAGAAAATACTTGGGGAAGTGACAGCATATGTTGATTAAGTTTAATAAAATATTAATATATAAAATATATACATATATGTAGACATAGATTTAAAATGTTCAACTTACCGCAAGGTGATGAGCAGCCTTTCCACAGCAGAGATGGCCCTCCTCATTATGGTGTCAGTGTAGTCCAGGTCGGGAGAAAGAAGACACAGCAGCTGATCAAAGGCAGCTATGGTAAGACGACAAAATTGTTGGAATTTTTTGGGATATCTGTAAAAATTCAAAATAAATATTAGGTTCACACAGATTAAAATATAATAAAATATATTATTTTACAAAAAAATAACTCATTCAAAAAATAAATTAGGTACACACAGATGACGATATCCTTTTCTCCCCCATATATCTTACCTCCTTAAATCCTGGTACAGCACATTGAAGTGACTCTTCTCCGCCCGCTCCTGCACGATTGGGTGCACCCACAGCTTTTTGGGTCCTCTCCTCCTTCTCCTCCTCCTAGACCGCTCCTATGGGAGAATAATAGGTTAGTGCACACTACATACAATATACCAAACCATCTACTTAAATTTATCTTACCTGATTGCTGTAGTGATGCATGAGATTTATTGCAGTCAGAAGCAAAAGGAACAAGTATGGTTCACCGAGACGCAGGGGCTGCAGTTATTGTGGCATCCTGAATACTTCCAAAATGGTGAATAGGGGTTGGACTAGGAAATGACATCAAATTGGCCTTTTTTTTTTTTTTTACTAAACTTTATTTGTCTTCAAAAACGCTTCCAAAACGTATGAAAAACCGCATAAAAAAACGCATGAAAAATGCGCCAAAAACGCATCAAAAACGCACGTAGAATCCGCATGCGTTTTTCTGGCAAGGAGATGCAGAAACGGTCAGGAAAATTTCTGCTTCATTTCTGCATCGTGGGCACATAGCCTTAAGGATATATGCATGTTAAGGTTTCTTTATCTGGAGTTAAGCCTGTGTAGTGGTCATTTGCCTGTTGCCTATGCATGTGCTATTTGGCAGACATCTGCCTAAGGGATATTTCTTTTCCCCTAATTGTCTCCACCATTCTTCTCTTCTAGGTAGGATTATATTCCACCGCAATTGTTATTACTCTTTGTGTGGAGTTCATTCTGTTGTACATGTTCAGATATTTAGTGACTACTGTAAGGTTGCAGCCGGACAGGTCGTGGACGGGAGGTATGTGTCCCCAAGGACTCGGAAAAGCAGGCTCCAGCACACATAGTGCTGAGAGGTGTTTAATGGGCCCGGATTATAGGGCCGGGTTTTACGAGCAGCTGAAAGAGCTGGGGGGGGGGGGGGATCAGCTGCTCACTTACCTCCAGTCCAGGTTTTGGAAGGCTTGATTTAAGACTGCTGGGTCTGTCTCAGTCTGTCTGTGTGTTTTGCAAGGTTAGCAGACCTTGCATGTGCTGCTCAGACCTGCTGAAGTGCAGGAAAAGCACTTCATTTAAAGGCTGAGGCCGTGCGGTATATGGACTTGTTATTTTGAGTTTGGTTCTGTTATATCTTTTTGTGCCGGAAAAGGCTGTTTTGTGTTTGCTTAATGAGGGATTTATGCTGTCAAAATAAACCAGCTCTGACGAAAATGCTTTGTGTGCCTACCTCAACCACAGCCGATGGCGTATAAAACCCTACACTACCAATGCTGTTTTTATGACCTATTGGTATGGCTTTGCCTGTGTTTGATTTTCTCTTTTTAAAGCTTTTATGTGTTGTTGAAAATGTAATAAAGATTTTTGTGATTTCTATTTATGGCTCATATCCTCATATGTTATTGGCTGGTTCCACCATCAAATCAATATATTGCCAAACTGTCAGTATACCTGGAATAAAGACTAGATACTAGGGAAAGGGGGGAAGTGGAGACCTCCTAGTCTGGTCTAGCGTCACCTTGTCTCAACTATCGTCCCTATATTGCCTCCTCAGCAATCGCCGCATGCGTGCCTCGCCCTACTCTCCCTGGCGTATGGCTACGGCTAGGGATGGAAGGAGATGAGCACTAGTCAACTTCCACTAAACTCTATAGACAACAAGGGTAGACAAAACAAGGGAAATGGATTTAAACTCCAAATAAGCACACGGCCTCAAGCTCCAGAGAGGACGAAGTACTGCTCCTGCTAAGCTTCACAAGTAGAAATGGATATAGCCGGCGACTCCCTTTCAGACACACCAGGTATATATACACCCAGGCGAGAGAGCTAATTAGCAAGAGAGAGGTAGCCGCTCGATCCTAAAGACAGCCTCTTATCTAAGAAACTGTCTGCAATGCCAAATGAAGGGATCTCCTGCAACCCACTGCAGGGAGACTGTCTGTCACCTCTGACACACCTGTGACAGATCCAGAGCAACTGTCTGTTACATCTGACACACCCGTGACAGTATCCCCCCTTCTACAAGTGGCCTCCGGATACCCAGGACCAGGTTTCTCAAGATAAGAGGTATGGAATGAACGAACCAGTCTGGGGGCATTCACCTCTGATGCTGAAACCCACATCCTTTCCTCTGGAACATAACCCTTGCAGTGCACCAAGTATTGTAGGGAGACGAGAATCTACAATCCTCGAAATCTGAAACTCCAGATTACCATCAACCATTATTAGGGGCGGCGGAAAGGGTGAGGACTCAAGAGGTTCCAAATATTTCCAAGTATTGTAGGGAACGACCCTCCAGTTCAGGATACAGTGCTGAAATGACTACCCATTTCTGTAATATCAGGGCAGGGTTCTCATGGTCATCACCACCAAGGAAGCTCCGGGATAAAGCATCAGCCTTGACATTTTTGACCCCTGTACAAAAAGTGACAACAAAATTGAACCTAGTAAAAAACAAGAGACCATTTGGCTTGCCTAGGGTTGAGACGTTTAGCTGATTGGAGACAGGTTCTTATGGTCAGTAATAACAGTAATGGGATGGACTGCCCTCTTCAACCAATGTCGCCATTCTTCGAATGCCAATTTGATTGCCAAATGTTCCCTATTACCCACATCATAATTTCTCTCAGCCGAAGACAATTTTTTAGAAAATAAGGCGCATGGATGCCATTTACCAGGGGACGGACCCTGAGACAACATGGCCCCAACCCCCACATCCGACGCATTAACTTCCACAATAAAGGGTTGGGAAACATTGGGTTGACTGAGTATAGGTGCAGTGGCAAATGATTCTTTAAGGAAGAAAAAGCCTGGAGGGAGGCATCTGACTATTTGGAAAAATCAGACCCCTTCTTAGTCATGTCAGTAAGGGGTTTCACAATTACTGAGTAATTTTGGATGAATTTCCGGTAAAAATTTTTAAAGCCCAGAAAACGTTGTAGAGCCTTCAGGTTCTCGGGATGGTCCCAATCAAGGACTGCATGGATTTTCTCCGAAGATGGCAACAAGTACCCCAAAAACTGCACCTCCTGAACAGCGAAAACGCATTTCTCCAGTTTGGCATAAAGTTTGTTATCCCTTAATATCTGGAGCACATGCTTAACATGCCTCAGATGTGTCTCAAAATCAGGTGAGTAAAACAAAATATCGTCCAGATAGACCACCACAAACCTCCCCACCAAATGATGAAAAGAAAAATATAATTCATACAATGCTGGAAAATCGCAAGGTCATTGGTCAAACCGAAAGGCATAACCAGACTCTTGAAATGCCCTTCAGAGGTATTGAACGTTGTTTTCCATTCGTCCCCTTCTCTGATTCTAACCAAATTGTAGGCTCCCCTTAAATCCAACTTGGAGAATACCTTAGCTCCTACAACCTGGCTGAACAACGTCCAGAGAAAACGTCCTCAAAACCAGACAGAAAATCAGAAAATATTTCCATAGAGACAGTAGCAAGGGAAATATCTAAACAGTTCTCATGGCAGTAATCTCTCCATTCAATAATCTCCCCGTCTTGCCAATCCACCAACGGGTTATGTTTCACCAGCCAGGGAAGACCCAAAACAATAGGTGTTGGAAGACTGTCCAGGACATAGCAAGGGATTATTTCACAATAACCGACCCCACCCTCAGTTTTACATTATGTACAATCTGAGTAAATGTTTTCTGTTCAAGTGGCGCAGAATCAATGGCGAAGATGGAAATAGGTTTAGCTAAAGTACTGCAAGCAAGACCATGCATTTTCACAAACTCAGCATCAACCATGCTGACATCCACTGTCAAACACAGAAGTTTTCTCGGTTTTGCTCTCCAGCACCACCTCTGCTGTCAGGACAAACAGGAAACTGCAGGTTGGCCACAAATGCACCCCTTGTTTATCCATCTCCAGACTACCAAGAGTTAATCGGGTCTCCTTTTGTTTAAGAATTGAAGGACAGGTCCCAATAAAATGTCCCTTTTTCCCACAAAAAAACATACACATATTTTCTTGTGAATCTCCGGGGAAATGTATGATGTCAATGCACCCCATAACTGCATGGGTTCCTCCACCTCCCCCAGTACTGCAAGGGTCCCTCCTTGCACCGCAGCAGAGAGGTTCTACCACTGTAACAGTTTGCACGGGCCGTGGAACCCGGTGCCTCCAAGGCTCCTTCGCTTTCTGACCTGTACCAGGAGGTTTCTCGTCAGAGATCCCAAAAGGAAACTATCCTGACCTACCTGAGGTCTGTCAACTCCTGCCTGGACACGCTGTCCATCCCACCTGTGTCTGTCTCGAGCCGACCGGCACCCGCTCCGGTGGCGCCTCAGTCAACTGGTGCCATGGCATCCAGCCTAGGACCCCAGCTCTCTGTGCCTCCATGTTTTGGTGGTGACCCCGTTTTATGTCGGGGTTTTCTAAACCAGTGCACGCTGCACTTTGAACTCCTGGCTCATCAGTTTCCCTCCGACAGGGCCAAGGTGGCGTTCATGTCTCACCTCACTGGGAAAGCATTGGCATGGCTAAACCCCCTATGAGAGAGAGGGGATCCCCTGGTGTCCGATCTTCTGGCTTTCCTCACTGCCTTCCGGAAGGTCTTCGATGAGCCCGGATGGAAGACTTCTACTGCCTCCTCACTGCTCCGTCTCTGCCAATGGAGTCTCACCGTGGGCCAGTATGCCATACAGTTCCGTACCCTCGCATATGAGCTTGCCTGGAACAATGAGGCCCTAATGTCCACCTTCTGGGAGGGTCTTTCCGGATGAATCAAGGATGAGCTAGCCGGTCGTGACATCCCTTCCACCCTGGATGACCTGGTGTCACTAGCTACCCGGATTGACATCCGTTTCTTGGAACGAGTTAAGGAGACTTCCCGGGAGAGAAGATTTTCTCATCTCGCTCCAGTATTCCAGAAACCTGCCTCCCAACCAGCAATTCCCCGGGCACGCTCGCCTGAACCCATGCAAATTGACCAAACCAAGATGGTCAGGTCTCGCCAGGAGACGTGCCGAGCCTAAGGGAGTTGCTTCTACTGTGTCAGTAAGGAGCATCTGATCCATTCCTGCCCGGTGAAGCCGGAAAACTCCAGTGTCTAGGATCACTCAGAGAGGTCGTCCTAGGCAAGAATAAATCCTCTCCGTCCTTGACTCTTTCTGTTTCTATTTCCAGTGGCGAGATCCGCTTCTTTGAGACCGCCCACATGGATTCCGGAGCTGCTGGAAATCTCATTTCTCAGGCCCTTGTGGAGCAGTATCAGATTCCTACCAAACGTCTGGCCAAACCATTGGCAGTCGCTTCCGTGGATGGGAGACTCCTTCCGGTGACCATCCTGCTCGTCACAGAACCTGTAACCCTTCAGGTGGCAATGCTGCACTCGGAGAGGATCTCCTTTCATGTGCTGTCCGGTCTCTCTCACTCCCTCTTGCTTGGTCTACCCTGGCTACAGAGACATAAACCCGTCCTGAATTGGCGATCTGGTGAGGTGCTCCGTTGGGGGCAGGATTGCCATGAGACGTGCCTGGTTCCGGTTCGTCCGGCTCGACCTCCGTCTACTCTGGCTAATCTACCTGGTCTGCCGTCGCCCTACTGGTTCTATGCCGACGTCTTTGACAAGAAGGAAGCGGAGACAATACCACCTCATTGGCCGTATGATTGCCCCATCGACCTGGTACTCGGTGCTTCTCCTCCCCGCGGGTGTATCTACCCCTTGTCGCTGGCTGAGACCCGGGCCATGTCTGAGTATATCGAGGAGAATCTTGCTAGGGGATTCATTCAGAAATCTACTTTCCTGGCTGGAGCAGGATTCTTCTTTGTTAAAAAGAAAGATGGCTCGCTACAGTCGTGTATCGACTACAGGGGGATTAACCAGATTACCATCAAGAATAAGTATCCCCTGCCTCTCATCTTGGAGCTGTTCAACCGCCTTAAAGGCACGAGGGTCTTCACTAAGCTCGATCTTCGTGGGGCTTATAATTTGGTCCGGATCCGCCAGGGAGATGAGTGGAGGACGGCATTCAACACCCGGGATGGTCACTATGAATACCGTGTGATGCCCTTTGGTTTCTGTAACGCCCCAGCCGTCTTCCAGGAGCTGGTTAACGACATCTTTCGTGATCTTTTGTATTCTTGCGTAGTGGTGTACCTGGACGATATCTTGGTCTTCTCTCCGGATCTGCCCACACACCGGAGGAATGTTCGTCAGGTTCTGCTAAGGCTCTGGCAGAATTGTCTCTACACAAAATTTGAGACGTGTCTCTTCGAGCAGACTTCCCTTCCGTTCCTGGGATATATTATCTCTGAGACTGGTCTTCGGATGGACCCCGAGAAGGTTTCTGCCATCTTAAAATGGCCCCGGCCGGAGGGTTTGAAGGCGATTCAGCGATTCCTGGGCTAAGCAAATTATTACCGCCTCTTCATCCCTCATTTCCCCTCCCAGACCGCTCCCATCTCCTCGCTCACCCGTAAGGGAGCAAATCCCAAGGAATGGACTTCCGAAGCGGAGGAGGCCTTCGTCTCCCTTAAACAAGCTTTCTCCTCCGCCCCTGTGCTGCACCGTCTGGATTGCAACAAGCAGTTCTTCCTGAAGGTAGATGCTTCCTCCTCCGGAGCCGGAGCGGTGCTCACCCAGAAATCCCCGTCCGGGAGAATGGTAATCTGCGGCTTCTTCTCCAAGGTTTTCTCCTCATCCGAGCGCAACTACTCCATAGGAGAACGTGAGCTGCTTGCCATCAAATTGGCGCTGGAGGAATGGCGCTACCTGCTGGAAGGGGCTCTTCACCCGGTGAATATCTACACTGATCACAAAAACCTGGCCTATTTACAAAACTCCCAGAGACTCAATCCGCGACAGGCCCTGTGGTCTCTGTTCTTTGCCCGATTATGCTTTACTCTACATTACTGCCCTGCGGACAAGAACGTTAAAGCCGACGCTCTATCCCGCTCATTCCTGACCTCCGACCAAGAGGAGGAACCTCTGCATATCATTGACCCCTCCAGTATAATGACTGTGGCCCCGTTTGACCTGTCTCGTCTTCCACCCGGTAAGACTTTTGTAGCTGTTCCGGATCGTAAAAAGGTTCTTCTCTGGGGTCATTCGTCCAAACTAGCCGGCCATGCAGGCCAGAGGAAAACCTTCCTGCTCATCGCCCGGCATTACTGGTGGCCTTCTCTGCGCAAGGACGTTGCGGATTTCGTCACGGCTTTTTCCTCCTGTGCCCGTAATAAAGTTCCCTGGCATCTTCCCGCCGGTCATCTCCTGCCTCTACCTGTACCTTCCGCTCCATGGCAACACATTGCTATGGACTTTATTACGGATCTCCCTGTTTATGCCGGTTGTACTGTCATTTGGGTGGTCGCTAACCGCTTTTATAAGATGGCCCACTTCATCCCTCTGCCTGGTCTCCCGTCCACATCTGTGCTGGCTAAGTACTTCATCCATCAGATATATTGTCTCCACGGCCTTCCCCTCCACATTGTGTCTGATCGCGGGGTCCAGTTCACTTCGCGCTTCTGGAGAGCTACGTGTAAACTGATGGATGTCACACTGGATTTCTCCTCTGCTTATCATCCTCAGTCCAATGGTCAAGTGGAACGTATCAATCAGGTCCTTACCAGCTTTCTCCGGCATTTCCTCAATGCTCACCATAACGATTGGGTTGAGCTCCTGCCATGGGCCGAGTTCTCCTATAACTACCATAAGAGTGATTCTTCTTTCAAATCTCCGTTCTTTGTGGTCTACGGTCAACACCCCCGGATTCCATTTCCCATCTCCGCTTCTGTGGACAATCCTGCCGCGGAGTCTCTGGTCAGCGAATTTTCTACTATTTGGGAAAACACTAGATCCGCACTTCTTCAGTCCTCCGAGCAGATGAAGAGACATGCCGATTAGAGACGCCTGGATCCATCTCAATTCCGTCTGGGAGACAGAGTCTGGCTCTCCTCCAAACATGTTCAGCTCAAAATACCATCATATAAGTTGGGTCCGTGGTTCATCGGCCCGTTTGAGGTTCTCAAGTAAATCAATCCCGTGACTTACAAGCTAAAACTCCCGGCCACCTTACAGATTCCCAACTCCATCCACGTATCTCTCCTCAAACCAGTTGTTCTTAATTATTTTTCTGACGATCCAGGTACCACTCCAGCTCCAGTCTCCACTGAGGACATCTATGAGGTAGAGAACATTTTGGCCACCGAAAGGGTAAGAGGAAAAACCTTTTTTCTGGTGGATTGGAAGGGTTTTGGCCCAGAGGAGAGGTCTTGGGAACCCACTGAGAACATCCATGTCCCTCTTCTTCTTAAAGAATTTCTTGCTTGCCTAAAAAAGAGGGGGTGTAAAGGGGGGGGGTACTGTAGCATTGGCGTCTCTGCCCCCTGGTGTTGTCCCCCTTACCACCGCGGTCCTGCTCCGGCGTCTTTCGGCCTCCCTGCTGCTGCTACTGGTGCTCGCAGCTTCCCCGACACTGTGCTTAGGGCGCGCTCCCTCCTTCTTAAATGGGCCGTGTGCGCCGTCCTAAAAAGTCCCCGGCCAATGGCCGGAGGACTTTCTCTATAAAAGGCACCTCCTCCAATATGGAGGTGCCCGTGCAAGGTTGTTGCTCTGTGATACTTACTTTGCTTCAGCCCTCAGGTCCTCTGCAAGTCAGTCTTGTCCGCCAGTCTGATCTTCAGTCCAGTCCGCCAGTCTGACTACTTTCCAGCCGGACAGTCTGCCTTCAGTCCATTCCGCCAGTCTGTCTATGGGCTCTGCCTGCCTGCTTACCTGGAAGCACCTGCCTGTTACCTGCCGTGCCTGCCTGCTTACCTGGAAGCACCTGCCTGTTACCTGCCATGCCCGCCAGCCTGCTTACCTGGAAGCACCTGCCTGTTACCTGCCGTGCCCGCTTGCCTGCCTTTACCTGCCATGCCCATCTGCCTGCTTACCTGAAAGCACCTGCCTGTTATCTGTTGTACCTGCCAGCTTGCCTACCCGGAGCACCCGTCTGGCTATCAGCCGAATCAGCCTGCCTGACTACCTGGACCACCCGTCAGCCTGCCTGCCGTGCTCTTCCGCTGTACCGGTCAGTTCCTGCCTTCTGACCCGGGGGAGTCACCTGCTCTCATACAAGGTCGGTCCCAGAGTGTCACCTGGTCCCTCTGCTCGGTCCCTCCCTGGTTCACGGAGTCGACTGAGCTGCCGTGCGACCCTGGTCAGGCCAAGTAGATACTTAGTCACGCCCCTCTGGTCCCTCCTTGCACCGCAGCACAGAGGTTCCACCACCCGGATCCTTAACAATAGGTTTCCAACATGACACAGTTAGTGACTGACACATACTGCCAGTGGATCAGCACGTCCCCTTTATAATCTATTGAGCTACTCAAATGTTCATGTTCTTTCACAGATCTTGTGTCCATGAAAAACACACAGAGACATGTCCATTTTTTCCCAGCAGCATGGATGACAAGGTCCAATACGAGTCTATGGATCCATGAAAAACTCATATACCATGTGGATGATGGCGGCTCCCCTTGAGTGACAAATCTCTCCCTGTATGCATGTTCAAGGAGAGACCTGTCACTCCAGGGGAGCAAAAGGGGAGAATCCACCAAGGATCTGCCTGTTGGACAAGTCTAAAGTGCAGCTTTGTCCCCTACGGCTTTTAAAACATGTTTTTCTCTGACATCAATCAGCCAGTGTCTAATACAGGGTGACCGTGTATTAGCTGTCAGGTTCCCTTTAACCCCTTAAGGACCCTGGGATTTTCTGTTTTTGCATTTTCGTTTTTTGCTCCCCTTGTTCCCAGAGCCATAGCGTTTGTATTTTTTGGTCAATATGGCCGTGTGAGGGCTTATTTTTTGCGGGACGAGTTGTACTTTTGAACGACATTACTGGTTTTACCATATCGTGTACGGGAAAATTCCAAGTGCGGTGAAATTGCAAAAAAAAGTGCAATACCACACATGTTTTTACCACGTTCACTGAATGCTAAAACTGACCTGCCATCCTTATTCTCCAGGTCATTATGAGTTCGTAGATGCCAAACATGTATAGTTTCTTTTTTATTTAAGTGGTGAAAAATAAATCCAAAGTTTGCTAAAAAAAAAAAAAAAAAAAGGCGCCATTTTCCAAGACCCATAGAGTCTCTGTTTTTCGAGATCTGGGGCCGGGTGAGGGCTTATTTTTTGTGTGCTGAGCTGAAGTTTTTATTGATTCCAATTTTGGCGTAGATCCGATGTTTTGATCGCCCGTTATTGCATTTTATTGCAATGTTGTGGCGACCAAAAAACATAATTCTAGCATTTAGAATTTTTTTCTCGTTACGCCGTTTACCAATCCCATTAATTCTTTTTTTATATTGATACAGTAGATCGGGCGATTGTGAATTCGGCGATACCAAATATGTGTATGTGTTGTTTTCTTTAATTATTTTATTTTGAATGGGGCAAAAGGGGGGCGATTTAAACTTTTATATATTTTTAATTTTTTTAATATTTTTAAAAACATTTTTTTTACACTTCTTGCTTGCTTCTATAGTCTCTATAGGAGACTAGAAGCAGCAACTGTCTGATCGCCTCTGCTACATAGAGGTCATGAGCAGATCACCTCTATGTAGCAGAAATGCTCCTGTGCTATGAGCGTCGACCACTAGGTGGCGCTCATAGCGATCGCTACATGACAACCACTGGGGTCTGCTGCAGACCCAGGGTTGTCATGCCCACCCATCAGTGACCCCTGATCACGTGACCGGGTCACCGATGGCCGGGGTAAGTGACGCGCTTCTGGCACGGCGATGTTAAATGCCGCTGTCAGAGATTGAATGAATACATGTTATTCATTCAGCTCACCTCCAATAGAGCACTTTTTTTATTTTTGCTTTTTCCATGTGCAAGCAACATCTATGATGCTTATCTCTGATATATGCATCTGAAAACAAAATGTTCTGAGAAAATTTAACCTGCTACTTTTCAATGTAATCCCACTTGATTTCAACCCACTTATTCCCCTTCGTCTCCAGTGACCGGATGCCCTCAGAATAGAAGGAGACTTCTTGCTGCTGCAAGAACCCTGTTACTGCCTCTTTGACTGCATTAACATAAGGAAATCGTTACCCACACAGATATTTATTTAGTTTCCAAAATGGAAAGTAATCACTGGGAGCCAGTTCCAAACTGTAGGGTGAATGGTTAAGCTCCATGTGTTGTGTCTGCAGTCCCTGATGGCAGCTTGTGATTTTCGAGGCTTGTGAACTGGCACATGGTCGTAAAGCAGCGACACACCTGCCAGCAACTTCCCGCGGCATATTGCATGTCCAGACATTTCTCAACATGCACAGAAAAGCTCAGCTCTCTAACACTGACAGAACATGCTGGGGTAAATAGCTTATTAAACACCTCTCGTAATTGCACATTTTGACCATGACTCATCAAGATCTGCGATTTTCTCACCGGTCAAGATGAGGAGGCATTGTGGTGTCAGACGCGCCTGATTCATGAATAGTCACTTGTACCCCATCTAGTTTTTCTGGTAAATTGCATATTTTTCCAGGTTTAGTTAAATGTGTTAACATTTTTTGAAAACAATGTAAAAATGTATGTTAAACATAATAGTGGCACTTGCAACTTGGCACTTGACTTGGTAGTGTGAGAAAAAAAAACACATCAAGGCAAAAAAGGTAGTGGCTAGCGTTAGCACCACCAGCCCCGTTTGCAGCAACTGTCCTGGTAGTAGTAGTATTACCATATATAGGTCAAACTTGGCAAGCTGATCAGTGGGGAAGATAATGGAATATTTGTCACACCATCCATGTCAGTCCCAGCAAGATGATGTAGCCTTTGACAGTGACATCATCAGCTTGAGTCAGTATACTTATCAGTCCACCTCCTTCACCGCTATTACACTTAATGATGTACATAGCAGAATTTCAATTCTGTTTATGACATGATACCAGGAAAGATCTTTGAACAAATTATTAAACAACATGTATGTAAGTACATGGATAAGAATGAAGTGATTAACCAGAGTCAGCATGGGTTTGTAACTAACAAGTCATGTCAGACTAACTTAATTTCCTTCTATGACAGAATCACTGACTGGGTGGATCAGGGAAATGCTGTAGATATAGTATATCTTGACTTCAGCAAAGCATTTGACAAAGTATCTCACACCATCCTTATTGAAAAAATGACCAAGTATGCAATGGACCAGGCAACTGCTAGGTGGATTCATAACTGGCTTAGTGATCGGACTCAAAGGGTGGTTGTAAATGGCTTCACATCCAGCTGGATGAATGTCTCAAGTGGGGTACCACAGGGCTCCGTCCTGGGACCTGTATTGTTCAACATCTTTATCAATGATTTAGATGAAGGAATTGAGGGTAAACTGATTAAATTTGCTGATGACACAAAGCTAGGAGGGATAGCTAATACTAGAGAAGAGAGAGAGAGGATTCAAAAAGACCTAAATAAACTGGAGCAGTGGGCAGCAACCAACAGAATGGTTTTTAACAGGGAAAAATGCAAAGTACTACATCTGGGCAATAAAAATGAAAAAAGCATATACAAAATGGGAGGAATAGAGCTAAGCAACAGTACATGTGAAAAAGACTTAGGTATACTAATAGATCATAGACTGAACATGAGTCAGCAGTGTGATGCAGCAGCAAAAAAGGCAAATACAATTCTGGGATGTATTAACAGAAGCATACAGTCTAGGTCACGTGAAGTCATTATCGGTCTTTACTCCTCTTTGGTCAGGCCTCATCTGGAATACTGTGTACAGTTTTGGGCACCACATTTTAAAAAAGACATAGACAAACTGGAGCAAGTTCAGAGAAGAGCAACCAGAATGGTGACTGGTCTGCAAACCATGTCCTATGAGGAACGGTTGCAGGATGTGGGAATGTTTAGCTTGCAAAAAAGAAGACTGAGAGGAGACTTAATAGCTGTCTACAAATATGTCAAGGGCTGTCACATTGTAGAAGGATCATCTTTATTCTCATTTGCACAAGGAAAGACTAGAAGCAATGGGATGAAACTAAATGGGAGGAGACACAGATTAGATATTAGAAAAAACTTTTTGACAGTTAGGGTGATTAATGAGTGGAACAGGCTGCCACGAGAGGTGGTGAGTTCCCCTTCAATGGACGTCTTCAAACAGAGGCTGGACAGACATCTGTCTGAGATGATCTAGTGAATCCTGCTTTGAGCAGGGGGTTGGACCAGATGACCCAGGAGGTCCCTTCCAACTTTACCATTCTATGATTCTATGATTCTATGACCTGTTTCTGTTCTGTTCTTTGGTAGCCTAATCCACAGCAACGTGAGGATAAGGTAGATACTTACCCAGAACAACTTCTTCCAGTTGATGTATTGAAGGACATCAACAGTCTGTCTTTGTACTTGGATGACTTCATTCTGGAATAGATGAAGGACACAATTGCTTAGCTGCTGGCTCTGAGAACCATTGTGGTAGAGGCACTTGCCGTGGTAGTAGCATTCTGAGACAGGGCAAATCTCAAGGTGGGAATTAGATGAAGGGAGCAAAGCAAGGAGCTCAGGCCATTTCCCATACAAATGCAACTGTCAGCCAAATCAGGGATGACAATGATAATCATGATGATGATTCTGTAGTGGACAATACCACCAGCCAGAGTGTCGAGGAGGTGATATCATCAAAGGAGGGTGTTGGCCTTGGCAAAACACAGCACAGAGATTCTCTGGAGCAAAATCTTCTTGTTCCGTGGTCAGCTCTGGAGCAAGTTGTGCCACACGTGGAGGAGGACTCAACAGTACCTGAAAGCTCCGGTCGCACTGGTGGTGAGTCAGAATTGCAGGCATCTCATGTATGGAAGTTCTTTTGCACTTTGCCGTCAAGGGATTTTTTGGCAGTCTGCAGTCTCTGCAAAAGGAAAATAAGCCAAGGATGTCTAGGCTAGGAACTAAGACTTTACATAAGCACATAATGTGACCTTGTACGGTGCCCAAACAAGGTAGTCATGGGCGAGCTGTAGCCCATGCTCGTTTTGCCACCCTACAGACAAACTGTAGAACAAGCCAGAATCAAGCCACTTCCAGACGAAGTCATCACTTGAACTACCTGCACATCTGCATCAGGCTCCCAGATTGAAGTCAAGGCCCAAAGTCCTTCCTGCAGCTTCTCTACCATCTTCCTCCCCTCGGCATACCAATGCTCAATGTTTATGAGGAATTCACCACAGCTTCTTTGGGTTGACAACTGAGAACAATGCAATAGTTGCTAGCCTGCATCCGGGCTTACTGAATGGGATGAAGCTGAGGCTTGCATACGTTCTGCAGTGGGCTCTTCTTTTTCTTGGTAATCAGGAGTGGTCACAAAGTTTCCAATCCCCCGAGCGGTGTACACTGAGTGTCTCCCTTCAGGTTGAACCACAATAACTGGAAATGGTAGTATCTCCGGAACTGCTTGATCGATTAATTAGGTCCCTAGGGCAGGTAAAAGACTCAAAATCCCCGCCAGTACTTGTCTGCTGCATACGGGTGCCCATATTGACTCTCACCGCTCATGTCCTCCATCTCCTCCTCGTCACCGCCAATTCTGATTCGCCATGCAGGCTGTGCTCTTGCCTTGCAATCACTGTGTGTCATCACAACTGATGTCTTCCCCAGCTCCTTACCTCTCGTGTTCTGGGGCGAAAATGGCGCCGGTTGCTCTCTAACTATGCGCTTCCTGCATGTGTGGCTCTGCATCTTTCTAGGCCGAATTTATGTTGCCACTGTTGCGTCACAGTTCCCTCTCAGCAGCTCCACCTTCAGTCACGCCACCTTCCATGGCGAGCTGCCACTTGCTGGCTTTACTCTGCGCTGCGCCCTCTTCATTAACGTACCTCTCATTTCGAGACGAGTCTTGGCTGCTGGGCCCATCCTTCTTTGGGGGCTGTACACAATTTAATGCTCTTGGGCACCGTCCACGCTCACGATAGGCAGTTCTTCTCCTTCTTTTCACCACCGCGATTGCCATTTTGGAAGCCATGCTTCTGGACACCATCTTGGGCCTCATGTCTTCCAGAACTCTTCCATCTGTACTCTGAGGTGGCTTCCCCGCTTTCTTCATGCGAGGAGCTCGCATCCTGCTGACTACGCCAGATGTAAGGTGCCCACACGAGGTTGTCGGGGGCGAGCTGTAGTCCGTTCTCGTTTTGCCACCATACAGACAAAGTGTGTCCTCATTCAGGTGTGCCGATGTGTATGTGGTGTCTCCCACTTACTTTTAGCCAGCGGGCCTCTTCTGATTCCAGGAATTCTTCTTCTGGAACCAGGGCAGCAACCAATTCAGAGGACACAGGCATTCATAAAAACAATCAGAATTTTACTTGGTAACTGGCAGTATATACAGTATTTACAGGCAGGTATAAAGGACAAGGCCCAACGAGTTTTCATCTTTCTCACAGGTAGCGGATACAACTGCAGCCCTTGTTCCTGATCTATGTGAAGCATCTCTGTTGCTTTCTTCTCTATCCCTAGAGATTGTTCCTCACCTATGACAGTATATCTGGATCCCATTTCACTCTGCCTCTGAGAGTTTGAGGCTGTGTGCACACGATGCGTTTTTAATGAGTGAGTTGAAGGACCTGCAGTGAGTTGAAGGACCTGCGCTGATGTCAGAGTCATGTGACGGGTCACGTGACGCTGACATCGGCAGGTCTTTCAATTCACTGTTGCCGGCAAGGGAGAACGGAGTGAGCGGGACACCGGGGGCCATCGGAGGGTAAGTATACATTTATTTTTTTATTTTTACCACTCTCTCGGGTCACACTATATAAATCCATGCTGTTTGAATGGATTTATATAGTTGTCACAAGCACTTTCCAAGTGATGCTAATCGCTTGGAAAGCGCTTGTCAATACGCATGCGGAAATGTCAGTGAATAACGCTCCATTTCCGCATTTCCGCGTTTTTTTCTGCCAGGGAGATGCAGAAACACTCAGGAAAAAATCCTGAGCATTTCTGCATCGTGGGCACATAGCCTTAGTCCTAAATCTTCTGCAGCCTCGCAGACAGAATGTGCCACTGCTCATTGACGTCTACCTCGAAGTTCCAAGGCCCACAAAGGGGACTCATGCGGAGGGGTTCTCTGGCGATCCACTGTCTGGGATTCTAGGTTCACGTCTACCCTAGCTTCCCTTAACAAGAGCATGTGGTTTCCACTGTACTGCACAACACTAACTGACTAAACTCACTTCCTGCTTATGAAAACTACGCAGAGATTCCTAAAGTGCCCACCCACTGTGGGCTGTCCTCACACATAGCTAACTCTAATACTGTCTAAATGCATGCTATGTTACTGGCAAACTACACTTTTCACCTACATTCTAGACAGTGACATCTTGTGGCCGTTTATTAATACTGCAGCCCACAGAGAAACATAACAGGAACAAAACATTATTCACATTCTGTACCACAGCAGCATTGATGTCTTCAGGTGGGACATGGCAGCTGGTCATCTCCTTATAACCTCACCTATTCATTTAGGAAAAATAAGCTGGCAAGCACTTAGAGCAAGCCTTAAGTTGTTCTCTGTGTTTTCTCTGTGCTTTTATGACCTCCTGCTGTCTTAAGCTAATTGATTGATTGTTAACGAGCTAATTTAGTGATAGATCTAAGAGTAATTTCTGCTATATATTCAGACACAGCTTTTGGGATGCATTTATGTAGGGGGGCATTTGTGTCCATGTTATCTAAGTCCATGTATCAATACCTGCAGCAGTTAATCATGGCAGTTAGACAGGGCAGGAGACAGGTAAGACATTAAAAAAAACTACTTCTACAACATTTGCATTGCAACAAATAAGCACCATATGCATTTGTATCATTTAGATTCTGGCTGCTGCATTCACTCACATCCACCCTCCCTACACACACTGTTTGTACTCCATCCATATTGGCCCCTCTCCTCTGCTATGTACAGCACTCATCACTCTTTTCACTATCCTAAACTGCACAGATCCATTCACTCCCACCATACAACACAAGAAATGCTCTCACAAATCACTTAACCATTTGCTTACTCTCTCTATCCTCCTTCTCCTAGTCACAGGAGATATCTCTCCCAACCCTGGCCCTTCTTCTATTAGTAAGTCGAACTCCTCCCCAGCTTCACTCAGAAAGCCTGCTAATCTCATTAATATTCCCTGCAAGCCTTCTGTCTCTTTCAATTGTGCCCTTTGGAACGCTCAGTCAGTATGTAACAAACTCTCCTACATCCATGACTTTTTCAAATTCCCTTAACCTTCTGGCTCTTACTGAAACCTGGGTCCAGCAGTCAGACACCACAGCCGCTGCTGCTCTCTCATATGGTGGCCCACAGTTTTCACATACCCCCAGACCTGAGAGCAGACAAGGTAGAGGTGTTGGTCTGCTCCTATCATCCAAATGTACTTTTCAGGTTAGCCCCCCAGTACACTCACTTATCTTCCCTTCTTTTGAGGTCCACACTGTCAGACTCTATCAGTCCTTCTCCACCTTCTCCCTGCGAGTGGTGGTTGTGTATCGTCCTCCGAGCCCCTCCCATCAGTTCTTTGATCTCTTTGACACCTGGCTTCCTCACTTTCTATCTAGTGACATCCCAACCCTCATCATGGGGGACTTCAACATCCCCATCAGTAATCCACTCTCCCTATCTGCCTCCCACCTTTTATCTGTAACCTTCTCCTTCGGCCTTCCACAGCTTACTAACTCTCCTACTCACAAAGATGGAAATACGCTGGACCTGATCTTCTCCCGGCTCTGCTCAGTGAATGATTTTACTAACTCTCCTCTCCCGCTCTCTGACCACAACCTTTTGTCATTCTCTGTCAGTAACTGTCGCTCCACTCAGGACACCCCCACTTACCACACCTATAGAAATATATGTGCCATTAACACCCAGAAACTTGTCAGGAAATTGCAGTCATCATTGGCCTCGATCTCCTCCCTCTCATGTCTTGACTCTACACTGAAACATTATAATGATACATTGCAGAGTGCCCTGCATGAAGCTGCTCCTCCTACACTTAGAACAACTCGGCACAGATCGCGACAACCCTGGCACACACTACAAACTTTTTTCTACAGCGGTGCTCCAGGTGTGCTGAACATCTGTGGAGAAAATCAAAGCTGGCTGAAGATTTCATCCATTATAGGTTTATGCTTAAAACATACAACTCCGCCCTTCACCTCTCCAAACAAACCTATTTCAATACCCTCATCACTTCACTTTCCAAAAATCCTAAACGCCTTTGAAATTTTTCATTCCCTCCTCCAACCAAGAGTGAAAGCCCGACTACCGACCTCAGTGCTGACAATCTGGCTAATTATTTCAAAGAAAAAATTGACCATATCAGACAGGAAATTTTCCCCCACTCCCCTAATACCATGCACGGTCCTCCCTCTCCCATTACATCTATCTCACTCTCTGTCTTTGAACCAGTCACGGAAGAAGAAGTGCTCAGGCTCCTTGCATCTTCTCGCCCTACTGCCTGCACCAGTGACCCTATTCCCTCTCATCTCCTTCAGTCCCTTTCCCCGGCTGTCACCACTCACCTAACTAAAATATTTAATCTCTCTCATCTGATATCTTTCCCTCCTCATTTAAACACTCCACCATACATCCATTAATTAAAAAGCCATCCTTCGACCAAAACTGTGCTGTTAAATACAGACCTGTGTCTAATCTTCCCTTCATCTCTAAACTCCTGGAACGCTTGGTCTATGCCCGTTTAATCCGCTAGCTCTCAGATAACTCGCTTCTTGACCCTCTACAATCCAGTTTCCGCTTTTTACACTCCATTGAAACTGCCTTCACTAAAGTCTCTAATGATCTACTAACAGCTGAATCTAATGGTCACTACTCCCTGCTGATTCTCCTGGATCTTTCTGCAGCATTCAAAACTGTAGATCACAAGCTACTCCTTACAATGCTCCACTCTATTGGGCTCAAGGACACAGTTCTATCCTGGTTCTCCTCCTACCTACTGTATCTGACTTCTCCTTCACTGTATCTTTTGCTGGCTCCTCTTCCTCCCCTTTTCCCCTTACTGTCGGGGTTCCTCAAGGATCAGTCCTAGGCCCCCTCCTCTTCTCCTTATACACCATCCCTATTGGACAAACAATCAGTAGATTCAGTTTTCTGTACCCTCTCTATGCTGAAGACACCCAATTATACACATCATCTCCTAACCTCACCCCTGAATTATTACAAAACACCAGTGATTGTCTTTCCGCCATCTCTAACATCATGTCCTCCCTCTATCTGAAACTGAACCCATCAAAACTTGAACTTCATGTATTTCCTCCCTCCACTAATCTGCCTATGCCGAATATTGCTATCTACGTGTGTGGCTCCACCATTACTCATCAGCAACAAGCCCGCTGTCTTGGGGTTATACTTGATTCAGATCTTTCCTTCTCTCCCCAGATCCAATCACTTGCCCGCTCATGTTATCTTCACCTCAAAAACATTTCTAGAATTTTCTTACCTTTGACTCTGCAAAAACTCTTACTGTCTTTCTGATTCATTCTAGTCTGGACTACTGCAACTCTCTATTAATCGGTCTCCCTCTTACTAAACTTTCCCCGCTCCAATCTATCCTAAATGCAGCAGCCAGGACCATATTTCTTGCCAACTGCTACACCGATGTCTCCACCATGTGCCAGTCTCATCTCAGTCTACCACCCTATCCGTGCCCTCCGTTCTGCTAATGACCTAAGATTAACATCCTCAATGATCCGGACCTCCCACTCCCGTCTCCAAAACTTCTCATGTGCTGCGCCAATTCTTTGGAATGTACTACCCAGGTCTCTTCGATTAATCCGCAATACCCACAGTTTTAAGCGTGCCCTAAAAATGCATTTCTTTAGACTGGCCTATCACCTCACCCATATTAGGTCCCTCGCATCTTCTATTCACACACCCCATCACTTAGTAGACTACTGTGTCTGTACTTGTTCAAATACTGGTTGGTGACTGGTTCATTTAGCATTAAGTGATTACCCTTTTTATTACATTGATGGTTGAGACTGTACAATACAAGCAATTGTTACCATCCACCTTTCGTGTCTCGCCTATTTCCTCATAGATTTTAAGCTTGCAAGCAGGGTCCTCACTCCTCCTGGTATCTGTTGATTTATGTGATTATTGTTATTCTGTAATGTCTTCCATTGTCTGTACAAGTCCCCTCTAAAATGTAAAGTGCTGCGGAATATGTTGGCACTATAGAAATAACAATTATTATTATTCTTCTCCCTCATCTCCTCACACTTGTCTTTCTGTCAACCAGGCTGCACCATCAAGTAGTACCTGGTTAGTGTCATCATCAATATCATCATCATCCACCACTAATACTTGTTGTACTTAGAATATACCTTCTCCTTCTCCATTAGACTGGACGATATCTTTTCTTGATTTTGTGTTGAGGTAACAGGCATATTCTCATAGTCATCTGCTTGTGTGCACCAAAACCAGAGAAAATGAATCAAATCTTTGGGAACATTTATCGAAGCTGGCAAATTTGAATGTCAAAAGATTGACTCATCTCTAATAATAAGTATAGTAAATAGTTTTATGAAATTTACAACGTTAACAAGACAGCAGATTTATTGTTGCTGTTCAGATCGAACCCTCACCCGCTTGAGCGGATCTTTACTGAAATTAGTTGAGTACCCCTGTTATTGATGGTGTCACCAGTCCTTAAGACTGGGAGAATATTACTAGAGTGATTTTGCAAAAAATTACCCATACAACTACAGGCGGCAGTGAGAGAGAAGCCAATGCACTTGCACTCCATTACCGTATTTTGCGGACTATAAGATGCACCGGACCGTAAGGGGCACCCCAAATTTTGGGGATGTAAATATGATTTTTTTTTTTTTAATAAAATGGTGGTGCGTCTTATAGTTTTCTTTTACGGTAGCTTACGGGGGGGTGGGGTGGCAGCTGTGGTGGTGTGGGGTCTCAGGAGGCAGGGTCGCTGCTGCAGGAATGTGGCAGCAGGAGTTGGGAGTCCCCGCATTTCCCATCCTTTTCATTGCGGTGGACCTCAGGACACCAGAGGCAGCGAATGCGAGATTGAGATCTCAGGAGTCACCACAGTAAAAAGGATGGGAAATGCGGTGATCCCCAACATTTTGTAAAAGTCCGGGTCCCGCCGCAACCTTGCATCGCCAAATACCCCCTCCTCCCAGCCCGGGGCCTTCAGCATCACCCCACTCCTATTTATAATATAACCAGGGATGTGTCCTTCTGTCCGGAGCCTCTATAGACTGCTTATATGTACTGCGCCTGCACAGTATGGCCAGAGACAGAAGAACACATCCAGACTGGGAGGAGGACGAGGCTGGAGGAGGAGTGTGGTGCAGGAGATAGCGGTATGCGCAGATGCTGACCACATACTGTGATCTCAGGCGCTATGAGGACATACTGGAGAGTATGGAGGAGGAGTGTGGCGCAGGAGTCAGCGCCTTCGCATAGCACGATCTCCGGCGCCATTTTGTTGAAGACAAATTCACAGAGTGTCTTCAAGAAAATGGCGCCGAATAGCGCGATATGACCATGCGCTGACTCTGGTGCCATTTTATTTAAATATTTAACTCAGGCCGCACTGTTATCCCACTCCCGCTGTCTCCATCTGTCCTCTGCCCGCTGTCTCCATCTGGCCACTATCTCCATCCGTCCGCTGTCTGCACTGGTGGAGGAGGGGCCTTCGGCCTTTCTTTCCCAATCAATGCGTGAAGCAGCTGACGAGATGATGTTATTTCATCGCGTCAGCAGTGTACTGTGGAGAGTCAGTGCACCGGAGACAGGGGCAGAGGCACAGCACCGGGGGAACAAGACCGAGGTGAGTATGTCATTTTCATATGTATGAGATGTTTGGCTGGACATGGAGAGGCTATGGGGATCTCCTGCTGGACATGGGAAGGCAATGGAGGTCTACTGCTGGACATGGGGAGGCTATGAGGGTCTCTTGCTGGATGTGGTGAGGCTATGGGAGTCTCCTGCTGGATGTGGGGAGGCTATGGGGGTCTCCTGCTGGACATGGGGAGGCTATGGGGGACTCCTGCTGGACGTGGGGGGCTATGGGGGTGGTCTCCTTCTGGATATGGGGAGGCTATGTGGGTCTCCTGCTGGACATGGGGAGGCTATGGGGGTCTACTTCTAGACATGGAGAGGCTATGGGGGTCTCCTGCTAGACGTGAGGAGGCTATGGGGGTCTGTATATGCGAATTCGCAGACATTGTCTTAAAAAAAAATGGTGCTGGAAGTGTACCACCAAAAATGCTTGCCACCTGGGCGTAGAACGAGTTCAATAGCTAGTCTATATATATGCCTTGAAAACATATTCATAGTGAACTTTCCCAGATTTTCCCCCACATTTTTTCACATTTAATCCACAAATGTAATAGTATTTTATTAGGATTTTATGTGATCTACCAACACAAAGTTGCAATTATTTGTAAAATGATATATGGTTTTCTAATTATTTTAAAATATAAATCTGAAAATTGTGACATGGATAATGGAGCAGCGTGGTATAGCAGAGCTGGATATATTACATGGCACCTGAAGTATCATGGAATAGCACCACTGGATATGATAGACATGAAACAGCTTGGAATAGCAGAGCTGAATATGCATGACACCTTGTACGTAGAAAGGAAGAGCTGAGTATATAGCATGAACCTTGGATGTGGAACAGTACAGTTGATTATGCAGGATAGCACCTTGGATATGGAACAGTAGAACAGCATGTGCAGGATGGCACCTTGTAAGTGGAACAGCTGTGCTGAGTACATGTCACGCTCAGTGTAGGAAAGACAAAGTGCGACATGAAGTGATGAGGGGAAGGGAACCCATACACTAGGGAAAGGGGGAAGTGGAGACCTCCTAGGCTGATCTGCAATCACCCTGTCTCCCCTTCCGTCCCTATATTGGTTTCTCACCAGTTGCCGCACAGGAACCTATCCCTGTATTTTCCCTAGCGCTTGTCCCTGGATAGGGAAGGGGGGGTGAGCGCTAGTCGATCCCCACTGACAACTAAAGACAGCAAGGGGAGACAGACACGGCGGAAGTAGCTTAGCTTGAGTCGACTTTAGAGAAATGGCACCAGAGAAGAAGTAAGAACTGCACTTGCTCCAAGCCTTCACAAGGGGTCATGTGAATATCACCGGCACTTCCCTTCAGCAACAGCCAGTATTTAAACACCCAGCCTGGGTGTCAATTAGCCGGAGGGAGGCAGCCGCTGGGTCCTGGAGTGAGACAGCTAAGAAGGTGTCTGTAATGCCAAACGAAGAGATCTTCTGCACCCAACTGCAGAGCGACTGTCTGTAACTTCTTACACACCCGTGACAGTACACTGCATATCACCTTGGATATGGAACAGCAGAACTGAGTATGCCAGATGGTGCCTACCTAATATATTGAACAGCAAAGCTAAATTTGTGTAGTGGAGCTAAATGAATAATGAAGCCCAGTGAAGTGGAAACAGCAAGCACATCTATCTATCTGAGTACTCAAGAGGTGTGCAAACACCTGAGCCAATTTAAAAAGGCCAAAGAGCATGACTTCAGAGGTGTGTTCCAGATTACCATAGTAAACCAAGTGGAGAGAGCTGGGCACTGGAGGAGGAGGACAGACAGCCTGGCGCAGAAGCCAGAACTAGTAAATATTATGTAACACTAGTATTTAGTATTAAAACAAGAAGTCATACCACACACAAAAAATAGTTAATAAATATCATTTACTATAGGTCTATTTTATATTTGCATTATTTTTTCAAGCTGTTAGAAGGCTTTGAATTTTGAAGTTTAACAGCAAAATTTCACATTTTCAAAGACATTTCCAAAACCTATTTTTTTTAGAAGCTAATTCATTTCTGAAGTGACTTTGGGGGGCCTATATATTAAAAACCTCCTAAAAAAAGACCCAGTTTTAAAGCTGTATCTTTCCTGACAATCAAAACCATATTCAGTACAATTTTAACCATTCAAGTAGTTCCCAGGAATTAATATAAAGTGGAATTAAAAAAAAATAAAAATATCATTTTTTTTTAATTAAAATTTTCTATTAATCCCAAATTTTTCATTTTCACAAGGTGTAAAAGGAAAAAATGAACACCACAATTTGCTATATATTTTCTGCCACTGTATTTTTGGTCAGAAACTACTATTTAGGGCAGAACTCAGTAGGCATAGGGATGGAGCGCTATTTGAATTTTTAGTAGTGTTGAGCGAGCACTAAAATGCTCGGGTGCTCGGAGCTCGGGCCGAGCTCACCGTGATACTCGGGTGCTCGACCCGAGCAACGAGCCCAATGTTAGTCTATGGGAGACCCGAGCATTTTTGCGGCGGCACCCCCGGCAGTCTGTAGAAAGCCTAACAAGTGCCCAAAACGATAGTGATAGTGTTCAAATGACATGGGGACGGCATGGGGATCGCCCCAGGAAGCATTTCTGAGCCCCAGGTCACTGCTGTCAACAACGTGGTCAGAGGTATTAAACCACTTTTACGGGCTCACAATAAAACGTTCAAAAACAAAACTGAAACGGTTTTCCTGTGAAATATGTTAAGGAACTTCCTTTCCAGGGTAAAGACTTGTGTATAAGGTAAAATAAATAACCAAAAACAAAAATACTCCTCCACACCTTGGGCTATGTTCACAAGTAGCATTTTTTATGCGTTTTTGCACTTTTGTATTGCTTTCAACCGTGACAAATGCATTCACCGGGAAATGTAATTTTAACATTTTACAATCTTATCTGGCCATGTGCTGTGTGACACATGCATACAGTGCTGAAAAGACATGGGAACAGCATGGGGAAGACCCCTGGAAGCATCTCTGACACCCAGGTCACTGCCTAAAAGTGTGCCCATCAGAAGTGATCCTTGCCACATCAGAAGATGCAGACTTGCAACTATCCCCGTGCAAGTCCTTGTCCCAGGGCAGTGTTCAATTGTACCTCCCCCATTCCTTGCAATGCAAGCATAAGAAAGCAGCCTGGCACCCACCCACCCCCAGGCTGCAATACCATACTGCTAGCTTGCACTTGAAATGGGGCCTTTTAGTTTTGAGGAGGCCAAAGCTGGCCACTACCTCATGGCTGCTTCGCCAGCGAGGTATCAATACTCAGTCCCCAGCCGCCCGGCGGCCGGGTGTCCACGATCGGTCCCCAGCAGCCAGGGGGCGGCCGGGTGTCCATACTCGGTCCCCAGCCGCCCCGTGGTCGGCGGTCCACACACGGTCCCCAGCCGCCTGGTGTCCATAAACGGTCCCCAGCCGCCTCTATTTCTCCTGTCAACTTCCCCCACATTTTTCTTAGCCTGGCCTGCTTAAGGGCAGCATTGGACGAGCCCACCAGAGAACCAGACTCCTCCGGTGGGCCCTGGCTTCTCCATCAGGGGAGTTGAGAGTGCCAAGGTGAGGAGCATGATAATGACGATAGAAGTTAGCATCTGCTTTGTTTTCTTGGAATGCAAGCACAAGTGTGCAACCTGCCACCCACCCACCCCCTGGCTGCAATACCATACTGCTAGCTTGCTTGCACTTGAAATTGGGCCTTTTAGGCATGTGCAGGCAGACGCCGGCCACCATGTCATGGCTGCGTCGGCGGCCTGGTATCCATACTCAGTCCCCAGCCGCCCAGCGGCCGAGTGTCCACGCTCGGTCCCCAGCCGCCAGGGGGCGGCCGGGTGTCCATACTCGGTCCCCAGCCGCCCCGCGGCCGGGTGTCCACACACGGTCTCCAGCCGCCCCTATTTCTCCTGTCAACTACCCCCACACTTTTCTTAGCCTGGCCTGCTTTAGGGCAGCATTGGACGAGCCCACCAGAGAGCCAGACTCCTCCGGAGGGCCCTGGCTTCTCCATCAGGGGAGTTGATAGTTCCAAGGTGAGGAGCATGATGATGATGATAGAAGTTAGCATCTGCTTTGTTTTCTTGGAATGCAAGCGCATGTATGTAGTAGCGGCTAGGCCTCAGGTGGTCAGCGTTTTGGCGCATATCCTGCCTCCTCCGAGGATTGCTGGATGATTTCCAGTGGTGGAGGTCACAGTAGTTTAACAAGACGGTTTTAATGCCCCTTGGAAGAGACGTGGAGGTCGCAGTAGCTTAACAAGACAGTTTTAATGCCCCTTGGAAGAGACGTGGAGGTCGCAGTAGCTTAACAAGACGGTTTTAATGCCCCTTGGAAAAGTGGTTGAGGTCGCAGTAGCTTAACAAGACAGTTTTAATGCCCCTTGGAAGAGACGTGGAGGTCGCAGTAGCTTAACAAGACGGTTTTAATGCCCCTTGAAAGACTGTTGGAGGTTGCAGTTGAATAAAAAGACAATATCAATGCCCCTTGGAAAAGTGGTGGAGGTCGCAGTAGCTTAGCAAGATGGTTTTAATGCCCCTTGGAAGAGACGTGGAGGTCGCAGTAGCTTAGCAAGACGGTTTTAATGCCCCTTGGAAGAATGGTGGAGGTCGCAGTGAAATAAAAACACAATATCAATGCCCCTTGGAAGAGACATGAAGTTCAGAGTAGCTTAACAAGACGGTTTTCATGCCCCTTACAAGAGCCATGCAGTACAGTATATTAAAAACATTTTTCATTATTGGGGAGTGGGTCTCCCATAGTCTTTGCCTATGCCTTCCAAGCAAAAGCTGTCAAAAATTAGGACGGAGGAACTTGCAATGCTGGCAACACGGACCACGGTCACCCTGGTGGTATGGTGGTGGTGGAGGCTGAGGATTAGGAGAAGAGCAAAATACAGCCGAAATGAGGAAGCGTATACCCATGTGTGGGTGTGAAGCGGTGCATGGGAATACACCTCCGGAAATAACACAGTGGATTTGACTTTATGTTACTCTGCTGTCATTTGGTGGTGATGAGAAGTCTGGCCCAATCCAGCCCTTGTTCATTTTGATAAGGGTCAGCTTGTCAGCATTGTCAGTTGACAGGCTAGTGCGCTTATCAGTTATAATTCCCCCAGCGGCACTAAAAACACGCTCCGATAACACGCTAGCGGCAGGGCAGGCCAGGACCTCCAAGGCGTACAGAGCGAGTTCATTCTAAGTGTCCAGCTTGGATACCCAATAATTAAAAGGCACAGAGGAATCAAGGAGGACGCTGGTACGGTCAGCAAGGTACTCCCTCACCATCTTTTGAAACTTTCCACTCCTTGTGAGAGTACCCCGCGCCTCAGGGCCTATAAGCTGGGCGGGTCTCAGAAAACTGTCCCAGAATGTTGACAGTGTTCCCCTGCCTCTGATGGATTGGAGTTGCGTCTCTCTCACCTGTACGCCCTGGTTGGTCAACGAACTGTGACCTCTGCTGCTAGCGTGTTCAGATGGGAATTTTTTTAACAGTTCTGCAGCAAGGGCCTTCTGGTACTGCCACATTTTTGTAGACCTCTCCACCTCAGGAATAAGAGAGTAAAAGTTCTCCTTGTAGCAGGGGTCTAAAAGTGTCACCAACCAGTAATGACTGTCACCCAACAGTTTGACAACGCGAGGGTCACGGTTAAGGCAGCGTAACATAAAGTCAGCCATGCGTGCCAGACTGGTAACGGGCAAGACTTACATGTCCTCACCAAGATGACGGCTGACCATGCTCTACTCCTCCTCCTCCTCCCCCTGTCCTCAGGCCACCCACGCTGAACTGACTGTATGACAGTTGTACAGGTACTACCGACTACAGCGCATGATACCATCTCCTGTTCTTCCTCCTCCTCCTCTCCCTCATTGTCTCCCAATGCACATTAGGATGAGATGAGGCTGGGCTGTGTGTAATCGCCCATTACGGCTTCTTGATCCATCTCATCATACTCTGGCTGCAATGCCTCCTCTTTAATTCTCTGCAGAGAGCGTTGCAAAAGACAGACAAGTGGGATGCTGATGCTAATGATGGCGTCATCACCACTCACCATCTTTGTGGACTCCTCAAAGTTTGTCAGGATGGTACATATGTCAGACATCCAGGTCCACTCCTGAGGTCTTATGTGTGGAGTCTGACCTGAATATCGACGGCCTTGTTGCAGCTGGTACTCCACAACTGCTCTCTTCTGCTCACAAATCCTTTGCAACATGTGGAGGGTAGAGTTCCAACGTGTGGGGACATCACACACCAGTCGGTGTGCGGGAAGCTGCAAACCCTGCTGCAACACAGCAAGGGCGGTGGAAGCTGTAGCCGACTTCTGAAAATGAGCTGACAGGCGGCGTACTTTGACGAGCAGATCTGGCAACTCGGGGTACGATTTAAGAAACCGCTGAACCACGAGGTTAAGCACATGAGCCAGGCATGGCACGTGTGTGATCTCGTCTCGCCTCAGAGCCGCCACCAGGTTACGGCCATTGTCACACACGACCATGCCTGGATGTAGGTTCTGCGGTCTCAGCCACAGATCTGCCTGCTCTTTCACAGCTGTCCACAACTCACAAGCAGTGGGAGGTTTGTCACCTAAGCATATGAGTTTCAGCACAGCCTGTTGCCGCTTGGCTGAGGCAGTACTGCAGTGCTTCCAGCTTGTAACTGATGTGGTGATTTCTGAGATGGAGGCTGATGATGAGGAGGAGGATGAGGAGGAGTATGATGCACAGGAGCTGTACACTGTGGAGGCAACTCTGACTGATATAGGGCCCGCAATCCTCGGTGTGGGGAGGATGTGTTCCGTCCCAAGGTCCGACTGCGTCCCGGCTTCCACTATGTTTACCCAGTGTACCATCAGGGAGATGGACCGTCCCTGGCCACAAGCACTTGTCCACGTGTCCGTTGTCAGGTGGACTCTCCCAGTAACTGCTTTACTGAGGGCACGGCAGATGTTTTGGGACACAGGCTTGTGTAGTGCGGGGATGGCACACCGGGCAAAATAGTGGGGACCGAGTACCGAGGGATGGTCACCGCCATAAAGTTGCGGAAGGATTCCGTCTCCACCAGCCTAAAAGGCAGCATTTCCAACGTAAGCAGTCAAGAAATGTGCGAATTTAGGACTGTGGTCTGTGGGGCGTTGGCTGCGAATTTCAACTTTCGTTCAAAGCTCTGGGATATGGACAATTGAACGCTGCGGTGGGACGTGGACGTTGATGCTGTTTCTTGAGAAACTGCCATAACAAGTGAAGACTGAGAGGAGGGGGCATCTTTGCATGCAGTATGGACAGGGGATTACCTTGCACGCACAACAGGGGGTTCTATTACACGCACAACAGCGGAAGAAGCAGTGGTGACTCCCGCTGACACTGGTCGTGGACCCTGGGGTTCGCCCCACAAAGTCGGGTGCTTTGCTGACATGTGCCTGATCATGCTGGTGGTGGTCAGGCTGGTAGTTTTGTCACCCCTGCTGATGCTGGCATGGCAGGTGGTACAAATGGCCTTTTTGGGGTTATCACCAGAGTCTTTAAAAAAATTCCAGACTCTGGAAGACCAACCGGTTGTACTGGCAACGTCCCTCGTGTTGGTGTTACGGGGAACTGTTGCCCGCCTTCTATGTGCAGCCACCACACTGCTTCTTCCTGCCTGTTGGGGTACTCTGCCTCCCTCCCCCTGTGTGCTGCTGTCCTCACTCTGTGTGTCCTCCTGCCACGTTGGGTCAGTTACTAGATCATCCACCACCTCCTCCTCTTCCACTTGCGCACCACGATCCTCCTCCTCACTTCGTGGCAATTGTGTCTCGTCATCGTCCACCTCTTGTGACAAATTGCCAGTGTCGACTTCCTGTGGCCGTGGCTGTTCAAATATTTGGGCATCGCTACATGGGATCTCCTCTTCCACCACTTCAAGCGGAGCAGGCGAGGGGCACAAATATGGAAATGGACCAGTGAACAACTCTTCAGAGTGTCCAAGTGTGGGATCAGTTGCTGTCTGACAACACTCGGCATGGTGGGAGGAAGGAGCATCAGGGTGAGGAGGAGTATGCGGTCGAGACTCACTTCTTCTAAAACTTGACCGTGTGGAAGACAGACCGGAGGTGGTGGTGCCCAGGTAACTGGAAGTATTATCTGCTATCCAACTAATAACCTGTTAACACTGATCAGTTCGCAATACTGGTGTTGTAGTGTGCTTCCCTAGTAATTCGGTCAAGAAGTGGAAGCGAGAAGATGTGGCTGTTGGTTATGACACATTTTCACCTTGGCCACGGCCCCGTCCTCTACACGCACCATAACCAGAACGTCCAGTTTCACGTCCCTTGCCACGTGCCTTGCCCATTGTAAATGAAGTAAAATAGCTTACACTCGCACTATCAATAGAAAAAGGGTAATAAAAAGGAGATTAGAACCGTGGAAGAGGAAAACCACAGTTCTATCTCTCTGGTCTACACCAGACTCTTTTAAACAGATATATTGGTGTCTGACCAGTCACAGACACACTTAATTTTTTTTTTTGGGGGGGGGGGGAAATACCAAAAGGTTAATAAGACACGTATTTGTACAGTCTGACTGAGGAAAAAAAAAATACAGGACTCAGATGAAAAAAAAGGATTTTTCCTGGCCCCTGAGACCAGGGGATAAGTCTAGCAATTTGACCAACAGGAGCACACAGGACTGTAATGCAGCGTTTGCTGGTATAACCACTGCGTCTCCTATACAGCCTGCCTGCCTGCCTGATATCTGGGATGGATATTAGTCCTGAGAAGGACTGTTTGTTTGATTTGGCAGGCTTTAGAGACCCTACACTAACTATTTCGCACTATATATCTCTCCCTAACTCAGCAGCACTCTCCCTACACTGTCTGATCCGGAGCGACTGTGTCCAAGATGGCGGCGCCCGGTTTTAAATACTCGAGGTGACGCAGTGCGGCCAGCCAATCACTGCAATGCCCACAAACAACATGGCTGCGGCTTTCCAGTGACTGGCTGGCAATCCTTGCATGTTCATTGGCTCTTTAAAGAGCGCCAAACGTGCAGGGCGGAGACCCGAGCTCCACCCGAGTAACCCGGAAATGCTCGGCGCTCGCCGGACATCCCGAGTAGTGAGATGCTCGGGCGAGTACCGAGCAGTGTCGAACATGCTCGCTCAAAACTAATTTTTAGAGCACAAATTTAGATGGAATATATAGCGATCACCATGATGCTGTGATATTTAGGGGGTTAAACAGCCAAGAACCCTGTGATCATTAGAGATGAGCGGTGTTCGATTAGAACTGTTCGCCAGTCTCAAATTCGAGCTGTTTTGGGCGGTGTTCGAGTCGTTCGACGAACGCGAATGATTTGAAAAAAATTCGGCTGTTCGAGGTTATGTTCGATAACTGTTCGTGCACCAAATGCGTGTCCTGCATGTCTGGCGCTATTTAGTGCACCAATCATGCAGGGATTGTCTGCCACTCACTGTAATGCCACAGCCATGGTGGTTGTGGCATTACAGTGATTGCCCAAATCGATGGGAACAGTGCTCACAGTGAAACATGAAAAGTCGGCAATTCAGCAGCGGCATACACCGGTACCCGACAATTTAGAACCGAAAGAATAGAGTATCACACATAGATTAGATAGATAGAAACATGTCAGTCACATATATAAGAAGTACAGTGACAGTGTTGGTTACTGTACTTGTCATTTAGTGTAAAGGATTTATTAACAAAAAATATTAGTGTTTTAATGCACTGTCTCTTTAAAAAAGCCGGCCACCAATTCAGCAGCGGTACCCGACAATTTATAACAGAAAGAATAGAGCATCACACATAGATTAGATAGATAGAAACATGTCAGTCACATATATAAGAAGTACAGTGATGGTGTTGATTACTGTACTTGTCATTTAGTGTTAAAATAAAGGATTTATTTAAAAAAAAACTGGCGTGGGGTTCCCCGTAATTTTAGTCTCTAGTGGAGGTTAAGCAGATGGCTGGGGCAGATGTTTGAAACCTGGGAAGGGGGTAATACCCACGGAGCTTCCCAGGCTACTAATATCAGCCCCCAACTGAATACCTAGCCTTTATTAGCTATTAAAATGGGGGACCCCCCAAAATATGACGTGGGGTCTCCCCTATTTTAATAGCTAGCAAAGGCTCGGCAGACAGCTGGGGGCTGATATTAATAGCCCGGGAAGGGTGCCATGAATATTGGCCCCCTCCCAGGCTAGAAACACCAGCCGTCAGCTGCCCCAGAAATGGCGCATCCATAGGATGCGCCAATTCTGGCACTTAGCCTCGCTCTTCCCACTGCCCTGTAGCGGTGGCAGTGGGGTAATAGGGTTGAGGTTGATGTCAGCTTATAATGCCAGCTGACATCAAGCCCAGGTTAGTAATGGAGAGGCGTCCATAAGACACCCCCATTACTAACCCCATAGTCAAAGTTACAAAAAAACACAAACACCCAGAATAAAGTCCTTTAATTGAAATAAACACACAATTCTTTATTGTTCTAAATTAAACCATACTTACCATCACGCCCATTCCAGCTGAAGCCAGCGATCTCCTGCAATAAAAGTAAAATAATAAAGCAACATCATACTTACCTTTCCATGGTTCCCACGACAGCTTCAGCTCTGCTACATTCACATGACAGGCTGGACCGCAGCAGAACTCTGCCGTACAGCTTGCCATGCCGCAGACACTGAGAAGCGCAGGCATGCTTGCGCTCCTCAGTGTCTGGCTGTGACGGCATCCAGATGAGCCGAGTTCATGTCCAATGAACTCAGCTCACCTCATGCACGTCACTGACAGCGTGGGAAAATTCTCCTGTGCATGCGGTGAGTGCAGGAGAATTTTCCCACACTGTCAGTGACGTGCATGAGGTGAGCTCATGTCCAATGAACTCAGCTCACCTCATGCACGTCACTGACAGCGTGGGAAAATTCTCAGCGCTCAGCGCTTGAGCAGGAGAGTTCTCCCACGCTGGGATGGCATTGAGATGACAGGCTGGATCACAGCTAAGTGCTGCCATCCAGCATGCCATCATTCATAGACACTGCTGAGTGCAGGCATGCTTGCGCTCTGCAGTGTCTCTGAAGCATGACAAGCTGGATGGCAGCGCTCAGCTGTGATCCAGCCTGTCATCTCAATGCCATCCCAGTGTGGGAGAACTCTCCTGCTCAAGCGCTGAGCGCTGAGAATTTTCCCACGCTGTCAGTGACGTGCATGAGGTAAGCCGAGTTCATTGGACATGAGCTCACCTCATGCACGTCACTGACAGCGTGGGAAAATTCTCCTGCACTCACCGCATGCACAGGAAAATTTTCCTACGCTGTCAGTGACGTGCATGAGGTGAGCTGAGTTCATTGGACATGAACTCGGCTCATCTGGATGCCGTCACAGCCAGACACTGAGGAGCGCAAGCATGCCTGCGCTTCTCAGTGTCTGCGGCATGGCAAGCTGGATGGCAGCGTTCTGCTGCGCTCCAGCCTGTCATGTGAATGTAGCAGAGCTGAAGCTGTCGTGGGAACCATGGAAAGGTACGTATGATGTTGCTTTATTATTTTACTTTTATTGCAGGAGATCGTTGGCTTCAGCTGGAATGGGCGTGACAGTAAGTATGGTTTAATTTAGAACAATAAAGAATTGTGTGTTTATTTCAATTAAAGGACTTTATTCTGGGTGTTTGTGTTTCTTTGTAACTTTGACTATGGGTTTAGTAATTGGGGTGTCTTATAGACGCCTCTCCATTACTAACCTGGGCTTGATGTCAGCTGGCATTATAAGCTGACATCAACCCCAACCCTATTACCCCACTGCCTCCGCTACAGGGCAGTGGGAAGAGCGAGGCTAAGTGCCAGAATTGGCGCATCCTATGGATGCGCCATTTCTGGGGCGGCTGACGGCTGGTGTTTCTAGCCTGGGAGGGGGCCAATATTCATGGCACCCTTCCTGGGCTATTAATATCAGCCCCCAGCTGTCTGCCTAGGCTTTGCTAGCTATTAAAATAGGGGGGACCCCACGTAATTTTTTTTGGGGTCCCCCATTTTAATAGCTAGTAAAGGCTAGGTATTCAGCTGGGGGCTGATAGTAGTAGCCTGGGAAGCTCCGTGGGTATTACCCCCTTCCCAGGCTTCAAACATCTGCCCCAGCCGTCTGCTTAACCACCGCTAGAGACTAAAATTACGGGGAACCCCACACCAATTTTTTTTTAAATAAATCCTTTAATACTAAATGACAAGTACAGTAACCAACACTGTCACTGTACTTCTTATATATGTGACTGACATGTTTCTATCTATCTAATCTATGTGTGATGCTCTATTCCTTCTTGTCTAAATTGTTGGGTACCGGTGTATGCCGCTGCTGAATTGCCGGCCGGCTTTTTTAAAGAGAGTGTCTTCTGAGCAGTTTGTCAGCTTTTGGACACCTTTGAAGGTGTTTTCTATGTGTTTCTATGTGTTTTTGTTTGCCTGCCATTGGTTTTAACGATGTTCGACGGTGTTCGACGGTGTTCTAAGGTGTTCGACGAACAGTTCCTCGAACATCCCGGTGTTGGACGAACCGAACCGAACCCGAACACTACGGGGGTGGCTCAACACTAGTGATCATGCTGAAATTAGCTCCTTCTGCCCTCCCGATCACCATGATCATGTACATGCGTGTCATTGTGCGGTAACTCCTTGCCAGATATGTCATACAGTACAGACCAAAAGTTTGGACACACCTTCTCATTTAAAGATTTTTCTGTATTTTCACGACTATGAAAATTGTACATTCACACTGAAGGCATCAAAACTATGAATTAACACATATGGAATTATATACTTAACAAAAAGTGTGAAACAACTGAAAATATGTCTTATATTCTAGGTTCTTCAAAGTAGCCACCTTTTGTTTTGATGACTGCTTTGCACACTCTTGGCATTCTCTTGATGAGCTTCAAGAGGTAGTCACTGGAAATGGTCTTCCAACAATCTTGAAGGAGTTCCCAGAGATGCTTAGCACTTGTTGGACCTTTTGCCTTCACTCTGCGGTCCAGCTCACCCCAAACCATCTCGATTGGGTTCAGGTCTGGTGACTGTGGAGGCCAGGTCATCTGGCGTAGCACCCCATCACTCTTCTTCTTGGTAAAATAACCCTTACACAGCCTGGAGGTGTGCTTGGGATCATTGTCCTGTTGAAAAATAAATGATGGTCCAACTAAACGCAAACCGGATGGAATAGCATGCCGCTGCAAGATGCTGTAGTAGCCATGCTCACTCAGTATGCCTTCAATTTTGAATAAATCCCCAACAGTGTCACCAGCAAAGCACTCCCACACCATCACACCTCCTCCTCCATGCTTCACGGTGGGAACCAGGCATGTAGAGACCATCCGTTCACCTTTTCTGTGTCGCACAAAGACACGGTGGTTGAAAGTTTGTAATTTATTTCTAATCTCTGGTTAAAACTTTTTACTTTTATCTTTTTTAACACAGTTTTTTTTTAAATCAACCTATAATTAAACTGAAGAGGCAAGAATTGCACAGAAAGGAATAAACAGTTGAGTGACTTTTGTGAGAAAGGGTCAGGATTTTTGTTAACGATGGTCTATACATTCAATGTTTTAATTGGATCTACAGCAATTAGTTACTTCTGGTGTTTGGGCAAAGATTATAGGTTATGTATTGCTCCATTATAATTAGAAAATGGACATGCATGAACATTATTAGCAGTTATCCTTTTCATGAATGCAATATTTTTACCTCAAAATCAATATTTTTTTATTACATATGAAACCTAAAGCTTTCACCCTTATTAATGTTTCAACATCATTTAAGGTTAAATGCTGGCATTTTCACATGTGGCCAATATTATCTAAAATGTTGCAGAGCAATTGAGAAAAAAAATACATATCTCAGCTTTAGACTTCGAAGTCTTGTACTAAGGCCACGGCCCCACTATCTGTATTTGGTCTATTTTGTCAGTATTATGTAAGTATTTTTTCTCAGGAGTGTGAGCCAAAACCAGGAGTGGGTGATAAATGCAGAAATGATGAACATGTTTCTATTATACCTTTTCTCTGATTGTTCCTCACCTGGTTTTGTCTCCCACTGCTGTGAAAAAATACTGACCGAATACTGACCAATTACTGATAGTGGGCTGTGGCCTAAAAGTGCATTTACATCAGCTGATGTGCAGCTTTAGGGTCCAAGCCCACGATGCGTTTTTCAAGCATTTATGCTGCGGAATTTTTGCAGCGTAAACGCTTGGGAACCGCTTGGTAATCCTTCCCCCATGGTTCCCAATGAAATTCCGCACTTTCAATGCCCATGCTGCGGATTTTTCCACAGCGTTTTTGATGTGCGGAAAAAGCCGCAGCATGTCCATTATTTGTGCGTTTACGCATGTGGAATTGCCATCTACAATGCATTAGAAAACGCAAGGCAATTCCGCATGTCCAAAACGCTTGAAAAACGCGTGAAAAACGCATGTGAAATTCCACACGCGTTTTTCCAGTTAAGGACATGCAGAAATGAAGCCGAAATTTTCTGCTTCATTTCTGTATCGTGGGCACATAACAGTTATTTAGCCTCTTCCCGACATGGCCAATTTCCATTTTTTCATTTTCGTTTTTTTTCCCCTTCTTCCAAGAGCCATAATTTTTTTATTTTCTGCCCACATAGATGTATGAGAGCTTGTTTTTTTGCAGGGCAAGTTGACACCATTAATTTTATCACATAACGTACTGAAAAATGGGAAAATAAATTCCAAGTAGGGTAAGATTGCGAAAACAACAACAATTGTTTCATAGTTTTTTGGGAATTGTTTTACGGCATACATTATGTGGGAGAAATTAACTGGCAATATAATACTCATACATATGATTATAGTGATACCAAACTTATCCAGCTTTCTTTTAATTATTTTAGTGGTGAAAAAAATGAATTTTTTTTTTAATTTTTCTTTTTATTGTTTAGTCATTTTCTGAGACCTGTAACATTTTTCTTTTTCGGTTGATAGAGCTGTGGGAGGTCTTTTTTTTGCAGAAAATAGTTTTTATTGATACGTTCGTTCAGCTGAAATGAATTGTCGCGTAGAGACCCGCCTGCTCCCTGCACTACAATACACACTGCAGGCCAATCAGAGATCGACAGCAAATGTTGGCTTGCCAATGATGGGTTGTGTATGGCAGTGATGTCTTACACTGCCTGTGCCGGCTCCCAGCTCCTGCGCTGACTATTGAAGAGAATGCAGCACGTCTTGGGAGCGGACAAAGGTAAGAATAATTGATTTTTTTCTTTTTAAAATGCGGTGAAGAAGAACAGAAGGGGCACAGGATGGGGACATTATATAAGGATAGGGGGATATTATACCATGATGGGGGACATTATTCCAGAAGGGGGACATTATACCAAATTGGGGGACCTTCTTCCAGAATGGGAATATTATACCAGGATGGGGGACATTATACAAGGATGGGGGACATTATTCCAGGATGGGGGACATTATTCCAGAATGGTATACATTATACCAGAATGGGGGAGATTATACCAGGATGGAAGGCATTATACCAGAATGGGGACATTATACCAGGATGGGAGGCATTATACCAGAATGGGAACATTATACCAGGATGGAGGACATTATATCAGGATTGGGGGCAGTTTTCTAGAATGGGGGACATTATACCAGGATGGGGGATATTATACCAGAATGAGTGGCATTATATCAGGATGGAAGACATTATACCAGGATGGGGGACATTGTTATACCATGGATAGGGGCATTATGCCAGAATGGGTATGTTATACCAGTCAGGGGTGACACAGAGGGGCTCAGTCAGTCAGGGGTGATATGGGGGGCAGATGGGGGCTCAGTCAGTCAAATGTGAAACAGTGGGGGCCTCAGTTAGTCAGAGGTGATACAGGGGGGCTCAGTCAGTCAAAGATGATATGAGGTGGCTCAGTTAGGAGTGATACAGAGGGGGCTCAGTCAGTCAAAGATGATACAGAGGGGTTCAGCTAGTCAAATGTTATGCAGTGAAGGCTCAGTCAATCAAAGGTAAGGGAGGGGAGGGGGGCTCAGTTAATCAGGGGTGAAATAAGAAATGAGGGAAGAGGGCCCTCACTCATTCCTTAGTCAGTGAGTGCTCGTGCCCTATATCACCAATGAGTAAAGTCCCCATTGACACTCAGTGTTGGGGTTGGCAGGGGCTCAGTTAGTTATGGATGATAAACCCACTCAGGTACTTACATCTAATCTTTGGCAAGTGATGTAACAGGGAGCCATCCATCTCCCTGTGCTCTGTACTGTCAGCAGTGAACAGTAATCAATAGCAATAACATATGTGTTAATGCCACTGAGTACTGCTGACTGCTTCTCCCAGCAATAGACATCCTGGGAGAGCAGTGCATGAGTCACTGAATCTGTTTTCTGCAGTAGACTGCAGCTCACTGTTTGTACTGACAGAATGCTGATCTATCCTTCCGGATACTTATCACTGTTCAATCGCACCTGAAACAACCAGGTAGAGCGATGCAAGCATCAGTGAATCTGTCTTCTGCTGCAGACTGCAGCTCATGTATACTAAACAGAAAGCTATTCCGAATAGACTGGCTTTTTATCACCACTGTGCATGTAGATGTAGACAGAACCAGAATGTGGATCCACCAGAAAATCCTCCATTCCTCCGGGGGGCCTGTCCAACCCTGGCTACAATACTTTGTGAAATATACTAATTTTACTGGGACTAATATATACTGACTTCATATATATTGTATAAAATAACTTTTAGATAATTGTATTAGCTAAACTAGCATTAAGTTAGGAGTGTGACCACTGTGTATTGTAAATTAAGGTCTCTTCTCAAAATTATTGTCATTCACTTAATACTGAACAATAATATTCTTCAATAATTTATTGCATTATCCCACAATGTAATTTATTCTGTACTAGACAGGCTAAACAGACTGAAATACACAGTTATACTGCTTTGTAGGGATTCTTAAAGGCAATCTGTCAGCAATATTTCAACCCTAAGCTATTTACATGTGCATATAGCTCTTTCAAAGAAAAGTCCAGCAATATCTCTGCATGGTCAGTCTGGTTCTTGGAAGGGGAATAGAGCTGGAATGACAGAGGTTTCAGATCTACAAATAGTTCTTCAACCTCATTTGCATATCAATTCAAACACTGATTTTTCAATAGCGAAGGAACAGACTGACCATGTAAAGGCATTGCTGGACTTATCTTTGAAATATCTACATGCACATATAAGTAGTTTTGGAGTGAAATTCTGCTGACAGATCCCCTTTAACTGCATGAATGAAACAGTACTGTGAATAATTGAGGATATTTAGTTACAGATAAATAATACTAAAGTTACTCCAGGAGCAGTTATTTGAAGACACTGTAAAAGGCATAAAGAAATTTTGTGATATGTGAATTGCTCTGCAAAATGAGCTTCGTATTATTAAAGAAGTTGTCCAGTACTTTTTTTAAATTGCCCAAGTATATTTGTAAATACCTTGTGTTGCTGATAATGCCTGTGAGCGGCGCTATCGGTGGCTATCACGTGACCCCGCGCTGATGTCGCGACAAGTGAGGCATGATTCAGCGCTGGGGTCCCCGCGCTTTTCCCAATGAATGGGAAGAGTGAGAGCGCGAGTTGGATGCCGGGTGTGACCCAGGGGAATAACCCCACCCACAACTCAGCAGCCACCGATGGAACGCGGAAGAGGGATCCTCGGCTGCAGCCTGGACTTGTCGTGACGTCAGCGGATGTCAGAGCCGGCTGCACCCGGGGGTCACGTGATGCCTGTGAGCAGCATCACCTGACCCCCGTTCTGGGGCTGCTTTGTTGCATCTGGCACAGGGTGTCTTGAATCTGTGCAGGGTACAATGAAATCTCAAGATTACCAAGGGATTCTAGAGAGAAATGTGCTGCCCAGTGTCAGAAAGCTTGGTCTCAGTCGCAGGTCATGGGTCTTGCAACAGGATAATGACCCAAAACACACAGATAAAAACACCCAAGAAGGGCTAAGAGGAAAACATTGGACTATTCTGAAGTGGCCTACTATGAGCCCTGACCTCAATCCTATTGAGCATCTTTGGAAAGAGCTGAAACATGCTGTCTGGAAAAGGCAACCTTCAAACACGAGACAACTGGAGCAGTTTGCTCATGAGGAGTGGGCCAAAATACCTGTCGAGAGGTGCAGAAGTCTCATTGACAGTTACAGGAATCGTTTGATTGCAGTGATTGCCTCAAAAGGTTGTTCAACAAAACATTAAGTTAAGGGTACCATCATTTCTGTCCAGGCCTATTTCATGAGTTTAATTTTTTTTTTAAAGTTCTGTGGAAGCAGGGTTGAAAAGCAATGACTGACTTTCATTTGTTCATTTTCATAGATTTTTAATTTATTATTACTTTTGTCAGATTCAAGTTATTTCTGCGACCATTGTGGGTTTTTCTTTCATTAAACGAGGGGTACCAACAATTTTGACCACGTGTGTACTTGCAGTCATGTCCCCTCCTTTCCCAGTATCGGAGAATCCTCACAGCATGTGGTGCACGTGATTTGAGGATTCACAAGTATGCAGTCACATAGAGTGACTGCAGACTTTTAGTTTTACACCAGATAACCCTTTTAAGTCATAGACAATGCTGCAATGTGGTTATATACTGTACACAGTCTTCAATAAGGCTGTTGCCCACAGGCCATAGTTTATAATGAAAGGCATCCTGAAAATCTGGCGCTGGTAATAAAAACATAGTGGGAGGTGTTAAGGTCGCTTTTATTGATGACAGAGTATTGGCCTGGCTATGCATAATAATTAATGTGGGCTATTGTGTTAGATTGCTTTTCTTGATGATGGACATCCATTAAACTTCTTCCATATTGCAGTGTGGTTACACACTAGTAAGTTAATTTTGGCTTGGCTTGGCAGCACTTTATGCAGTTACCTTAGGCTTTTATTCGATACTTTTTATAGTGACTGTACTTTCTTCTGTATGTAGGAAATGCTTTTCAATCATATGTATGTTATAAATACATTACACACATTTAAAGTGTTTACCTCCTCAAACTTTCCTCTCTCTGAAGTCCTGCTTTTTACATTAAACTTTCATACATCAAACATAAACTGCCTTACACTCACTAGAAATCAGCAGGGGAACCTGAGACACGGAGGGATGAGGTGATTCAACCAAGATCTCATGGGGTTAGTACAGTGTTTTACCAGTCAGTCTCATTTTGGCAGACTACTGATTTTAGCTCTTTTTGCATTAAATAGTTCCATTGTGTTGCTTAGAAACCAATTTTGACAGTCACTTAGATGCTCTTACAATCTCTTGTGCGGCTATACAAATATTACATTTGCATATAAGGACTTTGTTCAGAGGAGGCACAAGCTTAAATCTTTTATTTAGGGAAAATAAAGGCTGTCTGTCTATTCTATAATGATGGGTATTGTGCACAGAGTATGCAAATATTTGTTGAGTAGTATGTATCATGAGTAGCAATGTACAGTGGCATGTAAAAGTTTGGGTACCCCTGGTAAAAATTACTGTTATTGTGAACAGTTAAGCATGTTGAAGATGAAATGACCTCTAAAAGGCCTAAAGTTAAAGATGACACATTTCCTTTATATTTTTGGCAAAAATATATATATTTTGTTATTTTTTACATTTTAAAAATTACAAAAAGGAAAGTGGACTGATGCAAAAGTTTGAGCACCCTTGGAGATTTGTGTTCTCAGATAACTTTGACAAAGGTTTCAGACTTTAATTAGTCTGTTAGGATTATGGCTTATTCACTATCATCGTTAGGAAAGGCTAGGTGATGCAAATTTCCCAGGTTTATCAAAACTCAGCCTCCTCTAACCTTGTGCCAAAAAACTGCAGCTTTGGGTGCTGCTACGCAGTTGCCTAGCACTCTGAAAATGAAAATGGTGGAGGCCCACAAAGAAGGAGAAGGCTATAAGAAGATAGCAAAGCATTTTAAGTTGTTCTTTCCTCACTTCAAAATGTAATTAAGAAATGTTAGTTAGCAGGAGCAGTGGAGGTCAAGATAAGGTCTGGAAGACCAAGCTAAATTTCAGTGAGAGCTGCTGGTAGGATTGCTAAAGAGGCAATTAAGATCCCCCACTTGACTGCAAAAGACATTCAGAAAGATTTAGCAGACTCTGGAATTGTGGTACATTGTTCTACTGTTCAGAGACACCTACACAAATATGGCCTTCATGGAAGAGACATCAGAAGAAAACGTTTCCTGCGTCCGCACCATAAATTCAGCATTAGAACTATGCAAAAGAACATCTAAACAAGCCGGATGCATTTTAGAAACAAGTCCTGTGGACCGATGAGGTTAAAATAGAACTCTTTGGCCACAATGATCATAACACCATCTGTAATAAAGCTGCAGTTGAAAAGAGGATGGCTTCAACAAAAGGATAATGATCTTAAACACACATCAAAATTCACAATAGCCTACCTCAAAAGGCGCAAGCTGAAGGTTTTACATTTGCCCTCACAGTCCCCTGATCTGAACATCATTGAAAATCTGTGGCTAGACCTCAAAATAGCAGTGCATACAAGATGACCCAGAAATCTCACAGAACTGGAAGAATTTTCCAAGGCAGAATGGATGAAAATCCCTCAAAGAAGAATTGAAAGACTACAAAAAGCATTTACAAGCTGTAATATTTTCAGAAGGGGGTGCTACTAGGTACTAACCATGCAGGATGCCCAAACTTTTGCATGTGCCCATTTTCCTTTTTATAATTTTTAAAATGTAAAAGATAAAAATATATAATTTTTATTTGCCTAAAATACAAAGGAAATGTGTCATCTTTAACATTAGGCCTTTTAGAGATAATTTCTTTGTTAGGTTGCTTAACTGTTTACAATAACAGCAATTTTGACCAGGGGTGCCCAAACTTTTACATGCCACTGTAACTCTGTAATGTAACTTACTATTGTAAGGCTGTGTGCCCACTATGCCTTTTTAAGCGTTTCTGCAGGGGCAATTCCGCTGTTGAAACGCTTAAAAAACGCTTGGTAGAAGGTCTGCCATGTTCCCCAATGATAATCCGCATGCTGTGCACATGCTGTGGAAATTTCCGCTGCGGATTATCATTGCGGAAAAATCCACAGCACTACCAATTATTTTGCGGAATCGCGGCGTTTTCGCCACCATTGACTTGCATTGGACCGCATGTAATCCGCATCACTGCATCTGTACATGCGGATAACATGCTTTTCAATGTGCGGATGGTACCCGGGTTTGGAGACGAGGAGACTCTCCTCCAGACTCATGTACCATAGAACCTGTAAAAAAAAAGAAAAAAATATGCATTATACTTACCTTCTGATGGCTCCCGGTGTCCTTGTCCTGGCTTGCTGGCAGCTCGCGGTAGAATAAAGGACCTGTGGTGACGTCATTTAGTCATGTGACGGGTCACACAACCGATGACGTTGGCTGTCATGTAACCCGTCACATGACTAAATTACGTCATGGCAGGTCCTTTTAGTCTACCGCGAGCTGCCGGCAAGCCAAGACAAGGACACCGGGGGCCATCAGAAGGTAAGTATAATATTTATTTTTTTTTTTTTTACCATTATTTCGGTCACACTATATAAATCCATGCAGATTGCATGGATTAGTATAGTGTGACCAAGTTGTCAAGCACTTTCCAAGTGATGCTAAAATCGCTTGGAAAGAGCTTGACAACGCGCATGCGGAAATGACTGTGAAAAACGCTTCACTTCCGCTTGCATTTCTGCATCATGGGCACATAGCCTAAGAAAGAAATTGTATATATTTTTTATAGCTACTAGAGTTCTGTGATGCACCGTGAACTCTGAAGAGATCCTCCCCCAATTGCATAGCGTGGGTTGCACCTGTAACCCATGGACCGTCCGTTAACACTCCCTGAGTCTTTTCCACCAATCCACTATTTGGACTCTTTATTCCCCAAGCACATGTATAGTATTTAAAAAAATACTGATGTGAGTAAAGTAAGGCCAAGTTCAAATTTACATACATTCTATTTGTCTGTTCCATTTGGAGAAACAATTGGAATTCATTGGCAAAAGTATCTGTTTGCATCAGTTATGCAAACAGAAGCACAGGGGCCTTATTGATTACTATGGCGTCTGTTCGAGTTTCTTTTTGTATCAGTTTTTAGAATGAGACAACACAGTTCTGCATGCAGCGCTTTTTTCCCGTTTTAAAAACTGACAAAACAGAACCCAGATAGACGCCATATTAATCAGTAGTGTACCTCTCCTTCCATCTGCATCATTTATACAATGGATTATTTTTGCACGTGGATTCCATTTGTTTTTTCCTCTATATAGAGCTGACAAACAGAAGGTTGACCTTGTCTCTGGCCAAGCACCTCCCTGCTCATGTTCTAATCATCTCAGTTCTGCCCTCTAGTCTGCCTGTATAGACTAAAGGCCCTGTCACACATAACGAGATCGCTAGCGAGATCGTTATTACGTCACGGTTTTGAGATCGCTGGAGAGTCGTATCGTGATCGTTGGGTAGCTGTCAAACATACAGAACTTCCCAACGATTTCGGCCGCCCCAGCGATCTAACTAACGATCTCGTTGGTCGTTGGGGCGCTTTCACACAGCAGCTATTTCAACGATCGACACCTTGATAGGGACTGTACTGTGTCACAAAGGCTCATCAAGAGAATGCCAAGAGTGTGCAAAGCAGTCATCAAAGCAAAAGGTGGCTACTTTGAAGAACCTAGAATATAAGACATATTTTCAGTTGTTTCACACTTTTTTGTTAAGTATATAATTCCACATGTGTTAATTCATAGTTTTGATGCCTTCAGTGTGAATGTACAATTTTCATAGTCATGAAAATACAGAAAAATCTTTAAATGAGAAGGTGTGTCCAAACTTTTGGTCTGTACTGTACATACATGCATAAACACATTTGAAACACAAAAATACATATGTACAGACATCACACAATGATATCTGCCTGCACACACACTCACTCAATCACACATACACACACTCACTCTCACACATACACACACACAGACATACACACAGACACACACACAGATACACACACTCACCATCCCCCGGCTCGGCTCCAGTCCTCTCCGGTGGTAAGTAGCAGTGCAGGGCGTGCACTGCATGATGTCACAGCTAGGAGACACGGCCGTGCACAGGCCCATGTCTCCTAGCAGTGACGCAGCCAGGCCAGCACAGGGAAGTTAACTGCTGCAGTGCTGGCCCGGCCGGAGAAGATGCAGCGTCCGTGCGCCGCTGCTGGGGGAGCGGTCTGGGGGCCCCCCCGCCACTGTCTGCTACTATGTGCCGCGGCGCCGCACATATAATGAGGGCAATCTGGCCATAGACACCCGGCCCGGAGTATTATTATAATCCGCCTATGATACAGATAGAAGCCAAGCCCTCCCTCCCTGAAGAGCAATGATAGCAGATAATTGGTAGATGTCCTATAAATGAATTAAAAATGGAAACTCATTTGAGACCCCAAACAATACCTACCTTGCCAAAGATGTCTGATTTCTTCAAAGTGGAGTCACAGCTGGAGAACGCAACAACGATCCGCAAAAGCAGGACTAGTCGAATGAACGGATATCAACAGCCCGGAAAATTCTGCTAGGATCTGCGATCCAGCACAAGGTCATAAACAAAGGATGGAATCGCTATTCTGTTGCCTTCTTTATGCACAGCGGGAAATGAGACCGCTGTAGCGACCACCAATCGGGGACGAGGGGTGCGGAAAAGTCCAATTTATGCACGCCTATGTGTCTCAGTTCTGAATCGCTAACGAGGTCATTGGTTAGGTGTCAAATACAGCAATGCACACTGCCCAGCGGGTGCGCAACGACCCAGGAATGGTCCAGGAAGCTTTGTAACGATCAACGATCTCACAGCAGAGGCCTGATCGTTGCTACCTGTCAGACGTAACGAGATCGCTAGCGAAATCGCTATTGCATCACAAAACCCGTGACGTATCAACGATCTCGCTAGCGATCTCGTTATGTGTGACGGGGCCTTTACTGACCACTGCTCCAGTTTATTTAGGTCTTTTTGAATCCTCTCTCTCTCTTCTCTAGTATTAGCTATCCCTCCTAGCTTTGTGTCATCAGCAAATTTAATCAGTTTACCCTCAATTCCTTCATTGATAAAGATGTTGAACAATACAGGTCCCAGGACAGAGACCTGTGGTACCCCACTTGAGACATTCATCCAACTGGATGTGAAGCCTTTTACGACCACTTTTTGAGTCCGATCACTAAGCCAGTTATGAAACATGTGGGATACTGAGGGGACATCATACTTTGTGTGTGTGTGGGGCTGTGTGGGCATCATATTGTGTATGGGGGATTGTACTGTGGGGGAATCATACTGTGTGGGGATCTGTGGGGACATCATACTGTAATGCTATTGCGCCCCTGCATGGTTGCCCTTCCCCCTCCATGCAGGCACGCCGACATACTCACTGCCCCGGCTACGCAGCATGGTCTCATAGTAAAATTTTCCCGCCAATAGCTGGGAGAAATTTAGTAACCGAGCTCACCTTCAATATGGCTCCTAGTCAATTGCTGGGAGGCATCTTGTATATAAGGTACCTTCCCCTATAGGGAGGTGCCAAGCAACACAGTGAATCATTAGGTAGTGTGGTAGTCTACTAATGCGTTGTGAGGTTCCCTGGTCCTGATGTGGCCAGTGTCCTGTACCCGAAGTCCCTGATCCTAGTGCGGCCAGTGCCTGAACCACATCCCCCAGTACGTGTGTGGCCAGTCCCTGAATCAGTATTCGAGACCTGTGTATCTGAACGTGTGCCTATCCGAGTACCCTATGTGTCCGGACTGCTACAACCAGTCTCCAAATCAGCCCTGTCAGAGACTTCATGTCAGTTGCCGTTCTGCAGAGGATCCTGAACCTAGTAGTCTGAACGGAGCCCGAGTCCATGTCTGTTTCAGTAACCGTTTTACAGAGGATCCAGAACTTAGTAGTCTGAATGGAGCCCTAGTCCTATCTGTGTCTGCATACCTGACCCCTAGGGTCAGCAGCTGCAGTACCGGGTACTGCCTAGAAGTGGTACTTGGTGGCTACCTGCAGAGAAATAATTCCGTGTAGACACATAAAGAGTAGAAAACGGGCCCAGGGCAGTTTAGAAGGACTGGGCCTCCTCCACCCTCGTCACGCAAATTTTTCCCTTATGTACAGAACTATACATAACGTAGCGCTATACATAATAGAGCAGGAGTGGGAGAATAATTTTCCCAAGGGGCCACATGAGAAACCGTGACTGTTGTGGAGGCCAAACCAATTAATTCTGCTCAATATTAATATAATAATTTTTTTTGTATATTAATTGTATGACTTCATATTAAGCAGAATTAAAGGGAACCTGTCAGGTCCCATATGCCCTCCAATCCAGCATCATTCAGCTATATGCGATTATACCTCCTCCTGTAGCATTATCCAGTTAAATAAATGCTTTAAAAAATCTTTTATAACCTCCTCTTTCCCTATCCTAATGAGGGTTTTGACTAGTTGATGGGGTGTTAGTTCCCCAGACTAGTCAGATCTCTTCCATGTTATCACACCCCTGCAGGCGTTAGAACATAATTTGCACGAGCGGCATCATCATCGGCTAATGCAAATGTGCGCAGGCGCGGCGCTCATTCCGGCAAAGCCACTGCGCCTCTGCAGCCGGGTGTACGCTTCCCAGCTTCAGAGGCGAGCACTGACCGGAAGTTCAGACGATGGCTTCTGGTTATGCGCAGTATACAACATGAGCCCCCACATAGCCCTCTCAATCAATAACCAAAGAGATCAACCTATGGGGCCCTTATACAGATAAACCAGTCCATAACAAAAAAATAAAAATAATCTTTATTTAATTAATTTAAAAACCCAATACATAAATGGACCCACATTTACACAGAAAAACAGTGATTTAAAAAGAAAGAGCAGAAATAATCAGAGACAGGGACGAGTTCTGCCCTTCACAATTCCCTCCCGGACAGCGGAGGTCGGCACCTAAGGTGAAGCGGTCTGGCGCTCCCGCTCCTCGTCAACTGCCCCAATGTAACTCTACTACTAGCTCAGCCCCTCCAGAGTAACATCATGGCCTGCAGCCCCTCCAGGGTCACATCATGCGCTGCAGGGTCACATCATGCGCTGCAGCCCCCCCAAGGGTCACATCATGGCCTGCAGCCCCTCCAGGATAACATCATGCGCTGCAGCCACCCCAAGGTCACATCATGCTCTGCAGCTCCCCCAGGGTCACATCATGGCCTGCAGCTCCTCCAGGGTAACATCATGGTCTGTAGCCCCCCCAGGATAACATAATGCCCTGCAGCCCCTCCAGGGTCACATCATGGTCTGCAGCCCCTCCAGGGTAACATCATGGCCTGCAGCCCCTCCAGGGTGACATCATGCGCTGCAGCCCCCCCAGGGTCACATCATGCGCTGCAGCCCCCCAAGGGTCACATCATGGCCTGCAGCCCCTCCAGGATAACATCATGCGCTGCAGCCACCCCAGGGTCACATCATGACCTGCAGCCCCTCCAGGGTAACATCATGCGCTGCACCCCCCCAGGGTAACATCATGGTCTGCAGCCCCCCCAGGGTAACATAATGCTCTGCAGCCCATCCAGAGTAACATAATGGCCTGTAGCCCCTCCAGGGTAACATCATGCGCTACATCCCCCCCAGGGTCACATCATGGCCTGCCGCTCCCCCCCCAGGATAACAAAATGCCCTACAGCCCCCCCAGGATAACATAATGCATTGGAACCCCCCCCAGGATAACATAATGCCCTTCAGCACCCACCCCCAGGATAACATCATGGCCTGCTGCTCCCACCCAGGATAACATAGTGCCCCACAGACCCCCAGGATAACACAATGCCTTGCAGCCCCCCCAGGAAAACATAATGCCCTGCAGCTTCCCCCCCAGGATATCATCATGCCCTACAGCTCCCCCTCACAGGATAAAATCATGCCCTGCAGCCCCCCCCCCAGAATAACATCATGCCCCGCAGCTCTCCCCCAGGATAACATCATGCCCTGCAGCTCCCCCCAGGATAACATCATGCCCTGCAGCCCCCCCCCCCAGGATAAAATATTGCCTTGGAACCCCCTCCAGGATAACATAATGCCTTGGAACCCCCCTCAGGATAACATCACACCTTGAACCCCCCCCAGGATAACATCATGCCCTGCAGCTCCCCCCAGGATAACATCATGCCCTGCAGCTCCCCCCCAGGATAACATCATGCCCTGCAGCTCCCCCCAGGATAACATCATGCCCTGCAGTTCTCCCCCCCAGGATAACATCATAGCTCACCCCCAGGATAAAATCATGCCCTGCAGCTTTCCCCCCAGGATAACATAATGCCCTGCTGCTCCCCCCCAGGATAACGTAATGCCTTGGAACCCCCCTCAGGATAACATCATGCCCTGCAGCTCCCCCCAGGATAACATCATGCCCTGCAGCTCCCCTCCCTCCAGGATAACATCATGCCCTGAAGTTCTTCCCCCCAGGATAACATCATAGCTCCCCCCAGGATAACATCATGCCCTGCAGCTCCCCCCAGGATAACATCATGCCCTGCATTCCCCCATCCCCCACTCAGAGTGACATTATGTCATTTTCTCACAGCACATGATCTATCACACAGTTTCTTACCATCACCACCAGGCAACAGGAGAGAAGCATTGAAAGGCAGCACAAGATGATCAGAGGGCGGAGCCAGCACTGAGCACCGCACAGGTCCTGAGCTACAATGCAGGGGCAGACAGCTGAGAACACCAGGGGCTCTGCGGGTGAGTGCAGCAGACGTGGCCACGCAGAGCGCACTGCGTGTTCGCGTCTGCTATATGGTCATGCAGGCTGCAGACAAAACATTATAATGAGGGCAGTGTGGCCATGGGCACCCCAGAGCTTTGGGCCCCAGGCTGTAGCCCAGATTGCCCTCATTATAATCCGCCTATGCCCGCAATATATTTGGCACCTGCAGCATATTCTGTTGTATTCTCCCATGCCACTTTCCTCCCCTAATCATTGTAAGTAGAGAAATGATGTTCTGAGTGAAGTCATACCGATATCAATATACCCTTAGAAAAAATATGGACAGGTTTTATCCACTTATTTGTCTCCTTTCTAATATAATTAATGAGTATATATTCCTATGTGATCCACTGTTACCCAGTCCCCAGTAGAATAGTGCCCATACCTTGAGCCATAGGTGCAAGAAGACTAAATGATGATGATTCTGTAATACCATGCTGATCCATGGTGTGTCACGAACATGTTTTTATCTAGTCTCTTATAACATCACAGCATAATGTCACCCAAGTGATCTGTGCGTTTATAATACCTAAAGAGATATAAGGTAACCTGTTACATAGCAGTGTAGAATCTTAGTATTACAATGATTATATGTCTTTTCTTAAAAAGTGTAGGAATTTCAGCTCTCTGGTAGACGTTTGGATACACACATGCACAGTTTTTTTTTTAGCTCAAAACAGAATAAAGTTTATTGTCCTTCATAAACTTGACAGCTCTAAAATGAAAACAGCCTTTCTTCACCACAAATGAATAACCACAGTTCTTTCTTCAACATCAATAAATAACAAAACAGTCCTGTTCCTGGGTAAGGCAAAGTAAATCAAACAATCTCACCAACTTGGTATTACAAACTATCCACCAGCTCTGTCTTTCTCATACCGGTTCAGTAAGACCCGGTATGGGAGTGACCTTTACCACCCTGGCTCTTTTGGTCACTCCTAAATCCCAGAAACAAAAACCATGTCAATTACATATGCCTGCCATACAGGACTTTACCTACTGATTTCTTACAAAAGGTATACTCAAGTTATCTCTTGAGCAGCTCAGAGCTATGCAGTCTCCTTAATTTAAGGTTGCTTGGGAGATGGGTACTACTCCTTGAGTGACAATTTTCATAAGCAGCTGCACGCTACTATTACTGCTGCTATATATCAATGGTCTGTTTGTGCTTGTTCTGAGGCTACACTGTTATTGCTATATTTACATAGAGATAACAGGGCATTTGAGCAAGCACACGACTCAGGAAAGTGAATGTCTCGATTAATAGTGCTTTAACATTGCGTTTAGGTGCCTGTTCAGTGGCTCACATTGGGGCTTACGTCTGAACCCGCCGCGAAACGGGATTCGGATGTATGTGCTGATGGGGCCACAGAGTGAATGTGCACTCTGCCTTGCATAATTTTCAGACATGTACGCCAACTGGACACTCAGACAAAGTAGACTGATTCTGGGTGTCGGCCTCCAGTAGGCATATACACCCAAATATAATGCATGGCAGTGCGCATGTTTGCTCTTTTCAATACCATTATAGTCTATGGCTCCGTCGGCACATACATCCGAATGCCGTTTTGCTGGGGGTTCACACGTAAACCCTGATGTGAGCAACTGAACAGGTGCCTAAATGCAATATGAAAGCACCCTTACAGAAATGCTGTGGAAACTGCTAATGTTGGGCGCTGAGAGATTGTGATTCTGCATGACTGATAAGAGCCCTGACAGGAGCTGACAGTATGAGGGAGGGAGATGGGCAGCTAACTGTTGTATAGAAATCAATGAGTCGGAGAGAGCAGACTGGTATTTTAGGAGTAAACTACTGCACACACTAGGGCATGGTCTGGGCAGGCACTATGAACACAGCTGTACACTGTGAAAGTTAAAAGCTTTCTTTACAGAAAAAATGACAACAGATATAAAAAGCAACTCAATTGCAAACTTGCTTATTTTCATGCTGTTTAAATAACTAAAGCAATTTAACAACACAAGAACACATCTTCAATGATTCAATGGTTTCACGACCAGAGCCATTAAGTCAGTTAAGCAGCTTTGTAACAGTTTTCAATGATTTCTGCTCTTATGCACCACAAAATCAAGGTATTTGTGATTAATCTTTTACAGGGTGATCATATTTACAACAGGGAGTGGTAAAGAAGAGAAAACACTAACTCTAGGATGGCTACGCCACGAGCACACGTTGCGTATTTGGTGAGTTTTTTAGCTCGGTGTTTGTAAGTCAAAACTAGGAGTGAAACAGTAAGGCTATGTTCACACATCATGGTTTTTTTGGCGTCAATTTTCTGCAGCAAAACTTGATCTTCAAGGGCATTTTGTTCAGGATCTTTCTTGCAGTTTTGGTGCTTTTTCATGTGTTTTTTCAGCATTTTTTCCACTGTCCTCCTGTCTCTTTTTTATGGATGTACATAAAGTTCTGTGAAAAAAAAGAACCCCATTCTATTTTACATCAAAAATGCTGAAACAAATTTTGGTGCATTTTTGATGCGTTTTTTCAGCGTTTTTTTCACCACTCATTACTTCCTATGGGTGAAAAAACATTGGAAAAACGCTGAAAGAAGTGACATGCTCTATTTTCAAAAAAAACATGCAAGGCACAAAATCCTGAACAAAAAAAAAAACATGATGTGTGAACAGAGAATTCTGGTTTCTCATAGACTTTGCTGGTACTGCAAAAGGCAGTTGAAAATTTGCATAAAAACTGCATCAAAAAACGCTGAAAAAAACATGATGTTCCTTAGAGGAAAAGTATAGTAGAAACAAATAACCACTTCTGCATTTTTCAACCACTCCTGGTTTTAGCTTACAAATGCTGAAGTAAAAAACCCACCAAAAACTCAACGTGTGCAAGTGGCCCAAAAGTTCTTAAGGAAATTATACAGCTATTGAAAAAAAATAACTAAAGGAAATTAACAAATCACAATTGTTTTGACTAGGGGGTAATCATTATAGAATTAAAATGGCCACTGTCTTGTTACAATGACAGAATTATTTCCTAGAATGTTAATAGGACAGTTGTCTGTGAGCATGTACAGTAGAAGCTATTCCCTATTCATGTGTAGGAAAATGTAGTCCCAATGGATAATCATATAAAACATTGATGATACCAAGAGTGGTGATGTACTGTAAGAAGAGGCTGAAGATTATCCTCTGCCGTGTGCATCAACAAAGCAGGATTTGCAGTTTCATATGACTAATCTGTCAGCAGGAGACAACAAACACAGGTCAGCTCTGTACTGACTAGAAATTACAAGCTCCATTGAGGAGTAGTGGAGGGTAGTTGAGGTTTGAGAGAAATCAGATAATGATATAAAACCACATAGGCAGCTATACTGATGTAGATGGCAGAAGATAAAATCAGTCAAGTAGAATAAGGGAGAGGAGCAAAGAATGTGCACGAAAATGCTGATAGAAATTAAAAAAAAGCAAAAATACAAAAATAAAAAAATAACCTATATGTTGAGCTTACTCTGTATATTAACAATAAGTCCCTCTTCTATGAGGGACCTCTGGGACCTCATGGCCGGGTATATCAGGATGTTCCGAGTAAAAAGAACGGACCAACCTGACCGCATGGACGTCAGATGCTAGTACCCACATTCTTCCTTCAGTACCGTAACCCTTCCAGTGTACCAAATACTGAAAGATCGACAAACCAAGCAAGAATCGATAATCTTAACTTTCTGAAATTCCAAATTCCCATCAACAATGGCCGGGGAAGGTGGTAGTGGATCAGAAGAAGCAATTTATTTTTTGAGTAGAGATGAAACACATTATGAATCATAAAAGTGGGTGGCAAAGCAAGGTGAAACGCTACTGGATTGACGACTTCTACAATCTTATAGGGACTAGTGTTGAGCGAGCACTAAAATGCTCGGGTGCTCGAACCTCGGGCCGAGCTCGCCGTGATACTCGGGTGCTCGACCCGAGCAACGAGCCCAATGTTAGTCTATGGGAGACCCGAGCATTTTTGAGGTGGCACCCCCGGCAGTCTTTTAAAAGCCTAACAAGTGCCCAAAACGATACTGACAGTGCTCAGATGACATGGGGACAGCATGGGGATCGCCCCAGGAAGCATTTCTGACCCCCAGGTCACTGCTGTCAACAACGTGGTCAGAGGTATTAAGCCACTTTTACGGGCTCACAATAAAATGTTCAAAAACGAAAGTGAAACTTTTTGCTGTGAAATATGTTAAGGGACATCGTTTCCAGGGAAAAGACTTGTGTATAAGTTAAAATAAATTACCAAAAACAAAAATACTCCTCCACACCTTCGGCTATGTTCACAAGTAGCATTTTTTATGTGTTTTTGCACTTTTGTATTGCTTTCAACTATGATAAATGCATTCACCGGGAAATGTCATTTTAACATTTTACAACCTTATCTGGCCATGTGTTGTGTGACACATGCATAAAGTGCTGAAAAGACATGAGAACAGCATGGGGAAGACCCCTGGAAGCATCTCTGACTCCCAGGTCATTGTCTAAAAGTGTGCCCATCATAAGTGATCCTTGCCGCATCAGAAGATCCAGACTTGCAACTATCCCCATGCAAGTTCTAGTCCCAGGGCAGTGTTCAATTGTACCTCCCCCATTCCTTGCAATACAAGCGCAATTATGCAGCCTGCCACCCACCCACTCCCAGGCTGCAATACCATACTGCTTGCTTGCTTGAACTTGAAATTGGGCCTTTTAGGCATGTGGAGGCGGAATCTGGCCACCACGTCATGGCTGTGTTGGCGGCCTGGAATCCATACTCAGTCCCCAGCCGCCCGGCGGCCGGATGTCCATACTCGGTCCCCAGCCGCCCTGCGGCCGGGTGTCCACACACGGTCCCCAGCCGCCTGGGGGCAGCCGGGTGTCCATAAACAGTCCCCAGCCGCCCCTATTTCTCCTTGGAACATCCCCCCACACACTTTTCTTTGCCCGGCCTGCTTTATGCAGCATTGGACGAGCCCACCAGAGAACCAGACTCCTCCGGTGGGCAATGACTTCTCCATCGGTGGAGTTGAGAGTGCCAAGGTGAGGAGCATGATGATGATGACAGAAGTTAGCATCTGCTATGTTTTCTTTTAATGCAAGTGTAAGTGTGCAGCCTGCCACCCACCCACCCCCAGACTGCAATTCCATACTGCTAGCTTGCACTTGAAATGGGGCCTTTTAGTTTGGAGGAGGCCGAAGCTGGCCACTACCTCATGGCTGCTTCGGCAGCGAGGTATCCATACTCATGCCCCAGCCGCCCCTATTTGTACTGGTGTGCCTTATACATAAGATTAAGCGCGTATACCAAAACATTACCTGTGCCCTCCCCAGTGCATTTAGTGGGAAGGAGAGCCTATTCCGCTGTAGTGTGTGCATGCCAAACCCCTGTTCATGGTACATGCGAAGATGCCTCCCACCTTGCACCTGTCGTTGCAGACTTACAACTATCCCCATTCAAGTCCTTGTCCCAGGGCAGTGTTCAATTGTACCTCTCCCATTCCTTGCAATGCAAGTGCAAGTATGCAGCCTGCCACCCACCCACCCCCAGGCTGCAATACCATACTGCTTGCTTGCTTGCACTTTAAATTGGGCCTTTTAGGCATGTGGAGGCGGAATCTGGCCACCACGCCATGGCTGTGTCGGCGGCCTGGTATCCATACTCAGTCCCCAGCCGCCTGGTGGCCGGGTGTCCCCGCTTGCTCCCCAGCCTCCAGGGGGTGGCCGGGTGTCCATACTCAGTCCTCAGCCACCCCTATTTGTCCCAGTTACCTTTCCCACACTTTTCTTAGCCTGGCCTGCTTTAGGGCAGCATTGGCCGAGCCCACCGGACTATCAGACTCCTCCGGTGGGCCCTGGCTTCTCCATCAGGGGAGTTGAGAGTGTCAAGGTGAGGAGCATGATGAGGATGATAGAAGTTAGCATCTGCTTTGTTTTGTTGTAATGCAAGCGCATGTATGTAGTAGCGGCTAGGCCTGAGGTTGTCAGCGTTTTGGCGCATATCCTACCTCCTCCGAGGATTGCTGGATGTTTTCCTGCTACTATCCAAGTTCTATAACTCCCGTTAAAACAAAGCTTCAGGTGATAAATGATGGATGAGGTAGTGGCAAAGGAGAAAGAGCAGGAGGAACAGGGACCATTCACATCAATATCAGGCCAGTCAACCAGATATGTCTTGTAGGATATGTTTCTGTAACACAGTTATAGGGCATACAGTGAGTGCAATGCCTACCAAAAATTTCGAGGCACTCCAATGCCCCTTGGAAATGACATGGAGGTCAGAGGGCGTTAACTAAACCTTTTTTTCCATTTATAGCAACTGGGTCTCCTGTGCACTGTTGGCCTAAGCAGTGAATGGAAGGCTTTCCAAAAATTATGAGGAACTGCAATGCCCATTACAAGAGCCATGTGTGGCACCCCAGGGGTCTGGTCACCACAGTAATAGAGATATTACATCAGAGAGCAAGTGGGAGGTTTCCTGGTCAGGATCCCTTAAACATGCAACATCCTCCTGCCCCAGTCCTGGGAGGGGAGAATTCTGCCCTTATAAACTGGATCTGGGGCGGGGTTGAGTGAGTCAGAGAACAGAGAACAGTCAGAGTCAGAGTGAGAGCAAGGGAAAGTAACAGCAAGGAGCTCTGTAGGAGCTAGGAGCTAAAGACCAGGGGCTGGAAGCTGAGCAGAGCTCGCCCTGGCAGAAGACAATAGGAACCGGACACAGGAGTCCGAGGCTGTGAGGACTTATATATCCAGCAGCAGAAACCAGCTGGCAGGGGATTTCAGGTCCTCTGGCCATAGAAGCCTGGAGGCTCAGTCACAAGCAAGGGACCAGCACCGCCATCGTGGAGCGGAGGCTAACAGAAGGCCCCAAGTCACCAGCCATATGGGTGAGCACTACACGGTACACTCAGGGACGTGGGCTACTTCTACCCGCTTATAGCAAGGTAGCCAGGAAGAGTGCAGACAGACGGGGAGGCCTACAACTGCACCTGGCCAGGGGAACTCCTGCTTGCTAACAGACTGACCAGGCCTCTTATGCTAGCCAGTACTCCCGGGAGGGTCTACCTTATAATCATCAGTAAAGACCCTGAACTGCACTGCAAAGACTCTGAGTCGTTTCTGCTGCGCTCGTGCACCATCACCCCCCATCATCCACACTCACTGCCCTGAGGCTATACTCCTCCCGTGGGGAGTTATCCCATTCTCTGCTGGGCACACAACACCAGCCTCAGCGGTCTGCCTCGCAGCGGTGGTCCTCCCTGACCGCAATCAACGGGTGGCGCAGTCGGACAATTAACCTCAAAACCTAAGAAAGACTGCCACTGGTTTGACCAGCCTGAGCCACGGAACCGGGTCACCGCCACGGAGACTATAGACCCCAGAGACCCAGCACCGGGTATCCCACACACGTGTACACACGGCCCAGGGGGCGCGTCACATGCAGTACAGCATATTACAAACATAAGTCCCATTATTGGGGAGTGGGTGTCCCATAGTATTTGCTTATGCCTTGCAAGCAAAAGCTGCCAAAAATTAGGACGGAGCAACTTGCAATGCCCCTTACAAGAGCCATGCAGTACAGCATATTACAAACATAAGTCCCATAATTGGGGAGTGGGTCTCCCATAGTATTTGCTTATGCCTTGCAAGCAAAAGCTGCCAAAAATTAGGACGGAGCAACTTGCAATGCCCCTTACAAGAGCCATGCAGTACAGCATATTACAAACATACTTCCCATTATTGGGGAGTGGGTCTCCCATAGTATTTGCTTATGCCTTGCAAGCAAAAGCTGCCAAAAATTAGGATGGAGCAACTTGCAATACCCCTTACAAGAGCCATGCAGTACAGCATATTACAAACATAAGTCTCATTATTGGGGAGTGGGTCTCCCATAGTATTTGCTTATGCTTTCCAAGCAAAAGCTGCCAAAAATTAGGACGGAGCAGCTTGCAATGCCCCTTACAAGAGCCATGCAGTACAGCATATTACAAACATAAGTCCCATTATTGGGGAGTGGGTGTCCCATAGTATTTGCTTATGCTTTCCAAGCAAAAGCTGCCAAAAATTAGGACGGAGAAACTTGCAATGCCCCTTACAAGAGCCATGCTGTACAGCATATTACAAACATAAGTCCCATTATTGGGGAGTGGGTCTCTCATAGTATTTGCTTATGCCTTGCAAGCAAAAGCTGCCAAAAATTAGGACTGAGCAACTTGCAATGCCCCTTACAAGAGCCATGCAGTACAGCATATTACAAACATAAGTCCCATTATTGAGGAGTGGGTCTCCCATAGTATTTGCTTATGCCTTGCAAGCAAAAGCTGCCAAAAATTAGGACGGAGCAATTTGCAATACCCCTTACAAGAGCCATGCAGTACAGCATATTACAAACATAAGTCCCATTATTGGGGAGTGGGTCTCCCATAGTATTTGCTTATGCTTTCCAAGCAAAAGCTGCCAAAAATTAGGACGGAGCAACTTGCAATGCCCCTTACAAGAGCCATTCAGTACAGCATATTACAAACATACTTCCCATTATTGGGGAGTGGGTCTCCCATAGTATTTGCTTATGCCTTGCAAGCAAAACCTGCCAAAAATTAGGACGGAGCAACTTGCAAGGCCCCTTACAAGAGCCATGCAGTACAGCATATTACAAACATACTTCCCATTATTGGGGAGTGGGTCTCCCAAAGTATTTGCTTATGCCTTGCAAGCAAAAGCTGCCAAAAATTAGGACGGAGCAACTTGCAATACCCCTTACAAGAGCCATGCAGTACAGCATATTACAAACATAAGTCCCATTATTGGGGAGTGGGTCTCCCATAGTATTTGCTTATGCTTTCCAAGCAAAAGCTGCCAAAAATTAGGACGGAGCAACTTGCAATGCCCCTTACAAGAGCCATGCAGTACAGCATATTACAAACATACTTCCCATTATTGGGGAGTGGGTCTCCCATAGTATTTGCTTATGCCTTGCAAGCAAAAGCTGCCAAAAATTAGGGCGGAGCAACTTGCAATGCCCCTTACAAGAGCCATGCAGTACAGCATATTACAAACATACTTCCCATTATTGGGGAGTGGGTCTCCCATAGTATTTGCTTATGCCTTGCAAGCAAAAGCTGCCAAAAATTAGGACGGAGCAACTTGCAATACCCCTTACAAGAGCCATGCAGTACAGCATATTACAAACATAAGTCTCATTATTGGGGAGTGGGTCTCCCATAGTATTTGCTTATGCTTTCCAAGCAAAAGCTGCCAAAAATTAGGACGGAGCAGCTTGCAATGCCCCTTACAAGAGCCATGCAGTACAGCATATTACAAACATAAGTCCCATTATTGGGGAGTGGGTGTCCCATAGTATTTGCTTATGCTTTCCAAGCAAAAGCTGCCAAAAACTAGGACGGAGCAACTTGCAATGCCCCTTACAAGAGCCATGCTGTACAGCATATTACAAACATAAGTCCCATTATTGGGGAGTGGGTCTCTCATAGTATTTGCTTATGCCTTGCAAGCAAAAGCTGCCAAAAATTAGGACGGAGCAACTTGCAATGCCCCTTACAAGAGCCATGCAGTACAGCATATTACAAACATAAGTCCCATTATTGGGGAGTGGGTCTCCCATAGTATTTGCTTATGCCTTGCAAGCAAAAGCTGCCAAAAATTAGGACGGAGCAACTTGCAATGCCCCTTACAAGAGCCATGCAGTACAGCATATTACAAACATAAGTCCCATTATTGGGGAGTGGGTCTCCCATAGTATTTGCTTATGCCTTGGAATCAAAAGCTGCCAAAAATTAGGATGGAGCAACTTGCAATGCCCCTTACAAGAGCCATGCAGTACAGCATATTACAGACATAAGTCCCATTATTGGGGAGTGGGTCTCTCAAAGTATTTGCTTATGCCTTGCAAGCAAAAGCTGCCAAAAATTAGGGCGGAGCAACTTGCAATGCCCCTTACAAGAGCCATGCAGTACGGCATATTACAAACATAAGTACCATTATTGGGGAGTGGGACTCCCATAGTATTTGCTTATGCCTTGCAAGCAAAAGCTGCCATAAATTAGGACGGAGCAACTTGCAATGCCCCTTACAAGAGCCATGCAGTACAGCATATTACAAACATAAGTCCCATTATTGGGGAGTGGGTCTCCCATAGTATTTGCTTATGCCTTGCAAGCAAAAACTGCCAAAAATTAGGACGGAGCAACTTGCAATGCCCCTTACAAGAGCCATGCAGTACAGCATATTACAAACATAAGTCCCATTATTGGGGAGTGGGTCTCCCATAGTATTTGCTTATGCCTTGCCAGCAAAAGCTGCCAAAAATTAGGACGGAGCAACTTGCAATGCCCCTTACAAGAGCCATGCAGTACAGCATATTACAAACATAAGTCCCATTATTGGGAAGTGGGTCTCCCATAGTATTTGCTTATGCTTTCCAAGCAAAAGCTGCCAAAAATTAGGACGGAGCAACTTGCAATGCCCCTTACAAGAGCCATGCATAACAGCATATTACAAGCATAAGTCCCACTATTGGGGAGTGGGTCTCCCATAGTATTTGCTTATGCCTTGCAAGCAAAAGCTGCCAAAAATTAGGACGGAGCAACTTGCAATACCCCTTACAAGAGCCATGCAGTACAGCATATTACAAACATAAGTCCCATTATTGGGGAGTGGGTCTCCCATAGTATTTGCTTATGCCTTGGAATCAAAAGCTGCCAAAAATTAGGATGGAGCAACTTGCAATGCCCCTTACAAGAGCCATGCAGTACAGTATATTACAAACATAAGTCCCATTATTGGGGAGTGGGTCTCTCATAGTATTTGCTTATGCCTTGCAAGCAAAAGCTGCCAAAAATTAGAGCGGAGCAACTTGCAATGCCCCTTACAAGAGCCATGCAGTACAGCATATTACAAACATAAGTCCCATTATTGGGGAGTGGGACTCCCATAGTATTTGCTTATGCCTTGCAAGCAAAAGCTGCCATAAATTAGGACGGAGCAACTTGCAATGCCCCTTACAAGAGCCATGCAGTACAGCATATTACAAACATAAGTCCCATTATTGGGGAGTGGGTCTCCCATAGTATTTGCTTATGCTTTCCAAGCAAAAGCTGCCAAAAATTAGGACGGAGCAACTTGCAATGCCCCTTACAAGAGCCATGCAGTACAGCATATTACAAACATAAGTCCCATTATTGGGGAGTGGGTGTCCCATAGTATTTGCTTATGCTTTCCAAGCAAAAGCTGCCAAAAATTAGGACGGAGCAACTTGCAATGCCCCTTACAAGAGCCATGCAGTACAGCATATTACAAACATAAGTCCCATTATTGGGGAGTGGGTGTCCCATAGTATTTGCTTATGCCTTGCAAGCAAAAGCTGCCAAAAATTAGGACGGAGCAACTTGCAATGCCCCTTACAAGAGCCATGCAGTACAGTATATTACAAACATAAGTCCCATTATTGGGGAGTGGGTCTCTCATAGTATTTGCTTATGCCTTGCAAGCAAAAGCTGCCAAAAATTAGGACAGAGCAACTTGCAATGCCCCTTACAAGAGCCATGCAGTACAGCATATTACAAACATAAGTCCCATTATTGGGGAGTGGGTCTCCTATAGTATTTGCTTATGCCTTGCAAGCAAAAGCTGCCAAAAATTAGGACGGAGCAACTTGCAATGCCCCTTACAAGAGCCATGCAGTACAGCATATTACAAACATAAGTCCCATTATTGGGGAGTGGGTGTCCCATAGTATTTGCTTATGCCTTGCAAGCAAAAGCTGCCAAAAATTAGGACGGAGCAACTTGCAATGCCCCTTACAAGAGCCATGCTGTACAGCATAATACAAACATAAGTCCCATCATTGGGGAGTGGGTCTCTCATAGTATTTGCTTATGCCTTGCAAGTAAAAGCTGCCAAAAATTAGGACGGAGCAACTTGCAATGCCCCTTACAAGAGCCATGCAGTACAGCATATTACAAACATAAGTCCCATTATTGGGGAATGGGTCTCCCATAGTATTTGCTTATGCCTTGCAAGCAAAAGCTGCCAAAAATTAGGACGGAGCAACTTGTAATGCCCCTTACAAGAGCCATGCAGTACAGCATATTACAAACATAAGTCCCATTATTGGGGAGTGGGTCTCCCATAGTATTTGCTTATGCTTTCCAAGCAAAAGCTGCCAAAAATTAGGACAGAGCAACTTGCAATGCCCCTTACAAGAGCCATGCAGTACAGCATATTACAAACATAAGTCCCATTATTGGGGGAGTGGGTGTCCCATAGTATTTGCTTATGACTTGCAAACAAAAGCTGCCAAAAATTAGGACGGAGCAACTTGCAATGCCCCTTACAAGAGCCATGCAGTACAGCATATTACAAACATAAGTCCCATTATTGGGGAGTGGGTTTCCCATAGTATTTGCTTATGCTTTCGAAGCAAAACCTGTGAAAAGTTAGGACGGAGCAACTTGCAATGCCCCTTACAAGAGCCATGCAGTACAACATATTACAAACATAAGTCCCATTATTGGGGAGTGGGTGTCCCATAGTATTTGCTTATGCCTTGCAAGCAAAAGCTGCCAAAAATAAGGACGGAGGAACTTGCAATGCTGGCACCCTGGTGGTATAGAGGTGATGGAGGCTGAGGATAAGGAGAAGAAGATAAAACAGCCGCAACGAGGAAGCGTATACCCATGTGTGGGTGTGAAGCGATGCATGTGAATACACCTCCCGAAATAACACAGTGGATTTGACTTTATGTTACTCTGCTGTCATTTGGTGGTGATGAGAAGTCTGGCCCAATCCAGCCCTTGTTCATTTTGATAAGGGTCAGCTTGTCAGCATTGTCAGTTGACAGGCGAGTGCGCTTAACAGTTATAATTCACCCAGCGGCACTAAAAACACGCTCCGATAACACGCTAGCGGCAGGGCAGGCCAGGACCTCCAAGGCGTACAGAGCGAGTTCATTCCAAGTGTCCAGCTTGGATTCCCAATAATTAAAAGGCACAGAGGAATCACGGATGATGCTGGTACGGTCGGCAAGGTACTCCCTCACCATCTTTTGAAACTTTCCACTCCTTGTGAGAGTACCCCGCGCCTCAGGGCCTGTAAGCTGGGCGGGTGTCAGAAAACTGTCCCAGAACGTTGACAGTGTTCCCCTGCCTCTGCAAGATTGGAGTTGCATCTCTCTCGCCTGTACGCCTTGGTTGGGCAGCGAACTGTGACCTCTGCCGCTAGCGTGTTCAGATGGGAATTTTTTTAAGAGTTCTGCAGCAAGGGCCTTCTGGTACTGCCCCATTTTTGTAGACCTCTCCACCTCAGGAATAAGAGAGTGAAAGTTCTCCTTGTAGCGGGGGTCTACAAGTGTCACCAACCAGTAATGACTGTCACCCAACATTTTGACAACGCGAGGGTCACGGTTAAGGCAGCGTAACATAAAGTCAGCCATGCGTGCCAGACTGGTAACGGGCAAGATTTCCGTGTCCTCACCAAGATGACGACTGACCATGCTCTCCTCCTCCTCCTCCCCTTCCTCCTCCCCCCTGTCCTCAGGCCACCCACGCTGAACCGACGGTATGACACTTGTACAGGTACTACCGTCTAAAATGCATGATAGCAGCTCCTGTTCTTCCTCCTCCTCCTCCTCCTCCTCTCCCTCATTGTCCCCCAATGCACATTGGGATGAGATGAGGCTGGGCTGTGTGTAATCGCCCGCTACGGCTTCTTGATCCATCTCATCATACTCTGGCTGCAATGCCTCCTCTTTAATTCTCTGCAGAGAGCGTTGCAAAAGACAGACAAGTGGGATGCTGACACTAATGATGGCGTCATCGCCACTCACCATCTTTGTGGCCTCCTCAAAGTTTGTCAGGATGGTACATATGTCAGACATCCAGGTCCACTCCTGAGGTCTTGTGTGGAGTCTGACCTAAATATCGACGGCCTTGTTGCAGCTGGTACTCCACAACTGCTCTCTTCTGCTCACAAATCCTTTGCAACATGTGGAGGGTAGAGTTCCAACATGTGGGGACATCACACACCAGTCGGTGTGCCGGAAGCTGCAAACGCTGCTGCAACACAGCAAGGGCGGCGGAAGCTGTAGCCGACTTGCGAAAATGAGCTGACAGGCGGCGTACTTTCACGAGCAGATATGGCAACTCGGGGTACGATTTAAGAAACCGCTGAACCACGAGGTTAAGCACATGAGCCAGGCATGGTACGTGTGTGATCTCACCTCGCCTCAGAGCCGCCACCAGGTTACGGCCATTGTCACACACGACCATGCCGGGATGTAGGTTCAGCGGTCTCAGCCACAGATCTGCCTGCTCTTTCACACCTGTCCACAACTCACAAGCAGTGTGAGGTTTATCACCTAAGCTTATGAGTTTCAGCACAGCCTGTTGCCGCTTGGCGGAGGCAGTACTGCAATGCTTCCAGCTTGTAACTGATGTGGTGATATCTGAGATGGAGGCTGAACATGAGGAGGAGGAGGAGGAGGAGGAGGATGCGCAGGAGCTGTACACTGTGGGGGCAACTCTGACTGACATAGGGCCCGCAATCCTCGGTGTGGGGAGGATGTGTTCCGTCCCAAGGTCCGACTGGGTCCCGGCTTCCACTATGTTTACCCAGTGTGCCGTCAGAGAGATGTACCGTCCCTGGCCACAAGCACTTGTCCACGTGTCCGTTGTCAGGTGGACTCTCCCAGTAAATGCGTTGTTGAGTGCACGGCAGATGCTTTGTGACACGTGCTTGTGTAGTGCAGGGATGGCACACCGGGCAAAATAGTGTCGGCTCAGGACCGAGTACCGAGGGACGGCCACCGCCATAAGATTGCGGAAGGATTCCGTTTCCACCAGCCTAAAAGGCAGCATTTCCAACACAACCAGTCGTGAAATGTCCGAATTTAGGACTGTGGCCTGTGGGGCGTTAGCTGCGAATTTCCGCTTTCGTTCAAAGGTCTGGGATATGGACAATTGAACGCTGCGGTGGGACGTGGACGTTGATGCTGTTTCTTGAGACACTGCCATAACAAGTGAAGACTGAGAGGAGGGGGCATCTTTACATGCAGTATGGACAGGGGATTGCCTTGCACACACAACAGGGGGTTCTATTGCACGCACAACAGTGGAAGAAGCAGTGGTGACACCCGCTGACACTGGTCGTGGACCCTGGGTTTCGACCCACAAAGTCGGGTGCTTTGCTGCCATGTGCCTGATCATGCTGGTGGTGGTCAGGCTGGTAGTTTTGTCACCCCTGCTGATGCTGTCATGGCAGGTGGAACATATGGCCTTTTTGGGGTTATCCGCAGAGTCTTTAAAAAAATTCCAGACTCTGGAAGACCTACCGCTTGTACTGGCAACGTCCCTCGTGTTGGTGTTACGGGGAACGGTTGCCTGCCTTCTGTCTGCGGCCACCACACTGCTTCTTCCTGCCTGTTGGGGTACTCTGCCTCCCTCCCCCTGTGTGCTGCTGGCCTCACTCTGCATGTTCTCCTTCCACGTTGGGTCAGTTACTAGATCATCCACCACCTCCTCCTCTTCCACTTGCGCACCACGATCCTCCTCCTCACTTCCTGGCAATTGTGTCTCGTCATCGTCCACCTCTTGTGACAGATTGCCAACGTCGACTTCCTGTGGCCGTGGCTGTTCAAATATTTGGGCATCGCAACATGGGATCTCCTCTTCCACCACTTCAAGCGTATCAGGCGAGGGGCCCAAATATGGAAATGGACCAGTGAACAGCTCTTCAGAGTGTCCAAGTGTGGGATCACTTACTGTCTGACGACACTCGGCATGGTGGGAGGAAGGAGCATCAGGGTGAGGAGGAGTATGCGGTCGAGACTCACGGCTACTAAGAGTTGACCGTGTGGAAGACAGACCGGAGGTGGTGGTGCCCAGGTAACTGGAAGTATTATCTGCTATCCAATTAATAACCTGTTCACACTGATCAGTTCTCAATACTGGTGTTGTTCTGTGCTTCCCTAGTAATTCGGTCAAGAAGTGGGAGCGAGAAGATGTGGCTGTTGGTTGTGGCACATTTTCACCTTGGCCACGGCCCCGTCCTCTGCACGAACCATCACCAGAACGTCCACTTCCACGTCCCTTGCCATGCGCCTTGCCCATTGTAGATTAAGTAAAATAGCTTACACTTGCACTATCAATGGAAAAAGGGTAATAAAGAGTAGATTAGAACCGTGGAAGAGCAAAACCACAGTTATTGTTTACTGGGGTATACCACACTTTTTTAAATAGAGATATTTGTGGCTGAACAGTGAGCGACACACTCAAACTGCTTTATTTTTTAGATACCAAAGGCCCAAAACTGGATAGTACAGCGATTTGACCCGTGGAACTGTGAAACCACACTGGGATGTCGGGCCTACACAAGACTATTTTCAACAGATATATTTTTGTGTCACAACAGTCAGGAGACACTACTGTTTTTCTTTACGGAAAATATACCAAAAGCTGAATAATAGAGATTTTTTACCGTGGGATGGCAAAACCACAGTTATTGTTTACTGGGGTATACCACACTTTTTTAAATAGAGATATTTGCGGCTGAACAGTGAGCGACACACTCAAACTGCTTTTTTTTAGATACCAAAGGCCCAAACATGGATAGTACAGCGATTTGACCCATGGAACTGCGAAACCACACTGGGATGTCGGGCCTACACAAGACTATTTTCAACAGATATATTTTTGTGTCACAACAGTCAGGAGACACTACTGTTTTTCTTTATGGAAAATATACCATAACCTGAATAATAGAGACTTTTTACCATGGGATGGCAAAACCACAGTTATTGTTTACTGGGGTATACCAGACTTTTTTAAATACATAGATTTGCGGCTGAACAGTGAGCGACACTCAAACTGCTTTTTTTTTTTTAGATACAAATGGCCCAAAATGGATAATACAGAGGTTTGAACCGTGGAAGTGCAAAACACCACTTCTGTTTCTCTAGCCCACACCAGACTATTTTCAACAGTTATATTTGTGTCTGAAAAATCAGAGACACGCTTTTTTTTTGGGGGGGGGGGGGACACACCAAAAGGTTAATAAGACGGGTATTTGTACAGTGTGAAGGAGGAAAAAAAAAGGAGGATTTAGATGAAAAAAAAAGGATTTTTCCTGGCCCCCGACACCTGGTGCTAAGTCCAGCAATTTCAGCAAAAGGAGCACACAGGACTGTAATGCAGCATTTGCTGGTATAACCACTGTGTCTCCTATACAGCCTGCCTGCCTGGTATCTGGGATGGATATTAGTCCTGAAAAGGACTGTTTGTTTGTTATGGCAGCCTTTACAGACCCTACACTAACTATTTCGCAGTTTATATCTCTCCCTAAATCAGCAGCGCTGTCCCTACACTGTCTAATCCGGAGCGACTGTGTCCAAGATGGCGGCGCCCGGTTTTAAATACTCGAGGTGACGCTGTGCGGCCAGCCAATCACTGTAATGCCCACAACCAACATGGCTGCAGCATTACAGTGACTGGCTGGCAATCCCTGCATGTTCATTGGCTCTGTAAAGAGCGCCAAACATGCAGGGCGGAGACCCGAGCTCCCGCCCGAGTAACCCGGAAATGCTTGGTGCTCGCCGAACATCCCGAGTAGCGTGATGCTCGGGCGAGTACCGAGCAGTGTCGAGCATGTTCGCTCAACACTAATAGGGACCAATGAACCTGGGTCCCAATTTCCAAGAAAGAATCTTCAACTTAATGTACCTCGAGGACCACCACACCAAATCACCAACACACAGGTCCGGACCCACCAAATGTCTCCAATCAGCCACACTCTTATATTTTGAGCCCATCTTCTTCAAATTGTCAAGAACACCATGCCACACTAATGTAATAGATTAAGAAAACTATTCCTCCTCAGGTACTCCTGAAGAATGATTTCCATACAAAGAACAGAACTGAGGATGAAATCCATATGCCCCTAAGAACGGAGACTTGCCAGTAGACTCATGACAATGGTTATTGACCGCAAATTCAGCTAGAGGTAAGTAAGTAACCCTAACTTTCTGATCCTCAGACACAAAACACCTAAGTTAAGTTTCAAGATTCTGATTTACACTTTCAGTTTGCCCATTATTCTGTGGATGAGAAGCTGAAGAAAATGAAAGATGGATTCAAATGAGCACAAAGTGCTTTCCAAAATTTGGAAATAAATTGCACCCTCCGGTTGGAAACAATATCAGTAGGAATCACAGTAACTTCATAATTTCTTTGATAAATATTTGCACCAAGGTCTTGGCATTAGGTAAAGTGGGTAGGGCAATGAAATGAGACATCTTGCTAAATCTGTCCACCACCACTAATATTACAGTATGACCTGTAGATATGGGTAGATCAGTGATGAAATCTACCGACAAATGAGTGCAAGGTCTACTGAGAATCGCCAAGGGTTGAAGAGCCCCAGACGGACGAGTATGAGGGGTGTTAGAACGCGCACAAACCCTGCAGGCAGCTACATACTCCCGGCATGCACATCCTGGCGCACCCCAGACCACCAAAAGGAGATCTGTGATGGCTTTACTACCAGAATGCCCAGCCAAGACCAAATCATCATGTTCGCTTAAAACTAAGATGGAGATTCACAGGTAAAAACAATTTACCTAAAGGAAAGGCAGCAGGGGCATCCCCCTGAGCCTCTATAACCTCCCTCTCCAGATCAGAACATATAGTTGCAATAACTACCCCTTTCTGTAATATAGGAACCGGTTCACAATTATCTCCTCCCCCCAGGAAAACAATGAGAACGCATCCGCCTTAAAGGGAACCTGTCATGTCCTATCTACTATCTAAACTTCCCCCATTGCATTGTTAGTGATTCAATGTGCATCACTAACACACTTTTTTCATTAAAATTGGCTTTAATATAATGAGTAAAACACACTTTATATAGTTATATCCTACCTGATCATTCAGTCATAGGGGTGTGATCCTCGCTTTTAGTCATCGTTGGCCCCGCCCATGCATTTGAATTGTCCGTGCTCCCAGCTAATGTTGACATAGGTATGGGGCCGCTTGCACAGTATTTGTCATCCACAGCTGCGCATTGCATCTCTGGGACCCATGCATGCGCTGTGACGCGCGGCTCCAGCCGCTCACAGAGAAGCTGGGAACTACACAGTTTCACTGCGCACTCGCGGGAGCCACTCGTCACAGCACACGTACGGCTCCCAGAGATGCAATGTGCGGCTGGGGATGACAAAAACTGCGCAAGCGCAGCATAGTGACGTCAGCGCTGGCACGGACAATTCAAATGCATGGGCGGCACCAACGATGACTAAAAACGAGGATCACACCCCTATGATTGAATGAGCATGTAGGATATAACTATATAAAGTGGATTTTACTCATTATATTAAAGCTGATTTTAATGAAAAAAGTGTGTTAGTGATGCACATTGCATCACTAACAATGCAATAGGGGCAGTTTAGATAGTAGATAGGACATGACAGGTTCCCTTTAATATTCTTATTCCCCAGCCTATATGTAACAAAAAAGTTGAATCTGGTGAAGAACAATGACCAGCTTGCCTGTCTAGGTGTCAGACGCTTGGCAGATTCCAAATATAAAAGATTTTTATGATCTGCCTGATATGTACCTGATGTGACTAGGCGAATAAATCAATATGTCATTAAGATAAACCACCACAAATCTACCTGCCAGGTGACAAAAAATGTAATTTGCAAAGTGCGTAAAAACAGCGGGGGCATTAGTCAACCCTAATGGGATCAAGAGGTTTTCATAGTGTACCTCAGGTGTATTTAAGGCTGTCTTCCACTCATCTCCCTCCTTAATTCGAATGAGATTATATGACCCCTGATATGGTTAAAGAGGTTCGGAATGAGAGGGCATGAATATGGATCCCAGACCGTGATCTGATTAAGTTCGCGGAAATCTAGGCAGAGGCGTAACGCTCAAATTTTTTCTTAACAAGAAAAACCTCCGCTGCAACGGGAGATGAGGAAGGTTTGATATGGCAGATTTGACAGACTTTCGGCGATATAGTCCTTCATAGCTTGTCTCTCTGGACCAGAAATATTATATAACTTGCTCTTAGGCAGCTTGTTCCCAGCAATAAGATTAACGGCGTAATCATAAGGACAATGAGAAGTGAGTTATTTACACCCCTGTTCCGAAAACACATCCCTAAAGTCAGGCAGGTATTCCGGCACAGACCGAGTATTCACCCTGGCTAACCGGGTGCCCAAGCAGTGTCCTTGACAGTACTCCTTCCACCTTAGCACCTCCCAAGTCTGCCGGTCCACTACAGGATTGTTCAACGTCATCCATGGTAGTCCAAGAACCGCAGAAGAGGGCAAGCTCTCTAGCACATAACAATTGATTCATTCCGATTGCATGGCCCCTACCTGCAGATGGATCCCTCTGACGGTCTGAGTAAAATACAGCTGGCTCAAGGGTGTTGACTGAGTCATTGATGATAATGGGTATAGGTCTAGACAGTTTTATGTGGTTGGACGAACATGGCGTCTCTCAGATTAAACCTCACCCCACTGTCCAGACAGGCTGAAAAAAACCACCTTACTTTTGCCAAAATAAATCTCAGCCGGTAAAAAAAATTGTGACCTACCCACTGAGGAAATACGTACAACCGGGTTTCTAACCTCTCCACAACATGGGCTCCCTAGTTTTCCGGCTGTTGTTTGCGGTTAGGTATGGAAGGACAAGTACCCACAAAATAACCCTTCCCACCACAGAAAAAAAACACACTCCCCCTTTTCATCCGAACTACAGAAGGACCAGTAAAACAATGCATAGGTTCCTTGGTTGAGTCAGCCCTAGATTCCCTTGACCCCAGCGCCCCCAACAGTTGGAATGTCTCTTGATGTGTCTCTGACATCTATCATCTTACAGCTGCCTGCTTAGTGTCACGCTAGGTGTGGGAAAGACTTAGTGCAACACAGAGGGAAGAGGGAAAGGGAGCCCAGACACTAGGGAAAGGGGGAAGTGGAGACCTCCTAGACTGGTTTAGTGTCACCCTGTCTCAACTACCGTCCCTATATTGCCTCTTCAGCAATTGCCACACGCATGCCTTGCCCTTTCTTTCCCTGGCGTATGGCTAAGGCTAGGGATGGGAGGAGATGAGCACTAGTTTATCTCCACTAAACTTTATAGACAAAAAAGATAGACAAACAGGGGGAGAATGCTTAGCTTTAGATGACTCCAGACAAATGCGACCTCGGCCTCAAGCTCCAGAGAGGACAAAGTACTGCTCTTGCTAAGCCTTCACAAGTAGAAATGAATATAGCTGGCACCTTCCTCTCCGACACACAGGGCATATATACACCCAGACCAGGGAGCTAATTACCAGAGGGAGGTAGTCGCTAGGTCCTAGGTCCTAGAGACAGCCTCTCATCTAAGAAGATGTCTGTAATGTCAAACATAGAGATCTCCTGCAACCAACTGCAGGGCGACTGTCTGTCACCTCTGATACACCCGTGACAGTACCCCCCCTCTACGAGTGGCCTCCAGACACTCAGGACCGGATTTCTCAAGAAAAGAGGTGTGGAATGAGCGAACCAATCTGGGAGTGTTCACCTCTGGTGCTGAAACACACATCCTCTCCTCTGGACCATAGCCTTTCCAGTGCATCAAGTATTGTAGAGAACGATGTTGGAGAAGAGAATATACAATCCTCGAAATCTGGAACTCCAGATTACCATCAACCAATACTGGGGGCGGTGGTAGAGGTGAGGGCTCAAGAGGTTCCATATACTTTTTGAGTAAGGACCTGTGGAACAAATTGTGGACCTTAAGGGCCTGAGGAAGTTCAAGACGAAACGCTGTTGGGTTAATGACGGCGGTTATTTTATAGGGACAAATAAACCTAGGTCCCAGCTTCCAAGAAGGAATTTTAAATCTTATATTCCTGGTAGACAACCACACAAAGTCATTCACATTCAGGTCCAGACCTGGCAAGCGTTTTCTGTCAGCCATACATTTATTCCTGTCTCCCATGATCTTTAAATTACTCAGAATACCCTGCCATACTGAGGAGAGCGACAAACCAGACCGTTCCTCCTCAGGAACTCCTGAAGCTCCTCCCCCACTAAAGGTACCAAACTGTGGGTGATAACCGTATGCACTGAAGAACGGTGACCTGCCAGTGGATTCTTGCCGATTATTAGTAATGGCAAATTCTGCCAGCGGTAAGTAGGATGCCCAATCTTCCTGATTTTCGGAGATGAAACACCTGAGGTAGATCTCCAAGTTCTGATTGACTTGCTCGGTCTGACAATTCGACTGAGGGTGGAAGGCAGAGGAAAAGGACAGCTGCACCTTCAGTCGAGATCAGAATGCCTTCCATAACTTGAAAAAAAAAAAAAGAGAGGAGGTCTGCGGTTGCCATACCACCTGGATGCCCAGCAAGCACAGAGATATGATGTTCTTTAATTACCTTGTGGCGCAGATCAAATGGTACAAATAGCTTTCCTGAAGGGCAGGTGGCAGGGGCGTCCCACTGTGCCTCCAACACCTCACCCTCCAGTTCAGGATAAAGTGCCGAAATGACTACCCCTTTCTGTAATATCGTGGCAGGGTTCTCATGGTTACCACCACCAGGGAAGCTCCGGGACAAAGCATCAGCCTTGACATTTTTGACCCCCGGACGAAAAGTTACAACAAAATTGAACCTAGTAAAAAACAGGGACCATCTGGCTTGCCTAGGGTTGAGACGTTCAGCTGACTGAAGATATGACAGGTTCTTATGGTCAATAATAACAGTAATAGGATGGACAGCCCCTCCAACCAATGTCGCCATTCCTCGAACGCCAATTTGATCGCCAAATGTTCCCTATTACCCACGTCATAATTTCTCTCAGCCTAAGACAATATCCAACCTCGACATCTGACGCATCAACTTCCACAATAAAGGGTTAAGAAACAATGAGTTGACTGAGTATAGATGCAGTGGAAAAATGATACTTTAAGGACGAAAAAGCCTGCAGGAAAGCATCCGACCATTTTGAAAAATCAGACCCCTTCTTAGTCATGTCAGTAAGGGTTTCACAATAAATAAATAAATATATAAATATATATAATATATAAAATATTATATATATTTATTTATATATTATAAAATATATTTATTTATTTTTTAAAAAAAATGTATTTTACATATAAAATAAATAAAGCCCAGAAAACGTTGTAGAGCCTTCAGGTTCTCGGGACGTTTCCAGTCAAGGACTGCATGGATCTTCTCCGGATCCATCCGAAAACCCAAAGATGACAACAAGTACTTTAAAAACTGCACCTCCGAAACAAAGAAAACACATTTTTCTAGTTTGGCATAAAGTTTGTTATCCCTTAATATCTGAAGCACCTGCTTAATATGCCCCAGATGAGTCTCAAAATTAGGTGAGTAAACCAAAATAACATTCAGATAGACTCCGACAAACCTCCCCACCAAAGGATGGAAAATATAATTTTTGAAATGCTGGAATACCGCAGGTGCATTGGTCAAACCAAAAGGCATGACCAGATTCTCTAAATATCCTTCCGGGGTATTGAACGCTGTTTTCCATTCGTCCCCTTCTCTGATTCTAACCAGGTTGTAGGCTCCCCTTAAATCCAACTTGGAGAATACCTTAACTCCCACAACTTGGCTGAACAAATCAGGAATCAGAGGAAGAGAGTATGGATCACGTATGGTAATTTGATTTAATTCCTGGAAATCTAAACAGAGACATAGACCGCCATCTTTTTCTTCACAAAGAAGAACCTGCCGCCACGGGTGAAGATGAGGGTCTGATATGTCCCTTCTCCAGACTTTCTGCAATGAAATCCTTCATGGCTTGTCTCTCAGGGCCAGAAAGATTATACAGTCTGGACTTCGGTAGTTTAGCTCTGGGGGTCAGGTTAATAGGACAGTCATAAGCACGATGAGGAGGCAAATCCTGACACTTCCTCTCAGAAAAAACATCCTCAAAACCAGACAGAAAAGCAGGTAAAATTTCCATAGAGACAGTAGCAAGGGAAATTTCTAAACAGTTCTCATGGCAGTAATCTCCCCATTCAATAATCTCCCTGGTTTGCCAATCCACCAGCGGATTATGTTTAGCAAGCCAAGGTATACCCAAGACAATTGGTGTGGGAAGATTGTCCAGAACATAGCAAGGAATTATTTCACAATGAACTGACCCCACCCTCAGTTTTACATTATGTACGATCTGAGTAAATGCTTTCTGTGCAAGTGACGCCGAGTCAATGGCAAAGATGGAAATAGGTTCAGCTAAAGCACAGCAAGCAAGACCATGAGTTTTCACAAACTTAGCATCTACCATGCTGACTCCAACCCCACTGTCAACAAACACAGAAATTTTCTCGGTTTTGCTCTCTAGCACCACCTCAGCTGTCAGGACAAAGCGGGAACTGCAGGTTGGCAACAAATGCACCCATTGTTTATCCAACTCCAGACTACTAAGAGTTAATCAAGTCTCCATTTGTTTAGGAATTAAAGGACAGGTCCCAACAAAATGTCCCTTTTTCCCACAAAAAAACATACGCCTTTTTTCTTGCGAATCTCTGGGGAGATGTATGATGCAGAAACACCCCCTAACTGCATGGGTTCCTCCACCTCCCCCAGTACTGGTTCACCCCCAGACCGCTCCCATGGCAGAGGTACACAACCCCGACAAGAAGGCACTGGAGAAGGTGGTCTCACCTGTCTGTCCCGAAGGCGTCTATCAAGACGTATGGCCAAAGACATGGCAGCCTCCAAGGACTGAGGGGTTTCATATAAGGCAACTCGGTCAGGGTCATCATAGATGAGGGCCAGAGCTCTGAAAAACCCCTCCAAAGGAGTCCTGCCTTAACGAAAACCCCCATGACTGAGGATCTCCATGCAATAGAGAGATCACAATACCAACCTGTTGCTCCTAATTACCGGAGGAGTAAGGACGAAGTTTGAAATACAATTTGCATGCCTCATTAAATACAAAAAACTTGTCCCTACCTCCTGAAAACCTGTCCGGGAGGGCAACCTTGGGTTCAGGCTGGACAGGCCTACCTGCTGAGACCCCCACATTGGCGACCTGTAACCGCTGATGCTGTTGCTGTACCTCACCGCGGAGGTCATTGACCTCCAGAGACAACCTGTGCAGCCTCTCTACAAGCTCTGCAACTGAACCCATACCAAGGGAGAAAGGAAAAAAAAAAAAGGAGCACGCCCAAAAACACACAGAAAAAACAATGTCAGTTTTTTTTTCCCCTTTCAAAACGTGCTCTGCCGGCTATAATGTCATGCCAGGTGTGGGAAAGACTTATTGCAACACAGAGGGAAGAGGGAAAGGGAGCCCAGACACTAGGTAAAGGGGGAAGTGGAGGCCCCCTAGACTGGTCGAGTGTCACCCTGTCTCAACTACTGCCCCTATATTGCCTCTTCTGCAATCGACACACGTGTGCCTCGCCCTGTCTTTCCCTGGTGTATGGCTAAGGCTAGGGATGGGAGGAGATGAGCACTAGTCGATCTCCACTAAACTCTATAGACAACAAGGGTAGACAAACAGGGGGAGAATGCTTAGCTTTAGACGACTCCAGACAAATGCAAACTCAGCCTCAAGCTCCAGAGAGGACAAAGTACTGCTCTTGCTAAGCCTTCACAAGTAGAAATGAATATAGCCGGCACCTCCCTCTCAGACACACCAGGTATATATACACCCAGGCCAGTGAGCTAATTACCAGAGGGAGGTAGCCGCTAGGTCCTAGAGACAGCATCTCATCTAAGAAGATGTCTGTAATGCTAAACATAGAGATCTTCTGCAACCAACTGCAGGGCGACTGTCTGTCACCTCTGATACACCCGTGACACTTAGCCTTTACTGGTTATTAAAAAGAGGGGGACCCTAAAAAAATTATGTCTAGTCCCTTTTATTTTTAATAACCAGTAAAGGGTAAGCAGACAGATGTGGGCTAATATTAATAGGCTGGGAAGGTTCTTTGGCCCTAATAAAACCACCCCTCAGCTGTCCCAGAAATGGGCAATCGATTATATGCATTAATTCTGCCTCTTAGCCTTGGCTCTTCCCAATTGTCCTTGTGCATTGGTAATCAGTGTAATGGTTTTGGGGTTGATGTTAGCTGTGTAATGACTGCTGTCATCAAGCTCAGGGATTAGTAATGGAGAGGCATCAGACACCCCCATTACTAACCCCATAGTCAAAAGAAATAAACACACACACACACACACACACAAAAGTACTTTATTTGTAAAAATCACTCCCCAACAATTTACCTCTTACACCCATTTATTGCCATAAAAAAAAAATTCCACAGGGTCTGCCATAATCCAAATGGAAGTCCTATGATGATCCCCGTCTTCTTCGTCCATTGTATGAAGCCCTATTTAGAGAACGAAGCTCCATAGACTGTAGCAGCAGCCACTACTGGTTCTCACGCTGCGGAGCGAGAACCCGGCTACTGTGAAGTCAGTAAGGTTACCACAGTTCAGCGGCTGTGACATGCAGTAACCTTACTGACGTGACCCGGGCAAGTAGGAAGAGCCGAGGCTAAGCCCCAGAATTGGCCCATCTAAAGGGCTGGTCTTATTAGTCTGGGAAAGGGCCAATATCCATGGACCTTCTCAGCCTATTAATTTCAGTCCACAGCTGTCTGCTTAGCCTTTGCTGGTTATTAAAATTAGGGGGGACCCCACGTCATTTTTTTGGGGTCCCCATTTCTAATAACCAGTAAAGGCTAAGCAGACAGCTATGAGCTGATATTAATAGGCTGGGAAGCTCCATGGTAATTGTCCCCTTCCCAAACTAATAAGACCAACTCACAGCTGTCTGCTTTCCCTAGGGTGGTTATTAAAATAGGGGGGACCCCACGCTATTTTTTCATTTATTTATTTATTAGCTAAATACAAGTACAGAAAATTACACACGCAAAGCAATGATTATATATCTCACTGACATATTTCTATCTATCTGATGCTTCGAGCTGTGAATTTACTGTACTTGGCTGATGAAACATGTGTATAATAATCGGACGGCACAAGCAATTTTTTTCTCACACCCATTGACTTGCATTGGTGAGTGCAATCTGATTCTCGTAGACAATTGCAGCATGCTGAGATTTTTTTCTCAGTATAATCCGAGCTGAGAATACTAATATTTACTAATGAGTATGAATACGAATTTACTAACTTTGGTCAGAGTGCAATGCAATGCAGTGTGAGCGAGCCTTTAAAGAGGACCTGTTACAGATCAAAAGTGGCCAGTTTTTGCTCTTATTTTATTTCCACTGCTTCCATGTGTTCTGTTATTTGCATTTTTTCAATTCTCTATATTTTTCCATAGATATGGACCAAAAAAAATGAGTGCTAGTTTTTTTGGTCTTTTACAAGGGGGTATTGCTCTTTAGTAACACTAAGTAATATCTCTGGAATCATATGGCAGATTAAAAATAAAACAAAAAAAGAAATACTCATGGGAGCAGCGGGAACAAAATAACAGCGGAAACTGGTCACTTTTGACCTGATGACATATCCTCTTTAAATTGAAGAATATTTCCAGTATAAAATACAGCTTTCACTTTTGCAATACACTATTACAGTATTTTATGTTTTTATTTTAATTGCAGGTCTACTTCATGCTCTGTAAGTCTATGATTTTTCTATAACATTCCCTTTTATATTTCATGCAAGTACTATCAGAAAAGGAATTCTCTAGCTATTGTGCAGCTTTGCAAATCTATTTCTAATGATAAAAATGCATTTTATTCGGCTGCCACTAGTTCCATCTTTCTATCCTCACAGAACCTCTCTGTGTGCTTTCCAGAGATCTTTCATCTGCTTCTGGCAATTTATTGTTTGCCTTTGATATGCTTGTCAGGCCCCAGTACTTATCTTCTATACTGCAAAGATTTTTTTTTCATAAGAAACATACAGATGTCCATCCATGGGTACAAAGTAGCTGGCAGCACAATTACAGGGTTGTGCTAAATTAGCTTTGAATAGTAATATTGCATGAATGGAAATAGAGCGAAGCTGTGTTTGCTCTGCTATGACTTCAGCAATTGCTGTATAATTGAAAAGTGGGATAATCATGGATAGTCACACATGTTTGATCTTCTCTTTCCAGCAGACTTATACTCAATAAGCATAGAACGTAATGTTTTTAGCTGTTGCGTTAAAGGGTTATTCCCACAATCGCAATATTTTCTACAAAGCACAGTAATAACATTATTATTATTATTATACAGATCAAACCAAATATGTTTTCTTTTTATACTTTTGTATCTTTTTTTATCTCCTTCTGTTCCTCATAAAGCTGGATGAGTGGTGCTTCTATTATCTGCTAAAGCTACGTTTCCCAGCATCTCCCTGCTCCTTTTCAGAGCTCCCCTGTGTGCGGAGTTACCCCACCTTTTCAACTGCAGTACTCAAGAGAAGTAGGACTGAGAGCATCATTTTCTTCCATGTTATAGATATGATACTAATACATATTTGTAATATAGATGTGGTAGTGTAAAATATGGATCTGTATGCCATAGTTTAGTCTATCTCTCTTGAACAATCATAAAAGCAGCGGTACATAAAGATAGATTGGAGACTATTTTATTGGATTTTTTATTAAATCCATACAGCTCAAAAATCATCTAAGCCCAGCACAGTATATTTTAGAACAGTGCAGTGCACATTAGACCCGCACAGCTGGGGCATACATAGAAATCAACAGGGCCCCATAGAAAAATTCCTAATAGCTCCTGCCCCTGCAATAAAAAGGCAACAGGATAATAGCCTGTGGTTAGAAATGTCAGTAGATTCAGTTGCTTATTGAATTTCTGAATCTGCTAATGTTTCTGTTCACAATGTATGTTGGAGCCTAGGAGTTGGCACCAGATTTGCGGAAGTGGGCAGGTGCCAAGCAGGGGGAAGGGCATTTTAGCAGCTGCATGGTCTACCTCTACTGGAGACACGCCAATGCCTATAAAATAATAGTGAAATGCATTCTAATATGGTATATAATAAAGGGGGTGTGTTTGACTTCTACATGCAGTTCTCGGTTTGTCCTGATGGCAGAGATGGTGCTAGTGAGCAGGACTGAGAAAATTTCTGTGTTTTACAACAGTGGAGCTGATGTAAGCATGGTTGGTGCTGGGTTTGTGGGAACTCATGGGCTTACTTTCTGCACGTTAACTGAGCCCATTCCCATTTATGCCATTGACTCAGCGCCACTTGCTCAGAGATGTCTTACACAGATTGTACATGATATAAGACTGAGGATGGGCCCCTTCATTATGAAGTAATTCCTTGTTATGTCCTGCAGGGTCTTCCCTCTCCAGTAATGGATTGGCAATCTAGGGAAATTGTGGAATGGGGAGATTACTGTCATGAAAACTGCTTAAACTCTTCTCTTTCTGTGGTCTCTACAGAGCCCTTACCTGCATTTCTGTCTGGTTTTGAGGACATATTTTCTGAGAAGTGGTGTCAGGATTTGCCTCCTCATCGTGTGTATGACTGTCCCATTAATCTGATTCCCAGAGCTAAACTACCCAAGTCCAGACTGTATAATCTTTCTGGTCCTTAGAGGCAAGCCATTAAGGATTTTATTGCTGAGAGTCTGGAGAAAGGACATATCAGACCCTCTGCTTCACCTGTGGCAGCAGGGTTCTTCTTCGTTAAGAAGAAAGATGGGGTTTCAGTCCCTGTTTAGATTTCCGGAAATTAAATCAAATTACTATCCGAGATCTGTATCCTCTTCCTCTGATTCCGGATTTATTCAACCAGATTGTAGGAGCTAAAGTATTTTCCAAGTTGGATTTAACGGGAGCCTATAATGTGATTAGAATCAGAGTAGGGGATGTTTGGAAAACGGTTTTTCAATACCCCAGAAGGGCATTTTGAGAGTCTGGTTAAGCCTTTTGATCTCACCAATTCACCTGCAGTTTTCCAGCATTTTGTAAATGATATTTTCCACCATTTAATGGTCAGGTTTGTTTTATTTACTCACCTGGTTTAGAGACACATCAGGGTCATGTTAAACAGGTACTACAGGTTTTAAGAGATAACAAACTTTATGCTAAACTGCAGAAATGTGTTGTCGGTGTCCATGAGGTGCAATTTTTGGGGTACCTGTTGTCACTGTGGGCTTTTTGGATGGATCCAGAGAAGATCTGTGATATACTTGATTGGGATCGTCCTGAGAACCTGAAGGCATTTCAGCGCTTTCTGAGGTTTACTAATTTTTACCGGAAATGTATCCAAAATTATTCGGTAATAATGACACCCCTCACTGACAGGACAAAATAGGGGTTGGATTTCTCTAAATAGTCGAATGCCGCCCAGCAGGCTTTTTCCTCTTTAAAGAGATGTTTTTCCATGCCACCTATACTCAGTCAACCTGATGTTTCTCAACCTTTCGTTGTTGAAGTTGTTTCGTCAGAGGTGGGGGTTGAGGCTGTGTTTTCTCAGGGTCCGTCCCCTGGTAAATGGCGTACAAGTGCTTCCTTTTCCAAGAAGCTGTCTTCGGCCGGGAGAAATTATGACGTGGGTAATAGGGAGCTTTTGGTGATTAAATTGGCTTTCGAGGAATGATGACATTGGTTGGAGGGGGCAATCCATCCTGTTACACTTATCACGGACCATAAGAACCTGTCATATCTCCAGTCTGCTAAACGTCTCAACCCTAGGCAGGCTAGATGGCTAGGCTTTGTTTTTTTACTAGGTTCAATTTTGTTGTCACTTTCCATCCAGGGGTTAAAAACATAAAGGCTGATACGTTGTCCTGGAGCTTCCCTGGTGGTAGTGACCATGAAAACCCTGTCCCAATTTTGTAGGAATCGGTGGTCACTTCGGCCTTGTGCCCTGACCTCGATGGGGAGGTGTTGGGACGCCCCTGTTTCCTGTCCTTCGGGGAGGTTGTTTGTGCTATCAAATCTGCGGCGTAATTAAGGAACATCACAGCTCTGTGCTTGCTGGTCATCCAGGTCGTAAGGCAACTGTGGACCTCCTTTCCCATCATTTTTGGTGGCCGGGGTTGCATCAGGATGAGTTTGACCATGTGTCTGCTTGCAGTATTTGCGCGAATTCTAAAGTACCGCATACTGGTCCGTCTGGTTCTCTTCTGCCCTTGCCTATTCCTAGTAGATCATGGACACACTTGTCCATGGATTTTATTACTGACCTACCTGCATCTGCAGGCAAAACTGTGGTTTTGGTGGTTGTAGATAGATTCAGTAAGATGGTACATTTCATCGCATTACCTGCACTTGCGAATGCCAAGACTCTTGCTCAGGTATTCATTAATGAGATTGTGAAGCTTCACAGGGTTCCTTCCGATGTGGTGTCAGATCAAAGGACCCAGTTTGTTTCTAAATTCTGGAAAGCTTTTTGTACTCAACTGGCGGTGCAGTTGTCTTTTTCTTCTGCCTTCCACCCTCAGTCGAATCGTCAGACCGAGCAAGTCAATCAGAACTTGGAGACCTACCTCAGGTGTTTCATCTCCGAAAATCAGGAGGATTGGGCATCCTTCTTACCGCTGGCAGAATTTGCCATTAATAATCTCATCCAGATAAACCTGGTCCTGAGTGTCTGGGGATCCCTTGTAAAAGGGGGGGTAATGTCACGGGTGTGTCAGGGTTGACAGACAGTCATATGGTGCCCGGCTGTAGACGGTCGCTGCATTTGGCCTTACAAACATCTCTCTGAGCTTTTCATTATTCCTCTCTTTTTAGGACCCAGCAGTGATCCTCACCTTGCTTAGGAATTATACCTTTCTCTTTAGGACCCTGAGTAATCCTCACCTTTCTGCTATTAATCGCTATTAATCAGCACTTCCTTCCTGTGTCCTTAAATACACTCAGACACTCAGAGAGTTGCTGGTGATAGTGTGTAATACCTATTCAAGCCTGGGATTCTAGTAGTCCACTAGAATTATATTGGAGTTCCTTTGTGGAATGTTGCCATGCTTTCTGCGGTGTCATCTTGGAGCTAAGTGTATTCCCCTGTTTGTTTCCCCTGTATGTACTTTAGTCGTAGTGGGGCTGACTTAGTGCTAACCCCTCCTGCTCTCTACCTAGAGCCTAGCCTTAGGTTCAGCTAGGGCCAGGTATCCTGCTCGGAGATAGGTGCTGAACCTATTTTGGGTCTATAGGTGAGTCAGGGTTTGTCGTCAGATCTGTTTAGGGGTCTCCACTCTCCCTTTTCCTAGTTGTAGGGCTCCGTCTCCTTTCCCTGTCATATACGCTGGGTTCTCCCCATACCTAGTGTGACACATAAAGTACAATGTGTCGCAAAAAACAATCTCATAATCACTGGGATACATTGGAGCATTCCAGACTGGTTTCCACATAAAGTGACACTGGTCGGAATTGTAAAATTTGGCCTGGTCAGGAAGATGAAAGCATGTTTGGGTGTGAAAGGGTTAAACAGTAGGTTATTTTCCAAGAATAGCTTCCTTTTTACAGGATACATTGATAGAAAAATAAAAGAATAATGGTTTTTGGAGGGCCAGGAATGAAAAGACTAAAGTGTTTTCACTTCAAATATGTAGACAGATTATCAGCGTTAAAATCTGTGACAGGCATGTGAAAAAGACAAGCTTGAGAAATGTGCGAAAGTTGGCACTATCTTTGTTAAGAGTGCCATAGTGTAAGGTGCTTATAAATTTCTAAGTGTTACTGGGGTGTAGATTTCTGTATGTTTGATAGTAGTGTTCTGAAAAGGCTGATCATTTTTGGTAGTAAAGGGGACGCGTTTCTGGTCAGAGCAGGAAAGGGGAGATAACACGTGTTAAGGGGTTTAAAGTTAGAAACTAAATAACAGAGAAAACAATTAGAAAAAAAGATTAATCAATGACGTTGTTGGTTTATGAATCTAGGCAGAATAGAAGTTATAGGTTTATTCAGGATAAAACGGACTACACATTTTTGCACGGGACAAATGCCTTCCTCAGGCCAAATTACAGTGATAAACAGTATGAATTTATATACATGACAAGACAGAAAAAGGAAATGACATCATGGTGATGGGTTAAAGATCATATCACCACAGAAAAATAAAGATTTCTAGAAAAACCTTGGATTAGAACACAATATTTTACCTTGGAAGGGTATTGATGCTGACCCCTGTGCAACTTATTCTAATCTCATAATTAACCTTCATTTGCTAAAATACTTAAAAAATGGTCTTTATTGCTAATGAAAGCTCTTACATAGAAGAATAAAATCATATCATACAAAAGTATGCCTATATACCTACACACATATTTATGTATATATAAATATACACTGCTCAAAAAAATAAAGGGAACACTCAGATAACACATCCTAGATCTGAATGAATGAAATATTCTCATTGAATACTTTGTTCTGTACAAAGTTGAATGTGCTGACAACAAAATCACACAAAAATCATCAATGGAAATCAAATTTATTAACCAATGGAGGTCTGGATTTGGAGTCACCCCCAAAATTAAAGTGGAAAAACACACTACAGGCTGATCCAACTTTGATGTAATGTCCTTAAAACAAGTCAAAATGAGGCTCAGTTTTGTGTGTGGCCTCCACGTGCCTGTATGACCTCCCTACAACGCCTGGGCCTGCTCCTGATGAGGTTGCGGATGGTCTCTTGTGGGATCTCCTTCCAGACCTGGACTAAAGCATCCGCCAACTCCTGGACAGTCTGTGGTGCAATGTGACGTTGGTGGATGGAGCGAGACATGATGTCCCAGATGTGCTCAATCGGATTCAGGTCTGAGGAACGGTCGGGCCAGTCCATAGCTTCAATGCCTTCATCTTGCAGGAACTGCTGATACGCTCCAGCCACATGAGGTCTGGCATTGTCCTGCATTAGGAAGAACCCAGGGCCAACCGCACCAGCATATGGTCTCACAAGGGGTCTGAGGATCTCATCTCAGTACCTAATGGCAGTCAGGCTACCTCTAGCGAGCACATGGAGGGCCGTGCGGCCCTCCAAAGAAATGCCACCCAATACCATTACTGACCCACCGCCAAACCGGTCATGCTGAAGGATGTTACAGGCAGCAGATTGCTCTCCACGGCGTCTCCAGACTCTGTCACGTCCGTCACATGTGCTCAGTGTGAACCTGCTTTCATCTGTGAAGAGCACAGTGGCGACTTTGCCAATCCTGGTGTTCTGAGGAAAATGCAAAGCGCCCTGCACGGTGTTGGGCTGTGTGCACAGCCCCCATCTGTGGACATCGGGCCCTCATACCGCTCTCATGGAGTCGGCTTCTAACCATTTGTACAGACACATGCACGTTTGTGGCCTGCTGGAGGTCATTTTGCAGGGCTCTGGCAATGCTCCTCCTGTTCCTCCTTGCACAAAGGTGGATGTAGCGGTCCTGCTGCTGGGTTATTGCCCTCCTATGGCCCCCTCCACGTCTCCTGGTGTACTGGCCTGTCTCCTGGTAGCTCCTCCAGCCTCTGGACACTACGCTGACAGACACAGCAAACCTTCTTGCCACAGCTCGCATTGATGTGCCATCCTGGATGAGCTGCACTACCTGAGCAACTTCTGTCGGTTGTAGAGTCCATCTCATGCTACCACGAGTGTGAAAGCACAACCAACATTCAAAAGTGACCAAAACATCAGCCAGAAAGCATTGGTACGGAGATGTGGTCTGTGGTCCCCACCTGCAGAACCACTCCTTTATTGAGTGTGTCTTGATAATTACTAATAATTTCCATCTATTGTCTATTCCATTTGCAGAACAGCATGTGAAATTGATTGTCAATCAGTGTTGCTTCCTAAGTGGACAGTTTGATTTCACAGAAGTTTGATTTACTTGGAGTTATATTCTGTTGTTTAAGTGTTCCCTTTATTTTTTTTGAGCAGTGTATATTCGTATACATTCACATATAAACACACACAAACATGCTTATACATACATGTGTACACATATACATACAACAGTAAAGGGTATAACTTCAAAAAGTAGCCTTAAAAGGAAAAAAACAAAGAGTAAAGGGGATAACTTCAAAAAGTAGCCTTAAAAGGAAAAAAACAATCGGAAACCTAAAAGGCTGTTTCAACAACTTAATTGAGACCATTCGGATACAAACATTAGTTTGTAAATTCAAGTTGCTTCATGGTGCTTGAACTTATGCAGTATGTTTGGAGCCTCCATTGTACTTTGTGCTACAAGGATTGTAATTCTGTTGAAGTCCCATCCATGTTCGAGGGTAAAATGTCTAGACACACTGTGCTGTAAAAACGTATTGGTGACATTAGTACAATGTTTGTTTATGAAAAGATTTTATAGAAATATGTATTTCTTTATTTTTCTGTGGTGTCATGGCCTTTGACCCAACCCCATGATATCATTTCCTTTCCTGTCTTATCATGTATATCAATTCCCGCTGCTAACTACTGTACTATGGCCAGTTTTATCCTTAACAAATTATGAATTCTATTGTGCTTATCTTAATAAATCAGAAGCAACATTGGTTGCCCATTTTCTTTTTAACTGTTCATTGTCCAACGTTGATTATTATAACTGACTGGAATTTTGGGTTTAAGCTACAGCTGACTTATCATGCTTCGGCCTTGAAACAGGATTGTGCCTGGGTAGTAGCACATCCTCATCAGGAGAAATTACAATCTTACGCCTTTGATGATTTTGCTATTACCACTCATTTAACAATGAGTGGTAATGGCAATGTAGAACCCTGTATTTTTCTTTCATTAGGTAAAGATAGAAACTGAGAGTCTAATGGGGAGATTTGGTTGTAAATGATGATGGTGATGTTAAAGATACATTGAGAGCTGGTAATTCTCAAGATGGGAAAAGGAAAAGCTAGGGGGGCAAAGTGCTGGACCTGGAGTGATGGGGGTAGAGAAACACCACTTGTTTGGAGAATGAGCAGAAGAGAGTGAGGATGAACACTGATCTTAATAGATAGAAATTTGCTTACTTCTCCAGGTCAGGTAAGAAGTTGAGATTAATAGTGGATGAAAGTAAAATACATGAAACAGTCCCTTATGCAAGGATTTTTCCAGGCATACTGCATGTCTCATGTTAAGATATTAGTTTGTAGAATTATTTACAGCCTACCATTTTTCTTTGTATTTTAAAGCTTGCACATAATGTTTCCAGAATCAATAAATTAATATTTCTAAAAGGTAGCATGAGAATACTACTGCACAATGTTGTATTTCATATTCTTTTCATGCTCACTGTATAGGGGGACAAGCAGATAGAGAAGAAATGAAACAAAATTAATTAGTGCAATGGGAGGACAATAGATGGTGTGATAGATAACAAAACACAATTAAACTCACCTAATGCTGAAGAGAATAAATCAAAATGTTCTACTGTTGAGATTAGCAATGTACAATGATGCTCCTAACTTATAGATATATTATTAAACCGATATTCTGAAGATCACATTGGTTGTTGATTGGGTTCTAGATCCAATATCTTTAATATAATCACTTAGTAAGTGGTTTAACCTTGAGTTCAGTTCCCCCAAAATATACTATCCTTACTCTGTATTTGCATTTCATACATTTTAGCATGTCCCTGTGAGAGCTGAACAGTGCTTACTGAACAGTATTCAGTATAGTAATACCAAACAGCACTTCACTATGATGGTTCAAGTGGAGTTGCTTTGTGCAGAATTGAGCTTTATTATTCCTCTTCCCTGTATTCAGTAAGCATATTCAGTCTCAATGTATCCTATCTGATTTATATACAGAAGAATCTAAGTGTATCGTATGTGATGTGTATACAACAGATTCAGTGTCTCCTATGTGATGTACACAGCAATCTCATTGTCTTCTATGTAATACACAGTATATACAGCAGTTTCACTGTCTTCTATTGATGCATACAGCAGCCTCAACATACTTGATATATATTCAGGAGCCCCAACATCTCCTATGCAAAGTATAATAAGTCTCAGTATACGCTATATGATGTATATACAGTATCAGTATTTTCCAGTATGTGGGCTGGTAGGGATTACATGCAAGGGACGCTTTTTTTTTGTCCCAGTCTAGCCCTGGATACAATTATATAGTGAGGAGGTGGCAGGATGCTGTTCATCTTTGGGTTGAAAATGTGGAAAATACTGTATTTTCATGTCTGTGGCTGCCCTGCTGAAGCTCTGTGAGAGTTATAGCAACAGCTTGAACATTTGCGCAAATTGGATCATACTGTACTGAAAATGTGAGTTCATTAGCTTAATGTGAGAATGTCATTCATAAAATTCAATTTAAGCTACTTACACAATTCTACTGGAGGTTTAGACTCTATAGTATTCATATCTGAAGTATAGATTTCCCTTTTTTTGCAGTACAGAAAATTGTTTTTCATTCATTTTGAAAATGAGGGCTTCTCGATGCACCATTAGATTGACAAAGAACTAAGTGCACCATTCCCCCTCCGCAGTCAATATAATAAATAATAATAATTTTATTTGTATAGGGCCAACATATTTGGCAGCACTTTACAAATCAGACAGGGCATTACACAGCACAACGTCATTCAACAATTCAAATAAGAGCAGTGAGCTTACAATCAATATAGGGTGTACCTCCCCTTACCTTGATTGACAGCGTTTTCTTGCTCAGAGTGCGCACTGCCTGAATTGAATCCCTGACCCTGCACGTCTGCACTGACACTGCAGGAGCCATACAGATGCCCATTGGCCACTCACAAAGTAGCAGTCAATTTTAGTTTTTGCATTTTCATTTTTTCCTCCTCTTTTTCAAAGAGTTATTTTTTTTTCTGTAAACACAGCCATTTGAAGTCTTTTTTTTTGTAACTTTAAAGCAGTCATTCAGTTTGCCATATAATGTACAAAAAAGAAACACATTTCAAGTGATAAAAAATGCAATACTGCCATTTTTTTCTTGGTTTTGTATGACACTGAGAGAGTCTGTGCCAGTGTGGGCATGCTCTCATCTGTCACTTTTGTATGCAGCAAAAAATAAAAACATAAATATTAAAATTGACTGCGCCCTTAAGTGGTTAATATCCCCCCCCCCCCCTATTCTCTCTCATATTGAAAAAAAAACTATTTATATAAATAGTTTATGCATCCTAGAAGATCATAATTTTTTCTCTCTTATTTTTCTCTCTTATTGTAACAAATCTATCTTTCACTTTAAAAGAGTTGTTTGAGACTTTTACATTGCTGGCTTGCTTTTAGGATAGGTCATTATTATCTTACTGATCAGTCCCCAGTGCGGGTCATGACTGGAAGTGGTCAGTTGCGGAGCTGCCCAACATAATTAATGATACAGTGGCTGCACCTAAGTACTGCACATCTACCCCCTATTGATTTGAATAGGGGGCTGTTTTGCAGTACCTGGCCTTAGCCACTATACCTTTGGTGAAGCTATACAGCTCTACAATTGAACACTTCCAGCACTAGGAACAGCTAATTGGTGGGTATGCTGGGTGTCGCACCCCCACTGATCAAATATTGATGACCTATCCAGAGGAAAAGCCATCAATGTAAAAGTTATGCACAACCACTTTAAAAGGAATCTGTCATCAGGTATTTGCTGTTTTATCTGAGAGCAGAATAATGTAGGAACTGAGACCCTGATTCCAGAGATTTGTCACTTATTAGGTTGTGTGATTTAGTTTCAATGCAATGTTGTATCAGCAAGAGATTATTATAGGACTAAGTGTCACGTACAAATCAATCCAGCTAGTCTATGTAACCTTGCCCCCACAACTGATTAGCAGTTTGCTGACAATGTACACTGTACACATGAAAATGCTGAAAGATGGGACTTTAAATAGAGGGCCTGAGATGAGTGATGTGTTATATAATGGGACTTGGAGGATTGATGCAATGCGGGATGGGGCTGTTTAGAGAGGGCGTGATGGAAGTGATTTACTGCAGGATGGGAATGTATAGATAAAGTCTGAGGGAAGTGATGCACTGCAGGAGGGGGCTTTATATTGTGGAGCTGAGAGGAGTTGTGTACTGCTAGAGGTGGGTGTATATGAAGGTGCCGAGAAGTATTATGTACAGCAGGATAGGACTGTATATAGAGGCACTTACTACAGCATGGAACTATATATAGGGCTGAGAGGAGTGATATACTGCAGAATGAGCTGCATATAGAGGGGCTGATGAAATGCATGTACTGATGGTTGGCCTGGTGCTTTATTCATATATTGATGTCAGATCTGTTGCTAATATTCATGTACGGATTATTGTTCCTGTGATCTATTCATGAACAGATGATGGTCTTAGTGCTATATTCATATACTGATGATGGTTCTGATACTGTATTCATGTACTGATGGTGGGTCTGGTTTTATATTGATGTACTAATAGTAGTTCTGGTACATATTCCTATACTGATGATGGTTCTGGTGCTATATTTATGTATTTGTGATAGTTCTGGAGCTGCATTTTTGTACTGAAGCTGGATCTGGTGATGCATTTGTGTGCTCATTATAGTATTGACTGTAATGGAAGTGGTGGAACCACTGTGCTGTGATCCGAGGAGAGGCTGGAGGGGCGTGACTAGGCAAACACCTAACTCTTCGCTAGAGCCCCTGATGGTGGGGTTAGACTTGTCTCCAGATGGATGCCAGGTGCTACTCCAGGACAGCCCTCGGATGTACGGCAGCTGACCCCCTAAGGGGAAGGTAGATGGAATGGCCAAGACTAGATGGACTTCATAAGTACAGGCAGGCACGACAGGAATACTAGGAGACACGACAGGTTTAGACAGGTACGGCTTGTATACATACTGGCACGGCAGGTGCAGAAAGGTATGGCTGGTATACTGACTGGCCCGGCAGGTGTAGGCAGGTGTGACTAGTATACAGACTGGCACGGCAGGTGCAGGCTGGTACGATTGGTATACTGACTGGCAACTAGCAAGACTAGCTAGTCAAACAACCGACTTTACATATATTAATAAGGCACGTCCACCTGATGGGAGGTACCTTATTAATAAGTGTCTCCCAGCCATTGGCTGGGGACACTTTCGGATGGTGCACGTGTAACATGTTGACATGTCTTTCTAGCAATGAGCTCATATTTATGACAGTGCAAATTTCTCCTGCAATGACTTAGTCCGGCCATTAGGAGTCAGCAAGAAACAAGTAAAGAAAAAGCCCAGGGATCTGTTAAAAAGCCTGGGAAAGAGAGATCCAGGAAGTCCTGTGAGAAAGCGACATGCGTCTGAATGCTGAGTGACGTTGGAGAGCTTGTACAGACTGCAGCCAGACGGTGTGTCCAAGAAGAAGCTGTGCCTTGTGAGTAACTGAGATATGTGACCGGTCACCAACTGTGTAGTCAGTTAGGGAAAGCTAGTTAGTGATTCCAGTAGTGCTGAGAACTGCCTGGTGTATATCACTGCTGATGGACTGATCAGGCTTGATCCAGAGATTGTGAAGGATCTGGTACTCTAAGACTCTGTGCACGTGGATACTACTAAGGAGCCCTGTCGTGAACTACACTTTGAGACTGAGATTGATTCTAATTCCTGCTTACACCTGGATGTGCTGGAGAGCTTGGTGAGAAGGAGAAGCTGATCAAACCCTGTGGCCGGAGATCAGGGTCTAATTAAAGGTTTAGTTTGTTAACTGTTTGTATATGTATTAAGTCTGAGAGATTTCTCTTTGCTCTTGTAAGAAGAGAAACTGTACACTGTATAGGTAACGCGTTGGTTAAATATATATGAGTGTTCTCTAAGGGGAAAACAAGGGTACCCAGATCCCATTGTATTAGTGTGGGAGGGGGATGTAAGGTTATATTCCTGGGAGGACCACGTGCCACGTCTGCGGTAACATCCTGGGTAGGCCCTGTACTGAATAAGGGTGGGAGCAGCATAGCAAAGGGGTAGTTTGTCTCATTCCCGCGAGATTGGCACTTGGGCTCTCTCGGGCTGCATAACTTGTATTTTGTGTTAGTGGCTGTTGTGGCCCATATTTTGTAGAATTGTTTAACCCTGTCAATTTTTGTGACCAGTATAAAGAAAGTTATTTGCCACTATACAAGGTCGGAGTCATTCATAGCAGCGCCGTATTCCTCATACACATTCGACCGGCGTTCCTGTCGTTACACACGCTGTCCCTTTAAGAAGGAGGGAGCGCTCACCCTAAGCACAGTGCCGGGTACTCAAGCAGTGCGCAGACCCCGTGCAGCAACCAGAGGAGAAGGAAGTGTGGCACGGGAGCAGCGGCGGTGGGTGAGTCAGTGTCCCTACCAGGGGATATGCGTGCAAGGACGCCGGCGCTACTCTGGTGCTACAGTATATTCATGTACTGATATTGGGAACTGCACTTTTGTATGGATGCTGGATCTGGTACTGCATTTGTGTACTCATTATAGTAATGGTGCTACAGTATATTCATGTACTGATATTGGTTCTGGTGTGTTCAATTACAGATGATTGTTCTGGTACTGTATTCATGTACTGATGATGGTTCTGCTGCTGTATATTACATTGATGATTGTTCTGGCATTTTATATAATGTATTCACATAATACAAGGTCAGTGGCTCTGCCCATTTAGATGGTACAAGATTCTGAGTTCAGTGATAGGATGCAGCATTGTTGAAGTGTTCTCAGCACTGTAGACAATGACAGACACCAAGATTAGCAGTGGTGACTCTGTATTTGAAGGAAGGGTGAGTAAAGCGATTTAGTTTTCTTACAAAATACTGCACATGGAGATAGAACTTTGGAAAAGTTGTGTAGATCCTACATGCAGTCAGGAAATTATATTAACTATTATCTTAAGGTTCATCTGAACTTGAGTCCAAAGTTCGGTTCGGGTACCAGAACTTGACCCGAACTTGACCCTGGACTCGAACCCCATATAAGTCAATGGGGACCTGAACTTTGGGGCTGTAAAATGGCTGTAAAATGGTCATAGTAAAGGCTAGGGGCTGCAAAAGGAAGCAAAATGGGTGTAAGGGCAGGACAATTGCCCTCCAAACAAATGTGGATAGGAAAATTACTTAAAATAACATATAATAATAAAAAAAAAAAAAAAATAATCTTGAACCAGGAGGCGGAGGTCCAAGTGAAGGAGTGGAGCAGTGCCTTGAATGTGTAGTTTACTATACATGTTAATCAATCAATAAATTAAAAATAAAACCTATGATCCCTCCAATTTTTAATAACCAGGCAAGGGAAAGCAGACAGCTGTGAGCCGGTCTTATTATGCTGTGAAGGGGCCAATATTCATGGACCTTCCCAGCCTATTAATATCAGCTCCCAGCTGTCTGCTTTGCCTTTGCTGGTTATTAAAAATTAGGAGACCTTAAAAAAATGATGTGGTGTCACCCCTATTTTTAATAACCAGCTAAGGCAAAGCAGACACCTCGGGGCTGATATTAATAAGCTGGAAATGTTCATATTTATTGGCACCTTCCCAGCATAATAAGACCAGCTCACAACTGTCTTCTTTCCCTAGGCTGGTTACTAAAAATAGGGGAGACCGCACTTTGTTTTTTAAAATTATTTATTTATTTTACACTGTCTGGCCGGGTCACTTGGTGCGACGGTCAATCACAGCCATGACATTATTTGGCATGGCTGTGATGGGGCCTGAGGTGCCAACAGCCTTAAGGCTTGTTGATTGTCTGTGCTGTAGTCTTTCAACAAGCTTTATTAGGCTACTGAACCCGAACAGAAATGCGAGTGTACACTAAGAACTCCGTATTCGGGGTTCGGCACCGGACACTAGGTGTTCGATATGAACCCCGAACTTTACCATTCGGGTTTTCTCATTCCTACTCATGAGGCAAATGCTAATTGCCTCATAGAAGGAAAAAAAATCCTTCCTGACTCCACATATGGCAATCAGACTAGTTCCCTGTATCAATGTCCCATCTAGTACCCATAACCTATCTACTATATAATCGGCTTATCCCGTCTGTCTGTCCATCCAGGAAATCCCGCATCGCTGATTGGTCTGGCCGTGGCCAATCAGCGACATGAGATGTACTTCTGTCACGTTTAATGAATACGTTCTGTCAGTCACAGTGCGACATAGTTCAGTCACGTTTACTAAACACGGTCAGTCAGAGTGTGATGTACTTCTGTCACGTTCAGTGAACACGTTCCGTCAGTCACAGTGTGGCGTACTTCTGTCACGTTTCATTCACCATGGTATGCGGAACAGGAGACCCCTGGCTGCAGCCGCAAATAGTCGTGATGTAAGCGAAAGCAAGAGCCGGCTGCAGCCGGGGGAATTACGTGCTGGCTGTGCGTTGTCAGCGATGTTCTCACAAGCAGTATTGACAACATGATGTAATTACAAAATTCATTAGGGGCCCCGGGGGGATACATTGGGGGGTTAATTTAAAGTAGTGCACAACCCATTTAAACACTGCTTCGCTGATTAGTTGCGCCTGGTCGGCCGCATACATTTTCTAGAATACCCAATGCGTTAGAATCGGGCCACCATCTAGTAATATTATATTTTTCAAGAAAGATGTCCAGCTCCTCCTTGAATTTCATTAGTAAATAAACCATTACAACATCACATGGCTTAGAGTTAAATAATCTCACTGCTCTTAAAGGAAGGAATCGCTGTATATGATGATTAAAACTTTTTTCCTCTAGACGTAGAGGATGCTCCCTTGTCATTGTTGCAGGCCTAGATGTAAAAAGATCATTAGAAAGATCTTTGTACTGTCCCATATTATGATATATTTGCACAGTTATGCACTGGTTCTGCTCTGCCCCGTCTATTTTGAGGCCTGTTGGCACATAGCGATGTGAGTTACTAGAGATTGGTACCATCCTGATTGGGTACACCTTTTTGCTGTGGGATGGCAACCTTAGTTGCTCTTTTGTGCACCAGCTCTAGTTCAGATATGTCCTCCTTATAACACTGGTGCCCAAAATTGTCCACAGTGTTCTAAGTATGGCCGCACTAGTGACTTGTATAGAGTCAAAACTATGAGCAATTGTGCCTCTTTTAATGCATCTCAAAATTTTATTTGATGCAGTTAGACAGAGTAGTGAGGGAATGGTAGGGACTAGTGTTGAGTGAGCACTAAAATGCTCGGGTGCTCGAAGCTCGGCCCGAGCTCGCCGTGATACTCGGGTGCTCGACCCGAGCAACGAGCCCAATGTTAGTCTATGGGAGACCCGAGCATTTTTTGCAGCGGCACCCCCGGCAGTCTGTAGAAAGACTAAGAAGTGCCCAAAATGATAGTGACAGTGCTCAAATGACATGGGGACAGCATGGGGATCGCCCCAGGAAGCATTTCTGACCCCCAGGTCACTGTTGTCAACAACGTGTTCAGAGGTATTAAGCCACTTTTACAGGCTCATAATAAAACGTTCAAAAACGAAAGTGAAACTTTTTTCGTGTGAAATATGTTAAGGAATTTCTTTTCCAGGGTAAAGACTTGTGTATAAGGTAAAATAACTAACCAAAAACAAAAATACTTCTCCACACTTTGGGCTCTGTTCACAAGTAGCATTTTTTATGCGTTTTTGCACTTTTGTATTGCTTTCAACTGTGACAAATGCATTAAAAATGTCATTTTAACATTTTACAACCTTATCTGGCCATGTGCTGTGTGACACATGCATACAGAAAAGACATGTGGACAGCATGGGGAAGACCCCTGGAAGCATCTCTGACTCCCAGGTCACTGCCTAAAAGTGTGCCCATCAGAAGTGATCCTTGCCGCATCAGAAGATGCAGACTTGCAACTATCCCCATGCAAGTCCTTGTCCCAGGGCAGTGTTCAATTGTACCTCCCCCATTCCTTGCAATGCAAGCGCAAATATGCAGCAAACCACCCACCCACCCCCAGGCTGCAATACCATACTGCTAGCTTGCACTTGAAATGGAGCCTTTTAGTTTTGAGGAGGCCGAAGCTGGCCACTGCCTCATGGCTGCTTCAGCAGCAAGGTATCCATACTCAGTCCCCAGCCGCCCGGCGGCCGGGTGTCCACGCTCGGTCCCCAGCCACCAAGGGGCGGCCGGGTGTCCACACACGGTCCCCAGCCGCCTGGGGGCAGCCGGGTGTCCATAAACGGTCCCCAGCTGCCCCGATTTCTCCGCGGAACATCCACCCAGACTTTTCTTAGACTGGCCTGCTTTAGGGTAGCATTGGACGAGCCCACCAGAGAACCCGACTCCTCCGGTGGGCCCTGGCTTCTCCATCAGGGGAGTTGTGTGTGCCAAGGTGAGGAGCATGATGATGATAGAATTTAGCATCTGCTTTGTTTTCTTGGAATGCAAGCGTAAGTGTGCAACCTGCCACCCACCCAACCCCAGGCTGCAATACCATACTGCTAGCTTGCACTTGAAATGGGGCCTTTTAGTTTTGAGGAGGTGGAAGCTGGCCACTACCTCATGGTTGCTTCGGCAGCGAGGTATCCAAACTCAGTCCCCAGCCGCCCGGGTGTCCACGCTCGGTCCCCAGCCGCCCCGCGGCCGGGTGTCCACACACGGTCCCCAGCCGCCTGGGGGCGGCCGGGTGTCCATAAATGGTCCCCAGCCGCCCCGATTTCTCCGCGGAACATCCCCACACACTTTTCTTAGACTGGTCTGCTTTAGGGCAGCATTGGATGAGCCCACCAGAGAACCCAACTCCTCTGGTGGGTCCTGGCTTCTCCATCAGGGGAGTTGAGAGTGCCAAGGTGAGGAGCATGATGAGGATGATACAAGTTAGCATCTGCTTTGTTTTCAAAGAATGCAAGCGCAAGTATGTAGTAGCGGCTAGGCCTGAGGTGGTCAGCATTTTGGCGCATATCCTACCTCCTCCGAGGATTGCTGGATGTTTTCCTGCTACTATCCAAGTTCTATGACTCCCGTTAAAACAAAGCTTCAGGTGATAAATGATGGATGAGGTAGTGGCAAAGGAGAAAGAGCAGGAGGAACAGGGACCATTCATATCAATATCAGGCCAGTCAACCACATATGTCTTGTAGGATATGTTTCTGTAAAAAAAGGAGCGGTTCGGCTACACAGTTATAGGGCATACAGTGAGTGCAATGCCTACCAAAAATTTTGAGGCACTCCAATGCCCCTTGGAAATGACATGGAGGTCAGAGGGCCTTAACTAAACCTTTTTTTCCATTTATAGCAACTGGGTCTCCTGTGCGCTGTTGGCCTAAGCAGTGAATGGAAGGCTTTCCAAAAATTATGAGGAACTGCAATGCCTCTTGAAACAGACGTGGATTACAGCGTACTAAAAACCTTCTACCCATTATTGGGGAGTGTGTCTCCCTTAGTTTTCACCTTTGCATTGAAAAGCAAAAGCTGACTAAAATTAGGAGGAAATGCAATGCCCGTTGGAAGAGTCGTGGCGATTAGAGGTAAGGTAATTAAAAACAACATTTCAATGCCCCTTGGAAGAGACGTGGAGGTCACAGTAGCTTAACAAGACGGTTTTACTGTCCCTTGGAAGAGTGGTGGAAGTTACAGTTGAATAAAAAGACAAAATCAATGCCCCGTGGAATAGACTTTGAGGTCACAGTATCTTAACAAGACGGCTTTAATGCCCCTTGGAAGAGTGGTGGATGTTACAGTTGAATAAAAAGACAATATCAATGCCCCGTGGAATAGACGTTGAGGTCACAGTAGCTTAACAAGACGGTTTTAATGCCCCTCGGAAGAGACGTGGAGGTCACAGTAGCTTAACAAGACGTTTTTAATGCCCCATACAAGAGCCATGCAGTACAGCATATTACAAACATTAGTCCCATTATTGGCGAGTGGGTCTCCCATAGTATTTGCTTATGCTTTCCAAGTAAAAGCTTCCAAAAATTAGGACGGAGCAACTTGCAATGCCTCTTACAAGAGCCATGCAGTACAGCATATTACAAACATTAGTCCCATTATTGGGGAGTGGGTCTCCCATAGTATTTGCTTATGCCTTCCAAGCAAAAGCTTCCAAAAATATTGAAGAAATGCAATGCCCGTTCGAAGAGACGTGGAGGTCCCAGTAGCTTAACTAGACGCTTTTAATGTCCCTTACAAGAGACGTGGAGGTCAGAGTGGTATAACAGGATGGTTTTAATGCCCCTCAGAAGAGACGTGGAGGTCAGAGTGGTATAACAAGACGCTTTTAATGCCCCTTACAAGAGACGTGGAGGTCAGAGTGGTATAACAAGATGCTTTTAATGCCCCTTACAAAAGACGTGGAGGTCAGAGTGGTATAACAAGGCGCTTTTATTCCCCCTTTACAAGAGACGTAGAGGTCAGCGTGGTATAACAAGACGGTTTTAATGCCCCTTACAAGAGACGTGGAGGTCAGAGTGGTAAAACAAGACGCTTTTAATGCCCCATACAAGAGACGTGCAGTTCAGAGTGGTATAACAAGATGCTTTTAATGCTCCTTTACAAGAGACGTAGAGGTCAGAATGGTATAACAAGACGCTTTTGATGCCCCTCAGAAGAGACGTGGAGGTCAGAATGGTATAACAAGACGCTTTTAATGCCCCTTACAAGAGACGTGGAGGTCAGAGTGTTATAACAAGACGCTTTTAATGCCCCTCAGAAGAGACGTGGAGGTCAGAGTGGTATAACAAGATGGTTTTAATGTCCCTTACAAGAGACGTGGAGGTCAGAGTGTTATAACAAGACGCTTTTAATGCCCCATACAAGAGACGTGGAGTTCAGAGTGGTATAACAAGATGCTTTTAATGCCCCTTTACAAGAGACGTAGAGGTCAGAATGGTATAACAAGACGCTTTTGATGCCCCTAAGAAGAGACGTGGAGGTCAGGGTGGTATAACAAGACGCTTTTAATGCCCCTTGCAAGAGACGTGGAGGTCAGAGTGTTATAACAAGACGCTTTTAATGCCCCTCAGAAAAGACGTGGAGGTCAGAGTGGTATAACAAGATGGTTTTAATGCCCCTTACAAGAGACGTGGAGGTCAGAGTGGTATAACAAGACGCTTTTAATGCCCCTCAGAAGAGATGTGGAGGTCAGAGTGGTATAACAAGACGCTTTTAATGCCCCTTACAAGAGACGTGGAGGTCAGAGTGGTAAAACAAGACGCTTTTAATGCCCCATACAAGAGACGTGGAGTTCAGAGTGGTATAACAAGATGCTTTAATGCCCCTTTACAAGAGAGGTAGAGGTCAGAATGGTATAACAAGACGCTTTTGATGCCCCTCAGAAGAGACGTGGAGGTCAGAGTGGTATAACAAGACGCTTTTAATGCCCCTTACAAGAGACGTGGAGGTCAGAGTGTTATAACAAGACGCTTTTTATGCCCCTCAGAAGAGACGTGGAGGTCAGAGTGGTATAACAAGATGCTTTTAATGCCCCTTACAAGAGACGTGCAGGTCAGAGTGTTATAACAAGACGCTTTTAATACACCTGAGAAGAGACGTGGAGGTCAGAGTGGTATAACAAGACGCTATTAATGCCGCTCAGAAGAGAAGTGGAGGTCAAAGTGGTATAACAACCGCTTTTAATGCCTTTTATAAGAGACGTGGAGGTCAGAGTGGTATAACAAGACGATTTTAACGCCCCTTTACAAGAGACGTACAGGTCAGAGTGGTATAACAAAACATTTTTAATGCCCCTCAGAAGAGATGTGGAGGTCAGAGTGGTATAAGAAGACGGTTTTAATACCCATTACAAGAGACGTGGAGGTCAGAGTGTTATAACAAGACACTTTTAATGCCCCTCAGAAGAGACTTAGAGGTCAGAGTTGTATAACAAGACGGTTTTAATGCCCCTTACAAAAGACGTGGAGGTCAGAGTGTTATAACAAGATGCTTTTAATGCCACTCAGAAGAGACGTGGAGGTCAGAATGGTATAACAAGACGCTTTTAATGCTCCTCAGAAGAGACGTGGAGGTCAGAGTGGGATAACAAGACGCTTTTAATGCCTTTTACAAGAGACGTGGAGGTCAGAGTGGTATAACAAGACGCTTTTAATGCCCCTTTACAAGAGACGTAGAGGTCAGAGTGGTATAACAAGACGCTTTTAATGCCCCTCAGAAGAGACGTGGTGGTCAGAGTGGTATAACAAGACGGTTTTAATACCCCTTACAAGAGACGTGGAGGTCAGAGTGTTATAACAAAACACTTTTAATGCCCCTCAGAAGAGACGTGGAGGTCAGAGTTGTATAACAAGACTGTTTAAATGCCCCTTACAAGAGACGTGGAGGTCAGAGTGTTATAACAAGACGCTTTTAATGCCCATCAGAAGAGACGTGGTGGTCAGAGTGGTATAACAAGACGCTTTTAATGCCTTTTGCAAGAGACGTGGAGGTCAGAGTGGTATAACAAGACGCTTTTAATGCCCCTTTACAAGAGACGTAGAGGTCAGAGTGGTATAACAAGGCAATTTTAATGCCCCTCAGAAGAGACGTGGAAGTCAGGGTGGTATAACAAAACGGTTTTAATACCGCTTACAAGAGACGTGGAGGTCAGAGTGTTATAACAAGACACTTTTAATGCCCCTCAGAAGAGACGTGGAGGTCTGAGTTGTATAACAAGACGGTTTTAATGCCCCTTACAAGAGACGTAGAGGTCAGAGTGGTATAACAAGACGCTTTTAATGGCCCTTACAAGAGACGTGGAGGTCAGAGTGGTATAACAAGACGCTTTTAATGCCCCTTACAAGAGACGTGGAGGTCAGAGTGGTATAACAAGACTCTTTTAATGCCCCTTACAAGAGACGTGGAGGTCAGAGTGGTATAACAAGACAATTTTAATGCCCCTTACAAGAGACGTGGAGGTCTGAGTGGTATAACAAGACGCTTCTAATGCCCCTTACAAGAGACGTGGCGGTCAGAGTGGTATAACAAGACGCTTTTAATGCCCCTTTTCATGAAACGTAGAGGTCAGAGTGGTATTACAAGACGCTTTTAATGCCCCTTACAAGAGACGTGGAGGTCAGAATGTTATAACAAGACGCTTTTAATGCCCCATACAAGAGACGTGCAGTTCAGAGTGGTATAACAAGATGCTTTTAATGCTCCTTTACAAGAGACGTAGAGGTCAGAATGGTATAACAAGACGCTTTTGATGCCCCTCAGAAGAGACGTGGAGGTCAGAATGGTATAACAAGACGCTTTTAATGCCCCTTACAAGAGACGTGGAGGTCAGAGTGTTATAACAAGACGCTTTTAATGCCCCTCAGAAGAGACGTGGAGGTCAGAGTGGTATAACAAGATGGTTTTAATGTCCCTTACAAGAGACGTGGAGGTCAGAGTGTTATAACAAGACGCTTTTAATGCCCCATACAAGAGACGTGGAGTTCAGAGTGGTATAACAAGATGCTTTTAATGCCCCTTTACAAGAGACGTAGAGGTCAGAATGGTATAACAAGACGCTTTTGATGCCCCTAAGAAGAGACGTGGAGGTCAGGGTGGTATAACAAGACGCTTTTAATGCCCCTTGCAAGAGACGTGGAGGTCAGAGTGTTATAACAAGACGCTTTTAATGCCCCTCAGAAAAGACGTGGAGGTCAGAGTGGTATAACAAGATGGTTTTAATGCCCCTTACAAGAGACGTGGAGGTCAGAGTGGTATAACAAGACGCTTTTAATGCCCCTCAGAAGAGATGTGGAGGTCAGAGTGGTATAACAAGACGCTTTTAATGCCCCTTACAAGAGACGTGGAGGTCAGAGTGGTAAAACAAGACGCTTTTAATGCCCCATACAAGAGACGTGGAGTTCAGAGTGGTATAACAAGATGCTTTAATGCCCCTTTACAAGAGAGGTAGAGGTCAGAATGGTATAACAAGACGCTTTTGATGCCCCTCAGAAGAGACGTGGAGGTCAGAGTGGTATAACAAGACGCTTTTAATGCCCCTTACAAGAGACGTGGAGGTCAGAGTGTTATAACAAGACGCTTTTTATGCCCCTCAGAAGAGACGTGGAGGTCAGAGTGGTATAACAAGATGCTTTTAATGCCCCTTACAAGAGACGTGCAGGTCAGAGTGTTATAACAAGACGCTTTTAATACACCTGAGAAGAGACGTGGAGGTCAGAGTGGTATAACAAGACGCTATTAATGCCGCTCAGAAGAGAAGTGGAGGTCAAAGTGGTATAACAACCGCTTTTAATGCCTTTTATAAGAGACGTGGAGGTCAGAGTGGTATAACAAGACGATTTTAACGCCCCTTTACAAGAGACGTACAGGTCAGAGTGGTATAACAAAACATTTTTAATGCCCCTCAGAAGAGATGTGGAGGTCAGAGTGGTATAAGAAGACGGTTTTAATACCCATTACAAGAGACGTGGAGGTCAGAGTGTTATAACAAGACACTTTTAATGCCCCTCAGAAGAGACTTAGAGGTCAGAGTTGTATAACAAGACGGTTTTAATGCCCCTTACAAAAGACGTGGAGGTCAGAGTGTTATAACAAGATGCTTTTAATGCCACTCAGAAGAGACGTGGAGGTCAGAATGGTATAACAAGACGCTTTTAATGCTCCTCAGAAGAGACGTGGAGGTCAGAGTGGGATAACAAGACGCTTTTAATGCCTTTTACAAGAGACGTGGAGGTCAGAGTGGTATAACAAGACGCTTTTAATGCCCCTTTACAAGAGACGTAGAGGTCAGAGTGGTATAACAAGACGCTTTTAATGCCCCTCAGAAGAGACGTGGTGGTCAGAGTGGTATAACAAGACGGTTTTAATACCCCTTACAAGAGACGTGGAGGTCAGAGTGTTATAACAAAACACTTTTAATGCCCCTCAGAAGAGACGTGGAGGTCAGAGTTGTATAACAAGACTGTTTAAATGCCCCTTACAAGAGACGTGGAGGTCAGAGTGTTATAACAAGACGCTTTTAATGCCCATCAGAAGAGACGTGGTGGTCAGAGTGGTATAACAAGACGCTTTTAATGCCTTTTGCAAGAGACGTGGAGGTCAGAGTGGTATAACAAGACGCTTTTAATGCCCCTTTACAAGAGACGTAGAGGTCAGAGTGGTATAACAAGGCAATTTTAATGCCCCTCAGAAGAGACGTGGAAGTCAGGGTGGTATAACAAAACGGTTTTAATACCGCTTACAAGAGACGTGGAGGTCAGAGTGTTATAACAAGACACTTTTAATGCCCCTCAGAAGAGACGTGGAGGTCTGAGTTGTATAACAAGACGGTTTTAATGCCCCTTACAAGAGACGTAGAGGTCAGAGTGGTATAACAAGACGCTTTTAATGGCCCTTACAAGAGACATGGAGGTCAGAGTGGTATAACAAGACGCTTTTAATGCCCCTTACAAGAGACGTGGAGGTCAGAGTGGTATAACAAGACTCTTTTAATGCCCCTTACAAGAGACGTGGAGGTCAGAGTGGTATAACAAGACAATTTTAATGCCCCTTACAAGAGACGTGGAGGTCTGAGTGGTATAACAAGACGCTTCTAATGCCCCTTACAAGAGACGTGGCGGTCAGAGTGGTATAACAAGACGCTTTTAATGCCCCTTTTCATGAAACGTAGAGGTCAGAGTGGTATTACAAGACGCTTTTAATGCCCCTTACAAGAGACGTGGAGGTCAGAATGTTATAACAAGACGCTTTTAATGCCCCTCAGAAGAGACGTGGAGGTCAGAGTGGTACAACAAGACGCTTTTAATGCCCCTCAGAGGAGACGTGGAGGTCAGAGTGGTATAACAAGACGGTTTTAATACCTCTTACAAGAGACGTGGAGGTCAGAGTGTTATAACAAGACACTTTTAATGCCCCTCAGAAGAGACGTGGAGGTCAGAGTGGTATAATAAGACGGTTTTAATGCCCCTTACAAGAGACGTGGAGGTCAGAGTGTTATAACAAGACGCTTTTAATGCCCCTTTACTAGAGACGTAGAGGTCAGAGTGGTATAACAAGACGCTTTTAATGCCCCTCAGAAGGGAGGTGGAGGTCAGAGTGTTATAACAAGACGCTTTTAATGCCCCTCAGAAGAGACATGGAGGTTAGATTCGTATAACAAGATGCTTTTAATGCCCCTCAGAAGAGATGTGGAGGTCAGAGTGGTATAACAAGACGCTTTTAATGCCCCTTACTAGAGACGTGGAGGTCAGAGTGGTATAACAAGATGCTTTTAATGCCCCTTTACAAGAAACGTAGAGGTCAGAGTCGTATAACAAGACGCTTTTAATGCCCCTTTACAAGAGATGTTGAGGTCAGAGTGGTATAACAAGACGCTTTTAATGCCGCTAACAAGAGACGTGGAGGTCAGAGTGGTATAACAAGATGCATTTAATGCCCGTTTACAAGAGACGTAGAGGTCAGAGTGGTATATCAAGACCCTTTTAATACCCCTTACAAGAGACGTGGAGGTCAGAGTGGTATAACAGGACGCTTTTAATGCCCCTCAGAAGAGACGTGGAGGTCAAAGTGGTATAATAAGACGCTTTTAATGCCCCTTACAAGAGACGTGGAGGTCAGAGTGTTATAACAAGACGTTTTTTATGCCCCTCAGAAGAGAGGTGGAGGTCAGCGTGTTATAAAAAGACGCTTTTAATGCGCCTTACAAGAGACGTGGAGGTCAGAGTGGTATAACAAGACGCTTTAATGCCCCTCGGAAGAGACGGGGAAGTCAGGGTGGTATAATAACACGGTTTTATTGCCCCTTACAAGAGACGTGGAGGTCAGAGTGTTATAACAAGACGCTTTTAATGCCCCTTACAAGAGACGTGGAGGTCAGAGTGGTATAACAAGACGCTTTTAATGCCCCTTACAAGAGACATGGAGGTCATAGTGTTATAACAAGACGCTTTTAATGCCCCTTAGAAGAGACGTGGAGGTCAGAGTGGTATAACAAGACGCTTTTAATGCCCCTTACAAGAGACGTGGAGGTTAGAGTGGTATAACAAGACGCTTTTAATGCCCCTTACAAGAGACGTGGAGGTCAGAGTGGTATAACAAGACGCTTTTAATCCCCCTTAGAAGAGACGTAGATGTCAGAGTGGTATAACAAGACTCTTTTAATGCCCCTTACAAGAGAGGTGGAAGTCAGAGTGTTATAACAAGACGCTCTTAATGCCCCTCAGAAGAGACGTGGAGGTCAGACTGGTATAACAAGACACTTTTAATGCCCCTTGCAAGAGATGTGGAGGTCAGAGTGGTATAACAAGACACTTTTAATGCCCCTTACAAAAGATGTGGAGGTCAGAGTGTTATAACAAGACGCTTTTAATGCCCCTCAGAAGAGACGTGGAGGTCCGAGTGGTGTAACAAGATGGTTTTAATGCCCCTTACAAGAGACGTGGAGGTCAGAGTGTTATAACAAGACGCTTTTAATGCCCCTCATAAGAGACGTGGAGTTCAGAGTGGTATAACAAGATGCTTTTAATGCCTCTTACAAGAGACGTGGAGGTCAGAGTGGTATAACAAAACGCTTTTAATGCCCCTTAGAAGAGACTTGGAGGTCAGAGGGGTATAACAAGACAGTTTTAATTCCCCTTACAAGAGACATGTAGTTCAGAGTGTTATAACAAGACGCTTTTAATGCCCCTCAGAAGAGACGTGGAGGTTAGAGTGGTATAACAAGATGCTTTTAATGCCCCTTACAAGAGACGTGGAGGTCAGAGTGGTATAACAAGATGCTTTTAATGCCCCTTACAAGAGACATGGAGGTCAGAGTGGTATAGCAAGACGCTTTTAATGCCCCTCAGAAGAGATGTGGAGGTCAGAGTGGTATAACAAGACGCTTTTAATGCCCCTTAAAAGAGACGTGGAGGTCAGAGTGGTATAACAAGACGCTTTTAATGCCCCTTACAAGAGACGTGGAGGTCAGAGTGGTATAACAAGACACTTTTAATGCCAGTTACAAGAGACGTGGAGGTCATAGTGGTATAACAAGATGCTTTCAATGCCCCTTACAAGAAACGTGGAGGTCAGAGTGGTATAACAAGACGCTTTTAATGCCCCTTACAAGAGACGTGGAAGTCAGAGTGTTATAATAAGACGCTCTTAATGCCCCTCAGAAGAGACGTGGAGGTAAGAGTGGTAACACAAGACGCTTTTAATGCCCCTTACAAGAGACGTGGAGGTCAGAGTGGTATAACAAGACGCTGTTAATGCCCCTTAGAAGAGGTGTGGAGGTCAGAGTGGTATAACAAGACGCTTTTAATGCCTCTTACAAGAGACGTGGAGGTCAGAGTGGTATAACAAGACGCTTTTATTGCCCCTTACAAGAGACGTGGAGGTCAGAGTGTTATAACAAGACGCTTTTAATGCCCCTCAGAAGAGACGTGGAGGTTAGAGTGGTATAACAAGACGCTTTTAATGCCCCTCAGAAGAGACGTGGAGCTCAGAGTGGTATAACAACATGGTTTTTCTAGCCCTTACAAGAGACGTGGAGGTCAGTGCCTTATAACAAGACACTTTCAATGCCTCTCGGAAGAGACGTGGAGGTCAGAGTGGTATAATAAGACGGTTTTAATGCCCCTTACAAGAGACGTCGAGATCAGAGTGTTATAACAAGACGCTTTTAATGCCCCTCAGAAGAGACGTGGAGGTCCGAGTGGTATAACAAGACGCTTTTAATGCCCCTTACAAGAGACATGGAAGTCAGAGTGTTATAGCAAGACGCTTTTAATGCCCCTCAGAAGAGACGTGGAGGTCTGAGTGGTATAACAAGACGCTTTTAATGGCCCTTACAAGAGACGTGGAGGTCAGAGTGGTATAACAAGACGCTTTTAATGCCCCTTACAAGAGACGTGGAGGTCAGAGTGGTAACACAAGACGCTTTTAATGCCCCTTACAAAAGACGTGGAGGTCACAGTGGTATAACAAGATGCTTTTAATGCCCCTTACAAGAGACGTGGAGGTCAGAGTGGTATAACAAGACGCTTTTAATGCCCCTTACAAGAGACGTGGAGGTCAGAGTGGTTTAACAAGACGCTTTTAATGCCCCTTTACATGAAACGTAGAGGTCAGAGTGGTATAACAAGACGCTTTTAATGCCCCTTACAAGAGACGTGGAGGTTAGAGTGTTAGAACAAGACACTTTTAATGCCCCTCAGAAGAGACGTGGAAGTCAGAGTGGTACAACAAGACGCTTTTAATGCTGCTCAGAAGAGACGTGGAGGTCAGAGTGGTATAACAAGACGGTTTTAATATCCGTTACAAGAGACGTGGAGGTCAGAGTGTTATAACAAGACACTTTTAATGACCCTCAGAAGAGACGTGGAGGTCAGAGTGGTATAACAAGACACTTCTAATGCCCCTCGGAAGAGACGAGGAGGTCAGGGTGGTGTAACAAGACGCTTTTAATGCCCCTTACAAGAGATGTGGAGGTCAGAGTGTTATAACAAGACACTTTTAATGCCCCTCAGAAGAGACGTGGAGGTCAGAGTGGTATAACAAGACGCTTTTAATGCCCCTCAGAAGAGACTTGGAGGTCAGAGTGGTATTACAAGACGCTTTTAATGCCCCTTACAAGAGACGTGGAGGTCAGAGTGGTTAAACAAGACGCTTTTAATGCCCCTTTACAAGACATGTAGAGGTCAGAGTGGTATAACAAGACGCTTTTAATGCCCCTCAGAAGAGAGGTGGAAGTCAGAGTGTTATAACAAGACGGTTTTAATGCCCCTCAGAAGAGACGTGGAGGTCAGATTGGTATAACAAGACGCTTTTAATGCCCCTCAGAAGAGATGTGGAGGTCAGAGTCGTATACAAGACGCTTTTAATGCCCCTTACAAGAGACGTGGAGATCAGAGTGGTATAACAAGATGCTTTTAATGCCCCTTTACAAGAAACGTAGAGGACAGAGTGGTATAACAAGACGCTTTTAATGCCCCTTTACAAGAGATGTAGAGGTCAGAGTGGTATAACAAGACGCTTTTAATGCCGCTAACAAGAGACGTGGAGGTCAGAGTGGTATAACAAGATGCTTTTAATGCCCCTTTACAAGAGACGTAGAGGTCAGAGTGTTATAACAAGACCCTTTTAATACCCCTTACAAGAGACGTGGAGGTCAGAGTGGTATAACAAGACGCTTTTAATGCCCCTCAGAAGAGACGTGGAGGTCAGAGTGGTATAACAAGATGCTTTTAATGCCCCTTACAAGAGACGTGGAGGTCACACTGGTATAATAAGACGCTTTTAATGCCCCTTACAAGAGACGTGGAGGTCAGAGTGTTATAACAAGACGCTTTTAATGCCCCTCAGAAGAGAGGTGGAGGTCAGCGTGTTATAACAAGACACTTTTAATGCCCCTTACAAGAGACGTGGAGGTCAGAGTGGTATAACAAGACGCTTTAATGCCCCTCGGAAGAGACGGGGAAGTCAGGGTGGTATAATAAGACGGTTTTGTTGCCCCTTACAAGAGACGTGGAGGTCAGAGTTTTATAACAAGACGCTTTTAATGCCCCTTACAAGAGACGTGGAGGTCAGAGTGGTATAACAAGACGATTTTAATGCCCCTTACAAGAGACGTGAAGGTTAGAGTGGTATAACAAGACGCTTTTAATGCCACTTACAAGAGACGTGGAGGTCAGAGTGGTATAACAAGACGCTTTTAATGCCCCTTACAAGAGACGTGGATGTCAGAGTTGTATAACAAGACGCTTTTAATGCCTCTTACAAGAGACGTGGAAGTCAGAGTGTTATAACAAGACGCTCTTAATGCCCCTCAGAAGAGACGTGGAGGTCAGACTGGTATAACAAGACACTTTTAATGCCCCTTGCAAGAGATGTGGAGGTCAGAGTGGTATAACAAGACGCTTTTAATGCCCCTTACAAGAGACGTGGAGGTCAGAGTGTTATAACAAGACGCTTTTAATGCCCTTCAGAAGAGACGTGGAGATCCGAGTGGTGTAACAAGATGGTTTTAATGCCCCTTACAAGAGACGTGGAGGTCAGAGTGTGATAACAAGACGCTTTTAATGCCCCTCAGAAGAGACGTGGAGTTCAGAGTGGTATAACAAGATGCTTTTAATGCCTCTTACAAGAGACGTGGAGGTCAGAGTGGTATAACAAAACGCTTTTAATGCCCCTTAGAAGAGACGTGGAGGTCAGAGTGGTATTACAAGACAGTTTTAATGCCCCTTACAAGAGACATGTAGTTCAGAGTGTTATAACAAGACGCTTTTAATGCCCCTCAGAAGAGACGTGGAGGTTAGAGTGGTATAACAAGATGCTTTTAATGCCCCTTACAAGAGACGTGGAGGTCAGAGTGGTATAACAAGATGCTTTTAATGCCCCTTACAAGAGACGTGAAGGTCAGAGTGGTATAGCAAGACGCTTTTAATGCCCCTCAGAAGAGATGTGGAGGTCAGAGTGGTATAACAAGACGCTTTTAATGCCCCTTACAAGAGACGTGGAGGTCAGAGTGGTATAACAAGACGCTTTTAATGCCCCTTACAAGAGACGTGGAGGTCAGAGTGGTATAACAAGACACTTTTAATGCCCCTTACAAGAGACGTGGAGGTCATAGTGGTATATCAAGACGCTTTCAATGCCCCTTACAAGAAACGTGGAGGTCAGAGTGGTATAACAAGACGCTTTTAATGCCCCTTACAAGAGACGTGGAAGTCATAGTGTTATAACAAGACGCTCTTAATGCCCCTCAGAAGAGACGTGGAGGTAAGAGTGTTAGCACAAGACGCTTTTAATGCCCCTTAAAAGAGACGTGGAGGTCAGAGTGGTATAACAAGACGCTTTTAATGCCCCTTACAAGAGGCGTGGAGGTCAGAGTGGTATAACAAGACGCTTTTATTGCCCCTTACAAGAGACGTGGAGGTCAGAGTGTTATAACAAGATGCTTTTAATGCCCCTCAGAAGAGACGTGGAGGTCAGAGTGGTATAACAAGACGCTTTTAATGCCCCTTACAAGAGACATGGAAGACAGAGTGTTTTAGCAAGACGCTTTTAATGCCCCTCAGAAGAGACGTGGAGGTCAGAGTGGTATAACAAGACGCTTTTATTGCCCCTTACAAGAGACGTGGAGGTCAGAGTGTTATAACAAGACGCTTTTAATGCCCCTCTGAAGAGACGTGGAGGTCAGAGTGGTATAACAAGACGCTTTTAATGGCCCTTACAAGAGACGTGGAGGTCAGAGTGGTATAACAAGACGCTTTTAATGCCCCTTACAAGAGACGTGGAGTTCAGAGTGGTATAACAAGAAGCTTTTAATACCCCTTTCAAGAGACGTGGAGGTCAGAATGTTATAACAAGATGCTTTTAATGCCCCTTACAAGAGATTTGAAAGTCAGAGTGTTATAACAAGACCCTCTTAATGCCCCTCAGAAGAGACGTGGAGGTCAGAGTGGTAACACAAGACGCTTTTAATGCCCCTTACAAAAGACGTGGAGGTCAGAGTGGTATAACAAGATGCTTTTAATGCCCCTTACAAGAGACGTGGAGGTCAGAGTGGTATAACAAGACGCTTTTAATGCCCCTTACAAGAGACGTGGAGGTCAGAGTGGTATAACAAGACGCTTTTAATGCCCCTTACAAGAGACGTGGCGGTCAGAGTGGTGTAACAAGACGCTTTTAATGCCCCTTTACATGAAACGTAGAGGTCAGAGTGGTATAACAAGACGCTTTTAATGCCCCTTACAAGAGACGTGGAGGTTAGAGTGTTAGAACAAGGCACTTTTAATGCCCCTCAGAAGAGACGTGGAAGTCAGAGTGGTACAACAAGACGCTTTTAATTTGCTCAGAAGAGACGTGGAGGTCAGAGTGGTATAACAAGACGGTTTTAATACCCGTTACAAGAGACGTGTAGGTCAGAGTGTTATAACAAGATACTTTTAATGCCCCTCAGAAGAGACGTGAAGGTCAGAGTGGTATAATAAGACGGTTTTAATGCCCCTTACTAGGGACGTGGAGGTCAGAGTGTTATAGCAAGACACTTTTAATGCCCCTCAGAAGAGACGTGGAGGTCAGAGTGGTATAACAAGACGCTATTAATGCCCCTCAGAAGAGACTTGGAGGTCAGAGTGGTATTACAAGACGCTTTAAATGCCCCTTACAAGAGACGTGGAGGTCAGAGTGGTTAAACAAGACGCTTTTAATGCCCCTTTACAAGAGACGTAGAGGTCAGAGTGGTATAACAAGACGCTTTTAATGCCCCTCAGAAGAGAGGTGGAGGTCAAAGTGTTATAACAAGACGCTTTTAATGCCCCTCAGAAGAGATGTGGAGGTCAGATTGGTATAACAAGACGCTTTTAATGCCCCTCAGAAGAGATTTGGAGGTCAGAGTGGTATAACAAGACGCTTTTAATGCCCCTTACAAGAGACGTGGAGATCAGAGTGGTATAACAAGATGCTTTTAATGCCCCTTTACAAGAAACGTAGAGGTCAGAGTGGTATAACAAGACGCTTTTAATGCCCCTTTACAAGAGACGTAGAGGTCAGAGTGGTATAACAAGACCCTTTCAATACCCCTTACAAGAGACGTGGAGGTCAGAGTGGTATAACTAGATGCTTTTAATGCCGCTTACAAGAGACGTGGAGGTCAGAGTGTTATAACAAGATGCTTTTAATGCCCCTCAGAAGAGACGTGGAGGTCAGCTTGTTATAACAAGACGCTTTTAATGCCCCTTACAAGAGACGTGGAGGTCAGAGTGGTATAACAAGACGCTTTAATGCCCCTCGGAAGAGACGGGGAAGTCAGGGTGGTATAATAAGACGGTTTTATTGCCCCTTACAAGAGACGTGGAGGTCAGAGTGTTATAACAAGACGCTTTTAATGCCCCTTACAAGAGACATGGAGGTCAGAGTGGTATAACATGACGCTTTTAATGCCCCTTACAAGAGACATGGAGGTCATAGTGTTATAACAAGACGCTTTTAATGCCCCTCAGAAGAGACGTGGAGGTCAGAGTGGTATAACAAGACGCTTTTAATGCCCCTTACAAGAGACGTGGAGTTCAGAGTGGTATAACAAGACGCTTTTAATGCCCCTTACAAGAGACGTGGATGTCAGAGTGGTATAACAAGACGCTTTTAATGCCCCTTACAAGAGACGTGGAAGTCAGAGTGTTATAACAAGACGCTCTTAATGCCCCTCAGAAGAGACGTGGAGGTCAGACTGGTATAACAAGATGCTTTTAATGCCCCTTGCAAGAGATGTGGAGGTCAGAGTGGTATAACAAGACGCTTTTAATGCCCCTTACAAGAGACGTGGAAGTCAGAGTGTTATAACAAGACGCTCTTAATGCCCCTCAGAACAGACGTGGAGGTCAGACTGGTATAACAAGACGCTTTTAATGCCCCTTACAAGAGACGTGGAGGTCAGAGTGTTATAACAAGACGCTTTTAATGCCCCTCAGAAGAGACGTGGAGGTCAGAGTGGTGTAGCAAGATGGTTTTAATGCCCCTTACAAGAGACGTGGAGGTCAGAGTGTTATAACATGACGCTTTTAATGCCCCAAAGAAGAGACGTGGAGGTCAGAGTGGTATAACAAGATGCTTTTAATGCCCCTTACAAGAGACGTGGTGGTCAGAGTGGTATAACAAGACGCTTTTAATGCCCCTTAGAAGAGATGTGGAGGTCAGAGTGTTATAACAAGAAGCTTTTAATGCCCCTCAGAAGAGACGTGGAGTTCAGAGTGGTATAACAAGATGCTTTTGATGCCTCTTACAAGAGACGTGGAGGTCAGAGTGGTATAACAAAACGCTTTTAATGCCCCTTAGAAGAGACGTGGAGGTCAGAGTGGTATAACAAGACTGTTTTAATGCCCCTTACAAGAGACATGTAGTTCAGAGTGTTATAACAAGATGCTTTTAATGCCCCTCAGAAGAGACGTGGAGGTTAGAGTGGTATAACAAGACGCTTTTAATGCCCCTTACAAGAGACGTGGAGGTCAGAGTGGTATAACAAGACGCTTTTAATGCCCCTTACAAGAGACGTGTAGGTCAGAGTGGTATAACAAGACGCTTTTAATGCCCCTCAGAAGAGATGTGGAGGTCAGAGTGGTATAACAAGACGCTTTTAATGCCCCTTACAAGAGACGTGGAGGTCAGAGTGGTATAACAAGACTCTTTTAATGCCTTTTACAAGAGACGTGGAGGTCAGTGCGGTATAACAAGACGCTTTGAATGCCCCTTACAAGAGACATGGAGGTCAGAGTGGTATAACAAGACTCTTTTAATGCCCCTTACAAGAGACGTGGAGGTCAGAGTGGTATAAAAAGACGCTTTTAATGCCCCTTACAAGAGACGTGGAGGTCAGAGTGGTATAACAAGATGCTCTTAATGCCCCTTACAAGAGACGTGGAGGTCAGAGTGGTATAACAAGATGCTTTTAATGCCCCTTACAAGAGACGTGGAGGTCAGAGTGTTATAACAAGATGCTTTTAATGCCCCTCGGAAGAGACGTGGAGGTCAGAGTGGTATAACAAGATGCTTTTAATGCCCCTTGGAAGAGTCATACAGTACAGCATCTTAAAAATATTTTTTCCATTATTGGGGAGTGGGTCTCCCACAGTCTTTGCTTATGCCTTCCATGCAAAAGCTGACAAAAATCAGGATCGAGGAACGTTCAATAATGGCAACACGGACCACGGTCACCCTGGTGATATAGTGGTGGTGGAGGCTGAGGATAAGGAGAAGAACATAAAACAACTGAAATGAGGAAGCGTATACCCATGTGTGGGTGTGAAGCGGTGCATGTGAATACACCTCCCGAAATAACACAGTGGATTTGACTTTATTTTACTCTGCTGTCATTTGGTGGTGATGAGAAGTCTGGCCCAATCCAGCCCTTGTTCATTTTGTTAAGGGTCAGCTTGTCAGCTTTGTGAGTTGACAGGCGAGTGCGCTTATCAGTTATAATTCCCCCAGCGGCACTAAAAACATGCTCCGATAACACGCTAGCGGCAGGGCAGGCCAGGACCTCCAAGGAGTACAGAGTGAGTTCATTCCAAGTGTCCAGCTTGGATACCCAATAATTAAAAGGCACAGAGGAATCACGGAGGACACTGGTATGGTCGGCAAGGTACTCCCTCACCATCTTTTAATACTTTCCACTCCTTGTGAGAGTACCCCGCGCCTCAGGGTCTGTCCGAAGGGAGGGTCTGAGAAAACTGTCCCAGAACGTTGACAGTGTTCCCCTGCCTCTGCTGGATTGGAGTTTCGTCTCTCTCGCATGTATGCTTTGGTTGGGCAACAACGAACTGTGACCTCTACCGCTAGCGTGTTCAGATGGGAATTTTTTTAACAGTTCTGCAGCAAGGGCCTTCTGGTACTGCCCCATTTTTGTAGACCTCTCCACCTCAGGAATAAGAGAGTGAAAGTTCTCCTTGTAGCGGGGGTCTACAAGTGTCACCAACCAGTAATGACACCCAGCATTTTGACAACGCGAGGGTCACGGTTAAGGCAGCGTAACATAAAGTCAGCCATGCGTGCCAGACTGGTAACGGGCAAGATTTCTGTGTCCTCACCAAGATGACGACTGACCATGCTCTCCTCCTACTCCCCCCCTCCTGTCCTCAGGCCACCCACGCTGAACCGACAGTATGACAGTTGTAGAGGTACTACCGTCTACTGCTTATGACACCAGCTCCTGTTCTTCCTCCTCCTCCTCCTTCTCCTCTCCCTCATTGTCCCCCAATGCACCTTGGGATGAGATAAGGCTGGGCTGTGTGTAATCGCCCGCTACGGCTTCTTGATCCATCTCATCATACTCTGGCTGCAATGCCTCCTCTTTAATTCTCTGCAGAGAGCGTTGCAAAAGAGAGACAAGTGGAATGCTGACACTAATGATGGCGTAATTGCCACTCACCATCTTGGTGGCCTCCTCAAAGTTTGTCAGGATACTACATATGTCAGACATCCAGGTCCACTCCTGAGGTCTTATGTGTGTAGTCTGACCTGAATATCGAGTTCCTTGTTGCAGCTGGTACTCCACAACTGCTCTCTTCTGCTCACAAATCCTTATCAACATGTGGAGGGTAGAGTTCCAACGTGTGGGGACATCACACACCAGTCGGTGTGCCGGAAGCTGCAAACGCTGCTGCAACACAGCAAGGGCGGCGGAAGCTGTAGCCGACTTGCGAAAATGAGCTGACAGGTGGCGTACTTTGACGAGCAGATCTCGGGGTACGATTTAAGAAACCGCTGAACCACGAGGTTAAGCACATGAGCCAGGCATGGTACGTGTGTGATCTCGCCTCGCCTCAGAGCCGCCACCAGGTTACGGCCATTGTCACACACGACCATGCTTGGATGCAGGTTCAGCGGTCTCAGCCACAGATCTGCCTGCTCTTTCACAGCTGTCCACAACTCACAAGCAGTGTGAGGTTTATCACCTAAGCTTATGAGTTTCAGCACAGCCTGTTGCCACTTGGCGGAGGCAGTACTGCAGTGCTTCCAGTTTGTAACTGATGTGGTGATATCCGAGATGAAGGCTGAGCATGAGGAGGACGAGGAGGATGATGTGCAGGAGCTGTACACTGTGCGGGCAACTCTGACTGACATAGGGCCCGCAATCCTCGGTGTGGGGAGGATGTGTACCGTCCCAAGGTCCGACTGGGTCCCGGCTTCCACTATGTTTACCCAGTGTGCCGTCAGGGAGATGTACCGTCCCTGGCCACAAGCACTTGTCCACGTGTCCGTTGTCAGGTGGACTCTCCCAGTAACTGCGTTGTTGAGGGCACGGCAGGTGTTTTGGGACACGTGCTTGTGTAGTGCGGGGATGGCACACCGGGCAAAATAGTGTCAGCTGGGGACCGAGTACCGAGGGAAGGCCACCGCCATAAGGTTGTGAAAGGATTCCTTCTCCACCAGCCTAAAAGGCAGCATTTCCAACGCAAGCAGTCGTGAAATGTGCGCATTTAGGACTGTGGCCTGTGGGGCGTTAGCTGCGAATTTCCGCTTTCGTTCAAAGGTCTGGGATATGGACAATTGAACGCTGCGGTGGGACGTGGACGTTGATGCTGTTTCTTGAGAAACTGCCATAACAAGTGAAGACTGAGAGGAGGGGGCATCTTTACATGCAGTATGGACAGGGGATTGCCTTGCACACACAACAGGGGGTTCTATTGCACGCACAACAGCGGAAGAAGCAGTGGTGACACCCGCTGACACTGGTCGTGGACCCTGGGGTTCACCCCACAAAGTCAGGTACTTTGCTGCCATGTGCCTGATCATTCTGGTGGTGGTCAGGCTGGTAGTTTTGTCACCCCTGCTGATGCTGGCATGGCAGGTGGTACAAATGGCCTTTTAGGGGTTATCAGCAGAGTCTTTAAAAAAATTCCAGACTCTGGAAGACCTACCGCTTGTACTGGCAACGTCCCTCGTGTTGTTGTTACGGGGAACGGTTGCCCGCCTTCTGTCTGCGGCCACCACGCTGCTTCTTCCTGCCTGTTGGGGTACTCTGCCTCCCTCCCCCTGTGTGCTGCTGGCCTCACTCTGTATGTCCTCCTTCCACGTTGGGTCAGTTACTAGATCATCCACCACCTCCTCCTCTTCCACTTGCGCACCACAATCCTCCTCCTCACTTCTTGGCTATTGTGTCTTGTCATTGTCCACCTCTTGTGACAAATTGCCAGCGTTGACTTCCTGTGGCCGTGGCTGTTCAAATATTTGAGCATCGCTACATGGGATCTCTTCTTCCACCACTTCAAGCGGAGCAGGCGAGGGGCACAAATATGGAAATGGACCAGTGAACAGCTCTTCAGAGTGTCCAAGTGTGGGATCAGTTGCTGTCTGACGACACTCGGCATGGTGGGAGGTAGGAGCATCAGGGTGAAGAGGAGTATGCGGTCTAGACTCACGGCTACTAACATTTGACCGTGTGGAAGACAGACCGGAGGTGGTGGTGCTCAGGTAACTGGAAGTATTATCTGCTCAGCATGTTAGGCTATGGCTTGAACTAGATGGACTTAGTCTTCCTTCAACCTTAAAAACTATGTTACTATGTTACTATCCAATTAATAACCTGTTCACACTGATCAGTTTGCAATACTGGTGTTGTTCTGTGCTTCCCTAGTAATTCGGTCAAGAAGTGGGAGCGAGAAGATGTGGCTGTTGGTTGTGGCACATTTTCACCTTGGCCACGGCCTCGTCCTCTGCACGCACCATCACCAGAACGTTCACTTCCACGTCCGTTGCCACGCGCCTTGCCCATTGTAAAGGGAGTAAAATAGCTTATACTCGCACTATCAATGGAAAAAGGGTAATAAAAAGGAGATTAGAACCGTGGAAGAGAAAAACAACAGTTCTATTTCTCTGGCCTACACGCGACTCTTTTAAACAATCAGAACAATAAGGGATAAACTATTACTGTTTTTCTTTATGGAAAAAATACCAAAACCTGAATAATAGAGATTTTTTAACGTGGAAAGGCAAAACCACAGTTATTGTTTACTGGGGTATACCATAAAATTTTAAATATATATATTTGCGGAAAAACAGTGAGCGACACACTCAAACTGTTTTTTTTTAGATACAAAAGGCCCACAACTGGATACTACCGAGATTTGACCCATGGAAATGCAAAACCACACTGGGATTTGTCGGGCCTACAACAGACTATTTTTAACAGATATATTTTTGTGTCAGAACAGCCAGGAGACACTACTGCTTTTTTTAAGGAAAAAAAAGTGAAAAGCAGGATAATAGAGATTTTTTACCGTGGAACAGCAAACCCACAGTTATAATTTACTGGTGTATACCAGACTTTTTTAAATATATAGATTTGCGTCTGAACAGTGAGCGACACACTCAAACTGTTTTTTTTTTAGATACAAAAGGCCCACAACTGGATACTACAGAGATTTGACCCGTGGAAATGCAAAACCACACTGGGATTTGTCGGGCCTACAACAGACTATTTTCAACGGATATATTTTTGTGTCAGAACAGTCAGGAGACACTACTGTTTTTCTTTAAGGCCAAAAAAGCGAAAAGCAGGATAATAGAGATTTTTTACCGTGGAACAGCAAACCCACAGTTATAATTTACTGGTGTATACCAGACTTTTTTAAATATATAGATTTGCGGCTGAACAGTGAGCGACACACTCAAACTGTTTTTTTTTTTAGATACAAAAAGCCCACAACTGATACTACAGAGATTTGACCCATGGAAATGCAAAACCACACTGGGATTTGTCGGGCCTACAACAGACTATTTTCAACAGATATATTTTTGTGTCAGAACAGTCAGGAGACTCTACTGTTTTTTGTTAAGGCAAAAAAAGCGAAAAGCAGGATAATAGAGATTTTTTACCGTGGAACAGCAAACCCACAGTTATAATTTACTGGTGTATACCAGACTTTTTAAAATATATATATTTGTGGCTGAACATTGAGCGACACACTCAATCTGCTTTTTTCTAGATACAAAAGGCCCACAACTGGATACTACCGAGATTTGACCCATGGAAATGCAAAACTACACTGGGATTTGTCGGGCCTACAACAGACTATTTTTAACAGATATATTTTTGTGTCAGAACTGCCAGGAGACACTACTGCTTTTTTTAAGGAAAAAAAAGTGAAAAGCAGGATAATAGAGATTTTTTTACCGTGGAACAGCAAACCCACAGTTATAATTTACTGGTGTATACCAGAATTTTTTAAATAGATAGATTTGCGGCTGAACAGTGAGCGACACACTCAAACTGTTTTTTTTTAGATACAAAAGGCCCACAACTGGATACTACAGAGATTTGACCCGTGGAAATGCAAAACCACACTGGGATTTGTCGGGCCTACAACAGACTATTTTCAACAGATATATTTTTGTGTCAGAACAGTCAGGGGACACTACTGTTTTTTTTTAAGGAAAAAAAAGCGAAAAGCAGGATAATAGAGATTTTTTACCGTGGAACAGCAAACCCACAGTTATAATTTACTGGTGTTTACCAGACTTTTTAAAATATATAGATTTGTGGCTGAACAGTGAACGACACACTCAAACTGTTTTTTTTTAGATACAAAAGGCCCACAACTGGTACTACATATATTTGACCCATGGAAATGCAAAACCACACTGGGATTTGTTGGGCCTACAACAGACTATTTTCAACAGATATATTTTTGTGTCAGAACAGTCAGGAGACTCTACTGTTTTTTGTTAAGGCAAAAAAAGCGAAAAGCAGGATAATAGAGATTTTTTACCGTGGAACAGCAAACCCACAGTTATAATTTACTGGTGTATACCAGACTTTTTAAAATATATATATTTGTGGCTGAACATTGAGCGACACACTCAATCTGCTTTTTTCTAGATACAAAAGGCCCACAACTGGATACTGCAGAGATTTGACCCGTGGAAATGCAAAACCACACTGGGATTTGTCGGGCCTACAACAGACTGTTTTTAACAGATATATTTTTGTGTCAGAACAGTCAGGAGACACTACTGTTTTTTTTAAGGCCAAAAAAGCGAAAAGCAGGATAATAGAGATTTTTTACCGTGGAACAGCAAACCCACAGTTATAATTTACTGGTGTATACCAGACTTTTTTAAATATATAGATTTGCGTCTGAACAGTGAGCGACACACTCAAACTTTTTTTTTTTTTAGATACAAAAAGCCCACAACTGGATACTACAGAGATTTGACCCGTGGAAATGCAAAACCACACTGGGATTTGTCGGGCCTACAACAGACTATTTTCAACAGATATATTTTTGTGTCAGAACAGTCAGGAGACACTACTGTTTTTTTACGGCAAAAAAAGCAAAAAGCAGGATAATAGAGATTTTTTACCGTGGAACAGCAAACCCACAGTTATAATTTACTGGTGTATACCAGACTTTTTTAAATGTATATATTTGTGGCTGAACAGTGAGCAACACACTCAAACTCTTTTTTTTTCGATACAAAAGGCCCAAAAATGGATACTACAGAGATTTGACCCGTGGAAATGCAAAACGACACTTCTGTTTCTGTGGCCTATAGGCATTTTGGATTAAAATTTTTTTTTTTTGGACCACCCCCTTCAGTTAAAATGTATATGCCTGTATGATCTTTATAGGGGCTGCGTCCTAACACATTAATATTTATGCAGCTAATTGGCATTTTTGAGGATGATAGATACCCAATAATGTCTGAAAGACACCCTATTAGATTGAATCTGATAAAATTCATAACAATTCATCTAAAGTTAAGAGTACATTGTATAACCATGGACATAAAAATAATAAAATAATGACTTAAAATTGATATTCTGGGCTCTAAACAATGCTGCTAAAAAAGCTTTTGTCACGTTCTAGTTCATTGTACACAAAGACCTTTCTGGCCTTCTTTGCTTGCAATGTTAATAATTACTGTTCAAGGACGAGTGTATAACTTTCACCCTTGTGTTTGAAAACATAGTGTGCTCCCACTGTCAGTGACAGTGCTGTTATTACAGTGATCAAAACTGTAATTGTCCTAACATGTCTTGACAAAAGCACTGAATATAACAGTAGTCTGGTGTATTATCGATTCTTGTGATAATGTAGGAATGTGATCAGGATGCAAGAATGCTGGAATATGACTATGTTTAATGAAAGATTTAACAGATCACTAATAGTTTTATATTTTAGGTTAGACACATGTAGGTCAGTATAACTAAGAGGAATTTATTCATAGCCTACAGTACGTGCTCCATTAGGCAGTGAGTATTTTGATCATATTGTCATTTTTACGCAGATTTTTCTTCTCCATGTGAATAAACAAGTGTATTTGTGTAATGAGGGGGAATGAGGCCTAAGGATACAACACCCTTTATCAAGGTGTGCAGAATTATTGGGCAGCTTGTTTTCCTCAGGCAAAAAGGGACAAAAATACCAAAAAGTTACCAAAAAGTAACAATGGAGCGACACCTGAATGTTGACGGAGTGTTTGGTAAAGAATTTGTAAGACAGATGTAATTCAAAAAACAGGAAAGACAGATATAAAAGATTGATTACACTTCCTAAATTTAAACAATCGTAAATTTAAATCTTTTTAGGTAACAAATACAACAACCTAGACAAATAAAAACATTTTAAATTGAGCCAGAATCTGTTTCCTACATCAAAGATTGGCACTGGGATACCACCCATATAACCGGCATGATAACCAATAGAGTCATATAAATGTAATGGATATCCAAGATAAGTATGACTGGTCACTACCGCTAAAGTGAGGCCAAGTAATAGTCAGTAAAGACAAAAGTTCCACGACATGTGCAGACAAAAAATCTATAAAAGAAAATAAGCAATAACTACATGCAATAAAGGGCATTGTGCTTAGTCACCAGGTAAATTGGCTCATAGAAAAAGCATCATATGGGAAAAAGAATCCCATGTGTATTGCCACAGAAGGTGGCTTCCTCAGGGGTAAGGTTCAGTGGCTAAACTAGTGGTTTATATACCAAACAATTAAAAAATATTCAATTGAATAAATTACCTGATCACATGATGGTGGGCAAAGATGGACTCCGCATTTAGAGATAGCTACAATAGGTGCACATGTGCTGGACGCATAGTGATGACTAGTGTTGAGCATTCCGATACTGAAATATCGGGTATCGGCCGATATTCGCGGTATCGGAATTCCGATACTTAATTCCGATACTTTTGCAATATCGTATACCGGAATCGGAAGTTCCCATAATGCAATGAGCCATTTTCATTTTATTCAGCCAATGAGGATCCTAAGAAGTGTGGGCACATCCTGTTAGGCATGTAGGCATCTTAACTAATGGCATGGCTGTGATTGGCTGCTGAAATGATGTCATGATGCACTATAAAAGCCGCCGCCGCCATTTTGAGCTCACTCTGCTGTGAATTCAGTTAGGGATAGGACGCTGTTGTTCTGAGGGACAGTTTTAGCTACCTATTTGCTCTATACTGCTTTACCCAAGCTACTTTCTAAATCACTGTGCCTTGCAGCGCTAGTGCACAGTTCCCTGTGCTGTTCACCGCTGTCTGCAAGGTCTGTGTGTGTGAGTGCAGCTCACCCTGTAGTGTGTGCTTCAGCCAAGTCTGGTTGTAGTGCACTCAGTGTGTGTCACTGCCTCATACATTGTCCTTTTTTGCCAATTCATAATTTTTCCTGATATCTCCTATTAGTGTGGTGGTTCCATCTGTATTCAGCTAAATTGGTTCCAAACACACTATATAGGAGTAGATAGAGAAATTTTTTTCCGTCTTGCAGCACTAGTGCACAGTGCTCTGCATCTGTACTGTTCACCGCTGTCTGCAAGGTCTGGTGTGTGAGTGCAGCTCACCCTGTAGTGTGTGCTTCAACCACGTCTGGTTGTAGTGCACTCAGTGTGTGTCACTGCCTCATACATTGTCCTTTTTTGCCAATTCATAATTTTTCCTGATATCTCCTATTAGTGTGGTGGTTCCATCCGTATTCAGCTAAATTGGTTCCAAACACACTATATAGGAGTAGATAGAGAAATTTTTTTGGTCTTGCAGCGCTAGTGCACAGTGCTCTGCATCTGTACTGTTCACCGCTGTCTGCAAGGTCTGGTTTGTGAGTGCAGCTCACCCTGTAGTGTGTGCTTCAACCCCGTCTGGTTGTAGTGCACTCAGTGTGTGTCACTGCCTCATACATTGTCCTTTATTGCCAATTCATAATTTTTCCTGATATCTCCTATTAGTGTGGTGGTTCCATCCGTATTCAGCTAAATTGGTTCCAAACACACTATATAGGAGTAGATAGAGGAGCCTTTCTGCAGCATTGGGCCCTGCAGCCCCAGCCAGATTAGTATTAGCCTATTTTTTGCAGCCTCATCTATTGCATTGTAGGTTACCTTCCTACATTGTAATAGCTACAAAAAGTTTGTGATACTATCGTTATTACATCTTTAGGCACATCCAGTGTCTTTTTGTGACAAAAAAACCCTAAATAAAGTTCACCAAACACTCCACTTTACAGTTGTGTAGGCCACATTAGCTCATATTAAAGTCTAGTCCACACTTTATAAAATTAGTGTTTCTTATACCTGTTAGCAGCTGTTCAGGAATAAGCACACTAAGCCCTTAGTACTTTTCTGCCTATCTTTATCAGTCTACCAAGATGAAGAAGGCAGGGAGTAAGGCATGTGGTCGTGGGCGTGGGCGTGGAGTTTCTGCAGGTAGAGGACGTGAGGATTCTGTGCCTGCAGGGAGAGGACGTGTGGATTCTGTGCCTGCTGCGGGCACCAGTGACTCAGCATCCCCCAGTTTTACCAGGGAACAGTCCTTTATGCGCAGTTTTGTAGGAGCTAGCCGTACCCCACTGCTGCGCGAGGACCAAATTGAAGCCGTTGTCGGATGGATGGCAGCTAACGCATCGACTTCAATTAGTTCCAGATCCTCTCAGGTCCTGAGCACTGAAGAGCACCCATCTGTCTCTTCACCACCTGCCAAATTGCCCAGGCAGTCAGAGAGCCCTGGACAGGAGCCATCTCTACTTCTGTTCTCTGAATCTCTTGGCTTGGAAAGAGGGGGCCAGCCAAGCAGAATTCTATAATTTGAAGAAGAGGTAGTATGCAGTGATGCGCAACCGTTTTGTCTCTCTGAATCTGAAGAGGCGGGTGGGCCAGTGCCTATGGTCAGCAGCACACCTCAGTACGCATCTGATGATGAGACTCAGGTGCCACTTTCTGGTGCATACTGTGCTGTCGAGACTACCCAGGAGAAGCAGTTGTTTGAAGAGGGTGGTGTAGATGATGAGGTCCTTGACCCATCATGGCGTGAGGGACAGGAAAGTGGTGGGAGCAGCTCTGAGGAAGAGATTCCCCGAACGGCCCAAAAAGGAGGGAGAGGGAGGGGGCAGACTTGGTTGCCTGTAGCCTCCACTTCGGCACCCATTAGGAGCATGGCTCTTCCAAAATCCAAAGCGGGCGCTCCCAAGACTTGCAGTGCCTGGTCCTTTTTTGACACAGTTGCAGATGACATTTGCTTTGTCAAATGCAAGCTGTGTAATCAGAAGGTGAAAAGAGGGAAAAGTGTCAGCAACCTCAATACCACAAATATGTGGAAACATGTGCGGACCAAGCACGTGGTGGAGTTACAAAAACACACTGAAGACCTAGGCCAACCTACAGCGCCACCTACCACCTCTTCAGCTCGTGTTGTAGCCTCTTCCTCCAGCTCACACACAGCTGGTTCGGCTTCCTCACAGGATCGCCATGGAAGAATCTCTGGCACTGTTGTACAGAGACACAGTGTAATTCCACCCACAGCACCACTTTCCCAGTCATCCTCACACTCCCAGGCCAGTCTACAGCCATCGTTAGCACAGGCATGGGAGAAAAGGCGCCCATACTCGGCAAACCACCCCCGAGCACAGGCTCTGAATGCTGGCATTGCTAAACTACTGGCCCTTGAAATGCTATCATTCAGGCTGGTGGAGACTGACACATTCCGTAACTTTATGGCATTGGCAGTCCCACAATACAACGTGCCCAGCCGCTTTTATTTCAGCAGGCAAGCCGTCCCTGCTCTGCAACATCATGTGGAGGGAAAAATTAAACATGCGCTACAAAACGCCGTCAGTAGCAAGGTCCACCTGACCACCGATGCGTGGACCAGTAAGCATGGACAGGGACGATACCTTTCCCTCACTGCCCATTGGGTAAATGTTGTGGAGCCGAGTACAAATCTTGAGAGTGGCGCTGTACGTGTTCTGCCAACTCCAAGGATTGCAGGAATCCAGTCTGTACACATTGACTCCTCCTCATGCTCCAGTTCCTCTGAATCAGTGCTGCAGGAGCCGTCACGGTCTACCTCCACATCGACCCGTGAACGGTTACCTGTTATGATGACCGATATGAGCACAGCCGTGGCCAAACGTCAACAGGCCGTATTAAAATTAATTTCTTTGGGGAATCGAAGCCACACAGCGCAGGAGCTCTGGAATGCCATCAAGCAGCAGAGCGACGTGTGGTTTGTGCCAGCGAATCTCCAGCCAGGCATGGTAGTGTGTGACAATGGCCGAAATCTGGTGGCAGCTCTGGGCCTAGGCAACCTCACTCACATCCCATGTCTGGCACATGTGCTCAACTTGGTCGTGCAGAGTTTTTTGAGGGACTATCCGGATCTTGATGCACTGCTTCACAAGGTCCGCATAGAGTGCGCTCACTTGTGGCGTTCCAGCAATGCAAGATCACGCATTGGAGCTCTGCAGCGCCGATTACGTCTTCCGGAACATCGCATCATATGTGACCTACCCACCAGGTGGAATTCAACGTTACATATGTTGGAGAGGTTGTGTGAGCAGCAGGCAGCAGTAATGGAGTACCAGCTGCAGCAGGCGCAAACAAGTCGCAGTGCGCGCCGTTCACACTTCACCACCACTGAGTGGGCCTCTATGAAGGACATTTGCCACGTTTTGCGTGCCTTCGATTATTCCACGCGGATGGCGAGTGCAGATGATGCACTAGTCAGCATGACTATCCCCCTTATCTGCCTGCTTGAAAAAACACTGCAAGCACTAAGGGACGAGGTTTTGGAAGAGGTGGAGGATGAGGAGTCACAAATGCCATCTGCTTCTCTACAGTCTGCGCAACGTGGTTCCTCACAAAGGCCTAGGCAGGGGACACTTTGTGAGGAGGATGAGGAGGAGTCAATGGATGAGGAAGACATCTGTCCAGAGGAGGGAGGTACACAATGCTCTAGTAGCCAGTATCTAGAGCGAAGGTGGGGTGATGCAGAGCAGGCAGAGATCACGCCTCAAGCAGGGGACAGCGTTTCTTGGCCAGTTGGCAGTCTGCAGCACATGGTTGATTTCATGCTGCAGTGCCTGAGAAACGACCGCCGCATCGCCCACATTCTCAACACGGCTGATTATTGGGTGTCCACCCTCCTAGATCCTCGCTACCGGGACAACTTACAAAGCCTCATAACACCGTTGAACCGGGAGCGTAAAATGCGGGAGTACCAAGACGCACTGGTGCATTCCATCATGTTCTCCATTCCAACCGAGAGCAGTGCTGCTAGTGCTTTACAAAGCAGCTCAGTGCGTCGAGGCAGTGGAGGAAGCTCTGCACAAAGAGGGAGCAGAAGCAGCGCCTCAGCACAAGGCAAGACCAGTATGGCCGAAATGTGGCAAAGTTTTGTGTCCCCGCCGCCACAAATGTCTACACCATCACAGACGGCTCCAGTCAGCAGGAGGCAACGTTTCCGTCAGATGGTGACAGACTACATGTCTTGCCCTCTTAGTGTACTCCCAGACGGCTCTTCTCCCTTCAAGTTTTGGGTCTGTAAGCTGGATACATGGCCAGAGCTTAGTCAGTATGCATTGGAGGTGCTAGCTTGCCCTGCTGCTAGTGTATTATCGGAACGCGTCTTTAGTGCCGCAGGTGGTGTACTAACAGACCGTCGCATGCGACTATCCTCCGATAACGTTGACCGGCTTACTTTTCTCAAAATGAACAAGGCCTGGATCTCTCATGAATTTGCCAGTCCTCTTCCAGAATAAATAATTGGTTGGCAACAGTATCCAGGTCTCCTGTTCTGTTCATGTTTCTACCACCTGAACTGTAATCCCTGAGCTCCAACACCGCCAGTTGGCGCTCGGAAGTGCCGTCTGCACAGTCAACACTTGCTGCCGTGTTATTGGGGTTCAGTAACGTCAGCTGTTCCCCTGCTGTGCGGACGGCAATTTCTCCTGCTCTGTCCACATTCTCACTACTACAGATTTGAAAGTTTCTCCAATTACACCTCTGGCTCCTCTGTTTTCAGTATTATCCCTGAGCTCCAACACCGCCAGTTGGCGCTCGGAAGTGCCGTCTGCACAGTCAACACTTGCTGCCGTGTTATTGGGGTTCAGTAACGTCAGCTGTTCCCCTGCTGTGCGGACGGCAATTTCTCCTGCTCTGTCCACATTCTCACTACTACAGATTTGAAAGTTTCTCCAATTACACCTCTGGCTCCTCTGTTTTCAGTATTATCCCTGAGCTCCAACACCGCCAGTTGGCGCTCGGTAGTGCCGTCTGCACAGTCAACACTTGCTGCCGTGCTATTGGGGTTCAGTAACGTCAGCTGTTCCCCTGCCGTGCGGACGGCAATTTCTCCTGCTCTGTCCACATTCTCACTACTACAGATTTGAAAGTTTCTCCAATTACACCTCTGGCTCCTCTGTTTTCAGTATTATCCCTGAGCTACAACACCGCCAGTTGGCGCTCGGAAGTGCCGTCTGCACAGTCAACACTTGCTGCAGTGTTATTGGGGTTCAGTAACGTCAGCTGTTCCCCTGCTGTGTTCACGGCAATTTCTCCTGCTTTGTCCACATCCACTGTACTACACATTTTAAAGTTGCTCCAATTACACCTCTGGCTCCTCTGTTTTTATTCTTATCCCTGGGCTCCAGCACCGCCAGTTGGCGCTCAGAAGTGCCGTCTGCACAGTCAACACTTGCTGCGGTGTTATTGGGGTTCAGTAACGTCAGCTGTTCCCCTGCTGTGTTCACGGCAATTTCTCCTGCTTTGTCCACATCCACTGTACTACACATTTTAAAGTTGCTCCAATTATACCTCTGGCTCCTCTGTTTTTATTCTTATCCCTGGGCTCCAGCACCGCCAGTTGGCGCTCAGAAGTGCCGTCTGCACAGTCAACACTTGCTGCAGTGTTATTGGGGTTCAGTAACGTCAGCTGTTCCCCTGCTGTGTTCACGGCAATTTCTCCTGCTTTGTCCACATCCACTGTACTACACATTTTAAAGTTGCTCCAATTACACCTCTGGCTCCTCTGTTTTTATTCTTATCTCTGGGCTCCAGCACCGCCAGTTGGCACTCAGAAGTGCCGTCTGCACAGTCAACACTTGCTGCGGTGTTATTGGGGTTCAGTAACGTCAGCTGTTCCCCTGCTGTGTTCACGGCAATTTCTCCTGCTTTGTCCACATCCACTGTACTACACATTTTAAAGTTGCTCCAATTACACCTCTGGCTCCTCTGTTTTTATTCTTATCCCTGGGCTCCAGCACCGCCAGTTGGCGCTCAGAAGTGCCGTCTGCACAGTCAACACTTGCTGCGGTGTTATTGGGGTTCAGTAACGTCAGCTGTTCCCCTGCTGTGTTCACGGCAATTTCTCCTGCTTTGTCCTCATCCACTGTACTACACATTTTAAAGTTGCTCCAATTACACCTCTGGCTCCTCTGTTTTTATTCTTATCCCTGGGCTCCAGCACCGCCAGTTGGCGCTCAGAAGTGCCGTCTGCACAGTCAACACTTGCTGCGGTGTTATTGGGGTTCAGTAACGTCAGCTGTTCCCCTGCTGTGTTCACGGCAATTTCTCCTGCTCTGTCCACATTCACTGTGCTACTTATTTAAAACTTGCTCCAATTAGGCCTCTGACTCCACTCTGTTTTTATTATTTACCCTGGGTTCCAGCACAGCCAGCTGGTTCTCGGCAGTGTCTTTGGCACGGGTACTCCCTCCTGCCCAGCCTGGTTCCAGCACGCCAGCTGTTTCCGGGTAGTGTCAACGTCACTTTGCCTCCAATGCGTTGTCCTGTCGTGTTGCGGTCGGGTTAGCCGACTCTATGGTGCCTGCAGTTTAGGTGACTCCTATGTGGGCTGCGGGATCTGGCAATGAAGGCTGGTTCCATAGTGCCAATAGGACAAGCACCCCCTGTAGGACTGTGGGTTTTGGTAGCTGCGGCCGGCTCGCGGACTTGAACTTTTTTTTACATGGGTACCTTCTGCTACCCATCCGGGTTCCAGTACCGTCAGCTGGTTCTCGGCAGTGCCTTTGGATTAGGTGCCTCCTTCTCGGTATCCAAGTTCCACCAATGTCTGCTGGTCCTTGGTAGTGCTTTCTGGCACAGGTACCTCCTGCTTAGTAACCGAGTTCCAGTAACATCAGCTGGTCCTCGGTAGTTCCATTGGCTCTTGTACCTTCTGCTACCCATCCGGGTTCCAGTACCGTCAGCTGGTCCTCGGTAGTTCCATTTGCTCTTGTACCTTCTACTACCCATCCGGGTTCGAGTACCGTCAGCTGGTTCTCGGCAGTGCCTTTGGATTAGGTGCCTCCTTCTCGGTATCCAAGTTCCACCAACGTCTGCTGGTCCTTGGTAGTGCTTTCTGGCACAGGTACCTCCTGCTTAGTAACCGAGTTCCAGTAACATCAGCTGGTCCTCGGTAGTTCCATTGGCTCTTGTACCTTCTGCTACCCATCCGGGTTCCAGTACCGTCAGCTGGTCCTCGGTAGTTCCATTTGCTCTTGTACCTTCTACTACCCATCCGGGTTCCAGTACCGTCAGCTGGTTCTCGGCAGTGCCTTTGGATCAGGTGCCTCCTTCTCGGTATCCAAGTTCCACCAACGTCTGCTGGTCCTTGGTAGTGCTTTCTGGCACAGGTACCTCCTGCTTAGTAACCGAGTTCCAGTAACATCAGCTGGTCCTCGGTAGTTCCATTGGCTCTTGTACCTTCTGCTACCCATCCGGGTTCCAGTACCGTCAGCTGGTCCTCGGTAGTTCCTCAGCCTTCTTGTACTTTCTGCTACATTTCCAAGTTCAAGCTTTTTGAAAGGGTTCTTGGTAATCACTCTGGATCTCCCTGACGAGGACCCTGAAGACCAACCCGAAGAAGACGAGGACCCCGAAGACGACGACCCTGAAGACGAGGACCCTGAAGACCACCCCGAAGAAGACGAGGACCCTGAAGACGAGGACCCTGAAGACCACCCCGAAAAAGACGAGGACCCTGAAGACCACCCCGAAGAAGACGAGGACCCTGAAGACCACCCCGAAGAAGACGAGGACCCCGAAGACGAGGACCCAGAAGACCAACCCGAAGAAGACGAGGACCCCAAAGACGAGGACCCGGAAGATGACCACCCTGAAGACCACCCTGAAGAAGACCAAGAAGATGACCCTGAAGAAGTTGACCAAGAGGACAAAGAAGAGAAGACAAGTACCAAGATACAGAAGAACAAGAGACAGAAAACCAAGAAGCAGAAATACAAGAAGCTGCAGAACAAAAAGCGGAAGAACATTAAGCATAAGATTAAAATTCAGAGCAAAAGATAATATCTAAATTATAAGCAGAATATGACTAAGCAGTGTATGGGGGTGAGTCCGTTCCTCCTCGTGGTGCCCCTGGAAAAGACCTGCTGCTGCAGGCCAAACTGAACGCGGACAAATCCTGTTGTGAATCTTTTGTGACGGGCAGAACGAAAGGTGTAATGTCCAACCTTTTATAGATAACAACTACAGGAATGCCTGTCACAAATAAGAATATGATGAAGAAGAAGAATATGAAGAAGATGAAGAAGTAGAATATGAAGAATGTAAAAAAAAGAATAATACGAAGAAGGTGAAGAAGAAGAAGGTGAGGAAGAAGTGGATGAAAAAGATGCTGAGGATGATGAAGGAGAAAGTGTGGGAGAAGTAAAAAAGAAGGTGAAGAGCATGGAAGTAGTGAAACATAAATATCTGACAAAAGATAAAAATACTTAACATAGTTAATATTTCCGTAACTCAGAACATCTTAAAAAAATAGTAATTCCTGCTATTCCATTTGATTGGGCTAAACCTCTATGCCTTTATTGTCTCCCCCACCTCCCCCAATACATTCTACATTATTCTTAGTTGTTTTCCTTCATGTAGAATTAACCTACAAGGAAAGAAAGGGTTTATTTTAATTCCGGTATTTATGTCCCATTGACTTGCATTGGTTTCCGGTATCGGAATCGGCGATATCCGATACTTTTTCGGTATCGGTCCGATCCAATCCGATCCGATATTTCCCGATATCGGAAGGTATCGCTCAACACTAGTGATGACGTAACAGAGCTAGATCATACTCTTCAAAAATGGCCACATTTATTGAGTGCATGTTGTGCCACTCCAAAATGGCCACAATAATCAAGTTGGCACCCATGAAATTGTTCCAGAAAATGAAGTTTTTCTACCAGAAAATTATTGCAATTACACATGTTTTGTTATACACATGTTTATTTCCTTTATGCTTATTGGAACAACACAAAAAAACACAGAAAAAAAGGCAAATTGGACATAATTTCACACAAAACCCCAGAAATGGGTTGAACAAAAATGTTAGCACCTTTCCAAAAATGTGGGTAAACAACTTTGCTTCAAGCATATGATGCTCGTTCAAACTCACCTGTGGCAATTAACAGGTGTGGGCAATATAAAAATCACACCTGAAACCAAAGAAAAAGGGGAGAAGGTAATTCAATCTTTGCATTGTGTGTCTGTGTGTGCCAAACTAAGCATGACGATGTCAAAAGACAGATATATATTATACAGAGTTACAAGGGAGGTTCTTCTGATTATATACTCACCTTAGGGAATACTGGATGATCCAAACATTCCCGGGTGAGATCTTTCCATAGTTTTTTTCCTTGCAACCCTGTATAAACGCAAATTAAGGGTTTCCATGTATAGAGAAATAATGGTATTATGGTGTGACAATTAGCTGTGTAATCAGAAGGTGAAAAGAGGGAAAAGTGTCAGCAACCTCAATACCACAAATATGTGGAAACATGTGCGGACCAAGCACGTGGTGGAGTTACAAAAACACACTGAAGACCTAGGCCAACCTACAGCGCCACCTACCACCTCTTCAGCTCGTGTTGTAGCCTCTTCCTCCAGCTCACACACAGCTGGTTCGGCTTCCTCACAGGATCGCCATGGAAGAATCTCTGGCACTGTTGTACAGAGACACAGTGTAATTCCACCCACAGCACCACTTTCCCAGTCATCCTCACACTCCCAGGCCAGTCTACAGCCATCGTTAGCACAGGCATGGGAGAAAAGGCGCCCATACTCGGCAAACCACCCCCGAGCACAGGCTCTGAATGCTGGCATTGCTAAACTACTGGCCCTTGAAATGCTATCATTCAGGCTGGTGGAGACTGACACATTCCGTAACTTTATGGCATTGGCAGTCCCACAATACAACGTGCCCAGCCGCTTTTATTTCAGCAGGCAAGCCGTCCCTGCTCTGCAACATCATGTGGAGGGAAAAATTAAACATGCGCTACAAAACGCCGTCAGTAGCAAGGTCCACCTGACCACCGATGCGTGGACCAGTAAGCATGGACAGGGACGATACCTTTCCCTCACTGCCCATTGGGTAAATGTTGTGGAGCCGAGTACAAATCTTGAGAGTGGCGCTGTACGTGTTCTGCCAACTCCAAGGATTGCAGGAATCCAGTCTGTACACATTGACTCCTCCTCATGCTCCAGTTCCTCTGAATCAGTGCTGCAGGAGCCGTCACGGTCTACCTCCACATCGACCCGTGAACGGTTACCTGTTATGATGACCGATATGAGCACAGCCGTGGCCAAACGTCAACAGGCCGTATTAAAATTAATTTCTTTGGGGAATCGAAGCCACACAGCGCAGGAGCTCTGGAATGCCATCAAGCAGCAGAGCGACGTGTGGTTTGTGCCAGCGAATCTCCAGCCAGGCATGGTAGTGTGTGACAATGGCCGAAATCTGGTGGCAGCTCTGGGCCTAGGCAACCTCACTCACATCCCATGTCTGGCACATGTGCTCAACTTGGTCGTGCAGAGTTTTTTGAGGGACTATCCGGATCTTGATGCACTGCTTCACAAGGTCCGCATAGAGTGCGCTCACTTGTGGCGTTCCAGCAATGCAAGATCACGCATTGGAGCTCTGCAGCGCCGATTACGTCTTCCGGAACATCGCATCATATGTGACCTACCCACCAGGTGGAATTCAACGTTACATATGTTGGAGAGGTTGTGTGAGCAGCAGGCAGCAGTAATGGAGTACCAGCTGCAGCAGGCGCAAACAAGTCGCAGTGCGCGCCGTTCACACTTCACCACCACTGAGTGGGCCTCTATGAAGGACATTTGCCACGTTTTGCGTGCCTTCGATTATTCCACGCGGATGGCGAGTGCAGATGATGCACTAGTCAGCATGACTATCCCCCTTATCTGCCTGCTTGAAAAAACACTGCAAGCACTAAGGGACGAGGTTTTGGAAGAGGTGGAGGATGAGGAGTCACAAATGCCATCTGCTTCTCTACAGTCTGCGCAACGTGGTTCCTCACAAAGGCCTAGGCAGGGGACACTTTGTGAGGAGGATGAGGAGGAGTCAATGGATGAGGAAGACATCTGTCCAGAGGAGGGAGGTACACAATGCTCTAGTAGCCAGTATCTAGAGCGAAGGTGGGGTGATGCAGAGCAGGCAGAGATCACGCCTCAAGCAGGGGACAGCGTTTCTTGGCCAGTTGGCAGTCTGCAGCACATGGTTGATTTCATGCTGCAGTGCCTGAGAAACGACCGCCGCATCGCCCACATTCTCAACACGGCTGATTATTGGGTGTCCACCCTCCTAGATCCTCGCTACCGGGACAACTTACAAAGCCTCATAACACCGTTGAACCGGGAGCGTAAAATGCGGGAGTACCAAGACGCACTGGTGCATTCCATCATGTTCTCCATTCCAACCGAGAGCAGTGCTGCTAGTGCTTTACAAAGCAGCTCAGTGCGTCGAGGCAGTGGAGGAAGCTCTGCACAAAGAGGGAGCAGAAGCAGCGCCTCAGCACAAGGCAAGACCAGTATGGCCGAAATGTGGCAAAGTTTTGTGTCCCCGCCGCCACAAATGTCTACACCATCACAGACGGCTCCAGTCAGCAGGAGGCAACGTTTCCGTCAGATGGTGACAGACTACATGTCTTGCCCTCTTAGTGTACTCCCAGACGGCTCTTCTCCCTTCAAGTTTTGGGTCTGTAAGCTGGATACATGGCCAGAGCTTAGTCAGTATGCATTGGAGGTGCTAGCTTGCCCTGCTGCTAGTGTATTATCGGAACGCGTCTTTAGTGCCGCAGGTGGTGTACTAACAGACCGTCGCATGCGACTATCCTCCGATAACGTTGACCGGCTTACTTTTCTCAAAATGAACAAGGCCTGGATCTCTCATGAATTTGCCAGTCCTCTTCCAGAATAAATAATTGGTTGGCAACAGTATCCAGGTCTCCTGTTCTGTTCATGTTTCTACCACCTGAACTGTAATCCCTGAGCTCCAACACCGCCAGTTGGCGCTCGGAAGTGCCGTCTGCACAGTCAACACTTGCTGCCGTGTTATTGGGGTTCAGTAACGTCAGCTGTTCCCCTGCTGTGCGGACGGCAATTTCTCCTGCTCTGTCCACATTCTCACTACTACAGATTTGAAAGTTTCTCCAATTACACCTCTGGCTCCTCTGTTTTCAGTATTATCCCTGAGCTCCAACACCGCCAGTTGGCGCTCGGAAGTGCCGTCTGCACAGTCAACACTTGCTGCCGTGTTATTGGGGTTCAGTAACGTCAGCTGTTCCCCTGCTGTGCGGACGGCAATTTCTCCTGCTCTGTCCACATTCTCACTACTACAGATTTGAAAGTTTCTCCAATTACACCTCTGGCTCCTCTGTTTTCAGTATTATCCCTGAGCTCCAACACCGCCAGTTGGCGCTCGGTAGTGCCGTCTGCACAGTCAACACTTGCTGCCGTGCTATTGGGGTTCAGTAACGTCAGCTGTTCCCCTGCCGTGCGGACGGCAATTTCTCCTGCTCTGTCCACATTCTCACTACTACAGATTTGAAAGTTTCTCCAATTACACCTCTGGCTCCTCTGTTTTCAGTATTATCCCTGAGCTACAACACCGCCAGTTGGCGCTCGGAAGTGCCGTCTGCACAGTCAACACTTGCTGCAGTGTTATTGGGGTTCAGTAACGTCAGCTGTTCCCCTGCTGTGTTCACGGCAATTTCTCCTGCTTTGTCCACATCCACTGTACTACACATTTTAAAGTTGCTCCAATTACACCTCTGGCTCCTCTGTTTTTATTCTTATCCCTGGGCTCCAGCACCGCCAGTTGGCGCTCAGAAGTGCCGTCTGCACAGTCAACACTTGCTGCGGTGTTATTGGGGTTCAGTAACGTCAGCTGTTCCCCTGCTGTGTTCACGGCAATTTCTCCTGCTTTGTCCACATCCACTGTACTACACATTTTAAAGTTGCTCCAATTATACCTCTGGCTCCTCTGTTTTTATTCTTATCCCTGGGCTCCAGCACCGCCAGTTGGCGCTCAGAAGTGCCGTCTGCACAGTCAACACTTGCTGCAGTGTTATTGGGGTTCAGTAACGTCAGCTGTTCCCCTGCTGTGTTCACGGCAATTTCTCCTGCTTTGTCCACATCCACTGTACTACACATTTTAAAGTTGCTCCAATTACACCTCTGGCTCCTCTGTTTTTATTCTTATCTCTGGGCTCCAGCACCGCCAGTTGGCACTCAGAAGTGCCGTCTGCACAGTCAACACTTGCTGCGGTGTTATTGGGGTTCAGTAACGTCAGCTGTTCCCCTGCTGTGTTCACGGCAATTTCTCCTGCTTTGTCCACATCCACTGTACTACACATTTTAAAGTTGCTCCAATTACACCTCTGGCTCCTCTGTTTTTATTCTTATCCCTGGGCTCCAGCACCGCCAGTTGGCGCTCAGAAGTGCCGTCTGCACAGTCAACACTTGCTGCGGTGTTATTGGGGTTCAGTAACGTCAGCTGTTCCCCTGCTGTGTTCACGGCAATTTCTCCTGCTTTGTCCTCATCCACTGTACTACACATTTTAAAGTTGCTCCAATTACACCTCTGGCTCCTCTGTTTTTATTCTTATCCCTGGGCTCCAGCACCGCCAGTTGGCGCTCAGAAGTGCCGTCTGCACAGTCAACACTTGCTGCGGTGTTATTGGGGTTCAGTAACGTCAGCTGTTCCCCTGCTGTGTTCACGGCAATTTCTCCTGCTCTGTCCACATTCACTGTGCTACTTATTTAAAACTTGCTCCAATTAGGCCTCTGACTCCACTCTGTTTTTATTATTTACCCTGGGTTCCAGCACAGCCAGCTGGTTCTCGGCAGTGTCTTTGGCACGGGTACTCCCTCCTGCCCAGCCTGGTTCCAGCACGCCAGCTGTTTCCGGGTAGTGTCAACGTCACTTTGCCTCCAATGCGTTGTCCTGTCGTGTTGCGGTCGGGTTAGCCGACTCTATGGTGCCTGCAGTTTAGGTGACTCCTATGTGGGCTGCGGGATCTGGCAATGAAGGCTGGTTCCATAGTGCCAATAGGACAAGCACCCCCTGTAGGACTGTGGGTTTTGGTAGCTGCGGCCGGCTCGCGGACTTGAACTTTTTTTTACATGGGTACCTTCTGCTACCCATCCGGGTTCCAGTACCGTCAGCTGGTTCTCGGCAGTGCCTTTGGATTAGGTGCCTCCTTCTCGGTATCCAAGTTCCACCAATGTCTGCTGGTCCTTGGTAGTGCTTTCTGGCACAGGTACCTCCTGCTTAGTAACCGAGTTCCAGTAACATCAGCTGGTCCTCGGTAGTTCCATTGGCTCTTGTACCTTCTGCTACCCATCCGGGTTCCAGTACCGTCAGCTGGTCCTCGGTAGTTCCATTTGCTCTTGTACCTTCTACTACCCATCCGGGTTCGAGTACCGTCAGCTGGTTCTCGGCAGTGCCTTTGGATTAGGTGCCTCCTTCTCGGTATCCAAGTTCCACCAACGTCTGCTGGTCCTTGGTAGTGCTTTCTGGCACAGGTACCTCCTGCTTAGTAACCGAGTTCCAGTAACATCAGCTGGTCCTCGGTAGTTCCATTGGCTCTTGTACCTTCTGCTACCCATCCGGGTTCCAGTACCGTCAGCTGGTCCTCGGTAGTTCCATTTGCTCTTGTACCTTCTACTACCCATCCGGGTTCCAGTACCGTCAGCTGGTTCTCGGCAGTGCCTTTGGATCAGGTGCCTCCTTCTCGGTATCCAAGTTCCACCAACGTCTGCTGGTCCTTGGTAGTGCTTTCTGGCACAGGTACCTCCTGCTTAGTAACCGAGTTCCAGTAACATCAGCTGGTCCTCGGTAGTTCCATTGGCTCTTGTACCTTCTGCTACCCATCCGGGTTCCAGTACCGTCAGCTGGTCCTCGGTAGTTCCTCAGCCTTCTTGTACTTTCTGCTACATTTCCAAGTTCAAGCTTTTTGAAAGGGTTCTTGGTAATCACTCTGGATCTCCCTGACGAGGACCCTGAAGACCAACCCGAAGAAGACGAGGACCCCGAAGACGACGACCCTGAAGACGAGGACCCTGAAGACCACCCCGAAGAAGACGAGGACCCTGAAGACGAGGACCCTGAAGACCACCCCGAAAAAGACGAGGACCCTGAAGACCACCCCGAAGAAGACGAGGACCCTGAAGACCACCCCGAAGAAGACGAGGACCCCGAAGACGAGGACCCAGAAGACCAACCCGAAGAAGACGAGGACCCCAAAGACGAGGACCCGGAAGATGACCACCCTGAAGACCACCCTGAAGAAGACCAAGAAGATGACCCTGAAGAAGTTGACCAAGAGGACAAAGAAGAGAAGACAAGTACCAAGATACAGAAGAACAAGAGACAGAAAACCAAGAAGCAGAAATACAAGAAGCTGCAGAACAAAAAGCGGAAGAACATTAAGCATAAGATTAAAATTCAGAGCAAAAGATAATATCTAAATTATAAGCAGAATATGACTAAGCAGTGTATGGGGGTGAGTCCGTTCCTCCTCGTGGTGCCCCTGGAAAAGACCTGCTGCTGCAGGCCAAACTGAACGCGGACAAATCCTGTTGTGAATCTTTTGTGACGGGCAGAACGAAAGGTGTAATGTCCAACCTTTTATAGATAACAACTACAGGAATGCCTGTCACAAATAAGAATATGATGAAGAAGAAGAATATGAAGAAGATGAAGAAGTAGAATATGAAGAATGTAAAAAAAAGAATAATACGAAGAAGGTGAAGAAGAAGAAGGTGAGGAAGAAGTGGATGAAAAAGATGCTGAGGATGATGAAGGAGAAAGTGTGGGAGAAGTAAAAAAGAAGGTGAAGAGCATGGAAGTAGTGAAACATAAATATCTGACAAAAGATAAAAATACTTAACATAGTTAATATTTCCGTAACTCAGAACATCTTAAAAAAATAGTAATTCCTGCTATTCCATTTGATTGGGCTAAACCTCTATGCCTTTATTGTCTCCCCCACCTCCCCCAATACATTCTACATTATTCTTAGTTGTTTTCCTTCATGTAGAATTAACCTACAAGGAAAGAAAGGGTTTATTTTAATTCCGGTATTTATGTCCCATTGACTTGCATTGGTTTCCGGTATCGGAATCGGCGATATCCGATACTTTTTCGGTATCGGTCCGATCCAATCCGATCCGATATTTCCCGATATCGGAAGGTATCGCTCAACACTAGTGATGACGTAACAGAGCTAGATCATACTCTTCAAAAATGGCCACATTTATTGAGTGCATGTTGTGCCACTCCAAAATGGCCACAATAATCAAGTTGGCACCCATGAAATTGTTCCAGAAAATGAAGTTTTTCTACCAGAAAATTATTGCAATTACACATGTTTTGTTATACACATGTTTATTTCCTTTATGCTTATTGGAACAACACAAAAAAACACAGAAAAAAAGGCAAATTGGACATAATTTCACACAAAACCCCAGAAATGGGTTGAACAAAAATGTTAGCACCTTTCCAAAAATGTGGGTAAACAACTTTGCTTCAAGCATATGATGCTCGTTCAAACTCACCTGTGGCAATTAACAGGTGTGGGCAATATAAAAATCACACCTGAAACCAAAGAAAAAGGGGAGAAGGTAATTCAATCTTTGCATTGTGTGTCTGTGTGTGCCAAACTAAGCATGACGATGTCAAAAGACAGATATATATTATACAGAGTTACAAGGGAGGTTCTTCTGATTATATACTCACCTTAGGGAATACTGGATGATCCAAACATTCCCGGGTGAGATCTTTCCATAGTTTTTTTCCTTGCAACCCTGTATAAACGCAAATTAAGGGTTTCCATGTATAGAGAAATAATGGTATTATGGTGTGACAATTAGTGATGAGCGAGCACTAAAATGCTGTGAACAATGTTGTCAGAGTTTTACATCACTTTTACGGACTCACAATAAAACATACAAAAACGAAACCATAATGGCTTTTCCTGGAAAAAATGTTAAGGAACATTCTTTTCAGGGTAATGACTTGTATATAAGGCAAAAAAAAGAACAAAAAACAAAAATGCTCCTCCACACCTTGGGGTATGTTCACATGTAGTGTTTTTGATGTGTTTTTGCACTTTCGCATTGCTTTAAACGGTGGAAAATACGTTCACCATTAAATGTAATTTTAAAATTTTACTACCTTATCTGGTCATGTGGTGTGTGAGACATGATCAGACACATCCATACAGTGCTGAAATGACATGGGAACAGCATGGGAAAGACTCCTGGAAGCATCTCTGCATCCCATTACTGAGGTAATAATACAGATATTTTTGGCAATGTGACAAATATTAAACTCCATTTAAAATGGAGAAGGTGCGTGGCAAGGGACGGGGAAGTGGACGTAATGGTGATAGTGATAGTGCACGCAGAGGCCGAGGCAGTGGGCAAGATGAAACTGTGCCTGCTGAGGGAGCACTACAAGCACCCACATCATGTCGACCTAGCTTCATGTCCCACTTTCTAGGGGGCCGAGGAATACCACTCTTGAAACTAGACCAGTGAAAAAAGGTTATTGGTTGCATAACAGATAAATAGGTAATGCTTCCAGTCAGTTTGCAACCACCACCACGACCCTGTCTTCCACATGGTCCAGTCTCAGTAGCCGTGAGTCTGTACCTCATTACTATTATTATAGAGCCATTTGTTCCATTGAGCTTTACATGTGAAAGAGGGGTATAAATAACAAAAACAATTACAATAATCTTGAACAAAAACGTGACGGCGACTGGTACAGGAGGAGAGAGGAACCTGCCTGCGAGGGCTCACAGTCTACAAGGGATGGGTAATGATACAGTAGGTGAGGGTAGAGCTGGTCATGCAGCGTTATGGTGGAGCAAGGGTTACTGCAGGTCAGAAGAGGTGGGTTCCTTTTGAAGGTTTCAACAGTAGGCGAGATATGTCGGGGTAGAGAGTTTGAGAGTAGAATCTTGTATGCGATTATGGGAAGAGGAGATAAGTGTCAACCTGGATATGGGGAGAACCCAGCGTATAATGACAGGAAAAGGGAAGGGTGCCCTACAAGTGGGGAAAAGGGGAGTGGAGACCCCTAAACAGCTCAAAGGACAAACTCTGACTCCCCTATGGGCCCTATATAAGTTTTGCACCTATCGCCGAGCAGGAAACCTGGCCCTAGCTGACCCTAATGCTAGGCCCTAGGTAGGGAGGGGGAGGGGTAAGCAATAGTTAGCCTCACTGCAAACTAAAGTACACACAAGGGAAACAAACAAGGGAATACACTTAACTGAAATATGACACCAGGGAAAACAAGGCAACAACCCACAAAGGAACTCCAAGAAAATTCTAGCCGACTACTACAATTCCAAGCCTGAATAGATAAGAACAGTCTATCACCAGGCACTCTCTGAAGAAACTGAGTGTATATAATTATACAGCAAGGGTGTGGTAATTAGCAGCAGAAATGTGGATCACCGCTGGGTCCTAATGGTATAATCCCCAAGCAAGGTGAGGATCACCGCTGGGTCCTAGAGAGAGAGGGATCATGAAAGGATCAGGAAGATGTTTGCAAGGCCAAACGCAGTGACCTTCTACAGCCGGACCCCGTATGACTGTCTGTCAAACCTCACACACTCGTGACAATAAGAGGGGAGTAGAGAAGGAGATCTTGTGAGGATCAGAGATTGCATGTAGGTATGTACCAGGAGAGAAGGTCACAGATGTATGGAGGAGACAGGTTGTGGATGGCTTTGTATGCCAAGGTTAGGGTTTTGACCTGGAGTCTCTGGGCAATGGGGAGCCAGTGAAGGGATTAACAGAGAGGAGAGGCCTGGAAATAGCAGGGGGACAGGTGGATTAGTCAGGCAGCAGAGTTTAGGATAGATTGGAGGGGTGCAAGAGTGTTAGAAGGTAGGCCACAGAGCAGGAGGTTGCAGTAGTCGAGGCGGGAGATGATGATGGTATGCACTAGTGTTTTTGCAGATTCTTGTTTGAGGAATGTGCGGATCCGGGAGATTTTTTTTACTTGGAGTCGGCATATTCCTTACCCTGATCCTCCTTCCTCCCACCATGCCGAGTGCCCAGAGACAACTCATCCCACACTTGGACACTTCGAAGAGCTGTTCTGTTCATCTTTCCATTTATAGATTCTGGCCTCATGCTCGGTCCGCTTCAAGTGGGGCAACAGAAGATCGCATGTAGCGATGCCCAAATATTTGAGCAGCCATGGTCACCCAAAGGTGACGGTGGGAGACTGCAATTACTGTCGCAAGAGGTGGATGATGATGAGACACAATGGACAGAAAGTCAGGAGAAGGAACAGGGTGCAGAAGTGTAAGACAAGCTGGTGGACGACGAAGTCAATGGACCAAGCGCCACGATCCAGATAAAGTGTCTGCGGGTGACACTGACACCACTGCCTCTTGCCCTGTTGTACGTGCATGCTAAGCCTCCATCCATTATGCAGGTGAAGATGCCTCCCACTCTGCACCTGTCGTTGCACACTTGCAACCATCACTGTCAACAACCACGTCCATGTCCTTGCCCAGCACAGCGTTCAGTTGTCCCTACCCCAGTCCTTGGAATGCAAACACAAATATGCAACCATCCACCCACAGGCCACAATACTAAACTGCCACATTTCTCAACTCCTTGAACTTTAAATTTTGCCTTTTAGGCTCGTTGAGGTGGAAGCTTTCTGCAACCTCATGGCGGCGGCTGACCCTCGGTACTCGGTCCCAAGCCACCATTTATCCCTGTGTTGTCCCTGCCTTATACAAGCACGGGTCCCAGAACATTACCCATACCCTCAACAATGCAGTTACTGGGAAGGAACACCTAACCACAAACACGTGGACAAGTGCTTGTGACCAGGGATGGTACATCTCACTGATGGCACACTGGGTTAATACTGTCGAAGCCGGGACACAGTCGGACCCTGGGACGGAACACGTCCTCCCGACGCAGAGGAATGCGGGTCCTGGGTAAATCAGGGTTGCACCCACATTCTATAACTGCTGCACCTCCTCCTCCTCCTCTTCAGCCTCCATCTCCATCACTTGATTCATTTATTTAAGGAGATATTCCAGAATATGTACTTAAACTTCATGGGTGCCAATAACATTGAGCAGGACTGTATGCTTAGTTGACAAAATGCACACCGCTGTAGAGTTGTTGAAAGCTGTAACAGAGAAGGCAGATCTGTTGCTCCAGTGGTTATTTTTTGGGGGGTCTATTCCCATGCACCCCTTGACACCCAGACATGGGTAATATATATGCCTCAGGATTTCTTCTTTTTTATATCGCCCACCTCATTCTCCTTCTCCTCATCCTCCACCATCATATCACCAGGGTGACCATCATGCAACGCCCACATAAGGATGTTTATGATGCACGTAGGAACTATTTTTAGAGGTCTACGTCTAACTTAATACATAATATATATGTATACCCCCCAGGGGTCAATGTTTTTCAGCCCATGCTCTTAGAGCATGGGCATTTCCAGTCTACGAGACCCACTCCTTCATTATAGAAAACAAATTTTTAACTGTGGCCCTCCACTTCTGTGATGAAACAGCTTATAATCTTAATCAGCCAGACGGTTAGATTTGTTAAGCCAAGAGAAATACACTATTGTGTGTTTGTTTGATTTGTGAATATATGTGTATTTCTGTGGTGGGCCAAGAAGGACAGACCAGTATTTGTATAACCCTGATTGTAGTCTTCTCTTGGTTCTGAAACAATGATATTTGTTACTATACTAATTGCATATTATACTAAAGCCAGCTAGATGTTTATTCACAAGAGCCCCCTGCTATACCAACTATGTAAATTGATTAAAGGCTCAAACAATGAGACCTGAGCCCTGTGGAATAATACCCTCCCTAATCCTTGACCTGTGGATGTGTACTTCAAAGGAATAATGAACTATTTAAGGAACCTGTAGCAGGAGATTAAAGACAGAGAATTGAAAGAGACTTTACAAGGAGAATCAAAGGTCAGACTCCCTGCAGACCATCAGCTTGGTATCATTGCTTTATCCAAAGAGACACTGCAGGAGAGGAGCCATGGAGCAGAAGGGAGCAGCCAGTGCAGCCTGCGAGCCTCAGATATGGCTCAACTCTGTAAACAGCAAAAATAAAGCTAGACTCATCGAGTTGATGACGAGTTCTAATTTATCACTGGTGTAAGAGAATGAACAAAGGAAATATGGTGGCCCCCCTCCAGGTTGGGTTGGAGAAGCTCCTCCACATGGTTCTGAAATTTTTATTGGCAGTATTCCACAGGCGATATATGAAGATACATTGATACCCCTCTTTCAGTCTGTGGGGTCAGCCAGAATAGATACGTTTTCCCTCTATGCCAGTCCTTTCACTGACCTAAGGAATATGGCTGTGGTGAAATACAACTCTCACTGAGAAGCAGCCCTGGCTGAGAAAAGTATGTATGAAGGTCCCGGACACTCTATGACTGCTTTTTTACTGTGGACTGGCTGTAGTAATCTATAAGGCTTAAGATGCAATCTGTCACCTTGGCAAAACCAAATTCTGTTCTCCCTCTGATATCTAACAAACAGGTCATGCTGGAGAAACTTGCACCTACTGCCACTCAGTGTCTTCAGCTCATTTGTGAGAAACGGATGTTTGGGCAGCTAGTCTCCCAAATAAAATTCCTGAGATATGGAAATTATGGATGGCTTTGCTTCTGGTACTGGGTGCCAATACTAAACCATGGCGTGCCATTCACTGGATATTCCTGGCTGGTTGGAGACAAGCTCATTCCCACAGAAAAGTACCAGCAAGCTAAAGAGATGGTGGACTCTATCATCATGAAGGAGTTTGCTCTTTGTCTAGGAGACCGACAACCGCTGCTGTCTACCTTGTGAACATTGTGTTGATGCTTGCAAGGATTAAGAAGTTACATTAGCTAGTCTGGTTTTTATACTAAAGATCCGGCTGTGTTTTTGTATATACAGTGCCCACAAGTAGTATTCAACCCCCTGCAGATTTAGCTGGTTTGATAAGATGCAAATAAGTTAGAGCCTTCAAACTGCAAACGAGAGTAGGTTTTATGAACAGAAGCATAAATCTTACAAACCAAAAAGTTATGTTGCTCAGTTGAATTTTATTAAATTTTAAACATAAAAGTGTGGGTCAATTATTATACAACCCCTATGTTTAATATTTTGTGGAATAACCCTTGTTTGCAATTACAGCTAATAATCGTCTTTTATAAGACCTGATCAGGCCGGCACAGGTCTGTGGAGTTATCTTGGCCCACTCCTCCATGCAGATCTTCTCCAAGTTAGCTAGGTTCTTTGGGTGTCTCATGTGGACTTTATTCTTGAGCTCCTTCCACAAGTTTTCAATTGGGTTAAGGTCAGGAGACTGACTAGGCCACTCCAACACCTTGACTTTTTCCCTCTTGAACCAGGCCTTGGTTTTCTTGGCTGTGTGCTTTGGGTCGTTGTCTTGTTGGAAGATGAAATTACGACCCATCTTAAGATCCTTGATGGAGGAGCGGAGGTTCTTGGCCAAAATCTCCAGGTAGGCCGTGCTATCCATCTTCCCATGGATGCGGAGCAGATGGCCAGGCCCCTTGGCAGAGAAACAGCCCCACAGCATGATGCTGCCACCACCATGCTTGACTGTAGGGATGGTATTCTTGGGGTCGTATGCAGTGCTATCCAGTCTCCAAACGTCACGTGTGTGGTTGGCACCAAAGATCTCGATCTTGGTCTCATCAGACCATAGAACCTTGAACCAGTCTGTCTCAGAGTCCTCCAAGTGATCATGAGCAAACTGTAGACGAGCCTTGACATGACGCTTTGAAAGTAAAGGTACCTTACGGGCTCGTCTGGAACGAAAACCATCGCGGTGGAGTACGTTACTTATGGTATTGACTGAAACCAATGTCCCCACTGCCATGAGATCTTCCCGGAGCTCCTTCCTTGTTGTCCTTGGGTTAGCCTTGACTCTTCGGAAAAGCCTGGCCTCGGCACGGGAGGACACTTTCAAAGGCTTTCCTGGCCGTGGAAGGCTAACAGTAGTTCCATAAGCCTTCCACTTACGGATGATGCTCCCAACAGTGGAGACAGGTAGGCCCAACTCCTTGGAAAGGGTTTTGTACCCCTTGCCAGCCTTGTGACCCTCCACGATCTTGTCTCTGATGGCCTTGGAATGCTCCTTTGTCTTTCCCATGTTGACCATGTCTGAGTGCTGTTCACAAGTTTGGGGAGGGTCTTAAATAGTCAGAAAAGGCTGGCAAAAGAGATCTTTAATCCACACATGTGAAGCTCATTATTCTTGGTGCCTGAACTACTTCTTAATACTTTTGGGGGACCAAACAGAATTCTTGTGGTTTGAGGGGTTGAATAATAAATGACACTCTGAATTAACTTTTAACGTTTTTAAAAAAAAAAAAAAAAAAATTTGCTGCAGTGCATTTCCCACTTCCAGGCTGATCTACAGTACAAATGTCACAATGCCAAGTTAATTCCGCATGTGTCAACCAGCTAAATCTGCAGGGGGTTGAATACTACTTGTAGGCACTGTATATATTTTTTGCGTCTATTCAATTGTGTATTGGAGTGTGTCCTAATTTTTGGCAGCCCTTGAAATTGCTGCATACGCAATAACAGTATAGGAGACACACTCCTTAATAATGGGAAGGACAATTCAAATAGATTCTATATTCTAGAATATTATCTGTCTTATCTGAAATTCGTTTACAAGTGAGCTATCGCAGTATGGATAGCGTATTACACCAATCCAGCCAGTTATTATTATCTTATACTGCGTGCTGCTGGTGCTGCAGAAAAAAATACAAATCTATTCTATTCCCTATTGATACCACAGTAAGATGCATGTTACGGGTCCGGGGGGTGGAACCTCTGTGCCGCGGTGCAAGGAGGGACCCAGAGGTGCGTAACTAAGTATCTACTCAAACCGACCCTGGTCGTACGGCGGCTAACAACTCCGTGACCAGGGAGGGACCAAGCAGAGGGACCAGGTGCTACTCTGGGGACGACCTTGTAAGAGAGCAGGTGGCTCCCACGGGTCAGATGACTGGGACTGACCGGTATAGCGGATGGGCACAACAAGCAGGCAGAAGTCTCTGGGTTAGCTGACAGGTGGTCATGGCACGTGACAGCAGAGCAGGCTGAAGTCTCTAGGTTAGCAGACAGGTGGTCACGGCAAGTGACAGCAGGAGCCTCCAGGTAGGCTATCAGGTGGTCATGGCAAGTGACGGCCGAGCCTCCAGGTAGGCTAGCAGGTAACAAGCAGGTAACAGGCGAGTGCTCCCAGGTGAGCGGGCTAGCAGGCACAGCAGGTAGCAGGCAGGTAACAGGCGAGTGCTCCCAGGTGAGCGGGCTAGCAGGCATGGCAGGTAGCAGGCAGGTAACTGGCAGGTGCTTCCTGGTAAGCAGGCGGACTTGCTCATAGACAGACTGGGGGGTTGAACGGAAGACAGACTGTCGGGCTGGAGAGTAGTCAGGCTGGCGAACTGGAACAGTAGTCAGGCTGGCAACTTGACCTGAGGGCTGAAGCAGAGGTAAGTATACTGTGCAACAACTATTGCTTGGACACCTCCATTTTGGAGGAGGTGCCTTATATATGGGAGGTCATCCGGCATTGGCCGGGGACTCCTTAGGACGGCATCCGCGGCTCCTTTAAGAGAGAGGGAGCACGCGTGCGCGCCCTAAGCACAGTGCCCGGGAAGCAGCGCGCGCTGACAGCAGCAGCAGGAAGAGGAGCGCTGGAGGACACCTCACGGGGAGCGAGGAGGTGAGAGGGACGGCGTCTCTGCCTGGCAGGGGGCAGAGATGCCGATGCTACAATGCATTTACAATAGGGACTGGTGCTGCTAGGAGGTATCATCAGCTCGAGATGAGTGTTTATTCTGGTCGCATAAATCTCATCTACAGTCCATACCTTTTTTTTTTATTTCGCCTTATATACAAATCATGACCCTGCAAAGAATGTTTCTTATCATTTTTTCCAGGAAAATCCATTTTAGCTTTGTTTTTGTATGTTTTGTCTGTCCGTAAAAATGGCGTAATACTCTGACAACATTGTTCACAGATATGCTATTGGTCATCGACCAAGTATGCATAGGTTTGAACAACACACAGCTGGCAGACTTTAAATGGAGCGTAATATCTGGCACGCTCCCCAAAATGTCACGATTATTACGGCAGTCATATCGGATCACGTCTGATGAACATGGTTTTAGGCAGTGGCCGATTAGTATGATATTGGTCAGCGACCAAGTGTGAATAGGTTTGAGCCATACACAACTGGCAAACTTTAAATGGAGTGTAATATCTGGCACGCTCTCAAAAAAATCGGGTTTATTAGTGCAGTAATATCTGATCCCGTCTGATGACCACGGTTTTAGGCAGTAGCGTTAGAGGTATGGTATTGGTCAGCGACTAAGTGTGTATAGGTTGAACAACACACAACTGGCAGACTTTAACTGGAGTGTAATATTTGGCACGCTCCAAAAAAATGTGCTGATTATTACCGCAGTAATATCGGATCATGTCTGATGACCACAGTTTTAAGCAGTGGCCTTGTAGTATGGTATTGGCAATGGACAGCGACCAAGTGTGAATAGTTTTGAGCAACACACAACTGGCAGACTTTAAATGGAGTGTAATATATGGCATGCTCCCAAAAAATTCTGGATTATTAGCGCAGTAATATCTGATCCCGTCTGATGACCACGGTTTTAGGCAGTGGCATTACAGATATGGTATTGGTCAGTGACCAAGTGTGAATAGGTTGACCAACACACAACTGGCAGACTTTGAATGCAGTATAATATCTGACACGTTCCCTAAAAATTTCTGGATTAGTACCGCAGTAATATCTGATACGTCTGACGACCACGATTTTAGGCACTGGCCTTGTAGTACACTTAGTATTGATCAGCGACGAGGTGTGAATAGGTTGAGCAACACACTGCTGCTATACTTTAAATGGAGTATAATATCTGATACGTTCACTAAAAATTTCTGGATTAGTACCGCAGAAATATCTGATACATCTGAGGACCACGGTTTTAGGCACTGGCCTTGTAGCATGGTATTGGTCAGCGACCAAGTGTGAATAGTTTGGAACAACACACAACTGGCAGACTTTAAATGGAGTATAATATTTGACATGCTCCCAAAAATTTCAGGATTATTATCGGATCACGTCTGATGACCACGGTTTTAGGCACAGGCCGTGTAATATGCTATTGGTCAGTGACCAAGTGTGAATAGGTTGAACAACTTACAGCTGGCAGAGTTTAAATGGAGCATAATATTTGGCACACTCCACAAAATGTCTGTATTATTACGGCAGTAATATCGTATCACGTCTGATGATGGACAAGTTTCTCTGCTTCCACAATAGAGCAGTGCAAATAAAATCACCAAATCTGGCTGTATGCTGCTAAAAAGCAAATGGAACAGTTTAAATGGTGTATTATATTGCTTTTTAAGCAAATAATCATGAATACGAGCAAAAAGAATATTAACCCTGATATATAGGGCTATGGATATCTGTAACAGCAGCAGCAGACAGAACGTGCAATGGACCCTATTCTGCTCTATACACTGTCCACAAACTCTGTCTGCCTAACTCCTGGTATCACCAGGATTAATATATGCAGCTGAATTAGTCCCTTGAAGGACTGTTAGTTCAGATGGATATATATCTTGCTGTGTAATACCTATACTTAACTAATAAACCGCCAAATCTCTTCCTTACTCAGCTGCAGCTCTCCCTACTTTGCCTGTCTGAAGGGTAGACTGTGATGAGCATAGGGTCCCAGGTCTTATATAGACCCGATGATGCTATACGGCCAGCCAATCACTGTAATGCCACAACTAATATGGCTACGGCATTACAGTGAGTGGCAGGCAATCCCTGCATGTTTATTCGCTGTCTAAAGAGCGCCAAACATGCGGGGCGGGGACCCGAGGTCCCGCCCGAGAATCCCGGAGGTACTCACTGAGCGCCGAGCATCTTGAACAGTGAGATGCTCGGGCGAGTACCGAGCAGTTGCGAGCATGCTCGCTCATCACTAGTGACCATCTTAAATCTTGCTGAATAGTGATATCTGTCTTATCAGGGTGTGCACACCAGGACAGAGCTAAGATTGGGACACTTTTGCTGCAGTATAGGTGGATGTCACCATTTCTACCATGTGCACTGACTTCATTACAAAAAGTGAAACGCATATATTATATAGAGTTATTACAAACAGAGTGATCTATTTCAAGTGTTTATTTCTGTTAATGTTGATGATTACTTTGGTCTTGATAAAACACAGTGGGCCTACACCAACAGATGACATAGCTCCCCTAACCATCACTGATTGTGGAAACTTTACACTAGACCTCAAGCAGCTTGGATTGTGTGCCTCTCCACTCTTCCTCCAGACTCTGGGACCTTGATTTCCAAATGAAATGCAAAACTTACTTTCATCTGAAAGCAACACCTTGGACCACTGAGCAACAGTCCAGGTCTTTTTCTCTTTGGCCCAGGTAAGACGCTTAAGGCATTTTTGAATGCCCTTTTCTGAACAATCCTTTCAAGGCTGCGGTTATCCCGGTTGCTGGTGAACCTTTTTCTACCACACTTTTTCCTTCCACTCAACTTTCCATTAATATGCTTAGATACAACACTCTGAATAGCCAGCTTCTTTAGCAATGACCTTTTGTGGCTAGTCAGCAGTCTTCCCAATGATTGTGGAGCCTACTGAAACAGACTAAGGGAGCTTTTTAAATGCGTAGGAAGCCTTTGCAGGTGTTTTTTGTTAATTATTCTAATTTACTGAGATAATGACTTTTGTGTTTTCATTGGCTGCAAGCCATAATCATCAACATTAGCAGAAATAAACACTTGAAATAGATCACTCTGTTTGTGAAGACTCTATATAATATATGAGTTTCACTTTTTGTATTTAAGAACTGAAAAAAATTAACTTTTTAATGATATTCTAATTTTGTAAGAAGCACCTGCATTATGCACTGGTAACACTTGGGACAATATCCTCATGTCATCTATTATGGAGATTTAGAACATACTGTATGATTTCTCTGGATTTAAACTCTCCATTTAAGATATTGTAACATACCTGGCGGCGTCCTTGCATAGTGGTCCATCTCCCACTGTGCAAGAGAGCACACTTGATCTCCAGTCCAGGGTGTCTCTCTGGCTTCCCTCCATGCTGTCTGTTTGCTTCTGTGTCTGCTGCTTATGGGCGGCGCCCGATCACTTCCTGCTTTTTGTACCTGCTGCAGGCACACCCTTTGTGCGTCCTCAGCCTATTGCTGTCTGTCACCTGGTATTTAAACCAGCTGCCCCATTAACCCATGCCTGAGCATCTTGCCCTGTCAGTTGGCTTTTGTCTCTGACATGCCAGGTCCTGTCTATGTTACCTGTCTTGCAGTATCTGTTCCCATGTCTGTACTGTGTCCTATCTGTGTACCTTAACCTGCAGTCTGTACTCGTTCCTTGCCTGTTCGTTCCGCCTTCCTGGAGGCTGTATTTCCAGGCCAGTCTGAACACGCTCCTTGCCTGTTCGTCCCGCCTCTCTGGGGGCCGTATTCCCAGACCCGCTCCTGTATCCCACTGCAGTGTCGGTCTCCTCCGTACACTCAGTTCCAGTCTGAACTCTTGTTATGTTCTGCTACCAAAGCTAAGGAAAGAGAGGAGATCTGTCCATACTATGAGACTCAGCTGAATCCCTACGATGTAACAGGGAACCTGATCCTGCGATCAGACCTGCTAAAGTCCTAATCTAGTCTGTACGAAGACCTATAGATGTGGGGAGGGAATCCCTACAAGTACTAAGGACTGGGAGGAATATGGGACACCTCCTAACAGAAATAGTAGCAGACAGACGAACAAACAAAATAGATAGAACATAGAGGTCCGTAGACCAAGCAAACTAACAGAGTTAGATACAGAGCTCAGGCTAGCTAGAAAGTAGATATACAATGAAGTCCAGCAAAGCCAGAAGGGCGGAGCAGGACTAAATAGGCCAACAAGGTCATGTGACCAGCAAAGGAAAAAAAACCTAACAGCAAGGTTCTAACAGTACCCCCCCTTCTAAGAGGATCCTCCGGATCCCCTAGGACCAGGCTTATCAGGAAATCTCCTGTGAAACGCTCTGATAAGTCTGGACGCGGAAACATCATCTGACCTCACCCAAGAATTATCCTCGGGTCCGAAACCTTTCCAGGCCACAAGATACTGCAAAGGTTTCGGACCCGAGGATAATTCTTGGGTGAGGTCAGATGATGTTTCCGCGTCCAGACTTATCAGAGCGTTTCACAGGAGATTTCCTGATAAGCCTGGTCCTAGGGGATCCGGAGGATCCTCTTAGAAGGGGGGGTACTGTTAGAACCTTGCTGTTAGGTTTTTTTTCCTTTGCTGGTCACATGACCTTGTTGGCCTATTTAGTCCTGCTCCGCCCTTCTGGCTTGGCTGGACTTACTGTTATGTTCTGCTACCAAAGCTAAGGAAAGAGAGGAGATCTGTCCCTACTATGAGACTCAGCTGAATCCCTACGATGTAACAGGGAACCTGATCCTGCGATCAGACCTGCTAAAGTCCTAATCTAGTCTGTACGAAGACCTATAGATGTGGGGAGGGAATCCCTACAAGTACTAAGGACTGGGAGGAATATGGGACACCTCCTAACAGAAATAGTAGCAGACAGACGAACAAACAAAATAGATAGAACATAGAGGTCCGTAGACCAAGCAAACTAACAGAGTTAGATACAGAGCTCAGGCTAGCTAGAAAGTAGATATACAATGAAGTCCAGCAAAGCCAGAAGGGCGGAGCAGGACTAAATAGGCCAACAAGGTCATGTGACCAGCAAAGGAAAAAAAACCTAACAGCAAGGTTCTAACAACTCTCTCCTATCTTTTACCTGTTTTTTTCTCTATGTCCGTTCCTTTCCTTTTTCTGCAGAGTCTGAACTCGTACCTACTCCTGCTCGTTGTCACTGTACTTCCGTTTGTGAGTTTGTGGTCCACTCGCTACTTCTCTGCAAGTACCCTGTGGGTATCTGGTTCTGCCTTTCCCTTCTAGTCTGTTCCGTGTGAACAGAGCCCTGTTCCTTCCCCGTCTGCGGTTTTCGCTTTGCTCAGCTCTGTCCGCCGCGTCTGCGGTTTTCGCTTTGCTCAGCTCTGTCCGCCGCGTCTGCGGTTTTCGCTTTGCTCAGCTCTGTCCGCCGCGTCTGCGGTTTTCGCTTTGCTCAGCTCTGTCCGCCGCGTCTGCGGTTTTCGCTTTGCTCAGCTCTGTCCACCGCGTCTGCGGTTTTCGCTTTGCTCAGCTCTGTCCACCGCGTCTGCGGTTTTCGCTTTGCTCAGCTCTGTCCACCGCGTCTGCGGTTTTCGCTTTGCTCAGCTCTGTCCACCGCGTCTGCGGTTTTCGCTTTGCTCAGCTCTGTCTACCGCGTCTGCGGTTTTCGCTTTGCTCAGCTCTGTCTACCGCGTCTGCGGTTTCGAATTTGTCTCCCAGTCTGTACTGGACCCTACCCAGCTTGTGCTCTAGTCTGCCTGTTCCTGTATTCCCCGGTGTGGGTCAACAGCCGTGTCCGGAGTCTGACCTGGAGTAGACCCTGGTTCCTCTGCTCGGTTCCTCCCTGGTGCACTGGCGTCGTATGCCGTCGTGCGACCTTGGTCGGATCGGGCAGATACTTAGTTACGCCCCTCCAGGCACTCTCCGGTTCATGGCACAGTGGAATCACTACATAAACACGCACACGCCAGTCAGTCCGGGCGTGTGCATTACAGCATGCTCAGGCCATGGTTCCCGTTGAGCCCCATGGCCTTCGCTCTCTGAGAAGTTTTCCAGCGAATACATGCATTAAAATAAATAAATAAAATTTTTTTTTTTCCCTTTAGCTGAGTTCCAGGCGAATTACGCACCCGTCCAGATGGATCTATCTGCTCTCGTTCCTGCGGATCCGCTACGTTATTATGGGGATCCAAGACAAAGTCGTGCATTTGTGGAGCAATGCATGCTACACTTCAAGTTCTACCCTCTATGTTTTCCCACCGATCGGGTTAAGGTGGCATTCATAATGTCTTACCTGGCGGGTGATGCCTTGGAATGGATCAACCCCCTATATGAAACACAGGATCCGATCCTCCTGGACCTAATGGCCTTCCTGGTGGCCTTTCTAATGGTCTTTGATGATCCTAACCCGGAGGCTCTTGCTGAAGCTTCACTTCCCAATATCCCGGAGCAGCCCCAATGGGTAATGTGTGTGGGTAGCGCAATAGTCCTCCAGCCCAATGAGACTACTGCCCACCCAGAATCCTCACAGGGTGACTACGCTTTCCGGAATACTTCTCCCAACCTCAAGAGGCAGTCCAGGCGTGCTAGGCGTAGAGGCAAGCCGTCACGCCAGGGTCTGTCCTCCCTGAGACCTCCTGACCCCAACCTTGAAGTCCCTACTGAAGCTTCATCTCCCTGTATCCCGGAGAAGCCCCAACGGGTAATGTGCGTGGGTAGTGCACCAGTTCTCCTGCCCGAAGAGACTTCTGCCCATCCAGACTCCATACAGGAGAACTTCCTGCACCCGGCATCAGATGCTTCACCCACTTTAACCGGTGTGCATGTCCAAGGATGCTCCAAAGCTGTTGTTACCTCAGAGTCTGTGCACCTCTACTACCTGGCGGAGGACCCCCTGTTGCCTCCTGAATCCTCCGGGATACCACTCGATGACAAATGGAGAGAGACTTCTCTACACCCAGTACTCGATACTTTGTCCGCTTCGTCCTGTGAGCCTGACAATGGGTACCCCAAAGTGGTAGTTACCTCCGAGTCTCTACACCCCTCCGACCAGGCGGAGGACCTCCAGTTGTCTCCAGAACCCTTCGGGGTGCTACCTGGTAGCGAAAGGACAGAGACTCTCCTATACTCTGTACCTGATACCTCGCTCGCTTCGTCCAGTGAGTCCAACCTAGTGTACTCCGAAGCAGAGGTTACTCCCGAGTCTCTACACCCCTCCGACCAGGCGGAGGACCTCCAGTTGTCTCCAGAACCCTTCGGGGTGCCACCTGGTGGTGAATGGATAGAGACTTTCCTATATCCTGGATCTGATACCTCGTTTGCTTCGTCCAGTGAGTCCGACCTAGTGTACTCTGAAGCAGAGGTTACCCATGAGTCTCTACACCCCTCTGACCAGGCGGAGGACCTCCAGTTGTCTCCAGAACCCTTCGGGGTGCCACCTGGTGGTGAATGGACAGAGACTTTCCAATACTCGGTACCCGATACCTCACCTGCTTCGTCCAGTGAGTCCGACCTAGTGTACTCTGAAGCAGATGTTTTCCCCGAGCCTCTGCACTCTTCTGACCCAGCAGAGGACCTCCAGTTGTTTCCTGACTCCTCCGGGGTACCACCAGATAACAAAGAGACAGTGACTTTTTTTCACCCTGTACCTGATAACCTGTCTATTTCTTCCTGTGAATTTGACAAGATGTACCTCGAAGCAGAGGTTATCCCCGAGTCTCTACACCCCTCCGACCAGGCGGAGGACCTCCAGTTGTCTCCTGAACCCTTCGGGGTGCTACCTGATAATGAATGGACAGGTACTCTTCTATATTCGGTACCTGATACCTCGCCCGCTTCATCCAGCGAGTCCGACCTAGTGTACTCCGAAGCAGAGGTTATCCCCGAGTCTCTGCACTATTCTGACCCGGCGGAGGACTCCCAGTTGTTTTCTGAATCCTCCTGGGTACCACCAGATAACAAGGTAACAGGGACTTTTCTACACCTTGTACCTGATACCTCGCCCATTTCATCCTGTGAGTTTGACAAGATGTACCCCGAAGCAGAGGTTACCCCCGAGTCTCTGCACTCCTTCAACCCGGCGGAGGACTTCCAGTTGTCTCCTGAACCCTCTGGGGTGCTACCTGATAATAAGTGGAGAGAGACTTCCCTGTGTGCTGTTCCTGGTACTCCACCTGTTTCGTCTGTTGCTGAGGATGGCTGGATAGGAGGTAGCATCCTAGCTACCCAGATGAGACCAGTTTCTCCAGTGGACAGTGGAAGTGATCTACTTGAAGTAAAGGATTGGCCCTCGAATTCCCTGTGGAACATTCTGGCAGGCCTGAAGAAGAGGTGGCGTAAGGGGGGGTACTGTAACATACCTGGCGGCGTCCTTGCATAGTGGTCCATCTCCCACTGTGCAAGAGCGCGCACTTGATCTCCAGTCCAGGGTGTCTCTCTGGCTTCCCTCCATGCTGTCTGTTTGCTTCTGTGTCTGCTGCTTATGGGCGGCGCCCGATCACTTCCTGCTTTTTGTACCTGCTGCAGGCACACCCTTTGTGCGTCCTCAGCCTATTGCTGTCTGTCACCTGGTATTTAAACCAGCTGCCCCATTAACCCATGCCTGAGCATCTTGCCCTGTCAGTTGGCTTTTGTCTCTGACATGCCAGGTCCTGTCTATGTTACCTGTCTTGCAGTATCTGTTCCCATGTCTGTACTGTGTCCTATCTGTGTACCTTAACCTGCAGTCTGTACTCGTTCCTTGCCTGTTCGTTCCGCCTTCCTGGAGGCTGTATTTCCAGGCCAGTCTGAACACGCTCCTTGCCTGTTCGTCCCGCCTCTCTGGGGGCCGTATTCCCAGACCCGCTCCTGTATCCCGCTGCAGTGTCGGTCTCCTCCGTACACTCAGTTCCAGTCTGAACTCTCTCCTATCTTTTACCTGTTTTTTCTCTATGTCCGTTCCTTTCCTTTTTCTGCAGAATCTGAACTCGTACCTACTCCTGCTCGTTGTCACTGTACTTCCGTTTGTGAGTTTGTGGTCCACTCGCTACTTCTCTGCAAGTACCCTGTGGGTATCTGGTTCTGCCTTTCCCTTCTAGTCTGTTCCGTGTGAACAGAGCCCTGTTCCTTCCCCGTCTGCGGTTTTCGCTTTGCTCAGCTCTGTCCACTGCGTCTGCGGTTTTCGCTTTGCTCAGCTCTGTCCACCGCGTCTGCGGTTTTTGCTTTGCTCAGCTCTGTCCACCGCGTCTGCGGTTTTCGCTTTGCTCAGCTCTGTCCACCGCGTCTGCGGTTTTCGCTTTGCTCAGCTCTGTCCACCGCGTCTGCGGTTTTCGCTTTGCTCAGCTCTGTCCACCGCGTCTGCGGTTTTCGCTTTGCTCAGCTCTGTCCACCGCGTCTGCGGTTTTCGCTTTGCTCAGCTCTGTCCACCGCGTCTGCGGTTTTCGCTTTGCTCAGCTCTGTCCACCGCGTCTGCGGTTTTCGCTTTGCTCAGCTCTGTCTACCGCGTCTGCGGTTTTCGCTTTGCTCAGCTCTGTCTACCGCGTCTGCGGTTTCGAATTTGTCTCCCAGTCTGTACTGGACCCTACCCAGCTTGTGCTCTAGTCTGCCTGTTCCTGTATTCCCCGGTGTGGGTCAACAGCCGTGTCCGGAGTCTGAGCTGGAGTAGACCCTGGTTCCTCTGCTCGGTTCCTCCCTGGTGCACTGGCGTCGTATGCCGTCGTGCGACCTTGGTCGGATCGGGCAGATACTTAGTTACGCCCCTCCAGGCACTCTCCGGTTCATGGCACAGTGGAATCACTACATAAAAACGCACACGCCAGTCAGTCCGGGCGTGTGCATTACAGATATTTTGTATATTTTTCTCACATTTATGTTTATTTTCCCTGTTAATTATCCTAGTTATTAGCTTATCTTCTGAACATTTATTCTGAATGAATATTTCCCACATATAGAATAAACTGTGTTTGACCTAAGGGGCTATTTCCATGAGTATACTGGATAATGAATTTTTAGTATACTGTGATTTACAGAAAGAGTTTATCATTCCCCGTATAAGACACATGTATGTGAGATGTTGTGTGGACCAGGGCATATGGTCAAATGACTTGACTGGTTAGTAAATAGTGAATATGTGGCACCCCAGGTCTGGTCGCCACAGTGGCAGCAATGTCATGTCTGAGAGCAGGTGGGAGGTTCCCTGGTTGGGGACAATTAGCTTGCAGCACCTCCTGCCTCAGTCCAGGGAGGGGAGAAACCTGCCCTTTATAAACTGGACCTGGGGCGTGGTTAGAGAGACCAGCCAGAGACAAGTTCCAGACAAGTTGCAGATAGGGACAGGTCAGCAGCAGGCTGAGGAGTCCCTGTAGGCAGAGGAGGAACACGAGGCCAGGAGGGGAACTAGCAGAGTTGGTCCTGGCCAGAGACTTACAAAGCCGGACACTGGAGTCCGAGGCTGTGAGGGTTATCAGCCCAGCAGCAGAAAACCACCACGCAGGGGACTTCAAGTCCTCTGGCCCAAGGAAGCCCGGAGGCTCAGCCACACGAGAGGGACCACTACTGCCCTGGAGGGGTGAGAAGCACGGAAGGCCCGAGTCGCCAGTCATACGGGTGAGAACAACACGGTACACTCATAGACGTGCGCTACCACTACACTACAGCGGGATAGCCAAGAAAGAGTGAAGTCAGCACGGTAGGCCTACAAACTCCCCCTGACCAGCGGGATTTCCTAGTTGCTCTCAGACTGACCAGGCCTCCATTGTTAACCTGTATTCCAGACGGGTCCCTTAAAACCACCAACAGTAAAGACCCTGAATTGCATGACAGACTCCGTGTGGTTACTGCTGCTCCCGCGCACCATCACCACCAACATCCCTAGTTACTGCCCTGAGGCTATACTCCTCCCGTGGGGAGTTATACTACCCTCTGCTGCACCCACAACACCAGCCTCAGCGGTCTGCCCTGCAGCGGCGGTTCACTCTGACCACAATCCACGGGTGGCGTAGTCAGACATTCAGCATATAGCCTGCCATTTGGGTTGACCACCCTGAGCCACGGGACCGGGTCCCCACCACGCAAGGACTACAACCCCCAGCATCCACAACGGGTCCAGTTCCGGGTATCCCCACACACACAAGGCCCAGTGGGCGCGTCAACTTTGGCGTAGTCAGCAGGATTTCGTGCCCGCCACAAACGGGTACTGCGTGCCTGAAGAAAGACTGTAAAACTTACTTTGGTGGAGTTTCCCGCCATCCGCAGCCGTTTCCCGCCATCCGCGGCCATTTTCCCGCCATCGGGCGCCATCTTTGGGACGCCGCGCGGGAAGAAGAGGGGCGTGGACGACGAAAGCGCGCGAGAACTGGAGCCCCGCCTTACGCACAGACGCGGCGCAAGATCCTGAAAGAAGCCGAGGGGATGCTGACGTCACCAGGACGCGACGCAAGGTCCTCAACCCCGACGATCGCCTGCGGAGCCGCGGCCTACAGAAGAAAAGCAATGGAAGGTAGGCCACGGTTGACTAGGGGGAAAGAGGATGACGGAAGTGGAGGACCCGTTTAAAGGACACTTTTGATACCCGCACCTCAGCAGAGATCAAAATGAGATTTTATGAGTGCAAGCAGCGGGCCCAAGACAGTATAAGAGACTATGCTTTGAATTTGCAAGAGGCCCTTACATAGTTACATAGTTACATAGTTTGTAAGGCCGAAAAAAGACAAGCGTCCATCCAGTTCAGCCTATTTCTTGTGCACTGCAGCTATTCCGCAGCGTTTATCCAGGGGAAGGCAAAAAAAAAACATGCGGTATAGGCCAATTTACATCATTGAGGAAAAATTCACTTCCCGACTCCAATCTGGCAGTCAGATTAAATCCCTGGATTAATTAACTATCACTAAGCATAAGATGTTATTTTATTGTTCTCAAGAAAGGAGTCCAGGCCTCTCTTGAAGAGAGCCATTAAGCAGGCAGACCCTAACAGTGTGAGGAATGCAGATAAACTGCTGACTGAACAATTCATTGAGGGTCTGCTGTCCAGCGCCCACCGAACCCAGTTACGTCTGATGGCCCTGCAGAACCCTGAGTTAGACTTTGCACAGTTTAAGGACAGAGCCATCCGGGTACTCCGTTGCGGCCTCCAGGCGCCCTGCTATCACTTATCACCAGGAGGCGGCGCCCCAGTCTACAGAACCTGTAGAGGGAAACCAACAGACCACTACGACCAGGATGGACAACCCATCTGCCGCCACTGCAGCCAGCCAGGACATATTGCGAGGTACTGTAATTTAAACGGGCACAATTTGGGACAGAGGGCCAACCCCCCAGGTGTAAGATCATCAGGCCCATCAAACTGGCGTGACAAGTATGTGGGGGGGGGACCGGTCTTGCCTGTGGTACTGGATGGCATTCCCATGAGTGCACTGTTGGACACCGGGTCACAGGTAACCACCATCCCCTATGTACTTTTCAAGCGGTACTGGGATGACACGGATATTACCCGCTACCCAGATAATGACTTGAGTATCATCGCCAGTAATGGTCAGCCCGTGCCGCAGGTGGGGTTCAAGGAGGTGACCATCAAAATTGGTAAAGTTGAACTGCCGGCGCAAGGACTGATTATTGTGAACATTGACCGTCGTGAAAGTTACCCTAAAATAACCTTGGGTACTAACGTTATTGAAAATTGTCTTTCAGAGATAATTATTATATTACAGCTGGTTGCAATGAATGCCAGCTCCAGCCAGCAGCGTGTCTTACAAAAGGAGATCAGAGCCCTGATGAAGCGGCAACAGGTAGAACTGTCTGGTGGTGAGATTGGTAGCGTTAGGATGAGTGACCCATTCCCTATCGCCATGCCCCCAAAAAGTGAAATGATAATCTGGTGCCGGACTGCAATCGGGTTAAGAGGTAGAGACTACCAAGCTATGGTAGAACCCGTTTACTCAGACAGTAGGCCCACCATTTTGACAGCATGGGGGGTGGTTGATGTCCGCCATGGGAGGGTACCAGTCTGCATCCTAAATATTGGGGAAAGAGAAGTACACTTGCCCCGGTATGCCACTCTAGCCAAATTGTTCACCGTTAACCAGAACTCTGTAAAGGCCGTGGAACTCTTGCCTCCATCTCAACCAGAGGAGGGTAACGGCTCCAAGAAACAAATGGAGGACTGGTGTCAGAATCTGCATGTGGGCACCGACTCCACTCCCTCACACCAAAAACAGGGAGTCTACCGGGTGGTTAAGGAGTATGATAGAGTCTTTAGTAAACACCCGCTAGAGTTTGGGCAAGTAAAGGGGGTAGAACACCAAATCCCAACAGGAGACCATCCACCCATAAAAGAGAGATACCGGCCTGTACCCCCTGCACACTATCAGAATGCCAAGGGTATGTTACGAGAAATGAAGGTGGCTGGGGTGATCAGGGATAGCTGTAGCCCCTGGGCAGCTCCTCTAGTTCTTGTAAAAAAGAAAGATGGCACGATGAGGATGTGTGTACATTATAGAAAGGTCAACAGAATAACACACAAAGATGCGTACCCGTTACCTAGGATAGAGGAGTCTTTGGCTGCACTAAAATCTGCTAACTTCTTCTCTACTTTGGATCTCACTAGCGGGTACTGGCAGGTTCCTGTAGCAGAGTCAGACAAGGAGAAGACCGCTTTCACCACCCCGATGGGTCTCAGTGAATTCAACTGTATGCCGTTCGGAGTCTGCAATGCACCAGGGACTTTCCAGAGGCTGATGGAGTGCTGTCTGGGGCACAGAAATTTTGAGACGGTCCTACTCTACCTGGACGATGTCATCGTGTATTCCAGGACCTATGAGGACCATCTAAAGCACCTGGCAGAGGTGTTCGATGCCCTGGCAGGCTTCGGCCTTAAGGTGAAACCCTCCAAGTATCATCTACTGAAGCCAAAAGAACAGTACCTGGGACACGTGGTGAGTGCTGACGGAGTAGCCCCAGACCCTGACAAGATCACGGTGATTAAGGACTGGCCAAGACCCTCCAGCATAAAGGAAGTGCGGCAGTTCCTCGGGTTGGTAGGCTACTACCGAAGATTCATCTCCAGGTTCACCAAAACGGCAGCCCTTATGCAGGACCTCCTGTTAGGTCAGTCAAAGACTAAAAGTCAGAAGCCACCCTTTAAGTGGGACAAGCGGGAGGAGGAGTCTTTCCGCCAGCTGAAGATGGCCCTCACGGGGGATGAGATCCTGGCCTACCCTGATTACGACCAGCCTTTTATTCTCCACACCGACGCCAGTAGCGTGGGGCTAGGAGCCGTACTGTCCCAGATCCAGCAGGGCAGAGAACGGGTAATTGCTTATGCTAGCAGGAAGCTGAGACCCACAGAGAGAAACCCTGAGAATTATAGCTCCTTCAAGCTAGAGTTCCTGGCAGTGGTGTGGGCAGTCACCGAACGCTTCAAGCATTACCTGGCTTCTTCTAAGTTCACTGTGTACACGGACAACAACCCGTTGACACACCTGAACACTGCAAGACTTGGTGCCCTAGAGCAGAGATGGATGGCCCGGCTGTCCAAGTATGAATTTACTATCAAATACCGGACAGGGCGCGCAAATGCCAACGCAGATGCATTGTCCAGAATGCCTCACTTGCAGGACGGGGGAGAGGATCCAGAAGAACTGGAAGAAATTGAACTCCCTGCATTCCACCGTCATGGGATCACCCAGTGTTCCCACTGCGTAAAGGAGAGGTGATCTGCCACCGCTACGTTCAATCCCTTACCCCACCATGGCTGGGCAGAGACACAAGATAGTGACCCCGCAGTCCGCCTGGTAAAAGAAATGCTGACCCAGGGTGATGCCCACCTTGATCCGGATGCTCCAGAAGAGACCAACCAGCTGTGGAAGGAGAGAAGCAAGCTGTTTCTCTACGAGGGGAGGCTGGGCTGCAGGACCGTCAACTCTCGAACACACGAGCTGATCTGGCAGGTAGTGGTCCCAAGGCGGGATGCGGCTATGGTCCTAGAAGCATACCATGACGGAGCAGGGCACTTTGGATGGAAGAAGCTGGAGTTCCTGTTGCGTGAGCGGTTCTTCTGGGCAGGCATGAGAGGGGCTATAGAGAGATGGTGCAGAGACTGTGGCCCGTGCAACCTAAGGAGGAAGGACCGCGCCAGCCAGAAGACTCCCCTGCGGCCCATCATCACAAAGCAGCCCCTTGAGCTGGTGGCCCTGGACCACGTAAAGCTGGCTCCGAGCAGATCGGGATACGTCTACGCCCTCACAATTGTAGATCACTACTCCCGCTTCCTAGTGGTGGTCCCTGTCAAAGACTTAACAGCTCAGACGGCCGCCAGAGCCTTTCAGCAGCATTTCGAGGCTGAAGTCTTCCAGGAATTCTGCAAACTGTATGGCTGCAGGAAGATAAGGACAATGCCTTACCACCCTCAAACCAACGGGATGTGTGAGAAAATGAACCAGGTAGTAATAGACCTGCTCAAGACGTTGCCCCTTGAGGAACGCAGCCTGTGGCCTGAGAAACTGTCGGATCTGGTGGACTTGTATAACCATATCCCAGTGGGTTCTACCAACTGCACCCCGGCTTACCTAATGAGAGCAAGACCTGGTAAGCTGCCAATTGACCTGGAGATGGGAGTCCTGACACCCGAGGACACCTCACCAGAAGCAGACTGGGACACAGAACGACAGCAGCAGTACCGGAAAGTACAGGAGAGTGTGGAGCGAAGTCTGTCTCAGGCAAGAGAGAGGCAAGAGAGGAATTACAACCAGTATGCTCCTGCTGCTCCCCTGGCACCTGGAGAGCAGGTCTTGAAGAGGAAGAGACGGCTCCACAAGTTGGATGACCAGTGGGAGAAAGACCCGTACACCGTACTGCCGTCAAGCCATGAAAACCCAAAGGTATGTGTTATCAGTAAGGATGGAGGATAGACCACAGCCACTGTCTCCAGAGACCACCTGAAGAAGTGTCCCGAGCAGCTGCAAAGTACTGATGAAGACCAAGATAGCCCTCAACCCACAGAGGAAAGGGAAGAAATGGTCAGTACAGTGCTCAGAGAATTTCCCCGGTCCAGGACACAAATCAACAACTCTATAGTGGTACCCGTCCTTACCTTCCTCCAGCCAGCCCCTCAAGGGCCTGCAGAAGAGCAAGTAGTGTTGGAAGAGCAAGTAGCCCTGGAGGCAGAAGAGTACATACCAGCAGCTCAGGAGAATCAACCATCTGCTAGTAGTGAACCTGCCATGACCGTGGTGAGCCAATGAGTACGCAGAAAGCTGCCCAACCTACCCGTAACATCTGCAAACACCTCTAGTGCAGACACGAGCACACCCAGTACACAGGGGGTCTAAACAGGGGATCCGAGTAGAGTACCCCCAGACAGTGGGTTACGTAGGTCCACCAGGAGCACTAGGGGTCAAATACCAGCTCGCTGGAGAATTTAAAAATGTGATATAAATGCCTGTACATTGCAAATGTTAAACTGTTTGTTGCCTGTATACTAATTATGTTTTTCTAGTTACCCGACAGGGTTCAATGGACTAACAGGTTATGGACAATGAATTACCGGAACTGTACCTTGTACATAGTTGCACCTGGTAAGGTGCCCTCTTTTGAAGATGACCACAGAACACAAAACCCGTGGAGGTGGCTGAAGACGTGGTCCAACTCCGGATCATCAAAGCCCTGTAGCCACCCCAGGGCCTATGTGGAGGGTTTGGGATGGGTCCCTCAAACTGCATCATGGGTGACAAGGACACCTGGTTACGGGAGCGCCGTGACCTAAAAAGACTAAACTTCTTGTATATATGTTACTGCATTGTTATTACCTGTTGTATTTTTGCAAAATGCGTTTAGCCCCGGAGTACTAAATTTCACTAGGGGGGAATGTGGCTCCCCAGGTCTGGTCGCCACAGTGGCAGCAATGTCATGTCTAAGAGCAGGTGGGAGGTTCCCTGGTTGGGGACAATTAGCATACAGCACCTCCTGCCTCAGTCCAGGGAGGGGAGAAACCTACCCTTTATAAACTGGATCTAGGGCGGGGTTAGAGAGACCAGCCAGAGACAAGTTCCAGACAAGTTGCAGATAGGGACAGGTCAGCAGCAGGCTGAGGAGTCCCTGTAGGCAGAGGAGGAACACGAGGCCAGGAGGGGAACTAGCAGAGTTGGTCCTGGCCAGAGACTTACAAAGCCGGACACTGGAGTCCGAGGCTGTGAGGGTTATCAGCCCAGCAGCAGAAAACCACCATGCAGGGGACTTCAAGTCCTTTGGCCCAAGGAAGCCCGGAGGCTCAGCCACACGAGAGGGACCACTACTGCCCTGGAGGGGTGAGAAGCACGGAAGGCCCGAGTCGCCAATCATACGGGTGAGAACAACACGGTACACTCAGAGACGTGGGCTACCACTACACTACAGCGGGATAGCCAAGAAAGAGTGAAGTCAGCACGGTAGGCCTACAAACTCCCCCTGACCAGCGGAATTTCCCAGTTGCTCTCAGACTGACCAGGCCTCCATTGTTAACCTGTATTCCAGATGGGTCCCTTAATACCACCAACAGTAAAGACCCTGAATTGCATGACAGACTCCGTGTGGTTACTGCTGCTCCCGCGCACCATCACCACCAACATCCCTAGTTACTGCCCTGAGGCTATACTCCTCCCGTGGGGAGTTATACTACTCTCTGCTGCACCCACAACACCAGCCTCAGCGCTCTGCCCTGCAGCGGCGGTTCACTCTGACCGCAATCCATGGGTGGCGTAGTCGGACATTCAGCATATAGCCTGCCATTTGGGTTGACCACCCTGAGCCACGGGACCGGGTCCCCGCCACGCAAGGACTACAACCCCCAGCATCCACAATGGGTCCGGTTCCAGGTATCCCCACACACACACGGCCCAGTGGGCGCGTCAACTTGGTCACTTATTCCTTTTCTTGTGTGTTTGTTTGTTTTAGCACTTGGCACCTTACACGTATAACTTTTAAATACACCAATAAAGGTTACATTTTATTAATCTGCTTATTTACTATAGCAATATCATAGTTCTCTGAATCAGACCCCTAAACTTGCCTATGGCTAAATTTTGTGGGGGGTTTCCACTGTTTAGACCCATCACAGGTTCTCAAAACGTGACATGGCGTTTGCTCTCGATTCCAGCCATTTTTGCATTCAAAAAATAAAACCGTGCACCTTCCCTTCCAAGCCCTGGCGTGCTCCCAAATAGTAGTTTTCCCCCACTTAAGGGGTATCAGCGTACCGACTAGAAGTTGCCCAACAAATATTAGAGTCCATTTTTTCTGTTACCCTTGTGAAAGTAAAAAATTTGAGGCTAAGGTAACATTTTTGCGAAGAAAAGTAAAATGTTCATTTTTTTCTTCTACATTGCTTTTGTTCCTGTGAAGCACCTGAAAGGTTAATAAACTTCTTGAATGTGGTTTTAAGGACTTTGCGGTATGCAGTTTTTAGAATGGTGTTGCTTTTGGGTATTTTCTGTGATATAGCCCCCCAAAGTCACTTCAAATGTGATGTGGTCCCTAAAAAATTGGTTTTGTTAATTTTGTTGGAAAAATGAGAAATTGATGATAAAATTTAACCCTTCTAACTTTCTAACAAAAAAACTATGCAAAAAAAATTAATTCAGATATAAAATAGACATATGGAATTGGTATGAAATAACTATTTTATATGGTATAACTACAGTGGCTTGCGAAAGTATTCGCCTACCTTGGCATTTTTTGTGTTTTGCTACCTCACAACCATGAATTTCACTGTTTGGTTTCTTTGAGGGCTTGCATCAGTTCATGTAAAGAACATGCCTACAACTGTGAACATTTGGTTTTCTTTTTATTGTGAATAAAAAACAAATGGGACAAATAACTGAAAACTTTAGTGTGCATAGCTATTCATCCCTTAAAATCAGTACTTTGTATAGCTCCAGATAATATATGCATTATGAAAAATAGGAGGCAGGTCACTGAAGGATCAGTTGACCAGCCATAAGTGAATACAGATGAATATGTAAGCAGAGCACCACATAAAGCAACGCCCATTCCGAAGCACGAGAATATAATTAACTGAAAATTCAAAATAAAGATTAAAAAAGAACCACAGCACGGATTTCATCAACCCAAGTATCATTTTAATCAGAGTAACGGCGCCCACCTGACAGTGTACGTAGTTTACTTAGCACAATACTAATAACAGGTTTGCTTTAAAGGGATGGTCCAAAACACAAATGTATTTTCATTCTAAATGCCAATCTATTAAATGCCATAATTTATTCTATTTTCTAATATACTTTAATTAAAAATTCCCTATCCTACTATCTAACTGCTTTATTTTTTTTTTCTCTTCCTTTTTGATGATGCTTCATTTGAGAATCCCAGTGACTTTCATTTCAGGGGCTTGGCTAGTCTGTGCTCTACTGAGCATTTCTTGGTTGTCAATTCCGACAGATGTTCATTAGATTCTTGTCACTGTGTGATGGGCACAATGAAAGTGCGCTCTCTCGCCACATCTGATCAGAAGTAATGACCTGGCAACTGAGCACACTGTTGGTATGCATTGCAAGTGGATTACCCAGTGTGCTAGTGATGGGTCGTTCGTGACCCATCCGGCACAAAGAGCTGACTCCCTTCAGTGATCCATTGGAGCTAGCACCCCATTGAGAGCCACTTCTAGTCTCTGAATGGCTCTCACTGGAGGTAAAAATCAACATGTTTGGAATCCGGGATAAATTAAACCCCATTCACCCACCGACACTAAGAAATGGTCTGTGATTGGCTAAGTGGAGGTGGGCTGAGTTTCAATATCATCAGACTTTGGGTAAACTTATATTAAACAGGGATCTGTTTAGGATCCAGAAGTTTTGGTGAGCTGAGCCAAATGATCCCACTTCCCAAAAAGACTCCCCAGACTGCCCTTCACTATGGCATGTACAGATCAGCGCTGCACCCGCAAGTGACATCACTTGAAGGGGCAACGCTAGTCTCTGCAAGCTGGGTATTCGTCCCAGTCCAGTCAGACAAACAATTGTTGTCAATAGCAACCAGTGATACTTTGAGTTTAAAGCACATGGCCTGTGCAATCTCCTTTCGGAGAGATACGGCTTTTCTCGCTCCCCAGGCTGAGAGAATAAGGGGAAAACAGACTAGAACAACACAAAAAACACATGTTTATTTCCTTTGTGCTTATTGGAACAACACAAAAACAGAGAAAAAAAGTCAAATTGGACATAATTTCACACAAAACCCGAAAAACGGGCAGCACAAAATTATTGGCACCTTTCCAAAATTGTAAGCAAACAACTTTGTTTCAAGCATGTGATGCTCGTTCAAACTCACCTGTGGGAAGTTACAGGTGTATGTGGGACATATGAAAATCACACCTGGAACCAGATAAAAAGTGGAGACGTTGACTCAGTCTTTGCATTGTGGGTCTGTGTGTGTAACACTTAGAATGGAGATCAGAAAGAGGAGAATAGAACTGTCTGAGGACTTAAGAACCAAAATTGTTGAAAATATCAACAATCTCAAAGTTACAAGTCCATTTCCAGAGATCTTGATGTTCCTTTTGTCCACGGTGCCCAACATAGTCAAAAAGTTTACAACCCATGGCACTGTAGCTAATCTCCCTGGAAATGGACGGCAGAAAAAAACGTATTAAAGGTTGCAACGCAGGATAGTCCGGATGTTGGATAAGGATCCCCAATCAAGTTCCAAAGAAATTTAAGCTGCCCCGCAGGCTCAGTGTGCATCAGTGTCAGTGTGAATTATCTGTCAACATTTGAATGAAATGAAATGCTATGACAGGAGACTCAGGAGGACCCCACTGCTGACACATAAAAAAGCTAGACTGCAGTTTGCCAGAATGTATGTGAATAAGCCAAATTCCTTCTGGGAAATCATCTTGTGGACAGATGAGACCAAGATAGAGTTTTCTGAGATACCTGGAGCAGTTTTCAGAAGAAGAGTGGTTCAAAATTCCAGTTGAGAGGTGTAAAAAGTTTGTTTATGGTTATAGGGAGCGATTGATTGTAGTTAGTTATTCCAAAGGGTGTGCAACCAAATATTAAGTTGAGGGTGCCAACAATTTTGTCCGGGCCCTTTTTGGGGTCTTGAAATGATGTCCAATTTTTTTTATTTTTTATTTTTTTTTGTATTAATCCAAAACACACAAAGGAAATAAACATGTGTATAACAAAACATGGGTAATTGCAATTATTTTCTTCGAGAAATACTTAATTTTCTGGAACAATTTCAAGGGTGCCAACACTTTCATCCATGACTGTGTATGTGTGTGCATATGCATATACAGTGCTAGCCAAAAGTATTGGCACCCCTGCAATTCTGTCAGATAATATTCAGTTTCTTCCTGAAAATGATTGCAATCAAAAATTCTTTGGTATTATTCTCTTCATTTAATTTGCTTGCAAGGAAAAAAACACAAAAGAGAATGAAGCAAAAATCAAATCATTGATCATTTCACACAAAACTCCAAAAAAGGGCCGGACACAAGTATTGGCACCCTCAGCCTAATACTTGGTTGCACAACCTTTAGCCAAAATAACTGCGAACAACCGCTTCCGGTAACCATCAATGAGTTTCTTACAATGCTCTGCTGGAATTGTAGACCATTCTTCTTTGGCAAACTGCTCCAGGTCCCTGATATTTGAAGGGTGCGTTCTCCAAACTGCCATTTTGAGATCTCTCCACAGGTGTTCTATGTGATTTAGGTCTGGACTCATTGCTGGCCACCTTAGAAGTCTCCAGTGCTTTCTCTCAAACCATTTTATAGTGCATTGTCCTGCTGGAAGACCCATGACCTCTGAGGGAGACCCAGCTTTCTCACACTGGGCCCTACATTATGCTGCAAAATTTGTTGGTAGTCTTCAGACTTCATAATGCCATGCACACGGTCAAGCAGTCCAGTGCCAGAGGCAGCAAAGCAACCCCAAAACATCAGCGAACCTCCGCCATGTTTGACTGTAGGGACCGTGTTCTTTTCTTTGAATGCCTCTTTTTTTTTCCTGTACACTCTATGCTGATGCTTTTTCCCAAAAGCTCTACTTTTGTCTCATCTGACCAGAGAACATTCTTCCAAACGTTTTAGGCTTTCTCAGGTAAGTTTTGGCAAACTCCAGCCTGGCTTTTTTATGTCTCGGGGTAAGAAGTGGGGTCTTCCTGGGTATCCTACCATACAGTCCCTTTTCATTAAGACGTCGACGGATAGTACGGGTTGACACTGTTGTACCCTTGGACTGCATAGCAGCTTTAACTTGTTTGGATGTTAGTCGAGGTTCTTTATCCACCATCCGCACAATTTCTAGTCAATTTTTCTTTTCCGTCCACATCTAGGGAGGTTAGCCACAGTGCCATGGGCTTTAAACTTCTTGATGACACTGCGCACGGAAGACACAGGAACATTCAGGTCTTTGGAGATGGACTTGTAGCCTTGAGATTGCTCATGCTTCCTCACAATTTGGTTTCTCAAGTCCTCAGACAGTTCTTTGGTCTTCTTTCTTTTCTCCATGCTCAATGTGATACACACAAGGACACAGGACAGAGGTTGAGTCAACTTTAATCCATGTTAACTGGCTGCAAGTGTGATTTAGTTATTGCCAACACCTGTTAGGTGCCACAGGTAAGTTACAGGTGCTGTTAATTACACGAGTTAGAGAAGCATCACATGATTTTTCAAAGGGTGCCAATGCTTTTGTCCACCCCCTTTTTTAGGTTTGGTGTAGAATTATATCCAATTTGGCTTTAGGACAATTCTTTTTGTGTTTTTTTCATTGAAGACAAATTAAATGAAGATAATAATACCAAAGAATTTGTGATTGCAATCATTTTCAGGAAGAAACCGAGTATTATCTGACAGAATTGCAGGGGTGCCAATACTTTTGGCCAGCACTGTATATGTGTGTATACATATACAGTACAGACCAAAAGTTTGGACACACCTTCTCATTTAAAGATTTTTCAGCATTTTCATGACTTTGAAAATTGTACATTCACACTGAAGGCATCAAAACTATGAATTAACACATGTGGAATTATATACTTAACAAAAAAGTGTGAAACAACTAAAAATATGTCTTATCATAGAATCATAGAATCATAGAATGGTAGAGTTGGAAGGGACCTCCTGGGTCATCTGGTCCAACCCCCTGCTCAAAGCAGGATTCACTAGATCATCTCAGACAGATGTCTGTCCAGCCTCTGTTTGAAGACGTCCATTGAAGGGGAACTAACCACCTCTCGTGGCAGCCTGTTCCACTCATTAATCACCCTAACTGTCAAAAAGTTTTTTCTAATATCTAATCTGTGTCTCCTCCCATTTAGTTTCATCCCATTGCTTCTAGTCTTTCCTTGTGCAAATGAGAATAAAGATGATCCTTCTACAATGTGACAGCCCTTGACATATTTGTAGACAGCTATTAAGTCTCCTCTCAGTCTTCTTTTTTACAAGCTAAACATTCCCAAATCCTGCAACCGTTCCTCATAGGACATGGTTTGCAGACCAGTCACCATTCTGGTCGCTCTTCTCTGAACTTGCTCCAGTTTGTCTATGTCTTTTTTAAAATGTGGTGCCCAAAACTGTACACAGTATTCCAGATGAGGTCTGACCAAAGAGGAGTAAAGACCGATAATGACTTCACGTGATCTAGACTGTATGCTTCTGTTAATACATCCCAGAATTGTATTTGCCTTTTTTGCTGCTGCATCACACTGTTGACTCATGTTCAGTCTATGATCTATTAGTATACCTAAGTCTTTTTCACATGTACTGTTGCTTAGCTCTATTCCTCCCATTCTGTATATGCTTTTTTTATTTTTATTGCCCAGATGTAGTACTTTGCATTTTTCCCTGTTAAAAACCATTCTGTTGGCTGCTGCCCAATGCTCCAGTTTATTTAGGTCTTTTTGAATCCTCTCTCTCTCTTCTCTAGTATTAGCTATCCCTCCTAGCTTTGTGTCATCAGCAAATTTAATCAGTTTACCCTCAATTCCTTCATCTAAATCATTGATAAAGATGTTGAACAATACAGGTCCCAGGACGGAGCCCTGTGGTACCCCACTTGAGACATTCATCCAGCTGGATGTGAAGCCATTTACAACCACCCTTTGAGTCCGATCACTAAGCCAGTTATGAATCCACCTAACAGTTGCCTGGTCCATTGCATACTTGGTCATTTTTTCAATAAGGATGGTGTGAGATACTTTGTCAAATGCTTTGCTGAAGTCAAGATATACTATATCTACAGCATTTCCCTGATCCACCCAGTCAGTGATTCTGTCATAGAAGGAAATTAAGTTAGTCTGACATGACTTGTTAGTTACAAACCCATGCTGACTCTGGTTAATCACTTCATTCTTATCCATGTACTTACATATATGTTGTTTAATAATTTGTTCAAAGATCTTTCCTGGTATAGAAGTCAGACTCACCGGCCTATAGTTCCCTGGGTCCACCTTCTTCCCCTTTTTGAAGATAGGAACAACATTTGCTCTTCTCCAGTCTTCTGGGACTTCTCCTTTTCTCCAAGAATTTTCAAAGATTATGGAGAGTGGTTCTAAAATTTCTTCTACGATCTCCTTCAGTACTCTGGGGTGTAATTCATCTGGACCTGGAGACTTGAACTCATTTATGTTAGCTAAATATTCCCTCACAATCTTTCTGTTTACAGATAACTTGGATTCCTCTATTCCTTTAAAAGGACAGTGAAGATCAGTTGATGTTACATTTGCAAAATAGGAATTAAAAAGTTCGGCCTTCTCAACATCCTCTCTTACCATTTCTCCATTTTCATCCTGTAAACATCCTATAGCATCTTTGACTTTTCTTTTACTTTTGACATACCCCCAAAATCCTTTTTTATTGCTTTTGACATCTCTTGCAAGCCTTATATTCTAGGTTCTTCAAGCCACCTTTTGCTTTGATGACTGCTTTGCACACTCTTGGCATTCTCTTGATGAGCTTCAAGAGGTAGTCACCGGAAATGGTTTTCACTTCACAGGTGTGCCCTGTCAGGTTTAATAAGTGGGATTTCTTGCATTTTAAATGGGGTTGGGACCATCAATTGTGTTGTGCAGAAGTCAGGTGGATACACAGCTGATAGTCCTACTGAATAGACTGTTAGAATTTGTATTATGGCAAGAAAAAAGCAGCTAAGTAAAGAAAAACGAGTGGCCATCATTACTTTAAGAAATGAAGGTCAGTCAGTGCGAAAAATTGGGAAAACTTTGAAAGTGTCCCCAAGTGCAGTTGCAAAAACCATCAAGCGCTACAAAGAAACTGGCTCACATGAGGACCGCCCCAGGAAAGGAAGACCAAGAGTCACCTCTGCTTCTGAGGAAAAGTTTATCCGAGTCACCAGCCTCAGAAATTGCAGGTTAACAGCAGCTCAGATTAGAGACCAGGTCAATGCCACACAGAGTTCTAGCAGCAGACACATCTCTACAACAACTGTTAAGAGGAGACTTTGTGCAGCAGGCCTTCATGGTAAAATAGCTGCTAGGAAACCATTGCTAAGGACAGGCAACAAGCAGAAGAGACTTGTTTGGGCTAAAGAACACAAGGAATGGACATTAGACCAGTGGAAATCTGTGCTTTGGTCTGATGAGTCCAAATTTGAGATCTTTGGTTCCAACCACCATGTCTTTGTGCGACGCAGGAAAGGTGAACAGATGGACTCTACATGCCTGGTTCCCACCGTGAAGCATGGAGGAGGAGGTGTGATGGTGTGGGGGTGCTTTGCTGGTGACATGACACTGTTGGGGATTTATTCAAAATTTAAGGCATACTGAACCAGCATGGCTACCACAGCATCTTGCAGCGGCATGCTGTTCCATCTGGTTTGCATTTAGTTGGACCATCATTTACTTTTCAACAGGACAATGACCCCAAGCACACCTCCAGGCTGTGTAAGGGCTATTTGACCAAGAAGGAGAGTGATGGGGTGCTACGCCAGATGACCTGACCTCCACAGTCACCAGACCTGAACCCAATCGAGATGGTTTGGGGTAAGCTGGACCGCAGAGTGAAGGCAAAAGGGCCAACAAGTGCTAAGCATCTCTGGGAACTCCTTCAAGATTGTTGGAAGACCATTTCCGGTGACTACCTCTTGAAGCTCATCAAGAGAATGCCAAGAGTGTGCAAAGCAGTCATCAAAGCAAAAGGTGGCTACTTTGAAGAACCTAGAATATAAGACATATTTTCAGTTGATTCACACTTTTTTGTTAAGTATATAATTCCACATGTGTTAATTCATAGTTTTGATGCCTTCAGTGTGAATGTACAATTTTTATAGTCATGAAAATACAGAAAAATCTTTAAATGAGGTGTGTCCAAACTTTTGGTCTGTACTGTATATATATATATATATATATATATATATATATATATGTACATATATATATATGTATCTATACACACACGCACTCATACACACATAGGCATGTAAAAGTTTGGGCACCCCTGGTCAAAATTACTGTTATTGTGAACAGTTAAGCAAGTTGAAGATGAAATGATCTCTAAAAGGCCTAAAGTTAAAGATGACACATTTCCTTTGTGTTTTAGGCAAAAAAATATATAATTTCATTGTAAAAATTAAATAAAGGAAAATAGGAAGATGCAAAAGTTTGGACACCCTGCATGGTTAGTACCTAGTTTCATCCCCTTTTGAAAGTAACACAGCTTGTAAATGCTTTTTGTAGCCAAACAAGAGTCTTTCATTTCTTGTTTGAGGGATTTTCATCCATTCTTCCTTGGAAAATTCTTCCAGTTCTTTGAGATTCCGGGGTTGCCTTGCATGCACTGATATTTGGGGATCTAGACACAGATTTTCAATGTATAGGTGGATGTCACCATTTCTACCATATGCACTGACTTAATTACAAAAAGTGAAACGCATATATTATATAGAGTCATTACAAACAGAGTGATCTATTTCAAGTGTTTATTTCTGTTAATGTTGATGATTACTTTGGTCTTGATAAAACACAGTGGACCTACACCAGCAGATGACATAGCTCCCCAAACCATCACTGATTGTGGAATCTTCACACTAGACCTCAGGCAGCTTGGATTGTGGCCTCTCCACTCTTCCTCCAGACTTTGGGACCTTGATTTCCAAATGAAATGCAAAACTTACTTTCATCTGAAAGCAACACCTTGGACCACTGAGCAACAGTCCAGGTCTTTTTCTCTTTGGTCCAGGTAAGACGCTTATGGCATTTTTGAATGCCCTTTTCTTAACAATCCTTTCAAGGCTGCGGTTATCCCGGTTGCTGGTGAACCTTTTTCTACCACACTTTTTCCTTCCACTCAACTTTCCATTAATATGCTTGGATACAGCACTCAGTGAATAGCCAGCTTCTTTAGCAATGACCTTTTGTGGCTTATCCTCCTTGTGGAGTGTGTCAATGACTGCCTTCTGGACATCTGTCAATTCAGCAGTCTTCCCAATGATTGTGGAGCCTACTGAAACAGACTAAGGGAGCTTTTTAAATGCGTAGGAAGCCTTTGCAGGTGTTTTTTGTTAATTATTCTAATTTACTGAGATAATGACTTTTGTGTTTTCATTGGCTGCAAGCCATAATCATCAACATTAACAGAAATAAACACTTGAAATAGATCACTCTGTTTGTAAAGACTCTATATAATATATGAGTTTCACTTTTTGTATTGAAGAACTGAAAAAAATTAACTTTTTGATGATATTCTAATTTTGTGAGAAGCACCTGTATTATGCACTGGTAACACTTGGGACAATATCCTCATGTCATCTATTATGGAGATTTAGAACATGTGATTTCTCTGGATTTAAACTCTCCATTTAAGATATTTTGGATATTTTTCTCACATTTATGTTTATTTCCCTGTTAATTATCCTAGTTATTAGCTTATCTTCTGAATATTTATTCTGAATAAATATTTCCCACGTATAGGATAAACTGTGTTTGACCTAAGGGGCTATTTCCATGAGTATACTGGATAATGAATTTTTAGTATACTGTGATTTACAGGAAGAGTTTATTCTCCGTATAAGACACATGTATGTGTAAGTACATGTCCTATGTGATTGTTCCTGTACTTGACACCAATTGGTCACATATGGTTTTTCTTTGTAGCGGCACTAGCACTTTAGGACAACATTTTTGATCCCTCTCCTTGACAGGACACAACAGGGAAAGTAGGATCAGCTGCCATTTGCCCAGGTCTAGGGTGCCAACCTCCACTGCAAGGCATGAGAAAGATTGAGAGACTAAACAGGTATAAAACTATGTCCCCATATGTTTATTTATATTATTGGTGTTTGTCTTGTATATTTATTTGCATTTTTAAAAATACAAATTAAAGGTTATATTTTAATATCTTTTCAAAAGTACAGTGATTCCAACCTTGGTAGAAGAAGTTATATTAAGGCTTCAGGTAATTGAATATTACTGCCAATCATTCACAGCAGCAGTAACAAATTAAAAACCATATAAAGGGGTTATATAATCTGTTTTAAGTATTTTGCTTTCTCTGCTCATATAAAGGTAAAATGTGATTTAAAACTTTTGGCCTTTACATTCATTTTTGAGTCTAAGGATTTCATTATCAAATAGCTGAGGATCTGTGAAATAGTAGTAGTTCAAAGCAATCTATTATCTCAATTATCTCAGCAGCCTCCTAGCTTTGAATTAAATTAGGCCTAAAAATAGAGAATATCCAAAAATGGTGTTCCTCTCCAGCTGCCACTTTAGATGGCAAATATTAAAACACAGCTTTCTATCACAAATCACATGAAAAAAAATCATTTTCACTATGTGCACAAAGTATGTTAGGGAAAGCAGGCATTACAGATTAGAGAGGACATTTCACCACTCTGAGCATGTTAAACTGGTCACATGGAATAGTGGCTACATAGCTGATTAAAATGTTTTTATTTTTTTTTATTTTCTTATCTCTGTTGCAAAGACATTAGCTTGCAAAATTTAGGTTATAATTTATGTTACACCAAAGAACACGCTGCCCCAAAAGCTTTGAGCTTGTTACTTAGAGTGAGACATATAAAGACAGTCTAATCTCACTGTAAGGCCGGGGTCCCACTAGCGTATGGCATACAATGCAAGAGCATCGGATGCGATATGCGAATGACACTTGGCTCCCGCTCTGCTGCGAGCGGGAGCCAAGAGTCAGTGCTCTGGGCTGCGATCCTCTCACAGAGATAGGATCGCAGCACAGCTGCTGAGAGAACGGAGAAAGTAATTTCTCCATCTCCTCTGTTGCTTGCGTCGGCGGGAATCGCACTACACTGGAGTGATATCCGAGTGCAGTGCGATGTTTCACATGCATCCATAGGCTTAGGCTTATATGGATGAGTGCGATCTGAATCCAGCATGCAATCGCAGCATGCTGAGATTATTGTTCAGTCCGATTGCAATCCGATCGAAACTGGAAAAAATAACACTACTGAGCACACCATCATAGGATTAAATTGGTACGAATGCAATCCGATTTTTTATCGGATTGCATTTGTCCAATTTAATTGCAAGTGAGAGCGAGCCCTAAAGCTGTCTGTGAGCACAAAGTGTTGAGAGTAGAGCAGCGATGAGTGTGGTTACATAGGTCTTTTAGCTTTGATCTCATAGCAGTCAATGTGTGAGGAGAGACAGTACAGCACAGCTTAGTCTTATAACAAATACCTCTGCAGCTGCAGCTCTCCTCTCACAGTACTGTCAACTCAGCGGTACTCCCCTCTCACCCCACTGACTTGCGTGAAATAAAAACTGAAAGGTTTTAGTAATCTCTGCTTTTATCCAGATACCTTATAATCAAACACAACTTTTCTGTGAGATCATTGAGGTAATCAGCCTGTCATTATATGTCTTGTACCAGAGAAAGCTTGTTCTATGCTATTGTGGAGGTGTGTTTTTTCCCCCAGTATGTTGCTGCATGCTTATGATTGGCCAATGTCATGGCCAATCATAAGCATGATCAATGCAAATCAAAATTAATATCCCATGGAGGTCTGGATTTGGAATGATACTCAAAATCAAAGTGGAAAATCAAATTACAGGCTGATCCAACTTCATTGGAAATGCCTCAAAACAGTGAAATGATGCTCAGTAGTGTGTGTGGCCTTCATGTGCCTCTATGACCTCTCTACAACACCTGATCATGCTCCTGATGAGGCGGCGGATGTTTTCCTGAGGGATCTCCTCCCAGACCTGGATTAAAGCATTAGTCAACTGCTGGACAGTCTGTGGTGCAACGTGGCATTAGTGGATGGAACGAGACATGATGTCCCAGATGTTCTCGATTGGATTCAGGTCTGAAGAACAGGCAGGCCAGTCCAAAGCATCAATGCCTTCATCATGCTGGAACTGCTGACACACTTCAGCCACATGAGGCCTAGCATTGTCATGCATCAGAAGGAACCCAGGGCCCATTGCACCTGCATATGGTCTCACAATGGGTTTAAGAATCTCATCCTGGTACCTAATGACAGTCAGGGTACCTCTGGCTAGCACATAGAGGATTGTGTGGTCCTCCAAAGAAATGCCTCCCCACACCATTACTGACCCACTGCCAAACTGGTCATGCTAGAGTATGTTGCAGGCAGCAGAACATTTTCCATGGCATCTCCAGACACTGTCAAGTCTGTCACATGTGCTCAGTGTGAACCTGCTCTCATTCGTGAAGAGCATAGGGTTGCCAATGTCGAATCTGCCAATCTTGGTGTTCTCTGGCAAATGCCAGTCGCCCTGTACGGTGTTGGGTTGTAAGCCCAACACCCAAATCTGAACGTTTGGCCCTCATACCACCCTCATGGAGTCTGTTTATGACAGTTTGAGCAGACACATGGATGCTAGTGGCCTGCTGGAGGTCATTTTACAGGGCTCTGGTACTGCTCCTCCTGTTCCTCCTTTCACAAAGGAGGAGGTAGCAGTCCTGCCGCTTGGTTGTTGCCCTCCTATGGCCCCCTCCACATCTCCTGGTGTACTGGCCTGTCTCCTGGTATCTGCTCCATGCTCTAGACACTGTGCTGACAGACACAGGTTCCCTTCTTGCCATAGCTCATATTGATGTGCCATCCTGGATGAACTGCACTACCTGAGCAACAGCTGTACTGTAGATAACACCTCATGCTACTGTACGTCTAGGGATGAAAGCAATGCAAAGTGCAAAAGTGACCAAAACAACAGCCAAAAAGGATGAGAACAGAGAAATTGTCTGTGGTCTCCACCTGCAGAACCATTCCTTTATAGGGGTTGTCTTGCCAATTGCGTATCATTTCTACCGGTTGTCTGTTCCATTTGCACAACAGTAGGAGAAATTGATTCACAATCAGTGTTGCTTCATAACTGGACAGGTTGATTTCACAGAAGTATGATTGACTTAGAGTTACATTGTGTTGTTTAAGTATTCCTTTTATTTTTTGAGCAGTGTACATACAGTCATGGCCAAAAGTGTTGGCACCTTTGAAATTGTTCCAGAAAACGGCCAGGGAGATTAGCTACAGTGCCATGGGATGTAAATTTCTTGATTACGTTGCACACCATGGACAAAGAAACATCAAGATTTCTACAGATGGACTTGTAACCTTGAGGTTGTTGATATTGATCAACAATTTTGGTTCTCAAGTCCTCAGACAGTTCTCTTCTTTTTCTGTTCTTCATGCTTAGTTTGGCACACACAGCCACACAATGCAAAGGTTAAGTCAACTTCTCCCCTTTTTATCCTGTTTCATGTGTGATTTTCATATTGGCCACATCTGTTAACCACTTTACAGCCTGGGGCGTATTAGTATGCACCAGACTGTCAACCCCTGTTCAGCGCGGGCTCCAGCACTGAGCCCACACTGAACCGGGCACATGTCAGCTGATTCTTACAGCTGACATGTGCCCGCAACAGCCGCAGATGGAATCGCGATCCATCTGCAGCTGTTAACATGTTAAATGCCGCTCTCAATCTCTGACAGCTGCATTTAACATCGCCGCGCCGGAAGCGCGCCACTAACCCCGCCCATCGGTGACCCCGTAACGTGATCGCGGGTCACCTATGCGTGGACATGACAACCCTGGATCTGCAGGAGACTCTAGTGGTTGTCATGTAATGATCGCTATGAGCACCACCTAGTGGTCGGCTTCCATAGCACAGGAGCATTTCTGCTACATAGAGGTGATCTGCTGATCAGACAAGTGGTGCTCCTAGTCTCCTATGGAGACTATAGAAGCAAGCAAAAAATGAAAAAAAAAAAAAAGGTTTTTAAAAATAAAAAAATATAAAAGTTTAAATCACTCCCCTTTCGACCCATTCAAAACAAAATAATAACCCCCCCCCACATACACATATTTGGTATCGCGGTGTTCAAAATCACCGATCTATCAATATAAAAAAATAATTAATCTGATCGGTAAACGGCGTAACGAGAACAAAATTCTAAACGCTAGAATTACGTTTTTTGGTCGCCACAACATTGCAATAAAATGCAATAATGGACAATCAAGACATCGGATCTACCCCAAAATGGTATCAATAAAAATTTCAGCTTGGCGCGCAAAAAATAAGCCCTCAACCGGCCCCAGATCCCGAAAAATGGAGACGCTATGGGTCTTGGAAAATGGCGCCTTTTTTTTTTTAGCAAACTTTGGAATTTTTTTTCACCACTTAAATAAAAAAGAACCTATACATGTTTGGTGTCTACGAACTCGTAATGACCTGGAGAATTCTAATAGCAGGTCAGTTTTAGCATTAAGTGAAGGTGGTAAAAAAAATAAAAAAAAATATCTGTGGTATTGCACTTTTGTTTGCAATTTCACAGCACTTGGAATTTTTTTCCCGTTTTCCAGTACATGATATGGCTAAACCAGTAATGTCGTTCAAAAGTACAACTCATCCCGCAAAAAATAAGCCCTCACACGGCCATATTGACCAAAAAATAAAAACGCTATGGTTCTGGGAACAAGGGGAGCAAAAAACGAAAATGCAAAAACGGAAAATCCCAGGGTTGCAAAGAGGTTAATTGCCACAGGTGAGTTTGAACAAGCATTACATGCTTGAAACAAAGTTGTTTACCCACAATTTTGGAAAGGTGGCAGCAATTTTGTTCGGCTATTTTTTGCTGTTTTGTGTAAATGTATGTCCAATTTGCCTTTTTTCCTTAGTTTTTTTTTGTGTTCTAATACACACAAAGGAAATAAACATGTGTATAACAAAACATGGGTAATTGCAATAATTTTCTGGGAGAAATACTTAATTTTTTGGAACAAATTCAAGGGTATCAAGACTTTCGGGTCATGACTGTATATATATATATTTATCTATAAATAGGCCCCCCACACCTTCAGTATTATGTTAATACACAGGTGCACAAACACGCGATGTGGCCAATATACTAACATGTACACATGTAACATGTACACAAACAATGCGTCAGCAATACATGAACTCCAATATTGCTGCCAAATTTTAAAAATGCAAAGATTAGATAGCTTTGTTTATAAAAAAGTGCAAAAGCCATCCAACCACGTTAAGGGGACCTTTTAATATGGATGGTACCTAGCCACTATGTGTCTTACCTCTCTATGTGCCAAAACAGCCTCATGTGAAGAGGGAGTAAATAGGAAACCAAGCATAGCTTGCAATTAAAACCTTATGTTGGAAAGATGAGCTGATAAGGGTGTTGTATATATAAATTCCAGTGTTTGTGTGTGCATATACAGTTAGGTCCAGAAATATTCGGACAGTGACCGAATCTTCGTAACTTAGGCACTGCAATCCATTTTTTATTTAAAATTTAACAATTGAGATGGAACTGATGTGTAGACTTTTAGGTTTAATTAAAGGAGCTGAACAATAATATTCAGTGAAACGTTAGGAATTGCAACCATTTTTCTACAAAGATTCCTCATTCCAGGGGCTCAAAAAGTAATAAATATGGATGAGCGAACGTGATCAATAATACTTGGACATCACTCGAGTATCTGGGTGCTCGGATGTGCTCGGCACTCAACGAGCATTGGCTTGCGCTCGGTTTTGAAGCTAGAATCCCTGCACCGCATGTTTGGCACCTGTTACACAGCCAATAAACATGCAGGGATTGCCTGCCAGTCACTGTAATGCCCGCATTATGTCATCAGAGGTTATAAAAGGACCTGCGCTGCCATTCTCAGCACATTGACGCCATTGCTCAGCTCAGTGACAGTTGTGATTGGCGGAAGAGAGTAGTTGTCCAGGTCTGTGTGTGCACAGTTTCACGATTCAGAGTCCTCTAGTGGTGATACTGGTACGGACGCTGAACTGATACTAACAGTCATTCGAAGGGCTAATCCTGTGCTTTGCTGTTTGTATCAGATACATTCTGCATTTAGCCTAGGGATAGCTGCAGGAGCAGGGAGAGGGGCTGAATATTGCCCTCTTGTCAGGGCTTAGGGCTTTGCAGTCCATTGCTAAATATATAGCTGCTGCAGGTGACCAAGTTCTTTTTTTTTTGGAGGGGAGAAATTTACTATATTTTCATCCATACAGTTTAATTTTCTTAGTGTTTCATTTCGTTGGTATCTAAAACTCGAAAAAAATGTTTACAATTTTTTTCTTGATTGAATTAGTCAACCATAGAGTTTAACGTGCTTAGTGTTACATTACGTTGGTATATAAAACTCCAAAAAAAGTACTTTTTTTTTTCTGGATTGAATTTGTCATCCATACAGTTTTACATGCATTGTGTTACATTATGATGGTATATTAAACTAAAAAAAAAGTTAAAACATTTTTCTGGATTGAATAAGTCATTCTTACAGTTTTACGTGCTTTGTGGTACATTACGGTGGTATTAAACTCCAAAAAAACGCTTTGTGTGCTGCGGGTGACCAATATTATTTTTTTATTAAAAATAAACTTGGTTTCCAGAGACCTAGCAATTAGAAAATGCATAAGTAGTGTGGTAAGGGATGGGGAAGTGGAAGTGCTGATGATGGTGCATGCAGACGCTGAGGACATGGGGCAGTTGCGACTACGCTTATTGCTGGAGTACAAGAAACATGCCCATCCACGACACATAGCTTCCTGTCCCACTTTGCACGGAGGCACGGGACACCACTTGTGAAACATCAGTGCAAACAGGTGATCGGTTGGATAGCAGATAATGCTTCCAGCATACTTGCCACCATTACCCAGTCTTCCACACGGTCCAGTTTCACCAGCTAACATCTGGATCACTTAATCCTCACTCTGATCCTCCTTTTTTCTACCATGTTAAGTCCCAGGAGACCAGTGATCCCACAATAGGACACTCCAAGGAGTTCTTTACAACATAATTTTTTGAATGTGGTCTCTCACCCTGCATGTTCCAAGAGGAACAGGAGGAGATGCTGTTTAGTGATACACAAAATTTAGAGCAGCCACCGTCACAAGAAGATGACGGTGGGGAACCACAAATTTTGTCTAAGGAGGTAGATGATGATGAGGCACAGTTGTCGATAAGTCAGGTTGTTAAGTCACCAAGTCAGGAGAACAAGGGTGCAGCGATGGAAGACGAGGTGGTGGATGACAAAGTCACCGACCCAAACTGGGAAGCTGGCATGCAGAGCGAGGCCAGCAGCTCTGGGAGGGAGGGATCAGCAGTACCGAAATGGTCAGGAAGAGGCAGTGGGGAGACCAGAGGGAGAAGGCGGGCAACTCTTTGGCAGAACACCGACACAGAGTTACAGGTGCATCTTACTAAATTAGAATATCATCAAAAAGTTAATTTATTTCAGTTCTTCAATGCAAAAAGTGAAACTCATATATTATATTGAGTCATTACTTACAGAGTGATCAATTTCAAGTGTTTGTTACTGTTAATGTTGATGATTATGGCTTACAGTCAATGAAAACACAAAAGTCATTATCTCAGTAAATTAGAATACTTTATAACAACAGCTTGAAAAATGTTTTTAAAATCCGAAATGTTGGCCTACTGAAATGTATGTTCAGTAAATGCACTCAATACTTGGTCGGGGCTCCTTTTGCATCAATTACTGCATCAATGCGGCGTGGCATGGAGACGATCAGCCTGTGGTACTGCTAAGGTGTTATGGAAGCCCACGTTGCTTTGATAGCAGCCTTCAGCTCGTCTGCATTGTTGGGTCTGGTGTCTCTCATCTTCCTCTTGACAATACCCCATAGATTCTCTATGGGGTTAAGGTCAGGCGAGTTTGCTGGCCAATCAAACACACTGATAATGTTGTTTTTAAACCAGGTATTGGTACTTTTGGTAGCGTGGACAGGTGCCAAGTCCTGCTGGAGAATGAAATTTCCATCTCCAAAATGCTTGTCGGCACAGGGAAGCATGAAGTGCTCTAAAATTTCCTGGTAGACGGCTGCGTTGACTTTGGTCTTGATAAAACACAGTGGATCTACACCAGCAGATGACATGGCTCTCCAAACCATCACTGATTGTGGAAACTTCACACTAGATCTCAATCAGCTTGGATTGTGTGCCTTTCCACTCTTCCTCCAGACTCTGGGACCTTGATTTCCAAATGAAAATTGGAACTCTGGGACCTTGTGGAGTGTGTCAATGACTGCCTTCTGGACATCTTTCAAGTCAGCAGTCTTCCCCATGATTGTGGAGCTTACTGAAACAGACTAAAGGACTTTTTTAAATGCTTAGGAAACCTTTGCAGTTGTTTTTGTTAATTATTTTAATTTACTGAGAAAATAACTTTTGTGTTTTCATTGACTGTAGGCCATAATCATCAACATTAACAGAAATAAACACTTGAAATAGATCACTCTGTGTGTAATGACTCTACATAATATATGAGTTTCACTTTTTGTATTGAAGAACTGAAATAAATTAACTTTTTGATGATATTCTAATTTAGTGAGATGCACGTGTAGGTGTTCCCAAATCAGGGACTTTTTTAAAGAGAGTTTTCAGACAAATAAAATGGTCATTTGCAATTTGTGCCACGCCAAAATCAGCAGGGGCCTGACCTAACCATCACTAGCATGATCAGACATGATCAGACATATGTCATCTAAGCACCTGACTCGGTGGGTCGAATGCCTGGATCCACGATTGGTGCCAGCGGGTGATACCACTGTCTCGTCCCCTGCCTCTTCCCTGTGCTAGGTGCTTCCCAATCCCCTGTCCATGACACTGCCACAGGTGCCTCCCGCCTTGTGCATTCTGAGGCATCGTCATTAGACACTTCCAAAAACTTGTCCCAGTACAGCATTCGGCTGTCCCTACTCTCGGCATTGGAATGAAAAAGAAAGTTCCCAGCCACCCACCCACAAGCTCCGTCCTTAAAGTGGAGTAAAAGTATAACACCATTGTTCTCAGCAGCGATCTGGTAGGGGTCTTCCCCATGCTGTTCTCCTTCCATTCAGCACTTTTTCTATCCATTTCAACATTTTCACTGCCCCACAGACCTCCTTGTAGGGTCTGACGGAAAAATGCTTGAATTTCCCATTGACTCCCATTATACTTGTTACTCAAAATGAGCATCCTAGATTTAGGAATTGCTTGGTTCGAGTAATGAGCATTCGAGCATTTTAGTGCTCACTCATCCCTAGTAATAAACTTTACCATAAAAAAATGTTCATTTTTAATACATTGTAGATAATACTTTGCAGGCAATGACTGCCTGAAGTCTAGAAGCCATGGACAAAACATTGGGTTTCCTCCTTTGTGATGCCTTGACAGGCCTTTACTGCAACTGACTTCAGTTGTTACTTATTTGTGGGTCTTACTGCATTAAGCTGTGTTTTAAGCATGTAAAATGCATGCTTGATGGGGTTGAGATCTGGTGATTGATTTGGTCATTGCAGAATATTCCACTTCTTTACCTTAAAAAACTCCTGTGCTGCTTTCACAGTATATTTTGGGTCATTGTCCTTATGAAGCTATATGTGAAACGCATGTTGGGATACTGGGCAGTGTGGTTTATCATCATGGCACCTGGTCTGTATTGATTTATGTTTTGGTTAACTCTTTATTGCCCTGGATAACTAAGGCTACTTATTGTAATTAAGGGGTATTGATGTAGTTATGGTGTGCCTGTTTATGTCGATAGCATTGAGAATACCTTTATTATGATAGTGGATATCAACAGATGCTGTATGTAATATAATATCTTTTTGCTTGCTGTTTCTAATATATACTGGATCTATATGTAAACCTTTTCGAACTGGCTTGTAGTTGCATACTACTTATTTGTATACTCTTATATAATTGCCATTTATACTATACTAGTATGATACTTCTGCCATTGATTTAAAGTCTTTATATAACCACAATGTCCCATTTGTTTTTTAATAGAGTTTTTTAGGGGTTTTGTGTAGGGCTTTTCATCTGTTTTTTTGTGTGTTATAATAAAGAATTAATTATTTTTGAAACAATTTTGAATTACTGGTTACCGTATTTTTCGGACTATAAGACACACCGGACCATAAGACGCACCTAGGTTTTAGAGGAAGAAAATAGAAAAAAAAATTGAAGCAAAATATGTGTTCTCGATGCACTGTTAAGGGGGAGGGGGTCTTCTGCTGACTCTGGCATAGGGGTAATGTCCCCCAATTCTGACAATATCCCCCATTCTGGTATATATGCCCCCCTTTTCTATTATACGTGGCCCCCATTCCCATCCTGGTATGCATGGCACCCCTCCATCCTGGTATGCATGGAACCCCTCCATCCTGGTATGCATGGCACCCCTCATCCATATCCTGGTATGCATGGCACCCTTCATCCCTATCCTGGTATGCATGGCTCCCCTCATCCCTGTCCTGGTATGCATGGCACCCCTCATCCCAGTCCTGGTATGCATGGCACCCCTCATCCCTATCCCTGTATGTCCCTATCCTGATATGAATGGCACCCCTAATCCCTATCCTGGTATGCATGGCACCCCTAATCCCTATCCTGGTATGCATGACATCCCTCATCCTTATCCTGGTATACATGGCCCCCTCATCCTTATCCTGGTATACATGGTCCCTCATCCTTATCCTGGTATGCATGGCACCCTCATCCTTTTCCTGGTATGCATGGCCCCCTCATCCTTATCCTGGTATGTATGGCCCCCTCATCCGTATACTGGTATGTATGATCCCCCTCATCCTTATCCTGGTATGCATGGCACCCCTCATCCTTATCCTGGTGTGCGTGGCCCCCTCATCTGTATACTGGTATGTATGATCCCCCTCATCCTTATCCTGGTATACATGGCCCCCTCATCCTTATCCTGGTATGTATGGACCCTCATCCTTATCCAGGTATGTATGGCACCTCATCCCTATCCTAGTATGCATGGCCCCCTCATCCTTATCCTGGTATGCATGGCCCCCTCATCCTTATCCTGGTATGCATAGCCCCCTCATCCTTATCCTGGTATGTATGGCCCCCTCATCTTTATCCTGTTATGTATGCCCCCCTCATCCTTATCCTGGTATGCATGGTCCCCCTAATCCTCATCACGCTGCACATAAAAAGTAAACAATCCTACTCACCTTTCTTCTCTCCTCCAGCGCTGTGTCCTGTCTGCCCGCACTGACCTCACCATGTGAGCCACGCATGGCGTCACTGCCATGCATAGCTCACAAGGAGAGATCAGCTGCCGGAAGTCACTGCTCCCCACGCCGGGACTGTGTGCGCAGGGAGCAGTGACTTTGGCTCCTGCTGCTGCCGGGTGATCATGTGTGCCCGCTATTAAAGGGCATGAATATTCACCCCCTCCCCACGCCCATGAGCATGGAGAGAGGTTGAGTATTTATGCGCTTTAACAGCGGGCACAGGCGATTCCGGCAGCAGCAGGAACCGCGCTGCGGATATGCTGTGTGCTGCTATTAAGGAGCATGAATATTCAGTGCTCCCCACGCCCACGCCCATGGGCGTCGGGAGCAGTGAATATTCATTTTCTTTAGTAGCGGGGACAGTGTAGGCTGCATCAGTTGGCTGCTGCCTCCTGTGCCCCGCTCCTCCGCTGCTACCGCTCCCCCCACACCCCACACAGCATATATATATACCCCCGAACTTTCGGACCTAAAGACACCCCCCCCATTTTCCTCCAAAATTTTGGAGGGAAAAGGTGCGTCTTATAGTCCGAAAAATACGGTATGTATTTCTTATATTTATAGTGGAGGTAATGGTCTGAATATGATATGCTATATGGTTCCTCCATAATCTAAAAACTGTAATTTAAATGAAAATGGGTCTATATATTCTAATTTTTGTATTAATGACTGCCTGAAGTCTGGAAGCCATGGACAAAATACTGGATTTCCTCTTTTGTGATGCCTTGCTGGCCTTTACTGCAGCTGACTTCAGTTGTTGCTTGTTTGTGGGTATAGTTTTTCTGATTCGCTATGTCTTTTTTCTCATGTGCAGGCATTGCAGGACCTTAGGTATCCAAGGTTATGACCACTGATATGGTGAAAGTTAGTTAGCTAGTTGCTGGTGGTCGTAACCATGGATACTTAAGGTCCTGCAATGCCTGCACATGGGGAAAGAGACATAGCGAATCAGAAAAACTATACTACAGTTTTAATTGGAGGTATTTGCTAATATTATTATTATTACACCTACTACATATTGGGATAGGATCTTGGAGATGGGAATACCCCTTCAAGTTGTGTTTAAAGCATGTGAAATGCATGCTCGATGGGGTTGAGATCTGGTGATTGATTTGGTCATTGCAGAATATTCCACTTCTTTGCCTTAAAAAACTCCTGTGTTGGTTTCGCACTATATTTTGGGTCATTGTTAGTGATGAGTGAGCACTTAAATGCTCGGGTACTCGTTACTCAGGTCGAGCAAATCGTAATGCTTGGGTGCTCGACCTTAGTAACGACTATAATGGAAGTCAATGGGAAACTCAAGCATTTCTCCAGCGGCTGCCCCCGGAGGTTTGGAAGGGGTCTAAAAATTGACCAAATCGATGGAAACAGCACTGAAATGACATAGGAACAGCATGGGGAAGACTCCTGGTAGCATCTCTGAATCCCAGGTCGCTGCTGTGAACTATGTTGTCAGAGTATTACACCACTTTTACGGACTGATAATAAAACACACAAAATGAAAAAATGGATTTTACTGGTAAGAATGTTAAGAAATATTCTTTCCAGGATAATAACTTGTATATAAAGAAAAATAAAAAAGAGAAAAAAATGTCCTCCACACATTGGGCTATGTTCACACATAGTGTTTTTGCTGCATTTTTGCATGTTCGCATTGCTTTCAATGGTGAAAAAAACATTCACCAGTAAATGTAATTTTAACATTTTACTACCTTAACTGGCCATGTGGTGTGAGACATGATCAGACACATCCTGTTTAATTTAGGAAGGAAGGACTCTGAAAGTCACAAAGCTTACTTTTACAGGGCCATCATGCGACCCTCACTATTTGTAGAGGGCCATCAGGTGGCCCTCATTAATGTTAGATGGCCAGCAGGTGGCTCTCACTAATGTCAGAGGGCCATCCGGTGTCCCTCACTAAAATTCTAGAGGTCTAGCAGCTGGCGCTCACTCAAAATTTTTAGAGGGCCAGCAGCCAGCCCTCACTAAGCATTTTCGGAGGGCCAGCTGCCGGCTGTGCTTTGCATAGCTATATATTGCTACTGCAAAATAATTTATCCATCTGAGGTGGTCAAATTTCTTTTTTTGCATTAATAGTATTAATACTGTAAAGTTTAAAAGTTGGATGGCTGGCAGGCGGCCCTTACAATTTATAACGTGCCAGCAGGCGGCCCTACTATTTTTAGAGTGCCAGCAGGCTTCTTGTGGACTGATGAGACCAAGATAGAGCTTTTTGATAAAGCACGTCATACAACTGTTTACTGTAAATTGAATGAGGCCTACAAATAAAAGAACACAGCACTTACAGTCAAATATGATAAAGGTTCAAAGATATTTAGGGGTTGTTTTGCTGCCTCTGGCACTGGGTTCCTTGACTGAGTGCAAGGCATTATGAAATGTGAAGATTTCCAAAGGATTTTGGGTCGCAATGTAGTGCCGAGTGTCAGGAAGCTGGGTTTGCGTCCTAGGTCATGGGTCTTACAGCAGGACAATGACCCCAAACATACTTCAAGAAGCACCCAGAAATGGATAGAAACAAAGAGCTGGAGAGCTCTGAAGTGGTAATTACAGCTCCAGTAGCGTCAAGTCTCCCACCACTACTTCTTACAGATGCTGAAGAGAAATTGCGAATGACACATTAAATCAGTAAATTTTGTTAACTTTGATGAAAATCTGTCAACTTCAATGAATTTCTTTCAACTTTGAAAAATTTCTGTCAACTTTGATGAATTCCTGTCAATTTTGATGAATTTCTGAGGACAAATCACTGTAAAAATTATGAATCCGTCAATGAGTGTATGGAAAAAATTAATCAAGTTATGGACTGTGGAAGAGATGTATGTGACCAGAATGAAAACGCATCTCCAGAAGATGATGCCACTTAGCATCTATCCTAATACTAAATGCAGCTAACAGCGGTATTAATAGGGAGTAGAATCAAATTTTTTTTTCTTTTTTTTTTTTGGTTACAGCAGCACGTACTATAAGGCAATAATCCCTGACTAGATGCCTGTAATATGCTATCCCTAGTGTTATAGCTCACCTGTACACGAACTACAGATAAGAGAGGTAATATTGTAGAATATAAAATAGATTTTAACCAGCCCCGAAGAGTTTTTTTTGTATGTGGCAGCACTAAACTGAAGGAACGCAAGCAACCCTGCCTTGATGATTCTCAGTGTGCAGAGTACATTAACAAATACAAATCTGTCAATGAGTTTTTGAAAAAAGCAAGTTATAGACAGTGAAAGAGATGTATGCGACGATAATGAACACTCATTTTCAGCAGATGATAACTAGCGCCTATTCCTATTCTAAATGCAGCTAACAGAGGTATTAATAGGGAATAGAATAATTTTTTTTTTTAGTTGCAGCAGCACGGACTATAAGGCAATGATTCTTGACTAGATGCTTGCAATATGCTATCCCTTGTACACGAATTGCAGATAAGAGAAGTAACATTGTAGAATATAGATTCAATTTGAAACTGCCTCATAAATTTTTTTTTCTGATTATTAAGGAGTGGGTCGCCTAGATTGGTAATGCGTATGCACTAAGTGCTAGGGCTGCCAAAAATTAGTAGGCACTAGAGATGAGCGTTGTTCTACTCGAACTGTTCGCCAATCTCAAATTCGAGCTGTTTTGGGCGGTGTTCGAGCCGTTCGGCGAACACGAACAATTTGAGAAAAATTCGGCTGTTCGAGGTTATGTTCGATAACTGTTCGTGCACCAAAATCATAACTGGATTTTTTCTCAGTAATGATGAAAATTAATGTCAATACGCAGTTTGAGTGTACAGCGGGGTGGGGGGAGGGGCAGGGGATGGATCTCTGCAGGAACAATGAAGATCTCCATTTTTTTTTCTCTTTACCGCATTTGCAGTGGGGAGGTGCAATCTGTCAGCCTATCAGCAGCGCACACACGGAGCGAAGTGCTTTTTTTCACACAAGCAAGGGCATGTGTCATTGGCAGTGTATGTCACATGTCCTTGCCCTATAAGACCAAGCCATTTTCCCCGTCGCCACCATTTTCTCACTGCTGCAGCTGCGTGTTAGACGGCACCGCTGTTGCTGTGTGCGCTATACCTTGTTAATTTCAAGCCAATTTTCGCACAAATATACAGATAGCTTGGGAGTAGGGAATAGTTGTGATTGCAGTCCTTATAAGGACTAGCTTACAGCATTTCCTACGACTTTTATCAGGGAGGTCTGTGCTCTTAAATAGATAGGTTGTGGGAGTAAAGACTAATTGTAATTGGAGTCCTTTTCAGGACTAGGTTACATCAGTTCCTATCAGTTTTTGCCAGGCAGGTCTGTGCCAGTGCTGTGCAAGTTTTTTTCACAGCATTTGGCTGAATCTAGCAAAGCTAATCCTTTTTGGCCTATTGCAGAGTGTGTTAGTCAGTGGAGTAGCCTATCTGTGTTGCAAGATATACCACCTGTGTATAGAATACCAATTTTTTTACTGCACCTAGTGAAGTAAAATCTTTTGGGCATAGCATCATTCTATTAGTCCATCTATACTGACCTCCATCAGGTTGCAAATTAAAACTAATTTTTATCTGCATCTACAGTACCTCTGAAAAAATATTTGGGCTTCTACCTGTGTGTGGGACTTGTTGTATTAGTCCATCTATACTGACCTCCATCAGGTTGCAAACTGAATATATTTTTTTCTGCATCTACCTCTGAAAAAATATTGGGCTTCTAGCTGTGTGTGGGACTTGTTGTATTAGTCCATCTATACTGACCTCCATCAGGTTGCAAACTGAATATATTTTTTTCTGCATCTACCTCTGAAAAAATATTGGGCTTCTAGCTGTGTGTGGGTCTTGTTCTATTAATCCATCTATACTGACCTCCATCAGGTTGCAAACTGAATATAATTTTTTTCTGCATCTAGCTCTGAAAAAATATTTGGCCTTCTAGTAGTGTGTCGGACTTTCTCTATTAGTCCATCTATACTGACCTCCATCAGGTTGCAAACTGAATATAATTTTTTTCTGCATCTAGCTCTGAAAAAATATTTGGCCTTCTAGTAGTGTGTCGGACTTTCTCTATTAGTCCATCTATACTGACCTCCATCAGGTTGCAAATTAAAACTAATTTTTATCTGCATCTACAGTACCTCTGAAAAAATATTTGGGCTTCTAGCTGTGTGTGGGACTTGTTGTATTAGTCCATCTATACTGACCTCCATCAGGTTGCAAACTGAATATATTTTTTTCTGCATCTACCTCTGAAAAAATATTGGGCTTCTAGCTGTGTGTGGGACTTGTTGTATTAGTCCATCTATACTGACCTCCATCAGGTTGCAAACTGAATATATTTTTTTCTGCATCTACCTCTGAAAAAATATTGGGCTTCTAGCTGTGTGTGGGTCTTGTTCTATTAATCCATCTATACTGACCTCCATCAGGTTGCAAACTGAATATAATTTTTTTCTGCATCTAGCTCTGAAAAAATATTTGGCCTTCTAGTAGTGTGTCGGACTTTCTCTATTAGTCCATCTATACTGACCTCCATCAGGTTGCAAATTAAAACTAATTTTTATCTGCATCTACAGTACCTCTGAAAAAATATTTGGGCTTCTAGCTGTGTGTGGGACTTGTTGTATTAGTCCATCTATACTGACCTCCATCAGGTTGCAAACTGAATATATTTTTTTCCTGCATCTACCTCTGAAAAAATATTGGGCTTCTAGCTGTGTGTGGGTCTTGTCCTATTAATCCATCTATACTGACCTCCATCAGGTTGCAAATTCAAAATAATTTTTTTCTGCATCTAACCCAGCCAATAGTTTTGGCCTAATACCACAGTTTGGCCACTCAGCTCTGCTCGGTTACCATCCATTGTTTTTTTGTGCAAACAACTCCAGAGTTGTGAATTAGTTAACCACCAAAATGAGTGGAAAAAGGCCTGCTGCTGGTGGAAAGGGGAATAGGCGTGTTGGGAAGGGGAAAAAAGGTTGTGTCCGTGGGGTAGGTGTTAAAGCAACAGTAACATCTGCAGAAGAAAGACCATCTTCCAGCCAAACTAAAATGTCTACTTCTTTTAGCGGACAATGTGATAAGATCCCTTTCTTACGGCCACGCCAATCGCTACAAATTCCAGATGAGGCACAAAAACAGCAGGTGCTTCAACGGATATCAAGTGCTCCTTTAAGTGGGCTCTCCTCCACATCAACTTCAACATCATAAATACTCCAGTCCTCAAAGGTGTCACCCAAATCGCACTTGCTTCCTCACAGCTCCCAAATCTCCAGCTGCCCGTCTGAGTATGAGGTAGAACAGATGGTTGAGTCTGCAGAGCTGTTTACTCATACTATAGCCTGGGAATCAGAGGTCGACTCCAGCGCTTCTGTGAATCCAGACGAGGAAATGATCTGCACTGATGCCCAGAATCTTTATGAGTTGGATCCAGGACCAGACGCAGAAGGTTCTGACCATAATGTAGACCCTCATTCCCAAACTGTAACTCCTGTTGGTGGAGACAATGAGGAAGACGATGATAAGACTCAAATACCTGATTGGAGCGACAACTTTAGTTTTTTGTCAGGGCAGGAACAGGTTGGCTCTGAGGACGACGGGTGTGATAACGCACAGGGTGATGATGATGAGGTCGGAGATCCCACTTACTGTCAACCCACAGTCAGCCAAGAGATGAGGTCAGCAGAGGAGGTGGAGGAAGATGCTAGTGACGACGAGGTCAGGTTGCGCCTTCCTGGACAGAGACGTAGTACTGGAAGCACGTCAACAACTGCATCCTCAAACACAACTCTGCCTCTCACCACAAGTCGTGGTGGCTCTTCAGGTCGCATGGGTGCTAAGCCTTGCATAGCCTGGGCATTTTTTCAGATCGATAAAGATGACCCAACTCGTGTTATCTGTAACATTTGTCAGCAAAAGCTAAGTAGAGGCCAAAAAATACATAGTTTGAGTACTTCATGCATGAACCGGCACATGGACATGAAGCATAAGTTGCAGTGGGAAGCTCAGTGTGCTACAATGCGGCCTAGCCGGCCGGGCCAATCACCGTCTGCCATATCTTGTGCATCCGCGGCCTCTTCATCCTCTGTGACTGGGGGGACAGCAGTCACACCTGTTTTGGGGCGCAGACCTGCCACCTCTTTACCCGCAACAGCCAGCGTGATTGGCAGGTCATCATTTTCTTTGGAGGTGGTAACACCAGCTGGTGTTGAGCGCTGTCCGACATCGATAGCACCACCTTTGGATCAAGGCAACCTAACATGTCCGCCTGCATCTTCCTCACAGACCGGCAGTTTGCCGGGGACACCCTTATCAACCCCGTCTAAGCACAATAGCCAGCCCTCGGTCCCTCAGATGTGGACAAGTAAAAGACCATTTCCTCCTAGCCATGAGAAAGCTAAGAGGTTGAATTTCACCATCTGCAAGCTCTTGGCTACAGAAATGCTGCCTTTCCGCCTGGTGGACACAGAGGATTTTCGAGACCTTATGTCCGTCGCAGTGCCCCAGTACCAGATGCCCAGTCGGCACTACTTCTCAAAGAAAGGTGTGCCTGCGCTCCACCAGCATGTCGCACATAACATCACCGCTTCTTTGAGAAACTCTGTGTGTGACAGGGTGCATTTCACCACAGACACTTGGACGAGTAGGCATGGACAGGGGCGTTACATGTCGCTGACTGGGCACTGGGTAACTATGGTGACAGCAGGACAAGGGGCTGCTGTCCAAGTCTTGCCGTCCCCACGAGTTGTGCGTCAATCCTCTTTATGTCAAAGTTCCTCCACTGCTTCTGCCTCCTCAACCTCCTCTCGGTCTTCCACCTGCACCCAAAGCCTGTCTGGTCATGCCACAAGCTTTCTAACTGCGCAGAAGGGATCCTGCACACCTCCTTACTATGCTGGCAGTAGGGCTCAACGTCATCAGGCGGTTTTTACATTGAAATGTCTGGGAAATGTGAGTCACACAGCTGAGGAGTTGTGGTCAGCTCTGGAGAACCAATTTCATGAATGGTTGTCTCCACTGGACCTGAAACCAGGGAAGGCCGTGTGCGACAATGCTGCAAACCTGGGTGCGGCATTTCGCCGGGGCAATGTCACACACGTGCCTTGTATGGCTCACGTGTTGAACCTGGTTGTCCAGCAATTTTTACCCCACTATCCCAGACTAGATGGCCTTCTGCAGAGGGCACGGTCGCTGTGTGCTCACTTCCGCCGTTCGCATCCCGCAGCTCAGCGACTTACATCTCTACAGAAGTCGTTGGGCCTGCCACTTCACCGGCTAAAATGCGATGTGCCTACCCGGTGGAATTCAACTCTGCACATGTTGCAGCGACTGTGGCAGCACCGACAAGCCCTGGTGCAATACGTTCTGACGTATAGCCTGGGCCAACGAGATTCAGAGGTGGGGCAAATCACGCTGGAGGAGTGGTCTCAGATCAGGGACCTATGCACCCTTCTGCACAGTTTTGAAATGGCGACGAAGATGTTTAGTGCTGACGATGCCATTATCAGCATGACTATTCCGGTGATTTACATGCTGGAGCACATGTTAAACAGAATTCGGAGTCAGGTGGTGGCACAAGAGGAGGTGGAGGAAGTAGAGGAGGAGGAGTTGTATGCGGAAGGGCTAACATCTGCAAGGTCCAGACGGTCGGCAGCACCAAGGCGGCAGGCATGTGAGGGTGGGGGAGATGGTTTTACCAGGGCGCATGGTAGCAGCCAAACTAGTGAGGAAGGTGCAGGAGCCCAGGAAGAAGTGGAGGACGAACTGATGGAAGACTCATCAGATGAGGGAGACCTTGATCACATTTCTGTTGTGCGAGGTTGGGGGGAGAGGACAGAGGAAGGAAGCATGATTGTTACCTCGCCACCAACACAACAGGGACTTGGTGCTCCTGGATGCGCAACACACATGAGTGCCTTCTTGCTGCACTACCTGCAACATGACCCTCGAATTGTGAGAATTAGAAATAATCCTGACTACTGGGTTGCCACACTGTTAGATCCCCGGTACAAAAGTAAATTTGCAGAAATTATTCCTGCCATAGAAAGGGATGCACGCATGCAGGAGTATCAGCAGAGACTGTTGCAGAATCTTACATGTGCTTTTCCACAAAATACCAGTGGTGCACGTAGTGAATCTCACAGTTCCAACTTGCCAACCGTGGGACCGTCAAGTGTTCAGCACTCAAACCGTAACAGAACCACAGTATCTGCTGGTAACATCAATTTTGCGGAATCATTTCACCACTTTTTTAGCCCATCCTTTGCAAGGCCACAGGAGACAAGAAGTCTGACACATAGTCAACGCCTAGAGACGATGGTACAGGAGTATCTCCAAGTAAACATTGAAGCCACGACTGTGTCACTGGACCCTTGCTCTTTTTGGGCTTCCAATCTGGATAAATGGCCGGAGCTAGCCACTTACGCCTTGGAGATCTTGTCATGCCCCGCAGCCAGCGTTCTGTCTGAACGTGTGTTCAGCGCTGCTGGTGGTGTGCTGACAGATAAGCGCACGCGGCTCTCCACTGATAATGTAGACAGACTCACGTTCATAAAGATGAACAAATCATGGATCCGAAACGACTTTTCTACCCCTGTGTCATCCTGGGGAGAGTAAAAGCTTGATGATTGGTTAAAATCACCCTACCAACCGTTTTAAGCTTTCAAATTACTAATCATGTTTATCTGTATCTTGACTGGAAAATAATTTGGGCTTTGTAGCAGTGTGCAGCACTGATCCTATTAGGCCATCTATACTAAAGCTTCACCAGATTTAAAATTAAAAATAATTTTTAGCTGCATCTAGCCCGGAAAATAATTTTGGGGCTCCGAGATGCGCAAGGCACATAAGTGCCTTCTTGCTGCACTACCTACAGCATGACCCTCATATTGTCAGAATTCGAAGTAATCATGACTACTGGGTTGCCACACTCTTAGATCCCCCAAACTTTTCGATCAACCTTTTCATTTTAATAAAGACCAAAAAAATGGTCATTTTTGAAATTATAAGCATTAGCAGGTTGTTAGAAACTGAAATCAAACAGTTTTCAACTCAAAACTTTATTCTAGGTGATGTTACATTTTCACATAGGACCCCTTGTTCGAAAGGAGCTTCTGAACTCTCTCGTCCATTGAATTTGTCAGGTTTTGGATGGTTTCTGCTTCAATTGTTTTGCATGAGGACAGAATACCCTCCCAGAGCTGTTGCTTAGATGTGAACTGCCTCCCGCCATCATAGACACTCCTTTTAATGATGCTCCAAAGGTTCTGAATGGGGTAGAGGTCAGGGGAGCATGGGGGTCACACCATAAGTTTGTCCCCTTTTATGCCCATATCAGCCAGAGATGCAGATGTTTTATGTGCAGCATGAGATGGTGCATTATCATGCAGAAAAATGATCTTGCTGTGAAATACACGGTTCTTCTTCTTGAACCATGGCAGGAAGTGCTGTTTGAGAAAATCCACATACATTATGGAGTTCATCTTTAGCGCCTTCAGGGATCCTAAAGGGGCCGACAATCTCTCTCCCCATGATTCCAGCCCAAAACATTACTCCACCTCCTCCTTGTTGGCGCTGTAGCCGTGTTTGCGTGGGGTGTCCATCAACCAGCCATCCTCCACTCCATCCATCTGGACCATCGAGCGCTGCACGGCACTCATCCGTGAACAAAACAGTTTTGAAATCAGTCTTCATGTAATGTTTGGCCCACTGGAGCCGTTTCTGCTTGTGTGAAGTGGATAGAGGAGGTCGACAGGATGGCGCATGCACAGCTGCAAACCTCTGAAGGACCCTGCATCTTGTTGTTCGGGGGACGTTGAAGGCACAAGCAGCTTCAAAAACTTGTCTGCTGCTATGACAAGGCTTTTTTGCCGCTGCTCTTTCAACCTGACGTAATTGCCTGTAGGAAAGAGTCCTCAATTTGCCCTTATCAGCACGCACACGTGTGTACTGTGAATCAGCTACATACTTCTTGATTGCCAAGACACTTCATCCTGATCATCGCACAATGTTGATTGTAGTCATGCCTTGACCTAAACACTCCACAATTTGTTGCTTCTCAGCAGCCGACACATCCTTTTTCTTTCCCATTTTGGCAGAAATTGTAGGCTGCTTAATAATGTGAGAGAGCCTTCTTAAGTAGTCTTGCCTTTCATTGGACACACCTGCCAAACTAATTAGCACAGGTGTCTGCAATTGCTTACAGTGATATAAAGAGCCCTGACACACATCACCATCAATGAGTTTAACTGACAAACAAACAAATTCTTCCCTTATCACTCCTAAACACTTTTTGCATAATAATTTGGAACGCAGTGTACATGTGCTTTTCCACAAAACACCAGTGGTTCACGTAGTGAATCTTACAGTTCTAACTTGCCAACCGTGGTCTGTATGGAGTTGTTCAATAAAGGGCCCAAAATTAAGATAACATAGATGGGAGAAGTCTCTATGAATAGGAATTCCTAAGTATTTGATACCCTGTGAGGGCCAGGCAAAGGGAAAGTTGGACTGGATGGAATCCTATATGGATTTGGGGAGGGAGACATCGAGGGCCTCAGACTTCGCTGCATTGATTTTAAAATTTTACCATGTAACAAAGTGATCTATTTCAGCCATAACAGCATGGATGGATATATGTGATTGAGTGATATATACTAGGACATCATCAGCAAATAGAGAGCACTTGTACTCGGTGCCTCCCACCTCAATCCACCTAATATTGGGGTTATGGCGAATTGATGAGAGCAGGTGCTCCGTCACTAGGATGTATAAGAGAGGGGACAGAGGACATCACTGCCTTGTCCCATTGGTGATTGTGAAAGGTGATGAAAATGTTCTGACGCACCCCCTGGGCCTTGGGACACCCGGAGCCGGACCCTTTTTGGTGGATGCTGGTGGTTGTAGTCTTCGTGGCGGCGACCCGGTTCCGTGGCTCAGGGCGGTCAAACCAGTGGCGGAACTATTTATGTGGTTTTGATGTTTAAATGTCCGACTACGCCACCCGTGGATTGCGGTCAGAGTGGACCGCCGCTACAGGGCAGACCGCTGAGGCTGGTGTTGTGGGTGCAGCAGAGCGTAGCATAACTCCCCACGGGAGGAGTATAGCCTCAGGGCAGTGTATGCGGAGGATGGGGGTGATGGTGCAGGGCAGCAGCAGTAACGACACGGAGTCAGTGATGCAGTTCAGGGCCTTTACTCACAGTTCTTATTATCCAGACTACGTCTGCAGGTAACGGCTGCCCACGTCGTACTGTGCTCACCAGGTGAGGGGCTCAGACAACTCCCAGATAACTTTGGAGCACTTCACAGGACCCCCTTTGTGTGTCCTTTGTCTGGCCTTTCTTACCAACACTTCTGTCCGGCTGCCTCGGGCCTCCTCTTGGTAAACTTGGCGCCAGTTTCCCTGACCCTATGTGGTGCCTTCCTAGCGGGTGTAGCGAGGGGCTGCGCCACATAAAATGTCAGAGCCTCCGGTTTCTAGCTGAGGGTCATTTCCTGCCTCCACTAGTTCGGGGACTGGTCTCCCCCTTTGGCCTGACCCCTCCACGCAGGTGGATTCGGGCGTGCGGTGGCGACTCGCCCGTCCGCACCCCTGGGATCCCTTCATTCCTCGTTCCTGGAGCCTTCTCCGCTCCTCTTCCTTCCTTCTCCCTCTTCCAGGCCTGGGCCTCTGTCACTAGGCCCGCCTCCGGAGCAGAGCTCATGCAGAGCCCCTGCTCCCTGCCACTTCTGCTCAGACTTCTCTGCACTGAACTAAGATGGTGCCCACCTTTTATACTCCCTTCTCAATGCACCCAGGAACTGCTTCCTCCCTGCTCCTGCACTACAGGGTTCCCCTTCCTCAGTGTTCCCTCCCCCCACTCCAGCCAGGGACAGGGACTGTCGTGCCCATCTCAGGGGCATATTGGTCGCCCTGCCCCACGGCAATGTGGTGTAATGCATGCAGGTGTCGGGTCCTGATCCACACTCCATCCTTACCTGAGAGTGAGATATCACACCTCTGGGTGAGGTGCAATACGTCTGTAGCAATCGAGCCCTCAGGGTGCTACAGTTCCATTTATCTTCAGCCTAGGTGACGTATTGCGATACAGGGCCGTGATTTTGGCTATAAAAGGGTCCCCTAGACCCCTACCCCAAGCTTTTTAAGAGAATCATATATGGCGTGCCAGGAGACTCTATGGAATGCTTTCTCAGCATCCAACGAGAGTATCTAATTACAAATTTTTAACTGCATCTAGCCCAGGAAATACTTTGTGCCTAGTAGCAGTGTCTGCTAGTCAGCGGATTATCCCGTCTGTTAAGCAAGCTGCACCACCTGTAGTTTAGACACTTAATTTTTTCAAAGGAAATGCTTCGGGACCATGGGATACTTAGTGAAGAACATCAGGAGGCACCCCAAGGCATAGGGGCTGGGACTGGCAGTAGGATGCCTTGCGGTGGACAGCCGAGCTCGATCCTTATAAAAGCTTTTTAACTGCAGCAGCTTTAGTGGACGCTACTGGAGCTGGAATTACCGCGGCTGCTGGCATGAGACTTACCCTCCAATAGATCCTTGTAAATGGATTTAAAGTGTATTCATTCAAATTAGAGAGACAATTTAAATTAAAAAGCTTAGAGCTGCCTCCACCACAGGGGGGCTCGCTCGACCCACCAGCGGACAGGCACCAGTATTGGGAGAGGGGGGCTGGCCGTCAGGGTTCACCGCGGCTCTGGCACAAACACGGCGACACGGAGGTGGCACGGGCAGGAGCGGACTGGCCGTGTCGGCTTCTCACTTTTTGGATTTTAGAAGGGCATGACATGCCTATATCTGTGTCTCCCCCTCCTTTTACTCCTCCACCTCTTTTATTTTCGCATGACTATATGTACTTGTCACTTTTCCATGTGTTAGTTATGTCTTCTGAGCAGTTTGTCAGCTTTTGGACACCTTTGAAGGTGTTTTCTATGTGTTTCTATGTGTTTTTGTTTGCCTGCCATTGGTTTTAACGGTGTTCGAAGGTGTTCGACGAACAGTTCGACGAACAGTTCGGCGAACACACGGGTGTTCGACGAACCGAACTCGAACACTACGGGGGTGGCTCAACACTAGTAGGCACTCCAATACCCCTTTGAAGAGATGTAGTGGAGGGCCTCAGAATTTTTTTTCCCATTATTAAGGAGTGGGTTTCCTAGACTGGTAATGCCAATGCACTTTGTGCAACCTTTACCCCTGGGGGGGTATACATAATATTTTAAAGAATGTTAGAGGTAGGCCTCTAAAAATTGTTCATGCAGGCATCAAAAATACCCTTAAAAACAAAATCCTAAAGTGTATATCCGTGTCTGGGTGGGAAGAGGTGCATGGTAATAGACAAGAAAAAAATGAATTTGAATTTATGTTCTGCTGCTGTCTTCCGGTGGTGTTGAGAAGTCTGGGCCAATTCAGCCCTTGTTCATTTTGTTAAGAGTCAGCTTGTCAGCATTTTCAGTTGACAGTAGGATGTGCCTAACAGAAATAATATTCTCGGTGGCACTAAAAATCCACAACACACTAGCGGCAGGGTAAGTCAGGACCTCCAAGGCGTAGAGAGAAAGTTCATGCCACATGTCCAGCTTGGATACCCAATAGTTGTAAGGCACAGAGGAATCACGGAGGATGCTGGTACGGTCACCAAGGTACTCCTTCAGCATCTTCCAAAACTCTTCCCTCCTTGTCAGAGTACCCCGCACATCAGGGCCTGGACGCTGGGAGGGTCTGAAAAAACTGTCCCAGACCTTTGAGAGTGTTCCCCTGCCTCTGCTGCATCTGGTATGTGTCTCCCTCGCCTGTACTCCTTGGTTGTCCAAGGAACTGTGACCTCTGCCGCCAGCGTTGTTAAATGGGCATTTTTTAAATAATTCTTCAACTAGGGCCTTCTGGTACTGCAACATTTTAATAGACCTTGCCGCCACGGGAAGGAGAGATAGAAAGTTCTCCTTGTAGCGGGGGTCTAGAAGGGTGACCAACCAGTAATTACTGTTGCCAAAAATGTGTACAACATGAGGGTCATGGGAAAGGCAGCAGAAAATAAACTCAGCCATGTGTGCCAGACTGCCAACAGCCAAGACTTCCCTGTCCCCACCAAGAGGACGACTGTCCATGTCCTCCTACTCATCCTCCTCCTGGTCCTGCTCCTCGTCCTCCCTCTCCCCCTCCTCTTCAGGCCATCCATGCTGAACAGACGGGATGAAGGTGGTGTGGGTTGTAAAGTCTGTAGAGCAGGAAAGCAGCTCCTGTTCCTACTCCTCCTCCTCATTATCACCTAATCTTTGTTGAAAAGATGAGATGAGGCTGGGCTGTGTAGCATCACCCTGTATAGTTCCTTTCTCCATCTCAACTTGCTCCACCTGCAAAGCCTCCTCTTTATTTTTGAGCAGCGAGCATTTCAGTAGACAGAGAAGTGGGATGGTGATGCTGATTATGGCATCATCACCACTCATCATCTTGGTGGAGTCCTCAAAGTTTTGGAGAACCGCACAGATGTCAGACATCCATGCCCACTCATCAGCTCTTATGTGCGGAAGCTGACCGATGGGCGTGCTGGAGCTGGTACTTAACAACTGCCCTCTCCTGCTCACAAAGCTTTACCATCATATGCAACGTTGAGTTCCAATGCGTGGTGACATTGCACACCAGTCGGTGAGCTGGAAGTTGCAAACACTGCTGAAGCACTGCCAGGGCAGTGGAAGCTCTAGCTAATTTGCAGAAATGGGCACACATGCAGCGCACTTTCACAAGCATATCAGGCAGATCGTGGTAGGTTTCCAGAAACCAATGAATCACTAAGGTGAGCATGTGGACCTGGCATGGTACATGTGTGAGGTTGCCAAGCTTCAGAGCCACCACCAGTTTACGGCCATTGTCATACACGACCATGCCTGGTTGAAGGTTCAGGGGCGAGAACCACAGATCTGTCTGCTTTGTTACAGCTTTCAACAACTCTGCACCAGTGTGCAGTTTGTCACCTTATCAAATTAGCTTCAGCAGAGCCTGTTGCCACTTGGCCTAGGCAGTGCTGCAGTGCTTCCAGCTTGCGACTGATGTTGTCATTTCGGACATGGAGGCTTAGGAGGAGGTGCAAGAACTGCTGTAGAATCAGGGGGGAGCCCTGATTGAACCAGGGCCTGCTATCCATGGCGTTTGGTAGCATGTGTTCCGTCCCAGGGACTGACTGGGTCCCGGATTCCACAATATTCACTCAGTGTGCCATCAGGGAAATGGAGCATCCCTGGCCACAAGTACTTTTTAATATGTCCGAGGTTAGATGGACCTTCCCAGTAACTGCGTTGGTGAGGGCAAGGGAAATGTTATGGCACTCGTGCTTTTGTAAGGTGGGGATGGCACACCGGGAGAAACAGTGGTGGCTGGGGATGGAGTACCGAGGGACGGCCGCCACCATGAGGTTGCACAAAGCTTCCGTCTCCACAAGCCTAAAAGGCAACATTTCCAGGGCAAGCAGTCTGGAAATGTGACAGTTTAGTAATGTGGCATTTGGGTTGATGGCTGTGTATTTGCGCTTGTGATCCAAGGACTGGGGTGGGGACAACTGAACGTTGCGCCGGGACAATGACGTGGATGTGGTTGCTGACGGTGGTTGCAAGTTCAGGGTGGGAGGCATATTCGCCTGCGTCATGGACAGGGACTGGCGTGCACATACAACAGGGGAAGAGACAGGGGTGTCACCCACAGACAATGTTTCTGGACTCTGGTGTTTGGCCCAACTAGTCGGGTGCTTTGCTATCATGTGCCTGAGCATGCTTGTGGTGGTCAGGCTGGTAGTTGTGCTGCTCCTGCAGATGCTGTCATGGCAGATGTTGCGAATGGACTTTTTTGGGTTAACTGGGTTAACTTTGTCAGACTCAGAAAGACCTAACCCTTGGACTGGTAACTTCCCTCATGTTGGGTTTCTGGGGAACAGTTGCCCGCCTTGTGTCTCAGGCCACCCCACTGCATCTTCATGCCTGTTGTGGTGCTATGGATCCCTCCCTCTCTGCGCTACTGTCCTCGCTCTGCATGTCACCTTCCCAGGTTGGGAAGGTGACTTCATCGTCCACCACCTCATCTTCCACTTCCGATCCCTGGTCCTCCTCCTCACTTGTTGGCAATTGTGTCTCATCATCATCCACCTCTTGCGACACTAATTGCACTTTCCCACCGTCACCTTCTTTAGACCGTGGCTGCTCAAATATTTGGGCATCGTTACATGCTATGTCCTCATGTCCCGCTTGAAGTGGGCAGGGCGAGAGGACTGAATCTATAAATGGAAATGTGAATAGCTCTTTGGAGTGTCCTAGTGTGGAATCACTTGTCTCTGGGCACTCGGCATGGTGGGAGGAAGGATAATCAGCGTGAGGAATATGTGGTCCAGACCAACAGCTACTGAGACTGGACTGTGTGGAAGACAGGGTGGTGGTGGCAAACTGACTGGAAGCATTATCTGCTATCCAACCAACAACCTTTTCAAACTTGTCTGACTTCAAGAGTGGTGTTCTGCACCCCCCTAGAAAATGGGACAGGAAGCTAGGTCGACATGATGTGGATGCTTGTTGTGCTCCTGCAGCAGGCACAGTTTTCCTTTGCTCACTGTCTCAGCCTCTGCGTGCACCATTAGCATCACGTCCACTTCCTCGTCCCTTACCAAGCGCCTTGCCCATTTTAAATGGAGTATAATATTTTGCAGCTTCAAAAAAATTTCAGGATTATTACTGCAGTAAAATTTGACCACCTCAGATGGACTTGTTATAGTGCAATAGCAGTATAGCAATGTTATTGGTTATCGGCCAGGACTGGATGGATGTTTTCAATGCACAACTGGTGCAGTTTAAACGGAGTATAATATTTTGCAGCTTCAAAAAAATTTAGGGATTATTACCGCAGTAAAATCTGACCACCTCAGATGGACTTTTTCACTGTTTGCACTATATAGCAATGCTATTCAAATCAACAAAGTCTGGCTGTATGCTGTGAACAAACAAATGGACCAGTATAAATGGTGTATTATATTGCAGAAAGAACGTGCAATTAACCCTATCTTGTACTACACTATCTCTCCACAAACTCTGCCTAACTACTGCTAACAGCAGTATTAATATACATCAGAATGAGCCCTTACAAGAGCTGTTGGTACAAATAAGTGGTGTGGAATCCCTGCCTAAAAGAAGCTAAAATTTTCTTCCTCATGCAGCCGCAGCTCTCCCTGCTCTGCCTATTTCTGGGATAGACTGTGATGAGTATACAATCCTGGGTCTTATATAGACCCATTGACACTATGTAGTCAGTCAATCACAGTAATAACACTACCAACATGGCTATGGCATTACAGTGACTGGCAGGCAATCACCGCATGTCAATTGGCTACCTAAAAAGAGCCAAACATACGGGGCAGGGACTCGAGCTCCCACCCGAACATTAAAAAAATACTCGCCAAGCACTGATCATCTCGAGCACTGTGATTCTTGGGTGAGTAACGAGTAGTGATGAGCGAGCATGCTCGCTACTGCTCGGTACTCGCCCGAGCATCTCTCTGCTCGAGATGCTCGGTGCTCGCCGAGTATTTCCGGGGTTGCTCGGCGGGAGCTTGGGTCCCCTCCCTGCATGTTTGGTGCTCTTTAGAGAGCCAGTGAATATGCAGGGATTGTCTGCCACACACTGTAATGCCACAGCCAAGTTGGTTATGGCATTACAGTGATTGGCTGGCCGCACAGCATCATCAGGTCTATATCAGACCTGGCACCGCCATGCTCGTCATAGTCTACTCCAGAATCAGGCAGCGTAGGGAGAGGTGCTGCTGAGCTAGGGAGAGATTTGCTTGTTTCTTAGTTAGTGTAGGTATACCACCATATATTATTCACATATCCATCTCAACTAACGGTCCTTCTGAGGAGTAATCCAGCTGCATAGATATGAGTGCTAGGCAGGCAAGCAGTGTATGTGGCAGACTTCAGTTCATATAGCAAGAAGGTCCATTCCAGTTCTGTCTGCTGCTGGTGCTTTTACAGATATTTCTAGAAATAGCCCCAGGTATCAGGGGCCAGTAATAGTTTTTTTTTTATCTTAATCCTGATTATATGATTAAAAAGCAATCCAGAGAACATCGTTTTTCTGCTCCATTTGCTTGTTGGCACTGCAGAATACAGCCAGATCCTTTCCATATTACAGCGCTAAAAAGCCATCACATATAAGTGCGCTGAAAATTCTGCCATTTCTGGACTCCATTGAAATTTTGTTGCAGTGTGTTAGCAAAGTTATTGACACCAGTTCGCTGTTAAAAATAGTTACCTACAGGCCAGCTATTTAAAACTGTGGTTTGTCTGTCACACGGATCACATATAAGTGCGCTGAAAATTCTGCCATTTCTGGCCTCCATTGAAATTTTGTTGCAGTGTGTCAGTGAAGTTATTGACACAAAGTCGCTGTTAAAAATAGTTACCTACAGGGCAGCTATTTAAAACTGTGGTTTTCCATCACACATATCACATATCACTGCGGTTCAAATCCAGCCATTTGTAGTGAACGTGAAAAATATTGTCATCCATTTAAAATGGGCAAGGCGCGTGGAAGTGGACATGATGGTGATGATGGTGCATTCAGAGGACGAGGCCAAGGCCATGGGCTAGCTGAAATTGTGCCACAACAAACACCCACATCTTCTTACTCGACCTTCCTATCCAAATTAATAGGGGACCACAGAACACCACTATTGAACACAGAGCAGTGTAAAAAGGTTATTGGTTGGATAGCAGATAATGCTTCCAGTCACTTAGCCACCACCACCACTACCCTGTCTTCCATATGGTCAAGTCTCAGTAGCCGTGAGTCTGGACTGAGTCTGGACTGCATATTCCTCACCCTGATCCTCCTTCCTCCCACCATGCCGAGTGCCCGGAGACAACTGATCCCACACTTGGACACTCCGAAGAGATGTTTGCTTTTCCATTTATAGATTCGGGCCTCTCGCCCGGTCAACTTGAAGTGGGGCAAGAGGAGATCGCATGTAGCGATGCCCAAATATTTGAGCAGCCACGGTCACACAAAGGTGACAGTAGGAAACTGTCACAAGAGGTGGATGATGATGAGACACAAATTGGCAGAAAGTCAGGAGGAAGACCATGGTGCGGAAGTGGAAGATGAGGTGGTGGATGATAGAGTAACTGACCCAACCTGGCAGGGGGACATGCAGAGCGAGGACAGCAGCACAGAAGGGGAGGGAGGCGTAGCACCACAACTCTACATTGCAGATGTTGGGAAGGATTTGTGAGCAGAAGAGGGCAGTTGTTGACTACCAGCATCAACAAGGCCATCGGTATTCAGTTCAGACTCCACACATAAGTCTTCAGGAGAGGACATGAATGTCAGACATCTGTACCATCCTCCAAAACTTTGAGGACTCCACCAAGATGGTGAGTAGCGATGATGTCATAATTAACGTCACCATCCCGTTTCTCTGTCTTCTGAAACGCTCTCTGCTCACAATCAAAGAGGATGCATTGCAGACAGAACACGATGAGATGGAGCAAAGAACCATACAGGGTGATTACATACAGCACAGGCTCATCTCATCCCAACGTGGATTGGGTGACAATGAGGAAGAGGAGGAGGAGCTAGTTTCATATGCTTTAGATGGTGCTACCTGCACAACTGTCTCAGCGTGGATGGCCTGAGGACAGAGAGGAGGAGGAGAGTATAGTCAGTCGTCCTTTTGGTGAGGACTCGGAAGTCTTGCCTGTTAGCAGTCTGGCACGCATGACTGAGTTTATGTTACGCTGCCTTTCCCATGACCCTCGCGTTCTCCAAATTTTGGGTGACAGTCATTACTGGTTGGTGACACATCTAGACCCACGCTACAAGGAGAACTTTCTATCTCTCATTCCCGAGACGGGCAGGTCTACTAAAATGGGGCAGTAAATGCTGAAGCCAGATAAAATCTCTGACCAACCATACACAAATGTGCAACATCAACCCCATCTTTCCCAAAATCCACCAAAATTTCAGAATTAGCCTGTATGTAAAAGAGAACATAAAAATACAAAACATTAATTTGACCAACATTAACAATTAAGTGGCAAATCAACTGAAAGGATCTACTCATTCTGTGCGACTGATTAGTCAGTAACCATGAAGGGGGGAAAAGTTTCGCCGGATTGGCCAAAAAAGGTACAGGATTCCCTCTCTACCCATACGAGGAAGATTCTATCATTCAGTGCTTCGACTTGTTTTAAGTTGAACAAATTTGCCAGCCGGTTTCTACGAATTGTGGGTGGGGTCTGTTAGGACGAGTGGGTTCAATTAGTGTAAAGTTCCAGTTTTGCATGAGGTTTTCTCCCTCTTCAAAGGAGGTAACCGTGTGCCACTGTCCTCTGTAATTTATGAGAAGCTTCAGCGGGAAACCCCATCTATATGCCACTTCCCTTTCTCTCAGAGTCAAAGTGATGGGAGTCAATAATCTGCGGAAGCGGAGAGTCACTGTCAAACATCTGTGAAGATTTTAATTTGTTGATAAGGGCATGGGAGTTCTCCCTTTTTTCTAGAAAATAGTAATATAAGAATATAATTCTTTTATATGAAAGAAGTGGATGCGGGCCAGCACATCTCTGGACATTGATTCATGTAGATGCTTTGGGCGCTGTGCCCTGTGAATTCTGTCAATGATAGTGTCTATTGGGGAGTAGTTAGGGATAGCTGCTTTAATCAGACCTTGAAGAAATCCCCTCAGCTCTTGAGGAGGCACATCTTCTGGTATCTGTTACGGATCTGGGTGGTGGAACCTCTGTGCTGCGGTGCAAGGAGGGGCCAGAGGGGCGCGACTATGTATCTACTCGGCCCGACCAAGGTCGCAAGGCGGCTCAGTCGACTCCGTGAACCGAGGAGGAACCGAGCAGAGGGACCAGGTGCCACTCTGAGACCGATCTTGTATGAGAGCAGGTGACTCCCATGGGTCAGAAGGCAGGAACTGACCGGTACAGCGGATGAGCTTCGGCAGGCAGGCAGACGGGTGGTCCAGGTAAACAAGCAGGCTGATTAAGCAGATAGTCAGGCGAGTGTTCCAGGTAGGCAAGCTGGCGGGCACAACAGGTAACAGGTAGGTGCTTCCAGGTAAAGCAGGCTGGCAGGCACGGCAGGTATCAGGCAGAGCCCATAGACTGACTGGTGGACTGGACTGTAGACAGACTGTCGGGCTGGAGAGTAGTCAGGCTGGCTGACTGGACTGAAGATCAGACTGGCGGACAGGACTGACTTGCGGAGGACCTGAGGGCTGAAGCAAAGTAAGAATCACAAAGCAACAACCTTGCACGGGCACCTCCATATTGGAGGAGGTGCCTTTTATAGGGAAAGCCCTCCGGCCATTGGCCGGGGACTTTTTAAGACGGCGCGCGCTGCCCCTTTAAGAGGGAGGGAGCACGTGCGCGCCCTAAGCACAGAGCCAGGGAAGCAGCGTGCACCAGCAGCAGCTGCAGGGAGGCCGGAAGATGCTGGAGCAGGACCACGGCGGTAAGGGGGACGGCGTCTCTGCCTGGCAGGAGGCCGAGACGCCGATGCTACAGTATCCCTCGCAATTTTACATTGTTACGCCAAGAGCGATCCTCTAAATCCACTAGCTTAGTTTGTATGGCTTCCAATTCGTTCGAGAGTTCATTATGTGCATCTATCAGCTTGTGTGACTTGGCAAAGCCACCCATTTTATTTTCCATGTGAGATACTCTCTTAGCTAGTTCCTTAGTTAGAGTTTGTATAGGCAGTAATAGAGTGGTAAAGTCCTTTTGCATAGAACTGTTGAAAGCCATCAGCATATCTCTAAGTAAGTTGCCTGATGCTAGTTCATCTGATGTGCTGAACTGAGCCAGTGCTATTGAAGTACTAGATGTAGCAGAGCCGGTTGATTCCCCTGCTGACACTTGCAGCTCCTCCTCCAGCCCCTGTCTGTGTGAAGCTGGGTTAACTGTGGGAGAGGAAATATCCCTCCTCCTTCCCGACTGGGACTACATCCTCCTCCATGTCGGCCAGGGGACTATATCTTGAACGCGGTGAGTGATTTTACTGCAGGGAGCGACCCGGAGGTCCTTTACTCACTGCGGGCAGGGAGTGCAACTCCGCTGGAGGTGTCTGGTTCACAGGGGGCAACACACTGTCAGCAGAGACATGGCTGTGAATGGAGTTCTCAGTGCCATCTTTGCTCTGGTCTTCTCTGAAGTGAAACTCAAATTTTTCTTGTTTCTTCTGATTTCTTTTACCTCGGGTCATCATGCCAGGTGTTAGGAGAGAGAGATGAGCCATAAAAAGTAGAATGAATGCTGCATACGCTGCTGAACAGACTCTGGGTGAGAGGGAGCTCAGTACTCACACAGCCATGTTAGTTGGCTGCCAGTCCACGCCCCCAGGTTTCCTTATTTTTATGAGGGATTCCACTCACCTATACATTGTTTCGACGGGATCTGTCTTTCAGGTCACAAATCTTGAAAATTCTGCCATTTTTGTTTCAATATGCATCATGCGATCTCCTACAGAATCTATTTCCCGCTTTAAATCTTTCAACACGCCGTGCATATCGTCCTGCAATGAAGCTCTCAAAGAACCAAGAAAAGACTGCATAGTTTTTTTTGTAAGCGGCACCTCAGGGTCGCCACCACTCTTAACATGACCATCTCCGTCGCCACCATCGCCACAATCAGGTAATGTCTTCAAGGAGGCCCTCCGCTGTAAACGTGCTGTGTGGGCAGGAGCTGCCACAACTGCAGCTGAAGATGCATCTCGGACATAGAAGTCTGTACGTTTCTACAGAGACCCCGGCTTGTGAGTTCTCACTCTTGGAATCACGCTTTACCACTACTGCACGACTCCCTGCTGTGCAGTGCGGTGTGTCTAATGGCGTCCAATGTGAGACAGGGATTGTGAGGGACAATGCAGCTGTGCAGTACTGTGCAATGCTACGTCCAGAGCATTCATCGTGCAGCGCACATAAGAAGAGGGTCACGTCACGTGCAATGTGGAGCAAGAACACGTGGAACAGGATTGCTGTATGGCACTATGCTGCAGGAAGGAGATCACTTTCGGATAGAAGCTAATTCTCGAGCCACTTCAGAGTACATAGATGCTGAGCTCCTGCTCAGGCTCAGGCAGCTGACACAATCAGCATGTCAGCCACACTCCCCTCATATTGGTCTAACTGCTTAATAGATGATGGATTAACAATGGGATAGCCCTTGCAGCTCATTAAAGAGCTTCTGAGATAATTGTCCAATTACTTTTGGTCCCTTTGAAATGAGGCAGATACATATTAACCCTAGCATGCGTTATGTCACAAATCTACACTTTTACGTAACAGGGGCCTTTTAGGCCCCCGTGCAAATCATATGGAGAAACTCACATAAATAACTTTTACAAGTTTATTTCAAAATTGCAAAATAAGATATGAATAATGCTCAACATTTTAATTATAATTTTTTGTAGAAAACACCAAAAAAACATTTTTTTTCCAAATTTCAAACAATGATATGAAAAACACACAAAGGTATAAAAATCTAGAGTAAACTAGCTGCAGCTACATTTCTTTTCTAACTTTTTCTTTTCAATTTTATTGGTCTTCCAAACAATTTTCACATGTTATCTTTTCTGAAGAATGTTCTTTACAGACATTTTCCTTACAAGTGGTACAATATCGCTCAGTTTTCCTCTCTAAGTTTCTTGGACAAATGAAACAGTGCTTTTGTTTTCTTTCTCCTGGCCCTGGAATATCCTGAAACTGTACGCCACACCGTTTAATTGCTTCTTTAGCTTGCTTTGGCAAGCATTTCATGTTGCTTCGCTCCATCATGTGAGGCATTACAAGTTCATGGCAAAAGTCCTTCAAGAATAGGCGTCTCCTGTCCTTCTTCCTTGCATGGAATTCTGAATGAGTTTCTGTATAAATAATGAATGAATTCTGGGCTGCTACATCAAGCATATTTCAAAAAATTACTACAGGCCAACATCTTGTTTGCCACTTGCATGAATATTCTCCCACCGTTTCATCCATTTTGTCTACACCCCCTTTTGTTTTATTGTAATACAGGATGATTTCTGGTTTCAATTTCCTGTCATTGCTATCAATACTGCAATCATAATGTATGGTACTGAGTAATATAATGGATTTCTCCTTCTTCGTCTTGTAAGATACCAGTGTCGCTTTTTTGTTGAAACCAAAGACACTCTCATAAAGTGCTCGATGTGGATTGTGTTTCATTGCTTGAGGAATTTCTCGTTGATTTGGCTTTATAGTACCAACAAGTGTAACAGCTTTTTCAAGCAGAAAATTGTCCAGTGCAACATCGGTAAAATAATTGTCCATGGTAATGTTTCTACCTGAATTGTATATTGGTACAGCAAGTGTTTTCACAATCTCAGACCCTAGATCTTTCTGTACTGGTGCATCAACTTCTTTGCCACAGTAGATAAGCCCATTTATGCCATAATAATTTGCAGAATCACACATCCAGAAGATTTTTTATTCCATACTTGGCTGGTTTACTGGGCATTTATTGTATGAACTTGCAACGTCCTCTGAAGGGTACAAGTTGCTAGGGTACAAGTTGCTCATCTACTGTAACATTAGTACTAGGATTGTAAAGTTTGATGCAATTTTTGATAAATATGTTCCATATAACTGATAGGGCTAATTTGTCTGTTTGGAAAATCGCTGCACGAGTTCACTTATCATCAAATTGAATGTTTCTTCTAATTTCCTCATATCTGTCCACTGCCATTGTCGCTTTATAGTGTGGATCAGAAAGTTGGTCCAGAAATAATTCTCTGATTGGAACATCATACGATTTTTGACTCCCTGCCAGCAGTAAAAGTCCAATATATGCATAAAGTTCCTCCTTTGAGATATTTTTCCAGGACTTATTTGTTGCAGAAGCGATACGTCTTCCTTCTAGGCCTTATCACTCCCTCCCAAAATCACATGACATCCTCACATGGCATGATCCACCCCCTGGCCCTTCCACCAGCAACCCTGACTACAAATAAAGTAACTTGAGACACAAACACTGCTGAGTACATGATAAAAATAGCAGGGGCCTAAAAGGCCCCCGTTCCGTACAGATGTGGTTTTCCCCAAAAAAGCATTGTTACACCAAAATGCCTATCAAAAAAATTATATGAACAACTGGATATTACCAACAATGACATACTTGAGGAATATCTAGAGTTTCAAAATTCTAACTAAAGTAATTTTGCAGATAATAGCAAAAAAGTAAGCACCGGGGCCTAAAAGGCCCCCGATAAGCATTGTAGCGTTAAAAAGCTGTAATTCCCAACCTCTTACTCCAATTAGGATGTGAATTCCCTCAAATTAAAGCTGAGAGTTTGCACTATAAGCCCATATTGATTATGGAACTGTATCTTGAATATGTTTTGGTAAACGGCTAAAATGCCAAAACTTGTATCACTGTGCAAATATTTCTGGATTTACCTGTATATCAGTGTGTATGTTCAACCCTATGTTATGCCTGTGGTTTTTGGAACCACTGTGCCACTGTCCGGGGAGAGTCTGGAGGGGCGTAACTAAGCGAACACCTGGTTCTTCGCTAGAGCCCCTCGGAATCATGGCAGCTGACCCTCAAGGGGACTGGGAAGCTGGATCGGCCAGGAACTGGATTTGCTTGAGGAATGCGGCTTGTAGACAAATGCGGAATTTTGGCACAGGCTGAACAGGTGCATGAACACGGGACAGCCACAGATTAAGGGATCGCAGGTGCAGGTACACAGGGAAAGGACTAGGCACAGACTGGACAGGTTTGGGTGTAGGTGCAGCAGGATGGGCAGGATCAGATGCAGACAGGGCTGACAGGGTCAGGTAAACGGTATGGACAGGGTCAGATTCAGAAAGCACAGGTACGGGGACCTTACAACTAGGAAGCAGGATGAATACTGATGACTTGAAGTTGCTAAGGCACCTCCCAATAGAGAAGGGTACCTAATATACCAGATGCCTCCCAGCTATTGGCTTGGGACATCTTTTACAGTGAGCTGGCCCTTTAAGAAGCAGGGAGCATGCGCGAACCCTAAACACGATCGTAGGAGACCTGCTTGCCATGCGCATGTCCTGAAAGGAGACAGACGCAGAGGGAATATGGATGGGTAAGTAAACATGCCGGCGTCCCAGCAGGGGGGAGGAAGGAGACACGTGCAGTGGCGCCGGCGCTGTTCTAACACTCTCATTCCCAAACGTTTTGGACGCTATGTAAAACGTAAAGAAAAAACAGAATGCAATGATTTGGAAATCTCTTATAGCCATATTTTATTCACAGCAGAACATAGAACACACATCAGAAATTGAAAGTTAGACATTTTACTAGTGATGAGCGAGCATGCTCGCTACTGCTCAGTGCTCGCAGGAGCATCTCACTGCTCGAGATGCTCTGCGCTCGCCGAGTATTTCCGGGGTTGCACAGCGGGAGCTCGGGTCCCCTCCCTGCATGTTTGGCGCTCTAGAGAGCACCAATGAACATGCAGGGATTGTCTGCCACACACTGAAATGCCGCAGTCATGTTGGTTGTGGCATTACAGTCATTGGCAGCCTGAACAGCGTCATCAGGTCTATATCAGACATGGCGCCTCCAGTCTACTCCGGAATCAGGCAGTGTAGGGAGAGGTGCTGCTGAGCTAGGAGAGATTTGCTTATTTCTTAGTTAGACCTTTTTTGGGTTAACTGGGTTAACTTTGTCAGACTCAGAAAGACCTAACCCTTGGGCTGGTAACTTCCCTCATGTTGGGTTTCTGGGGAACAGTTGCCCGCCTTGTGTCTTAGGCCACCCCACTGCATCTTCCTGCCTGTTGTGGTGCTATGGATCCCTCCCTCTCTGCGCTACTGTCCTCTCTCTGCATGTCACCTTCCCAGGTTGGGTCAGTGACTTCATTGTCCACCACCTCATCTTCCACTTCCGATCCCTCGTCCTCCTCCTCATTTGTTGGCAATTGTGTCTCATCATCATCCACCTCTTGCGACACTAATTGCACTTTCCCACCGTCACCTTCTTTTGACCGTGGCTGCGCAAATATTTGGGCATCGTTACATGCAATGTCCTCATGTCCCGCTTGAAGTGGGCAGGGCGAGAGGCCTGAATCTATAAATGGAAATGTGAATAGCTCTTTGGAGTGTCCTAGTGTGGAATCACTTGTCTCTGGGCACTTGGCATGGTGGGAGGAAGGATAATCAGCGTGAGGAATATGTGGTCCAGACCAACAACTACTGAGACTGGACTGTGTGGAAGACAGGGTGGTGGTGGCAAACTGACTGGAAGCATTATCTGCTATCCAACCAACAACCTTTTCACACTTGTCTGGCTTCAAGAGTGGTGTTCTGCGTCCCCCTAGAAAATGGGAAAGGAAGCTAGGTCGACATGATGTGGATGCTTGTGCTCCTGCAGCAGGCACAGTTTTCCTTTGCTCACTGTCTCAGCCTCTGCGTGCACCATTAGCATCACGTCCACTTCCTCGTCCCTTACCAAGCGCCTTGCCCATTTTAAATGGAGTATAATATTTTGCAGCTTCAAAAAAATTTCAGGATTATTACTGCAGTAAAATTTGACCACCTCAGATGGACTTGTTATAGTGCAATAGCAGTATAGCAATGTTATTGGTTACCGGCCAGGACTGGATGGATGTTTTCAATGCACAACTGGTGCAGTTTAAACGGAGTATAATATTTTGCAGCTTCAAAAAAATTTAGGGATTATTACCGCAGTAAAATCTGACCACCTCAGATGGACTTTTTCACTGTTTGCACTATATAGCAATGCTATTCAAATCAACAAAGTCTGGCTGTATGCTGTGAACAAACAAATGGACCAGTATAAATGGTGTATTATATTGCAGAAAGAACGTGCAATTAACCCTATCTTGTACTACACTATCTCTCCACAAACTCTGCTTAACTGCTGCTAACAGCAGTATTAATATACATCAGAATGAGCCCTTACAAGAGCTGTTGGTGCAAATAAGTGGTGTGGAATCCCTGCCTAAAAGAAGCTAAAATTCTCTTCCTCATGCAGCCGCAGCTCTCCCTGCTCTGCCTATTTCTGGGATAGACTGTGATGAGTATACAATCCTGGGTCTTATATAGACCCATTGACACTATGTAGTCAGTCAATCACAGTAATAACACTACCAACATGGCTATGGCATTACAGTGACTGGCAGGCAATCACCGCATGCTAATTGGCTACCTAAAAAGAGCCAAACATACGGGGCAGGGACTCGAGCTCCCACCCGAACATTAAAAAAATACTCGCCGAGCACTGATCATCTCGAGCACTGTGATTCTTGGGTGAGTAACGAGTAGTGATGAGCGAGCATGCTCGCTACTGCTCGGTACTCGCCCGAGCATCTCACTGCTCGAGATGCTCGGTGCTCGTCGAGTATTTCCGGGGTTGCTCGGCGGGAGCTTGGGTCCCCTCCCTGCATGTTTGGTGCACTTTAGAGAGCCAGTGAACATGCAGGGATTGTCTGCCACACACTGTAATGCCACAGCCAAGTTGGTTATGGCATTACAGTGATTGGCTGGCCGCACAGCATCATCAGGTCTATATCAGACCTGGCGCCGCCATGCTCGTCACAGTCTACTCCAGAATCAGGCAGCATAGGGAGAGGTGCTGCTGAGCTAGGGAGAGATTTGCTTGTTTCTTAGTTAGTGTAGGTATACCACCATATATTATTCACATATCCATCTCAACTAACGGTCCTTCTGAAGAGTAATCCAGCTGCATAGATATGAGTGCTAGGCAGGCAAGCAGTGTATGTGGCAGACTTCAGTTCATATAGCAAGAAGGTCCATTCCAGTTATGTCTGCTGCTGGTGCTTTTACAGATATTTCAAGAAATAGCCCCAGGTATCAGGGGCCAGTAATAGTTTTTTTTTTATCTTAATCCTGATTATATGATTAAAAAGCAATCCAGAGAACATCGTTTTTCTGCTCCATTTGCTTGTTGGCACTGCAGAATACAGCCAGATCCTTTCCATATTACAGCGCTAAAAAGCCATCTGTTTAAAATTGTGGTTTGTCCATCACACAGATCACATATAAGTGCGCTGAAAATTCTGCCATTTCTGGACTCCATAGAAATTTTGTTGCAGTGTGTTAGCAAAGTTATTGACACCAGTTCGCTGTTAAAAATAGTTACCTACAGGCCAGCTATTTAAAACTGTGGTTTGTCTGTCACACGGATCACATATAAGTGCGCTGAAAATTCTGCCATTTCTGGCCTCCATTGAAATTTTGTTGCAGTGTGTCAGTGAAGTTATTGACACAAAGTCGCTGTTAAAAATAGTTACCTACAGGGCAGCTATTTAAAACTGTGGTTTTCCATCACACATATCACATATCACTGCGGTTCAAATCCAGCCATTTGTAGTGAACGTGAAAAATATTGTCATCCATTTAAAATGGGCAAGGCGCGTGGCAAGGGACGGGGAAGTGGACATGATGGTGTTGATGGTGCATTCAGAGGACGAGGCCAAGGCCATGGGCTAGCTGAAATTGTGCCACAACAAACACCCACATCTTCTTACTCGACCTTCCTATCCCAATTAATAGGGGACCACAGAACACCACTATTGAACACAGAGCAGTGTAAAAAGGTTATTGGTTGGATAGCAGATAATGCTTCCAGTCACTTAGCCACCACCACCACTACCCTGTCTTCCACATGGTCAAGTCTCAGTAGCCGTGAGTCTGGACTGCATATTCCTCACCCTGATCCTCCTTCCTCCCACCATGCCGAGTGCCCGGAGACAACTGATCCCACACTTGGACACTTCGAAGAGCTGTTTGCTTTTCCATTTATAGATTCGGGCCTCTCGCCCGGTCCACTTGAAGTGGGACAAAAGGAGATCGCATGTAGCGATGCCCAAATATTTGAGCAGCCACGGTCACACAAAGGTGACAGTAGGAAACAGTCACAAGAGGTGGATGATGATGAGACACAAATTGCCAGAAAGTCAGGAGGAGGACCATGGTACGGAAGTGGAAGATGAGGTGGTGGATGATAGAGTAACTGACCCAACCTGGCAGGGGGACATGCAGAGTGAGGACAGCAGCACAGAAGGGGAGGGAGGCGTAGCACCACAACTCTACATTGCAGATGTTGGGAAGGATTTGTGAGCAGAAGAGGGCAGTTGTTGACTACCAGCATCAACAAGGCCATCGGTATTCAGTTCAGACTCCACACATAAATCTTCAGGAGAGGACATGAATGTCAGACATCTGTACTAGAGATGAGCGTTGTTCTACTCGAACTGTTCGCCAATCTCAAATTCGAGCTGTTTTGGGCAGTGTTCGAGCCGTTCGGCGAACACGAACAATTTGAGAAAAATTCGGCTGTTCGAGGTTATGTTCGATAACTGTTCGTGCACCAAAATCATAACTGGATTTTTTCTCAGTAATGATGAAAATTAATGTTAATGCGCAGTTTGAGTGTACAGCGGGGTGGGGGGAGGGGCAGGGGATGGATCTCTGCAGGAACAATGAAGATCTCCATTTTTTTTTTCTCTTTCCCGTATTTACAGTGGGGAGGTGCAATCTGTCAGCCTATCAGCAGCGCACACACGGAGCGAAGTGCTTTTTTTCACACAAGCAAGGGCATGTGTCATTGGCAGTGTATGTCACATGTCCTTGCCCTATAAGACCAAGCCATTTTCCCCGTCGCCACCATTTTCTCACTGCTGCAGCTGCGTGTTAGACGGCACCGCTGTTGCTGTGTGCGCTATACCTTGTTAATTTCAAGCCAATTTTCGCACAAATCTACAGATAGCTTGGGAGTAGGGAATAGTTGTGATTGCAGTCCTTTTAAGGACTAGGTTACAGCATTTCCTATGACTTTTATCAGGCAGGTCTGTGCTCTTAAATAGATAGATTGTGGGAGTAAAGACTAATTGTAATTGGAGTCCTTTTCAGGACTAGGTTACATCAGTTCCTATCAGTTTTTGCCAGGCAGGTCTGTGCCAGTGCTGTGCAAGTTTTTTTCACAGCATTTGGCTGAATCTAGCAAAGCTAATCCTTTTTGGCCTATTGCAGAGTGTGTTAGTCAGTGGAGTAGCCTATCTGTGTTGCAAGATATACCACCTGTGTATAGAATACCAATTTTTTTACTGCACCTAGTGAAGTAAAATCTTTTGGGCATAGCATCATTCTATTAGTCCATCTATACTGACCTCCATCAGGTTGCAAATTGAATATAATTTTTTTCTGCATCTAGCTCTGAAAAAATATTGGGCTTCTAGCTGTGTGTGGGACTTGTTGTATTAGTCCATCTATACTGACCTCCATCAGGTTGTAAACTGAATATATTTTTTCTGCATCTACCTCTGAAAAAATATTGGGCTTCTAGCTATGTGTGGGACTTGTTCTATTAATCCATCTATACAGACCTCCATCAGGTTGCAAACTGAATATATTTTTTTCTGCATCTACCTCTGAAAAAATATTGGGCTTCTAGCTGTGTGTGGGACTTGTTGTATTAGTCCATCTATACTGACCTCCATCAGGTTGCAACCTGAATATATTTTTTTCTGCATCTACCTCTGAAAAAATATTGGGCTTCTAGCTGTGTGTGGGACTTGCTCTAATAATCCATCTATACAGACCTCCATCAGGTTGCAAACTGAATATATTTTTTTCTGCATCTACCTCTGAAAAAATATGTGGCCTTCTAGCAGTGTGTGGGACTTTCTCTATTAGTCCATCTATACTGACCTCCATCAGGTTGCAAATTAAAAATAATTTTTATCTGCATCTACAGTACCTCTGAAAAAATATTTGGGCTTCTAGCTGTGTGTGGGACTTGTTCTATTAGTCCATCTATACTGACCTCCATCAGGTTGCAAATTGAATATAATTTTTATCTGCATCTAGCTCTGAAAAAATATTTGGCCTTCTAGCAGTGTGTGGGACTTTCTCTATTAGTCCATCTATACTGACCTCCATCAGGTTGCAAATTGAATATAATTTTTATCTGCATCTAGCTCTGAAAAAATATTTGGCCTTCTAGCAGTGTGTGGGACTTTCTCTATTAGTCCATCTATACTGACCTCCATCAGGTTGCAAATTAAAAATAATTTTTATCTGCATCTACCTCTGAAAAAATATTTGGGCTTCTAGCTGTGTGTGGGACTTGTTCTATTACTCCATCTATACTGACCTCCACCAGGTTGCAAACTGAATATATTTTTTTCTGCATCTACCTCTGAAAAAATATTGGGCTTCTAGCTGTGTGTGGGACTTGTTGTATTAGTCCATCTATACTGACCTCCATCAGGTTGCAAATTAAAAATAATTTTTATCTGCATCTACAGTACCTCTGAAAAAATATTTGGGCTTCTAGCTGTGTGTGGGACTTGTTCTATTAGTCCATCTATACTGACCTCCATCAGGTTGCAAATTGAATATAATTTTTATCTGCATCTAGCTCTGAAAAAATATTTGGCCTTCTAGCAGTGTGTGGGACTTTCTCTATTAGTCCATCTATACTGACCTCCATCAAGTTGCAAATTAAAAATAATTTTTATCTGCATCTAGCTCTGAAAAAATATTTGGCCTTCTAGCAGTGTGTGGGACTTTCTCTATTAGTCCATCTATACTGACCTCCATCAGGTTGCAAATTAAAAATAATTTTTATCTGCATCTACAGTACCTCTGAAAAAATATTTGGGCTTCTAGCTGTGTGTGGGACTTGTTCTATTAGTCCATCTATACTGACCTCCATCAGGTTGCAAATTGAATATAATTTTTATCTGCATCTAGCTCTGAAAAAATATTTGGCCTTCTAGCAGTGTGTGGGACTTTCTCTATTAGTCCATCTATACTGACCTCCATCAGGTTGCAAATTAAAAATATTTTTTATCTGCATCTACCTCTGAAAAAATATTTGGGCTTCTAGCTGTGTGTGGGACTTGTTCTATTAATCCATCTATACAGACCTCCATCAGGTTGCAAACTGAATATAATTTTTTTCTGCATCTAGCTCTGAAAAAATATTTGGCCTTCTAGCAGTGTGTGGGACTTGTTCTATTAGTCCACCTATACTGACCTCCATCAGGTTGCAAATTCAAAATAATTTTTTGTCTGCATCTAGCTCTGAAAAAATATTTGGCCTTCTAGCAGTGTGTGGGACTTTCTCTATTAGTCCATCTATACTGACCTCCATCAGGTTGCAAACTGAATATAATTTTTTTCTGCATCTAACCCAGCCAATAGTTTTGGCCTAATACCACAGTTTGGCCACTCAGCTCTGTTCGGTTCCCATCCATTGTTTTTTTGTGCAAACAACTCCAGAGTTGTGAATTAGTTAACCACCAAAATGAGTGGAAAAAGGCCTGCTGCTGGTGGAAAGGGGAATAGGCGTGTTGGGAAGGGGAAAAAAGATTGTGTCCGTGGGGTAGGTGTTAAAGCAACAGTAACATCTGCAGAAGAAAGACCATCTTCCAGCCAAACTAAAATGTCTACTTCTTTTAGCGGACAATGTGATAAGATCCCTTTCTTACGGCCACGCCAATCGCTACAAATTCCAGATGAGGCACAAAAACAGCAGGTGCTTCAACGGATATCAAGTGCTCCTTTAAGTGGGCTCTCCTCCACATCAACTTCAACATCACAAATACTCCAGTCCTCAAAGGTGTCACCCAAATCGCACTTGCTTCCTCACAGCTCCCAAATCTCCAGCTGCCCGTCTGAGTATGAGGTAGAACAGATGGTTGAGTCTGCAGAGCTGTTTACTCATACTATAGCCTGGGAATCAGAGGTCGACTCCAGCGCTTCTGTGAATCCAGACGAGGAAATGATCTGCACTGATGCCCAGAATCTTTATGAGTCGGATCCAGGACCAGACGCAGAAGGTTCTGACCATAATGTAGACCCTCATTCCCAAACTGTAACTCCTGTTGGTGGAGACAATGAGGAAGACGATGATAAGACTCAAATACCTGATTGGAGCGACAACTTTAGTTTTTTGTCAGGGCAGGAACAGGTTGGCTCTGAGGACGACGGGTGTGATAACGCACAGGGTGATGATGATGAGGTTGGAGATCCCACTTACTGTCAACCCACAGTCAGCCAAGAGATGAGGTCAGCAGAGGAGGTGGAGGAAGATGCTAGTGACGACGAGGTCAGGTTGCGCCTTCCTGGACTGAGACGTAGCACTGGAAGCACGTCAACAACTGCATCCTCAAACACAACTCTGCCTCTCACCACAAGTCGTGGTGGCTCTTCAGGTCGCATGGGTGCTAAGCCTTGCATAGCCTGGGCATTTTTTCAGATCGATAAAGATGACCCAACTCGTGTTATCTGTAACATTTGTCAGCAAAAGCTAAGTAGAGGCCAAAAAATACATAGTTTGAGTACTTCATGCATGAACCGGCACATGGACATGAAGCATAAGTTGCAGTGGGAAGCTCAGTGTGCTACAATGCGGCCTAGCCGGCCGGGCCAACCACCGTCTGCCATATCTTGTGCATCCGCGGCCTCTTCATCCTCTGTGACTGGGGGGACAGCAGTCACACCTGTTTTGGGGCGCAGACCTGCCACCTCTTTACCCGCAACAGCCAGCGTGATTGGCAGGTCATCATTTTCTTTGGAGGTGGTAACACCAGCTCGTGTTGAGCGCTGTCCGACATCGATAGCACCACCTTTGGATCAAGGCAACCTAACATGTCCGCCTGCATCTTCCTCACAGACCGGCAGTTTGCCGGGGACACCCTTATCAACCCCGTCTAAGCACAATAGCCAGCCCTCGGTCCCTCAGATGTGGACAAGTAAAAGACCATTTCCTCCTAGCCATGAGAAAGCTAAGAGGTTGAATTTCACCATCTGCAAGCTCTTGGCACCAGAAATGCTGCCTTTCCGCCTGGTGGACACAGAGGATTTTCGAGACCTTATGTCCGTCGCAGTGCCCCAGTACCAGATGCCCAGTCGGCACTACTTCTCAAAGAAAGGTGTGCCTGCGCTCCACCAGCATGTCGCACACAACATCACCGCTTCTTTGAGAAACTCTGTGTGTGACAGGGTGCATTTCACCACAGACACTTGGACGAGTAGGCATGGACAGGGACGTTACATGTCGCTGACTGGGCACTGGGTAACTATGGTGACAGCAGGACAAGGGGCTGCTGTCCAAGTCTTGCCGTCCCCACGAGTTGTGCGTCAATCCTCTTTATGTCTAAGTTCCTCCACTGCTTCTGCCTCCTCAACCTCCTCTCGGTCTTCCACCTGCACCCAAAGCCTGTCTGGTCATGCCACAAGCTTTCTAACTGCGCAGAAGGGATCCTGCACACCTCCTTACTATGCTGGCAGTAGGGCTCAACGTCATCAGGCGGATTTTACATTGAAATGTCTGGGAAATGTGAGTCACACAGCTGAGGAGTTGTGGTCAGCTCTGGAGAACCAATTTCATGAATGGTTGTCTCCACTGGACCTGAAACCAGGGAAGGCTGTGTGCGACAATGCTGCAAACTTGGGTGTGGCCCTTCGCCGGGGCAATGTCACACACGTGCCTTGTATGGCTCACGTGTTGAACCTGGTTGTCCAGCAATTTTTAGCCCACTATCCCAGACTAGATGGCCTTCTGCAGAGGGCACGGTCGCTGTGTGCTCACTTCCGCCGTTCGCATCCCGCAGCTCAGCGACTTACATCTCTACAGAAGTCGTTGGGCCTGCCACTTCACCGGCTAAAATGCGATGTGCCTACCCGGTGGAATTCAACTCTGCACATGTTGCAGCGACTGTGGCAGCACCGACAAGCCCTGGTGCAATACGTTCTGACGTATAGCCTGGGCCAACGAGATCCAGAGGTGGGGCAAATCACGCTGGAGGAGTGGTCTCAGATCAGGGACCTATGCACCCTTCTGCACAGTTTTGAAATGGCGACGAAGATGTTTAGTGCTGACGATGCCATTATCAGCATGACTATTCCGGTGATTTACATGCTGGAGCACATGTTAAACAGAATTCAGAGTCAGGTGGTGGCACAAGAGGAGGTGGAGGAAGTAGAGGAGGAGGAGTTGTATGCGGAAAGGCTAACATATGCAAGGTCCAGACGGTCGGCAGCACCAAGGCGGCAGGCATGTGAGGGTGGGGGAGATGGTTTTACCAGGGCGCATGGTAGCAGCCAAACTAGTGAGGAAGGTGCAGGAGCCCAGGAAGAAGTGGAGGACGAACTGATGGAAGACTCATCAGATGAGGGAGACCTTGATCACATTTCTGTTGTGCGAGGTTGGGGGGAGAGGACAGAGGAAGGAAGCATGATTGTTACCTCGCCACCAACACAACAGGGACTTGGTGCTCCTGGATGCGCAACACACATGAGTGCCTTCTTGCTGCACTACCTGCAACATGACCCTCGAATTGTGAGAATTAGAAATAATCCTGACTACTGTGTTGCCACACTGTTAGATCCTCGGTACAAAAGTAAATTTGCAGAAATTATTCCTGCCATAGAAAGGGATGCACGCATGCAGGAGTATCAGCAGAGACTGTTGCAGAATCTTACATGTGCTTTTCCACAAAATACCAGTGGTGCACGTAGTGAATCTCACAGTTCCAACTTGCCAACCGTGGGACCGTCAAGTGTAGAGATGAGCGTTGTTCTACTCGAACTGTTCGCCAATCTCAAATTCGAGCTGTTTTGGGCGGTGTTCGAGCCGGTCGGCGAACACGAACAATTTGAGAAAAATTCGGCTGTTCGAGGTTATGTTCGATAACTGTTCGTGCACCAAAATCATAACTGGATTTTTTCTCAGTAATGATGAAAATTAATGTTAATACGCAGTTTGAGTGTACAGCGGGGCGGGGGGAGGGGCAGGGGATGGATCTCTGCAGGAACAATGAAGATCTCCATTTTTTTTTCTCTTTCCCGCATTTGCAGTGGGGAGGTGCAATCTGTCAGCCTATCAGCAGCGCACACACGGAGCGAAGTGCTTTTTTTCACACAAGCAAGGGCATGTGTGATTGGCAGTGTATGTCACATGTCCTTGCCCTATAAGACCAAGCCATTTTCCCCGTCGCCACCATTTTCTCACTGCTGCAGCTGCGTGTTAGACGGCACCGCTGTTGCTGTGTGCGCTATACCTTGTTAATTTCAAGCCAATTTTCGCACAAATATACAGATAGCTTGGGAGTAGGGAATAGTTGTGATTGCAGTCCTTTTAAGGACTAGGTTACAGCATTTCCTACGACTTTTATCAGGCAGGTCTGTGCTCTTAAATAGATAGATTGTGGGAGTAAAGACTAATTGTAATTGGAGTCCTTTTCAGGACTAGGTTACATCAGTTCCTATCAGTTTTTGCCAGGCAGGTCTGTGCCAGTGCTGTGCAAGTTTTTTTCACAGCATTTGGCTGAATCTAGCAAAGCTAATCCTTTTTGGCCTATTGCAGAGTGTGTTAGTCAGTGGAGTAGCCTATCTGTGTTGCAAGATATACCACCTGTGTATAGAATACCAATTTTTTTACTGCACCTAGTGAAGTAAAATCTTTTGGGCATAGCATCATTCTATTAGTCCATCTATACTGACCTCCATCAGGTTGCAAACTGAATATAATTTTTTTCTGCATCTAGCTCTGAAAAAATATTTGGGCTTCTAGCAGTGTGTGGGACTTGGTCTATTAGTCCATCTATACTGACCTCCATCAGGTTGCAAATTAAAAATAATTTTTTTCTTCATTTAGCTCTGAAAAAATATTTGGGCTTCTAGCAGTGTGTGGGACTTGTTCTATTAGTCCTTCTATACTGACCTCCAGCAGGTTGCAAATTGAATATAATTTTTTTCTGCATCTAGCTCTGAAAAAATATTTGGGCTTCTAGCGGTGTGTGGGACTTGGTCTATTAGTCCATCTATACTAACCTCCATCAGGTTGCAAATTAAAAATAATTTTTTTCTGCATCTAGCTCTGAAAAAATATTTGGGCTTCTAGCAGTGTGTGGGACTTGGTCTATTAGTCCATCTATACTGACCTCCATCAGGTTGCAAATTAAAAATAATTTTTTTCTTCATTTATCTCTGAAAAAATATTTGGGCTTCTAGCAGCGTGTGGGACTTGTTCTATTAGTCCATCTATACTGACCTCCATCAGGTTGCAAATTAAAAATAATTTTTTTCTTCATTTAGCTCTGAAAAAATATTTGGGCTTCTAGCAGTGTGTGGGACTTGTTCTATTAGTCCTTCTATACTGACCTCCAGCAGGTTGCAAATTGAATATAATTTTTTTCTGCATCTAGCTCTGAAAAAATATTTGGGCTTCTAGCGGTGTGTGGGACTTGGTCTATTAGTCCATCTATACTGACCTCCATCAGGTTGCAAATTAAAAATAATTTTTTTCTGCATCTAGCTCTGAAAAAATATTTGGGCTTCTAGCGGTGTGTGGGACTTGGTCTATTAGTCCATCTATACTGACCTCCATCAGGTTGCAAATTAAAAATAATTTTTTTCTGCATCTAGCTCTGAAAAAATATTTGGGCTTCTAGCAGTGTGTGGGACTTGGTCTATTAGTCCATCTATACTGACCTCCATCAGGTTGCAAATTGAATAAAAAAATTTTCTGCATCTAGCTCTGAAAAAATATTTGGGCTTCTAGCGGTGTGTGGGACTTGGTCTATTAGTCCATCTATACTGACCTCCATCAGGTTGCAAATTAAAAATATTTTTTTTCTGCATCTAACCCAGCCAATAGTTTTGGCCTAATACCACAGTTTGGCCACTCAGCTCTGCTCGGTTACCATCCATTGTTTTTTTGTGCAAACAACTCCAGAGTTGTGAATTAGTTAACCACCAAAATGAGTGGAAAAAGGCCTGCTGCTGGTGGAAAGGGGAATAGGCGTGTTGGGAAGGGGAAAAAAGGTTGTGTCCGTGGGGTAGGTGCAGAAGAAAGACCATCTTCCAGCCAAACTAAAATGTCTACTTCTTTTAGCGGACAATGTGATAAGATCTCTTTCTTACGGCCACGCCAATCGCTACAAATTCCAGATGAGGCACAAAAACAGCAGGTGCTTCAACGGATATCAAGTGCTCCTTTAAGTGGGCTCTCCTCCACATCAACTTCAACATCACAAATACTCCAGTCCTCAAAGGTGTCACCCAAATCGCACTTGCTTCCTCACAGCTCCCAAATCTCCAGCTGCCCGTCTGAGTATGAGGTAGAACAGATGGTTGAGTCTGCAGAGCTGTTTACTCACACTGTAGCCTGGGAATCAGAGGTCGACTCCAGCGCTTCTGTGAATCCAGACGAGGAAATGATCTGCACTGATGCCCAGAATCTTTATGAGTCGGATCCAGGACCAGACGCAGAAGGTTCTGACCATAATGTAGACCCTCATTCCCAAACTGTAACTCCTGTTGGTGGAGACAATGAGGAAGACGATGATAAGACTCAAATACCTGATTGGAGCGACAACTTTAGTTTTTTGTCAGGGCAGGAACAGGTTGGCTCTGAGGACGACGGGTGTGATAACGCACAGGGTGATGATGATGAGGTCGGAGATCCCACTTACTGTCAACCCACAGTCAGCCAAGAGATGAGGTCAGCAGAGGAGGTGGAGGAAGATGCTAGTGACGACGAGGTCAGGTTGCGCCTTCCTGGACAGAGACGTAGTACTGGAAGCACGTCAACAACTGCATCCTCAAACACAACTCTGCCTCTCACCACAAGTCGTGGTGGCTCTTCAGGTCGCATGGGTGCTAAGCCTTGCATAGCCTGGGCATTTTTTCAGATCGATAAAGATGACCCAACTCGTGTTATCTGCAACATTTGTCAGCAAAAGCTAAGTAGAGGCCAAAAAATACATAGTTTGAGTACTTCATGCATGAACCGGCACATGGACATGAAGCATAAGTTGCAGTGGAAGCTCAGTGTGCTACAATGCGGTCTAGCCGGCCGGGCCAACCACCGTCTGCCATATCTTGTGCATCCGCGGCCTCTTCATCCTCTGTGACTGGGGGGACAGCAGTCACACCTGTTTTGGGGCGCAGACCTGCCACCTCTTTACCCGCAACAGCCAGCGTGATTGGCAGGTCATCATTTTCTTTGGAGGTGGTAACACCAGCTGGTCTTGAGCGCTGTCCGACATCGATAGCACCACCTTTGGATCAAGGCAACCTAACATGTCCGCCTGCATCTTCCTCACAGACCGGCAGTTTGCCGGGGACACCCTTATCAACCCCGTCTAAGCACAATAGCCAGCCCTCGGTCCCTCAGATGTGGACAAGTAAAAGACCATTTCCTCCTAGCCATGAGAAAGCTAAGAGGTTAAATTTCACCATCTGCAAGCTCTTGGCTACAGAAATGCTGCCTTTCCGCCTGGTGGACACAGAGGATTTTCGAGACCTTATGTCCGTCGCAGTGCCCCAGTACCAGATGCCCAGTCGGCACTACTTCTCAAAGAAAGGTGTGCCTGCGCTCCACCAGCATGTCGCACACAACATCACCGCTTCTTTGAGAAACTCTGTGTGTGACAGGGTGCATTTCACCACAGACACTTGGACGAGTAGGCATGGACAGGGGCGTTACATGTCGCTGACTGGGCACTGGGTAACTATGGTGACAGCAGGACAAGGGGCTGCTGTCCAAGTCTTGCCGTCCCCACGAGTTGTGCGTCAATCCTCTTTATGTCATTTTTCCTCCACTGCTTCTGCCTCCTCAACCTCCTCTCGGTCTTCCACCTGCACCCAAAGCCTGTCTGGTCATGCCACAAGCTTTCTAACTGCGCAGAAGGGATCCTGCACACCTCCTTACTATGCTGGCAGTAGGGCTCAACGTCATCAGGCGGTTTTTACATTGAAATGTCTGGGAAATGTGAGTCACACAGCTGAGGAGTTGTGGTCAGCTCTGGAGAACCAATTTCATGAATGGTTGTCTCCACTGGACCTGAAACCAGGGAAGGCCGTGTGCGACAATGCTGCAAACCTGGGTGCGGCCCTTCGCCGGGGCAATGTCACACACGTGCCTTGTATGGCTCACGTGTTGAACCTGGTTGTCCAGCAATTTTTAGCCCACTATCCCAGACTAGATGGCCTTCTGCAGAGGGCACGGTCGCTGTGTGCTCACTTCCGCCGTTCGCATCCCGCAGCTCAGCGACTTACATCTCTACAGAAGTCGTTGGGCCTGCCACTTCACCGGCTAAAATGCGATGTGCCTACCCGGTGGAATTCAACTCTGCACATGTTGCAGCGACTGTGGCAGCACCGACAAGCCCTGGTGCAATACGTTCTGACGTATAGCCTGGGCCAACGAGATTCAGAGGTGGGGCAAATCACGCTGGAGGAGTGGTCTCAGATCAGGGACCTATGCACCCTTCTGCACAGTTTTGAAATGGCGACGAAGATGTTTAGTGCTGACGATGCCATTATCAGCATGACTATTCCGGTGATTTACATGCTGGAGCACATGTTAAACAGAATTCGGAGTCAGGTGGTGGCACAAGAGGAGGTGGAGGAAGTAGAGGAGGAGGAGTTGTATGCGGAAGGGCTAACATCTGCAAGGTCCAGACGGTCGGCAGCACCAAGGCGGCAGGCATGTGAGGGTGGGGGAGATGATTTTACCAGGGCGCATGGTAGCAGCCAAACTAGTGAGGAAGGTGCAGGAGCCCAGGAAGAAGTGGAGGACGAACTGATGGAAGACTCATCAGATGAGGGAGACCTTGATCACATTTCTGTTGTGCGAGGTTGGGGGGAGAGGACAGAGGAAGGAAGCATGATTGTTACCTCGCCACCAACACAACAGGGACTTGGTGCTCCTGGATGCGCAACACACATGAGTGCCTTCTTGCTGCACTACCTGCAACATGACCCTCGAATTGTGAGAATTAGAAATAATCCTGACTACTGGGTTGCCACACTGTTAGATCCCCGGTACAAAAGTAAATTTGCAGAAATTATTCCTGCCATAGAAAGGGATGCACGCATGCAGGAGTATCAGCAGAGACTGTTGCAGAATCTTACATGTGCTTTTCCACAAAATACCAGTGGTTCACGTAGTGAATCTTACAGTTCTAACTTGCCAACCGTGGTCTGTATGGAATTGTTCAATAAAGGGCCCAAAATTAAGATAACATAGATGGGAGAGGTCTCTATGAATAGGAATTCCTAAGTATTTGATACCCTGTGAGGGCCAGGCAAAGGGAAAGTTGGACTGGATGGAATCCTATATGGATTTAGGGAGGGAGACATCGAGGGCCTCAGACTTCGCTGCATTGATTTTAAAATTTTACCATGTAACAAAGTGATCTATTTCAGCCATAACAGCAGGGATGGATATATGTGATTGAGTGATATATACTAGGACATCATCAGCAAATAGAGAGCACTTGTACTCGGTGCCTCCCACCTCAATCCACCTAATATTGGGGTTATGGCGAATTGATAAGAGCAGGTGCTCCATCACTAGGATGTATAAGAGAGGGGACAGAGAACATCCCTGCCTTGTCCCATTGGTGATTGTGAAAGGTGATGAAAATGTTCTGACGCACCCCCTGGGCCTTGGGACACCCGGAGCCGGACCCTTTTTGGTGGATGCTGGTGGTTGTAGTCTTCGTGGCGGCGATCCGGTTCCGTGGCTCAGGGCGGTCAAACCAGTGGCGGAACTATTTATGTGGTTTTGATGTTTAAATGTCCGACTACGCCACCCGTGGATTGCGGTCAGAGTGAACCGCCGCTACAGGGCAGACCGCTAAGGCTGGTGTTGTGGGTGCAGCAGAGCGTAGCATAACTCCCCACGGGAGGAGTATAGCCTCAGGGCAGTGTATGCGGAGGATGGGGGTGATGGTGCAGGGCAGCAGCAGTAACGACACGGAGTCAGTGATGCAGTTCAGGGCCTTTACTCACAGTTCTTATTATCCAGACCACGTCTGCAGGTAACGGCTGCCCACGTCGTACTGTGCTCACCAGGTGAGGGGCTCAGACAACTCCCAGATAACTTTGGAGCACTTCACAGGACCCCCTTTGTGTGTCCTTTGTCTGGCCTTTCTTACCAACACTTCTGTCTGGCTGCCTCGGGCCTCCTCTTGGTAAACTTGGCGCCAGTTTCCCTGACCCTATGTGGTGCCTTCCTAGCGGGTGGAGCAAGGGGCTGAGCCACATAAAATGTCAGAGCCTCCGGTTTCTAGCTGAGGGTCGTTTCCTGCCTCCACTAGTTCGGGGACCGGTCTCCCCCTTTGGCCTGACCCCTCCACGCAGGTGGATTCGGGCGTGCGGTGGCGACTCGCCCGTCCGCACCCCTGGGATCCCTTCATTCCTCGTTCCTGGAGCCTTCTCCGCTCCTCTTCCTTCCTTCTCCCTCTTGCAGGCCTGGGCCTCTGTTACTAGGCCCGCCTCCGGAGCAGAGCTCATGCAGAGTCCCTGCTCCCTGCCACTTCTGCTCAGACTTCTCTGCACTGAACTAAGATGGTGCCCACCTTTTATACTCCCTTCTCAATGCACCCAGGAACTGCTTCCTCCCTGCTCCTGCACTGCAGGGTTCCCCTTCCTCAGTGTTCCCTCCCCCCACTCCAGCCAGGGACAGGGACTGTCTTGCCCATCTCAGGGGCATATTGGTCGCCCTGCCCCACGGCAATGTGGTGTAATGCATGCAGGTGTCGGGTCCTGATCCACACTCCATCCTTATCTGAGAGTGAGATATCACACCTCTGGGTGAGGTGCAATACGTCTGTAGCAACCGAGCCCTCGGTGCTACAGTTCCATTTATCTTCAGCCTAGGTGACGTATTGTGATACAGGGCCGTGATTTTGGCTATAAAAGGGTCCCCTAGACCCCTACCCCAAGCTTTTTAAGAGAATCATATATGGCGTGCCAGGAGACTCTATGGAATGCTTTCTCAGCATCCAACGAGAGTATCTACTTACAAATTTTTAACTGCATCTAGCCCAGGAAATACTTTGTGCCTAGTAGCAGTGTCTGCTAGTCAGCGGATTATCCCGGCTGTTACGCAAGCTACACCACCTGTAGTTTGGACACTTAATTTTTTCAAAGGAAATGCTTCGGGACCACGGGATACTTAGTGAAGAGCATCAGGAGGCACCCCAAGGCATAGGGGCTGGGACTGGCACTAGGATGCCTTGCGGTGGACAGCCGAGCTCGATCCTTATAAAAGCTTTTTAACTGCAGCAGCTTTAGTGGACGCTACTGGAGCTGGAATTACGCGGCTGCTGGCATGAGACTTGCCCTCCAATAGATCCTTGTAAATGGATTTAAAGTGTATTCATTCAAATTAGAGGGACAATTTAAATTAAAAAGCTTAGAGCTGCCTCCACCACAGGGGGGCTCTCTCGACCCACCAGCGGACAGGCACCAGTATTGGGAGAGGGGGGCTGGCCGTCAGGGTTCACCGCGGCTCTGGCACAAACCCGGCGACACGGAGGTGGCACGGGCAGGAGCGGACTGGCCGTCTCGGCTTCTCACTTTTTGGATTTTAGAAGGGCATGACATGCCTATATCTGTGTCTCCCCCTCCTTTTACTCCTCCACCTCTTTTCTTTTCGCATGACTATATGTACTTGTCACTTTTCCATGTGTTAGTTGTGTCTTCTGAGCAGTTTGTCAGCTTTTGGACACCTTTGAAGGTGTTTTCTATGTGTTTCTATGTGTTTTTGTTTGCCTGCCATTGGTTTTAACGGTGTTCGAAGGTGTTCGACGAACAGTTCGACGAACAGTTCGGCGAACACACGGGTGTTCGACGAACCGAACCGAACTCGAACACTACGGGGGTGGCTCAACACTAGTCAAGTGTTCAGCACTCAAACCGTAACAGAACCACAGTATCTGCTGGTAACATCAATTTTGCGGAATCATTTCACCACTTTTTTAGCCCATCCTTTGCAAGGCCACAGGAGACAAGAAGTCTGACACATAGTCAACGCCTAGAGACGATGGTACAGGAGTATCTCCAAGTAAACATTGAAGCCATGACTGTGTCACTGGACCCTTGCTCTTTTTGGGCTTCCAATCTGGATAAATGGCCGGAGCTAGCCACATACGCCTTGGAGATCTTGTCATGCCCCGCAGCCAGCGTTCTGTCTGAACGTGTGTTCAGCGCTGCTGGTGGTGTGCTGACAGATAAGCGCACGCGGCTCTCCACTGATAATGTAGACAGACTCACGTTCATAAAGATGAACAAATCATGGATCCGAAACGACTTTTCTACCCCTGTGTCATCCTGGGGAGAGTAAAAGCTTGATGATTGGTTAAAATCACCCTACCAACCGTTTTAAGCTTTCAAATTACTAATCATGTTTATCTGTATCTTGGCTGGAAAATAATTTGGGCTTTGTAGCAGTGTGCAGCACTGATTCTATTAGGCCATCTATAATAAGCTCCACCAGATTTAAAATTACTAATCATGTTTATCTGTATCTTGACTGGAAAATAATTTGAGCTTTGTAGTAGTGTGCAGCACTGATTCTATTAGGCCATCTATAATAAGCTCCACCAGATTTAAAATTACTAATCATGTTTATCTGTATCTTGACTGGAAAATAATTTGGGCTTTGTAGCAGTGTGCAGCACTGATCCTATTAGGCCATCTATACTAAGCTCCACCAGATTTAAAATTAATAATAATTTTTAGCTGCATCTAGCCCGGAAAATAATTTTGGGGCTCCGAGATGCGCAAGACACATAAGTGCCTTCTTGCCGCACTACCTGCAGCATGACCCTCATATTGTCAGAATTCGAAGTAATCATGACTACTGGGTTGCCACACTCTTAGATCCCCCACACTCTTCGATCAACCTTTTCATTTTAATAAAGACCAAAAAAATGGTCATTTTTGAAATTATAAGCATTAGCAGGTTGTTAGAAACTTAAATCAAACAGTTTTCACCTCAAAACTTTATTCTAGGTGATGTTACATTTTCACATAGGACCCCTTGTTCGAAAGGAGCTTCTGAACTCTCTCGTCCATTGAATTTGTCAGGTTTTGGATGGTTTCTGCTTCAATTGTTTTGCATGAGGACAGAATACCCTCCCAGAGCTGTTGCTTAGATGTGAACTGCCTCCCGCCATCATAGACACTCCTTTTAATGATGCTCCAAAGGTTCTGAATGGGGTAGAGGTCAGGGGAGCATGGGGGTCACACCATAAGTTTGTCCCCTTTTATGCCCATATCAGCCAGAGATGCAGATGTTTTATGTGCAGCATGAGATGGTGCATTATCATGCAAAAAAATGATCTTGCTGTGAAATACACGGTTCTTCTTCTTGAACCATGGCAGGAAGTGTTGTTTGAGAAAATCCACATACATTATGGAGTTCATCTTTAGCGCCTTCAGGGATCCTAAAGGGGCCGACAATCTCTCTCCCCATGATTCCAGCCCAAAACATTACTCCACCTCCTCCTTGTTGGCGCTGTAGCCGTGTTTGCGTGGGGTGTCCATCAACCAGCCATCCTCCACTCCATCCATCTGGACCATCAAGCGCTGCATGGCACTCATCCGTGAACAAAACAGTTTTGAAATCAGTCTTCATGTAATGTTTGGCCCACTGGAGCCGTTTCTGCTTGTGTGAAGTGGATAGAGGAGGTCGACAGGATGGCGTATGCACAGCTGCAAACCTCTGAAGGACCCTGCATCTTGTTGTTCGGGGGACGTTGGAGGCACCAGCAGCTTCAAAAACTTGTCTGCTGCTATGACAAGGCTTTTTTGCCGCTGCTCTTTCAACCTGACGTAATTGCCTGTAGGAAAGAGTCCTCAATTTGCCCTTATCAGCACGCACACGTGTGTACTGTGAATCAGCTACATACTTCTTGATTGCCAAGACACTTCATCCTGATCATCGCACAATGTTGATTGTAGTCATGCCTTGACCTAAACACTCCACAATTTGTTGCTTCTCAGCAGCCGACACATCCTTTTTCTTTCCTATTTTGGCAGAAAATGTAGGCTGCTTAATAATGTGAGACAGCCTTCTTAAGTAGTCTTGCCTTTCATTGGACACACCTGCCAAACTAATTAGCACAGGTGTCTGCAATTGCTTACAGTGATATAAAGAGCCCTGACACACATCACCATCAATGAGTTTAACGGACAAACAAACAAATTCTTCCCTTATCACTCCTAAACACTTTTTGCATAATAATTTGGAACACAGTGTACATGTGCTTTTCCACAAAACACCAGTGGTTCACATAGTGAATCTTACAGTTCTAACTTGCCAACCGTGGTCTGTATGGAGTTGTTCAATAAAGGGCCCAAAATTAAGATAACATAGATGGGAGAGGTCTCTATGAGTAGGAATTCCTAAGTATTTGATACCCTGTGAGGGCCAGGCAAAGGGAAAGTTGGACTGGATGGAATCCTATATGGATTTGGGGAGGGAGACATCGAGGGCCTCAGACTTCGCTGCATTGATTTTAAAATTTGACCATGTAACAAAGTGATCTATTTCAGCCATAACAGCATGGATGGATATATGTGATTGAGTGATATATACTAGGACATCATCAGCAAATAGAGAGCACTTGTACTCGGTGCCTCCCACCTCAATCCACCTAATATTGGGGTTATGGCGAATTGATGAGAGCAGGTGCTCCATCACTAGGATGTATAAGAGAGGTGACAGAGAACATCCCTGCCTTGTCCCATTGGTGATTGTGAAAGGTGATGAAAATGTTCTGACGCGCCCCCTGGGCCTTGGGACACCCGGAGCCGGACCCTTTTTGGTGGATGCTGGTGGTTGTAGTCTCCGTGGCGGCGACCCGGTTCCGTGGCTCAGGGCGGTCAAACCAGTGGCGGAACTATTTATGTGGTTTTGATGTTTAAATGTCCGACTACGCCACCCGTGGATTGCGGTCAGAGTGAACCGCCGCTCCAGGGCAGACCGCTGAGGCTGGTGTTGTGGGTGCAGCAGAGCGTAGCATAACTCCCCACGGGAGGAGTATAGCCTCAGGGCAGTGTATGCGGAGGATGGGGGTGATGGTGCAGCAGCAGTAACGACACGGAGTCAGTGATGCAGTCCAGGGCCTTTACTCACAGTTCTTATTATCCAGACCACGTCTGCAGGTAACGGCTGCCCATGTCGTACTGTGCTCACCAGGTGAGGGGCTCAGACAACTCCCAGATAACTTTGGAGCGCTTCACAGGACCCCCTTTGTGTGTCCTTTGTCTGGCCTTTCTTACCAACCCTTCTGTCCGGCTGCCTCGGGCCTCCTCTTGGTAAACTTGGCGCCAGTTTCCCTGACCCTATGTGGTGCCTTCCTAGCGGGTGTAGCGATGGGCTGCACCACATAAAATGTCACAGCCTTCTGTTTCTAGCTGAGGGTCATTTCCTGCCTCCACTAGTTTCGGGGACCGGTCTCCCCCTTTGGCCTGACCCCTCCACGCAGGTGGATTCGGGCGTGCGGTGGCGACTCGCCCGTCCGCACCCCTGGGATCCCTTCGTTCCTCGTTCCTGGAGCCTTCTCCGCTCCTCTTCCTTCCTTCTCCCTCTTCCAGGCCTGGGCCTCTGTTACTAGGCCCGCCTCCGGAGCAGAGCTCATGCAGAGCCCCTGCTCCCTGCCACTTCTGCTCAGACTTCTCTGCACTGAACTAAGATGGTGCCCACCTTTTATACTCCCTTCTCAATGCACCCAGGAACTGCTTCCTCCCTGCTCCTGCACTACAGGGTTCCCCTTCCTCAGTGTTCCCTCCCCCCACTCCAGCCAGGGACAGGGACTGTCGTGCCCATCTCAGGGGCATATTGGTCGCCCTGCCCCACGGCAATGTGGTGTAATGCATGCAGGTCCTGATCCACACTACATCCTTACCTGAGAGTGAGATATCACACCTCTGGGTGAGGTGCAATACCTCTGTAGCAACCGAGCCCTCAGGGTGCTACAGTTCCATTTATCTTCAGCCTAGGTGACGTATTGCGATACAGGGCCGTGATTTTGGCTATAAAAGGGTCCCCTAGACCCCTACCCCAAGCTTTTTAAGAGAATCATATATGGCGTGCCAGGAGACTCTATGGAATGCTTTCTCAGCATCCAACGAGAGTATCTAATTACAAATTTTTAACTGCATCTAGCCCAGGAAATACTTTGTGCCTAGTAGCAGTGTCTGCTAGTCAGCGGATTATCCCGGCTGTTAAGCAAGCTACACCACCTGTAGTTTGGACACTTAATTTTTTCAAAGGAAATGCTTCAGGACCACGGGATACTCAGTGAAGAGCATCAGGAGGCACCCCAAGGCATAGGGGCTGGGACTGGCAGTAGGATGCCTTGCGGTGGACAACCGAGCTCGATCCTTATAAAAGCTTTTTAACTGCAGCAGCTTTAGTGGACGCTACTGGAGCTGGAATTACGCGGCTGCTGGCATGAGACTTGCCCTCCAATAGATCCTTGTAAATGGATTTAAAGTGTATTCATTCAAATTAGAGAGACAATTTTAATTAAAATGCTTAGAGCTGCCTCCACCACAGGGGGGCTCGCTCGACCCACCAGCGGACAGGCACCAGTATTGGGAGAGGGGGGCTGGCTGTCAGGGTTCACCGCGGCTCTGGCACAAACCCGGCGACGCGGAGGTGGCACGGGCAGGAGCGGACTGAACGTGTCGGCTTCTCACTTTTTGGATTTTAGAAGGGCATGACATGCCTATATCTGTGTCTCCCCCTCCTTTTACTCCTCCACCTCTTTTCTTTTCGCATGACTATATGTACTTGTCACTTTTCCATGTGTTAGTTGTGTCTTCTGAGCAGTTTGTCAGCTTTTGGACACCTTTGAAGGTGTTTTCTATGTGTTTCTATGTGTTTTTGTTTGCCTGCCATTGGTTTTAACGGTGTTCGAAGGTGTTCGACGAACAGTTCGACGAACAGTTCGGCGAACACACGGGTGTTCGACGAACCGAACCGAACTCGAACACTACGGGGGTGGCTCAACACTAATCTGTACCATCCTCCAAAACTTTGAGGACTCCACCAAGATGGTGAGTAGCGAAGATGTCATAATTAACGTCACCATCCCGTTTCTCTGTCTTCTGAAACGCTCTCTGCTCACAATCAAAGAGGATGCATTGCAGACAGAACACGATGAGATGGAGTAAAGAACCATACAGGGTGATTACATACAGCACAGGCTCATCTCATCCCAACGTGGATTGGGTGACAATGAGGAAGAGGAGGAGGAGCTAGTTTCATGTGCTTTAGATGGTGCTACCTGCACAACTGTCTCAGCGTGGATGGCCTGAGGACAGAGAGGAGGAGGAGAGCATAGTCAGTCGTCCTTTTGGTGAGGACTCGGGAGTCTTGCCTGCTAGCAGTCTGGCACGCATGACTGAGTTTATGTTACGTTGCCTTTCCCATGACCCTCGCGTTCTCCAAATTTTGGGAGATGGTCATTACTGGTTGGTGACACTTCTAGACCCACGCTACAAGGAGAACTTTCTATCTCTCATTCCCGAGGCGGGCAGGTCTACTAAAATGGGGCAGTAAATGCTGAAGCCAGATAAAATCTCTGACCAACCATACACAAATGTGCAACATCAACCCCATCTTTCCCAAAATCCACCAAAATTTCAGAATTAGCCTGTATGTAAAAGAGAACATAAAAATACAAAACATTAATTTGACCAACATTAACAATTAAGTAGCAAATCAACTGAAAGGATCTACTCATTCTGTGCGACTGATTAGTCAGTAACCATGAAGGGGGGAAAAGTTTCGCCGGATTGGCCAAAAAAGGTACAGGATTCCCTCTCTACCCATACGAGGAAGATTCTATCATTCAGTGCTTCGACTTGTTTTTAGTTGAAGAAATTTGCCAGCCGGTTTCTACGAATTGTGGGTGGGGTCTATTAGGACGAGTGGGTTCAATTAGTGTAAAGTTCCAGTTTTGCATGAGGTTTTCTCCCTCTTCAAAGGAGGTAACCGTGTGCCACTGTCCTCTGTAATTTATGAGAAGCTTCAGCGGGAAACCCCATCTATATGCCACTTCCCTTTCTCTCAGAGTCAAAGTGATGGGAGTCAATAATCTGCGGAAGCGGAGAGTCACTGTCAAACATCTGTGAAGATTTTAATTTGTTGATAAGGGCGTGGGAGTTCTCCCTTTTTTCTAGAAAATAGTAATATAAGAATATAATTCTTTTATATGAAAGAAGTGGATGCGGGCCAGCACATCTCTGGACATTGATTCATGTAGATGCTTTGGGCGCTGTGCCCTGTGAATTCTGTCAATGATAGCGTCTATTGGGGAGTAGTTAGGGATAGCTGCTTTAATCAGACCTTGAAGAAATCCCCTCAGCTCTTGAGGAGGCACATCTTCTGGTATCTGTTACGGATCTGGGTGGTGGAATCTCTGTGCTGCGGTGCAAGGAGGGGCCAGAGGGGCGCGACTATGTATCTACTCGGCCTCACCAAGGTCGCACGGCGGCTCAGTCGACTCCGTGAACTGGGGAGGAACCGAGCAGAGGGACCAGGTGCCACTCTGGGACCGACCTTGCATGGGTCAGAAGGCAGGAACTGACCGGTACAGCGGATGAGCTTCGGCAGGCAGGCAGATGGGTGGTCCAGGTAAACAAGCACGCTGATTAAGCAGATAGTCAGGCGAGTGTTCCAGGTAGGCAAGCTGGCGGGCACAACAGGCAACAGGTGGGTGCTTCCAGGTAAAACAGGCTGGCAGGCACGGCAGGTAACAGGCAGAGCCCATAGACAGACTGGTGGACTGGACTGTAGACAGACTGTCGGGCTGGAGAGTAGTCAGGCTGGCTGACTGGACTGAAGATCAGACTGGTGGACAGGACTGACTTGCGGAGGACCTGAGGGCTGAAGCAAAGTAAGAATCACAAAGCAACAACCTTGCACGGGCACCTCCATATTGGAGGAGGTGCCTTTTATAGGGAAAGCCCTCCGGCCATTGGCCGGGGACTTTTTAGGACGGCGCGCGCGGCCCCTTTAAGAGGGAGGGAGCACGCGCGCGCCCTAAGCACAGAGCCAGGGAAGCAGCGTGCACCAGCAGCAGCTGCAGGGAGGCCGGAAGATGCTGGAGCAGGACCACGGCGGTAAGGGGGACGGCGTCTCTGCCTCCTGCCAGGCAGAGACGCCAATGCTACAGTATCCCTCGCAATTTTACATTGTTACGCCAAGAGCGATCCTCTAAATCCACTAGCTTAGTTTGTATGGCTTCCAATTCGTTCGAGAGTTCATTATGTGCATCTATCAGCTTGTGTGACTTGGCAAAGCCACCCATTTTATTTTCCATGTGAGATACTCCCTTATCTAGTTCCTTAGTTAGAGTTTGTATAGGCAGTAATAGAGTGGTAAAGTCCTTTTGCATAGAACTGTTGAAAGCCATCAGCATATCTCTAAGTAAGTTGCCTGATGCTAGTTCATCTGATGTGCTGAACTGAGCCAGTGCTATTGAAGTACTAGATGTAGCAGAGCCGGTTGATTCCCCTGCTGACACTTGCAGCTCCTCCTCCAGCCACTGTGTGTGTGAAGCTGGGTTAACTGTGGGAGAGGAAATATCCCTCCTCCTTCCCGACTGGGACTACATCCTCCTCCATGTCGGCCAGGGGACTATATCTTGAACCCGGTGAGTGATTTTGCTGCAGGGAGCGACCCGGAGGTCCTTTACTCACTGCGGGCAGGGAGTGCAACTCCGCTGGAGGTGTCTGGTTCACAGGGGGCAACACGCTGTCAGCAGAGACACGGCTGTGAATGGAGTTCTCAGTGCCATCTTTGCTCTGGTCTTTTCTGAAGTGAAACTCAAATTTTTCTTGTTTCTTCTGATTTCTTTTACCTCGGGTCATCATGCCAGGTGTTAGGAGAGAGAGATGAGCCATAAAAAGTAGAATGAATGCTGCATACGCTGCTGAACAGACTCTGGGTGAGAGGGAGCTCAGTACTCACACAGCCATGTTAGTTGGCTGCCAGGCCACGCCCCCAGGTTTCCTTATTTTTATGAGGCTTCGTGCCCACGATGCGTTTTTCAAGCGTTTTCGCTGTGGAATTTGCGCAGCGTAAACGCTTGAAAAACGCTTGGTAATCCGTCCCCATGGTCCCCAATGTCAATCCGCATGTTCCATGCCCATGCTGCGGAATTTTATGTGCGGAAAAATCCGCAGCATGTCCATTATTTGTACGTTTATGCATGTGGATTTGCCTGCTCAATGCATTTGAAAAACCCATGGCAATTCTGCATGTCCAAAACGCTTCAAAAAGGCACGTTAAATTCCGCACACGTTTTTCCGGGCAAGGACATGCAGAAATTAAGCGGAAATTTTCCGCTTTATTTCTGCATCGTGGGCACATAGCCTAAAAGTGAAATTTAGCCAAAATATCCCATGGCAACGCAGGATTAAGATTTTTAGGTTTTGGGACTCTATTAATCCTGTCTCGAAGTTCTAACTCAGGGAGAATCAACTGCAGCAATTTACAAAAATGATTAGCCAGATCTGTATCTCAAATAGATTCAGGGATTCCACTCACCTGTACATTGTTTCGACGGGATATGTCTTTCAGGTCACAAATCTTGAAAATTCTGCCATTTTTGTTCAATATGCATCATGCGATCTCCTACAGAATCTATTTCCCGCTTTAAATCTTTCAACATGCCGTGCATATCGTTCTGCAATGAAGCTCTCAAAGAACCAAGAAAAGACTGCATAGTTTTTTTTTGTAAGCGGCACCTCAGAGTCGCCACCACTCTTAACATGACCATCTCCGTCGCCACCATCGCCACAATCAGATAATGTCTTCAAGGAGGCCCTCCGCTGTAAACGTGCTGTATGGGCAGGAGCTGCCACAACTGCAGCTGAAGATGCATCTCGGACATAGAAGTCTGTACGCTTCTACAGAGACCCCGGCTTGTGAGTTCTCACTCTTGGAATCACGCTTTACCACTACTGCACGACTCACTGCTGTGCAGTGCGGTGTGTCTAATGGCGTCCAATGTGAGACAGGGATTGTGAGGGACAATGCAGCTGTGCAGTACTGTGCGATGCTACTCACGGTGTCCAGAGCACTCATCGTGCAGCGCACATAAGAAGAGGGTCACGTCACGTGCAATGTGGAGCAAGAACACGTGGAACAGGATTGCTGTATGGCACTATGCTGCAGGAAGGAGATCACTTTTGGATAGAAGCTAATTCTCGAGCCACTTCAGAGTACATAGATGCTGAGCTCCTGCTCAGGCTCAGGCAGCTGACACAATCAGCATTTCAGCCACACTCCCCTCATATTGGTCTAACTGCTTAATAGATGATGGATTAACAATGGGATAGCCCTTGCAGCTCATTAAAGAGCTTCTGAGATAATTGTCCAATTACTTTTGGTCCCTTTGAAATGAGACAGATACATATTAACCCTAGCATGCGTTATGTCACAAATCTACACTTTTACGTAAGGCCCCCCGTGCAAATCATATGGAGAAACTCACATAAATAACTTTTACAAGTTTATTTCAAAATTGCAAAATAAGATATGAATAATGCTCAAAATTTTAATTATAATTTTTTGTAGAAAACACCAAAAAACATTTTTTTTCCAAATTTCAAACAAAGATATGAAAAACACACAAAGGTATATAAATCTAGAGTAAACTAGCTGCAGCTACATTTCTTTTCTAACTTTTTCTTTTCAATTTTATTGGTCTTCCAAACAATTTTCACATGTTATCTTTTCTGAAGAATGTTCTTTACAGGCATTTTCCTCACAAGTGGTACAATATCAGTCAGTTTTCCTCTCTAAGTTTCTTGGACAAATGAAACAGTGCTTTTGTTTTCTTTCTCCTGGCCCTGGAATATCCTGAAACTGTACGCCACACCGTTTAATTGCTTCTTTAGCTTGCTTTGGCAAGCATTTCATGTTGCTTCGCTCCATCATGTGAGGCATTACAAGTTCATGTCAAAAGTCCTTCAAGAATAGGCGTCTCCTGTCTTTCTTCCTTGCATGGAATTCTGAATGAGTTTCTGTATAAATAATGAATGAATTCAGGGCTGCTACATCAAGCATATTTCAAAAAATTACTACAGGCCAACATCTTGTTTGCCACTTGCATGAATATTCTCCCACCGTTTCATCCATTTTGTCTACACCCCCTTTTGTTTTATTGTAATACAGGATGATTTCTGGTTTCAATTTCCTGTCATTGCTATCAATACTGCAATCATAATGCATGGTACTGAGTAATATAATGGATTTCTCCTTCTTCGTCTTGTAAGATACCAGTGTCGCTTTGTTGTTGAAACCAAAGACACTCTCATAAAGTGCTCGATGTGGATTGTGTTTCATTGCTTGAGGAATTTCTCGTTGATTTGGCTTTATAGTACCAACAAGTGTAACAGCTTTTTCAAGCAGAAAATTACCCAGTGCAACATTAGTAAAATAATTGTCCATGGTAATGTTTCTACCTGAAGTATATATTGGTACAGCAAGTGTTTTCACAATCTCAGACCCTAGATCTTTCTGTACTGGTGCATCAACTTCTTTGCCACAGTAGATAAGCCCATTTATGCCATAATAATTTGCAGAATCACACATCCAGAAGATTTTTTATTCCATACTTGGCTGGTTTACTGGGCATTTATTGTATGAACTTGCAACGTCCTCTGAAGGGTACAAGTTGCTAGGGTACAAGTTGCTCATCTACTGTAACATTAGTACTAGGATTGTAAAGTTTGATGCAATTTTTGATAAATATGTTCCCTATAACTTATAGGGGCTAATTTGTCTGTTTGGAAAATCTCTGCACGAGTTCACTTATCATCAAATTGAATGTTTCTTCTAATTTCCTCATATCTGTCCACTGCCATTGTCGCTTTATAGTGTGGATCAGAAAGTTGGTCCTGAAATAATTCTCTGATTGGAACATCATACGATTTTTGACTCCCTGCCAGCAGTAAAAGTCCAATATATGCATAAAGTTCCTCCTTTGAGATATTTTTCCAGGACTTATTTGTTGCAGAAGCGATACGTCTTCCTTCTAGGCCTTATCACTCCCTCCCAAAATCACATGACATCCTCACATGGCATGATCCACCCCCTGACCCCTCCACCAGCAACCCTGACTACAAATAAAGTAACTTGAGACACAAACACTGCTGAGTACATGATAAAAATAGCAGGGGCCTAAAAGGCCCCTGTTCCGTACAGATGTGGTTTTCCCCAAAAAAGCATTGTTACACCAAAATGCCTATTAAAAAAATTATATGAACAACTGGATATTACCAACAATGACATACTTGAGGAATATCTAGAGTTTCAAAATTCTAACTAAAGTAATTTTGCAGATAATAGCAAAAAAGTAAGCACCGGGGCCTAAAAGGCCCCCGATACGCATTGTAGCGTTAAAAGCTGTAATTCCCAACCTCTTACTCCAATTAGGATGTGAATTCCCTCAAATTAAAGCTGAGAGTTTGCACTATAAGCCCATATTGATTATGGAACTGTATCTTGAATATGTTTTGGTAAACGGCTAAAATGCCAAAACTTGTATCACTGTGCAAATATTTCTGGATTTACCTGTATATCAGTGTGTATGTTCAACCCTATGTTATGCCTGTGGTTTTTGGAACCACTGTGCCACTGTCCGGGGAGAGTCTGGAGGGGCGTAACTAAGCGAACACCTGGTTCTTTGCTAGAGCCCCTCGGAATCATGGCAGCTGACCCTCAAGGGAACTGGGAAGCAGGATCGGCCAGGAACTGGATTTGCGGGAGGAATACGGCTTGTAGACAAATGTGGAATTTTGGCACAGGCAGGACAGGTGCATGAACACGGGACAGCCACAGATTAAGGGATCACAGGTGCAGGTACACAGGGAAAGGACTAGGCACAGACTGGACAGGTTTGGGTGTAGGTGCAGCAGGATGGGCAGGATCAGATGCAGACAGGGCTGACAGGGTCAGGTAAACGGTATGGACAGGGTCAGATTCAGAAAGCACAGGTACGGGGACCTTACAACTAGGAAGCAGGATGAATACTGATGACTTGAAGTTGCTAAGGCACCTCCCAATAGAGAAGGGTACCTTATATACCAGATGCCTCCCAGCTATTGGCTTGGGACATCTTTTGCTGTGAGCTGGCCCTTTAAGAAGCAGGGAGCATGCGCGAGCCCTAAACACGATCGTAGGAGACCTGCTTGCCATGCGCATGTCCTGAGAGGAGACAGACGCAGAGGGAATATGGATGGGTAAGTAAACATGCCGGCGTCCCAGCAGAAGGGAGGAAGGAGACACGTGCAGTGGCGCCGGCGCTGTTCTAACACTCTCATTCCCAAACGTTTTGGACGCTATGTAAAACGTAAAGAAAAAACAGAATGCAATGATTTGGAAATCTCTTATAGCCATATTTTATTCACAGCAGAACATAGAACACACATCAGAAATTGAAAGTTAGACATTTTACTAGTGATGAGCGAGCATGCTCGCTACTGCTCAGTGCTCGCAGGAGCATCTCACTGCTCGAGATGCTCTGCGCTCGCCGAGTATTTCCGGGGTTGCACGGCGGGAGCTTGGGTCCCCTCCCTGCATGTTTGGCGCTCTAGAGAGCACCAAAGAACATGCAGGGATTGTCTGCCACACACTGAAATGCCGCAGTCATGTTGGTTGTGGCATTACAGTCATTGGCAGCCTGAACAGCGTCATCAGGTCTATATCAGACATGGCGCCTCCAGTCTACTCTGGAATCAGGCAGTGTAGGGAGAGGTGCTGCTGAGCTAGGAGTGATTTGCTTATTTCTTAGTTAGTGTAGGTATTCCACCATATATTATTCTCATATCCATCTCAACTAAGAGTCCTTCTGAGGACTAATCTAGCTGCATAGATATCAGTGCTAGGCAGGCAGGCAGTGTATGTGGCAGACTGAAGTGCATATAGCAGGAAGGTCCATTCCAGTTCTGTCTGCTGCTGGTGCTTTTACAGATATTTGTAAAAATAGCCCCAGGTATCAGTGGCCAGGAATATATATATTTTTTTATCTTAATCCTGATTATTTGCTTAAAAAGCAATCCAGAGAACACCATTTCTCTGCTCCATTTGCTTGTTGGCACTGCAGAATACAGCGAGATCCTTTCCATATTACAGGGCTAAAAATCCATTTATTTAAAATTGTGGCTTGTCCGTCACACGGATCACATATAAGTGTGCTGAAAATTCTGCCATTTCTGGCCTCCATTGAAATTTTGTTGCAGTGTGTCAGCGAAGTTATTGACACGAGGTCGCTGTTAAAAATAGTTACTTACAGGCCTGCTATTTAAAACTGTCGTTTGTCTGTCACATGGATCACATATAAGTGCGCTGAAAATTCTGCCATTTCTAGCCTCCATTGAAATTTTGTTGCAGTGTCATCGAAGTTATTGACATAAGGTCGCTGTTAAAATTAGTTACCTACAGGCCAGCTATTTAAAGCTGTGGTTTTCCGTCACACATATCACATATCACTGCGGTTCAAATCCAGCCATTTGTAGTGAACATGGAAAATATTGTCCTCCATTTAAAATAGGCAAGGCGTGTGGCAAGGGACGGGGAAGTAGACGTGATGGTGATGATGGTGCATGCAGAGGACGAGGTTGAGGCCGTGGGCTAGCTGAAATTGTGCCACAACAAACACCCACAACTTCTCGCACGACCTTCCTGTCCCAATTACTAGGGGACCGCAGAGCACCACTATTGAACACAGAGCAGTGTAGAAAGGTTATTGGTTGGATAACAGATAATGCTTCCAGTCACCTTGCCATCACCACCTCCACCCTGTCTTCCACACGGTCAAGTCTCAGTAGCCATGAGTCTGGACCGCATATTCCTCACCCTGATCCTCCTTCCTCCCACCATGCCGAGTGCCCGGAGACAACTGATACCACACTTGGACACTCCGAAGAGCTGTTCACTTTTCCATTTATAGATTCAGGCCTCTCGCCGGGTCCACTTGAAGTGGGGCAAGAGGAGATCGCATGTAGCGATGCCCAAATATTTGAGCAGCCACGGTCACACAAAGGCGTCGGTGGGAAACTGTCACAATAGGTGGATGATGATAAGACACAATTGCCAGAAAGTCAGGAGGAGGACCATGGTGCAGAAGTGGAAGACGAGGTGGTGGATGATATAGTAACTCACCCAACCTGGAAGGGAGACATACAGAGCGAGGACAGCAGCACACAGGGGGAGGGAGGCGTAGCACCACAACAGGCAGGAAGAAGCAGTGTGGTGGCCGCAGACAGAAGGCGGGCCCGTTCCCCGGAACATCAAATGACGGAAGTTGCCAGTACAGCTGTTAGGTCTTCCCGAGTCTGTTTGTTTTTTAAAGACTCTGCCGATAACCCCAAAAAGACCATTTGCACCATCTGCCAGGTCAGCATCAGCAGCGGTAGCAAAACTACCAGCCTGACCACCACCAGCATGATCAGGCACATGGATGCAAAGCACCTGACTAAGTGGGCCGAACCCAGGGTCTAGGAACAATGTCTGCGGGTGCCACCGCTGCTTCTTCCGCTGTTGTGCGTGCAAGCCAATCCTCTGCCTATGCCACATGCGAAGATGCCTTCCCTGCACCTGTCATTGCACACTCTCAAGTAGCACCATCAGCAAGCAGCGTTCAGTTGTCCCTACCCCAGTCCTTGGAACACAAGCGCAAATACATTACCCATGCCCCACAGGCCACAGTACTAAATACACACATTTCGCGACTGCTTGCGCTCGAAATGTTGTCTTTTAGGCTCGTGGAGACGGAAGCTTTGCACAACCTGATGGCAGTGGCCGTCCCTCAGTACTCGGTCCCCAGCCACCACAATTTCTCCCGGTGTGCCGTCCCCGCATTACACGAGCACGTGTCCCACAACATTAGCCGTGCCCTCAACAACGCAATTACTGGGAAAGTCCACCTAACCACTGACACGTGGACAAGTGCTTGTGGGCAGGGATGATACATCTCACTGACGGCACACTGAGTTAACATAGTGGAAGCCGGGACCCATTCGGACTTTGGGACGGAACATGTCCTCCCGACGCCGAGGATTGCGGGCCCTGGGTCTATCAGGGTTTCCCCCACATTCTATAGTTCCTGCACCTATTCCTCCTCCTCTTCAGCATCCATCTCCGAAATGACCACATAGTCGCAAGCTGGAAGCACTGCAGCACTGACTAGACCAAGTGGCAACAGGCTGTGCTGAAGCTAATATACTTAGGTGACAAACCACACAACGCTGAAGAGTTGTGGACAGCTCTGAAAGAACAGGCGAGTCTTTGGCTGACACCGCTAAACCTACAGCCAGGCATGGTCGTGTGTGACAATGGCCGGAACCTGGTGGCGGCTCTGAGGCGAGGCGTATCTCACACACGTACCATGCCTGGCCCATTTGCTTAACCTCGTGGTACAGCGGTTTCTCAAAATCTACCGGGAGCTGCCAGATCTGCTTGTCAAAGTGCGCCACCTCTGTGCCCATTTTAGAAAGTCACCTACAGCTTCCACCGCCCTTGCCGTGTTTCAGCAGCGTTTGCAGCTTCCGGCTCACCGACTGGTGTGTGATGTCCCCACGCATTGGAACTCTACATTGCAGATGTTGGGAAGGATTTGTGAACAGAAGAGGACATTTGTTGACTACCAGCATCAACAAGGCCATCGGTATTCAGTTCAGACTCCACACATAAGACCTCATGAGTGGACATGGATGTCAGACATCTGTACCATCCTCCAAAATGTTGAGGAATCCACCAAGATGGTGAGCGGCGATGACGCCATAATTAGCGTTACCATCCCACATCTCTGTCTTCTGAAACGCTCTCTGCTCACAATCAAAGAGGATACATTGCAGGCGGAGCACGATGAGATGGAGCAAGGAACCATACAGTGTGATTACACACAGTCCAGCCTCATCTCATCCCAACGTGGATTGGGTGACATTGAGGAAGAGGAGGAGGAGCTAGTTTATTGCGCTATAGATGTCACTACCTGCACAACTGTCATACCATCTGTTCAGCGTGGATGGCCTGAGGACAGGGAGGAGGAGGAGGAGGAGAGCATGGTTAGTCGTCCTCTTGGTGAGGACACGGAAGTCTTGCCTGTTAGCAGTCTGGCATGCATGGCTGAGTTTATGTTACGCTGCCTTCCCGTGACCCTCCCGTTCTCCAAATTTTGGGTGACAGGCAGTACCAGAAGGCCCTTGTTGCGGAATTATTAAAACAATTCCCATCTGAAAACGCTGCCGGCAGAGGTCACAGTTTGTTGGACAACCAAGGAGTACAGGCAAGAGAGACACAACTCCAATCCAGCAGAGGCAGGGAACACTGTCAAAGTTCTGGGACAGTTTTCTCAGCCCCTCCCATCGCACAGGCCCTGAGGCACAGGGTACTCTCACAAGGAGTGCAAAGTTTGGGAAGATGGTGAGGGAATACCTTGCCGACCGTACCAATGTCCTCCGTGATTCCTCTGTGCCTTATAATTACTTGATATCCAAGCTGGACACATGGAATGAACTGGCTCTCTATGCCTTGGAGGTCCTTGCCTGCCTTGCCTCTAGCGTTTTATCAGAGCAGGTTTTTAGTGCCACTGGTGGAATTATAACCGATAGGCGCATCTGCATGTCAACTGAAAATGCTGACAGGCTGACTCTTTTAAAAATGAACAAGGGCTGGATTGGGCCAGACTTCTCAACACCACCAAATGATAGCAGCATAACCTAAACTCAAAAACAGTGTATTTTTTGGGAGGTCTAATTCTATTCCCATGCACCTCTGTCTTCACACCCAGACATGGGTATACGCGTCCTGATTTTGGCTATTTGTTCTTGTCCTCCTCCTTCTCCCCATCCTCCATCACCATATCATTCACCACCATATCTGCCATATCACCTCCTCTACGTGTCTTGCAAGGGGTATTGGAGTTCCTCCAAATTTTTGGCAGCTTTTGCATTCACTGCTTAGGCAAACACTATGGGAGACCCACTTCCTAATAATGGGAACATTGTTTTTAGGAGGCTCTCCGACCTCTACGTCTCTTCCAAGGGGCATTGGAGTGCCTTCAAATTTTTGGCAGCTTTTACATTCACTGCATAGGCAAACACTATTGGAGACCCACTTCCTAATAATGGGAATATTGTTTTTAGGAGGCTCTCTGACCTCTACGTCTCTTCCGAGGGACATTGGAGTCCAAATTTTTGGTATCTTTTGCATTCACTACATAGGCTAACACTATGGGAGACCCACTTCCTAATAATGGGAACATTGTTTTTAGTAGGCTCTCCACCTCTATGTCTCTTCCAAGGGGCATTGGAGTTGCTCCAAATTTTTGCCAGCCCTTGCAGTCACTGCATACACAATAACAGTATAAGAGACCCACTCGTTAATAATGGGAACAACAAAGCATATCTGGATGATGGCTCTCTAACAATAGCGAGGGCCGACTGCTTGCCTTTAAGAATAGTAAGGGCCTCTTGATCGCCCTATAAAAATATAATTTGTGACTTTCAGAGTCCCTCCATCATAAATAAAACAGGATGTGTCTGATGATGTGTCACACACCACATGACCAGATAAGGTTGTAAAATGTTAAAATGACATTTCCTGGTGAATGCATTTGTCTTGGTTGAAAGCAATGCAAAAATGCATCAAAAACCCTACGCGTGAAGTGTAAACATAGCCGAAATTGTGGAGGAGCATTTTTGGTTTTGTATATTTATTTTACCTTATATACAAGTCATTACCCTGGAAAGGATGTTCCTTAACATATTTCCCAGGAAAATCCTTTTTTGGTCGTTTTTGTATGTTTTATTGTGAGTCCGTAAAAGTGGCATAATACCTCTGACAACGTTGTTGAAAGCCGTGACCTGGGAGTCAGAAATGCTTCCAGTGGTCTTTCCCATGCTGTTCCCATGTCATTTGAGCACTGTTCCCATCGATTTGGGCAATTTTTAGGCCCTCTGCAGACCGCGGGGTGGAGCCGCCTGAAAAATGCTCAAGTTTCCCATAGACTTACATTGGGCTCGTTGCTTGGGTCGAGCACCCGAGCATTCCAATTTGCTCAACCCGAGCATCGAGCACCCAAGCATTTTAGTGCTCACCCATCGCTACATTTTACCATTTCATTTGAAAAAATAAACTAATTTAGAAACTAATGATAGCAACACATCACAAGAAAGAAGAAATACAAAAAATAAACAGCCTATATATTGCTACACTTCCAACTCAACACAACCCAAGAAAATCAGGAGCTGAAACAGCTCTAAAATAAAATCATGATTTTTATTAAGTACATTATTAAAAGCCAATAAAAATCTTCTTACAAAACAAATGGGGAAAAAATTGACATGGAGACCCCACCCATCCAGAAAGTATAACCGGTATTTTGGATAATTGATGCAAAGGATATGTACACTGCTCAAAAAAATAAAGGGAACACTCAAATAACACATCCTAGATCTGAATGAATGAAATATTCTCATTGAATCACACAAAATTCATTAATAGAAATCAAATTTATTAACCAATGGAGGCCTGGATTTGGAGTCACCCCCAAAATTAAAGTGGAAAAACACACTACAGGCTGATCCAACTTTGATGTAATGTCCTTAAAACAAGTCAAAATGAGGCTCAGTATTGTGTGTGGCCTCCACGTGCCTGTATGACCTCCCTACAACGCCTGGGCATGCTCCTGATGAGGTTGCGGATGGTCTCCTGTGTGATCTCCTCCCAGACCTGGACTGAAGCATCCGCCAACTCCTGGACAGTCTGTGGTGCAACGTGACGTTGGTGGATGGAGCAAGACATGATGTCCTAGATGTGCTCAATCACATTCAGGTCTGGGGAACGGGCGGGCCAGTCCATAGCTTCAATGCCTTCATCTTGCAGGAACTGCTGACACACTACAGCCACATATGGTCTGGCATTGTCCTGCATTAGGAGGAACCCAGGGCCAACCGCACCAGCATATGGTCTCACAAGGGGTCTGAGGATCTCATCCTGGTACCTAATGGCAGTCAGGCTACCTCTGGCGAGCACATGGAGGGCTGTGTGGCCCTCTAAAGAAATGCCACCCCACACCATTGCTGACCCACTGCCAAACCAGTCATGCTGAAGGATGTTGCAGGCAGCAGATCGCTCTCCACGGCGTCTCCAGACTCTGTCACGTCTTTCACATGTGCTCAGTGTGAACCTGCTTTCATCTGTGAAGAGCACAGGGTGCCAGTGGTGACTTTGCCAATCCTGGTGTTCTGTGGCAAATGCCAAGAGTCCTGCACAATGTTGGGCTGTGAGCACAACCCTCATCTGTGGACGTCGGGCCCTCATACCACCCTCATGGAGTCGGTTTCTAACTGTTTGTGCAGACACATGCACATTTGTGGCCTGCTGGAGGTCATTTTGCAGGGCTTTAGCAGTGCTCCTCCTGTTCCTCCTTGCACAAAAGTGGAGGTAGCAGTCCTGCTACTGGCTTGTTGCCCTCCTACAGCCCCCTCCATGTCTCTTGGTGTACTGGCCTGTCTCCTGGTAGCGCCTCCAGCCTCTGGACACAACGCTGACAGACACAGCAAACCTTCTTGCCATAGCTCGCATTGATGTGCCATCCTGGATGAGCTGCACTATCTGAGCAACTTCTGTGGGTTGTAGAGTCCGTCTCATGCTACCATGAGTGTGAAAGCACAACCAACATTCAAAACTGACCAAAACATCTGCGAGAAAGCATTGGTACTGAGATGTGGTCTGTGGTCCGCACCTGCAGAACCACTCCTTTATTGAGAGTATCTTGATAATTGCCAATAATTTCCATCTATTATCTATTCCATTTGCACAACAGCATGTGAAATTGATTATCAATCAGTGTTGCTTCCTAAGTGGACAGTTTGATTTCACAGAAGTTTGATTTACTTGGAGTCATATTCTGTTATTCTGTTGTTTGTGTTCCCTTTATTTTTTTGAGCAGTGTATAATGTGAATACAAAAGATACTTAACTGTCTAATATGTAATATAGGTGAAACAGTACTTATGGGATGCAAATCATATACAGTGGTGGCCAAAAGTATTGGCACCCCTGCAATTCTGTCAGATAATACTCAGTTTCTTCCTGAAAATGATTGCAATCACAAATTCTTTGGTCTTATTATCTTCATTTAATTTGCTTGCAAGGAAAAAACACAAAAGAGAATGAAGCAAAAATCAAATCATTGATCATTTCACACAAAATTCCAAAAATGGGCCAGACAAAAGTATTGGCACCCTCAGCCTAATACTTGGTTGCACAACCTTTAGCATAAATAACTGCAAACAACCGCTTCCGGTAACCATCAATGAGTTTCTTACAATGCTCTGCTGGAATTGTAGACCATTCTTCTTTGGCAAACTGCTCCAGGTCCCTGATATTTGAAGGGTGCCTTCTCCAAACTGTCATTTTGAGATCTCTCCACAGGTGTTCTATGGGATTCCGGTCTGGACTCATTGCTGGCCCCCTTAGAAGTCTCCAGTGCTTTCTCTCAAACCATTTTATAGTGCTTTTGGAAGTGTGTTTTGGGTCATTGTCCTGCTGGAAGACCCATGAACTCTGAGGGAGACCCAGCTTTCTCACACTGGGCCCTACATTATGCTGCAAAATTTGTTGGTAGTCTTCAGACTTCATAATGCCATGCACACGGTCAAGCAGTCCAGTGCCAGAGGCAGCAAAGCAACCCCAAAACATCAGGGAACCTCCGCCATGTTTGACTGTAGGGACCGTGTTCTTTTCTTTGAATGCCTCTTTTTTTTTCCTGTACACTCTATGTTGATGCTTTTTCCCAAAAAGCTCTACTTTTGTCTCATCTGACCAGAGAACATTCTTCCAAAACGATTTAGGCTTTCTCAGGTAAGTTTTGGCAAACTCCAGCCTGCCTTTATTATGTCTCGGGGTAAGAAGTGGGGTCTTCCTGGGTATCCTACCATACAGTCCCTTTTCATTCAGACGCCGACGGATAGTACGGGTTGACACTGTTGTACCCTCGGACTGCAGGGCAGCTTGAACTTGTTTGGATGTTAGTCGAGGTTCTTTATCCACCATCCGCACAATCTTGCGTTGAAATCTCTCGTCAATTTTTCTTTTCCGTCCACATCTAGGGAGGTTAGCCACAGTGCCATGGGCTTTAAACTTCTTGATGACACTGCACACGGAAGACACAGGAACATTCAGGTCTTTGGAGATGGACTTGTAGCCTTGAGATTGCTCATGCTTCCTCACAATTTGGTTTCTCAAGTCCTCAGACAGTACTTTGGTCTTCTTTCTTTTCTCCATGCTCAATGTGGTACACACAAGGACACAGGACAGAGGTTAGTTATTGCCAACACCTGTTAGGTGCCACAGGTAAGTTACAGGTGCTGTTAATTACACAAATTAGAGAAGCATCACATGATTTTTCAAACAATACTTTTGTCCACCCCCTTTTTTAGGTTTGGTGTGGAATAATATCCAATTTTGCTTTAGGACAATTCTTTTATGTGTTTTTTCATTGAAGACAAATTAAATGAAGATAATAATACCAAAGAATTTGTGATTGCAATCATTTTCAGGAAAAAACTGAGTATTATCTGACAGAATTGCAGGGGTGCCAATACTTTTGGCCACCACTGTATATTGTAATTATCCAATACTCAAATGAGACAATATACACTATGCAAAGAATGCTTTTCAATCTAAAGACAGCAGTCACCGAACAGATCAAATAATGCCTGATTGTTTAGAATGGACAAAATATACAAAAAATATATATATATACCCTAAAGGGAATAGTGCCCTTGTTTCATAGACAGTATTAATTCACAAAGGGATATAAACCTGTAAAGACTAGAGATAAGCGAATGTTTCAAAGTTTGGTTCGGATTACGATCGTCGAATTTGCAATATTCGCTGATATATTTGTCGAATATTCACCGAACATTACTGAACGCCATAGGTTTCAAGGGGGGCAAAAACAAATGCATACACAACATCTTCAAATGGGCCCAAAAGCTGCCAAAACACATCAAACCAGGAATGTGCCATCAATTGACCCAGATTACAAGTACTATAATTATTATTATTATTACAGTGACATTTATTCTGTGGCTCTTTACATGAGAAAAGGGGCCACCGACTGGTAAAAGAGGATAGAGGACTCTGCCTGTGAGGGCGCACAAACAATCTACAAGGGATGGGTGAGGATACTGTAGGTTAGGGTACAGCTAGTCGTACAGCAGTATGTTGGAGTGAGGGTTACAGCAGATTGTATGCTTGTCAGAAGAAGTGGGTCTTCAACTTCCTTTTCAAGGATTCCACGGTAGACGAGAGTCTGATGTGTTGGGGTACTGAGTTACACAGTAGGGGAGATGCACAGGACAAATCTGCTGAGATCCTAAATGAAGGTAAGCTTGCAGAAGCTCACCACTGAGCAGTTTAACCCCTGCACCGATTAATATGAAGGCGAAAGGCTTCTAATGAGTGCAGGAGTGGGAAGAATCAGACGCTGCGGTCTTCTGGCTCCTCTCTGTTACAATAAACCCGTGACACCTTGCAAGATTCATCACAATGTTTACAAGGTAGACAGCAGCAGTGGTTGGTCTTCTAGACTCCTTTATGATGATAGAGGCCACCATCTCCTTAGCTTTCTGCTGGTACTTTTCTGTGGGAGTGAGCTTGTCTCCAACTAGCTTGGAATATTTCTAGTGAATTATGGCACACCATGGTATTAGCAGTGCACTCAGTACCAGAAGCGAAGCCATCCACAATTTCCTTCTCAGGAATTTTATTTGGTAGACTGAGTGGCTGCCCAAACATTAGTTTATCACAAAGGAGCTGAAGACACTGAGTGGCAGTAAGTGCAAGTTTCTCCAGCATGTTAGATATCAGAAAGAGAACAGAGAGAGCAGCACGGCGGCTCAGTGGTTAGCACTTCTGCCTTGCAGCACTGGGGCCCTGGGTTCATATCCCACTAAGGACAACATCTGTAAGCAGTTTGTATGTGCTCCCCGTGTTTGCGGGGGTTTCCCCCGGGTTCTCCAGTTTCCTCCTCAATAAAAAAGCAGCCATACATTGTCCGGGAACCTTCACACAGACTTTTCTTAGGCAGCGATGCTTCTTGGCAAGGTTGGATGGACCCACCTGAGAACCGGAGAATCCTCCGGAGGGCCCTAGCTTCTCCTTCAGGAGAGTTCATAGCGCAAACCTTGCAGCTACTATGGGGTTCTCAAGCGGGGGAGAAAGGTGGTCCCTCAGAATAAACTCCTCTGGTGGGCCCAATGTTCTTCAGTCTGACACTGCTTCTCGATGACAGTTGTATTTCACCTCAGCCATTTTCTTTAGGTCGGTGAAAGGACTGGCACAGAGGGAAACCATATCTACTCAGGCTGTCATTTCTCCCAGGAAGTCCTCTAATTCAGCTTGTTCCATAAGCAATGGCAGCCCATCCAACATCACCTCACACTTCACGGTGGTGCTTAGTCACACACAAAGATCTTTCTTGACGCCTTGAATTTCATGACTACAGAGTTGGGAAATGGCTTGATCTGCAATGCGTTTTGATAAATAACGAGTATAAGCAAAGCCACGGTTTAGGCTACTGAATGTCATCATTAAGCGAAACTCATACAGCTTTCCCACAGACTGAAAGAGGGGTATCAAGACTTCCAAGACAGCCAAGACTTCCTCACCAAGAGGACGACTGTCCATGTTCTCCTCTTCATCCTACTCCTCCTCATTATCACCCAATCCGCGTTGAGATGAGATGAGGCTGGGCTATATAGTTTACTTTAACTGTGAGCACCAAGCGTTTTAGTAGACAGAGAAGCAGGATGGTGACGCTAATTATGGCATCATCGCCGCTCACCATCTTGGTGGAATCCTCAAAGTTTTGGAGGACGGCACAGATTCCAGTCATCCATGCCCACTCATCAGCTCTTATGTGTGTAGGCTGCCTGAATTCCAAGGGCGTGTTGAAGCTGGTACTCAACAACTGCCCTCTGCTGCTCAGAAATCCTTCCCAACATCTGCAATGTTGATTTCCGACGTGTTGTCACATCACACACCAGTCGGTGAGCCGCAAGCTGCAAACGCTGCTGAAGCACTGTCAGGGTGGTGGAAGCTGTAGCTGACTTTCTAAAATGGGCACACACGCGGCATACTTTCAAAAGCAGCTCCGGCAGATCTGGGTAGGTTTTGAGAAACCGCTGAACCACTAAGTTGAGCACATTTAGTGCTCGCTCATCACTAATGTGTACCCCTGTATGGAGAACAATATCAGCACCAAAGAATTAAATGATGAAATGTAGCCTGCTTTATATACCACGATAGTAAGAAAACCAATTTCGTTTTTATCATGTGTACCCCTATGACAACAATATCTGCACCAAAGAATTAAATTCACTAGAGTAGAACTAGTATAATGGGGACCGACAACTCTTCCACTTCAGCCAACCCAGCAGATGGAGACCCAACCAGGAGTGTTCACATTTCAAAAAATTAAGGCCTGAGATCACCATTTCCGTGGCCAACAGATTGGAGATGGTGGAGTTCAATCTCTTAGCTTTGTCATGTGTAGGAGGAAACAATCTTTTACATGACCACAAATACATGACCGAAGGCTGGCTGCAGTGCTAAGAGAGGGCAGAGTACGTTGAACCGGACAAACTGCTGGTCCGTAAATAAGATGCAGGCGGAGATGTTACGATGGATTGATAAAGTTGTGGTGTGCTCGTTCTCTGAGATGAGTTAAAAACAGCAGGCATGTTCGCTTCCATTACAGCTGATGGGCTCTCACTCAGCCTGACTGGAGTGAATATAGAACTGGAGGTTCTGCAGTGGGAGACCTGCGTGACAATACAGTAATAGAGGAGGAAGAAGCAGCGGATGCGGTTGATGGAGCAGCTGATGGTTGTTGAGGTCCGCATTTTATTGCAGTGAGATTGCCAGAGTAATGCATGTTGATTGCGCATGTGAAGGTTCATGCCTGTAGTAGTCAAATAATTGCACGTTTTCCCTCTACTAAGTTTTTTCTTGCAAAGTTGCCAGATAATGTGAGTTGGCTCATCCTTTGCAGTGTCAAAAAAGGCCCAGGCTAGGAAACCCTTGCCGCCTCTGCGAGCTGCAGACCCGAGACCGCTGCTGGTCACTGCCATGGTTGTGGCTAAGGATGCAGTGCTCGTCGTGGTTGCATCACTCCGTGTCTGCACCATAGGATGCAACGTAACCTCCTCGTCTTCCTCCTCCTCCACCTCCTCAGATGAGCTACTCAGCTGCGTGCCTCTGGGTTCACACCAAGTAGCTACATCATCATCCAATGTGTTATCCAATTCCTCGCCCTGAGAGTCACCCTCCTCCTCTTCTTGCCCTAACAGCACAGTACAGTCAAGGGTCAGGAAGCTGCTCGGACCCAACCTTTTTTTTCCTCCGTATGGAAGCAATATTTTCCCAAAAGAATTTTAAGCTGAGATGTAGCCTGCTTTATATACCACGGTAGTAAGAAAATCAATTTTGAGTTTATCATGTCTGTGTATCCCTGTGTGAAGAACAATATCTGCACCAAAAAATTAATTTCATTAGAGCATAACAACTGTAAAGGAGACCAAAACCTCTTCCACTACAGCCAACCAAGGAGATGGAGACCCAATCAGGATTCTCCACATTTCCAAAAAATAGTGACAGACACCAGAAAAATGGCATCAATTTCCCTACAGTAGAAATAGCAGAATTAGGAACGACACCTCTTCCACTACAGCCAACCCAGCAGATGGAGACGGAATCAGGAGTGTTCACATTTAAAAAAATTAGGGCCTAAAACCTGCAGCAGCAGCAAGAGCAGGCACAGAAGCCATATTACATACTGCAATTCCGCGAGATCAATGCAGCACACTAAAAACTACAACAACGCCTAGTCTGTACAGTCTACGATTGGGGTGCAAAAGTCCTTGGATATCCATGACTTGTTCATCTTGATGAATGTCAGTCGGTCTACATTTTCAAGGGACAGCTGGCTTCACTTCTCCATCAGGACACCGCCAGCAGCAATGATGACACGTTCTGAGAGAATGCTGGCTGCCGGGCATGATAAATCCTCCAAGGCGTGACAGGCGAGCTCAGGCCATTCATCCATTTTTGAAGACCAAAATGTAAATGGATCCAAATCCTCCCTGATGATATTCATATTGAGCTCTAGATACCACTGCACCATCCTCTCCAGTCGTTCACCACGTGTCAGACTTGTACTCTGTTGTGCTGGTGCACGAGCTGTTGTAAAAAATGTGTGAAAGGACTCACAGAAATTGCTTGTGCCACTTACGCTGCTGCTGCTAATGTTTTGGCATTGATGAACTGATGGGCCAGAGGTTGAAAGTCTACAAACTGCGATGCACACTGTGTGCCTCACTGCTATCTTGGGGAAAACCTTAAGGTTGCTTTAAAGCTTGTTTCGGTACTCCAGCATTAGTGAGTCCCTTTCCAGAGCGGGAAGCATCTGGCAAAATTTACTCTTATAACGTGGATCTAACAGAGCGGTAACCCAGTAGTCATCATTATTTTGAATCATACCTGTACGGGGATCATGTTGCAGATGGTGCATCAAGAAGGCACTCATATGTCGGGCTCTTCCAGGAGGTCCAAAGACAGGCTGTATTGATGGCGATTAGTGATGAGCGAGCACTAAAATGCTCGGGTACTCTTTGCTCGGGTTGAGCAAATTGTAATGCTCTAGTGCTCAGTCTGAGTAACGAGCCCAATGTAAGTCTATGGGAAACTCGAGCATTTTTCCGGCAGCCCCCCTGGCGGTCTGCAGAGGGCCTAAAAATTGCCCAAATCGAGGGGAACAGTGCTCAAATTACATGGGAACAGCATGGGGAAGACCCCTGGAAGAATCTCTGACTCCCAGGTCACTGCTGTCAATAATGTTGTCAGAGGTATTACGCCACTTTTAAAGACTCACAATAAAACATACAAAAACTAAAGCAAATGGATTTTCCTGGTAAAAATGCTAAGGAACATCCTTTCCAGGGTAATGACTTGTACATAAGACAAAGTAAATATGCAAAAACAAAAATTCTCCTCCAGGCTATGTTCACATGTAGCGTTTTTGGTGCGTTTTTACACTTTTGCATTGCTTTCAATGGTGAAAAATACATTCACCGTTAAATGTAATTTTAATATTTTACAACCTTACCTTGCCATGTGGTGTGTGAGACATGATCAGACACATCCTGTTTCATTTATGAATGAGGGACTCTGAAAGTTACAAAGACTATTTTTATAGGGCCATCAAGTGGCCCTTACTATTCTTAAAGGGCTAGCAGTCGGCTATACTTTGTTGTTCCCATTATTAAAGAGGGTGTCCCCTATACTGTTATTGCGTATGCAATGAAGGCAAGGGCTGCCAAAAATTTGGACGCAACCCAATACCCCTTTGAAGAGACATGGAGGAGGGCTTCAGTAAAAAAAAAAAATGTTTCCATTATAAAGGAGCGGGTCTCCTATAGTGGTAATGCCCATGCAGTGACTGCAAGGGCTGCCAAAATTTTGGAAAAACCCCAATAACAATTTAAAGACACATAGAGGTGTGCCTCTGTAACGACATGTTCCCATTAGAAAGGAGCGGGTCTGCTATGCAGTTATAGGGTATGCAGTGAGTCCAACGGCTGCCAAAATTTAGCAAAAACCCCAATAACTATTTCAAGACACATAGAGCTGGGCCACAGTAACGACATGTTTCCATTAGAAAAAGAGCGGGTCTGTTATACAGTTATAGGGTATGCAGTGAGTCCAACGGCTGCCAAAATTTAAGGAAAAACCCCACTAACAATTTAAAGACACATAGAGCTGGGCCACAGTAACAATATGTTCCCATTAGAAAAGAGCTGGTCTGCTATACTGATATAGGGTATGCAGTGAGTCCAACGGCTGCCAAAATTTAAGAAAAACCCCAATAACAATTTAAAGACACATAGAGCTGGATTACAGTAACAACATGTTCCCATTAGAAATGAGCAGGTCTGCTATACAGTTTTTGCCTATGCAGTGACTGCAATGGCTGCCAAAAATTTGGAGGCACTCCAATGCCTCTTGCAAGAGATGTAGAGGTCGGATGGCCTCCTGAAAACAATGTTCTCATTATTAGGAAGTGGATCTCCCATACTGTTTGCCTATGCAGTGAAGGCAAAGGCTGTCAAAAATTTGAAGGAACACCAATGCCCCTCGCAAGAGACGTAGAGGTCGGAGGGCCTCCTGAAAACAATTTTCCCATTATTAGGAAGTGGGTCTCCCATACTGTATGCCTATGCAGTGAATGCAATAGCTACCAAAAATTTGGAGGAACTTTAATGCCCCTTTCAAGAGACGTAGAGGTCGGAAGACCTCCTGAAAACAATGTTCCCTATATTAGGAAGGGGGTCTCCCATACTGTTTGCCTATGCAGTGAATGCAACGGCTGCCAAAAATTTGAAGGAACTCCAATGCTCCTTGCTTGAGACATAGAGATTGGAGGGCCTCCTGAAAACAATGTTCCCATTATTAGGAAGTGGGTCTCCCATACTGTATGCCTATGTTGTGAATGCAATAGCTACCAAAAATTTGGAGGAACTCCAATGCCCCTTGTAAGAGACGTAGAAGTCAGAGGGCCTCCTGAAAACAATGTTCCCATTATTAGGAAGTGAGTCTCCCATACTGTTTACCTACGCAGTGAATGCAATGGATGCCAAAAATTTGGAGGAACTCCAAAGCCCCTTGCAAGAGACGTAGAGGTTGGAGGTGTGACGCTGAGTCACTTTTCATGGCCAGGCCATGAGAAAGGATAGTCAAGGAGTCAGAAGTCAAAGCCATGAGGGTACGTCATAAACAGACGGAAGAGGCAAAGGTGTAGTCAGGTAACAGCACACCACTCTACAAGATTGGACAGCTGAGCTGTCAGTAACTGCATCCCAGACACAGTGAGGGGTGGAACTGTGACAGTACCCCCTTTTCTAAGGGAGGCCACCGGACCCCCAGGCTTCCCAGGAAACTTTAGATGGAAGGCCCTGACTAATCGATCGGCCTTCATATCTCAAGCAGGGACCCATGATCTCTCCTCTGGTCTGTATCCCCTCCAGTGGATGAGGGAATTACAGACCCTACAAGAATCCACCACTCTCTGAACCTCATACTCTAAGCCACCATCAACTGAAACTGGAGGAGGCGAGGATAAGGGAGACAATATTGAGAGAACAAACTCCTTTAATAAGGATTTATGGAAGATGGAAGGGATGCGAAGGGGTGGAGGAAGTTTTAATCTGAATGCCACTGGATTGACCACCTCAAGGATCTCATAATGACCAATAAACTTTGGACCCAACTTTGCCTACGGCACTTTAAGTTTAATGTTCCTGGATGACAACCAAACCTTATCCCCAATCTTAAAAACAGAACCCATCGAATGTCTTCTATCGGCCTTCAGTCTTTGGTGAGTCTGAGCAGCCCCAATATTCTTTTAAACCTCCTTTCAAACATCCCCAAGTCTTTATATGGTGACTGCCACCCCAGGACATTCAGAACTAATCCTAGAAAATTCACTAAAATGGGGATGAAACACATAATTACAGAAAAACAGAGAGGTTCAAGTAGACTGATTAACTCGACAGTTAAAGGCAAACTCAGTGAGAGGTAAAAATGAAGACCAGTCCTCCTGCTGAGCCGCCACAAAGCACCTTAAAATTCATTCCAAAGATTGATTTGTCCTCTCAGTCTGACCGTTGCTCTCAGGGTGGTAGGCAGATGAAAATGACAAGTCAGTCCCGAGTTTATTACAAAAAGCTCTCCAGAATTTAGAGACAAATTGTACTCTCCTATCGGACACAATGTTAAGAGGGATACCATGTAACCTTACAATATGGGAAATAAACAACCTGGAGAGTATCTCTGCATTAGTTAATTCAGACAAGGGAACAAAATGAGCTTGTTTGCTGAATCGGTCCACTACCACCCAGATAGCAGTTTTCCCATCAGACAGAGGCAAATTCGTGATGAAATCCATGGACAAATGAGTCCATTGTCTTTCTGGAATTGGCAATGGAGCCAATTCCCCGGCCTGCCGGCTATGACTGACTTTAGCGTGTGCGCAGACTTCACAAGCAGATACAAAATCTTTAATATCATTAAGCATGGATGGCCACCAAAAAGGTCTAGCTATGGCTTTCCATGTAGCAGTAACCCCAGGAAAACTACTCAAGACGGAATCATGAAATTCCTGTAACACACGCAATCTTAGGTACACAGGCACAAATAATTCGCGGGAGGAGCCAATGACTGGGCATTACGGATCTCCTCCTCCAATTTTGAGGTTGCCATAGAAACCACATTACCATGAGGAATAATGGAGGATGGAGGTTCTGGAGGAGAAACTGTATCGAGACTATGGGACAATGCGTCAGCTTTCACATTCTTTTAATTTTTCGAAAGCCTTGATAGCACTCGGCGACCATATCTTGAGATTTGCCCCCTTATGTGTAAGGTCGGTAAGAGGTTTAGTAATCTGAGAAAACCCCTTGATAAATTTCCTATAATAGTTGGCGAATCCCAGAAAACACTGTAAAGTCTTAAGATCACGAGGCTGAACCCAGTCAATTATGGCCTGTACCTTCCCAGGGTCCATCTTAAACCCTTCTGCAGACAAGATGAACCCCAAGAACGAAATTTCCTGAACAGAAAAAACACATTTCTCCAATTTAGCAAACAAAGAGTTCTCCCTTAACCTTTGTAACACAACCTGGACATGTTCCTGGTGAGAGTCCAAATCTGGCAAAAAAAATTAGAATATCATCCAGATAAATTACAACATATCTTTCCAATGTAATCAGAGAAAATATCATTCATAAAATTTTGAAACACAGCAGGTGCATTGGATAACCCAAAAGGCATGACAAGGTTTTCAAACAGACCTTCAGACGTTAAAAACGCAGTTTTCCACTCATTACTAGAGATGAGCGTTGTTCTACTCGAACTGTTCGCCAATCTCAAATTCGAGCTGTTTTGGGCGGTGTTCGAGCCGTTCGGCGAACACGAACGATTTGAGAAAAATTCGGCTGTTCGAGGTTATGTTCGATAACTGTTCGTGCACCAAAATCATAACTGGATTTTTTCTCAGTAATGATGAAAATTAATGTTAATACGCAGTTTGAGTGTACAGCGGGGTGGCGGGAGGGGCAGGGGATGGATCTCTGCAGGAATAATGAAGATCTCCATTTTTTTTTCTCTTTCCCGCATTTGCAGTGGGGAGGTACAGTCTGTCAGCCTATCAGCAGCGCACACACGGAGCGAACTGCTGTTTTTCACACAAGCAAGGGCATGTGTCATTGGCAGTGTATGTCACATGTCCTTGCCCTATAAGACCAAGCCATTTTCCCCGTCACCACCATTTTCTCACTGCTGCAGCTGCGTGTTAGACGGCACCGCTGTTGCTGTGTGCGCTATACCTTGTTAATTTCAAGCCAATTTTCGCACAAATCTACAGATAGCTTGGGAGTAGGGAATAGTTGTGATTGCAGTCCTTTTAAGGACTAGGTTACAGCATTTCCTACGACTTTTATCAGGCAGGTCTGTGCTCTTAAATAGATAGATTGTGGGAGTAAAGACTAATTGTAATTGCAGTCCTTTTCAGGACTAGGTTACATCAGTTCCTATCAGTTTTTGCCAGGCAGGTCTGTGCCAGTGCTGTGCAAGTTTTTTTCACAGCATTTGGCTGAATCTAGCAAAGCTAATCCTTTTTGGCCTATTGCAGAGTGTGTTAGTCAGTGGAGTAGCCTATCTGTGTTGCAAGATATACCACCTGTGTATAGAATACCAATTTTTTTACTGCACCTTGTGAAGTAAAATCTTTTGGGCATAGCATCATTCTATTAGTCCATCTATACTGACCTCCATCAGGTTGCAAATTGAATATAATTTTTTTCTGCATCTAGCTCTGAAAAAATATTTGGGCTTCTAGCAGTGTGTGGGACTTGTTCTATTAGTCCATCTATACTGACCTCCATCAGGTTGCAAACTGAATATAATTTTTTTCTGCATCTAGCTCTGAAAAAATATTTGGCCTTCTAGCAGTGTGTGGGACTTTCTCTATTAGTCCATCTATACTGACCTCCATCAGGTTGCAAATTAAAAATAATTTTTATCTGCATATAGCTCTGAAAAAATATTTGGCCTTCTAGCAGTGTGTGGGACTTTCTCTATTAGTCCATCTATACTGACTGTTATGTTCTGCTACCAAAGCTAAGGAAAGAGAGGAGATCTGTCCCTACTATAAGACTCAGCTGAATCCCTACGATGTAACAGGGAACCTGATCCTGCGATCAGACCTGCTAAAGTCCTAATCTAGTCTGTACGGAGACCTATAGATTTGGGGAGGGAATCCCTAGAAGTACTAAGGACTGGGAGGAATATGGGACACCTCCTAACAGAAATAGTAGCAGACAGACGAACAAACAAAATAGATAGAACCTAGAGGTCCGTAGACCAAGCAAACTAACAGAGTTAGATACAGAGCACAGGCTAGCTAGAAAGTAGATATACAATGAAGTCCAGCAAAGCCAGAAGGGCGGAGCAGGATTAAATAGGCCAACAAGGTCATGTGACCAGCAAAGGAAAAAAAACCTAACAGCAAGGTTCTAACAGTACCCCCCCTTCTAAGAGGATCCTCCGGATCCCCTAGGACCAGGCTTATCAGGAAATCTCCTGTGAAACGCTCTGATAAGTCTGGACGCGGAAACATCATCTGACCTCACCCAAGAGTTATCCTCGGGTCCGAAACCTTTCCAGGCCACAAGATACTGCAAACTACCTCTATACCGTCTAGAGTCAAGGATGCGAGAAATTTCATATTCCCCGTCCTCCACCACCGGAGGAACAGAGGCAGAGGCGTCACCATCCGACACAACAGCTTTTTTTAACAGAGAGACATGAAAGACCGGATTAATTCTCCAGGAGGTAGGAACCTCCAACCTAACAGCAGATTGGTTGACAACCTGAAGCACCTTAAAGGGCCCTACAAACTTGGGACCCAATTTCTTAGAAGGAATCCTCAACCGCAGATTCCTAGAGGACAACCAAACCATGTCACCAACAGCGAACAAAACCTCCTGTCGTTTCCTATCAAAGTAGTCTTTAGATTTTCTGTTGGCCTCCTGAAGATTACCACGCACATCCGTCCAAACTCTTTCCAAATCACCGGAAAAATTCTCCTCCTCAGGCACGGCAGATCCCAACTTGGAGAACGACCCAAACGACGGATGTCTCCCAGAACAACAAAAAAAAGGCGAACAACCAGCAGAAGAAGATGTATGATTGTTCAGAGCAAATTCGGCAAGTGGCAGAAACTCAGACCACCCCTCTTGATTGTCTGCCACAAAACAACGCAAGAACTGCTCAACATCCTGGTTTTTCCTTTCTGTCTGGCCATTAGATTCAGGATGATATCCGGACGAAAACGACAAATGAATTCCCAACCTGTCACAAAAGGCACGCCAAAAACGAGCCACGAACTGAGGACCCCTATCAGAAACAATGTCAGTAGGAACGCCATGAAGTCTGACAATTTCCTTGACAAAGGCCTTAGCGAGAGTTTTAGCGCAGGGCAGTTTGACGAAGGGAACCAAGTGACACATCTTGCTAAAACGGTCCACGACCACCCAGATGACAGTAAAACCCTCAGAGGGGGGAAGGTCAGTTATAAAGTCCATAGCCAAATGTGTCCAAGGAGCACTGGGGACCTCCAAAGGACAAAGCAACCCCGCAGCAGGAGTATGTGAGGACTTAGATCTAGCACATATAGTACATTGGCGCACCCACTTAATGACTTCCTTCTGCCATCCAGGCCACCAAAAACTGCGACCCACCAGTCTCTTGGTCTCAGAGATTCCGGGATGACCTGCCAACCGAGATTCGTGACACTCAACAAGCAAATCTCTCCTAAAGGTCCCAGGCACAAACAACCTCCCATGAGGAGTGTTAGATGGGGCATTCTCCTGAGCTTTAAGAATCTCATCTTCCAAAACGGAGTCTAAAGCAGCTATCACAACACCTTCTTGTAAAATGTTTTCCTCTTTCTCAGCACCGACTATGGGAGAAAAACTGCGAGACAAGGCATCCGCCTTAACATTCTTAGTACCAGGGATGTAAGTAACGGAGAAATTAAACCGCGAGAAAAACAGTGCCCACCTAGCCTGACGGGCATTCAGGCGCTTGGCAGCGTCAAGATATATCAGATTTTTATGATCCGTAAGAACCTGAACGGGAAATTCCGCACCTTCCAAGAAGTGGCGCCAGTGTTCAAATGCGAGTTTAATAGCCAATAATTCCCGATTACCAATATCGTAATTCAATTCAGTCTCCGAAAATTTTTTTGAAAAAAATGCACAGGGATGTAATCCATCCCCGTTATCCTGAGACAATACTGCGCCAACCCCCACAGAGGAAGCATCAACCTCAACCAAAAACGGCCTAGTAACATCAGGCTGCATAAGGATGGGAGCAGAGGTGAACCTCTCCTTGAGATACACAAAAGCTTCAATGGCCTCAGAAGACCACTGAACCGCATCAGCACCTTTCCTGGTGAGATCAGTCAGAGGTTTGACAATACTAGAAAAATTTTTTATGAATTTTCTATAGTAATTGGCGAAACCCAAAAACCTCTGTATTGATTTCAAACCAATAGGCCTAGGCCATTCCTGCACAGCCTGAACCTTAACCGGATCCATCTCAAAACCTTTGCTGGAGATAATGTAGCCCAAAAAACTAATTCTCTGTACAGCGAACTCACATTTCTCCAGCTTAGCAAAAAGCGAATTGTCCATTAATAACTGTAATACCTCACGCACGCTCCGCCAATGAGACTCCAGATCTGGCGAATAAATCAAAATGTCATCCAAATACACAACCACATTTTTACCGATCAAAGGTCTAAGGATGTCATTAATCAGATTCTGAAAAAATGCAGGAGCATTAGTAAGACCAAAAGGCATAACCAGATTCTCAAAATGACCCACAGGAGTGTTAAAAGCAGTCTTCCATTCATCACCCTCCTTCATGCGCAACAGATTGTATGCCCCCTTAAGGTCAATTTTAGAGAACCACTTGGCCCCCAATAACTGGTTAAACAGATCAGGAATCAATGGCAGTGGGTAAGGATTGCGTACCGTAATTTTGTTAATCTCACGAAAATCCAGACAAGGACGTAAACCGCCGTCCTTTTTTTTTACAAAAAAAAATCCAACCGCCACAGGAGACTTAGAGGGCCTAATGTGACCGGCGGCCAAACTTGTCTGTATGTATTCCTCCAAAGCCTTCCTCTCAGGAATAGTAAGGTTAAATAAACGACTTTTAGGAAGAGTCGCTCCAGGGACAAATTCAATAGAACAATCATAGTCTCTATGGGGAGGCAAAACCTGCGATTCTTTCTCAGAAAAAACTCTCCAAAAATCCTGAATAGGAACAGGCAATTCTCCCCTATCCAAAGCTGCAATACGCCCGTTACAACACTTGTCATAACATTTATGGCTCCAGGATTTAATTTCACTGGTAGACCAATCCAGTACAGGATTGTGAAATTTTAACCAGGGCAAACCCAATATTACTGGAGAAGGCAAGTTATTCAACACTACCAAATCCAATTTCTCATGGTGAACACCATTAATAGTGAGAGGAAATTCACTGACCTTGAGAGTAATATTCTTCAAAGGGGAGCCATCCACAGAAACCACAGCAATGGGGGATGATAAAGGTTCAGGTTTTAAATTGAGTTTTTCCACGAATCCCCCATCAATAACATTCAGTGTAGACCCGCAATCAACAAACACCCGAAATTCCATTAATTTTTCCTGAGCAATCGTGGAAGCAGCTAAAAATATACCCTTGGAATTTAAACAGGCAATACGGGCGTGACTGACCATTTTTTTTTCTTTCTTCATACGAAGCTCACAGCCTTTAATCAAATGACCAGATTTCCCGCAATAGAAACACAAGCCTTCTGAAAAACGACGGTGTTTTTCTTGAGAGCGAGGTGCCACCGATCCAATCTCCATCGGTTCACCACTGTTAGTACACACATTACCATAACCAGAAACTGACATAGCAGAGGATTTGCTCTCATTAACCCTAGCACGCAGTCTTCTGTCCACCCGTATAGCTAATTGCATAGCCTGTTGCAAATCCTCAGGTGTAGGATAAGCAATTAGCAGGTCTTTAACCTTTTCACTGAGCCCAGCAAGAAATAGACTTTTCAGAGCAGAATCGTTCCACCCTGTTTGAGTGGACCAACGACGAAAATGTGTACAATATTTTTCCATATTACCTGATCCTTGTTTTAAACGTCTCAACTCAGTCTCAGCTGATGCCACACGGTCAGGATCATCATATAATAGTCCTAAAGCAGAAAAAAAACTATCCACTGATCTGAAGCATGTATCACTAGGTTGCAAAGAAAAGGCCCACTCCTGAGGCTCTTTGCGCAAAAGTGACATTATGAACCCTACGCGCTGGGATTCATCCCCAGAGGACTTGGGTCTCAAACGAAAATACAATAAGCAAGCATTTTTAAATGAAAAAAATTCTCGATGTTCACCAAAAAATAAATCCGGCAAACATACCTTAGGCTCCAAGAAATATGCTCCAGGACAGTTACTCACGTGCTGACGGAGCTCGGCCACTTCCAGAGAGAGTCCCTGCAGGTGTTTAGCCAAATCCTGAACCGACACCATGATGGAACAAAAAAAAAAATCTTTCCTTAGAGAATTTACAGGCTGGACTTACTGTTATGTTCTGCTACCAAAGCTAAGGAAAGAGAGGAGATCTGTCCCTACTATAAGACTCAGCTGAATCCCTACGATGTAACAGGGAACCTGATCCTGCGATCAGACCTGCTAAAGTCCTAATCTAGTCTGTACGGAGACCTATAGATTTGGGGAGGGAATCCCTAGAAGTACTAAGGACTGGGAGGAATATGGGACACCTCCTAACAGAAATAGTAGCAGACAGACGAACAAACAAAATAGATAGAACCTAGAGGTCCGTAGACCAAGCAAACTAACAGAGTTAGATACAGAGCACAGGCTAGCTAGAAAGTAGATATACAATGAAGTCCAGCAAAGCCAGAAGGGCGGAGCAGGATTAAATAGGCCAACAAGGTCATGTGACCAGCAAAGGAAAAAAAACCTAACAGCAAGGTTCTAACACTGACCTCCATCAGGTTGCAAATTAAAAATAATTTTTATCTGCATCTACCTCTGAAAAAATATTTGGGCTTCTAGCTGTGTGTGGGACTTGTTCTATCAGTCCATCTATACTGACCTCCATCAGGTTGCAAACTGAATATAATTTTTTTCTGCATCTAGCTCTGAAAAAATATTTGGCATTCTAGCAGTGTGTGGGACTTTCTCTATTAGTCCATCTATACTGACCTCCATTAGGTTGCAAACTGAATATATTTTTTTTCTGCATCTACCTCTGAAAAAATATTGGGCTTCTAGCTGTGTGTGGGACTTGTTCTATTAATCCATCTATACAGACCTCCATCAGGTTGCAAACTGAATATATATTTTTTTTCTGCATCTAGCACTGAAAAAATATTTGGCCTTCTAGCAGTGTGTTGGAATTGTTCTATTAATCCATCTATACTGACCTCCATCAGGTTGCAAATTAAAAATAATTTTTATCTGCATCTAGCTCTGAAAAAATATTTGGCCTTCTAGCATTGTGTGGGACTTTCTCTATTAGTCCATCTATACTGACCTCCATCAGGTTGCAAATTAAAAATAATTTTTATCTGCATCTACCTCTGAAAAAATATTTGGGCTTCTAGCTGTGTGTGGGACTTGTTCTATTAATCCATCTATACAGACCTCCATCAGGTTGCAAACTGAATATATTTTTTTTCTGCATCTACCTCTGAAAAAATATTGGGCTTCTAGCTGTGTGTGGGACTTGTTCTATTAATCCATCTATACAGACCTCCATCAGGTTGCAAACTGAATATGTTTTTTTTCTGCATCTACCTCTGAAAAAATATTGGGCTTCTAGCTGTGTGTGGGACTTGTTCTATTAATCCATCTATACAGACCTCCATCAGGTTGCAAACTGAATATAATTTTTTTCTTCATCTAGCTCTGAAAAAATATTTTGCCTTCTAGCAGTGTGTGGGACTTTCTTTATTAGTCCATCTATACTGACCTCCATCAGGTTGCAAATTAAAAATAATTTTTATCTGCATCTAGCTCTGAAAAAATATTTGGCCTTCTAGCAGTGTGTGGGACTTTCTCTATTAGTCCATCTATACTGACCTCCATCAGGTTGCAAATTAAAAATAATTTTTATCTGCATCTACCTCTGAAAAAATATTTGGGCTTCTAGCTGTGTGTGGGACTTGTTCTATTAGTCCATCTATACTGACCTCCATCAGGTTGCAAACTGAATATAATTTTTTTCTGCATCTAGCTCTGAAAAAATATTTGGCCATCTAGTAGTGTGTGGGACTTTCTCTATTAGTCCATCTATACTGACCTCCATCAGGTTGCAAATTAAAAATAATTTTTATCTGCATCTAGCTCTGAAAAAATATTTGGCCTTCTAGCAGTGTGTGGGACTTTCTCTATTAGTCCACCTATACTGACCTCCATCAGGTTGCAAATTAAAAATAATTTTTATCTGCATCTACCTCTGAAAAAATATTTGGGCTTCAAGCTGTGTGTGGGACTTGTTGTATTAGTCCATCTATACTGACCTCCATCAGGTTGCAAACTGAATATAATTTTTTTCTGCATCTAGCTCTGAAAAAATATTGGCCTTCTAGCAGTGTGTGGGACTTTCTCTTTTAGTCCATCTATACTGACCTCCATCAGGTTGCAAATTAAAAATAATTTTTATCTGCATCTAGCTCTGAAAAAATATTTGGCCTTCTAGCAGTGTGTGGGACTTTCTCTATTAGTCCATCTATACTGACCTCCATCAGGTTGCAAATTAAAAATTATTTTTATCTGCATCTAGCTCTGAAAAAATATTTGGCCTTCTAGCAGTGTGTGGGACTTTCTCTATTAGTCCATCTATACTGACCTCCATCAGGTTGCAAATTAAAAATAATTTTTATCTGCATCTACCTCTGAAAAAATATTTGGGCTTCTAGCTGTGTGTGGGACTTGTTCTATTAGTCCATCTATACTGACCTCCATCAGGTTGCAAACTGAATATAATTTTTTCTGCATCTAGCTCTGAAAAAATATTTGGCCTTCTAGCAGTGTGTGGGACTTTCTCTATTAGTCCATCTATACTGACCTCCATCAGGTTGCAAATTAAAAATAATTTTTTTTCTGCATCTACCTCTGAAAAAATATTGGGCTTCTAGCTGTGTGTGGGACTTGTTCTATTAATCCATCTATACAGACCTCCATCAGGTTGCAAACTGAATATAATTTTTTTCTGCATCTACCTCTGAAAAAATATTTGGGCTTCTAGCTGTGTGTGGGACTTGTTCTATTTGTCCATCTATACTGACCTCCATCAGGTTGCAAACTGAATATAATTTTTTTCTGCATCTAGCTCTGAAAAAATATTTGGCCTTCTAGCAGTGTGTGGGACTTTCTCTATTAGTCCATCTATACTGACCTCCATCAGGTTGCAAACTGAATATATTTGTTTTCTGCATCTACCTCTGAAAAAATATTGGGCTTCTAGCTGTGTGTGGGACTTGTTCTATTAATCCATCTATACAGACCTCCATCAGGTTGCAAACTGAATATATATTTTTTTTCTGCATCTAGCACTGAAAAAATATTTGGCCTTCTAGCAGTGTGTGGGAATTGTTCTATTAATCCATCTATACTGACCTCCATCAGGTTGCAAATTAAAAATAATTTTTATCTGCATCTAGCTCTGAAAAAATATTTGGCCTTCTAGCATTGTGTGGGACTTTCTTTATTAGTCCATCTATACTGACCTCCATCAGGTTGCAAATTAAAAATAATTTTTATCTGCATCTACCTCTGAAAAAATATTTGGGCTTCTAGCTGTGTGTGGGACTTGTTCTATTAATCCATCTATACAGACCTCCATCAGGTTGCAAACTGAATATATTTTTTTTCTGCATCTACCTCTGAAAAAATATTGGGCTTCTAGCTGTGTGTGGGACTTGTTCTATTAATCCATCTATACAGACCTCCATCAGGTTGCAAACTGAATATAATTTTTTTCTGCATCTAGCTCTGAAAAAATATTTGGCCTTCTAGCAGTGTGTGGGACTTTCTTTATTAGTCCATCTATACTGACCTCCATCAGGTTGCAAATTAAAAATAATTTTTATCTGCATCTAGCTCTGAAAAAATATTTGGCCTTCTAGCAGTGTGTGGGACTTTCTCTATTAGTCCATCTATACTGACCTCCATCAGGTTGCAAATTAAAAATAATTTTTATCTGCATCTACCTCTGAAAAAATATTTCGGCTTCTAGCTGTGTGTGGGACTTGTTCTATTAGTCCATCTATACTGACCTCCATCAGGTTACAAACTGAATATAATTTTTTTCTGCATCTAGCTCTGAAAAAATATTTGGCCTTCTAGTAGTGTGTGGGACTTTCTCTATTAGTCCATCTATACTGACCTCCATCAGGTTGCAAATTAAAAATAATTTTTATCTGCATCTAGCTCTGAAAAAATATTTGGCCTTCTAGCAGTGTGTGGGACTTTCTCTATTAGTCCATCTATACTGACCTCCATCAGGTTGCAAATTAAAAATAATTTTTATCTGCATCTAGGGCTGAAAAAATATTTGGCCTTCTAGCAGTGTGTGGGACTTTCTCTATTAGTCCATCTATACTGACCTCCATCAGGTTGCAAATTAAAAATTATTTTTATCTGCATCTAGCTTTGAAAAAATATTTGGCCTTCTAGCAGTGTGTGGGACTTTCTCTATTAGTCCATCTATACTGACCTCCATCAGGTTGCAAACTGAATATAATTTTTTCTGCATCTAGCTCTGAAAAAATATTTGGCCTTCTAGCAGTTTGTGGGACTTTCTCTATTAGTCCATCTATACTGACCTCCATCAGGTTGCAAATTAAAAATAATTTTTTTTCTGCATCTACCTCTGAAAAAATATTTGGGCTTCTAGCTGTGTGTGGGACTTGTTCTATTTGTCCATCTATACTGACCTCCATCAGTTTGCAAACTGAATACAATTTTTTTCTGCATCTAGCTCTGAAAAAATATTTGGCCTTCTAGCAGTGTGTGGGACTTTCTCTATTAGTCCATCTATACTGACCTCCATCAGGTTGCAAACTGAATATATTTTTTTTCTGCATCTACCTCTGAAAAAATATTGGGCTTCTAGCTGTGTGTGGGACTTGTTCTATTAATCCATCTATACAGACCTCCATCAGGTTGCAAACTGAATATATATTTTTTTTCTGCATCTAGCTCTGAAAAAATATTTGGCCTTCTAGCAGTGTGTGGGAATTGTTCTATTAATCCATCTATACTGACCTCCATCAGGTTGCAAATTAAAAATAATTTTTATCTGCATCTAGCTCTGAAAAAATATTTGGCCTTCTAGCAGTGTGTGGGACTTTCTCTATTAGTCCATCTATACTGACCTCCATCAGGTTGCAAATTAAAAATAATTTTTATCTGCATCTACCTCTGAAAAAATATTTGGGCTTCTAGCTGTGTGTGGGACTTGTTCTATTAGTCCATCTATACTGACCTCCATCAGGTTGCAAACTGAATATAATTTTTTTCTGCATCTAGCACTGAAAAAATATTTGGCCTTCTAGTATTGTGTGGGACTTTCTCTATTAGTCCATCTATACTGACCTCCATCAGGTTGCAAATTAAAAATAATTTTTATCTGCATCTAGCTCTGAAAAAATATTTGGCCTTCTAGCAGTGTGTGGGACTTTCTCTATTAGTCCATCTATACTGACCTCCATCAGGTTGCAAATTCAAAATAATTTTTAACTGCATCTAGCTGTGAAAAAATATTTGGCCTTCTAGCAGTGTGTGGGACTTTCTCTATTAGTCCATCTATACTGACCTCCATCCGGTTGCAAATTAAAAATAATTTTTATCTGCATCTACCTCTGAAAAAATATTTGGCCTTCTAGCAGTGTGTGGGACTTTCTCTATTAGTCCATCTATACTGACCTCCATCAGGTTGCAAATTAAAAATAATTTTTATCTGCATCTACCTCTGAAAAAATATTTGGGCTTCTAGCTGTGTGTGGGACTTGTTCTATTAGTCCATCTATACTGACCTCCATCAGGTTGCAAACTGAATATAATTTTTTCTGCATCTAGCTCTGAAAAAATATTTGGCCTTCTAGCAGTGTGTGGGACTTTCTCTATTAGTCCATCTATACTGACCTCCATCAGGTTGCAAATTAAAAATAATTTTTTTTCTGCATCTACCTCTGAAAAAATATTGGGCTTCTAGCTGTGTGTGGGACTTGTTCTATTAATCTATCTATACAGACCTCCATCAGGTTGCAAACTGAATATAATTTGTTTCTGCATCTATTTCTGAAAAAATATTTGGGCTTCTAGCTTTGTGTGGGACTTGTTCTATTAGTCCATCTATACTGACCTCCATCAGGTTGCAAACTGAATATAATTTTTTTCTGGATCTAGCTCTGAAAAAATATTTGGCCTTCTAGTATTGTGTGGGACTTTCTCTATTAGTCCATCTATACTGACCTCCATCAGGTTGCAAATTAAAAATATTTTTTTTCTGCATCTACCTCTGAAAAAATATTGGGCTTCTAGCTGTGTGTGGGACTTGTTCTATTAATCCATCTATACAGACCTCCATCAGGTTGCAAACTGAATATAATTTTTTTCTGCATCTACCTCTGAAAAAATATTTGGGCTTCTAGCTGTGTGTGGGACTTGTTCTATTAGTCCATCTATACTGACCTCCATCAGGTTGCAAACTGAATATAATTTTTTTCTGCATCTAGCTCTGAAAAAATATTTGGCCTTCTAGTAGTGTGTGGGACTTTCTCTATTAGTCCATCTATACTGACCTCCATCAGGTTGCAAATTAAAAATAATTTTTATCTGCATCTACCTCTGAAAAAATATTTGGGCTTCTAGCTGTGTGTGGGACTTGTTCTATTAGTCCATCTATACTGACCTCCATCAGGTTGCAAACTGAATATAATTTTTTTCTGCATCTAGCTGTGAAAAAATATTTGGCCTTCTAGCAGTGTGTGGGACTTTCTCTATTAGTCCATCTATACTGACCTCCATCAGGTTGCAAATTAAAAATAATTTTTATCTGCATCTAGCTCTGAAAAAATATTTGGCCTTCTAGCAGTGTGTGGGACTTTCTCTATTAGTCCATCTATACTGACCTCCATCAGGTTGCAAATTAAAAATAATTTTTATCTGCATCTAGCTCTGAAAAAATATTTGGTCTTCTAGCAGTGTGTGGGACTTTCTCTATTAGTCCATCTATACTGACCTCCATCAGGTTGCAAATTAAAAATAATTTTTATCTGCATCTACCTCTGAAAAAATATTTGGGCTTCTAGCTGTGTGTGGGACTTGTTCTATTAGTCCATCTATACTGACCTCCATCAGGTTGCAAATTAAAAATAATTTTTTTTCTGCATCTACCTCTGAAAAAATATTGGGCTTCTAGCTGTGTGTGGGACTTGTTCTATTAATCCATCTATACAGACCTCCATCAGGTTGCAAACTGAATATAATTTTTTTCTGCATCTACCTCTGAAAAAATATTTGGGCTTCTAGCTGTGTGTGGGACTTGTTCTATTAGTCCATCTATACTGACCTCCATCAGGTTGCAAACTGAATATAATTTTTTTCTGCATCTAGCTCTGAAAAAATATTTGGCCTTCTAGTAGTGTGTGGGACTTTCTTTATTAGTCCATCTATACTGACCTCCATCAGGTTGCAAATTAAAAATAATTTTTATCTGCATCTACCTCTGAAAAAATATTTGGGCTTCTAGCTGTGTGTGGGACTTGTTCTATTAGTCCATCTATACTGACCTCCATCAGGTTGCAAACTGAATATAATTTTTTTCTGCATCTAGCTGTGAAAAAATATTTGGCCTTCTAGCAGTGTGTGGGACTTTCTCTATTAGTCCATCTATACTGACCTCCATCAGGTTGCAAATTAAAAATAATTTTTATCTGCATCTAGCTCTGAAAAAATATTTGGCCTTCTAGCAGTGTGTGGGACTTTCTCTATTAGTCCATCTTTACTGACCTCCATCAGGTTGCAAATTAAAAATAATTTTTATCTGCATCTAGCTCTGAAAAAATATTTGGCCTTCTAGCAGTGTGTGGGACTTTCTCTATTAGTCCATCTATACTGACCTCCATCAGGTTGCAAATTAAAAATATTTTTTTTTCTGCATCTACCTCTGAAAAAATATTGGGCCTTCTAGCTGTGTGTGGGACTTGTTCTATTAATCCATCTATACAGACCTCCATCAGGTTGCAAACTGAATATAATTTTTTTCTGCATCTACCTCTGAAAAAATATTTGGGCTTCTAGCTGTGTGTGGGACTTGTTCTATTAGTCCATCTATACTGACCTCCATCAGGTTGCAAACTGAATATAATTTTTTTCTGCATCTAGCTCTGAAAAAATATTTGGCCTTCTAGTAGTGTGTGGGACTTTCTCTATTAGTCCATCTATACTGACCTCCATCAGGTTGCAAATTAAAAATAATTTTTTTCTGCATCTAGCTCTGAAAAAATATTTGGCCTTCTAGCAGTGTGTGGCACTTTCTCTATTAGTCCATCTATACTGACCTCCATCAGGTTGCAAATTAAAAAGAATTTTTATCTGCATCTACCTCTGAAAAAATATTTGGGCTTCTAGCTGTGTGTGGGACTTTTTCTATTAGTCCATCTATACTGACCTCCATCAGGTTGCAAACTAAATATAATTTTTTTCTGCATCTAGCTCTGAAAAAATATTTGGCCTTCTAGCAGTGTGTGGGACTTTCTCTATTAGTCCATCTATACTGACCTCCATCAGGTTGCAAATTAAAAATAATTTTTATCTGCATCTAGCTCTGAAAAAACATTTGGCCTTCTAGCAGTGTGTGGGACTTTCTCAATTAGTCCATCTATACTGACCTCCATCAGGTTGCAAATTAAAAATAATTTTTATCTGCATCTACCTCTGAAAAAATATTTGGGCTTCTAGCTGTGTGTGGGACTTGTTCTATTAGTCCATCTATACTGACCTCCATCAGGTTGCAAACTGAATATAATTTTTTTCTGCATCTAGCTCTGAAAAAATATTGGGCTTCTAGCTGTGTGTGGGACTTGTTCTATTAATCCATCTATACAGACCTCCATCAGGTTGCAAACTGAATATATTTTTTTTCTGCATCTACCTCTGAAAAAATATTGGGCTTCTAGCTGTGTGTGGGACTTGTTCTATTAATCCATCTATACAGACCTCCATCAGGTTGCAAACTGAATATAATTTTTTTCTGCATCTAGCTCTGAAAAAATATTTGGCCTTCTAGCAGTGTGTGGGACTTTCTCTATTAGTCCATCTATACTGACCTCCATCAGGTTGCAAATTCAAAATAATTTTTTGTCTGCATCTAGCTCTGAAAAAATATTTGTCCCTCTAGCAGTGTGTGGGACTTTCTCTATTAGTCCATCTATACTGACCTCCATCAGGGTGCAAACTGAATATATTTTTTTTCTGCATCTACCTCCGAAAAAATATTTGGGCTTCTAGCTGTGTGTGGGACTTGTTCTATTAGTCCATCTATACTGACCTCCATCAGGTTGCAAATCGAATATAATTTTTTTCTGCATCTAACGCAGCCAATAGTTTTGGCCTAATACCACAGTTTGGCCACTCAGCTCTGCTCGGTTCCCATCCATTGTTTTTTGTGCAAACAACTCCAGAGTTGTGAATTAGTTAACCACCAAAATGAGTGGAAAAAGGCCTGCTGCTGGTGGAAAGGGGAATAGGCGTGTTGGGAAGGGGAAAAAAGGTTGTGTCCGTGGGGTAGCTGTTAAAGCAACAGTAACATCTGCAGAAGAAAGACCATCTTCCAGCCAAACTAAAATGTCTACTTCTTTTAGCGGACAATGTGATAAGATCCCTTTCTTACGGCCACGCCAATCGCTACAAATTCCAGATGAGGCACAAAAACAGCAGGTGCTTCAACGGATATCAAGTGCTCCTTTAAGTGGGCTCTCCTCCACATCAACTTCAACATCACAAATACTCCAGTCCTCAAAGGTGTCACCCCAATCACACTTGCTTCCTCACAGCTCCCAAATCTCCAGCTGTCCGTCTGAGTATGAGGTAGAACAGATGGTTGAGTCTGCAGAGCTGTTTACTCATACTATAGCCTGGGAATCAGAGGTCGACTCCAGCGCTTCTGTGAATCCAGACAAGGAAATGATCTGCACTGATGCCCAGAATCTCTATGAGTCGGATCCAGGACCAGACGCAGAAGGTTCTGACCATAATGTAGACCCTCATTCCCAAACTGTAACTCCTGTTGGTGGAGACAATGAGGAAGACGATGATGAGACTCAAATACCTGATTGGAGCGACAACTTTAGTTTTTTGTCAGGGCAGGAACAGGTTGGCTCTGAGGACGACGGGTGTGATAACGCACAGGGTGATGATGATGAGGTTGGAGATCCCACTTACTGTCAACCCACAGTCAGCCAAGAGATGAGGTCAGCAGAGGAGGTGGAGGAAGATGCTAGTGACGACGAGGTCAGGTTGCGCCTTCCTGGACAGAGACATAGTACTGGAAGCACGTCAACAACTGCATCCTCAAACACAACTCTGCCTCTCACCACAAGTCGTGGTGGCTCTTCAGGTCGCATGGGTGCTAAGCCTTGCATAGCCTGGGCATTTTTTCAGATCGATAAAGATGACCCAACTCGTGTTATCTGTAACATTTGTCAGCAAAAGCTAAGTAGAGGCCGAAAAATACATAGTTTGAGTACTTCATGCATGAACCGGCACATGGACATGAAGCATAAGTTGCAGTGGGAAGCTCAGTGTGCTACAATGCGGCCTAGCCGTCCGGGCCAACCACCCTCTGCCATATCTTGTGCATCCGCGGCCTCTTCATCCTCTGTGACTGGGGGGACAGCAATCACACCTGTTTTGGGGCGCAGACCTGCCACCTCTTTACCCGCAACAGCCAGCGTGATTGGCAGGTCATCATTTTCTTTGGAGGTGGTAACACCAGCTGGTGTTGAGCGCTGTCCGACATCGATAGCACCACCTTTGGATCAAGGCAACCTAACATGTCCGCCTGCATCTTCCTCACAGACCGGCAGTTTGCCGGGGACACCCTTATCAACCCCGTCTAAGCACAATAGCCAGCCCTCGGTCCCTCAGATGTGGACAAGTAAAAGACCATTTCCTCCTAGCCATGAGAAAGCTAAGAGGTTGAATTTCACCATCTGCAAGCTCTTGGCTACAGAAATGCTGCCTTTCCGCCTGGTGGACACAGAGGATTTTCGATACCTTATGTCCGTCGCAGTGCCCCAGTACCAGATGCCCAGTCGGCACTACTTCTCAAAGAAAGGTGTGCCTGCGCTCCACCAGCATGTCGGACACAACATCACCGCTTCTTTGAGAAACTCTGTGTGTGACAGGGTGCATTTCACCACAGACACTTGGACGAGTAGGCATGGACAGGGGCGTTACATGTCGCTGACTGGGCACTGGGTAACTATGGTGACAGCAGGACAAGGGGCTGCTGTCCAAGTCTTGCCGTCCCCACGAGTTGTGCATCAATCCTCTTTATGTCAAAGTTCCTCCACTGCTTCTGCCTCCTCAACCTCCTCTCGGTCTTCCACCTGCACCCAAAGCCTGTCTGGTCATGCCACAAGCTTTCTAACTGCGCAGAAGGGATCTTGCACACCTCCTTACTATGCTGGCAGTAGGGCTCAACGTCATCAGGCGGTTTTTACTTTGAAATGTCTGGGAAATGTGAGTCACACAGCTGAGGAGTTGTGGTCAGCTCTGGAGAACCAATTTCATGAATGGTTGTCTCCACTGGACCTGAAACCAGGGAAGGCCGTGTGCGACAATGCTGCAAACCTGGGTGCGGCCCTTCGCCGGGGCAATGTCACACACGTGCCTTGTATGGCTCACGTGTTGAACCTGGTTGTCCAGCAATTTTTAGCCCACTATCCCAGACTAGATGGCCTTCTGCAGAGGGCATGGTCGCTGTGTGCTCACTTCCGCCGTTCGCATCCCGCAGCTCAGCGACTTACATCTCTACAGAAGTCGTTGGGCCTGCCACTTCACCGGCTAAAATGCGATGTGCCTACCCGGTGGAATTCAACTCTGCACATGTTGCAGCGACTGTGGCAGCACTGACAAGCCCTGGTGCAATACGTTCTGACGTATAGCCTGGGCCAACGAGATCCAGAGGTGGGGCAAATCACGCTGGAGGAGTGGTCTCAGATCAGGGACCTATGCACCCTTCTGCACAGTTTTGAAATGGCGACGAAGATGTTTAGTGCTGACGATGCCATTATCAGCATGACTATTCCGGTGATTTACATGCTGGAGCACATGTTAAACAGAATTCGGAGTCAGGTGGTGGCACAAGAGGAGGTGGAGGAAGTAGAGGAGGAGGAGTTGTATGCGGAAGGGCTAACATCTGCAAGGTCCAGACGGTCGGCAGCACCAAGGCGGCAGGCATGTGAGGGTGGGGGAGATGGTTTTACCAGGGCGCATGGTAGCAGCCAAACTAGTGAGGAAGGTGTAGGAGCCCAGGAAGAAGTGGAGGACGAACTGATGGAAGACTCATCAGATGAGGGAGACCTTGATCACATTTCTGTTGTGCGAGGTTGGGGGGAGAGGACAGAGGAAGGAAGCATGATTGTTACCTCGCCACCAACACAACAGGGACTTGGTGCTCCTGGATGCGCAACACACATGAGTGCCTTCTTGCTGCACTACCTGCAACATGACCCTCGAATTGTGAGAATTAGAAATAATCCTGACTACTGGGTTGCCACACTGTTAGATCCCCGGTACAAAAGTAAATTTGCCGAAATTATTCCTGCTATAGAAAGGGATGCACGCATGCAGGAGTATCAGCAGAGACTGTTGCAGAATCTTACATGTGCTTTTCCACAAAACACCAGTGGTGCACGTAGTGAATCTCACAGTTCTAACTTGCCAACCGTGGGACCGTCAAGTGTTCAGCACTCAAACCGTAACAGAACCACAGTATCTGCTGGTAAGATCAATTTTACGGAATCATTTCACCACTTTTTTAGCCCATCGTTTGCAAGGCCACAGGAGACAAGAAGTGTGACACATAGTCAACGCCTAGAGACGATGGTACAGGAGTATCTCCAAGTAAACATTGAAGCCATGACTGTGTCACTGGACACTAGCTCTTTTTGGGCTTCCAATCTGGATAAATGGCCGGAGCTAGCCACTTACGCCTTGGAGATCTTGTCATGCCCCGCAGCCAGCGTTCTGTCTGAACGTGTGTTCAGCGCTGCTGGTGGTGTGCTGACAGATAAGCGCACGCGGCTCTCCACTGATAATGTAGACAGACTCACGTTCATAAAGATGAACAAATCATGGATCCGAAACGACTTTTCTACCCCTGTGTCATCCTGGGGAGAGTAAAAGCTTGATGATTGGTTAAAATCACCCTACCAACCGTTTTAAGCTTTCAAATTACTAATCATGTTTATCTGTATCTTGGCTGGAAAATAATTTGGGCTTTGTAGCAGTGTGCAGCACTGATTCTATTAGGCCATCTATAATAAGCTCCACCAGATTTAAAATTACTAATCATGTTTATCTGTATCTTGGCTGGAAAATAATTTGGGCTTTATAGCAGTGTGCAGCACTGATCCTATTAGGCCATCTATACTAAGCTCCACCAGATTTAAAATTAATAATAATTTTTAGCTGCATCTAGCCCGGAAAATAATTTTGGGGCTCCGAGATGCGCAAGACACATAAGTGCCTTCTTGCTGCACTACCTGCAACATGACCCTCATATTGTCAGAATTCGAAGTAATCATGACTACTGGGTTGCCACACTCTTAGATCCCCCAAACTTTTCGATCAACCTTTTCATTTTAATAAAGACCAAAAAAATTGTCATTTTTGAAATTATAAGCATTAGCAGGTTATTAGAAACTGAAATCAAACAGTTTTCAACTCAAAACTTTATTCTAGGTGATGTTACATTTTCACATAGGACCCCTTGTTCGAAAGGAGCTTCTGAACTCTCTCGTCCATTGAATTTGTCAGATTTTGGATGGTTTCTGCTTCAATTGTTTTGCATGAGGACAGAATACCCTCCCAGAGCTGTTGCTTAGATGTGAACTGCCTCCCGCCATCATAGACACTCCTTTTGATGATACTCCAGAGGTTCTGAATGGGGTAGAGGTCAGGGGAGCATGGGGGTCACACCATAAGTTTGTCCCCTTTTATGCCCATATCAGCCAGAGATGCAGATGTTTTATGTGCAGCATGAGATGGTGCATTATCATGCAAAAAAATGATCTTGCTGTGAAATACACGGTTCTTCTTCTTGAACCATGGCAGGAAGTGCTGTTTGAGAAAATCCACATACATTATGGAGTTCATCTTTAGCGCCTTCAGGGATCCTAAAGGGGCCGACAATCTCTCTCCCCATGATTCCAGCCCAAAACATTACTCCACCTCCTCCTTGTTGGCGCTGTAGCCGTGTTTGCGTGGGGTGTCCACCAACCAGCCATCCTCCACTCCATCCATCTGGACCATCGAGCGCTGCACGGCACTCATCCGTGAACAAAACAGTTTTGAAATCAGTCTTCATGTAATGTTTAGCCCACTGGAGCCGTTTCTGCTTGTGTGAAGTGGATAGAGGAGGTCGACAGGATGGCGTATGCACAGCTTCAAACCTCTGAAGGACCCTGCATCTTGTTGTTCGGGGGACGTTGGAGGCACCAGCAGCTTCAAAAACTTGTCTGCTGCTATGACAAGGCTTTTTTGCCGCTGCTCTTTTAACCTGACGTAATTGCCTGTAGGAAAGAGTCCTCAATTTGCCCTTATCAGCACGCACACGTGTGTACTGTGAATCAGCTACATACTTCTTGATTGCCAAGACACTTCATCCTGATCATCGCACAATGTTGATTGTAGTCATGCCTTGACCTAAACACTCCACAATTTGTTGCTTCTCAGCAGCCGACACATCCTTTTTCATTCCCATTTTGGCAGAAAATGTAGGCTGCTTAATAATGTGAGACAGCCTTCTTAAGTAGTCTTGCCTTTCATTGGACACACCTGCCAAACTAATTAGCACAGGTGTCTGCAATTGCTTACAGTGATATAAAGAGCCCTGACACACATCACCATCAATGAGTTTAACTGACAAACAAACAAATTCTTCCCTTATCACTCCTAAACACTTTTTGCATAATAATTTGGAACACAGTGTACATGTGCTTTTCCACAAAACACCAGTGGTTCACGTAGTGAATCTTACAGTTCTAACTTGCCAACCGTGGTCTGTATGGAGTTGTTCAATAAAGGGCCCAAAATTAAGATAACATAGATGGGAGAGGTCTCTATGAATAGGAATTCCTAAGTATTTGATACCCTGTGAGGGCCAGGCAAAGGGAAAGTTGGACTGGATGGAATCCTATATGGATTTGGGGAGGGAGACATCGAGGGCCTCAGACTTCGCTGCATTGATTTTAAAATTTGACCATGTAACAAAGTGATCTATTTCAGCCATAACAGCATGGATGGATATATGTGATTGAGTGATATATACTAGGACATCATCAGCAATTAGAGAGCACTTGTACTCGGTGCCTCCCACCTCAATCCACCTAATATTGGGGTTATGGCGAATTGATGAGAGCAGGTGCTCCGTCACTAGGATGTATAAGAGAGGGGACAGAGGACATCCCTGCCTTGTCCCATTGGTGATTGTGAAAGGCTATGAAAATGTTCTGATGCACCCCCTGGGCCTTGGGACACTCGGAGCCGGACCCTTTTTGGTGGATGCTGGTGGTTGTAGTCTTCGTGGCGGCCACCCGGTTGCGTGGCTCAGGGTGGTCAAACCAGTGGCGGAACTATTTATGTGGTTTTGATGTTTAAATGTCCGACTATGCCACCCGTGGATTGCGGTCAGAGTGAACCGCCGCTGCAGGGCAGACCGCTGAGGCTGGTGTTGTGGGTGCAGCAGAGCGTAGCATAACTCCCCACGGGAGGAGTATAGCCTCAGGGCAGTGTATGCGGAGGATGGGGGTGATGGTGCAGGGCAGCAGCAGTAACGACACGGAGTCAGTGATGCAGTCCAGGGCCTTTACTCACAGTTCTTATTATCCAGACCACGTCTTACTCACAGTTCTTATTATCCAGACCACGTCTGCAGGTAACGGCTGCCCACGTCGTACTGTGCTCACCAGGTGAGGGGCTCAGACAACTCCCAGATAACTTTGGAGCGCTTCACAGGACCCCCTTTGTGTGTCCTTTGTCTGGCCTTTCTTACCAACCCTTCTGTCCGGCTGCCTCGGGCCTCCTCTTGGTAAACTTGGCGCCAGTTTCCCTGACCCTATGTGGTGCCTTCCTAGCGGGTGTAACGAGGGGCTGCGCCACATAAAATGTCACAGCCTCCGGTTTGTAGCTGAGGGTTGTTTCCTGCCTCCACTAGTTTCGGAGACCGGTCTCCCCCTTTGGCCTGACCCCTCCACGCAGGTGGATTCGGGCGTGCGGTGGCGACTCGCCCGTCCGCACCCCTGGGATCCCTTCATTCCTCGTTCCTGGAGCCTTCTCCGCTCCTCTTCCTTCCTTCTCCCTCTTCCAGGCCTGGGCCTCTGTTACTAGGCCCGCCTCCGGAGCAGAGCTCATGCAGAGCCCCTGCTCCCTGCCACTTCTGCTCAGACTTCTCTGCACTGAACTAAGATGGTGCCCACCTTTTATACTCCCTTCTCAATGCACCCAGGAACTGCTTCCTCCCTGCTCCTGCACTACAGGGTTCCCCTTCCTCACTGTTCCCTCCCCCCACTCCAGCCAGGGACAGGGACTGTCGTGCCCATCTCAGAGGCATATTGGTCGCCCTGCCCCACGGCAATGTGGTGTAATGCATGCAGGTGTCGGGTCCTGATCCACACTCCATCCTTACCTGAGAGTGAGATATCACACCTCTGGGTGAGGTGCAATACCTCTGTAGCAACCGAGCCCTCAGGGTGCTACAGTTCCATTTATCTTCAGCCTAGGTGACGTATTGCGATACAGGGCCGTGATTTTGGCTATAAAAGGGTCCCCTAGACCCCTACCCCAAGCTTTTTAAGAGAATCATATATGGCGTGCCAGGAGACTCTATGGAATGCTTTCTCAGCATCCAACGAGAGTATCTAATTACAAATTTTTAACTGCATCTAGCCCAGGAAATACTTTGTGCCTAGTAGCAGTGTCTGCTAGTCAGCGGATTATCCCGGCTGTTAAGCAAGCTACACCACCTGTAGTTTGGACACTTAATTTTTTCAAAGGAAATGCTTCGGGACCACGGGATACTCAGTGAAGAGCATCAGGAGGCACCCCAAGGCATAGGGGCTGGGACTGGCAGTAGGATGCCTTGCGGTGCACAGCCGAGCTCGATCCTTATAAAAGCTTTTTAACTGCAGCAGCTTTAGTGGACGCTACTGGAGCTGGAATTACGCGGCTGCTGGCATGAGACTTGCCCTCCAATAGATCCTTGTAAATGGATTTAAAGTGTATTCATTCAAATTAGAGAGACAATTTAAATTAAAAAGCTTAGAGCTGCCTCCACCACAGGGGGGCTCGCTCGACCCACCAGCGGACAGGCACCAGTATTGGGAGAGGGGGGCTGGCCGTCAGGGTTCACCGCGGCTCTGGCACAAACCCGGCGACACGGAGGTGGCACGGGCAGGAGCGGACTGAACGTGTCGGCTTCTCACTTTTTGGATTTTAGAAGGGCATGACATGCCTATATCTGTGTCTCCCCCTCCTTTTACTCCTCCACCTCTTTTCTTTTCGCATGACTATATGTACTTGTCACTTTTCCATGTGTTAGTTGTGTCTTCTGAGCAGTTTGTCAGCTTTTGGACACCTTTGAAGGTGTTTTCTATGTGTTTCTATGTGTTTTTGTTTGCCTGCCATTGGTTTTAACGGTGTTCAAAGGTGTTCGACGAACAGTTCGACGAACAGTTCGGCGAACACACGGGTGTTCGACGAACCGAACCGAACTCGAACACTACGGGGGTGGCTCAACACTACTCATTACCCTCCCGGATGCATATCAAATTTTAAGCCCCTCTAAGATCAAGTTTAGAGAATACCCTTGCCCCCAGAAGCTGATTATATACGTCGGGGATGAGTTGAAGTGAGTACGTATTTTTAACCGTGATTTTGTTTAGTTCCCGAAATTCGAGGCAAGGACGGAGACCCCCATCTTTATTTTTTACGAAGCAAAAAACGGCAGCTACCGGAGAGGAGGAAGGATGGATATGACCCTTCCTTAAACTTTCGTTAACATATTATTTCATGGCGGCCCGTTGAGAGGTTTTCATTATATTAGTTATCTGACCCTGCAGCTGACATTGTGATGACTCCAGACTCTGCCATTCCTTAGCCAGATCCTGAGTCATCAGCTTCAAATTCGCCATCTGGTCACAGAGGGTGTGAACAGTTTCCATGCAGGAGAAAAAGAAAAACATGTGGGCCAGACGTAATGTGATGCTGATTCACTTTTCACGGCCAGGCCGTGAGACGGGATAGTCAAGGAGTCAGAAGTCAAAGCCAGGAGGGTACGTCATGAACAGAGGGAAGAGGCCAAGGCGTATTCAAGTTACGTTCCATAGATCAGAATACCAGGAGGAAAGCTGATCAGAGCAGAAGGGGTTAAACAGACAGATGGTCAGAACAAGGTCCAAGGTCAGGCAACAAAAGATCACTAAACAGAACTCAAAGCACAGAGAACAAACCACACACTAGCTGAATGTACGTCTGGCAGAGATCTGGGGAAAACAGCTCAGTTAAGTACCCAGGCATTCCAATGGTATAATGAATACCTGATGGTAGCCAGTGCCTCCCAGTCTCAGATTGGACAGCCGAACTCTCAATCACCACACTGGCAGCTATTGCACGCCCCTGTACCAGATTGGATGGTCGAGCTGTCAATCACAGTACTGACAGCTCCAGCACACCCTTGTACAAGATTGGATGGCTGAGCTGTCAGTAACTGCATCCCAGACACAGTGAGGGGTGGAACAGTGGCAGGAGGGCCTCCTGAAAACTATGTTCCCTTTATTAGGAAGTGGGTCTCACATACTGTTTGCCTATGCAGTGAATGTAATGGCTTCCAAAAATTTGGAGGAACTCCAATGCCCCTTGTAACAGATGTAGATATGGTGATATGGTAGATATGGTGGTGATGTGGTAGAGGATGAAGATGAGGAGAAGGAGGAGGACAAGAACAAATAGACAAAATCAGGAAGAATATACCCATGTCTGGGTATGAAGACAGAGGTGCATGGGAATAGAGTTAAACCTCCCCAAAAAAAGACACTGTATTAAAGTTTATATTACGCTGCTATCATTCGGTGGTGTTGAGAAGTCTGGCCCAATCCAGCCCTTCTTCATTTTTATAAGAGTCAGCCTGTCAGCATTTTCAGTTGACAGGTGGATGCGCCTATCGGTTATAATTCCACCACCGGCACTAAAAACCCGCTCTGACAAAACGCTAGAGGCAGGGCAGGCCAGGACCTCCAATGCGTCGAGAGCAAGTTCATGCCACGTGTCCAGCTTGGATACCCAATAATTATAAGGCACAGAAGAATCACGAATGAAGTTGGTACGGTCGGCAAGGTACTCCCTCAGCATCTTCCAAAACTTTTCCCTCCTTGTGAGAGTTCCCCCTGCGCCTCAGGGCCTGGGCGATGGGAGGGTCTGAGAAAACTGTCCCAGAACTTTGACAGTGTTCCCCTGCCTGTGCTGGATTGTATTTGTGTCTCTCTCGCGTGCACTCCTTGGTTGTCCAACAAACTGTGACCTCTGCCGCCAGCATTTTCAGATGGGAATTTTTTAAATAATTCCGCAACAAGGGCCTTCTCATACTGCCCCCCAATTTTATTAGGCCTGTCCGGCACGGGAATAAGAGACAGAAAGTTCTCCTTGTAGCGTGTGTCTAGAAGTGTCACCAACCAGTAATGACTGTAACCCAAAATTTGGACAATGCGTGGGTCACGGGAAAGGCAGCATAACAAAAACTCAGCCATGTGTGCCAGACTGCTAATAGGCAAGACTTCCGTGTCCTCACCAAGAAGATGACTGACCATGCTCTTCTCCTCATCCTCCTCCTCCCTGTCCTCAGGCCATCCACGTTGAACAGACAGTATGACAGTTGTGCAGGTAGTACCGTCTATAGGGCAGGAAACTAGCTACTGTTCTTCCTCCTCCTCCTCCTCTTCCTCATTGTCACTAGAGATGAGCAAATGTTTCAATATTCGATTTGGATTCCGATCGTCGAATTTGCAATATTCGCCGATTTATTCTTTGAATGTTCGTCGAACGTTACCGAACGCCATAAGATTCAATGCGGGGACAAAAGAAACACATGCACAACACGTTCAAATGGGCCCAAAAGCTGCCAAAACACATCAAATTAGGGGTAGACATCTGGAAAGTGCCATCAATTCACCCAGAGTGCAAGTACTATAATTATTATTACTATTACAGCGACATTTATTCCGTGGCGCTTTACATGTCAAAAGGGGTCACCGGCTGGTGTAAGAGGAGAAAGGACCCTGCCTGCGATGGTACCCAAACAATCTACAAGGTATGGGTGAGAATACAGTAGGTCAGGGTACAGCTAGTCAAGCAGCGGTATGTTGGAGTGAGGCTTACCGAAGATTGTACGCTCATCACAAGAAGTGGGTGTTCAGCTTCCTTTTCAAGTTTCCACGATAGGCGACAGTCTGATATGTTTGGGTACAGCATTATCATAGTAGGGGAGATGCACGGGACAAATCTGTCGAGAGCCTAAATCACATTAAGCTTCAAGGAGCTCACAACTGAGCAGATTAACTCCTGCACCGATTAATATGAAGGCAAAAGGTTTCTTTTTAATGACTGCAGGAGTGGGAGGAATCAGACGTTGCCATCTTCTGGCTCCTCTCTGTCACGGTAAACCTGTGACACTTTGCAAGCTTCAACACAATGTTCACAAGGTAGACAGCAGCAGTGGTCGGTCTCCTAGATAACGAGCTAACTCCTTTATGATGATAGAGTACAACATCTGCAAGTAGTTTGTATGTTCTCCCCATGTTTGGGGGGTTTCCTCCAGGTTCTCCGGTTACCTCCTCAGTAAAAAAGCAGCTATTCAGGAGTGTTCACAGTTAAAAAAATTAGGGCCTGACACCACCATTTCAATGGCCAACAAGTTGGAGATGATGGATTTCCACCTTTTTGCTTTGTCATGTGTGGGAGGAAACAATCTTTTACGTGACCACAACTGCGGGACCGAGGGCTGGCTGCAGTGCTGAAAGAGGGTGGAGTATGGTGAAACATACAAACTGCTTTACTGAGGCGCAGATGTTACGGTGGATTGAGAAACGTGTGGTGTGCTCAATGAATCAAACAGCGGGCATGTCCGCTTCTGTTACAGCTGACGGGCTCTCACTCAGCCTGACTGGAGCAGGTACAAAAGCACAGGCTCTGCAGTGGGAGACCTGTGTGCCAATACTTGGCATGGTAACAAAGAAGGAGGAAGAAGCAGCAGATGCGGTTGATGGGGCAGCTGATGGTTGTTGAGGTCCGCTCGTCCACATTTAAACACATGTTCATTGCGCATGTGAAGGTTCATGCATGTAGTAGTCAAATTATTGCAGTTTTTCCCTCTACTTAGTTTTTTATCGCAAAGTTTGCAGGTAACGTAAGCTGGCTCATCCTTTGCGGTCTCAAAAAAGGCCCAGGCTAGGCAACCCTTAGCGCCTCTGCGAGCTGCAGACCTGCGACCGCTGCTTGTCACTGCCATTGTTATGGCTAAGGATGCAGTGCTCCTCGTGCTTGCATCACTCCGTGTCTGCGCCATAGGACGCAACGTAAAAGGAAAGAATTGTGCGGTGTTAGGGAAGCACTAGAACAACTAGACAGGGAATTAAGGTTATACCTGAGGAAGATAGCTTTTGCTATCGAAACGCATCGTGGCGTTAGAGAGCGTATTAAACAATAAAAGGTTTGTGTTTTATAACCTTAATTCCCTGTCTAGTTGTTCTAGCGCTTCCCTAACACCGCACTATTCTTTCCTTCTTGATTGCTAATCTCCCTTGTGGAGAGCGGTGGAAGCTGCTCTGTTTACAACTAGTTCACCACAGGACCTGCCGTGATATCATTGTGGAACGCCCACTTCGGTCACACGGTCCCGGTCATGTGACCGCTGAAGCAGGAAGAAACTCCTTGCAGCAGTCCCTGTTAAGCTGCGGTCATCATACAGACTAACACCTGGAAGCGTTTTCCCTTGTTGTGCGGGGCTCCTTGGCACAACAGGACCAGGTGAGTGGTCACAACATCTCCCCCTTGCCCCCCCCCCAAACCTCAGGCTCTTCACCATTGGCGCTCCAACTGTTTTTATTTTCCATAGGACGCAACGTAACCTCCTCGTATTCCTCCTCCACCTCCTCAGATGAGCTACTCAGCTGCGTGCCTCTGGGTTAACGCCAAGTTGGACATGCAACCTCATCATAATCCAATATGTTATCCCATTCCTCGCCCTCAGAGTCACCCTCCTCTTCTTGCCATGACACCACAGTACAGTCTTGGGTCAGGAAACTGCTCGGACCCAACCTTTTTTTTCCCCCCTGTGTGGAGAAGAATACCTGCCCCAAACAATTTTAAGCTGAGATGTAGTATGCTTTATATACCCATTTTAACTTTATCAGGTCTGTGTACCCATGTGTGGAGAAGAATATCTGCCCCAAACAATTTTAAGTGGAGATGTAGACTGCTTTATATACCACGGTAGAAAGAAAACCAATTTCTATATTATCATGTGTTCTCCTGTGAGAACAATATTTGCACCAAAAATACTTTTTACTAGAGTCTAACTATTGTAAAGGAGACCAAAACCTCTTCCACTGCAGCCAACCCAGCACATGGAGACCCAATCAGGAGTGTTCACATTTCACTAAATTAGGACCTGATACCACCGAAGTGGCATCAATTTCAGTACAGTAGAAATAGTATAATTAAGACCGACACTTCTTCCCCTACAGCCAAACCAGTAGATGGAGACTAGAGATGAGCGGTGTTCGACTCGAACTGTTCTCCAATCTCAAATTCGAGCTGTTTTGGGTGGTGTTCGAGCCGTTAGGCGAACACGAACGATTTGAAAAAAATTCGGCTGTTCGAGGTTATGTTCGATAACTGTTCGTGCACCAAAATCATAACTGGATTTTTTCTCAGTAATGCTGAAAATTAATGTTAATACGCAGTTTGAGTGTACAGCGGGGCGGGGGGAGGGGCAGGGGATGGATCTCTACAGAAATAATGAAGATCTCCATTTTTTTTTCTCTTTCTCGCATTTACAGTGGGGAGGTGCAATCTGTCAGCCTATCAGCAGCGCACACACGGAGCGAACTGCTTTTTTTCACACAGGCAAGGGCATGGGTCATTGGCAGTGTATGTCACATGTCCTTGCCCTATAAGACCCAGCCATTTTCCCGGTCGCCACCATTTTCTCACTGCTGCAGCTGCGTGTTAGACGGCACCGCTGTTGCTGTGTGCGCTTTACTTTGTTAATTTCAAGCCAATTTTCGCACAAATCTACAGATAGCTTGGGAGTAGGGAATAGTTGTGATTGCAGTCCTTTTAAGGACTAGGTTACATCATATCCTACGATTTTTATCAGGCAGGTCTGTGCTCTTAAATAGATAGGTTGGGAGTAAAGACTAATTGCAATTGCAGTCCTTTTCAGTGCTAGGTTACATAAGTTCCTATCACTTTTTGCCAGGCAGGTCTGTGCCAGTGCTGTGCAAGTTTTTTTTCACAGCATTTGGCTAAATCTAGCAAAGCAAATCCTTTTTGTACGCTTGCAGTGTGTGTTAGTCAGTGGAGAAGCCTATCTGTGTTGCAAGCTACACCACCTGTGTATAGAATACCAATTTTTTTACTGCACCTAGTGAAGTAAAATCTTTTGGGCATAGCATCATTCTACTAGTCCATCTATACTAACCTCCACCAGGTTGCAAATTCAAAATAATTTTTATCTGCATCTAGCTCTGAAAAAATATTTTGGCTTCGGCTTGTAGCAGTGTGTGGGACTTGTTCTATTAGTCCATCTATACTAACCTCCAGCAGGTTGCAAATTCAAAATAATTTTTATCTGCATCTAGCTCTGAAAAAATATTTGGGCTTCGGCTTGTAGCAGTGTGTGGGACTTGTTCTATTAGTCCATCTATACTAACCTCCAGCAGGCTGCAAATTCAATATAATTTTTTTCTGCATCTACAGTAGCTCTGAAAAAATATTTTGGCTTGTAGCAGTGTGTGGGACTTGCTCTATTAGTCCATCTATACTAACCTCCAGCAGGTTGCAAATTCAAAATAATTTTTATCTGCATCTAGCTCTGAAAAAATATTTGGGCTTTGGCTTGCAGCAGTGTGTGGGACTTGTTCTATTAGTCCATCTATACTAACCTCCACCAGGTTGCAAATTCAATCTAATTTTTTTTCTGCATCTAGCTCTGAAAAAATATTTGGGCTTGTAGCAGTGTGTGGGACTTGTTCTATTAGTCCATCTATACTAACCTCCATCAGGTTGCAAATTCAATCAAATTTTTTTCTGCATCTAGCTGTGAAAAAATATTTCGGCTTGTAGCAGTGTGTGGGACTTGTTCTATTAGTCCATCTATACTAACCTCCACCAGGTTGCAAATTCAATCTAATTTTTTTCTGCATCTAGCTCTGAAAAAATATTTGGGCTTCGGCTTGTAGCAGTGTGTGGGACTTGTTCTATTAGTCCATCTATACTAACCTCCATCAGGTTGCAAATTCAATATAATTTTTTTCTGCATCTAGCTCTGAAAAAATATTTCGGCTTGTAGCAGTGTGTGGGACTTGTTCTATTAGTCCATCTATACTAACCTCCACCAGGTTGCAAATTCAATATAATTTTTATCTGCATCTAACCCAGCCAATACTTTTGGGCTAATACCACAGTTTGGCCACTCAGTTCTGCTCGGCTCCCATCCATTGTTTTTTGTGCAAACAACTCCAGAGTTGTGAATTAGTTAGCCACCAAAATGAGTGGAAAAAGGCCTGCTGCTGGTGGAAAGGGGAATAGGCATGTTGGGAAGGGAAAAAAAGCTTGTGTCCGTGGGGTAGGTGTTAAAGCATCAGTAACAACTGCAGACAAAAGACCGTCTTCCAGCCAAACTAAGATGTCTACTTCTTTTAGCGGACAATGTGAAAAGATCCCTTTCTTACGGCCACGCCAATCTCTACAAATTACAGATGAGGCACAAAAACAACAGATGCTTCAACGGATATCAAGTGCTCCTTTAAGTGGGCTCTCCTCCACCTCAACTTCAACATCACAAATACTCCAGTCCTCAGAGGTGTCACCCCAATCGCACTTGCTTCCTCACAGCTCCCAAGTCTCCAGCTGCCCGTCTGAGTATGGGGTAGAACAGATGGTTGAGTCTGCAGAGCTGTTTACTCATACTATAGCCTGGGAATCAGAGGTCGGCTCCAGAGCTTCTGTGAATCCAGATGAGGAAATGATCTGCACTGATGCCCAGAATCTTTATGAGTCGGATCCAGGACCAGACGCAGAAGGTTCTGACCATAATGTAGACCCTGTTGGTGGAGACAATGAGGAAGATGATGATGAGACTCAAATACCTGATTGGAGCGACAACTTGAGTTTTTGTCAGGGCAGGAAGATGTTGGCTCTGAGGACGATGGGTGTGATAACAAACAGGGTGATGATGACGAGGTTGGAGATCCCACTTACTGTCAACCCACAGTCAGCCAAGAGATGAGGTCAGCAGAGGAGGTGGAGGAGGATGCTAGTGACGACGAGGTCAGGTTGCGCCTTCCTGGACAGAGACGTAGTACTGGAAGCACGTCAACAACTGTATCCTCTGACCACAAGTCGTGGTGGCTCTTCAGGTGGCATGGGTGCTAAGCCTTGCATAGCCTGGGCATTTTTTCAGATCGATAAAGATGACCCAACTCATGTTATCTGTAACATTTGTCAGCAAAAGCTAAGTAGAGGCCAAAAAATACATAGTTTGAGTACTTCATGCATGAACCGGCACATGGATATGAAGCATAAGTTGCAGTGGGAAGCTCACTGTGCTACAATGCAGAATTCGGAGTCAGGTGGTGGCACAAGAGGTGGAGGAAGTAGAGGAGGAGGAGTTGTATGCGGAAGGGCTAACATCTGCAAGGTCCAGATGGTCGGCAGCACCAAGGCGGCAGGCATGTGAGGGTGGGGGAGATGGTTTTACCAAGGCTCATGGTAGCAGCCAAACTAGTGAGGAAGGTGCAGGAGCCCAGGAAGAAGTGGAGGATGAACTGATGGAAGACTCATCAGATGAGGGAGACCTTGATCACATTTCTGTTGTGCGAGGTTGGGGGGAGAGGGCAGAGGAAGGAAGCATGATTGTTACCTCGCCACCAACACAACAGGGACTTGGTGCTCCTGCATGCGCAAGACACATGAGTGCCTTCTTGCTGCACTACCTGCAACATAACCCTCGAACTGTGAGAATTAGAAATAATCCTGACTACTGGGTTGCCACACTCTTAGATCCCCGGTACAAAAGTAAATTTGCAGAAATTATTCCTGCCATAGAAAGAGATGCACGCATGCAGGAGTATCAGCAGAGACTGTTGCAGAATCTTACATGTGCTTTTCCCCAAAACACTAGTGGTGCACGTAGTGAATCTCACAGTTCCAACTTGCCAACTGTGGGACCTTCGAGTGTTCAGTATCTGCTGTTAACATCAATTTTGCGGAATCATTTCACCACTTTTTTAGCCCATCCTTTGCAAGGCCACAGGAGACAAGAAGTCTGACACATAGTCAACGCCTACAGACAATGGTACAGGAGTATCTTCAAGTAAACATTGAAGCCATGACTGTGTCACTGGACCCTTGCTCTTTTTGGGCTTCCAATCTGGATAAATGGCCAGAGCTCGCCACTTACGCCTTGGAGATCTTGTCATGCCCCACAGACAGCGTTCTGTCTGAACGTGTGTTCAGCGCTGCTGGTGGTGTGCTGACAGATAAGCGCATGCGGCTCTCCACTGATAATGTCGACTGACTCACGTTCATAAAGATGAACAAATCATGGATCCGAAACGACTTTTCTACCCCTGTGTCATCCTGGCGAGAGTAAAAGCTTGATGATTTGTTAAAATCACCTCACCAACCATTTTAAGCTTTCAAATTACTAATCATGTTTATCTGTATCTTGGCTGGAAAATAATTTGGGCCTTGTAGGAGTGTGCAGTACTGATTCTATTAGGCCATCAATACTAAACTCCACCAGATTTAAAATTACTAATCATGTTTATCTCTATCTTGGCTGGAAAATAATTTGGGCCTTGTAGCAGTGTGCAGTACTGATTCTATTAGGCCATCTATACTAAACTCCACCAGATTTAAAATTACTAATCATGTTTATCTGTATCTTGGCTGGAAAATAATTTGGGCCTTGTAGCAGTGTGCAGTACTGATTCTATTAAATCCACCAGATTTAAAATTACTAATCATGTTTATCTGTATCTTGGCTGGAAAATAATTTGGGCATTGTAGCAGTTTGCAGTACTGATTCTATTAGGCCATCTATACTAAGCTCCACCAGATTTAAAATTAATAATAATTTTTAGCTGCATCTTGCCCGGAAAATAATTTTGGGGCTCCTAGATGCGCAAGACACATGAGTGCCTTCTTGCTGCACTACCTGCAACATGACCCTCAGATTGTCAGAATTCGAAGTAATCCTGACTACTGGGTTGCCACATTCTTAGATCCCCCACACTCTTCGATCAACCTTTTCATTTTAATAAAGAACAAAAAAATGGTCATTTTTGAAATTATAAGCATTAGTAGGTTATTAGAAACTGAAATCAAACAGTTTTCAACTCAAAACTTTATTCTAGGTGATGTTACATTTGCACATAGGACCCCTTGTTCGAAAGGAGCTTCTGAACTCTCTCGTCCATTGAATTTGTCAGGTTTTGGATGGTTTCTGTTTCAATTGTTTTGCATGAGGACAGAATACCCTCCCAGAGCTGTTGCTTAGATGTGAAAAGCCTCCCGCCATCATAGACACTCCTTTTGATGATGCTCCAGAGGTTCTGAATGGGGTTGAGGTCAGGGGAGCATGGGGGTAACACCATAAGTTTGTCCCCTTTTATGCCCATATCAGCCAGAGATGCAGATGTGTTATGTGCAGCATGAGACGGTGCATTATCATGCATGAAAATGATCTTGCTGCGGAACACACGGTTCTTCTTCTTGAACCATGGCAGGAAGTGCTGTTTGAGAAACTCCACATACATTATGGAGTTCATCTTTACGCCTTCAGGGATCCTAAAGGGGCCGACAATCTCTCTCCCCATTATTCCAGCCCAAAACATTACTCCACCTCTTCCTTGTGGGCGCTGTAGCCGCGTTTGCATGGGGTGTCCATCAACCAGCCATCCTCCACTCCATCCATCTGGACCATCGAGCGTTGCACGGCACTCATCGGTGAACAAAACAGTTTTGAAGTCAGTCTTCATGTATTGTTTGGCCCACTGGAGCAGTTTCTGCTTGTGTGCAGTGGATAGAGGAGGTCAACAGGATGGCTTACGCACAGCTGCAAACCTCTGAAGGACTCTGCATCTTGTTGTTCGGGGGGACGTTGGAGGCACCAGCAGCTTCAAAACTAGTCTGCTGCTATGACAAGGCTTTTTTTCCGCTGCTCTTTTAACCTGACGTAATTGCCTGTAGGAAAGAGTCCTCAATTTGCCCTTATCAGCACGCACACGTGTGTACTGTGAATCAGCTACATACTTCTTGATTGTGCGATGATCAGGATGAAGTGTCTTGGCAATGTTGATTGTAGTCATGCCTTGACCTCAACACTCCACAATTTGTTGCTTCTCAGCAGCCGACACATCCTTTTTCTTTCCCATTTTGGCAGAAAATGTAGGCTGCTTAATAATGTGGGACAGCCTTCTTAAGTAGTCTTGCCTTTCATTGGACACACCTGCCAAACTAATTAGCAGAGGTGTCTGCAATTGCTTACAGTGATATAAAGAGCCCTGCACACATCACCATCAATGAGTTTAACTGACAAACAAAAAATTCTTACCTTATCACTCCTAAACACTTTTTGCATAATAATTTGGAACACAGTGTACATGTGCTTTTCCACAAAACACCAGTGGTTCACGTAGTGAATCTTACAGTTCTAACTTGCCAACCGTGGTCTGTATGGAGTTGTTCAATAAAGGGCCCAAAATTAAGATAACATAGACGGGAGAGGTCTCTATGAATAGGAATTCCTAAGTATTTGATACCCTGTGAGGGCCAGGCAAAGGGAAAGTTGGAGTGGATGGAATCCTGTATGGATTTGGGGAGGGAGACATCGAGGGCCTCAGACTTCGCTGCATTGATTTTAAAATTTGACCATGTAACAAACTGATCTATTTCAGCCATAACAGCAGGGATGGATATATGTGATTGAGTGATATATACTAGGACATCATCAGCAAATGCAGAGCACTTGTACTCGGTGCCTCCCACCTCAATCCACCTAATATTGGGGTTATGGTGAATTGATGAGAGCAGGTGCTCCTTCACTAGGATGTATAAGAGAAGGGACAGAGGACATCCCTGCCTTGTCCCATTGGTGATTATGAAAGGTGATGAAAATATTCCATTTATCTTCAGCCTAGGTGACGTATTGCGATATAGGGCCGTGATTTTGCCTATAAAAGGGTCCCCTAGACCCCTACCCCAAGCTTTTTAAGAGAATAATATATGGCGTGCCAGGAGACTCTATGGAATGCTTTCTCAGCATCTAACGAGAGTATCTAATTACAAATATTTAACTGCATCTAGCCCAGGAAATACTTTGTGCCTAGTAGCAGTGTCTGCTAGTCAGCGGATTATCCCAGCTGTTAAGCAAGCTACACCACCTGTAGTTTGGACACTTAATTTTTTCAAAGGAAATGGTTCGGGCCCCCGGGACACTCAGTGAAGAGCATCTGGGAGGCACCCCAAGGCATAGGGGATGGGACTGGCGGTAGGACGCCTTGCGGTGGACCGCCGAGCTCGATCCTTATAAAAGCTTTTTAACTGCAGCAGCTTTAGTGGACGCTACTGGAGCTGGAATTACGCGGCTGCTGGCATGAGACTTGCCCTCCAATAGATCCTTGTAAAAGTATTTAAAGTGTACTCATTCAAATTAGAGAGACAATTTAAATTAAAAAGATTAGACCTGCCTCCACCGCAGGGGGGCTCGCTCGACCCACCAGCGGACAGGCACCAGTATTGGGAGAGGGGGGCTGGCCGTCAAGGTCCACCACGGCTCTGGCACAAACCCAGCGACACGGAGGTCGCACGGGCAGGAACGGACTGGCCGTGTCGGTTTCGCACTTTTTTGGTTTTAGAAGGGCATGCCTATATCTGTGTCTCCCCCTCATTTTACTCCTACACCTCTTTTCTTTTCGCATGACTATATGTACTTGTCACTTTTCCATGTGTTAGTTGTGTCTTCTGAGCAGTTTGTCAGCTTTTGTACACCTTTGAAGGTGTTTTCTATGTGTTTTTATGTGTTTTTGTTTGCCTGCCATTGGTTTTAACGGTGTTCGAAGGTGTTCGACGAACAGTTCGACGAACAGTTCGGCGAACATACGAGTGTTCGACGAACCGAACCGAACTCGAACACTACGGGGGTGGCTCAATACTAATGGAGACCCAATCAGGACTGTTCCCATTTGAAAACATTGGCCTAATGTAGTGCCGGCGTCCCTGCCCTCTGCTAGGCAGGGACGCTGTTCCCCTCACCGCTCTGCTCCGTGCCCGGCGTCCCTCTCCCGCTCTGCTGGCAGCGCGCGCTCCTTCCCGGCCACTGTGCTTAGGGCGCGCGCGCGCGCCCTCCCTCCCTCTTAAAGGGGCCGCGCGCGCCGTCCTAAGGAGTCCCCGGCCAATGGCCGGAGGACTTTACCATATATAAGGCACCTCCTCCAAAATGGAGGTGCCCGAGCAATGTTGTTTGCACCTCTGTCTCACCTGTGCTTCAGCCCTGCCAGATTCCTGCCTGATTACTTGTTACCTGCCTGCTAGTCTGAGGTCCGACGGTCTGCCTTACTAATCCTGTCAGTCTGTCTAAGGACCAGCCTGCCCGCTCACCTGGGAGCGCACATCAGCTACCTGCCTGCTTGCCTGTGGTCCGACGGTCTGCCTTCCAACTCCTGTCAGTCTGTCTATGGACCAGCTTGCCAGCTCACCTGGGAGCGCACATCTGCTACCTGCCTGCTAGCCTACCTGGAGGCTCCGCCGTCACGTGCTGTGACCACCTGCCTGTCCAGTGACTCCTGCCCGCTCACCTGGGAGCGCTCATCTGCTACCAGTCTGCTTGCCTACCCGGAGGCTCTGCCGTCACGTGCTGTGACCACCCGCCTGTCCAGAGACTTCTGCCCGCTCACCTGGGAGCGCTCATCGGTCGCCTGTCCGCTGGTCTTCCTGGAGGCTCCGCCGTCACATGCTGTGACCACCCGTTCATCCAGAGACTCTCGCCTGCTCACCTGGGAGCTCACGTCTATCTTCAGCCGCCACAGGTCGTACCAACCCTATACCTAGAGACTGCCCCGGTCACTTGCCGTGACCTCCAGCCCGTTCACTCAGAGACTGTCCCGTTCACTCAGAGACTGTCCCGTTCACCTGCTGAGACTTCCAGCCCGTCTTCCCTGGTCGCCACCCGCTCCTTTACAAGGACCGCCCCCTTGTATAGTAGCTCAGAGGTTCCGCCTCCCAGACCCGTTACAGTTTGCTCGGGCCATGGAACCCGGTGGCACCCAAGCTCTCTCGCTTTCGGACCTACGTCATGAACTGTCCCGTCAGAGGTCCCAACAGGAGTCCATCCTGAGTCATCTGCGGAATGTCAACTCTTTCCTGGACACTCTGACTGCTCCACCAGCAACCACCGCTAGTGTCCTGACTCGCAGCCCGGCAGCGCCGCTGCCCACCAATACCATGGCATCCTGCCCCGGACTCCGGCTTTCTACACCTCCACGCTTCGGAGGCGACCCCGCTCAAGCTAGGGGCTTCATAAACCAGTGCACCCTGCACTTTGAACTATTGTCCCTCCAGTTTAACTCCGACCGGGCCAAAATTGCCTTCATCATGTCCCATCTCACCGGGGAGGCCCTGGCCTGGCTAAATCCTCTATGGGAGAGAGGAGACCCCCTGGTGTCCGACTTGCCTGCCTTTCTCTCGGCTTTCCGGAAAGTCTTCGACGAACCCGGACGGAAGACCTCATCCGCATCATCATTGCTACGCCTCCGTCAGGAGAGTCTCACCGTGGGCCAATATGCCATACGGTTCCGTACCCTTGCCTCGGAGCTGGCCTGGGATAACGACGCTCTGGTTTCCGTCTTCTGGGAGGGTCTGTCCGGCCGTATTAAAGATGAACTTGCCGGTCGGGACATTCCTACCACTCTCGATGACTTAATAACTCTTGCCACCCGGATTGACCTACGGTTACAGGAGCGTGCCAGAGAGGTCACCCGTGAGAGGAGGTTACCACGTCTAGCTCCTACTTTTCAGAAACCCGTCACTCCTTCTGTCTCTAACCAGGTACACCCTCCTGAGCCTATGCAGGTCGACCAGACCAAGATGGTCAAGACCCGTCAGGACTTACGCCGTGCCGAGGGGACCTGCTTCTACTGTGGCAGTAAGGAGCACCGGATCCGTGCCTGCCCGGAGAGGTCGGGAAACGCCTGTGTCTAGGTTCGCTCAGAGAGGTCCACCTAGACAAGAATAAATCCTCTCCATCCCTGCTGTTGTCAGTTTCAATCGTCTACGGGGAGAACCGTTATTTCGAACTAGCCCAACTGGACTCTGGAGCATCCGGGAATCTTATTTCACAGTCCCTGGTAGAGAAATACCGCATCCCCACCAAACCTCTGGCTGTACCCTTGTCTGTTGCTGCCGTGGATGGGGGGCTCTTACCACACCCCATCCAACTCATCACCGAATCCATTACTCTGCAGGTGGGAATGCTGCATTCTGAAAGTATCTCCTTCCATGTTCTGCCTGGACTCTCTCACGCCCTCTTGCTAGGCCTACCTTGGCTCCAGAAACATGCACCCGTTCTTGACTGGCAGACTGGAGAAGTCCTTCGCTGGGGACAGGGCTGCCATAAGACCTGTCTGGTTCCCGTTCATCCCGTCCGTCCTTCTCCTACCCCAGCTAATCTACCTGGACTTCCGATTCCTTATTGGTCTTATGCTGATGTCTTTAATAAAAAGGAGGCAGAGACACTACCCCCTCATAGACCATACGACTGCCCTATCGACCTGTTACCTGGTACTTCTCCTCCCCGTGGGCGTATTTATCCATTATCCGCTGCTGAGACCCGGTCGATGTCCGAATATATTGAGGAGAATCTGGCCAGGGGATTCATCCGGAAATCTACCTCCACGGCGGGAGCAGGCTTCTTTTTCATCAAAAAGAAGGACGGCTCTCTCCGTCCCTGTATAGACTATAGAGGCCTTAACCAGATCACGGTGAAGAATAAGTACCCCCTTCCGCTCATTCCGGAGTTATTTGATCGTCTGAGGGGGGCTAGAATCTTCACCAAACTGGACCTCCGTGGGACGTACAACCTGGTTCGTATCCGTCAGGTGGATGAATGGAAGACGGCATTCAACACCCGGGACGGCCACTATGAATATCTGGTAATGCCCTTTGGTCTCTGTAACGCTCCTGCCGTCTTTCAAGAGTTGGTCAATGACATCTTCCGGGACCTTCTCTACTCCTGCGTAGTGGTGTACCTGGACGACATCTTGGTCTTCTCTCCGGATCTCCAAACTCACCGGAGGGATGTTCGTCAGGTCCTGCTCAGGCTCAGGCAGAACCATCTCTACGCTAAATATGAGAAGTGCCTCTTTGAGCAGACCTCGCTTCCGTTTCTGGGCTACATTATCTCTCAGACCGGCCTGCAAATGGATCCTGAGAAACTGTCTGCCATCGAGAAATGGCCCCGACCAGAGGGGTTGAAGGCTATTCAACGGTTCCTGGGCTTCGCCAACTATTACCGCCTCTTCATCCCGCACTTCTCTTCCCGGACTGCCCCAATTTCCGCGCTCACCCGTAAGGGTACTAATCCCAAAGAGTGGCCGCCCGAAGCAGAGGAGGCCTTTCTTTCCCTAACACAGGCCTTCTCTTCTGCCCCGGTGCTGCATCGCCCGGACGGCAACAAGCAGTTCTTCCTGGAAGTTGACGCCTCCTCCTCTGGAGCCGGAGCGGTACTTACTCAAAAATCATCTTCCGGGAGAATGGTAACTTGTGGCTTCTTCTCCAAACTCTTCTCCTCTTCTGAGCGCAACTATTCCATAGGAGACCGAGAGTTATTGGCCATCAAGCTGGCGTTGGAGGAGTGGCGTTACCTACTCGAGGGGGCTCTTCATCCGGTAATAATTTACACTGACCACAAGAACTTGGCTTACCTCCAGCATGCCCAGAGACTTAACCCGCGCCAAGCCCGGTGGTCCTTGTTTTTTGCTCGCTTTGATTTTGTTCTTCATTTTCGCCCGGCTGACAAAAACGTCAAAGCAGACGCCTTGTCCCGATCCTTTCTGGTGTCCGATCTCGAGGAAGAACCTAAACATATCATCGATCCCGCCAGAGTAATGCAGGTGGCTCCCGTGAGTCTAAATCGTCTCCCTCCCGGTAAGACGTTTGTTTCAGTACCTGATCGGGAGAAGATCCTACACTGGGGCCATTCGTCTAAACTAGCTGGCCACGCCGGTCAGAAAAAGACCCTCCAGCTTATTGCCCGGCACTATTGGTGGCCTACCCTGCACAAGGACACTATAGACTTTGTTTCTGCCTGTGTGTCCTGCGCCCGCAACAAAGTCCCGAGACATCTGCCAGCCGGACGCCTCCTTCCGCTTCCTGTACCTGCTGCCCCCTGGCAGCATATAGCAATGGACTTTATAACTGATCTCCCCGTCTCTGCCGGTTGTACGGTCATTTGGGTGGTCGCTGACCGCTTTTCCAAGATGGCTCACTTTATTCCCCTGCCAGGCCTTCCGTCTGCACCCGAGCTGGCTAAAGACTTTATCCGCCACATCTTCCGTCTTCATGGCCTGCCCCTCCACATCGTGTCGGATCGTGTGGTTCAGTTCACCTCACGTTTCTGGAGAGCCACTTGTAAACTACTAGACGTCACCCTGGACTTCTCTTCCGCTTACCACCCACAGTCCAATGGTCAAGTGGAGCGGATCAATCAGAACCTGACCAGTTACCTCCGGCACTTCGTTAATGCCCACCATTCTGACTGGGTGGATCTCCTACCATGGGCCGAGTTCTCTTATAATAATCACGAGAGCGAATCCTCCTCCAAATCCCCGTTTTTTGTAGTCTTTGGTCAGCATCCTCGGATTCCTTTTCCTGTCTCCACCTCTGTGGACAACCCGGCTGCGGAATCTCTCGTTAGCAAATTTTCCTCTATATGGGAGAGTACCCGGTCCGCACTCCTTCTGTCATCCGAGCGTATGAAAAGACACGCTGACAAAAAACGCCTGGATCCTCCACAATTTCGTCCAGGAGATAAAGTCTGGCTCTCATCTAAATATGTTCGACTTAAGATACCTTCTTACAAGTTAGGTCCTCGGTTCATCGGTCCTCTGGAGGTCATCAGTCAGATCAACCCGGTGGCCTATAAATTGAAACTCCCGGCCAACTTACGGATCCCTAACTCCTTCCATGTATCTCTCCTCAAACCCGTGGTGCTTAAAGCTTTTTCCAAGTCTACAGGTACGCCTCCTGCTCCGGTTTCTGCTGAGGACGAGTTTGAGGTAGAGAACATTCTTGCCACCAAAAGGGTAAGAGGAAAGACCTTTTTTCTGGTAGATTGGAAGGGGTTTGGTCCTGAGGAGAGAATGTGGGAGCCCCGGGAGAACATCCATGCCCCTCTCATCCTAGCTAAATTTCTATCTGGCCTAAAAAAGGGGGGCCTAAAGGGGGGGGTACTGTAGTGCCGGCGTCCCTGCCCTCTTCTAGGCAGGGACGCTGTTCCCCTCACCGCTCTGCTCCGTGCCCGGCGTCCCTCTCCCGCTCTGCTGGCAGCGCGCGCTCCTTCCCGGCCACTGTGCTTAGGGCGCGCGCGCGCGCCCTCCCTCCCTCTTAAAGGGGCCGCGCGCCGTCCTAAGGAGTCCCCGGCCAATGGCCGGAGGACTTTACCATATATAAGGCACCTCCTCCAAAATGGAGGTGCCCGAGCAATGTTGTTTGCACCTGTGTCTCACCTGTGCTTCAGCCCTCAGGTCCCGTTGCCAGTTACCTGCCAGTTACCTGCCAGATTCCTGCCTGATTACTTGCTACCTGCCTGCTAGTCTGAGGTCCGACGGTCTGCCTTACTAATCCTGTCAGTCTGTCTAAGGACCAGCCTGCCCGCTCACCTGGGAGCGCACATCAGCTACCTGCCTGCTTGCCTGTGGTCCGACGGTCTGCCTTCCAACTCCTGTCAGTCTGTCTATGGACCAGCTTGCCAGCTCACCTGGGAGCGCACATCTGCTACCTGCCTGCTAGCCTACCTGGAGGCTCCGCCGTCACGTGCTGTGACCACCTGCCTGTCCAGTGACTCCTGCCCGCTCACCTGGGAGCGCTCATCTGCTACCAGTCTGCTTGCCTACCTGGAGGCTCTGCCGTCACGTGCTGTGACCACCCGCCTGTCCAGAGACTTCTGCCCGCTCACCTGGGAGCGCTCATCGGTCGCCTGTCCGCTGGTCTTCCTGGAGGCTCCGCCGTCACATGCTGTGACCACCCGTTCATCCAGAGACTCTCGCCTGCTCACCTGGGAGCTCACGTCTATCTTCAGCCGCCACAGGTCGTACCAACCCTATACCTAGAGACTGCCCCGGTCACTTGCCGTGACCTCCAGCCCGTTCACTCAGAGACTGTCCCGTTCACTCAGAGACTGTCCCGTTCACCTGCTGAGACTTCCAGCCCGTCTTCCCTGGTCGCCACCCGCTCCTTTACAAGGACCGCCCCCTTGTATAGTAGCTCAGAGGTTCCGCCTCCCAGACCCGTTACACCTAAAACCACCAAAGTGTCATCAATTTCACTAGAGTATTAGTAGAATGATGGGGACTAACTCCTCTTCCCTACAGCCAACCCAGTAGATGGAGACCCAATCAGGATTCCCCACATTTCCAAAAATTTATGGCAGATACCAACAAAGTGGCATCAATTTCAGTACTTTAGAAATTGTACAATTATGAAGGACACCTCTTCCCCTACAGCCAACCCAGTAGATGGAGACCCAATCAGGACTGTTCCCATTTGAAAACATTTGGGCCTAAAACCACCAAAGTGGCCTCAATTTCACTAGAGTATTAGTAGTATAATGGGCACCAACACCTCTTGCACTACAGCCAACCCAATAGATGGAGAGACCCGATCTGGATTCTTCACATTTCTAAAAATTAGGGCCTAAAACCAGCAAAGTGGCATCAACTTCAGTACAGTAGAAATTGTAGAATTAGGAACGTCACATCTTCCCCTAAAGCCAAACCAGTAGATGAAGACTTAATTCAGAAGTGTTTACATTTCCCTAAATTAGGGCCTAACACCACCAAAGTGGCATGAATTTCATCAGAGTTGAAGTAGTTTAATGGAGACAGAAACCTCTTCCACTACAGCCAAACCCAATAGACGGAGACCCAATCAGGATTCTCCACATTTCCAAACATTAGTGGCAGACACCAGCAAAGTGGCATTAATTTCCCTACAGTAGAAATTGTATAATTAGGCACCAAAACCTCTTCCACTACAGCCAACCCAGCAGATGGAGACTCTATCAGGAGTGCACCATCCTCCCCAGTTGTTCACCATGTGTCAGACTTGAGAGCTGGTCTAAAAAAAGTGTGAAAGGACTCACAGAAATTGCTTCTGCCACTTACACTACCGCTAATATTTTGGCATTGACGAATTGACGTGCCGGAGGTTGGAAGTGTATAGCTGCGATGAACTCTGATTGCCTCACTTCTGGCTTGGGGAAAACCTATGTTAAGGTTGTGTAAAAGCGTGCTTCCATACGCCAGCATTCGCGGGTCCCTTTTTAGGGCGGGAAGAATCTGGCAAATTTTAGTCTTATAACAAAATGGCAACCCAGTAGTTAGCACTATTTTAAATCATAACTATACGGGGATCATGTTTCAGTAGAGATGAGCGGTGTTCGAATAGAACTGTTCGCCAATCTCAAATTCGAGCTGTTTTGGGCGGTGTTCGAGCCGTTCGGCGAACACGAACGATTTGAAAAAAATTCGGCTGTTCGAGGCAATGTTCGATAACTGTTCGTGCACCAAAATCATAACTGGATTTTTTGTCAGTAATGCTGAAAATTAATGTTAATACGCAGTTTGAGTGTACAGCGGGGCGGGGGGGGGGGCCGGGGATGGATCTCTGCAGAAATAATGAAGATCTCCATTTTTTTTCTCTTTCCCGCAATTACAGTGGGGAGGTGCAATCTGTCAGCCTATCAGCAGCGCACACACGGAGCGAACTGCTTTTTTTCACACAAGCAAGGGCATGTGTCATTGGCAGTGTATGTCACATGCCCTTGCCCTATAAGACCCAGCCATTTTCCCCGTCGCCACCATTTTCTCACTGCTGCTGCTGCGTGTTAGACGGCACCGCTGTTGCTGTCTGCGCTATATTTTGTTAATTTCAAGCCAATTTTCGCACAAATCTACAGATAGCTTGGGAGTAGGGAATAGTTGTGATTGCAGTCCTTTTAAGGACTAGGTTACAGCATTTCCTACGACTTTTATCAGGCAGGTCTGTGCTCTTAAATAAATAGGTTGGGAGTAAAGACTAATTGTAATTGCAGTCCTTTTCAGGGCTAGGTTACATCAGTTCCTATCACTTTTATCAGGCAGGTCTGTGCTCTTAAATAGATAGTTTGGGAGTAAAGACTAATTGTAATTGCAGTCCTTTTGAGGGCTAGGTTACATCAGTTCCTATCACTTTTTGCCAGCCGGGTCTGTGCCAGTGCTGTGCAAGTTTTTTCACAGCATTTGGCTAAATCTAGCAAAGCAAATCCTTTTTGGCCTCTTGCAGAGTGTGTTAGTCAGTGGAGTAGCCTATATGTGTTGCAAGCTACACCACCTGTGTATAGAATACCAATTTTTTTACTGCACTTAGTGAAGTAAAAACTTTTGGGCATAGCATCATTCTATTAGTCCATCTATACTAACCTCCACCAGATTGCAAATTCAATATAATTTTTATCTGCATCTAGCTCTGAAAAAATATTTCGGCTTGTAGCAGTGTGTGGGACTTGTTCTATTAGTCCATCTATACTAACCTCCACCAGGCTGCAAATTCAAAATAATTTTTATCTGCATCTAACCCAGCCAATACTTTTGGGCTAATACAACAGTTTGGCCACTCAGCTCTGCTCGGTTCCCATCCATTGTTTTTTGTGCAAACAACTCCAGAGTTGTGAATTAGTTAACCACCAAAATGAGTGGAAAAAGGCCTGCTGCTGGTGGAAAGGGGAATAGTCGTGTTGCGAAGGGAAAAATAGGTTGTGTCAGTGGGGTAGGTGTTAAAGCAACAGTAACATCTGCAGAAGAAAGACCATCTTCCAGCCAAACTAAGAGGTCTACTTCTTTTAGCGGACAATATGATAAGATCCCTTTCTTACGGCCACGCGAATCGCTACAAATTCCAGATGAGGCACAAAAACAGCATGTGCTTCAACGGATATCAAGTGCTCCTTTAAGTGGGCTCTCCTCCACCTCAACTTCAACATCACAAATACTCCAGTCCTCAGAGGTGTCACCCCAATCGCACTTGCTTCCTCACAGCTCCCAAGTCTCCAGCTGCCCGTCTGAGTATGGGGTAGAACAGATGGTTGATTCTGCAGAGCTGTTTACTCATACTATAGCCTGGGAATCAGAGGTCGACTCCAGAGCTTCTGTGAATCCAGACGAGGAAATGATCTGCACTGATGCCCAGAATCTTTATGAGTCGGATCCAGGACCAGACGCAGAAGGTTCTGACCATAATGTAGACCCTCATTCCCAAACTGTAACTCCTGTTGGTGGAGACAATGAGGAAGACGATGATGAGACTCAAATACCTGATTGGAGCGACAACTTGAGTTTTTTGTCAGGGCAGGAAGAGGTTGGCTCTGAGGATGACGGGTGTGATAACAGACAGGGTGATGATGACGAGGATGGAGATCCTACTTACTGTCAACCCACAGTCAGCCAAGAGATGAGGTCAGCAGAGGAGGTGGAGGAGGATGCTAGTGACGACGAGGTCAGATTGCGCCTTCCTGGACAGAGACGTAGTACTGGAAGCACGTCAACAACTGCATCCTCAAACAAAACTCTGCCTCTGACCACAAGTTGTGGTGGCTCTTCAGGTCGCATGGGTGCTAAGCCTTGCATAGCCTGGGCATTTTTTCAGATCGATAAAGATGACCCAAATCATGTTATCTGTAACATTTGTCAGCAAAAGCTAAGTAGAGGCCAAAAAATCCATTGTTTGAGTACTTCATGCATGAACCGGCACAAGGATATGAAGCATAAGTTGCAGTGGGAAGCTCACTGTGCTACAATGCGGCCTAGCCGGCCGGGCCGACCACCGTCTGCGACATCTTGTGCATCCGCGGCCTCTTCATCCTCTGTGACTGGGGGAACAGCAGTCACTCCTGTTTTGGGACGCAGACCTGCCACCTCTTTACCCGCAACAGCCAGCGTGATTGGCAGGTCATCATTTTCTTTGAATGTGGAAACACCAGCTGGTGTTCAGCGCTGTCTGACATCGATAGCACCACCTTTGGATCAAGGCAACCTAACATGTCCGCCTGCATCTTCCTCACAGACCGGCAGTTTGCCGGGGACACCGTTCTCAACCCCGACTAAGCACAACAGCCAGCCCTCGGTCCCTCAGATGTGGACAAGTAAAAGACCATTTCCTCCTAGCCATGAGAAAGCTAAGAGGTTGAATTTCACCATCCGCAAGCTCTTGGCTTCAGAAATGCTGCCTTTCCGCCTGGTGGACACAGAGGATTTTCGAGACCTTATGTCCGTCGCAGAGCCCCAGTACCAGATGCCCAGTCGGCACTACTTCTCAAAGAAAGGTGTGCCTGCGCTCCACCAGCATGTCGCACACAACATCACCGCTTCTTTGAGAAACTCTGTGTGTGACAGGGTGCATTTCATCACAGACACTTGGACGAGTAGGCATGGACAGGGGCGTTACATGTCGCTGACTGGGCACTGGTTAACTATGGTGACAGCAGGACAAGGGGCTGCTGTCCAAGTCTTGCCGTCCCCACGAGTTGTGCGTCAATCCTCTTTATCTCAAAGTTCCCTCACTGCTTCTGCCTCCTCAACCTCCTCTCGGTTCTCCACCTGCACCCAAAGCCTGTCTGGTCATGCCACAAGCTTTCTAACTGCGCAGAAGGGATCCTGCACACCTCCTTACTATGCTGGCAGCAGGGCTCAACGTCATCAGGCGGTTTTTACTTTGAAATGTCTGGGAAATGTAAGTCACACAGCTGAGGAGTTGTGGTCAGCTCTGGAGAACCAGTTTCATGAATGGTTGTCTCCACTGGACCTGAAACCAGGGAAGGCAGTGTCCGACAATGCTGCAAACTTGGGTGCGGCCCTTCGCCGGGGCAATGTCACACACGTGCCTTGTATGGCTCACGTGTTGAACCTGGTTGTCCAGCAATTTTTAGCCCACTATCCCGGACTAGATGGCCTTCTGCAGAGGGCACGGTCGCTGTGTGCTCACATCCGCCGTTCGCATCCCGCAGCTCAGCGACTTACATCTCTACAGAAGTCGTTGGGCCTGCCACTTCACCGGCTAAAATGCGATGTGCCTACCCATTAGAATGCAACTCTGCACATGTTGCAGCGACTGTGGCAGCACCGACAAGTCCTGGTGCAATACGTTGTGATGTATAGCCTGGGCCAACGACATCCAGAGGTGGGGCAAATCATGCTGGAGGAGTGGTCTCAGATCAGGGACCTATGCACCCTTCTGCACAGTTTTGAAATGGCGACGAAGATGTTTAGTGCTGACAATGCCATTATCAGCATGACTATTCCGGTAATTTACATGCTGGAGCACATGTTAAACAGAATTCGGAGTCAGGTGGTGGCACAAGAGGAGGTGGAGGAAGTAGAGGAGGAGGAGTTGTTTGCGGAAGGGCTAACATCTGCAAGGTCCAGACGGTCGGCAGCACCAAGGTGGCAGGCATGTGAGGGTGGGGGAGATGGTTTTACCAGGGCGCATGGTAGCAGCCAATCTAGTGAGGAAGGTGCAGGAGCCCAGGAATAAGTGGTGGACGAACTGATGGAAGACTCATCAGATGAGGGAGACCTTGATCACATTTCTGTTGTGCGAGGTTGGGGCGAGAGGACAGAGGAAGGAAGCATGATTGTTACCTCGCCACCAACACAACAGGGACTTGGTGCTCCTGGATGCGCAAGACACATGAGTGCCTTCTTGCTGCACTACCTGCAACATGACCCTCGAATTGTGAGAATTAGAAATAATCCTGACTACTGGGTTGCCACACTGTTAGATCCCCGGTACAAAAGTAAATTTGCAGAAGTTATTCCTGCCATAGAAAGGGATGCACGCATGCAGGAGTATCAGCAGAGACTGTTGCAGAATCTTACATGTGCTTTTCCACAAAACACTAGTGGTGCACGTAGTGAATCTCACAGTTCCAACTTGCCAACCGTGGGACCGTCGAGTGTTTAGCACTCAAACCGTAACAGAACCACAGTATCTGCTGGTAACATCAATTTTGCGGAATCAATTCACCACTTTTTTAGCCCATCCTTTGCAAGGCCACAGGAGACAAGAAGTCTGACACATAGTCAACGCCTACAGATGATGGTACAGGAGTATCTCCAAGTAAACATTGAAGCCATGACTGTGTCACTGGACCCTTGCTCTTTTTGGGCTTCCAATCTGGATAAATGGCCGGAGCTCGCCACTTACGCCTTGGAGATCTTGTCATGCCCCGCAGCCAGCGTTCTGTCTGAACGTGTGTTCAGCGCTGCTGGTGGTATACTGACAGATAAGCGCACGCGGCTCTCCACTGATAATATAGACAGACTCACGTTCATAAAGATGAACAAATCATGGATCCGAAACGACTTTTCTACCCCTGTGTCATCCTGGGGAGAGTAAAAGCTTGATGATTTGTTAAAATCACCTCACCAACCATTTTAAGCTTTCATATTACTAATCATGTTTATCTGTATCTTGGCTGGAAAATAATTTGGGCCTTGTAGCAGTGTGCAGTACTGATTCTATTAGGCCATCTATACTAAACTCCACCAGATTTAAAATTACTAATCATGTTTATCTGTATGTTGGCTGGAAAATAATTTGGGCCTTGTAGCAGTTTGCAGTACTGATTCTATTAGTCCATCTATACTAACCTCCACCAGATTGCAAATTCAATATAATTTTTATCTGCATCTAGCTCTGAAAAAATATTTCGGCTTGTAGCAGTGTGTGGGACTTGTTCTATTAGTCCATCTATACTAACCTCCACCAGGCTGCAAATTCAAAATAATTTTTATCTGCATCTAACCCAGCCAATACTTTTGGGCTAATAACACAGTTTGGCCACTCAGCTCTGCTCGGTTCCCATCCATTGTTTTTTGTGCAAACAACTCCAGAGTTGTGAATTAGTTAACCACCAAAATGAGTGGAAAAAGGCCTGCTGCTGGTGGAAAGGGGAATAGGCGTGTTGGGAAGGGAAAAATAGGTTGTGTCAATGGGGTAGGTGTTAAAGCAACAGTAACATCTGCAGAAGAAAGACCATCTTCCAGCCAAACTAAGAGGTCTACTTCTTTTAGCGGACAATATGATAAGATCCCTTTCTTACGGCCACGCGAATCGCTACAAATTCCAGATGAGGCACAAAAACAGCATGTGCTTCAACGGATATCAAGTGCTCCTTTAAGTGGGCTCTCCTCCACCTCAACTTCAACATCACAAATACTCCAGTCCTCAGAGGTGTCACCCCAATCGCAATTGCTTCCTCACAGCTCCCAAGTCTCCAGCTGCCCGTCTGAGTATGGGGTAGAACAGATGGTTGAGTCTGCAGAGCTGTTTACTCATACTATAGCCTGGGAATCAGAGGTTGACTCCAGAGCTTCTGTGAATCCAGACGAGGAAATGATCTGCACTGATGCCCAGAATCTTTATGAGTCGGATCCAGGACTAGACGCAGAAGGTTCTGACCATAATGTAGACCCTCATTCCCAAACTGTAACTCCTGTTGGTGGAGACAATGAGGAAGACGATGATGAGACTCAAATACCTGATTGGAGCGACAACTTGAGTTTTTTGTCAGGGCAGGAAGAGGTTGGCTCTGAGGACGACGGGTGTGATAACACACAGGGTGATGATGACGAGGATGGAGATCCTACTTACTGTCAAACCACAGTCAGCCAAGAGATGAGATCAGCAGAGGAGGTGGAGGAGGATGCTAGTGACGACGAGGTCAGATTGCACCTTCCTGGACAGAGACGTAGTACTTGAAGCACGTCAACAACTGCATCCTCAAACAAAACTCTGCCTCTGACCACAAGTTGTGGTGGCTCTTCAGGTCGCATGGGTGCTAAGCCTTGCATAGCCTGGGCATTTTTTCAGATCGATAAAGATGACCCAACTCATGTTATCTGTAACATTTGTCAGCAAAAGCTAAGTAGAGGCCAAAAAATCCATTTTTTGAGTACTTCATGCATGAACCGGCACAAGGATATGAAGCATAAGTTGCAGTGGGAAGCTCACTGTGCTACAATGCGGCCTAGCCGGCCGGGCCGACCACCGTCTGCGACATCTTGTGCATCCGCGGCCTCTTCATCCTCTGTGACTGGGGGAACAGCAGTCACTCCTGTTTTGGGACGCAGACCTGCCACCTCTTTACCCGCAACAGCCAGCGTGATTGGCAGGTCATCATTTTCTTTGAATGTGGAAACACCAGCTGGTGTTCAGCGCTGTCTGACATTGATAGCACCACCTTTGGATCAAGGCAACCTAACATGTCCACCTGCATCTTCCTCACAGACCGGCAGTTTGCCGGGGACACCGTTCTCAACCCCGTCTAAGCACAACAGCCAGCCCTCGGTCCCTCAGATGTGGACAAGTAAAAGACCATTTCCTCCTAGCCATGAGAAAGCTAAGAGGTTGAATTTCACCATCTGCAAGCTCTTGGCTTCAGAAATGCTGCCTTTCCGCCTGGTGGACACAGAGGATTTTCGAGACCTTATGTCCGTCGCAGAGCCCCAGTAACAGATGCCCAGTCGGCACTACTTCTCAAAGAAAGGTGTGCCTGCGCTCCACCAGCATGTCGCACACAACATCACCGCTTCTTTGAGAAACTCTGTGTGTGACAGGGTGCATTTCACCACAGACACTTGGACGAGTAGGCATGGACAGGGGCGTTACATGTCGCTGACTGGGCACTGGTTAACTATGGTGACAGCAGGACAAGGGGCTGCTGTCCAAGTCTTGCCGTCCCCACGAGTTGTGCGTCAATCCTCTTTATCTCAAAGTTCCTCCACTGCTTCTGCCTCCTCAACCTCCTCTCGGTTCTCCACCTGCACCCAAAGCCTGTCTGGTCATGCCACAAGCTTTCTAACTGCGCAGAAGGGATCCTGCACACCTCCTTACTATGCTGGCAGCAGGGCTCAACGTCATGAGGCGGTTTTTACTTTGAAATGTCTGGGAAATGTGAGTCACACAGCTGAGGAGTTGTGGTCAGCTCTGGAGAACCAGTTTCATGAATGGTTGTCTCCACTGGACCTGAAACCAGGGAAGGCCGTGTCCGACAATGCTGCAAACCTGGGTGCGGCCCTTCGCCGGGGCAATGTCACACACGTGCCTTGTATGGCTCACGTGTTGAACCTGGTTGTCCAGCAATTTTTAGCCCACTATCCCGGACTAGATGGCCTTCTGCAGAGGGCACGGTCACTGTGTGCTCACTTCCGCCGTTCGCATCCCGCAGCTCAGCGACTTACATCTCTACAGAAGTCGTTGGACCTGCCACTTCACCAGCTAAAATGCGATGTGCCTACCCGGTAGAATGCAACTCTGCACATGTTACAGCGACTGTGGCAGCACCGACAAGCCCTGGTGCAATACGTTGTGATGTATAGCCTGGGCCAACGACATCCAGAGGTGGGGCAAATCATGCTGGCGGAGTGGTCTCAGATCAGGGACCTATGCACCCTTCTGCACAGTTTTGAAATGGCGACGAAGATGTTTAGTGCTGACAATGCCATTATCAGCATGACTATTTCGGTAATTTACATGCTGGAGCACATGTTAAACAGAATTCGCAGTCAGGTGGTGGCACAAGAGGAGGTGGAGGAAGTAGAGGAGGAGGAGTTGTATGCGGAAGGGCTAACATGTGCAAGGTCCAGACGGTCGGCAGCACCAAGGCGGCAGGCATGTGAGGGTGGGGGAGATGGTTTTACCAGGGCGCATGGTAGCAGCCAATCTAGTGAGGAAGGTGCAGGAGCCCAGGAATAAGTGGTGGACGAACTGATGGAAGACTCATCAGATGAGGGAGACCTTGATCACATTTCTGTTGTGCGAGGTTGGGGCGAGAGGACAGAGGAAGGAAGCATGATTGTTACCTCGCCACCAACACAACAGGGACTTGGTGCTCCTGGATGCGCAAGACACATGAGTGCCTTCTTGCTGCACTACCTGCAACATGACCCTCGAATTGTGAGAATTAGAAATAATCCTGACTACTGGGTTGCCACACTGTTAGATCCCCGGTACAAAAGTAAATTTGCAGAAGTTATTCCTGCCATAGAAAGGGATGCACGCATGCAGGAGTATCAGCAGAGACTGTTGCAGAATCTTACATGTGCTTTTCCACAAAACACTAGTGGTGCACGTAGTGAATCTCACAGTTCCAACTTGCCAACCGTGGGACCGTCGAGTGTTCAGCACTCAAACCGTAACATAAACACAGTATCTGCTGGTAACGTCAATTTTGCGGAATCATTTCACCACTTTTTTAGCCCATCCTTTGCAAGGCCACAGGAGACAAGAAGTCTGACACATAGTCAATGCCTACAGATGATGGTACAGGAGTATCTCCAAGTAAACATTGAAGCCATGACTGTGTCACTGGACCCTTGCTCTTTTTGGGCTTCCAATCTGGATAAATGGCCGGAGCTCGCCACTTACGCCTTGGAGATCTTGTCATGCCCCGCAGCCGGAGTTCTGTCTGAACGTGTGTTCAGCGCTGCTGGTGGTATGCTGACAGATAAGCGCACGCGGCTCTCGACTGATAATGTAGACAGACTCACGTTCATAAAGATGAACAAATCATGGATCCGAAACGACTTTTCTGCCCCTGTGTCATCCTGGGGAGAGTAAAAGCTTGATGATTTGTTAAAATCACCTCACCAACCATTTTAAGCTTTCATATTACTAATCATGTTTATCTGTATCTTGGCTGGAAAATAATTTGGGCCTTGTAGCAGTGTGCAGTACTGATTCTATTAGGCCATCTATACTAAACTCCACCAGATTTAAAATTACTAATCATGTTTATCTGTATGTTGGCTGGAAAATAATTTGGGCCTTGTAGCAGTTTGCAGTACTGATTCTATTAGGCCATCTATACTAAGCTCCACCAGCTTTCAAATTAATAATAATTTTGGGGCTCCTAGATGAGCAAGACAGATGAGTGCCTTCTTGCTGCACTACCTGCAACATGACCCTCAGATTGTCAGAATTCGAAGTAATCCTGACTACTGGGTTGCCACACTCTTAGATCCCCCACTCTCTTCGATCAACCTTTTCATTTCAATAAAGAACAAAAAAATGATCATTTTTGAAATTATAAGCATTAGCAGGTTATTAGAAACTGAAATCAAACAGTTTTAAACTCAAAACTTTATTCTATTTGATGTTACATTTGCACATAGGACCCCTTGTTCGAAAGGAGCTTCTGAACTCTCTCGTCCATTGAATTTGTCAGGTTTTGGATGGTTTCTGCTTCAGTTGTTTTGCATGAGGACAGAATACCCTCACAGAGCTGTTGCTTAGATGTGAACTGCCTCCTGCCATCATAGACACTCCTTTTGATAATGCTCCAGAGGTTCTCAATGGGGTTGAGGTCAGGGGAGCATTGGGGTCACACCATAAGTTTGTCCCCTTTTATGCCCATATCAGCCAGAGATGCAGATGTGTTATGTGTAGCATGAGACGGTGCATTATCATGCATGAAAATGATCTTGCTGCGGAACACACGGTTCTTCTTCTTGAACCATGGTAGGAAGTGCTGTTTGAGAAACTCCACATACATTATGGAGTTCATCTTTACCCCTTCAGGGATCCTAAAGGGGCCAACAATCTCTCTCCCCATGATTTCAGCCCAAAACATTACTCCACCTCCTCCTTGTTGGCGCCGTAGCCGTGTTTGCATGGGGTGTCCATCAACCAGCCATCCTCCACTTCATCCATCTGGACCATCGAGCGTTGCACGGCTCTCATCGGTGAACAAAACAGTTTTGAAGTCAGTCTTCATGTATTGTTTGGCCCACTGGAGCCTTTTGTGCTTGTGTACAGTGGATAGAGGAGGTCGACAGGATGGCTTATGCACAGCTGCAAACCTCTGAAGGACCCTGCATCTTGTTGTTCGGGGGACGTTGGAGGCACCAGCAGCTTCAAAAACTTGTCTGCTGCTATGACAAGGCTTTTTTGCCACTGCTCTTTTAACCTGACGTAATTGCCTGTAGGAAAGAGTCCTCAATTTGCCCTTATCAGCACACACACGTGTGTACTGTGAATCAGCTACATACTTCTTGGTTGTGCGATGATCAAGATGAAGTGTCTTGGCAATGTTGATTGTAGTCATGCCTTGATCTAAACACTCCACAATTTGTTGCTTCTCAGCAGCCGACACATCCTTTTTCTTTCCCATTTTGGCAGAAAATGTAGGCTGCTTAATAATGTGGAACAGCCTTCTTAAGTTGTCTTGCCTTTCATTGGACACACCTGCCAAACTAATTAGCATAGGTGTCTGCAATTGCTTACAGTGATATAAAGAGCCCTGACACACATCATCATCAATGAGTTTAACTGACAAACAAAAAAATTCTTCCCTTATCACTCCTAAACACTTTTTGCATAATAATTTGGAACACAGTGTACATGTGCTTTTCCACCAAACACCAGTGGTTCACGTAGTGAATCTTACAGTTCTAACTTGCCAACCGTGGTCTGTATGGAGTTGTTCAATAAAGGGCCCAAAATTAAGATAACATAGATGGGAGAGGTCTCTATGAATAGGAATTCCTAAGTATTTGATACCCTGTGAGGGCCAGGCAAAGGGAAAGTTGGAGTGGATGGAATCCTGTATGGATTTGGGGAGGGAAACATCGAGGGCCTCAGACTTCGCTGCATTCTTTTTCAAATTTGACCATGTAACAAAGTGATCTATTTCAGCCATAACAGCAGGGATGGATATATGTGATTGAGTGATATATACTATGAAATCATCAGCAAATGCAGAGCACTTGTACTCGGTGCCTCCCAGCTCAATCCACCTAATATTGGGGTTATGGCGAATTGATGAGAGCAGTAGTGTTGAGCCACCCCCGTAGTGTTCGGGTTCGTTTCGGTTCGTCGAACACCGGGATGTTCGAGGAACTGTTCGTCGAACTGTTCGTCGAACACCTTAGAACACCGTCGAACACCGTTAAAACCAATGGCAGGCAAACAAAAACACATAGAAACACATAGAAAACACCTGCAAAGGTGTCCAAAAGCTGACAAACTGCTCAGAAGACACTCTTTTTAAAAAAGCCGGCCGACAAATTCAGCAGCGGCATACACCGGTACCCGACAATTTAGACAAGAAGGAATAGAGCATCACACATAGATTAGATAGATAGAAACATGTCAGTCACACATATAAGAAGCACAGTGACAGTGTTGGTTACTGCACTTGTCATTTAGTGTAAAGGATTTATTAATAAAAATATTAGTGTTTTCATGCACCGTCTCTTTTAAAAAGCCGGCCAGCAATTCAGCATCTGTACCCGACAATTTAGAGCAGAAAGAATAGAGCTTCACACATAGATTAGATAGATAGAAACATGTCAGTCACATATATAATAAGTACAGTGACAGTGTTGCTTTCTGTACTTGTCATTTAGTGTAAAGGATTTATTTAAAAAAATAATAGTGTTTTCATGCACTGTCTCTTTAAAAAAGCCGGCCGGCAATTCAGCAGCGGTACCTGACAATTTAGAACAGAAAGATAGAGCATCACACATAGATTAGATAGATAGAAACATGTCAGTCACATTTATAATAAGTACAGTGACAGTGTTGGTTACTGTACTTATCATTTAGTGTTAAAATAAAGGATTTATTAAAATAAAAATTGGCGTGGGGTTCCCCTTAATTTTAGGCTCTAGCGGAGGTTAAGCAGACGGCTGGGGCAGATGTTTGAAGCCTCGGAAGGGGGTAATACCCACGGAGCTTACCAGGCTACTAATATCAGCCCCCAGCTGAATACTTAGCCTTTACTAGCTATTAAAATGGGGGACCCCCCTAAAAAAATGACGTGGGGTCCCCCCTATTTTAATAGCTAGCAAAGGCTAGGCAGACAGCTGGGGGCTGATATTAATAGCCCAGGAAGGGTGCCATGAATATTGGCCCCCTCCCAGGCTAGAAACACCAGCCGTCAGCAACCCCAGAAATGGCGCATCCGTAGGATGTGCCAATTCTGGCACTTAGCCTCGCTCTTCCCACTGCCCTGTAGCGGTGGCAGTGGGGTAATAGGGTTGGGGTTGATGTCAGCTTATAATGCCAGCTGACATCAAGCCCAGGTTAGTAATGGAGAGGCGTCTATAAGACACCTCCATTACTAACCCCATAGTCAAAGTTAAAAAAAACACAAACACCCAGAATAAAGTCCTTTAATTGAAATAAACACACAATTCTTTATTGTTCTAAATTAAACCATACTTACCGTCACGCCCATTCCAGCTGAAGCCAACGATCTCCTGTAATAAAAGAAAAATAATAAAGCAACATCATCCTTACCTTTCCATGGTTCCCAGGACAGCTCCAGCTCTGCTACATTGAGATGACTGGCTGGACCGCAGCAGAACGCTGCCTTCCAGCCTGTCATCCCGCGGACACTGAGAAGCGCAGGCATGCTTGCGCTCCTCACTGTCTCGCTGTGACGGCATCCAGATGAGCCGAGGTCATGTCCAATGAACTCGGCTCACCTCATGCACGTCACTGACAGCGTGGGAAAATTCTCACGCTGAAGCGCTGAGTGCAGGAGAATTTTCCCACGCTGTCAGTGAGGTGCATGAGGTGAGCTGAGTTCATTGGACATGAGCTCACCTCATGCACGTCACTGACAGCGTGGGAGAATTCTCCTGCACTCAGCACTTCAGCGTGAGAATTTTCCCACGCTGTCAGTGACGTGCATGAGGTGAGCCGAGTTCATTGGACATGAGCTCACCTCATGCACGTCACTGACAGCGTGGGAGAATTCTCCTGCACTCAGCACTTCAGCGTGAGAATTTTCCCACGCTGTCAGTGACGTGCATGAGGTGAGCCGAGTTCATTGGACATGACCTCGGCTCATCTGGATGCCGTCACAGCCAGACACTGAGGAGCGCAAGCATGCCTGCGCTTCTCAGTGTCTGCGGGATGACAGGCTGGATGGCAGTGTTCTGCTGCGGTCCAGCCAGTCATCTCGATGTAGCAGAGCTGAAGCTGTCGTGGGAACCATGGAAAGGTAAGGATGAGGTTGGTTTATTATTTTTCTTTTATTGCAGGAGATCGTTGGCTTCAGCTGGAATGGGCGTGATGGTAAGTATGGTTTAATTTAGAACAATAAAGAATTGTGCGTTTATTTCAATTAAAGGACTTTATTCTGGGTGTTGTGTTTTTTTCAAATACTTTACTAGAAATTCATGGCGGTCATGTCTAATACTGGCGTGACCCCATGAATTTTGGGCTTGGGGCCAGCTGATAATACCAAGCTGGCCCTAACCCCTTTATTACCCAGTGAGCCACCGCACCAGGGCCCTGGATGAGTTGGGTACAGCGCCAGAAGATGGCGCTTCTATGAACGCGCCATTTTCCGGGGTGGCTGCGGACTGCAATTTGCAGCGTGGGGGGGCACAGAAAGCTTGGGCCTCCCTGCGCTGCAGATTCCATCCCCCAGCTGCCTAGTTGTACCTGGCTGGACACAAAAATAGGGCGAAGCCCCACGTATTTTTTTTAAATTATTTCATGAAATTCATGAAATAATTAAGAAAAAAAGGCCTTCCCTATATTGTTGTGTCCGGCCAGGTACAAATAGTCAGCTGGTGGTTGGGGGCAGCCCGTTCCTGCCTGCTGTACCTGGCTGGACACAAATATAGTGCGAAGCCCCACTTCAATTTTTTTTAATTATTTCATGAAATTCATGAAATAATTAAGAAAAAAAGGCCTTCCCTTTATTGTTGTGTCCGGCCAGGTACAAATAGGCAGCTGGTGGTTGGGGGCAGCCCGTTCCTGCCTGCTGTACCTGACTGGACACAAATATAGTGCGAAGCCCCACTTCAATTTTTTTTAATTATTTCATGAAATTCATGAAATAATTAAGAAAAAAAGGCCTTCCCTATATTGTTGTGTCCGGCCAGGTACAAATAGGCAGCTGGTGGTTGGGGGCAGCCCGTTCCTGCCTGCTGTACCTGGCTGGACACAAATATAGTGCGAAGCCCCACTTCAATTTTTTTAAATTATTTCAGGAAATTCATGAAATAATTAAAAAAAAATTGACGTGGGGCTTCGCACTATATTTGTGTCCAGTCAGGTGCAGCAGGCAGGAACGGGCTGCCCCCAACCACCAGCTGCCTATTTGTACCTGGCCGGACACAACAATATAGGGAAGCCCTTTTTTTCTTAATTATTTCATGAAATAATTTAAAGAAAATTGACGTGGGGCTTAGCCCTGTTTTTGTGTCCAGCCAGGTACAACTAGGCAGCTGGGGGCTGGAATCCGCAGCGCAGGGAGGCCCAAGCTTTCTGGGCCACCCCCGCTGCAAATTGCAGTCCGCAGCCACCCCGGAAAATGGCGCGTTCATAGAAGCGCCATCTTCTGGCGCTGTACCCAACTCATCCAGGGCCCTGATGCGGTGGCTCACTGGGTAATAAAGGGGTTAGGGCCAGCTTGGCATTATCAGCTGGCCCTAAGCCCGAAATTCATGGGGTCACGCCTATATTAGACATGACCACCATGAATTTCTAGTAAAGTATTTAAAAAAAACACAACACCCAGAAAAAAGTCCTTTAATTGAAATAAACACACAATTCTTTATTGTTCTAAATTAAACCATACTTACCATCACGCCCTTTCCAGCTGAAGCCAACGATCTCCTGAAATAAAAGAAAAATAATAAAGCAACATCATCCTTACCTTTCCATGGTTCCCATGACAGCTTCAGCTCTGCTACATCGAGATGACAGGCTGGACCGCAGCAGAACGCTGCCATTCAGCCTGTCATCCCGCAGACACTGAGAAGCGCAGGCTTGCTTGCGCTCCACAGTGTCTCTCTGTGAGGGCATCCAGATGAGCCGAGTTAATGTCCAATGAACTCGGCTCACCTCATGCACGTCACTGACAGCGTGGGAAAATTCTCCTGCACTCAGCGCTTCAGCGTGGGAGAATTCTCACACTGAAGCGCTGAGTGCAGGAGAATTCTCCCACGCTGTCAGTGACGTGCAGGAGGTGAGCTGAGTTCATTGGACATGAGCTCACCTTATGCACGTCACTGACAGCGTGGGAGAATTCTCCTGCACTCACTGCTTCAGCGTGAGAATTTTCCCACGCTGTCAGTGACGTGCATGAGGTGAGCCGAGTTCATTGGACATGAACTCGGCTCATCTGGATGCCGTCACAGAGAGACGCTGAGCAGCGCAAGCAAGCCTGCGCTTCTCAGTGTCTGCGGGATGACAGGCTGGATGGCAGCGTTCTGCTGCGGTCCAGCCTGTCATCTCGATGTAGCAGAGCTGAAGCTGTCGTGGGAACCATGGAAAGGTAAGGATGAGGTTGCTTTATTATTTTTCTTTTATTGCATGAGATCGTTGGCTTCAGCTGGAATGGGCGTGACGGTAAGTATGGTTTAATTTAGAACAATAAAGGATTGTGTCTTTATTTCAATTAAAGGACTTTATTCTGAGTGTTTGTGTTTTTTTTAACTTTGACTATGGGGTTAGTAATGGGGGTGTCTTATAGACGCCTCTCCATTACTAACCTGGGCTTGATGTCAGCTGGCATTATAAGCTGACTTCAACCCCAACCCTATTACCCCCTGCCACCGCACCAGGGCAGCGTGGAAGAGCGAGGCTAAGTGCCAGAATTGGCGCATCCTATGAATGCGCCATTTCTGGGGCGGCTGACGGCTGGTGTTTCTAGCCTGGGAGGGGGCCAATATTCATGGCTCCCTTCCTGGGCTATTAATATCAGCCCCCAGCTGTCTGCCTAGCCTTTGCTAGCTATTAAATTAGGGGGGACCCCACGTCATTTTTTTTGGGGGGTCCCCCATTTTAATAGCTAGTAAAGGCTATGTATTCAGCTGGGGGCTGATATTAGTAGCCTGGGAAGCTCCGTGGGTATTACCCCCTTCCGAGGCTTCAAACATCTGCCCCAGCCGTCTGCTTAACCTCCGCTAGAGCCTGTAACATACCTGGCGGCGTCCTTGCATGGTGGTCCATCTCCCACTGTGCAAGAGCGCGCACTTGATCTCCAGTCCAGAATGTCTCTCTGGCTTCCCTCCATGCTGTCTGTTTGTGTCTGTTTCTGCTGCTTAAGGGCGGCGCCCGATCACTTCCTGCTTTTTGTACCTGCTGTGGGTCACACCCCTTGTGCGTCCTCAGCCTATTGCTGTCTGTCACCTGGTATATAGCTCAGCTGCTCCCATCTATTCCTGCCTGAGCATAGTGTTTCATTCAGTGTGTGCTTGCACTCTGAAGGTGCCAGGTCCCGTTCTGTGTTCTCTTGTCTGCCTATCCTGGAGGCTGTATTTCCAGGCCTGTCTGAACACGCTCCTAGCCTGTTCCTCCTGCCTTCTAGGGGCCGATTACCTAGACCCGTTCCTGTATCTTGTCTGACCTGTCTGAACACGCTCCTAGCCTGTTCCTCCCGCCTTCTAGGGGCCGATTACCTAGACCCGCTCCTGTATCTTGTCTGTCCTGTCTGAACACGCCCCTTGCCTGTTCGTCCTGCCTCTCTGGGGGCCGTATTCCCAGACCCGCTCCTGTATTCCGCTGCAGTGTCGGTCTCCTCCGTACACTCAGTTCCAGTCTGAACTCTCTCCTATCCTTTACCTGTTTTGCCTCTATGTCCGTTCCCTTCCTTTTTCTGCAGAGTCTGAACTTGTACCTAACTCCTGCTTGTTGTCTCTGTACTCCCGTTTGTGAGTTTGTGGTCCACTCGCTACTTCTCTGCAAGTACCCTGTGGGTGTCTGGCTCTGCCTTTCCCTTCCTGTCTGTTCCGTGTGAACAGAGCCCTGTCCCCCCTACTCAGCCTTGCCTGCTCTTACTCCTTTGCTCACCGCTCCGGCGGTTCTAGCCTGCTCTGACTCCTTTGCTTACCGCTCCGGCGGTTCTAGCCTGCTCTGACTCCTTTGCTTACCGCTCCGGCGGTTCTAGCCTGCTCTGACTCCTTTGCTCACCGCTCCGGCGGTTCTAGCCTGCTCTGACTCCTTTGCTCACCGCTCCGGCGGTTCTAGTCTGCTCTGACTCCTTTGCTTACCGCTCCGGCGGTTCTAGCCTGCTCTGACTCCTTGCTCACTGCTCCGCAGCCTTGCTCCGCTCTGACCCTTTTGCTCACTGCTCCGGCAGCCTTGCTCCGCTCTGACCCTTTTGCTCACTGCTCCGGCAGTCCTGTCCTGCCCTGCTTCTGCCCGCTGCTCCGGCAGTCCTGTCCTGCCCTGCTTCTGCCCGCTGCTCCGGCAGTCCTGTCCTGCCCTGCTTCTGCCCGCTGCTCCGGCAGTCCTGTCCTGCCCTGCTTCTGCCCGCTGCTCCGGCAGTCCTGTCCTGCCCTGCTTGTGCTCGCTGCTCCTGCAGCCCCGTCCTGCTCTGTTCTTGCCCACCGCTTCGGGCGTTCCCTCTCTGCTGTGGTTGTCTACCGCATCTGCGGTTCTGTGACCCAGTCTGTACTGGGTCTTAACCTTTCTGTGCTCCAGCCCGTCCTTTCGGCCAGTACCTCCCTGCCTGCATACTCGCCTGTATCCACCCATCTGCATACCTGCCGTGTTTGCTTACATCCACCAGTCTGTGCCAGCCTAACCTGCCTGTTCCAGTAATCCCAGTGTGGGTCAACCCCCGTGTCCGGAGTTTGACCTGGAGTAGCACCTGGTCCCTCTGCCCGGTTTCTCCCTGGTGCACTGGCGTCGTATGCCGTCGTGCCACCTTGGTCGGATCGGCCAGATACTTAGTCACGCCCCTCCAGGCACTCTCCGGTCCATGGTCCAGTGGAACCACAACACCCACACACGCCAGTCAGTCCGGGCGTGTGCATAACAGCGCCTAAAATTAAGGGGAACCCCACGCCAATTTTTTTAATAATAAATCCTTTATTTTAATATTAAATGACAAGTACAGTAACCAACACTATCACTGTACTTCATATATATGTGACTGACATGTTTCTATCTATCTAATCTATGTGTGAAGCTCTATTCTTTCTGTTATAAATTGTCGGGTACAGATGCTGAATTGCCGGCCAGCTTTCTTAAAGAGACGGTGCATGAAAACACTATTATTTTTTTTAATAAATCCTTTACACTAAATGACAAGTACAGTAAGCAACACTGTCACTGTACTTCATATATATGTGACTGACATGTTTCTATCTATCTAATCTATGTGTGAAGCTCTATTCTTTCGGTTCTAAATTGTCGGGTACCGGTGTATGCCGCTGCTGAATTGCCGGCTTTTCATGTTTCACTGTTGGCACTGTTCCCATCGATTTGGGCAATCACTGTAATGCCACAACCACCATGGCTGTGGCATTACAGTGAGTGGCAGACAATCCCTGCATGATTGGTGCTCTAAATAGCGCCAGACATGCAGGACACGCTTTTGGTGCACGAACAGTTATCGAACATAACCTCGAACAGCCGAATTTTTTGCAAATCGTTCGGGTTCGTCGAACAACTCGAACACTGCCCAAAACAGCTCGAATTTGAGATTGGCGAACAGTTCTAGTCGAACACCGCTCATCTCTAGAGAGCAGGTGCTCGGTCACTAGGATGTATAAGAGAGGGGACAGAGGACATCCCTGCCTTGTCCCATTGGTGATTATGAAAGGTGATGAAAATGTTCTGATGCGCCCCCTGGGCCTTGGGACACCCGGAGCCGGACCCTTTTTGGTGGATGCTGGGGGTTGTAGTCTCCGTGGCGGCGACCCGGTACCATGGCTCAGGGCGGTCAAACCAGTGGCGGAACTATTTATGTGGTTTTGATGTTTAAATGTCCGACTACGCCACCCGTGCAATGCGGTAAGAGTGTACCGCCACTGCAGGGCAGACCACTGAGGCTGGTGTTGTGGGTGCAGCAGAGCGTAGTATAACTCCCCACGGGAGGATTATAGCCTCAGGGCAGTGTATGTGGAGGATGGGGGTGATGGTGCAGGGCAGCAGCAGTAACGACATGGAGTCAGTGATGCAGTCCAGGGCCTTTACTCACAGTTCTTATTATCCAGACCACTTCTGCAGGTAACGTCTGCCCACGTCATACTGTGCTCACCAGGTGAGGGGCTCGGCCAACTCCCAGATAACTTTGGAGCACTTCACAGGACCCCCTTTGTGTGTCCTTTCTCTTGCCTTTCTTACCCTTCCAGTGACCACGCTTCTGTCCAGCTGCCTCGGGCCTCCTCTTGGTAAACTTGGCGCCAGTTTCCCTGACCCTATGTGGTGCCTTCCTAGCGGGTGTAGCGAGGTGCTGCGCCACATAAAATGTCACAGCCTCCGGTTTCTAGCTGAGGGTCGTTTCCCGCCTCCACTAGTTTCGGGGACCGGTCTCCCCCTTTGGCCTGACCCCTCCACGCAGGTGGATTCGGGCATGCGGTGGCGACTCACCCGTCCGCACCCCTGGGATCCCTTCGTTCCTCGTTCCTGGAGCCTTCTCCGCTCCTCTTCCTTCCTTCTCCCTCTTCCAGGCCTGGGCCTCTGTTACTAGGCCCGCCTCCGGAGCAGAGCTCATGCAGAGCCCCTGCTCCCTGTCACTTCTGCTCAGACTTCTCTGCACTGATCTAAGATGGTGCCCACCTTTTATACTCTCTTCTCAATGCACCCAGGAACTGCTTCCTCCCTGCTCCTGCACTACAGGGTTCCCTTTCCACGGTGTTCCCTCCCCCCACTCCAGCCAGGGACAGGGACTGTCGTGCCCATCTCAGGGGCATATTGGTCGCCCTGCCCCATGGCAATGTGGTGTAATGCATGCTGGTGTCGGGGTCCTGATCCTCTGGGTGAGGTGCAATAGCTCTGTAGCAACCGAGCCCTCGGGGTGCTACAGTCCCATTTATCTTCAGCCTAGGTGACGTATTGCGATACAGGGCCGTGATTTTGGCTATAAAAGGGTCCCCTAGACCCCTACCCCAAGCTTTTTAAGAGAATAGTATATGGCGTGCCAGAAGACTCTATGGAATGCTTTCTCAGCATCCAACGAGAGTATCTAATTACAAATTTTTAACTGCATCTAGCCCTGGAAATACTTTGTGCCTAGTAGCAGTGTCTGCTAGTCAGTGGATTATCCCAGCTGTTAAGCAAGCTACACCACCTGTAGTTTGGACACTTAATTTTTTCAAAGGAAATGGTTCGGGCCCCCGGGATACTCAGTGAAGAGCATCAGGGAGGCACCACAAGGCACAGGGCCTGGGACTGGCGGTAGGACGCCTTGCGGTGGACCGCCAAGCTCGATCCTTATAAAAGCTTTTTAACTGCAGCAGCTTTAGTGGACGCTACTGGAGCTGGAATTCCCGCAGCTGCTGGCATGAGACTTGCCCTCCAATAGATCCTTGTAAAAGGATTTAAAGTGTACTCATTCAAATTAGAGAGACAATTTAAATGAAAAAGCTTAGACCTGCCTCCACCGCAGGGGGGCTCGCTCGACCCACCAGCGGACAAGCACCAGTATTGGGAGAGGGGGGCTGGCCGTCAGGGTCCACCGCAGCTCTGGCACAAACACGGCGACACGGAGGTCGCACGGGCAGGAACGGACTGGCCATGTCGGCTTCGCACTTTTTTGGTTTTAGAAGGGCATGACATGCCTATATCTGTGTCTCCCCCTCCTTTTACTCCTCCACCTCTTTTCTTTTCGCATGACTATATGTACTTGTCACTTTTCCATGTGTTAGTTGTGTCTTCTGAGCAGTTTGTCAGCTTTTGGACACCTTTGAAGTGTTTTCTATGTGTTTTCTATGTGTTTTTTTTTGCCTGCCATTGGTTTTAACGGTGTTCGAAGGTGTTCGACGAACCGAACACGAACACTACGGGGGTGGCTCAACATTATGTTTCAAAGAGTGCAGCAAGAACGCATTCATATGTCGGTCTCTTTCCTGAGGTTAAAGTCCATGCTGTGTTGGTGGCTGGGTAATTCTGATCCTTGTTTCCTCCGTCCCCTCCCACCAAACACGAACAGAGAGAGGATGATTATCCTTTTCATGTTCTGACTGTTGCTTGTCCATCACCCCTTCCTCTTCCATTTGTTCCTCGCCTTCACTAACACCTTCACTACCAGTTTTTCTAGTATCGCCAACCCCCCCTCAATCACAGTGAACCACCCTCCCTTGGCACCCTGAGATGTCCCCTAGTGTATGACGTTAGTAACAGAAGAAAGTATTTTTTTAGTGTGGATGAGGCCTGTATAACATAGGAGATATGCTACGAACAATTTCAAACTGCAAACTGAGATGTCCCCTACTTTATCACATTAGTAACAGAAGAAAGTATTTTTTTAGTGTGGATGAGGCCTGTGTAACATACGAGATATTCTCCAAACTAATTCAAATGAAGATATCCCCTGCTGTATAACATTAGGAATTGAAGAAAGTATTTTTTGACTGTGGATGAGGCCTGTATAACATAGAATATATGCTCCAAGATATTTCAAACTCAGATCTAGCCTGCTGTATCACGTTAGTCACAGTAGAAAAAAGATTTTTTTACTCTGCATGAGCTCTGCATACAGCTAAAATAGTATGTGGCTTTTAGCAAAGTGTGTCACGTTTGTGACACAAAAAATCTTTTGTGGACTCTACCTATCAAGACAAAAATTTTTTTTTTTTACTCTGAAGACAGCTGAAGTAACGTAGTTACTGATGTATAGCAGAGTGTATTACTTTTGCAATACAAAAAAATCTTTTATGGACTCTGCCTGCCAACAGAAAAAATATATTTGTTTTACTGTGCATACAGCTGAAGTTCACCCACCAAAAAAATGACGAACTGGGCTAACACATCACATTAGCAAATGAAAAAGAACATTTTTTTGTGCTCTGCACTCAGAAGCTCTGCACTGACAAGCTCTGCAGATGGTTGAATTTCAACCCCACAAAATCAAAAAGTGGCCTACAAGGGCTTGCTTGTTTTATCACATTAGCAAGTGCAAAAATAGATTGAAGGTATACTCCTGCATGGAGCGCAGAACAGCCGGTGCACAACACTGTTCTATGGCATAGGCCCTGTTCTTTCTGTCAGAATCTCAGTAATTGCACAAGAAAAAAAAATGTGCCGCAAGTTCGATTGAACAGGTACACAGCAGAGGACTTATCTACACTATATGACTTCCAAACAAGCGCCCATCTATCTAGCTAATATCTCTCAGTACACAGGACAGAGCACACTGAGCAGCGTCTGTCTCCTGAGGGAACATGGCCGGTTTTTATATAGAGAGGACGTTCCCGCATTTATTTGCCGAACTTTGCAGACTTTTCCAGATTTTAAGAAATTTTGCTTGCATTTCCGATCACGAATCCGAATGTGCCATATTCGTGTCGAATTTAAGTTGTAAGATCGGATTTCGAGCAAATTCGCTCATCACTACTCATTACAGGATGCAGCAGCAGCGTCTGTGACCAGTGACATGTATAAAATGGAGCTCAGGGAACATGGCCGCTCTTTATATAGAGAGGACATGTGATTTCAGCAGCCAATGGCAGAAGCCCTTTTGTCTGGACAGTGTGGATGCTTCCTGCGCTCTGATTGACTAGCCGTGATTTGCACACTTAAAGTTATACAAAAAAAATAAAAGATTACAATTGCGCCGCTCTTCTGAGCTCTTCCCAGCCCCTCCCCTCATCAAACACGTCACCTCGCTTATCAAACTGTTAAAAACACTGAAGTTGCACCGCAATAATTTTCCCGCACTTCTTCGCTGAATGTTACCGATTTTTGCCGATTTTAAGTAAAAATGCTTGCGTTTCTGATCGCGAATGCGAATGTGCCATATTCGTGATGAATTTTACATTTGAGATTGGATTTCGAACATATTCGCTCATCACTAGTAAGGACAAAACCACCATGCAGCCACATATCATAAACAGACATACGCAGCAAGAGAGTACTATAAACAAGGAACAGGTTCTAATAGAGGTGTATTGCTGAAAAATGCTAGCATATGAACAAATATATATATACAGTAGGTGGCATGCAAGGCAGAAAATGCACATATATAGGATATATAGGATATAGTGTCCTAAGTTAATTGATAGTATAGATTCACATAGGGATATAAATCTGCAAAGACAATGCCACCATTCAACCACATATCATAGATAAATACAAGCAGCAATAAAACGCTATAAACAATGAATGTGTCCTAAAAGGGGTATGCTGCTAGATTACTCTTATAATGCTAGTGTGACACCCCAGGGGTCTGGTTGCCACAGTGATAGAGATATTACGTCTGAGAGCAGGTGGGAGGTCTCTTGGTCAGGAATCCTATGCATGCCACACCTCCTGCCCAGTCCTGGGAGGGGAAGAACTTCCCCTATATAAAACTGGGGCTGAGGCAGGGTGAGTTAGTTGAGAAGAGGAGAAGCAGCTATAGGAAAGACAGATCAGGAGCTCAGTGGGAGCAGTGCTACAAGGAATCAGGGGCTGGCAGCTGAAGAGCTCGCCCTGATTGAAGAGTAACCACCGGACCCGGAGTCCGAGGCTGTGGGGACTAATCCTTACCCAGCAGCAGAAACCGACCGGCAGGGGATTTCAGGTCCTCTGGCCAAGAAACCCGAAGGCACGGTCACACGCGTGGGACCAGCACCGCTGTCGTGGAGCGGAAGCCACTAGAAGGCCCCGAGTCACCGGCCATACGGGTGAGCACCACACGGTACACTCAGGGACGTGGGCTACTTTTACCCGCCTCTAGCAAGGTAGCCAGAAGAGTACAATTAGTTGGGGAGGCCTACAACTCCGCCTGGCCAGGGGAAATCCCATCTGCTCAAAGACTGACCAGGCCCCGATCGCTAGCCAGTACTCCGGGAGGGTCTATCTTTATCACCAGTAAAGACCCTGAACTACACCGCATCGTCTCTGAGTGGTTCCTGCTACCCCCATCATCCACGTCGGCTGCCCTGAGGCCATACCCCTCCCGTTGGGGGTTATACCATCTACGCTGCACAATCGTACCACCGGCCTCAGCGGTCTGCTCTGCAGCGGCAGCTCCATAGCTGCATTCAACGGGTGGCGTAGTCGTCCAACATCTACTGCTACTACTCAGCCACACAGTTTGACTCCCTGGGCACGGACCGGGTCACCGCCACGAGACTACTACCCCCAACAGGCCCGGCTCCGGGTAGTCCCAAGCAGTACTGGAATGACTCGGATATAACCCGCTATCCAGACGACGACTTGAGTATCATCGCCAGTAATGGTCAGCCCGTGCCACAGATCGGATTTAAAGAAATGACCATTAAAATCGGTAGAGTCGAACTGGCAGCACAGGGACTGATCATTGTAGACATTGACAAGTGCGAGAGTCACCCAAAGATAACTCTAGGAACTAATGTGATTGAAAATTGTCTTGCAGAGGTGATTTTCATTTTACAGCAGGTTGCCAAGAACGCCAGCTCCGGTCAGCAGCGAGTGCTCCAGAAAGAGATCCGGGCACTGATGCGACGGCAACAGGTGGAACTCTCCGGTGGTGAGATTGGTAGCGTAAGAATGTGTGACCCTTTCCCTATTGCCATGCCCCCGAAAAGTGAAATGATGATTTGGTGCCGGGCAGCTATTGGTCTGAGAGGTAGAGATTACCAGGCCATGGTAGAACCAGTCTACTCAGACAGTAGGCCCACCATTTTGACAGCACGGGGGGTAGTTGATGTACGCCATGGGAGGGTGCCCGTTCGTATAATAAATATCGGGAAAAGGGAAGTATACCTGCCCCGGTATGCTACGCTAGCCAAATTATATACTATCAACCAAAATTCTATACAGTCTGTGGAACCCTTGCCTCCATCTCACCCGGAGGAAGGTAACGGCTCTACGAAAATAATGGAGGATTGGTGTCAGCAACTACATTTGGGTACTGACTCCACTCCCTCCCACCAGAAACAGGGAGTCTACCGGGTGGTTCGAGAGTACGAGAGAGTGTTTAGTAAACACCCGTTAGACTTTGGGCGAGTCAAGGGGGTAGAACACCACATCCCCACGGGAGACCATCCTCCCATAAAAGAGAGGTATCGACCCGTACCCCCTGCACACTACCAACACGCCAAGGGGATGCTTAGAGACATGAAGGAGGCTGGGGTAATCAGGGATAGCTGTAGCCCCTGGGCAGCTCCACTAGTCTTGGTCAAAAAGAAAGACAACACCATGAGAATGTGTGTAGATTACCGGAAAATTAACCGTATCACACACAAAGATGCGTACCCCTTACCAAGAATAGAGGAGTCTTTGGCTGCTTTAAAATCTGCTAACTTCTTCTCCACCTTGGATCTCACTAGCGGGTACTGGCAGGTTCCTGTAGCAGAGGCGGACCGGGAGAAGACCGCATTCACCACCCCGATGGGACTTAGCGAGTTTACCTGCATGCCGTTCGGACTCTGCAACGCACCAGGAACCTTTCAGCGATTGATGGAATGCTGTCTGAGACACCGAAACTTTGAGACGGTCCTGTTATACCTGGACGATGTCATCGTCTATTCCAAGACCTACGAGGACCACCTGAAACACCTTGCGGAAGTGTTCGAAGCTCTGGCAAGTTACGGCCTAAAGGTGAAACCCTCCAAGTGTCACCTCCTGAAGCCAAAGGTGCAGTACCTGGGACACGTGGTGAGTGCTGACGGAGTGGCTCCCGACCCTGAAAAGATCACCGCAATTAAGGAATGGCCAAGCCCCTCCAGCGTAAAGGAAGTGAGGCAGTTCCTCGGGTTGGTAGGCTACTACCGAAGGTTCATTCCCGGTTTCACCAAAAAGGCAGCTCCTATGCAGGACCTCCTGATAGGCCAGTCCAGGAAGGCCAAGAACCAGAAGCCACCCTTCAGATGGGAGAAGCTGGAAGAAGAGTCCTTCCGCCAGCTGAAGATGGCCCTCACGGGGGATGAAATCCTGGCGTACCCTGATTATAGCCAGCCCTTTATCCTCTACACCGACGCCAGTAACATCGGGCTAGGAGCCGTACTGTCCCAGATCCAGCAGGGGAAGGAACGGGTAATTGCTTACGCCAGCCGAAAACTGCGACCCACCGAAAGAAACCCTGAGAATTACAGCTCATTTAAGCTAGAGTTCCTGGCAGTGGTGTGGGCAGTCACCGAACGCTTTAAGCACTACCTCGCTGCTTCCCGGTTCACCGTGTACACGGATAACAACCCGTTGACACACCTGGACACTGCAAGACTCAGTGCCCTAGAGCAGAGATGGATGGCCCGCTTGTCCAACTATGAGTTTACAATCAAATACCGGGCAGGACGCTCCAATACCAACGCGGACGCCCTGTCCAGGATGCCGAACCTACCGGACGTAGGGGAAGATTCAGAGGAACTGGAAGAAGTTGAACTCCCCGCGTTCCACCGTCATGGGACTATCCAGTATTCCCACCGTGTAAGGAGTAAGCAATCCGCTACGTTCAACCCATTACCTCATTACAACTGGGCGGAGACGCAAGACAGTGACCCTGCCGTCCGACTGGTAAAGGAGATGTTGACTCGGCCAGATGCACGCCTTGACCCAGACGCTCCGGAGGAAGCCAAGCAACTGTGGGCTGAGAAGAGTCGACTGTTCCTTTACAAGGGGAAGTTGTGCCGCAGAACGGTTAACTCCCGGACGCATGAACTAATCTGGCAAGTAGTGGTGCCAAGAAGAGACGCAGCTATGGTGATGGAGGCATACCACGACGGAGCTGGGCACTTCGGATGGAAGAAGCTGGAGTTCCTGCTGCGCGGGCGGTTCCATTGGGTAGGCATGAGAGGAACCATCGAGAGGTGGTGCAGAGACTGTGGCCCATGCAACCTAAGAAGGAGGGACCGTGCCAGCCAGAAGACTCCCCTGCAGTCCATCATTACCCGACAGCCGTTGGAACTGGTAGTCTTGGATCATGTAAAACTGACCCCAAGCAGAAGTGGCTACGTCTACGCGTTAACCATCGTGGATCACTACTCCCGGTTCTTGGTTGTCGTCCCCGTCAAGGACTTAACGGCTCAAACAGCAGCTAGAGCCTTCCAGCAGCACTTCTGCCGTCCGCACGGATACCCGGAGCAGGTGCTGACGGACCAGGGGCCTGCCTTTGAAGCGGAAGTCTTCCAGGAGTTCTGCACCCTGTATGGCTGCCGGAAGATTAGAACAACACCCTATCACCCGCAAACTAATGGACTTTGTGAGAAAATGAACCAGGTGGTGATAGATCTTCTGAAAACATTGCCCCTGGAAGAACGTAGTCTGTGGCCTGAAAAGCTGCCCGACCTGGTGGACCTATACAACCACATCCCTGTAGGTTCCACCAACTGTACCCCGGCTTACCTAATGAGGGCAAGACCTGGTAAGCTTCCTGTTGATCTGGAGATGGGAGTCCTGACACCCAAGGACACTTCACCAGAAGCAGACTGGGACACAGAGAGGCAGCAGCAGTACCGGAAAGTACAGGAGAGCGTGGAGCGAAGTCTCTGTCAAGCTAGGGAAAGACAAGAGAAAACTTACAACCAGTATGCTCCCGCTGTTCCCCTGGTGCCCGGAGAGCAGGTCTTGAAGAGGAAAAGACGGCTCCACAAGTTGGACGACCAGTGGGAGAAGGACCCGTACACCGTACTGCCCTCAAGCCACGACAACCCAAAGATCTGTACAATCAGTAAAGACGGAGGGGAAACCACAGCCATTGTATCCCGGGATCACCTGAAGAAGTGTCCCGAACAGCTGCGGAACCCTGAAGAGGAACAAGAAGACCCTCGACCCGTAGAGGAAAGGGAAGATATGATTAGTACTGTGCTCGGAGACTTCCCTCGGTCTTGGACTCAAGTCAATGGTGCTGTTGTGGTACCCGTCCTCACGTTCCTCCAACCAGCATCCCAAGTGCCTACGGAGACACAGGTAGAGCTGGAAGAACAGCCAGTCCAGGAGGCAGAAGACCCCACGCAAGCAGACCAGGAGAATCAACCCTCTGCTTATAGTGAGCCTGCCATACCCCTAGTGAGCCAAAGAGTCCGTAGATGGCTGCCCAGTTTACCCTTGACAGCTCCTATACCCTGTAGCTCAGGACCAGTCAGCCAGCTCCGTAGGTCCACTAGGGTCACTAGAGGCCAGTTGCCCATACGGTGGAGGATCTAAATGTTCAAGCTATTTTATTAATGTTTACCTGTTTGTTGTTGCTTGTGTATAATTATGTGTTTCTAGTTATTTGTAGGAGTCTTTGGTGGATTTACCGGGAATCCTTTTTGCATATAGTTGGAGCGTAACCCAGGATGGACTAAAAGACTGATAAGGACTCGGGGCAGGACAGACCCCTACCTGGTTACGTCTCCCTGTTTTTGGTGAAATGGACACCCTTGTTTCTTGAAAAACTGCACCCGGTTGCGGACACGCCGTGACCACCTTATGTGTTGTCTCTATCAGAATGTTATTGTTTATACCTTGTTATGTTACAAAAATATGTTTAGTCCCGGAGTACTAAATTTCACTAGGGGTAAATGTGACACCCCAGGGGTCTGGTTGCCACAGTGATAGAGATATTACGTCTGAGAGCAGGTGGGAGGTCTCTTGGTCAGGAATCCTATGCATGCCACACCTCCTGCCCAGTCCTGGGAGGGGAAGAACTTCCCCTATATAAAACTGGGGCTGAGGCAGGGTGAGTTAGTTGAGAAGAGGAGAAGCAGCTATAGGAAAGAGAGATCAGGAGCTCAGTGGGAGCAGTGCTACAAGGAATCAGGGGCTGGCAGCTGAAGAGCTCGCCCTGATTGAAGAGTAACCACCGGACCCGGAGTCCGAGGCTGTGGGGACTAATCCTTACCCAGCAGCAGAAACCGACCGGCAGGGGACTTCAGGTCCTCTGGCCAAGAAACCCGAAGGCACGGTCACACGCGTGGGACCATCACCGCCGTCGTGGAGCGGAAGCCACTAGAAGGCCCCGAGTCACCGGCCATACGGGTGAGCACCACACGGTACACTCAGGGACGTGGGCTACTTTTACCCGCCTCTAGCAAGGTAGCCAGAAGAGTACAATTAGTTGGGGAGGCCTACAACTCCGCCTGGCCAGGGGAAATCCCATCTGCTCAAAGACTGACCAGGCCCCGATCGCTAGCCAGTACTCCGGGAGGGTCTATCTTTATCACCAGTAAAGACCCTGAACTACACCGCATCGTCTCTGAGTGGTTCCTGCTACCCCCATCATCCACGTCGGCTGCCCTGAGGCCATACCCCTCCCGTTGGGGGTTATACCATCTACGCTGCACAATCGTACCACCGGCCTCAGTGGTCTGCCCTGCAGCGGCAGCTCCATAGCTGCATTCAACGGGTGGCGTAGTCGTCCAACATCTACTGCTACTACTCAGCCACACAGTTTGACTCCCTGGGCACGGACCGGGTCACCGCCACGAGACTACTACCCCCAACAGGCCCGGCTCCGGGTAGTCCCCGCGTGCGCAACGCTACACCAAGTAGGCCCAGGGGCGCGTCACTAGTGCATATACATACAGGTGGCATGTGAGGCAGGAAGTGTAAATATCAGAAAATGGTAATACATCCAATATAAGTCAAGTACAACCTGGATGGAGAGAGGACAGGTACCTCAAGGCACATTTTGTGTTAGCTACTTTGGGGGGAAGTGGGTAAAGGGCCATGTTTACCATTGTGTAGCCTCCCATCTTCTTTTTACAACAGTTTGTAAACACTTGGGAAGTGAGGAAAATAATTGCTGTATTTTTTGTTTCATAATGTGCCAAATGTTTTCTATTGGTGAAATGACTGGACTGCAAGCAGACTGGTAAAGTAAGTGGTACTATTAAGTGATGAGTGAACGTGCTCGCCACTGCTCGGTACTCGCCCGAGCATCACGGTGCTCGAAAAGCTCGGCGAGTATTTCTGGGTTGCTCGGGCGGGATATCGGGTCCCCGCCCTGCATGTTTGGCGCTCTTTAGAGAGCCAATGAACATGCACGGATTGCTTGCCATGCACTATAATGCCGTAGCCATGTTGGTTGTGGGCATTACAGTGATTGGCTGGCCGCACAGAGTCATCAGGTCTATATAAGACCTGGCGCCGCTATGCCCGTCACAGTCTACTCTGGAACCAGGCAGAGTAGGGAGAACTGCTGCTGAGTCAGGGAGAGATTTGCTTGTTTATAGTTAGTAAAAGTATTCCACAGCATATCTATATATCCATCTGAACTAACAGTGCTTCTGAGGCCTAATCCAGCTGCATATATTCAGCTGTGGTAGCAGGCTTAAGGCAGGCAGGCAGTGTATGTGGCAGACTGCAGTGCATATAGTGCAAGAGGGTCCTGCTGCTCCTGCTGCTGCTGTTCTTACAGATATTTGTAGGCATAGCCCCAGGTATCAGGGGCCAGGGCAAATATTTTTTTTTATCTTAATCCTGGTTATTTGCGTAAAAACCAAGGCAGGCAGGGTATGTAAGAGACTGCCATGCATGATATAGCACAAGAGGGTCCATTGCATATTTAACTTCTGAGTAGTGTTGAGCCACCCCCGTAGTGTTCGAGTTCGGTTCGGTTCGTCGAACACCCGTGTGTTCGGTGAACTGTTCGTCGAACTGTTCGTCAAACACCATCGAACACCGTTAAAACCAATGGCAGGCGAACAAAAACACATAGAAACACATAGAAAACACCCAAGTACTTATAGTCATGCGAAAAGAAAAGAGGTGGAGGAGTAAAAGGAGGGGAAGACACAGATATAGGCATGTCATGCCCTTCTAAAATCCAAAAAGTGAGAAGCCGACACGGCCAGTCCGTTCCTGCCCGTGCCACCTCCGTGTCGCCGTGTTTGTGCCAGAGCCGCGGTGGACCCTGATGGCCAGCCCCCCTCTCCCAATACTGGTGCCTGTCCGCTGGTGGGTCGAGTGAGCCCCCCTGTGGTGGAGGCAGCTCTAAGCTTTTTAATTTAAATTGTCTCTGTAATTTGAAAGAATACACTTTAAATCCTTTTACAAGGATCTATTGGAGGGCAAGTCTCATGCCAGCAGCCGCGTAATTCCAGCTCCAGTAGCGTCCACTAAAGCTGCTGCAGTTAGAAAGCTTTTATAAGGATCGAGCTCGGCTGTCCACCGCAAGGCATCCTACCGCCAGTCCTAGCCCCTATGCCTTGGGGTGCTTCCTGATGCTCTTCACTGAGTATCCGGTGGTCCCGAAGCATTTCCTTTGAAAAAATTAAGTGTCCAAACTACAGGTGGTGTAGGTTGCTTAACAGCCGGGATAATCCGCTGACTAGCAGACACTGCTACTAGGCACAAAGTATTTCCTGGGCTAGATGCAGTTAAAAATTTGTAATTAGATACTCTCGTTGGATGCTGAGAAAGCATTCCATAGAGTCTCCTGGCACGCCATATATTATTCTCTTAAAAAGCTTGGGGTAGGGGTCTAGGGGACTCTTTTATAGCCAAAATCACGACCCTGTATCGCAATACGTCACCTAGGCTGAAGATAAATGGAACTGTAGCACCCTGAGGGCTCGGTTGCTACAGAGGTATTGCACCTCACCCAGAGGTGTGATATCTCACTCTCAGGTAAGGATGGAGTGTGGATCAGGACCCGACACCTGCATGCATTACACCACATTGCCGTGGGGCAGGGCGACCAATATGCCCCTGAGATGGGCACGACAGTCCCTGTCCCTGGCTGGAGTGGGGAGAGGGAACACTGAGGAAGGGAAATCCTGTAGTGCAGGAGCAGGGAGGAAGCAGTTCCTGGGTGCATTGAGAAGGGAGTGTAAAAGGTGGGCACCATCTTAGTTCAGTGCAGAGAAGTCTGAGCAGAAGTGACAGGGAGCAGGGGCTCTGCATGAGCTCTGCTCCGGAGGCAGGCCTAGTAACAGAGGCCCAGGCCTGGAAGAGGGAGAAGGAAGGAAGAGGAGCGGAGAAGGCTCCAGGAACGAGGAACGAAGGGATCCCAGGGGTGCGGACGGGCGAGTCGCCACCGCACGCCGGAATTCACCTGCGTGGAGGGGTCAGGCCAAAGGGGGAGACCGGTCCCCGAAGCTAGTGGAGGCGAGAAACGACCCTCAGCTAGAAACCGGAGGCTGTGACTTTTTATGTGGCGCAGCCCCTCGCTACATCCGCTAGGAAGGCAACACATAGGGTCAGGGAAACTGGCGCCAAGTTTACCAAGAGGAGGCCCGAGGCAGCCGGACAGAAGGGTTGGTAAGAAAGGCCAGACAAAGGACACACAAAGGGGGTCCTGTGAAGCGCTCCAAAGTTATCTGGGAGTTTTCTGAGCCCCTCACCTGGTGAGCACAGTACGACGTGGGCAGCCGTTACCTGCAGAAGTGGTCTGGATAATAAGAACTGTGAGTAAAGGCCCTGGACTGCATCACTGACTCCGTGTCGTTACTGCTGCTGCCCTGCACCATCACCCCCATCCTCCGCATACACTACCCTGAGGCTATACTCCTTCCGTGGGGAGTTATGCTACGTTCTGCTGCACCCACAACACCAGCCTTAGTGGTCTGCCCTGCAGCGGCGGTTCACTCTGACCGAAATCCACGGGTGGCGTAGTCGGACGTTTAAACATCAAAACCACATAAATAGTTCCGCCACTGGTTTGACCGCCCTGAGCCACGGAACCGGGTCGCCGCCACGGAGACTACAACCACCAGCATCCACCAAAAAGGGTCCGGCTCCGGGTGTCCCAAGGCCCAGGGGGCGCGTCAGAACATTTTCATCACCATTCATAATCACCAATGGGACAAGGCAGGGATGTCCTCTGTCCCCTCTCTTATACATCCTAGTGACGGAGCACCTGCTCTCATCAATTCGCCATAACCCCAATATTAGGTGGATTGAGGTGGGAGGCACCGAGTACAAGTGCTCTCTATTTGCTGATGATGTCCTAGTATATATCATTCAATCACATATATCCATCCTTGCTGTTATGGCTGAAATAGATCACTTTGTTACATGGTCAAATTTTAAAATCAATGCAGCGAAGTCTGAGGCCCTCGATGTCTCCCTCCCCAAATCCATACAGGATTCCATCCAGTCCAACTTTCCCTTTGCCTGGCCCTCACAGGGTATCAAATACTTAGGAATTCCTATTCATAGAGACCTCTCCCATCTATTTTATCTTAATTTTGGGCCCTTTATTGAACAAGTCATTACAGACCACGGTTGGCAAGTTAGAACTGTAAGATTCACTACGTGAACCACTGGTGTTTTGTGGAAAAGCACATGTACACTGTGTTCCAAATTATTATGCAAAAGTGTTTAGGAGTGATAAGGGAAGAATTTGTTTGTTTGTCAGTTAAACTCATTGATGGTGATGTGTGTCAGGGCTCTTTATATCACTGTAAGCAATTGCAGACACCTGTGCTAATTTGTTTGGCAGGTGTGTCCAATGAAAGGCAAGACTACTTAAGAAGGCTGTCCCACATTATTAAGCAGCCTACATTTTCTGCCCAAATGGGAAAGAAAAAGGATGTGTCGGCTGCTGAGAAGCAACAAATTGTGGAGTGTTTAGGTCAAGGCATGACTACAATCAACATTGTGCGATGATCAGGATGAAGTGTCTTGGCAATCAAGAAGTATGTAGCTGATTCACAGTACACACGTGTGCGTGCTGATAAGGGCAAATTGAGGACTCTTTTCTACAGGCAATTACGTCAGGTTAAAAGAGCAGCGGCAAAAAAGCCTTGTCATAGCAGCAGACTAGTTTTTGAAGCTGCTGGTGCCTCCAACGTCCCCCGAACAACAAGATGCAGGGTCCTTCGGAGGTTTGCAGCTGTGCGTACGCCATCATGTCGACCTCCTCTATCCACTGCACACAAGCAGAAACGGCTCCAGTGGGCCAAACAATACATGAAGACTGATTTCAAAACTGTTTTGTTCACGAATGAGTGCCGTGCAACGCTCGATGGTCCAGATGGATGGAGTGGAGGATGGCTGGTTGATGGACACCCCATGCAAACACGGCTACAGCGCCAACAAGGAGGATGTGGAGTAATGTTTTGGGATGGAATCATGGGGAGAGAGATTGTCGGCCCCTTTAGGATCCCTGAAGGGGTAAAGATGAACTCCATAATGTATGTGGAGTTTCTCAAACAGCACTTCCTGCCATGGTTCAAGAAGAAGAACCGTGTATTCCACAGCAAGATCATTTTCATGCATGATAATGCACCATCTTATGCTGCACATAACACATCTGCATCTCTGGCTGATATGGGCATAAAAGGGGACAAACTTATGGTGTGACCCCCATGCTCCCCTGACCTCTACCCCATTCAGAACCTCTGGAGCATCATCAAAAGGAGTGTCTATGATGGCGGGAGGCAGTTGACATGTAAGCAACAGCTCTGGGAGGGTATTCTGTCCTCATGCAAAACAATTGAAGCAGAAACCATCCAAAACCTGACAAATTCAATGGACGAGAGAGTTCAGAAGCTCCTTTCTAATAAGGGGTCCTATGTGCAAATGTAACATCACCTAGAATTAAGTTTGGAGTTGAAAACTGTTTGATTTCAGTTTCTAATAACCTGCTAATGCTTATAATTTCAAAAATGACCATTTTTTTGGTCTTTATTAAAATGAAAAGGTTGATCGAAGAGTGTGGGGGATCTAAAAGTGTGGCAACCCAGTAGTCAGGATTACTTCGAATTCTCACAATCTGAGGGTCATGTTGCAGGTAGTGCAGCAAGAAGGCACTTATGTGTCTTGCGCATCTCGGAGTCCCAAAATTATTTTCCAGGATAGATGCAGCTAAAAATTATTAATAATTTTAAATCTGGTGGAGCTTAGTATAGATGGCCTAATAGAATCAGTACTGCACACTGCTACAAAGCCCAAATTATTTTCTAGCCAAGATACAGATAAACATGATTAGTAATTTTAAATCTGGTGGAGCTTAGTATAGATGGCCTAATAGAATCAGTACTGCACACTGCTACAAAGCCCAAATTATTTTCCAGCCAAGATACAGATAAACATGATTAGTAATTTGAAAGCTTAAAACGGTTGGTGAGGTGATTTTAACCAATCATCAAGCTTTTACTCTCCCCAGGATGACACAGGGGTAGAACAGTCGTTTCGGATCCATGATTTGTTCATCTTTATGAATGTGAGTCTGTCTACATTATCAGTGGAGAGCCGCGTGCCCTTATCTGTCAGCAGACCACCAGCAGCGGTGAACACACGTTCAGACAGAACGCTGGCTGCGGGGCATAACAAGATCTCCAATGCGTAAGTGGCTAGCTCCGGCCATTTATCCAGAATGGAAGCCCAAAAAGAGCAAGGGTCCAGTGACACAGTCATGGCTTCAATGTTTACTTGGAGATACTCCTGTACCATCGTCTCTAGGCGTTGACTATGTGTCAGGCTTCTTGTCTCCTGTGGCCTTGCAAAGGATGGGCTAAAAAAGTGGTGAAATGATTCCGCAAAATAGATGTTACCAGCAGATACTGTGTTTCTGTTATGGTTTGAGTGCTGAACACTCGACGGTCCCACGGTTGGCAAGTTGGAACTGTGAGATTCACTACATGCACCACTGTGATCAAGGTCTCCCTCATCTAATGAGTCTTCCATCAGTTCGTCCTCCACTACTTCCTGGGCTCCTGCACCTTCCTCACTAGTTTGGCTGCTACCATGTGCCCTGGTAAAACCATCTCCCCCACCCTCACATGCCTGCCGCCTTGGTGCTGCCGACCGTCTGGACCTTGCAGATGTTAGCCCTTCCGCATACAACTCCTCCTCCTCTACTTCCTCCACCTCCTCTTGTGCCACCACCTGACTCCGAATTCTGTTTAACATGTGCTCCAGCATGTAAATCACCGGAATAGTCATGCTGATAATGGCATCATCAGCACTAAACATCTTCGTCGCCATTTCAAAACTGTGCAGAAGGGTGCATAGGTCCCTGATCTGAGACCACTCCTCCTGCAAGATTTGCCCCACCTCTGGATCTCGTTGCCCCAGGCTATACGTCAGAATGTATTGCACCAGGGCTTGTCGGTACTGCCACAGTTGCTGCAACATGTGCAGAGTTGAATTCCACCGGGTAGGCACATCGCATTTTAGCCGGTGAAGTGGCAGGCCCACGACTTCTGTAGAGATGTAAGTCGCTGAGCTGCGGGATGCGAACGGCGGAAGTGAGCACACAGCGACCGTGCCCTCTGCAGAAGGCCATGTAGTCTGGGATAGTGGGCTAAAAATTGCTGGACAACCAGGTTCAACACGTGAGCCATACAAGGCACGTGTGTGACATTGCCCCGGCGAAGGGCCGCACCCAGGTTTGCAGCATTGTCGCACAATGTCTTCCCTGGTTTCAGGTCCAGTGGAGACAACCATTCATGAAATTGGTTCTCCAGAGCTGACCACAACTCCTCAGCTGTGTGACTCACATTTCACAGACATTTCAAAGTAAAAACCGCCTGATGACGTTGAGCCCTACTGCCAGCATAGCAAGTAGGTGTGCAGGATCCCTTCTACGCAGTTAGATAGCTTGTGGCATGACCAGACAGGCTTTGGGTGCAGGTGGAGGACCGAGAGGAGGTTGAGGCAGAAGCAGTGGAGGAACTTTGAGATAAAGAGGATTGACGCACAACTCGTGGGGACGGCAAGACTTGGACAGCAGCCCCTTGTCCTGCTGTCACCATAGTTACCCAGTGCCCAGTCAGCGACATGTAATGCCCCTGTCCATGCCTACTCGTCCAAGTGTCTGTGGTGAAATGCACCCTGTCACACACAGAGTTTCTCAAAGAAGCGGTGATGTTGTGTGCGACATGCTGGTGGAGCGCAGGCACACCTTTCTTTGAGAAGTAGTGCCGACTGGGCATCTGGTACTGGGGCACTGCGACGGACAAAAGGTCTCGAAAATCCTCTGTGTCCACCAGGCGGAAAGGCAGCATTTCTGTAGCCAAGAGCTTGCAGATGGTGAAATTCAACCTCTTAGCTTTCTCATTGCTAGGAGGAAATGGTCTTTTACTTGTCCACATCTGAGGGACCGAGGGCTGGCTGTTGTGCTTAGACGGGGTTGAGAAGGGTGTCCCCGGCAAACTGCCGGTCTGTGAGGAAGATGCAGGCAGACGTGTTAGGTTGCCTTTATCCAAAGGTGGTGCTATCGATGTCGGACATCGCTGAACACCAGCTGGTGTTTCCACCTCCAAAGAAAATGATGACCTGCAAATCACGCTGGCTGTTGCGGGTAAAGAGGTGGCAGGTCTGCGTCCCAAAACAGGTGTGACTGCTGTCCCCCCAGTCACAGAGGATGAAGAGGCCGTGGATGCACAAGATGTGGCAGACGGTGGTTGGCCCGGCCGGCTAGGCCGCATTGTAGCACAGTGAGCGTCCCACTGCAACTTATGCTTTATATCCATGTGCCGGTTCACGCATGAAATACTCAAACTATGTATTTTTTGGCCTCTACTTAGCTTTTGCTGACAAATGTTACAGATAACACGAGTTGGGTCATCTTTATCGATCTGAAAAAATGCCCAGGCTATGCAAGGCTTAGCACCCATGCGACCTGAAGAGCCACCACGACTTGTGGTGAGAGGCAGAGTTGTATTTGAGGATGCAGTTGTTGACGTGCTTCCAGTACTACGTCTCTGTCCAGGAAGGCGCAACCTGACCTCGTCGTCACTAGCATTCTCCTCCACCTCCTCTGCTGACCGCATCTCTTGGCTGACTGTGGGTTGACAGTAAGTGGGATCTCCAACCTCATCATCATCACCCTGTGTGTTATCACACCCGTCATCCTCAGAGCCAACCTGTTCCTGCCCTGACAAAAAACTAAAGTTGTCGCTCCAATCAGGTATTTGAGTCTCATCATCGTCTTCCTCATTGTCTCCACCAACAGGAGTTACAGTTTGGGAATGAGGGTCTACATTATGGTCAGAACCTTCTGCGTCTGGTCCTGGATCCGACTCATAAAGATTCTGGGCATCAGTGCAGATCATTTCCTCGTCTGGATTCACAGAAGCGCTGGAGCCGACCTCTGATTCCCAGGCTATAGTATGAGTAAACAGCTCTGCAGACTCAACCATCTGTTCTACCTCATACTCAGACAGGCAGCCAGAGATTTGGGAGCTGTGAGGAAGCAAGTGCGATTGGGGTGACACCTCTGAGGACTGGAGTATTTGTGATGTTGAAGTTGATGTGGAGGAGAGCCCACTTAAAGGAGCACTTGATATCTGTTGAAGCACCTGCTGTTTTTGTGCCTCATCTGGAATTTGTAGCGATTGGCCTGGCCGTAACAAAGGGATCTTATCACATTGTCCGCTAAAAGAAGTAGACATTTTAGTTTGGCTGGAAGATGGTCTTTCTTCTGCAGATGTTACTGTTGCTTTAACACCTACCCCACGGACACAATCTTTTTTTCCCCTTCCCAACACGCCTATTCCCCTTTCCACCAGCAGCAGGCCTTTTTCCACTCATTTTGGTGGTTAACTAATTCACAACTCTGGAGTTGTTTGCACAAAAACACAATGGATGGGAACCGAGCAGAACTGAGTGGCCAAACTGTGGTATTAGGCCAAAACTATTGGCTGGGTTAGATGCAGAAAAAAAATATATTCAATTTGCAACGTGATGGAGGTCAGTATAGATGGATTAATAGACCAAGTCCCACACACTGCTAGAAGCCCAAATGTTTCTTCAGAGCTAGATGCAGATAATAATTATTTTTAATTTGCAACCTGATGGAGGTCAGTATTGATGGACTAATAGACCAAGTCCCACACACTGCTAGAAGCCCAAATATTTTTTCAGAGCTAGATGCAGAAAAAAATTATATTCAATTTGGAACCTGATGGAGGTCAGTATAGATGGACTAATAGAACAAGTCCCACACACTGCTAGATGCCCAATATTTTTTCAGAGCTAGATGCAGCTAAAAATTATTTTTAATTTGCTACCTGATGGAGGTCAGTATAGATGGACTAATAGAACAAGTCCCACACACTGCTAGAAGCCCAAATATTTTTTCAGAGCTAGATGCCGAAAAAATTATATTCAATTTGCAACCTGATGGAGGTCAGTATAGATGGACTAATAGAACAAGTCCCACACACTGCTAGAAGCCCAAATATTTTTTCAGAGCTAGATGCAGAAAAAAATTATATTCAATTTGCAACCTGATGGAGGTCAGTATAGATGGACTAATAGAACAAGTCCCACACACTGCTAGAAGCCCAAATATTTTTTCAGAGCTAGATGCAGATAAAAATTATTTTTAATTTGCAACCTGATGGAGGCCAGTATAGATGGACTAATAGACAAAGTCCCACACACTGCTAGAAGCCCAAATATTTTTTTAGAGCTAGATGCAGAAAAAATTATATTCAATTTTCAACCTGGTGGAGGTCAGTATAGATGGACTAATAGAACAAGTCCCACACACTGCTAGAAGCCAAAATATTTTTTCAGAGCTAGATGCAGAAAAAAATTATATTCAATTTGCAACCTGATGGAGGTCATTATAGATGGACTAATAGAATGATGCTATGCCCAAAAGGTTTTACTTCACTAGGTGCAGTAAAAAAATTTGTATTCTATACACAGGTGGTGTAGCTTGCAACCCAGATAGGCTACTCCACTGACTAACACACTCTGCAATAGGCCAAAAAGGATTAGCTTTGCTAGATTTAGGCAAATGCTGTGAAAAAAACTTGCACAGCACTGGCACAGACCTGCCTGGCAAAAACTGATAGGAACTGATGTAACTTGGTCCTGAAAAGGACTGCATTTACAATTAGTCTTTACTCCCAACCTATCTATTTAAGAGCACAGACCTGCCTGATAAAAGTCATAGGAAATGCTGTAACCTAGTCCTTAAAAGGACTGCAATCACAGCTATTCCCTACTCCCAAGCTATCTGTAGATTTGTGCGAAAATTGGCTTGAAATTAACAAGGTATAGCGCACACAGCAACAGCGGTGCCGTCTAACACGCAGCTGCAGCAGTGAGAAAATGGTGGCGACGGGGAAAATGGCTGGGTCTTATAGGGTAAGGACATGTGACATACACTGCCAATGACACATGCCCTTGCTTGTGTGAAAAAAAGCACTTTGCTCCGTGTGTGCGCTGCTGATAGGCTGACAGATTGCACCTCCCCACTGTAAATGCGGGAAAGAGAAAAAAAAATGGAGATCTTCATTATTCCTGCAGAGATCCATCCCCTGCCCCTCCCCCCGCCCCACTGTACACTCAAACTGCGTTTTAACATTAATTTTCATCATTACTGAGAAAAAATCCAGTTATGATTTTGGTGCACGAACAGTTATCGAATATAACCTCAAACAGCCGAATTTTTTTCAAATCGTTCATGTTCGCCGAACGGCTCGAACACCGCCCCAAACAGCTCGAATTTGAGATTGGCGAACAGTTCGAGTCGAACAACGCTCATCTCTACTTCTGAGTGATCCTGCTGTGACAAATATTTGTAGACATAGCACCAGGTTTCAGGTGCCAGGGCAATTTTTTTTTAATCTTAATCCTGGTTATTTGCTTAAAAAGCAATCCAGAGTACCCCATTTTTCTTCTCCATTTACTAGTTAGCACTGCAGAATATAGCCAGATCTGTTCCATATTTCAGCGATAAAAATCCAGAAATTTGAACTGAACCTGGAAAATATTGGCCTCCTTTTCCATTCTGTTGCAGTGTGTCGGTCAAGCTATTCACACTAGAACTCTGTGTAGAATAATATTAGTAAATTACAAGCCTGCTATTTAAAACCGTGGTTCTCTGTCAGACATATCACATATAACAGTGTTCCAAAATCAGCCATTTCAGCCTTCCATTTCGTTGCAGTGTGTCAGTCAAGCTATTCACACTAGGTCTCTGTGAAGAATAGTATTACTAAACTACAGACCTGCTATTTAAAACCGTGGTTCTCTGTCAGACGTATCACATATAACTGCGATTCAAATCCAGCCATTTGTAGTGAACGTGGAAAATATTGTCCTTCATTTATAGATTGTAGCAGTATGTCAGTGTACAACATTTTACAGCTCCATTTGCTTGTTCGCAGAATACAGCCAGATTTTTTTAGTCTTATTCATATTACTGTATTGTGGAAGCAGGGGAACTTTTGTCAGTGATCAGACGCACGTGATCCATATGACTGCTGTAATAATACAGAAATTTTGTGGAGCGTGGCAAATATTCCACTCCATTTAAAGTCAGCCTGTGTTTTGTTGAACCAATTGACACTTGGTCACTGAAAAATACCATACTATTAGGCGACTGCCTGAAACCATGGCCATCAGACATTATCCCATATGACTGACCTAATAATCCAGCAATTATTGTGGGCGTGTCAAATATTACACTCCATTTAAAGTATTGCAGTTGTGGGTTCAAACCTATTCTCAGTTGGCCTCTGACAAATAGCATATCTGTGAACAATGTTGACAGAGTATTACGTCACTTTTGCGGACTGACAAAAAAAAAACATACAAAAAACAAGCTAAAATGGAAAGAATGTTAAGAAATATTCTTTCCAGAGTAATGACTTGTATATAAGGCCAAAGAAATAAAAAAACTAAAGTTATGGACAGTGGAAGACATTTATGGGACCAGAATGAACACTCAATTGTAGCTGGTGATGATAACACCTAACAGCACCTGTACCTATTGTAAATGCATCTAACAGCGTTATCGATAGGGAATAGAATAGATCTTACATTTTTTTGGGCAGCACCAGCAGCACGTAGTATAAGGCAATAATACCTGCCTGGATCGGTGTAATACGCTATCCATACTGCGATACCTCACCCGTAAAAGAATTTCAGATAAGACAGTTAATATTCTAGAATATAGAACCTATTTGAATTGCCCTTCTCATTATTAAGGAGTGTGTCTCCTATACTGTTATTGCACATGCAACAATTTCAAGGGCTGCCAAAAATTAGGACGCACTCCAATACACATTTGAAGAGACGTAAAAAAATAAAATAAAAACACAGTAGGATCTTTCTTTAGTATAAAAACCAGACTCGCCAATGTAACCTCAATGTAATAACATTGTTCAGCTCCTGCACCTCCTCCTCCAGTTCGGCCTCCATCTCCGAAATGACCACATCAGTCACAAGCTGGAAGCACTGCAGCACTGCCTTGGCCAAGCGGCAACAAGCTGTGCTGAAGATAATATGCCTAATGCTTAGTTGACAAACCGCCCAGCGCTGCAGAGTTGTTGAAAGCTGTAACACAGCAGCCTGATCTGTGGCTCTCACCGCTGAACATACAGCCAGACATGGTCGTGTGTGACAATGGGTGGAACCTTGTGGCAGAGAAATAACAGCCAGAGTAGATACAGTTTCCCTCTATGCAAGTCCTTTCACCGAGCTAAAGAATATGGCTGGGGTGAAATACACCTCCCATCCAGAAGCAGTGTCAGAATGAAAAACATTGGGCCCACCAGAGGATTTGATTCTGATTGCCCACCTTTCTCCCCCACTCAAGAGCCCCATAGCATCTGCAATGTTTGCGCTATCATGAAATCTACTGATGGAGAAGCCTGGTGGGCCTGTCTAACCCTGCCGAGAAGTGCCCTGGCTAAGAAAAGTGTGTGGGAAGGTTCCTGGGATTTGAAGCCAGGACCCCAGTGCTGCAAGGCTTCAGTGCTAACCACTGAGCCACTGTGCTACCCTCTTTGTTTTTCCTCTGATATCTAATATGCTGGAGAAACTTGCACCTACTGCCATTCAGTATCTTCAGCTCCTTTTTGAAAAACTAATGTATTTGGGCAGAAGAAATGTGCATGGCTTCGCTACTGGTACTGGGGGCACTGCTAATACCATGGCGTCGTGCAATATTTCACTGGAAATATTCCCAGCTGGTTGGAGCCCAGCTGATTTCCATAGAAAAGTACCAGCAGCAAGCTAAGGAGATGGTGGCCTCTAACATCATCACAACCTCACCTCAGCACTATGAACTCTCCTGATGAGCCAGGGCCCACCAGAGGAGTCTCCGGTTCTCTGGTGGGCCCATCCAACCCTGCCGAGAAGCAGCCTTAGCTAAGAAAAGTCTGTGGGAAGGATCCTGGACAGTCCATGGCTGCTTTTTTTTTTTACTGTGGATTGGCTCCAGCAATCTATAAGATTGCAATCTATGATCCCTTCACTGGCTCCCATTTGGCCAGAGACTTCAGTTCAAAATCGTAACCATGACATGCAAAGCCATCCACAACCTGTCTGCTCCATATATCTGTGACCTAGTCTCCCGGTACATACCTGCACGCAACCTCCGATCCTCACAAGATCTCCTTCTCTACTCCCGTCTTCTCTCCTCTTCCCACAATCGCATAGAAGATTTTTCCCGTGCATCCCTTCTACTCTTGAATAGTGTTGAGCCACCCCCGTAGTGTTCGAGTTCGGTTCGGTTCGTCGAACACCCGTGTGTTCGCCGAACTGTTCGTCGAACTGCTCGTCGAACACCTTCGAACACCGTTAAAACCAATGGCAGGCAAACAAACACACATAGAAACACATAGAAAACACCTTCAAAGGTGTCCAAAAGCTGACAAACTGCTCAGAAGACACAGCTAACACATGGAAAAGTGACAAGTACATATAGTCATGCGAAAAGAAAAGAGGTGGAGGAGTAAAAGGAGGGGGAGACACAGATATAGGCATGTCATGCCCTTCTAAAATCCAAAAAGTGAGAAGCCGAGACGGCCAGTCCGCTCCTGCCCGTGCCACCTCCGTGTCGCCGGGTTTGTGCCAGAGCCGCGGTGAACCCTGACGGCCAGCCCCCCTCTCCCAATACTGGTGCCTGTCCGCTGGTGGGTCGAGAGAGCCCCCCTGTGGTGGAGGCAGCTCTAAGCTTTTTAATTTAAATTGTCCCTCTAATTTGAATGAATACACTTTAAATCCATTTACAAGGATCTATTGGAGGGCAAGTCTCATGCCAGCAGCCGTGTAATTCCAGCTCCAGTAGCATCCACTAAAGCTGCTGCAGTTAAAAAGCTTTTATAAGGATCGAGCTCGGCTGTCCACCGCAAGGCATCCTAGTGCCATTCCCAGCCCCTATGCCTTGGGGTGCCTCCTGATGCTCTTCACTAAGTATCCCGTGGTCCCGAAGCATTTCCTTTGAAAAAATTAAGTGTCCAAACTACAGGTGGTGTAGCTTGCTTAACAGCCGGGATAATCCGCTGACTAGCAGACACTGCTACTAGGCACAAAGTATTTCCTGGGCTAGATGCAGTTAAAAATTTGTAAGTAGATACTCTCGTTGGATGCTGAGAAAGCATTCCATAGAGTCTCCTGGCACGCCATATATGATTCTCTTAAAAAGCTTGGGGTAGGGGTCTAGGGGACCCTTTTATAGCCAAAATCACGGCCCTGTATCACAATACGTCACCTAGGCTGAAGATAAATGGAACTGTAGCACCGAGGGCTCGGTTGCTACAGACGTATTGCACCTCACCCAGAGGTGTGATATCTCACTCTCAGATAAGGATGGAGTGTGGATCAGGACCCGACACCTGCATGCATTACACCACATTGCCGTGGGGCAGGGCGACCAATATGCCCCTGAGATGGGCACGACAGTCCCTGTCCCTGGCTGGAGTGGGGGGAGGGAACACTGAGGAAGGGGAACCCTGCAGTGCAGGAGCAGGGAGGAAGCAGTTCCTGGGTGCATTGAGAAGGGAGTATAAAAGGTGGGCACCATCTTAGTTCAGTGCAGAGAAGTCTGAGCAGAAGTGGCAGGGAGCAGGGGCTCTGCATGAGCTCTGCTCCGGAGGCGGGCCTAGTAACAGAGGCCCAGGCCTGCAAGAGGGAGAAGGAAGGAAGAGGAGCGGAGAAGGCTCCAGGAATGAGGAATGAAGGGATCCCAGGGGTGCGGACGGGCGAGTCGCCACCGCACGCCCGAATCCACCTGCGTGGAGGGGTCAGGCCAAAGGGGGAGACCGGTCCCCGAACTAGTGGAGGCAGGAAACGACCCTCAGCTAGAAACCGGAGGCTCTGACATTTTATGTGGCGCAGCCCCTTGCTCCACCCGCTAGGAAGGCACCACATAGGGTCAGGGAAACTGGCGCCAAGTTTACCAAGAGGAGGCCCGAGGCAGCCGGACAGAAGTGTTGGTAAGAAAGGCCAGACAAAGGACACACAAAGGGGGTCCTGTGAAGCGCTCCAAAGTTATCTGGGAGTTGTCTGAGCCCCTCACCTGGTGAGCACAGTACGACGTGGGCAGCCGTTACCTGCAGACGTGGTCTGGATAATAAGAACTGTGAGTAAAGGCCCTGAACTGCATCACTGACTCCGTGTCGTTACTGCTGCTGCCCTGCACCATCACCCCCATCCTCCGCATACACTGCCCTGAGGCTATACTCCTCCCGTGGGGAGTTATGCTACGCTCTGCTGCACCCACAACACCAGCCTTAGCGGTCTGCCCTGTAGCGGCGGTTCACTCTGACCGCAATCCACGGGTGGCGTAGTCGGACATTTAAACATCAAAACCACATAAATAGTTCCGCCACTGGTTTGACCGCCCTGAGCCACGGAACCGGATCGCCGCCACGAAGACTACAACCACCAGCATCCACCAAAAAGGGTCCGGCTCCGGGTGTCCCAAGGCCCAGGGGGTGCGTCAGAACATTTTCATCACCTTTCACAATCACCAATGGGACAAGGCAGGGATGTCCTCTGTCCCCTCTCTTATACATCCTAGTGACGGAGCACCTGCTCTCATCAATTCGCCATAACCCCAATATTAGGTGGATTGAGGTGGGAGGCACCGAGTACAAGTGCTCTCTATTTGCTGATGATGTTCTAGTATATATCACTCAATCACATATATCCATCCATGCTGTTATGGCTGAAATAGATCACTTTGTTACATGGTAAAATTTTAAAATCAATGCAGCGAAGTCTGAGGCCCTCGATGTCTCCCTCCCTAAATCCATATAGGATTCCATCCAGTCCAACTTTCCCTTTGCCTGGCCCTCACAGGGTATCAAATACTTAGGAATTCCTATTCATAGAGACCTCTCCCATCTATGTTATCTTAATTTTGGGCCCTTTATTGAACAATTCCATACAGACCACGGTTGGCAAGTTAGAACTGTAAGATTCACTACGTGAACCACTGGTGTTTTGTGGAAAAGCACATGTACACCGCGTTCCAAATTATTATGCAAAAAGTGTTTAGGAGTGATAAGGGAAGAATTTGTTTGTTTGTCAGTTAAACTCATTGATGGTGATGTGTGTCAGGGCTCTTTATATCACTGTAAGCAATTGCAGACACCTGTGCTAATTAGTTTGGCAGGTGTGTCCAATGAAAGGCAAGACTACTTAAGAAGGCTCTCTCACATTATTAAGCAGCCTACATTTTCTGCCAAAATGGGAAAGAAAAAGGATGTGTCGGCTGCTGAGAAGCAACAAATTGTGGAGTGTTTAGGTCAAGGCATGACTACAATCAACATTGTGCGATGATCAGGATGAAGTGTCTTGGCAATCAAGAAGTATGTAGCTGATTCACAGTACACACGTGTGCGTGCTGATAAGGGCAAATTGAGGACTCTTTCCTACAGGCAATTACGTCAGGTTGAAACAGCAGCGGCAAAAAAGCCTTGTCATAGCAGCAGACAAGTTTTTGAAGCTGCTTGTGCCTCCAACGTCCCCCGAACAACAAGATGCAGGGTCCTTCAGAGGTTTGCAGCTGTGCATATGCCATTCTGTCGACCTCCTCTATCCACTTCACACAAGCAGAAACGGCTCCAGTGGGCCAAACATTACATGAAGACTGATTTCAAAACTGTTTTGTTCACGGATGAGTGCCGTGCAGCGCTCGATGGTCCAGATGAATGGAGTGGAGGATGGCTGGTTGATGGACACCCCACGCAAACACGGCTACAGCGCCAACAAGGAGGAGGTGGAGTAATGTTTTGGGCTGGAATCATGGGGAGAGAGATTGTCGGCCCCTTTAGGATCCCTGAAGGCGCTAAAGATGAACTCCATAATGTATGTGGATTTTCTCAAACAGCACTTCCTGCCATGGTTCAAGAAGAAGAACCGTGTATTTCACAGCAAGATCATTTTTCTGCATGATAATGCACCATCTCATGCTGCACATAAAACATCTGCATCTCTGGCTGACATGGGCATAAAAGGGGACAAACTTATGGTGTGACCCCCATGCTCCCCTGACCTCTACCCCATTCACAACCTTTGGAGCATCATTAAAAGGAGTGTCTATGATGGCGGGAGGCAGTTCACATTTAAGCAACAGCTCTGGGAGGGTATTCTGTCCTCATGCAAAACAATTGAAGCAGAAACCATCCAAAACCTGACAAATTCAATGGACGAGAGAGTTCAGAAGCTCCTTTCGAACAAGGGGTCCTATGTGAAAATGTAACATCACCTAGAATAAAGTTTTGAGTTGAAAACTGTTTGATTTCAGTTTCTAACAACCTGCTAATGCTTATAATTTCAAAAATGACCATTTTTTTGGTCTTTATTAAAATGAAAAGGTTGATCGAAAAGTTTGGGGGATCTAAGAGTGTGGCAACCCAGTAGTCATGATTACTTCGAATTCTGACAATATGAGGGTCATGCTGCAGGTAGTGCAGCAAGAAGGCACTTATGTGTCTTGCGCATCTCGGAGCCCCAAAATTATTTTCCGGGCTAGATGCAGCTAAAAATTATTTTTAATTTTAAATCTGGTGAAGCTTATTATAGATGGCCTAATAGGATCAGTGCTGCACACTGCTACAAAGCCCAAATTATTTTCCAGTCAAGATACAGATAAACATGATTAGTAATTTGAAAGCTTAAAATGGTTGGTAGGGTGATTTTAACCAATCATCAAGCTTTTACTCTCCCCAGGATGACACAGGGGTAGAAAAGTCGTTTCGGATCCATGATTTGTTCATCTTTATGAACGTGAGTCTGTCTACATTATCAGTGGAGAGCCGCGTGCGCTTATCTGTCAGCACACCACCAGCAGCGCTGAACACACGTTCAGACAGAACGCTGGCTGCGGGGCATGACAAGATCTCCAAGGCGTAAGTGGCTAGCTCCGGCCATTTATCCAGATTGGAAGCCCAAAAAGAGCAAGGGTCCAGTGACACAGTCGTGGCTTCAATGTTTACTTGGAGATACTCCTGTACCATCGTCTCTAGGCGTTGACTATGTGTCAGACTTCTTGTCTCCTGTGGCCTTGCAAAGGATGGGCTAAAAAAGTGGTGAAATGATTCCGCAAAATTGATGTTACCAGCAGATACTGTGGTTCTGTTACGGTTTGAGTGCTGAACACTTGACGGTCCCACGGTTGGCAAGTTGGAACTGTGAGATTCACTACGTGCACCACTGGTATTTTGTGGAAAAGCACATGTAAGATTCTGCAACAGTCTCTGCTGATACTCCTGCATGCGTGCATCCCTTTCTATGGCAGGAATAATTTCTGCAAATTTACTTTTGTACCGGGGATCTAACAGTGTGGCAACCCAGTAGTCAGGATTATTTCTAATTCTCACAATTCGAGGGTCATGTTGCAGGTAGTGCAGCAAGAAGGCACTCATGTGTGTTGCGCATCCAGGAGCACCAAGTCCCTGTTGTGTTGGTGGCGAGGTAGCAATCATGCTTCCTTCCTCTGTCTTCTCACCCCAACCTCGCACAACAGAAATGTGATCAAGGTCTCCCTCATCTGATGAGTCTTCCATCAGTTCGTCCTCCACTTCTTCCTGGGCTCCTGCACCTTCCTCACTAGTTTGGCTGCTACCATGCGCCCTGGTAAAATCATCTCCCCCACCCTCACATGCCTGCCGCCTTGGTGCTGCCGACCGTCTGGACCTTGCAGATGTTAGCCCTTCCGCATACAACTCCTCCTCCTCTACTTCCTCCACCTCCTCTTGTGCCACCACCTGACTCCGAATTCTGTTTAACATGTGCTCCAGCATGTAAATCACCGGAATAGTCATGCTGATAATGGCATCGTCAGCACTAAACATCTTCGTCGCCATTTCAAAACTATGCAGAAGGGTGCATAGGTCCCTGATCTGAGACCACTCCTCCAGCGTGATTTGCCCCACCTCTGAATCTCGTTGGCCCAGGCTATACGTCAGAACGTATTGCACCAGGGCTTGTCGGTGCTGCCACAGTCGCTGCAACATGTGCAGAGTTGAATTCCACCGGGTAGGCACATCGCATTTTAGCCGGTGAAGTGGCAGGCCCAACGACTTCTGTAGAGATGTAAGTCGCTGAGCTGCGGGATGCGAACGGCGGAAGTGAGCACACAGCGACCGTGCCCTCTGCAGAAGGCCATCTAGTCTGGGATAGTGGGCTAAAAATTGCTGGACAACCAGGTTCAACACGTGAGCCATACAAGGCACGTGTGTGACATTGCCCCGGCGAAGGGCCGCACCCAGGTTTGCAGCATTGTCGCACACGGCCTTCCCTGGTTTCAGGTCCAGTGGAGACAACCATTCATGAAATTGGTTCTCCAGAGCTGACCACAACTCCTCAGCTGTGTGACTCACATTTCCCAGACATTTCAATGTAAAAACCGCCTGATGACGTTGAGCCCTACTGCCAGCATAGTAAGGAGGTGTGCAGGATCCCTTCTGCGCAGTTAGGAAGCTTGTGGCATGACCAGACAGGCTTTGGGTGCAGGTGGAAGACCGAGAGGAGGTTGAGGAGGCAGAAGCAGTGGAGGAAAAATGACATAAAGAGGATTGACGCACAACTCGTGGGGACGGCAAGACTTGGACAGCAGCCCCTTGTCCTGCTGTCACCATAGTTACCCAGTGCCCAGTCAGCGACATGTAACGCCCCTGTCCATGCCTACTCGTCCAAGTGTCTGTGGTGAAATGCACCCTGTCACACACAGAGTTTCTCAAAGAAGCGGTGATGTTGTGTGCGACATGCTGGTGGAGCGCAGGCACACCTTTCTTTGAGAAGTAGTGCCGACTGGGCATCTGGTACTGGGGCACTGCGACGGACATAAGGTCTCGAAAATCCTCTGTGTCCACCAGGCGGAAAGGCAGCATTTCTGTAGCCAAGAGCTTGCAGATGGTGAAATTCAACCTCTTAGCTTTCTCATGGCTAGGAGGAAATGGTCTTTTACTTGTCCACATCTGAGGGACCGAGGGCTGGCTATTGTGCTTAGACGGGGTTGATAAGGGTGTCCCCGGCAAACTGACGGTCTGTGAGGAAGATGCAGGCGGACATGTTAGGTTGCCTTGATCCAAAGGTGGTGCTATCGATGTCGGACAGCGCTCAAGACCAGCTGGTGTTACCACCTTCAAAGAAAATGATGACCTGCCAATCACGCTGGCTGTTGCGGGTAAAGAGGTGGCAGGTCTGCGCCCCAAAACAGGTGTGACTGCTGTCCCCCCAGTCACAGAGGATGAAGAGGCCGCGGATGCACAAGATATGGCAGACGGTGGTTGGCCCGGCCGGCTAGACCGCATTGTAGCACACTGAGCTTCCCACTGCAACTTATGCTTCATGTCCATGTGCCGGTTCATGCATGAAGTACTCAAACTATGTATTTTTTGGCCTCTACTTAGCTTTTGCTGACAAATGTTACAGATAACACGAGTTGGGTCATCTTTATCGATCTGAAAAAATGCCCAGGCTATGCAAGGCTTAGCACCCATGTGACCTGAAGAGCCACCACGACTTGTGGTGAGAGGCAGAGTTGTGTTTGAGGATGCAGTTGTTGACGTGCTTCCAGTACTACGTCTCTGTCCAGGAAGGCGCAACCTGACCTCGTCGTCACTAGCATCTTCCTCCACCTCCTCTGCTGACCTCATCTCTTGGCTGACTGTGGGTTGACAGTAAGTGGGATCTCCGACCTCATCATCATCACCCTGTGCGTTATCACACCCGTCGTCCTCAGAGCCAACCTGTTCCTGCCCTGACAAAAAACTAAAGTTGTCGCTCCAATCAGGTATTTGAGTCTTATCATCGTCTTCCTCATTGTCTCCACCAACAGGAGTTACAGTTTGGGAATGAGGGTCTACATTATGGTCAGAACCTTCTGCGTCTGGTCCTGGATCCGACTCATAAAGATTCTGGGCATCAGTGCAGATCATTTCCTCATCTGGATTCACAGAAGCGCTGGAGTCGACCTCTGATTCCCAGGCTATAGTATGAGTAAACAGCTCTGCAGACTCAACCATCTGTTCTACCTCATACTCAGACGGGCAGCTGGAGATTTGGGAGCTGTGAGGAAGCAAGTGCGATTTGGGTGACACCTTTGAGGACTGGAGTATTTGTGATGTTGAAGTTGATGTGGAGGAGAGCCCACTTAAAGGAGCACTTGATATCCGTTGAAGCACCTGCTGTTTTTGTGCCTCATCTGGAATTTGTAGCGATTGGCGTGGCCGTAAGAAAGGGATCTTATCACATTGTCCGCTAAAAGAAGTAGACATTTTAGTTTGGCTGGAAGATGGTCTTTCTTCTGCACCTACCCCACGGACACAACCTTTTTTCCCCTTCCCAACACGCCTATTCCCCTTTCCACCAGCAGCAGGCCTTTTTCCACTCATTTTGGTGGTTAACTAATTCACAACTCTGGAGTTGTTTGCACAAAAAAACAATGGATGGTAACCGAGCAGAGCTGAGTGGCCAAACTGTGGTATTAGGCCAAAACTATTGGCTGGGTTAGATGCAGAAAAAAATTATTTTTAATTTGCAACCTGATGGAGGTCAGTATAGATGGACTAATAGACCAAGTCCCACACACCGCTAGAAGCCCAAATATTTTTTCAGAGCTAGATGCAGAAAATTTTTTTTTTCAATTTGCAACCTGATGGAGGTCAGTATAGATGGACTAATAGACCAAGTCCCACACACTGCTAGAAGCCCAAATATTTTTTCAGAGCTAGATGCAGAAAAAAATTATTTTTAATTTGCAACCTGATGGAGGTCAGTATAGATGGACTAATACACCAAGTCCCACACACTGCTAGAAGCCCAAATATTTTTTCAGAGCTAGATGCAGAAAAAAATTATTTTTAATTTGCAACCTGATGGAGGTCAGTATAGATGGACTAATAGAACAAGTCCCACACGCTGCTAGAAGCCCAAATATTTTTTCAGAGATAAATGAAGAAAAAAATTATTTTTAATTTGCAACCTGATGGAGGTCAGTATAGATGGACTAATAGACCAAGTCCCACACACTGCTAGAAGCCCAAATATTTTTTCAGAGCTAGATGCAGAAAAAAATTATTTTTAATTTGCAACCTGATGGAGGTCAGTATAGATGGACTAATAGAACAAGTCCAACACGCTGCTAGAAGCCCAAATATTTTTTCAGGGATAAATGAAGAAAAAAATTATTTTTAATTTGCAACCTGATGGAGGTCAGTATAGATGGACTAATAGACCAAGTCCCACACACTGCTAGAAGCCCAAATATTTTTTCAGAGCTAGATGCAGAAAAAAATTATTTTTAATTTGCAACCTGATGGAGGTCAGTATAGATGGACTAATAGACCAAGTCCCACACACCGCTAGAAGCCCAAATATTTTTTCAGAGCTAGATGCAGAAAAAAATTATATTCAATTTGCAACCTGCTGGAGGTCAGTATAGAAGGACTAATAGAACAAGTCCCACACACTGCTAGAAGCCCAAATATTTTTTCAGAGCTAAATGAAGAAAAAAATTATTTTTAATTTGCAACCTGATGGAGGTCAGTATAGATGGACTAATAGACCAAGTCCCACACACTGCTAGAAGCCCAAATATTTTTTCAGAGCTAGATGCAGAAAAAAATTATTTTTAATTTGCAACCTGATGGAGGTCAGTATAGATGGACTAATAGACCAAGTCCCACACACCGCTAGAAGCCCAAATATTTTTTCAGAGCTAGATGCAGAAAATTTTTTTTTTCAATTTGCAACCTGATGGAGGTCAGTATAGATGGACTAATAGACCAAGTCCCACACACTGCTAGAAGCCCAAATATTTTTTCAGAGCTAGATGCAGAAAAAAATTATTTTTAATTTGCAACCTGATGGAGGTCAGTATAGATGGACTAATAGACCAAGTCCCACACACTGCTAGAAGCCCAAATATTTTTTCAGAGCTAGATGCAGAAAAAAATTATTTTTAATTTGCAACCTGATGGAGGTCAGTATAGATGGACTAATAGAACAAGTCCCACACGCTGCTAGAAGCCCAAATATTTTTTCAGAGATAAATGAAGAAAAAAATTATTTTTAATTTGCAACCTGATGGAGGTCAGTATAGATGGACTAATAGACCAAGTCCCACACACTGCTAGAAGCCCAAATATTTTTTCAGAGCTAGATGCAGAAAAAAAATATTTTTAATTTGCAACCTGATGGAGGTCAGTATAGATGGACTAATAGACCAAGTCCCACACACCGCTAGAAGCCCAAATATTTTTTCAGAGCTAGATGCAGAAAAAAATTATATTCAATTTGCAACCTGCTGGAGGTCAGTATAGAAGGACTAATAGAACAAGTCCCACACACTGCTAGAAGCCCAAATATTTTTTCAGAGCTAAATGAAGAAAAAAATTATTTTTAATTTGCAACCTGATGGAGGTCAGTATAGATGGACTAATAGACCAAGTCCCACACACTGCTAGAAGCCCAAATATTTTTTCAGAGCTAGATGCAGAAAAAATTATATTCAGTTTGCAACCTGATGGAGGTCAGTATAGATGGACTAATAGAATGATGCTATGCCCAAAAGATTTTACTTCACTAGGTGCAGTAAAAAAATTGGTATTCTATACACAGGTGGTATATCTTGCAACACAGATAGGCTACTCCACTGACTAACACACTCTGCAATAGGCCAAAAAGGATTAGCTTTGCTAGATTCAGCCAAATGCTGTGAAAAAAACTTGCACAGCACTGGCACAGACCTGCCTGGCAAAAACTGATAGGAACTGATGTAACCTAGTCCTGAAAAGGACTCCAATTACAATTAGTCTTTACTCCCACAATCTATCTATTTAAGAGCACAGACCTGCCTGATAAAAGTCGTAGGAAATGCTGTAACCTAGTCCTTAAAAGGACTGCAATCACAACTATTCCCTACTCCCAAGCTATCTGTATATTTGTGCGAAAATTGGCTTGAAATTAACAAGGTATAGCGCACACAGCAACAGCGGTGCCGTCTAACACGCAGCTGCAGCAGTGAGAAAATGGTGGCGACGGGGAAAATGGCTTGGTCTTATAGGGCAAGGACATGTGACATACACTGCCAATCACACATGCCCTTGCTTGTGTGAAAAAAAGCACTTCGCTCCGTGTGTGCGCTGCTGATAGGCTGACAGATTGCACCTCCCCACTGCAAATGCGGGAAAGAGAAAAAAAAATGGAGATCTTCATTGTTCCTGCAGAGATCCATCCCCTGCCCCTCCCCCCGCCCCGCTGTACACTCAAACTGCGTATTAACATTAATTTTCATCATTACTGAGAAAAAATCCAGTTATGATTTTGGATTTCGAACAGTTATCGAACATAACCTCGAACAGCCGAATTTTTCTCAAATTGTTCGTGTTCGCCGACCGGCTCGAACACCGCCCAAAACAGCTCGAATTTGAGATTGGCGAACAGTTTGAGTAGAACAACGCTCATCTCTACTCTTGAACTCTGTACCTCAACATATCAGACTCTCGCCTGCTGTTGAAACCTTTAAAAGGAAGCTGAAAACCCACCTCTTCTGACAAGCCTACAACCTGCAGTAACCCTCGCTCTACCATACTGCTGCACGACCAGCTGTAACTTCACCTACTGTATCCTCACCCATCCCTTATAGACTGTTTGTGCGCCCTCACGGGCAGGATCGTCTCTGCTCTTGTACCAGTCAATGACCTCTTTTCACATGTAAAGCGCAATGGAATAAATGGCGCTATAATAATAATTAATAATAATTATACTACTTGGGTCAATTGATGGCACTTTCCTGGTGACTGCCCCTAAATTGATGTGTTTTGGCCGCTTTTGGTCCTTTGAAGGTGTTGTGTATATGTTTGGTTTTGGCACCCATTGAATCCAATGGCGTTTAACAATGTTCGGCGAATATTCGACAATTACATTGGCGAATATTTCAAAAACGGCGATTGTAATCCGAAACAAATATTGAAATATTCGCTCGACTCTAATCAGAAACACCCTTAAAAAAAATATGTGGGTGTTGCATCACGGTCTCCCTGGTGATATGGTGGTGGAGGATGTGGAGAAGCAGGAGGGCGACATAAAATAAAATAATTCCTGAAGGGTATACCCATGTCTGGGTGTGAAGGGGTGCATGGGAATAGACTCCCCAAAAAATAACCACGGGATTTGCGTTTATGTTTGATACTATCATCTGGTGGTGTTGAGAAGTCTGGCCCAATTCAGCCCTTGTTAATTTTTATAAGAGTCAGCCTGTCAGCATTTTCAGTTGACAGGTGGATACGACTATCAGTTTTATCAGTTATACTTCCTCCGGCGGCACTAAAAACCATCTCTAACAAAACGCTAGGGGCCATGACCTCCAAGGTGTAGAAATACAGTTAATGCCACGTGTCCAGCTTGCATCTTCCAAAACGTTTCCCTCCTTGTCAGAGTTCTCCCTTGTATCAGGGCCTGCGTGCTGGGAGGGTTTGAGAAAACTGTCCTAGACCTTTGACAGCATTCTCCTGCCTCTGCCGCATCTGGTTTGTGTTTCTCTCGCTTGTACTGCTTGGTTGTCCAATGAACTGTCTGACTGTGACTTTTGCCGCCAGCGTTGTCAGATGGGAATTTTTTTTTTGCTATAATTCTTCAACTAGAGCCTGAACTTAATATCTCAAAAAAATGAACTCCTTCAGTTTCCTCCCTCTACTATCCTACCAATACCAGACTTTGCAATTTCCTTTAGATGGTGCCACCATAACTCCCACTCGGCACACCTGCTGTCGTTGAGTCATATTTGACACACAACTTTCCTTTATTCAACATGGAAAATCACTCACTTGCTCATGTCACCTTCACCTTAAAAACTTCTCCAGAAGTCGACCTTTTCTCACCTTTGATACTGCAAAAATTCTTACTGTTGCTCTTATTCACTAGTGCAACTCTCTACTAATCGGTCTCCCTCTAAACAAACTGTCTCCTCTCCAATCCCTTCTGAATGCAGCAAGCCGCTTCACCGACGCCTCTACCCTGTGTCAGTCATTGCACGGGTTAGGTTAAACAATCATTACAGAATACAATACAAACTCATCTCTCTCATCCACCAAGCTGTCCACAGTTCTGCACTGGCCAATATCTCTTCCCTCATTTCTGTGTATCACCCCTCCTGTGCCCTCCGTTCTGCAAATGATCTAAGACAGACATCCTCCTTAATCAGAACCTCACAACTCCGTCTCCAAGAATTCTCTTGTGCCGTGCCAGTTTTATATAATGCCCAAAATGCGTACACGGTAAAGGCAGGGGAACATAAAGTCAGCCTTGTGTGTCAGACTGCCAACAGCCAAGACTTCCCTGTTCTCACCAAGAGTACGACTGTCTATGTTCTCTTCCTCCTCCTCCTCATTATCACCCAATCCGCGTTGAGATGAGATGAGGCTGGGCTGGGTAGCATCACCCTGTATAGTTCCTGTCACGCCAGGTGTGGGAAAGACTTAGTGCAACACAGAGAGAAGAGGGAAAGGGAGCCCAGACACTATGGAAAGGGGGAAGTGGAGACCTCTTAGACTGGTCTAGCGTCACCCTGTGTCAACTACTGTCCCTATATTGCCTCTTCAATTGCCGCATGTGTGCCTCGCCCTGTCTTTCCCTGGCTTATGGCTAAGGCTAAGGATGGAAAGAGATGAGCACTGGTTGATCTCCACTAAACTCTATAGACAACAAGGGTAGACAAACAGGGGGAGAATGCTTAGCTTTAGATGACTCCAGACAAATGCGAACTCGGCCTCAAGCTCCAGAGAGGGCGAAGTGCTGCTCTTGCTAAGCCTTCACAAGTAGAAATGAATATAGCCGGCACCTCCCTCTCAGACACACCAGGTATATATACACCCAGGCCACAGAGCTAATTACCAGAGGGAGGTAGCCACTAGGTTCTAGAGACAACCTCTCATCTAAGAAGATGTCTGCAATGCTAAACGTTGAGATCTCCTGCAACCAACTGAAGGGCGACTGTCCGTCACCTCTGATACACCCGTGACAATTCCTTGCTCTGCCTGCAATGCCTCCTCCTTAAATGTGAGCAGCGAGAGTTTCAGTAGACAGAGAAGCAGGATGGTGACACTAATTATGGCGTCATCGCCGCTCACCATCTTGGTGGAGTCCTCAAAGTTTTGGAGGAGGGCTCAGATATCAGACATCCATGCCCACTGATCAGCTCTTAGGTGCGGAGGCTGACCTGAATACCAATGGACGTGTTGAAGCTGGTACTCAACAAATGCTTTCTGCTGCTCAAAATCATTCCAAACATCTGCAACATTGATTTCCAATGCGTAGTCACATCGCACACCAGTTGATGAGCTGGAAGCTGCAAATGCTGCTGAAGCCCTGCCAGTGCGGCTGAAACTGTAGCTGATTTTCTGAAATGGGCACACACGCGGCTTACTTTCACAAGCAGATCTGGCAGATCCGTGTATATTTTGAGAAACTGCAGAACTACTAAGTTGAGCACATGGGCCAGGCATGGTACATGTGCGAGCTTGCCTAGATTCAGAGCCCCCACCAGGTTCTCTGATACAGCTTTCAACAACTCTGCAACGGTGTGCAGTTTGTCGCCTAAACATACAGTCCTGCTTATTGTTATTGGCACACACGAAGTTTAAGTAAATAATCTGGAATATGTCCTGAAAAAATTAATCAAGTGATGGAGATGGAGGCTGAAGAGGAGGAGGAAGAGGTGGTGCAGGAGCTGTAGAATGTAGGGGTAACCCTGATTGACCCAGGGCCCGCAATCCTCTGCATCGGGAGGATGTGTTCCATCCCAGGATCCCACAGGGTCCTGGCTTCCACAATATTAACCCAGTGGAATGTGTCATTGAGATGAACCGTCCCTGGCCACATAAACTTGTCAACGTGTTTGTGGTTAGGCGGTCCTTTCCACTTAAGTGCACTGGGGAGGGTAATGTTCTGGGACCAGCGCTTGTGGAAGGCGGAGATGATACCGGGAGAAATAATGGCGGCTGGGGATCGAGTATGGACACCCAGCCGCTGCCGGCATGAGGTTGTGAAAAGCTTCCGCCTCCATGACCCTAAAAGGCAGCATTTCAAGTGCAAGCAAGCAGTCCATAAATGTGGCAGTTTAGTATTGCGGCCTATGGGTGGGTGGTTGGCTGCATACTTGCGCTTGCATTCCAAGTAACAGAAAATAGATGGTGGCCTCTATCATCATCACGACCTCACCTCGGCACTATGAACTCTCCTGATGGAGAAGCCGGGCCCACCAGAGGATTCTCCGGTTCTCTGGTGGACCCGTTCAACCCTGGCGAGAAGCAGCTCTGGCTAAGAAAAGTGTGTGGGAAGGTTCCCGGACACTCTATGGCTGTTGTTTTATTGTGGACTGGCTCCGTACCGTCCCTGGCCACATTCATCTGTCCACTTGTTTGTGGTTAGGTGGTCCTTCCCAGTAAGTGCAGTGGGAAAGGCACGAGTAATGTTCTGGGACCTGCGCTTGTGGAAGGTGAAGACGATGCCGGGAGAAATAGTGGCGGCTGGGGACCGAGTATGGATACTCGGCCGCCGCCGCCACCATGAGGTTGTGGAAAGCTTCCGCCTCCACGAGCCTAAAAGGTAACATTTAAAGTGCAAGCAGTCCAGAAATGTGGCAGTTTAGTATTGCGGCCTTGCGGTGGGTGGCTGACTGCATACTTGTGCTTGCATTCCAAGGGATTGGGAGGGACAACTGAACACTGCAAAGGAACAAGGACGTGAACGGTGATGGTTGCAAGTCTGCAATGACAGGTGCAGTGCAGGAGGCATCTTCGCATGCGCCATGGACTGGGGATTGGCGTGCACGCACAACAGCGGAAGAGGCAGTGGTTTCACCCGCAGACACTGTTTCTGGACCTTGGTGCTCGCCCCAGCTAGTCAAGTGCTTTGCTTTCATGTGCCTGAGCATGCTGGTGCTGGCAGATGTTGCAAATGGCCTTTTTGGGTTATCTAAACAGTCTTTAAAAAGAACCAGACTCGGGAAGACCTAATAGTTGTACTGGAAACTTCCGTTGTGTTGGTGTTCCGGGAAGCAGTTTCCCATCTTGTGTCTGTGGCCACCACACTGCTTGTTCCTGCCTGTTGTGGGGCTTCGCCTCCCTCCTCCTGTGTGCTTCTCTCCTCGCTCCACATGTCCTCTTGCCAGGTTGGGTTAGTGACTTCATCGTCCATCGCTTTGTTTTCCACTTCCGCACCCTGGTCCTCCTCCTGACTTTCTGTCCATTGAATCTCATCATTATCCACCTCTTGCGACAGTAATTGCACTTTCCCACCGTCACCTTCGGGTGACCATGGCTGCTCAAATCGCTACATGTGATTTTCTGTTGCCCTGCTCGAAGCTGGTCAGTCGAGAGGCCCAAATTTATCGATGGAAAAGTGAACAGCTCTTGGGGTAACCCTGGACTCTAATCTCTCCTTCAAACCACATATCCATGCTCTTTTCACTTACGAGTGGACCGAGCGAGAGGCCAGAATCTATAAATAGAAAGATGAACAAAACAGCTCTTCGGTGTGTCCAAGTGTGGGATCAATTGTCTCAGGGCACTCAGAATGGTGGGAGGAAGGAGGATCAGGTTGAGGAAGATGCCTACTCCAAGTAAAAAAAATCTCCCGGATCCGCACATTCCTCAACCACGAATCGACAAAAACACTAGTGCATGCATTCATCATCTCCCTTCTCGACAGCTGTAACCTCCTGCTCTGTGGCCTCCCTTCTAACACTCTTGCATTCCTCCAATCTATCCTAAACTCTGTTGCCCGACTAATCCACCTGTCCCCTCACTATTCCCTGGTCTCTCCTCTATGTCAATCCCTTCACTGGCTCCAGTTCAAAACCCTAACCTTGGCATGCAAAGCTATCCACAACCTGTCTCCTCCATACATCTGTGACCTAGTCTCCCAGTACTTACCTGAACGCAACCTCCAATCCTCACAAGATCTCCTTCTCTACTACCCTCTTATCTCCTCTTCCCACAATCGCATACAAGATTTCTCCCATGCATCCCCCCTTCTCTGGAACTCTCTACCCCACCATTTCTGACTCTCGCTTACTGTTGAAACCTTCAAAAAGCACCTGAAGACCCACCTCTTGCGACATGCATACAACCTGCTGTAACCCTCACTCCTCCATACCGCTGCACGACCAGCTCTATCTTCACCTACTGTATCCTCACCCATCCCTTGTAGACTGTGAGTCCTTACAGGCAGGGTCCTCTCCTCTCCTGTACAAGTTTCTGTCACATTTTTGTTCAATGTTATTGTAATTGCTTTTGCGATGTATACCCCTTTTTCACATGTAAAGCGCCATGGAATAAATGGCGATAAAGTAATAATAATAATGTGGTCCAGACTCACATCTACTAAGACTGGACCATGTGGAACACAGGGTGGTGGTGGTGGCAAACTGACTGGAAACTTTATCTGCTATCCAACCAACATCCTGCTCTGGCTTCAATAGTGATGTTCTGCAACCCCCTATAAATTTGGACAGGAAGTTCGACATGGCTTGGGTGTTTGTTGTGCTCCCTCTGCAGACACAGTTTCATCTTGCACACGGCCTCTGCATGCACTATCACCATGACCATAACGTCCACTTCCCCGTCCCTTGACACACACCTTGCCCATTTTAAATGGAGTTTAAGATTTGTCACATTGCCAAAAATGTCTGTATTATTACCGCAGTAATATAGGATCACGTCTGATGAGATGAACACAATTTTAGGCAGTGCCCGGAGAGTCAGAGATGCTTCCAGGGGTCTTCCCCATGCTGTTCCCATGTCACACACCACATGGCCAGATAAGGTAGTAAAATGTTATAATGACATTTCCTGGTGAATGCATTTTTTCACGGTTGAAAGCAATGCAAAAGTGCAAAAACGCATCAAAAATGCTACATGTGAACATAGCCCAAGATGTGGAGGAGCATTTTTGTTTTTGGTTATTTATTTTGTCTTATATACAAGTCATTACCCTGGAAAGGATGCTCCTTAACAAATTTCCCAGGAAAATACATTTTGGTTTAGTTTTTGTATGTTTTATTGTGAGTCCATAAAAAGTGGCATAATACCTCTGACAACATTGTTGACAGCAGTGACCTGGGAGTCAGAAATGCTTCCAGGGGTCTTCCCCATGCTGTTCCCATGTCATTTGAGCACTATTCCCATTGATTTGGGCAATTTTTAGGCCCTCTGCAGACCACCGGGAGGAACCGCGGGAAAAATGCTCGCGTTTCCCGTAGACTTATATTGGGCTCATTACTCGGACCGAGCACTCGAGCATTCCAATTTGCTTGATCCGAGCAATGAGTACCCGAAAATTTTAGTGCTCGCTCATCACTAGTACTAATGTAACATACGTGACTGTAAAAAAAGAGCATGTTAGAGAGGCAAAGTATCTAAAAAGCAAAAATATTCAGAGGTTCACCAATCTATGAAAAACTGTCTCTAAAAATTGTGCAATAATTTCAGAAAAATGTTCAGTGTTAAATTGTAAAGCTTTGAATATCCCATCGTCTATAGTATAAAATATCAAAAGATTCATATATTCTGGAGAAATCAATGTGCACAAGGGATAAGACTAATACATTGAATGCTTGTGATCTATAGGACTTCAGGTGGCACTGTATTAAAAACAGGTATGATTTGGTTGTGCAATCACTGCATGGGCTCAGTTATACTTCCAGAAATTACCATGCAACCCACAAATGCAAGTTAAAGCTCTATCCTGCAGAGAAGAAGCCTTCTTTCAACATCCAAAAACATAAATAAAGAAGGCATAACTTGCGCTGATTACATAGGAGTGATAAGGGAAATGTGATGAGGATAAATTAATAAAGAAATAAAATAATTGTAGTGGTAGCTTAAGAGAATAATAGGTTAAAAAATGAGTTAAAAGAGTATATCATAGGAGACCCAAAAGTGGTAAAACAGAATTTTATTAGTGAAATTAAAACATAGGGGTAGGTAATAAAAATACTGTGACTGGTACGATATAATATTTAAAAAAGATAGTGGAAAGGGCCGAGGATATTCAGTCGTGGCTCGGGTAGCAGTTGAAGTTTAAGTGTGTAGATTTTTGTTCACTGGGTCGTGGTCGTCCTCTGGGAAGGGGAGAGGAAAATTGGTAAAGTTGTGAATATTAGCACTAATGGCCCATGAGCGGGTGGGTTTAGGCGTTGGTTACCTGGTAATAGAGGATGAAAGATGAAAGGGGTGGGTCCAGGTGGTTAATCCTCGCCGATTTGCTAAAAAGGAGAATACATAAGAAGTGATTGGGCGTTATATATGTAAATGAGGACAATAGGTAGTGGTATATTACCTAGACGTAGTCGTTGGTTACTGCACGGATGTTTAGTAGATGTGGTGCCCCTTGTGGACAAGGTTAGTACCTAGTACTGGTGGTTATAAGGGGAAAAAGGTAAGTATGAGGGAAAAAAACACTGCCGTCTTCTCTGGGCCAAAGCTCTTTTAAAATGAACTGAGGCAAAACAGAAAACTGTTCTCTGCTTAGATAAATCAAAATTTTAAATTCTTTGTGTGAACTATGGATGCCATGACCTGGTGTCTTAAGATGAAAGGGATCATCCAACTTGTTATCAGGTCAAACAACTGCATCTCTGGTGGCATCGGGTTGCACTATGAAGTGAAATATCCAGCAAAGAAGAACCAGGACTGTTAAGCAGCTAGAATGATACATCTTATATATACTTACCTTGTAAAGTCTTCACATCCTGTTCCGTCCAGATGTGTCTGGATCCCAGAATTCCAAGCGGCAGAAGTTCGCCAACCGCCATATTGGGACACCCAAGTGTCACATACACACACACACTCTGTATATGCCGTACACACGACACACACACTGTATACGCCGTACACACCACACACACACACTTTATACACCATATGCACCACACACACACACCGTATACGCCGTACGCACCACACACTCACACTGTATACGCCGTACGCACCACACTCACAGTATACACCGTATGCACCACACACACACACACACACACTGTATACGCCATGCGCACCACAAACTGTATACGCCATATGCACGACAAACACACACAGACTGTGATGGGTGTCTCAATATGGAAACCGCTGGAGGTACCAGCCTCTTGCGCGGTACCAACAGCGGAATACCATCGCACCATACACACACACAGACACAGAGACACACACTGTATACGCCGTTCGCACCACACACACACACTGTATATGCCGTACACACACACTGTATACGCCATACGCACCACACACATACACTGTATACACGGTACGCACCACACACACTGTATACGCCGTATGCACCACACACACACTGCATACGCCGTACGCACCACACACACACACTGTATACGGTGTACGCACCACATACAAACTGTATACGCCGTACGCACCACACACACACACACACACACACTGTATACGTCGTTTGCAACACACATACTGTATAAGCCGTACGCACCACATACACACTGTATACGCCGTACGCACCACCACACACTCTGTATATGCCGTACGCACCACCACATACACACACACACTCTGTATATGCCGTACACACCACACACACACTGTATACGCCTTATGCACCACACACACACACTATATATGCCATATGCACCACACACACACTGTATACGCCGTACGCACCACACACACACACACTGTATACTCTGTATGCACCACACACACACATACTGTATACGCCGTTTGCACCACACACACACACAAAGTATACGCCGTATGCACCACACACACACACAAACTGTATACACCGTACGCACCACATACACACTGTAAATGCCGTACGCACCACACACACACAATGCATACGCCGCACGCACCACCACACACTCTGTATATGCCATACGCACCACACACACACTGTATACGCCACACGCACCACCACATACACACACATTCTGTATACGCCGTACACACCACACACACAGTGTATACGTCGTACGCACCACACACACACACACACACACACTGTATACACCATATGCACCACACACACACACTGTATATGCCGTACGCACCACACACTGTATACGCCGTACGCACCACACACACACACAGTATACGCCGTACGCACCACACACACACACTGTATATGCTGTGTGCACCACAAACTGTATACGCCATACGCACGACACATACACTGTATACCCCGTACGCACTACCACATACACACACACACACTCTGTATACACCGTACACACCACACACACACACTGTATAAACCGTTCGCACCACACGCACACACACTCTGTATATGCCGTACGCACCACACACACTGTATACACCGTACGTACCACACACACACACTGTATACGCTGTACGCACCACACACACACTATATACGCTGTACGCACTACACACTGTATACGCTGTACGCACCACACTCACACTGTATACGTCGTACGCACCACACACACGCATACTGTATACGCCGTTTGCACCACACACATACTGTATACGCCATATGCACCACACACACACACACAAACTGTATACGCCGTACGCACCACATACACACTGTATATGCCGTATGCACCACCACATACACACACACACTCTGTATACGCAGTACACACAACCCACACACTGTATACGCCGTACGCACCACACACACACACACACTGTATACGCAGTGCGCACCACAAACTGTATACACCATACGCACGACACATACACTGTATACGCCGTACGCACCACACACACACACAGTGTATACGCCACACACACACACTGTATACGCCGTACGCACCACACATACACACACACTGTATACGCCGTGCGCACCACAAACTGTATACACCATACGCACGACACATACACTGTATACGCCGTACGCACCACCACATACACACACACTCTGTATACGCCGTACACACCACACACACACTGTATACGCCATACGCACCACACACACACACACACACTGTATATACCATATGCACCACACACACACACACAGTATACGCCGTATGCACCACACACACACACTGTATACGCCGTACACACCACAAACTGTATATGCCATACACACGACACACACACACTGTGATGGGTGTCTCAATATGGAAACCACTGGTGGTACCAGCCTCTTCCGCGGTACCAACAGCGGAACACCGTCGCACCACACACATAAACACACACTGTATATGCCGTACGCACCACACACACACACTGCATACGCCGTATGCACCACACACACACTGTATACGCCGTACACAGCACACACACACACTGTATATGCCGTACGCACCACACACACACACTGTATATGCCATACGCACCACACACACACACACTGTATGCGCCATATGCACCACAGACACACACACACTGTACACGCAGTACGCACCACATACACACACTGCATACGCCATACTCACCACACACATACACACACACTGTATATGCCGTACGCACCACCAAACACACACACACACTCTGTATACGCCGTACGCACCACACACACACTGTATATGCCGTATGCACCACCACACACACAATGTATACGCCGTACGCACCACACCCACTGTATACGCTGTACGTACAGCACACACACACTGTATACTCCATACGCACCACATACACACTGTATACACCATACGCACCACACACACACTGTATACGCCGTACGCACCACACACACACACTATATACGCCGTACGCACCATACTCTCACTGTATGCACTGTACGCACCACACACACACTGTATACGTCGTACGCACCTGACGCGCCCCCAGGGCCATGGGGTACTCGGCAGCCGGGCCTCTGGATGCCGGTTGGCGGGAAATATCACGGTGGCTGGCCCGGTCCGTGACCCAGGGCGGTCAGTGCAAAAGGGGGGTATTTTCAGAAAGTTCGTGACTCCACCTGTGGTGTCTGGTGAGGATCACCAGTGCTGCAACAGTCCTCTGAGGCAGATATTAGGGCAGCTTGTGATGGGACGGCTCCCCACAGGTGGAGCAGGCCTCAGGGCAGTGAAGTGAGAGAGCGTGGGTTGCGCTGGGCGTTGTAGTGCAGGGGGAACAATGGTGCCGATGAAAGAATGGACGGAGGCAGTACAGTGCAGTCATCCGAGATTTTACTCACAATTCTTCAGACAGTCCACAGGTGCACTGTACAGGTGCAGGCCTCCCGTGTTGCACTGGGTTCACCAGGCAGGGGTTCAATCCTTCCTCAGGCAGCTTGGGAATACCAAGGAAACCCCACTTTCTCGTGTTCCTATTTTGACCGTCTTCACACTGGTCTTTCTCCCTCCTGCTCTGCGCTGCCCACTCTCAATCCTGTTCGTGTACTCTGAAGTAGTGTTGAGCCACCCCCGTAGTGTTCAAGTTCGGTTTGTCGAACACCCGTGTGTTCGCCGAACTGTTCGTCGAACTGTTCGTCGAACACCTTCGAACACCGTTAAAACCAATGGCAGGCAAACAAAAACACATAGAAACACATAGAAAACACCTTCAAAGGTGTCCAAAAGCTGACAAACTGCTCAGAAGACACAACTAACACATGGAAAAGTGACAAGTACATATAGTCATGCGAAAAGAAAAGAGGTGGAGGAGTAAAAGGAGGGGGAGACACAGATATAGGCATGTCATGCCCTTCTAAAATCCAAAAAGTGAGAAGCCGACACGTTCAGTCCGCTCCTGCCCGTGCCACCTCCGCGTCGCCGGGTTTGTGCCAGAGCCGCGGTGAACCCTGACGGCCAGCCCCCCTCTCCCAATACTGGTGCCTGTCCGCTGGTGGATGGAGCGAGCTCCCCTGTGGTGGAGGCAGCTCTAAGCTTTTTAATTTAAATTGTCTCTCTAATTTGAATGAATACACTTTAAATCCATTTACAAGGATCTATTGGAGGGCAAGTCTCATGCCAGCAGCCGCGTAATTCCAGCTCCAGTAGCGTCCACTAAAGCTGCTGCAGTTAAAAAGCTTTTATAAGGATCGAGCTCGGCTGTCCACCGCAAGGCATCCTACTGCCAGTCCCAGCCCCTATGCCTTGGGGTGCCTCCTGATGCTCTTCACTGAGTATCCCGTGGTCCCGAAGCATTTCCGTTGAAAAAATTAAGTGTCCAAACTACAGGTCGTGTAGCTTAATTAACAGCTGGGATAATCCGCTGAGTAGCAGACACTGCTACTAGGCACAAAGTATTTCCTGGGCTAGATGCAGTTAAAAATTAGTAATTAGATACTCTCGTTGGATGCTGAGAAAGCATTCCATAGAGTCTCCTGGCACGCCATATATGATTCTCTTAAAAAGCTTGGGGTAGGGGTCTAGGGGACCCTTTTATAGCCAAAATCACGGCCCTGTATCGCAATACGTCACCTAGGCTGAAGATAAATGGAACTGTAGCACCCTGAGGGCTCGGTTGCTACAGAGGTATTGCACCTCACCCAGAGGTGTGATATCTCACTCTCAGGTAAGGATGGAGTGTGGATCAGGACCCGACACCTGCATGCATTACACCACATTGCCGTGGGGCAGGGCGACCAATATTCCCCTGAGATGGGCACGACAGTCCCTGTCCCTGGCTGGAGTGGGGGGAGGGAACACTGAGGAAGGGGAACCCTGTAGTGCAGGAGCAGGGAGGAAGCAGTTCCTGGGTGCATTGAGAAGGGAGTATAAAAGGTGGGCACCATCTTAGTTCAGTGCAGAGAAGTCTGAGCAGAAGTGGCAGGGAGCAGGGGCTCTGCATGAGCTCTGCTCCGGAGGCGGGCCTAGTAACAGAGGCCAAGGCCTGGAAGAGGGAGAAGGAAGGAAGAGGAGCGGAGAAGGCTCCAGGAACGAGGAACGAAGGGATCCCAGGGGTGCGGACGGGCGAGTCGCCACCGCACGCCCGAATCCACCTGCGTGGAGGGGTCAGGCCAAAGGGGGAGACCGGTCCCCGAAACTAGTGGAGGCAGGAAACGACCCTCAGCTAGAAACAGGAGGCTGTGACATTTTATGTGGCGCAGCCCCTCGCTACACCAGCTAGGAAGGCACCACATAGGGTCAGGGAAACTGGCGCCAAGTTTACCAAGAGGAGGCCCGAGGCAGCCGGACAGAAGGGTTGGTAAGAAAGGCCAGACAAAGGACACACAAAGGGGGTCCTGTGAAGCGCTCCAAAGTTATCTGGGAGTTGTCTGAGCCCCTCACCTGGTGAGCACAGTACGACGTGGGCAGCCGTTACCTGCAGACGTGGTCTGGATAATAAGAACTGTGAGTAAAGGCCCTGGACTGCATCACTGACTCCGTGTCGTTACTGCTGCTGCTCTGCACCATCACCCCCATCCTCCGCATACACTGCCCTGAGGCTATACTCCTCCCGTGGGGAGTTATGCTACGCTCTGCTGCACCCACAACACCAGCCTCAGCGGTCTGCCCTGGAGCGGCGGTTCACTCTGACCGAAATCCACTGGTGGCGTAGTCGGACATTTAAACATCAAAACCACATAAATAGTTCCGCCACTGGTTTGACCACCCTGAGCCACGGAACCGGGTCGCCGCCACGGAGACTACAACCACCAGCATCCACCAAAAAGGGTCCGGCTCCGGGTGTCCCAAGGCCCAGGGGGCGCGTCAGAACATTTTCATCACCTTTCACAATCACCAATGGGACAAGGCAGGGATGTTCTCTGTCCCCTCTCTTATACATCCTAGTGACGGAGCACCTGCTCTCATCAATTCGCCATTAGAGATGAGCGTTGTTCTACTCGAACTGTTCGCCAATCTCAAATTCGAGCTGTTTTGGGCGGTGTTCGAGCCGGTCGGCGAACACGAACAATTTGAGAAAAATTCGGCTCTTCGAGGTTATGTTCGATAACTGTTCGTGCACCAAAATCATAACTGGATTTTTTCTCAGTAATGATGAAAATTAATGTTGATACGCAGTTTGAGTGTACAGCGGGGCGGGGGGAGGGGCAGGGGATGGATCTCTGCAGGAACAATGAAGATCTCCATTTTTTTTTCTCTTTCCCGCATTTGCAGTGGGGAGGTGCAATCTGTCAGCCTATCAGCAGCGCACACACGGAGCGAAGTGCTTTTTTTCACACAAGCAAGGGCATGTGTGATTGGCAGTGTATGTCACATGTCCTTGCCCTATAAGACCAAGCCATTTTCCCCGTCGCCACCATTTTCTCACTGCTGCAGCTGCGTGTTAGACGGCACCGCTGTTGCTGTGTGCGCTATACCTTGTTAATTTCAAGCCAATTTTCGCACAAATATACAGATAACTTGGGAGTAGGGAATAGTTGTGATTGCAGTCCTTTTAAGGACTAGGTTACAGCATTTCCTACGACTTTTATCAGGCAGGTCTGTGCTCTTAAATAGATAGATTGTGGGAGTAAAGACTAATTGTAATTGGAGTCCTTTTCAGGACTAGGTTACATCAGTTCCTATCAGTTTTTGCCAGGCAGGTCTGTGCCAGTGCTGTGCAAGTTTTTTTCACAGCATTTGGCTGAATCTAGCAAAGCTAATCCTTTTTGGCCTATTGCAGAGTGTGTTAGTCAGTGGAGTAGCCTATCTGTGTTGCAAGATATACCACCTGTGTATAGAATACCAATTTTTTTACTGCACCTAGTGAAGTAAAATCTTTTGGGCATAGCATCATTCTATTAGTCCATCTATACTGACGTCCATCAGGTTGCAAACTGAATATAATTTTTTTCTGCATCTAGCTCTGAAAAAATATTTGGGCTTCTAGCAGTGTGTGGGACTTGGTCTATTAGTCCATCTATACTGACCTCCATCAGGTTGCAAATTAAAAATAATTTTTTTCTTCATTTAGCTCTGAAAAAATATTTGGGCTTCTAGCAGTGTGTGGGACTTGTTCTATTAGTCCTTCTATACTGACCTCCAGCAGGTTGCAAATTGAATATAATTTTTTTCTGCATCTAGCTCTGAAAAAATATTTGGGCTTCTAGCGGTGTGTGGGACTTGGTCTATTAGTCCATCTATACTGACCTCCATCAGGTTGCAAATTAAAAATAATTTTTTTTTTCATTTATCTCTGAAAAAATATTTGGGCTTCTAGCAGCGTGTGGGACTTGTTCTATTAGTCCATCTATACTGACCTCCATCAGGTTGCAAATTAAAAATAATTTTTTTCTGCATCTAGCTCTGAAAAAATATTTGGGCTTCTAGCAGTGTGTGGGACTTGGTCTATTAGTCCATCTATACTGACCTCCATCAGGTTGCAAATTAAAAATAATTTTTTTCTGCATCTAGCTCTGAAAAAATATTTGGGCTTCTAGCAGTGTGTGGGACTTGGTCTATTAGTCCATCTATACTGACCTCCATCAGGTTGCAAATTGAATAAAAAAAATTTCTGCATCTAGCTCTGAAAAAATATTTGTGCTTCTAGCAGTGTGTGGGACTTGGTCTATTAGTCCATCTATACTGACCTCCATCAGATTGCAAATTAAAAATAATTTTTTTCTGCATCTAGCTCTGAAAAAATATTTGGGCTTCTAGCAGTGTGTGGGACTTGGTCTATTAGTCCATCTATACTGACCTCCATCAGGTTGCAAATTAAAAATATTTCTTTTCTTCATTTAGCTCTGAAAAAATATTTGGGCTTCTAGCAGTGTGTGGGACTTGTTCTATTAGTCCTTCTATACTGACGTCCAGCAGGTTGCAAATTGAATATAATTTTTTTCTGCATCTAGCTCTGAAAAAATATTTGGGCTTCTAGCGGTGTGTTGGACTTGGTCTATTAGTCCATCTATACTGACCTCCATCAGGTTGCAAATTAAAAATAATTTTTTTCTGCATCTAGCTCTGAAAAAATATTTGGGCTTCTAGCAGTGTGTGGGACTTGGTCTATTAGTCCATCTATACTGACCTCCATCAGGTTGCAAATTAAAAATAATTTTTTTCTGCATCTAGCTCTGAAAAAATATTTGGGCTTCTAGCAGTGTGTGGGACTTGGTCTATTAGTCCATCTATACTGACCTCCATCAGGTTGCAAATTAAAAATAATTTTTTTCTTCATTTAGCTCTGAAAAAATATTTGGGCTTCTAGCAATGTGTGGGACTTGTTCTATTAGTCCTTCTATACTGACCTCCAGCAGGTTGCAAATTGAATATAATTTTTTTCTGCATCTAGCTCTGAAAAAATATTTGGGCTTCTAGCGGTGTGTGGGACTTGGTCTATTAGTCCATCTATACTGACCTCCATCAGGTTGCAAATTAAAAATAATTTTTTTCTGCATCTAGCTCTGAAAAAATATTTGGGCTTCTAGCGGTGTGTGGGACTTGGTCTATTAGTCCATCTATACTGACCTCCATCAGGTTGCAAATTAAAAATATTTTTTTTCTGCATCTAGCTCTGAAAAAATATTTGGGCTTCTAGCAGTGTGTGGGACTTGGTCTATTAGTCCATCTATACTGACCTCCATCAGGTTGCAAATTAAAAATAATTTTTTTCTGCATCTAGCTCTGAAAAAATATTTGGGCTTCTAGCAGTGTGTGGGACTTGGTCTATTAGTCCATCTATACTGACCTCCATCAGGTTGCAAATTAAAAATAATTTTTTTCTTCATTTAGCTCTGAAAAAATATTTGGGCTTCTAGCAGTGTGTGGGACTTGTTCTATTAGTCCTTCTATACTGACCTCCAGCAGGTTGCAAATTGAATATAATTTTTTTCTGCATCTAGCTCTGAAAAAATATTTGGGCTTCTAGCGGTGTGTGGGACTTGGTCTATTAGTCCATCTATACTGACCTCCATCAGGTTGCAAATTAAAAATAATTTTTTTCTGCATCTAGCTCTGAAAAAATATTTGGGCTTCTAGCGGTGTGTGGGACTTGGTCTATTAGTCCATCTATACTGACCTCCATCAGGTTGCAAATTAAAAATAATTTTTTTCTGCATCTAGCTCTGAAAAAATATTTGGGCTTCTAGCAGTGTGTGGGACTTGGTCTATTAGTCCATCTATACTGACCTCCATCAGGTTGCAAATTGAATAAAAAAATTTTCTGCATCTAGCTCTGAAAAAATATTTGGGCTTCTAGCGGTGTGTGGGACTTGGTCTATTAGTCCATCTATACTGACCTCCATCAGGTTGCAAATTAAAAATAATTTTTTTCTGCATCTAACCCAGCCAATAGTTTTGGCCTAATACCACAGTTTGGCCACTCAGCTCTGCTCGGTTACCATCCATTGTTTTTTTGTGCAAACAACTCCAGAGTTGTGAATTAGTTAACCACCAAAATGAGTGGAAAAAGGCCTGCTGCTGGTGGAAAGGGGAATAGGCGTGTTGGGAAGGGGAAAAAAGGTTGTGTCCGTGGGGTAGGTGCAGAAGAAAGACCATCTTCCAGCCAAACTAAAATGTCTACTTCTTTTAGCGGACAATGTGATAAGATCCCTTTCTTACGGCCACGCCAATCGCTACAAATTCCAGATGAGGCACAAAAACAGCAGGTGCTTCAACGGATATCAAGTGCTCCTTTAAGTGGGCTCTCCTCCACATCAACTTCAACATCACAAATACTCCAGTCCTCAAAGGTGTCACCCAAATCGCACTTGCTTCCTCACAGCTCCCAAATCTCCAGCTGCCCGTCTGAGTATGAGGTAGAACAGATGGTTGAGTCTGCAGAGCTGTTTACTCATACTATAGCCTGGGAATCAGAGGTCGACTCCAGCGCTTCTGTGAATCCAGACGAGGAAATGATCTGCACTGATGCCCAGAATCTTTATGAGTCGGATCCAGGACCAGACGCAGAAGGTTCTGACCATAATGTAGACCCTCATTCCCAAACTGTAACTCCTGTTGGTGGAGACAATGAGGAAGACGATGATAAGACTCAAATACCTGATTGGAGCGACAACTTTAGTTTTTTGTCAGGGCAGGAACAGGTTGGCTCTGAGGACGACGGGTGTGATAACGCACAGGGTGATGATGATGAGGTCGGAGATCCCACTTACTGTCAACCCACAGTCAGCCAAGAGATGAGGTCAGCAGAGGAGGTGGAGGAAGATGCTAGTGACGACGAGGTCAGGTTGCGCCTTCCTGGACAGAGACGTAGTACTGGAAGCACGTCAACAACTGCATCCTCAAACACAACTCTGCCTCTCACCACAAGTCGTGGTGGCTCTTCAGGTCGCATGGGTGCTAAGCCTTGCATAGCCTGGGCATTTTTTCAGATCGATAAAGATGACCCAACTCGTGTTATCTGTAACATTTGTCAGCAAAAGCTAAGTAGAGGCCAAAAAATACATAGTTTGAGTACTTCATGCATGAACCGGCACATGGACATGAAGCATAAGTTGCAGTGGGAAGCTCAGTGTGCTACAATGCGGTCTAGCCGGCCGGGCCAACCACCGTCTGCCATATCTTGTGCATCCGCGGCCTCTTCATCCTCTGTGACTGGGGGGACAGCAGTCACACCTGTTTTGGGGCGCAGACCTGCCACCTCTTTACCCGCAACAGCCAGCGTGATTGGCAGGTCATCATTTTCTTTGGAGGTGGTAACACCAGCTGGTCTTGAGCGCTGTCCGACATCGATAGCACCACCTTTGGATCAAGGCAACCTAACATGTCCGCCTGCATCTTCCTCACAGACCGGCAGTTTGCCGGGGACACCCTTATCAACCCCGTCTAAGCACAATAGCCAGCCCTCGGTCCCTCAGATGTGGACAAGTAAAAGACCATTTCCTCCTAGCCATGAGAAAGCTAAGAGGTTGAATTTCACCATCTGCAAGCTCTTGGCTACAGAAATGCTGCCTTTCCGCCTGGTGGACACAGAGGATTTTCGAGACCTTATGTCCGTCGCAGTGCCCCAGTACCAGATGCCCAGTCGGCACTACTTCTCAAAGAAAGGTGTGCCTGCGCTCCACCAGCATGTCGCACACAACATCACCGCTTCTTTGAGAAACTCTGTGTGTGACAGGGTGCATTTCACCACAGACACTTGGACGAGTAGGCATGGACAGGGGCGTTACATGTCGCTGACTGGGCACTGGGTAACTATGGTGACAGCAGGACAAGGGGCTGCTGTCCAAGTCTTGCCGTCCCCACGAGTTGTGCGTCAATCCTCTTTATGTCATTTTTCCTCCACTGCTTCTGCCTCCTCAACCTCCTCTCGGTCTTCCACCTGCACCCAAAGCCTGTCTGGTCATGCCACAAGCTTTCTAACTGCGCAGAAGGGATCCTGCACACCTCCTTACTATGCTGGCAGTAGGGCTCAACGTCATCAGGCGGTTTTTACATTGAAATGTCTGGGAAATGTGAGTCACACAGCTGAGGAGTTGTGGTCAGCTCTGGAGAACCATTTTCATGAATGGTTGTCTCCACTGGACCTGAAACCAGGGAAGGCCGTGTGCGACAATGCTGCAAACCTGGGTGCGGCCCTTCGCCGGGGCAATGTCACACACGTGCCTTGTATGGCTCACGTGTTGAACCTGGTTGTCCAGCAATTTTTAGCCCACTATCCCAGACTAGATGGCCTTCTGCAGAGGGCACGGTCGCTGTGTGCTCACTTCCGCCGTTCGCATCCTTACATCTCTACAGAAGTCGTTGGGCCTGCCACTTCACCGGCTAAAATGCGATGTGCCTACCCGGTGGAATTCAACTCTGCACATGTTGCAGCGACTGTGGCAGCACCGACAAGCCCTGGTGCAATACGTTCTGACGTATAGCCTGGGCCAACGAGATTCAGAGGTGGGGCAAATCACGCTGGAGGAGTGGTCTCAGATCAGGGACCTATGCACCCTTCTGCACAGTTTTGAAATGGCGACGAAGATGTTTAGTGCTGACGATGCCATTATCAGCATGACTATTCCGGTGATTTACATGCTGGAGCACATGTTAAACAGAATTCGGAGTCAGGTGGTGGCACAAGAGGAGGTGGAGGAAGTAGAGGAGGAGGAGTTGTATGCGGAAGGGCTAACATCTGCAAGGTCCAGACGGTCGGCAGCACCAGGGCGGCAGGCATGTGAGGGTGGGGGAGATGATTTTACCAGGGCGCATGGTAGCAGCCAAACTAGTGAGGAAGGTGCAGGAGCCCAGGAAGAAGTGGAGGACGAACTGATGGAAGACTCATCAGATGAGGGAGACCTTGATCACATTTCTGTTGTGCGAGGTTGGGGGGAGAGGACAGAGGAAGGAAGCATGATTGTTACCTCGCCACCAACACAACAGGGACTTGGTGCTCCTGGATGCGCAACACACATGAGTGCCTTCTTGCTGCACTACCTGCAACATGACCCTCGAATTGTGAGAATTAGAAATAATCCTGACTACTGGGTTGCCACACTGTTAGATCCCCGGTACAAAAGTAAATTTGCAGAAATTATTCCTGCCATAGAAAGGGATGCACGCATGCAGGAGTATCAGCAGAGACTGTTGCAGAATCTTACATGTGCTTTTCCACAAAATACCAGTGGTGCACGTAGTGAATCTCACAGTTCCAACTTGCCAACCGTGGGACCGTCAAGTGTTCAGCACTCAAACCGTAACAGAACCACAGTATCTGCTGGTAACATCAATTTTGCGGAATCATTTCACCACTTTTTTAGCCCATCCTTTGCAAGGCCACAGGAGACAAGAAGTCTGACACATAGTCAACGCCTAGAGACGATGGTACAGGAGTATCTCCAAGTAAACATTGAAGCCACGACTGTGTCACTGGACCCTTGCTCTTTTTGGGCTTCCAATCTGGATAAATGGCCGGAGCTAGCCACTTACGCCTTGGAGATCTTGTCATGCCCTGCAGCCAGCGTTCTGTCTGAACGTGTGTTCAGCACTGCTGGTGGTGTGCTGACAGATAAGCGCACGCGGCTCTCCACTGATAATGTAGACAGACTCACGTTCATAAAGATGAACAAATCATGGATCCGAAACGACTTTTCTACCCCTGTGTCATCCTGGGGAGAGTAAAAGCTTGATGATTGGTTAAAATCACCCTACCAACCGTTTTAAGCTTTCAAATTACTAATCATGTTTATCTGTATCTTGACTGGAAAATAATTTGGGCTTTGTAGCAGTGTGCAGCACTGATCCTATTAGGCCATCTATAATAAGCTTCACCAGATTTAAAATTAAAAATAATTTTTAGCTGCATCTAGCCCGGAAAATAATTTTGGGGCTCCGAGATGCGCAAGACACATAAGTGCCTTCTTGCTGCACTACCTGCAGCATGACCCTCATATTGTCAGAATTCGAAGTAATCATGACTACTGGGTTGCCACACTCTTAGATCCCCCAAACTTTTCGATCAACCTTTTCATTTTAATAAAGACCAAAAAAATGGTCATTTTTGAAATTATAAGCATTAGCAGGTTGTTAGAAACTGAAATCAAACAGTTTTCAACTCAAAACTTTATTCTAGGTGATGTTACATTTTCACATAGGACCCCTTGTTCGAAAGGAGCTTCTGAACTCTCTCGTCCATTGAATTTGTCAGGTTTTGGATGGTTTCTGCTTCAATTGTTTTGCATGAGGACAGAATACCCTCCCAGAGCTGTTGCTTAGATGTGAACTGCCTCCCGCCATCATAGACACTCCTTTTAATGATGCTCCAAAGGTTCTGAATGGGGTAGAGGTCAGGGGAGCATGGGGGTCACACCATAAGTTTGTCCCCTTTTATGCCCATATCAGCCAGAGATGCAGATGTTTTATGTGCAGCATGAGATGGTGCATTATCATGCAGAAAAATGATCTTGCTGTGAAATACACGGTTCTTCTTCTTGAACCATGGCAGGAAGTGCTGTTTGAGAAAATCCACATACATTATGGAGTTCATCTTTAGCGCCTTCAGGGATCCTAAAGGGGCCGACAATCTCTCTCCCCATGATTCCAGCCCAAAACATTACTCCACCTCCTCCTTGGCGCTGTAGCTGTGTTTGCGTGGGGTGTCCATCAACCAGCCATCCTCCACTCCATTCATCTGGACCATCGAGCGCTGCACGGCACTCATCCGTGAACAAAACAGTTTTGAAATCAGTCTTCATGTAATGTTTGGCCCACTGGAGCCGTTTCTGCTTGTGTGAAGTGGATAGAGGAGGTCGACAGGATGGCGTATGCACAGCTGCAAACCTCTGAAGGACCCTGCATCTTGTTGTTCGGGGGACGTTGGAGGCACAAGCAGCTTCAAAAACTTGTCTGCTGCTATGACAAGGCTTTTTTGCCGCTGCTCTTTCAACCTGACGTAATTGCCTGTAGGAAAGAGTCCTCAATTTGCCCTTATCAGCACGCACACGTGTGTACTGTGAATCAGCTACATACTTCTTGATTGCCAAGACACTTCATCCTGATCATCGCACAATGTTGATTGTAGTCATGCCTTGACCTAAACACTCCACAATTTGTTGCTTCTCAGCAGCCGACACATCCTTTTTCTTTCCCATTTTGGCAGAAAATGTAGGCTGCTTAATAATGTGAGAGAGCCTTCTTAAGTAGTCTTGCCTTTCATTGGACACACCTGCCAAACTAATTAGCACAGGTGTCTGCAATTGCTTACAGTGATATAAAGAGCCCTGACACACATCACCATCAATGAGTTTAACTGACAAACAAACAAATTCTTCCCTTATCACTCCTAAACACTTTTTGCATAATAATTTGGAACGCGGTGTACATGTGCTTTTCCACAAAACACCAGTGGTTCACGTAGTGAATCTTACAGTTCTAACTTGCCAACCGTGGTCTGTATGGAATTGTTCAATAAAGGGCCCAAAATTAACATAACATAGATGGGAGAGGTCTCTATGAATAGGAATTCCTAAGTATTTGATACCCTGTGAGGGCCAGGCAAAGGGAAAGTTGGACTGGATGGAATCCTATATGGATTTAGGGAGGGAGACATCGAGGGCCTCAGACTTCGCTGCATTGATTTTAAAATTTTACCATGTAACAAAGTGATCTATTTCAGCCATAACAGCAGGGATGGATATATGTGATTGAGTGATATATACTAGGACATCATCAGCAAATAGAGAGCACTTGTACTCGGTGCCTCCCACCTCAATCCACCTAATATTGGGGTTATGGCGAATTGATGAGAGCAGGTGCTCCGTCACTAGGATGTATAAGAGAGGGGACAGAGGACATCCCTGCCTTGTCCCATTGGTGATTGTGAAAGGTGATGAAAATGTTCTGACGCACCCCCTGGGCCTTGGGACACTCGGAGCCGGACCCTTTTTGGTGGATGCTGGTGGTTGTAGTCTTCGTGGCGGCGATCCGGTTCCGTGGCTCAGGGCGGTCAAACCAGTGGCGGAACTATTTATGTGGTTTTGATGTTTAAATGTCCGACTACGCCACCCGTGGATTGCGGTCAGAGTGAACCGCCGCTACAGGGCAGACCGCTAAGGCTGGTGTTGTGGGTGCAGCAGAGCGTAGCATAACTCCCCACGGGAGGAGTATAGCCTCAGGCAGTGTATGCGGAGGATGGGGGTGATGGTGCAGGGCAGCAGCAGTAACGACACGGAGTCAGTGATGCAGTTCAGGGCCTTTACTCACAGTTCTTATTATCCAGACCACGTCTGCAGGTAACGGCTGCCCACGTCGTACTGTGCTCACCAGGTGAGGGGCTCAGACAACTCCCAGATAACTTTGGAGCACTTCACAGGACCCCCTTTGTGTGTCCTTTGTCTGGCCTTCCTTACCAACACTTCTGTCCGGCTGCCTCGGGCCTCCTCTTGGTAAACTTGGCGCCAGTTTCCCTGACCCTATGTGGTGCCTTCCTAGCGGGTGGAGCAAGGGACTGCGCCACATAAAATGTCAGAGCCTCCGGTTTCTAGCTGAGGGTCGTTTCCTGCCTCCACTCGTTCGGGGACCGGTCTCCCCCTTTGGCCTGACCCCTCCACGCAGGTGGATTCGGGCGTGCGGTGGCGACTCGCCCGTCCGCACCCCTGGGATCCCTTCATTCCTCGTTCCTGGAGCCTTCTCCACTCCTCTTCCTTCCTTCTCCCTCTTGCAGGCCTGGGCCTCTGTTACTAGGCCCGCCTCCGGAGCAGAGCTCATGCAGAGCCCCTGCTCCCTGCCACTTCTGCTCAGACTTCTCTGCACTGAACTAAGATGGTGCCCACCTTTTATACTCCCTTCTCAATGCACCCAGGAACTGCTTCCTCCCTGCTCCTGCACTGCAGGGTTCCCCTTCCTCAGTGTTCCCTCCCCCCACTCCAGCCAGGGACAGGGACTGTCGTGCCCATCTCAGGGGCATATTGGTCGCCCTGCCCCACGGCAATGTGGTGTAATGAATGCAGGTGTCGGGTCCTGATCCACACTCCATCCTTATCTGAGAGTGAGATATCACACCTCTGCGTGAGGTGCAATACGTCTGTAGCAACCGAGCCCTCGGTGCTACAGTTCCATTTATCTTCAGCCTAGGTGACGTATTGTGATACAGGGCCGTGATTTTGGCTATAAAAGGGTCCCCTAGACCCCTACCCCAAGCTTTTTAAGAGAATCATATATGGCGTGCCAGGAGACTCTATGGAATGCTTTCTCAGCATCCAACGAGAGTATCTACTTACAAATTTTTAACTGCATCTAGCCCAGGAAATACTTTGTGCCTAGTAGCAGTGTCTGCTAGTCAGCGGATTATCCCGGCTGTTAAGCAAGCTACACCACCTGTAGTTTGGACACTTAATTTTTTCAAAGGAAATGCTTCGGGACCACGGGATACTTAGTGAAGAGCATCAGGAGGCACCCCAAGGCATAGGGGCTGGGACTGGCACTAGGATGCCTTGCGGTGGACAGCCGAGCTCGATCCTTATAAAAGCTTTTTAACTGCAGCAGCTTTAGTGGACGCTACTGGAGCTGGAATTACGTGGCTGCTGGCATGAGACTTGCCCTCCAATAGATCCTTGTAAATGGATTTAAAGTGTATTCATTCAAATTAGAGGGACAATTTAAATTAAAAAGCTTAGAGCTGCCTCCACCACAGGGGGGCTCTCTCGACCCACCAGCGGACAGGCACCAGTATTGGGAGAGGGGGGCTGGCCGTCAGGGTTCACCGCGGCTCTGGCACAAACCCGGCGACACGGAGGTGGCACGGGCAGGAGCGGACTGGCCGTCTTGGCTTCTCACTTTTTGGATTTTAGAAGGGCATGACATGCCTATATCTGTGTCTCCCCCTCCTTTTACTCCTCCACCTCTTTTCTTTTCGCATGACTATATGTACTTGTCACTTTTCCATGTGTTAGTTGTGTCTTCTGAGCAGTTTGTCAGCTTTTGGACACCTTTGAAGGTGTTTTCTATGTGTTTCTATGTGTTTTTGTTTGCCTGCCATTGGTTTTAACGGTGTTCGAAGGTGTTCGACGAACAGTTCGACGAACAGTTCGGCGAACACACGGGTGTTCGACGAACCGAACCGAACTCGAACACTACGGGGGTGGCTCAACACTATTCGCCATAACCCCAATATTAGGTGGATTGAGGTGGGAGGCACCGAGTACAAGTGCTCTCTATTTGCTGATGATGTCCTAGTATATATCACTCAATCACATATATCCATCCATGCTGTTATGGCTGAAATAGATCACTTTGTTACATGGTCAAATTTTAAAATCAATGCAGCGAAGTCTGAGGCCCTCGATGTCTCCCTCCCGAAATCCATACAGGATTCCATCCAGTCCAACTTTCCCTTTGCCTGGCCCTCACAGGGTATCAAATACTTAGGAATTCCTATTCATAGAGACCTCTCCCATCTATGTTATCTTAATTTTGGGCCCTTTATTGAACAACTCCATACAGACCACGGTTGGCAAGTTAGAACTGTAAGATTCACTACTTGAACCACTGGTGTTTTGTGGAAAAGCACATGTACACTGTGTTCCAAATTATTATGCAAAAAGTGTTTAGGAGTGATAAGGGAAGAATTTGTTTGTTTGTCAGTTAAACTCATTGATGGTGATGTGTGTCAGGGCTCTTTATATCACTGTAAGCAATTGCAGACACCTGTGCTAATTAGTTTGGCAGGTGTGTCCAATGAAAGGCAAGACTACTTAAGAAGGCTGTCTCACATTATTAAGCAGCCTACATTTTCTGCCAAAATGGGAAAGAAAAAGGATGTGTCGGCTGCTGAGAAGCAACAAATTGTGGAGTGTTTAGGTCAAGGCATGACTACAATCAACATTGTGCGATGATCAGGATGAAGTGTCTTGGCAATCAAGAAGTATGTAGCTGATTCACAGTACACACGTGTGCGTGCTGATAAGGGCAAATTGAGGACTCTTTCCTACAGGCAATTACGTCAGGTTGAAAGAGCAGCGGCAAAAAAGTCTTGTCATAGCAGCAGACAAGTTTTTGAAGCTGCTGGTGCCTCCAACGTCCACCGAACAACAAGATGCAGGGTCCTTCAGAGGTTTGCAGCTGTGCATACGCCATCCTGTCGACCTCCTCTATCCACTTCACACAAGCAGAAACGGCTCCAGTGGGCCAAACATTACATGAAGACTGATTTCAAAACTGTTTTGTTCACGGATGAGTGCCGTGCAGCGCTCGATGGTCCAGATGGATGGAGTGGAGGATGGCTGGTTGATGGACACCCCACGCAACCATGGCTACAGTGCCAACAAGGAGGAGGTGGAGTAATGTTTTGGGCTGGAATCATGGGGAGAGAGATTGTCGGCCCCTTTAGGATCCCTGAAGGCGCTAAAGATGAACTCCATAATGTATGTGGATTTTCTCAAACAGCACTTCCTGCCATGGTTCAAGAAGAAGAACCGTGTATTTCACAGCAAGATAATTTTTTTGCATGATAATGCACCATCTCATGCTGCACATAAAACATCTGCATCTCTGGCTGATATGGGCATAAAAGGGGACAAACTTATGGTGTGACCCCCATGCTCCCCTGACCTCTACCCCATTCAGAACCTTTGGAGCATCATTAAAAGGAGTGTCTATGATGGCGGGAGGCAGTTCACATCTAAGCAACAGCTCTGGGAGGGTATTCTGTCCTCATGCAAAACAATTGAAGCAGAAACCATCTAAAACCTGACAAATTCAATGGACGAGAGAGTTCAGAAGCTCATTTCGAACAAGGGGTCCTATGTGAAAATGTAACATCACCTAGAATAAAGTTTTGAGTTGAAAACTGTTTGATTTCAGTTTCTAACAACCTGCTAATGCTTATAATTTCAAAAATGACCATTTTTTTGGTCTTTATTAAAATGAAAAGGTTGATCGAAAAGTTTGGGGGATCTAAGAGTGTGGCAACCCAGTAGTCATGATTACTTCGAATTCTGACAATATGAGGGTCATGCTGCAGGTAGTGCAGCAAGAAGGCACTTATGTGTCTTGCGCATCTCGGAGCCCCAAAATTATTTTCCGGGCTAGATGCAGCTAAAAATTATTATTAATTTTAAATCTGGTGAAGCTTTAGTATAGATGGCCTAATAGGATCAGTGCTGCACACTGCTACAAAGCCCAAATTATTTTCCAGCCAAGATACAGATAAACATGATTAGTAATTTGAAAGCTTAAAACGGTTGGTAGGGTGATTTTAACCAATCATCAAGCTTTTACTCTCCCCAGGATGACACAGGGGTAGAAAAGTCGTTTCGGATCCATGATTTGTTCATCTTTATGAACGTGAGTCTGTCTACATTATCAGTGGAGAGCCGCGTGCGCTTATCTGTCAGCACACCACCAGCAGCGCTGAACACACGTTCAGACAGAACGCTGGCTGCGGGGCATGACAAGATCTCCAAGGCGTAAGTGCCTAGCTCCGGCCATTTATCCAGATTGGAAGCCCAAAAAGAGCAAGGGTCCAGTGACACAGTCATGGCTTCAATGTTTACTTGGAGATACTCCTGTACCATCGTCTCTAGGCGTTGACTATGTGTCAGACTTCTTGTCTCCTGTGGCCTTGCAAAGGATGGGCTAAAAAAGTGGTGAAATGATTCCGCAAAATTGATGTTACCAGCAGATACTGTGGTTCTGTTAAGGTTTGAGTGCTGAACACTTGACGGTCCCACGGTTGGCAAGTTGGAACTGTGAGATTCACTACGTGCACCACTGGTATTTTGTGGAAAAGCACATGTAAGATTCTGCAACAGTCTCTGCTGATACTCCTGCATGCGTGCATCCCTTTCTATGGCAGGAATAATTTCTGCAAATTTACTTTTGTACCGGGGATCTAACAGTGTGGCAACCCAGTAGTCAGGATTATTTCTAATTCTCACAATTCGAGGGTCATGTTGCAGGTAGTGCAGCAAGAAGGCACTCATGTGTGTTGCGCATCCAGGAGCACCAAGTCCCTGTTGTGTTGGTGGCGAGGTAACAATCATGCTTCCTTCCTCTGTCCTCTCCCCCCAACCTCGCACAACAGAAATGTGATCAAGGTCTCCCTCATCTGATGAGTCTTCCATCAGTTCGTCCTCCACTTCTTCCTGGGCTCCTGCACCTTCCTCACTAGTTTGGCTGCTACCATGCGCCCTGGTAAAACCATCTCCCCAACCCTCACATGCCTGCCGCCTTGGTGCTGCCGACCGTCTGGACCTTGCAGATGTTAGCCCTTCCGCATACAACTCCTCCTCCTCTACTTCCTCCACCTCCTCTTGTGCCACCACCTGACTCCGAATTCTGTTTAACATGTGCTCCAGCATGTAAATCAGCGGAATAGTCATGCTGATAATGGCATCGTCAGCACTAAACATCTTCGTCGCCATTTCAAAACTGTGCAGAAGGGTGCATAGGTCCCTGATCTGAGACCACTCCTCCAGCGTGATTTGCCCCACCTCTGGATCTCGTTGGCCCAGGCTATACGTCAGAACGTATTGCACCAGGGCTTGTCGGTGCTGCCACAGTCGCTGCAACATGTGCAGAGTTGAATTCCACCGGGTAGGCACATCGCATTTTAGCCGGTGAAGTGGCAGGCCCAATGACTTCTGTAGAGATGTAAGTCGCTGAGCTGCGGGATGCGAACGGAGGAAGTGAGCACACAGCGACCGTGCCCTCTGCAGAAGGCCATCTAGTCTGGGATAGTGGGCTAAAAATTGCTGGACAACCAGGTTCAACACGTGAACCATACAAGGCACGTGTGTGACATTGCCCCAGCGAAGGGCCGCACCCAGGTTTGCAGCATTGTCGCACACGGCCTTCCCTGGTTTCAGGTCCAGTGGAGACAACCATTCATGAAATTGGTTCTCCAGAGCTGACCACAACTCCTCAGCTGTGTGACTCACATTTCCCAGACATTTCAATGTAAAAACCACCTGATGACGTTGAGCCCTACTGCCAGCATAGTAAGGAGGTGTGCAGGATCCCTTCTGCGCAGTTAGAAAGCTTGTGGCATGACCAGACAGACTTTGGGTGCAGGTGGAAGACCGAGAGGAGGTTGAGGAGGCAGAAGCAGTGGAGGAACTTTGACATAAAGAGGATTGACGCACAACTCGTGGGGACGGCAAGACTTGGACAGCAGCCCCTTGTCCTGCTGCTACCATAGTTACCCAGTGCCTAGTCAGCGACATGTAACGCCCCTGTCCATGCCTACTCGTCCAAGTGTCTGTGGTGAAATGCACCCTGTCACACAAAGAGTTTCTCAAAGAAGCGGTGATGTTGTGTGCGACATGCTGGTGGAGCGCAGGCACACCTTTCTTTGAGAAGTAGTGCCGACTGGGCATCTGGTACTGGGGCACTGCGACGGACATAAGGTCTCGAAAATCCTCTGTGTCCACCAGGCGGAAAGGCAGCATTTCTGTAGCCAAGAGCTTGCAGATGGTGAAATTCAACCTCTTAGCTTTCTCATGGCTAGGAGGAAATGGTCTTTTACTTGTCCACATCTGAGGGACCGAGGGCTGGCTATTGTGCTTAGACGGGGTTGATAAGGGTGTCCCCGTCAAACTGCCGGTCTGTGAGGAAGATGCAGGCGGACATGTTAGGTTGCCTTGATCCAAAGGTGGTGCTATCGATGTCGGACAGTGCTCAACACCAGCTGGTGTTACCACCTCCAAAGAAAATGATGACCTGACAATCACGCTGGCTGTTGCGGGTAAAGAGGTGGCAGGTCTGTGCCCCAAAACAGGTGTGACTGCTGTCCCTCCAGTCACAGAGGATGAAGAGGCCGCGGATGCACAAGATATGGCAGACGGTGGTTGGCCCGGCCGGCTAGTCCGCATTGTAGCACACTGAGCTTCCCACTGCAACTTATGCTTCATGTCCATGTGCCGGTTCATGCATGAAGTACTCAAACTATGTATTTTTTGGCCTCTACTTAGCTTTTGCTGACAAATGTTACAGATAACACGAGTTGGGTCATCTTTATCGATCTGAAAAAATGCCCAGGCTATGCAAGGCTTAGCACCCATGCGACCTGAAGAGCCACCACGACTTGTGGTGAGAGGCAGAGTTGTGTTTGAGGATGCAGTTGTTGACGTGCTTCCAGTACTACGTCTCTGTCCAGGAAGGCGCAACCTGATCTCGTCGTCACTAGCATCTTCCTCCACCTCCTCTGCTGACTTCATCTCTTGGCTGACTGTGGGTTGACAGTAAGTGGGATCTCCAACCTCATCTTCATCACCCTGTGCGTTATCACACCCGTCGTCCTCAGAGCCAACCTGTTCCTGCCCTGACAAAAAACTAAAGTTGTCGCTCCAATCAGGTATTTGAGTCTTATCATCGTCTTCCTCATTGTCTCCACCAACAGGAGTTACAGTTTGGAAATGAGGGTCTACATTATGGTCAGAACCTTCTGCGTCTGGTCCTGGATCCGACTCATAAAGATTCTGGGCATCAGTGCAGATCATTTCCTCGTCTGGATTCACAGAAGCGCTGGAGTCGACCTCTGATTCCCAGGCTATAGTATGAGTAAACAGCTCTGCAGACTCAACCATCTGTTCTACCTCATACTCAGACGGGCAGCTGGAGATTTGGGAGCTGTGAGGAAGCAAGTGCGATTGGGGTGACACCTTTGAGGACTGGAGTATTTGTGATGTTGAAGTTGATGTGGAGGAGAGCCCACTTAAAGGAGCACTTGATATCCGTTGAAGCACCTGCTGTTTTTGTGCCTCATCTGGAATTTGTAGCGATTGGCGTGGCCGTAAGAAAGGGATCTTATCACATTGTCCGCTAAAAGAAGTAGACATTTTAGTTTGGCTGGAAGATGGTCTTTCTTCTGCAGATGTTACTGTTGCTTTAACACCTACCCCACGGACACAACCTTTTTTCCCCTTCCCAACACGCCTATTCCCCTTTCCACCAGCAGCAGGCCTTTTTCCACTCATTTTGGTGGTTAACTAATTCACAACTCTGGAGTTGTTTGCACAAAAAAACAATGGATGGGAACCGAGCAGAGCTGAGTGGCCAAACTGTGGTATTAGGCCAAAACTATTGGCTGGGTTAGATGCAGAAAAAAATTATATTCAATTTGCAACCTGATGGAGGTCAGTATAGATGGATTAATAGAACAAGTCCCACACACAGCTACAAGCCCAAATATTTTTTCAGAGGTAGATGCAGAAAAATTTTTTATTCAGTTTGCAACCTGATGGAGGTCTGTATAGATGGATTAATAGAACAAGTCCCACACACAGCTACAAGCCCAATATTTTTTCAGAGGTAGATGCAGGAAAAAAATATATTCAGTTTGCAACCTGATGGAGGTCAGTATAGATGGACTAATAGAGAAAGTCCCACACACTGCTAGAAGGCCAAATATTTTTTCAGAGGTAGATGCAGACAAAAAATTATTTTGAATTTGCAACCTGATGGAGGTCAGTATAGGTGGACTAATAGAACAAGTCCCACACACTGCTAGAAGGCCAAATATTTTTTCAGAGCTAGATGCAGAAAAAAATTATATTCAGTTTGCAACCTGATGGAGTTCTGTATAGATGGATTAATAGAACAAGTCCCACACACAGCTAGAAGCCCAAATATTTTTTCAGAGGTAGATGCAGATAAAAATTATTTTTAATTTGCAACCTGATGGAGGTCAGTATAGATGGACTAATAGAGAAAGTCCCACACACTGCTAGAAGGCCAAATATTTTTTCAGAGCTAGATGCAGATAAAAATTATATTCAATTTGCTCCCTGATGGAGGTCAGTATAGATGGACTAATAGAACAAGTCCCACACACAGCTAGAAGCCCAAATATTTTTTCAGAGGTACTGTAGATGCAGATAAAAATTATTTTTAATTTGCAACCTGATGGAGGTCAGTATAGATGGACTAATAGAGAAAGTCCCACACACTGCTAGAAGGCCAAATATTTTTTCAGAGCTAGATGCAGATAAAAATTATTTTTAATTTGCAACCTGATGGAGGTCAGTATAGATGGACTAATAGAGAAAGTCCCACACACTGCTAGAAGGCCAAATATTTTTTCAGAGCTAGATGCAGATAAAAATTATATTCAATTTGCAACCTGATGGAGGTCAGTATAGATGGACTAATAGAACAAGTCCCACACACAGCTAGAAGCCCAAATATTTTTTCAGAGGTACTGTAGATGCAGATAAAAATTATTTTTAATTTGCAACCTGATGGAGGTCAGTATAGATGGACTAATACAACAAGTCCCACACACAGCTAGAAGCCCAATATTTTTTCAGAGGTAGATGCAGAAAAAAATATACTCAGTTTGCAACCTGATGGAGGTCAGTATAGATGGAGTAATAGAACAAGTCCCACACACAGCTAGAAGCCCAAATATTTTTTCAGAGGTAGATGCAGATAAAAATTATTTTTAATTTGCAACCTGATGGAGGTCAGTATAGATGGACTAATAGAGAAAGTCCCACACACTGCTAGAAGGCCAAATATTTTTTCAGAGCTAGATGCAGATAAAAATTATATTCAATTTGCAACCTGATGGAGGTCAGTATAGATGGACTAATAGAACAAGTCCCACACACAGCTAGAAGCCCAAATATTTTTTCAGAGGTACTGTAGATGCAGATAAAAATTATTTTTAATTTGCAACCTGATGGAGGTCAGTATAGATGGACTAATAGAGAAAGTCCCACACACTGCTAGAAGGCCAAATATTTTTTCAGAGCTAGATGCAGAAAAAAATTATATTCAGTTTGCAACCTGATGGAGGTCAGTATAGATGGACTAATAGAGAAAGTCCCACACACTGCTAGAAGGCCATATATTTTTTCAGAGGTAGATGCAGAAAAAAATATATTCAGTTTGCAACCTGATGGAGGTCTGTATAGATGGATTAATAGAACAAGTCCCACATACAGCTAGAAGCCCAATATTTTTTCAGAGGTAGATGCAGAAAAAAATATATTCAGTTTGCAACCTGATGGAGGTCAGTATAGATGGACTAATACAACAAGTCCCACACACAGCTAGAAGCCCAATATTTTTTCAGAGGTAGATGCAGAAAAAAATATATTCAGTTTGCAACCTGATGGAGGTCTGTATAGATGGATTAATAGAACAAGTCCCACACACAGCTAGAAGCCCAATATTTTTTCAGAGGTAGATGCAGAAAAAAATATATTCAGTTTGCAACCTGATGGAGGTCTGTATAGATGCATTAATAGAACAAGTCCCACACACAGCTAGAAGCCCAATATTTTTTCAGAGGTAGAAGCAGAAAAAAATATATTCAGTTTGCAACCTGATGGAGGTCAGTATAGATGGACTAATACAACAAGTCCCACACACAGCTAGAAGCCCAATATTTTTTCAGAGCTAGATGCAGAAAAAAATTATATTCAATTTGCAACCTGATGGAGGTCAGTAAAGATGGACTAATAGAATGATGCTATGCCCAAAAGATTTTACTTCACTAGGTGCAGTAAAAAAATTGGTATTCTATACACAGGTGGTATATCTTGCAACACAGATAGGCTACTCCACTGACTAACACACTCTGCAATACGCCAAAAAGGATTAGCTTTGCTAGATTCAACCAAATGCTGTGAAAAAAACTTGCACAGCACTGGCACAGACCTGCCTGGCAAAAACTGATAGGAACTGATGTAACCTCGTCCTGAAAAGGACTCCAATTACAATTAGTCTTTACTCCCACAATCTATCTATTTAAGAGCACAGACCTGCCTGATAAAAGTCGTAGGAAATGCTGTAACCTAGTCCTTAAAAGGACTGCAATCACAACTATTCCCTACTCCCAAGCTATCTGTAGATTTGTGCGAAAATTGGCTTGAAATTAACAAGGTATAGCGCACACAGCAACAGCGGTGCCGTCTAACACGCAGCTGCAGCAGTGAGAAAATGGTGGCGACGGGGAAAATGGCTTGGTCTTATAGGGCAAGGACATGTGACATACACTGCCAATGACACATGCCCTTGCTTGTGTGAAAAAAAGCACTTCGCTCTGTGTGTGCGCTGCTGATAGGCTGACAGATTGCACCTCCCCACTGTAAATGCGGGAAAGAGAAAAAAAAAATGGAGATCTTCATTGTTCCTGCAGAGATCCATCCCCTGCCCCTCCCCCCACCCCGCTGTACACTCAAACTGCGTATTAACATTAATTTTCATCATTACTGAGAAAAAATCCAGTTATGATTTTGGTGCACGAACAGTTATCGAACATAACCTCGAACAGCCGAATTTTTCTCAAATTGTTCGTGTTCGCCGAACGGCTCGAACACCGCCCAAAACAGCTCGAATTTGAGATTGGCGAACAGTTTGAGTAGAACAACGCTCATCTCTACTCTGAAGTCCCTCCTGTGCATCGGATCCTGAACCTGCTTGACCCTCCTGGGGATTAGAATGCGGCTTACGATCCCCCTGTCTTCTGACAGGTGCGGGGCGTACGGGTGCCTTCCTGCACTCGCCGTACCCCCTAGGATCCCTTCTTAGAACGGATCCTACTCTTCTGCTCCCCTCCTGGGCCTCTATCACTAGGCCCCTACTTGTGGAGCAGAGCTCCTACTGAGACTCTGCTCCCTGACTGTTCTTCTGAACTGTCCCGAGCTGTTCTTCTGAACTGCTCTCTAGAACTATCTAACCCAGAACTGCCACCCTAAGATGGCTTCCCTATTTTATACTCCTATCAAAGTGCTCCCTTAAACTACTTCCTCCTCCCACACCCACTACTGGTTACTCCTACCTTTGGGTTCCCCCCACTCCAGCCAGGGTCAGGGCTCAGCAGCTGCGCTCTGCATGTTGCCCTTCCAGCCAGCCTGGAGCAGTGTAGTGTTGGATGCAGGTGTTGGGGTTCTGGGCAGCACTCCCTCCTTACCTGAGAGAAGAGAGACACCACACCTCTGGGTGAGGTGCAGTACCTCTGTGGCAACTGAACCCTCAGGGGCGCCACACACCACACTCTGTATACGCTGTATGCACTACACACACACTGTATACGCCGTACGCACTACATACACACACTGTATACGCCGTACGCACCACACATAGACTGTATACGCCGTACGCACCTCACACACTTTATGCTCCGTACTCACCACACACATATGCACACTGTATATGCCGTACACACCACACACACCTACTGTATATGCCGTACACACACACACTGTATACGCCGTATGCATCACACACACACACACACTGTATACGCTGTACGCACCACACACCCACACACACTGTATACGCCGTATGCACCACACACACACACACACACACACACACAATATACGCCATGCGCAACACACACACACACACACACACACTGTATACGCGTACACACACACACACACACACACTGTATACGCCGTACGCACCACACACACACACTGTATTTGCCGTACGCACCACACACTGTATACGCCGTACGCACCACACACACACACTGTATACGCCGTACGCACCACACACACACACATTGTGTACGCCGTAAGCACCACACACACACACACACACACTGTATATGCTGTACGCACCACACACACACAAACACTGTATACGCCGTACACACCACACACACACACAGTGTGTACGCCGTACGCACCGCACACACACACGCACACACTGTATATGCCGTACGCACCGCACACACACAAACACTGTATATGCCGTACGCACCACACACACACACACTGTATATGCCGTATGCACCACACACACACACACAATATACACCATGCGCAACACACACACACTGTATACGCGTACACACACGCACACTGTATACGCCGTACGCACCACACACACACACTGTATTTGCCGTACACACCACACACACACTGTATACGCCGTATGAACCACACATACACACTGTATACGCCGTACGCACCACACACACACTGTATATGCCATACACACCACATACACACACACATTGTGTACGCCGTACGCACCACACACACACACACACACACACTGTATATGCCGTACGCACCACACACACACAAACACTGTATACGCCGTATGCACCACATACACACTGTATACGCCGTACACACCACCACACACACTCTGTATACGCCATACGCACCACTCACACACTGTATACGCCGTACGCATCACACACACACTCTGTATACGCCGTATGCACACACACACACTGTATATGCCATACACACCACACACACACACATTGTGTACGCCGTACGCACCACACACACACACACACTGTATATGCCGTACGCACCACACACACACACACTGTATACGCCGTATGCACCACACACACACACTGTATACGCCATACGCACCACATACACGCTGTATACGCCGTTTGCACCACCACACACACACTCTGTATACGCCATACGCACCACTCACACACTGTATACGCCGTACGCATCACACACACACTTTGTATACGCCGTATGCACACACACACACTGTATATGCCGTACGCACCACCACACATACACTGTATACGCCTTACGCACCACACACACACGCACACACACTGTATACGCCGTACGCACCACACACGCACACACTGTATACGCCGTACGCACCGCACACACACTCTGTATACGCCGTACGTGCGTTTTGTCCTTATGTGGATACAATGTAAATTAAAGCACCTTTGTCATAAATTTTTCCATGTTAATAAAACGTTACCTTTACCTACTTTGCTTTCATTTTAAAACAGGGGGAGGGGTGAGTGCACATAGGAAAGAGGACACACAGGGGGGAGACAGCTCAAACGAGAGAACACATGAGGGAAGAAGACAGCACAGGGGTGGAGAGAGAGAGCAGACAAGGGGGAGAGCACATGGGGTACAAAGGTCAAAGAAGAGATCACATGAGTGGAGAAAATAGCAGATGGGGGAGAGAGAAAGCACACAAAGTGGAGAGAGACAGAGCACAGGGGGAGACAGCTCAAACGGGACAGCATATGAGGAGAGAACACAGCACAGGAAGGAGAGAGATAGCAGACAAGGGGTATAGCACATGGGGTAGACAGGTCAAAGAAGAGAGCAGAGACGGGAGAAGTCAGCACATGGGGGAAAGAAAGAGTGGATAGGTGGGTGAGCACATGGGGGGGGATTCTCAACACTGCAAAGCCTGCCCCCATCGTGACATTACTGCCCTCCCGATGCGATAACATCAGGCCTCCATCTAGTCAGATAATAATGGGACAACATTCTTCTGTGAAAACTTCAGATATTGGTCTCCTCACTTTCCAAAGGTATACAGGCTTTTGTAAAAGTAAGGAGTGATGGTATATTATGGTAGACATGGCCCCGTCCCAAGTTTTTGATATGTGTTCTAAAACAGCGCTGTAAGAGATTTACAGATTATTGTATATATTTTTTTTATATATTACACAGTGTCCCAAATTTTTTTGAATTGGTGTTGAATATCAGTGTGTGTATAGAAATGCGTATATGTATATACACTGCTCAGTATGAATGAGTACACACCCTTTGAAAAGTACGATTTTAATTAATATGTCACTGAACACCAGAAATTCCAAAATTTCACCAAAACTGAATTTCAAAGAAAGTTTTTTTAAAGGGAATCTGTCACCCCCTGGCACTTCTCTGACCTCTAATATGGGCATACAAGTGATAGAAATGTAAATCTCTCCCTACCTGGGGGGGGGTCTGCAATACCAAGACAGGTTATTACACTTGGGGTTATTTAGTTTGGAAAAACAAAGACTTAGGGGTGATCTTATTACTATGTACAAGTATATGAGGGGACAGTACAAAGACCTTTCTACTGATCTTTTTACTCTGAGGCCTGAGACGTGGACAAGGGGGCATCTTCTATGTCTGGAGGAAAGAAGGTTTAATCATAATCACAGGCGCGGATTCTTTACTGTAAGAGCAGTGAGACTATGGAACTCTCTGCTGCATGATGTTGTAATGAGTGATTCACTACTAAAATTTAAGAAGGGCATGGATGCCCTTTCTTGAAAAGTATAATATTACAGGTTATATATTCTAGATTCCTTTATAGGGCGTTGATCCAGGGAACTAGTCTGATTGTCGTATGGAGTCAGGAAGGAATTTTTTTCCCCAATGTGCACCTTAATGTTTGCCACATGTTTTTTTTTTCCTTCTTCTGGATCAACATGTTAGGCTCTGGGTTGAACTAGATAGACTTAGTCTTCCTTCAACCTTAAAAACTATGTTGCTATGTTACTATGTTACTTGTATGCCTCATATTAGAGTTCTTGTTGATGTGAAATGTCTTTTTATTCAATCAGGTTTCTGATGCTTGCAGGCCCGGGGCCCTGAAGAAATCCCCACCTCCTGTGGTAATTATAATGTTTTCCCCCTCCCATGCATGTCACAGTGCCTGGATTTGGCCATGGCTACTGCACATCACAGGGCATTGTGACATGCAGGGGAGGGGTGAAACATTATAATTAATACAGGACAAATCACACCATCTATCTTGCCACCGGACAACATCTTTAAGTCCTGAATTTGGAGTCCACATGTTCCTGGTTTTCCATTCAGTGTGTGTACAACAGTGACTAGTGTTGGGCTGCATCCCTAAAGGCAGCATCATGAATCCTGGTGAAATTGTGAAACATCACACAGAATATTGTTCACATTTTAAGGTCTGTAATAAAAACCTAAAGATGCCTAATTTGTTTGGCAGGATCTGTAAGGTGTATGAAGTAACGCCTCTGGACATCCAAATCTTGTTTGGAGAATCAGCGCAAGACATTTGTGGAGAGTACTACTGGAAAAAGGGGCTGATGGTTCAAGAGATCCAGACAGTGGAAGGGTTTGGGGAAATGAAAGATAGTTGTGAATAAGATTGTGAGTGACCCATTTTGGAAACAGTGTAGATGCTAGTATCACCACTGCTACTAGCTGTCCAAGGAATGTAACACGGGTACTTTGGATGCAGTGACACAGAAACACAGAGCAGCCAATACAGGGTTAATAAACAGGGGAAGTTTATAATAACAGGGTAAATCTCCACGCAGGGAGTATCAGGGGAAAATATGGGGGAAAACAAGGGAAGTAGCAGGTAAAAGTCTTTAACTGACAGTTCACAGTTTAACTAGATATAGCAGAGTTGAACCGGTTGTAATCGACAGTTTTTACACTTAGCTGACTCTTGCTCCTCACAAGGCAGTTGCCTGATGAGGCCGGTGTTGATTTCTTCAGGCTTCCCCGCCCAAACCTTTCGTGCCCGGCTCCACCGACCCTGCGTCTCTTCTCTAGTTGGCTTGACTCCTCCGGTCCACTGCACTCGGCTCTTGCTCCCAGTCCTGGAGCCAGGAGCCTGGACACTCTCACACTGCTCTGCTGAGCAGGGCCCAGCTCCGCTTTCCCGCGCAAATGTCCTCGTCTCTTCCTCTCTCTACCCACGCCACCAGACCTCCCAGCTCTCACTCTAGACACGCCCCCAGCTTCCCAGTCACCTGACTCCTGTGCTCACTGTCTGTCTTCCCCCTGCAACCAGAGGCACGGCCCCGGCAGTTCCGGATCCCTTGCTCTGAAAGTACTTACACCCCGGTCTTCCCCCTTACACAAGGCTAACAGCACAACAACAAAAACAATTTATAGTTGAAGAATGAAGAGCCAGAGTGCAATGGATTTTGAACATGGATATTTTTTTCTTACAGTGCCCTGATGTAGTTGTGTATTTTACTAAAACTCATTATCAATATGCAGTCGTGTGCTGAGACATCATTGTTTTGTTCAGTTTCTGCCAGATGACATCACAGGTTGACTGGATGAACCCTTTACTGGTGGATGTTCCTAGCAGAAACCCCTGCACTACAACCCTCCTCACCCATGATACGTGACATAGAGCTAAACTGATTCCAATTATTATTTGTCTGATTTGTCTTAATGGCAATAGTGCAATAAGCTGTTGAAGGGGGCATTGACGGCATTGCAAGCTCAATCAGAGTGACAATGCATGATTTGACCAAGGGGTCAGTATTTGTTCATATCTCAGGGTGACGAACCTTTCCTCTGGAGAAGTATAGTGTGTGTGCAGGAACCAACAGTGCCTTGAAAAATAATTCATACCCCATGAACTTTTACATATTCTTTTCATATTAGACCGACAAACCTAAAAGTTTTTTATTGGGATTTTTTCTGATATAGCAACACAGAGTAGCAAGTATTTGTGAAATGTAAAGGAAATGATACACGGCTTTCTAATTACTCATATTTTTTAAATAATCAGAAAACCATGTATCACTTCCTTTACACTTCCCAAATACTTGCTACTTTGTATTAGTATATCACATAAAATCCAATTAACCCCTTCACAACCTTTGACATACCCATATGATAGGGGATCGACTGCAGCATTTGGGAGACTGTGAGAGGGAAGGGACTCCCTCTCCCACCTGATCGGCGCCTCCACCCTTGACGTCATCGCACAAGCCCGATCATTGTCACAGCAGCCCCAGGTCATCATGACGACTTCCGTGTCAACTAGCTACGTGAAGCCCTTTAGACTATTCCAGAAGCTTATACCGGGATTTCCATGTAATTCTCTGAAATCTGTGATTCATACAGAACCCCTGGTGGAAGATTCCCTATAATAAGGCAGATGGAGACACTGTGGATGCCGTCTGGCCTATGATCTGGCGGTGTCTGTCTTTTTAAGCGTGTTGTAGTAGGTTGACTCCCTCGGCTGCTTCCGGAAGTAGACTCAGGAAACAGGTTTTCTCTGCAGGCTTTATAATATGGCATAAAGCCCTGAAACTCCAGCAAGAATAAACACGACCTTACTGGCAGAACAACAAAACAAGAGATAAACAATAGCACATTCCATATGTGTGTGCGGTTCGCTCACACAGGTTATGTACAGCCTTCAGCTCCTCTCTGAGCTATGGCTGTTCAGTATGGAGACCGTGCCTCTCCAAACACAACACAGAGAAGAAAAACAGGACTGAACATTTAAAGCTTGCTCAGCCACACCCTGAGGTGGAGGTATGGGGAATGACTTCCCTCCCATCTCTACGTCATTCCCATAAAATCACACCCTTTCAAAAAGGTAACCCCCAGCATAGAACATGCTAGTAGAAATTCAATAGGTCTCAGTTCACACAGAAAAGCATCCAGAGTGACACATACCTCTCCTCGCATATAACACCAGTGACTCTGTCACAGTGCATAAAAGTGTAGTCGGCCACAGTTTTGTGCAACTCTGAAAATAAGAACCCCGCTGAACAGAGGCCAGATGGAGTCCAGAGTAAATCTGCTGCCTCCTTATAGTGAATGGATCCCTCAGGTGTTTCATTTGAATCATGTCATTCAGAGATTTAGATAGAAACCACAGTGTAAGTGCTCAGAGTAGAGTGCAGGATAAATGTGATCCAAAATGTTATGTAAAATGTTCCCCATAAAAGCTTCAACTCAATCCGCAAAAAAAGCTCAGGCCCATCATGATGCTCCCCTCCCTTCTGAATCCCAGTGTGCCTAAACCACACTTAGTGTCCAGATGTTTGGCATTTCTGTAGTGATGAGATCTGTTTAATTTACGGGGTGCATGTCTCCAGAAGTATGAGCTGGACATAATTAGTGTTGAGCCACCCTCGTAGTGTTCGAGTTCGGTTCGGTTCGTCGTACACACGTATGTTCGCCGAACTGTTCGTCGAACACCTTCGAACACCATTAAAACCAATGGCAGGCAAACAAAAACACATAGAAACAAATAGAAAACACCTTCAAAGGTGTCCAAAAGATGAAAAGCTGCTCAGAAGACACAACTAACACATGGAAAAGTGACAAGTACATATAGTCATGCGAAAAGAAAAGAGGTGGAGGAGTAAAAGGAGGGGGAGACACAGATATAGGCATGTTATGCCCTTCTAAAACCAAAAAAGTGCGAAGCCGACACGGCCAGTCCGTTCCTGCCCGTGCGACCTCCTGACGGCCAGCCCCCCTCTCCCAATACTGGTGCCTGTCCGCTGGTGGGTCGAGCGAGCCCCCCTGCGGTGGAGGCAGGTCCAAGCTTTTTAATTTAAATTGTCTCTCTAATTTGAATGAATACACTTTAAATCCTTTTACAAGGATCTATTGGAGGGCAAGTCTCATGCCAGCAGCCGCATAATTCCAGCTCCAGTAGCGTCCACTAAAGCTGCTGCAGTTAAAAGGCTTTTATAAGGATCGAGCTCGGCGGTCCACCGCAAGGCGTCCTACCGCCAGTCTCAGCCCCTATGCCTTGGGGTGCTTCCCCGATGTTCTTCACTGAGTGTCCCGGGGACCCTAACCATTTCCTTTGAAAAAATTAACTGTCCAAACTACAGGTGGTGTAGATTGCTTAACAGCTGGGATAATCCGCTGACTAGCAGACACTGCTACTAGGCACAAAGTATTTCCTTGGCTAGATGCAGTTAAAAATTTGTAATTAGATACTCTTGTTGGATGCTGAGAAAGCACTTCATAGAGTCTCCTGGCACGCCATATATTCCCTTGAAAAGCTTGGGGTAGGGGTCAAGGGGACCCTTTTATAGGCAAAATCACGGCCCTGTATCGCAATACGTCACCTAGGCTGAAGATAAATGGAACATTTTCATCACCTTTCATAATCACCAATGGGACAAGGCAGGGATGTCCTCTGTCCCCTCTCTTATACATCCTAGTGACGGAGCACCTGCTCTCATCAATTCGCCATAACCCCAATATTAGGTGGATTGAGGTGGGAGGCACCGAGTACAAGTGCTCTGCATTTGCTGATGATGTCCTAGTATATATCACTCAATCACATATATCCATCCCTGCTGTTATGGCTGAAATAGATCACTTTGTTACATGATCAAATTTTAAAATCAATGCAGCGAAGTCTGAGGCCCTCGTTGTCTCCCTCCCCAAATCCATACAGGATTCCATCCAGTCCAACTTTCCCTTTGCCTGGCCCTCACATGGTATCAAATACTTAAGAATTCCTATTCATAGAGACCTCTCCCGTCTATGTTATCTTAATTTTGGGGCCTTCATTGAACAACTCCATACAGACCACGGTTGGCAAGTTAGAACTGTAAGATTCACTACGTGAACCACTGATGTTTTGTGGAAAAGCACATGTACACTGTGTTCCAAATTATTATGCAAAAAGTGTTTAGGAGTGATAAGGAAAGAATTTTTTTGTTTGTCAGTTAAACTCATTGATGGTGATGTGTGTCAGGGCTCTTTATATCACTGTAAGCAATTGCAGACACCTGTGCTAATTAGTTTGGCAGGTGTGTCCAATGAAAGGCAAGAAAAGAAAACTTATGGTGTGACCCCCATGCTCCCCTGACCTCAACCCCATTGAGAACCTCTGGAGCATCATCAAAAGCAGTGTCTATGATGGCGGGAGGCAGTTCACATCTAAGCAACAGCTCTGGGAGGGTATTCTGTCCTCATGCAAAACAATTGAAGCAGAAACCATCCAAAACCTGACAAATTCAATGGAAGAGAGGGTTCAGAAGCTCCCTTCGAACAAGGGGTCCTATGTCCAAATGTAACATCACCTAGAATAAAGTTTTGAGTTGAAAACTGTTTGATTTCAGTTTCTAATAAACTGCTAATGCTTATAATTTCAAAAATGACCATTTTTTTGTTCTTTATTAAAATGAAAAGGTTGATCGAAGAGTGTGGGGGATCTAAGAGTGTGGCAACCCAGTAGTCAGGATTACTTCGAATTCTGACAATCTGAGGGTCATGTTGCAGGTAGTGCAGCAAGAAGGCACTCATGTGTCTTTCACATCTAGGAGCCCCAAAATTATTTTCCGGGCTAGATGCAGCTAAAAATTATTATTAATTTTAAATCTGGTGGAGCTTAGTATAGATGGCCTAATAGAATCAGTACTGCGAACTGCTACAAAGCCCAAATTATTTTCCAGCTAAGAAACAGATAAACATGATGAGTAATTTTAAATCTGGTGGAGATTGGTATAGATGGCCTAATAGAATCAGTACTGCACACTGCTACAAGGCCCAAATTATTTTCCAGCCAAGATACAGATAAACATGATTAATAATTTTAAATCTGGTGGAGTTTAGTATAGATGGCCTAATAGAATCAGTACTGCACACTGCTACAAGGCCCAAATTATTTTCCAGCCAAGATACAGATAAACATGATTAGTAATTTTAAATCTGTTGGAGCTTAGTATAGATGGCCTAATAGAATCAGTACTGCACACTGCTACAAGGCCCAAATTATTTTCCAGCCAAGATACAGATAAACATGATTAGTAATTTTAAAGCTTAAAACAGTTGGTGAGGTGAATTTAACAAATCATCAAGCTTTTACTCTCCCCAGGATGACACAGGGGTAGAAAAGTCGTTTCGGATCCATGATTTGTTCATCTTTATGAACGTGAGTCTGTCTACATTATCAGTGGAGAGCTGCGTGCGCTTATCTGTCAGCACACCACCAGCAGCGCTGAACACACGTTCAGACAGAACGCTGGCTGCGGGGCATGACAAGATCTCCAAGGCGTAAGTGGCGAGCTCTGGCCATTTATCCAGATTGGAAGCCCAAAAAGAGCAAGGGTCCAGTGACACAGTCATGGCTTCAATGTTTACTTGGAGATACTCCTGTACCATCGTCTCTATGCGTTGACTATGTGTCAGACTTCTGGTCTCCTGTGGCCTTGCAAAGGATGGGCTAAAAAGTGGTGAAATGATTGCGCAAAATTGATGTTACCAGCCGATACTGTGTTTCTGTTACATTTTGAGAGCTGAACACTCAGCGGTCCCACGGTTGGCAGGTTGGAACTGTGAGATTCACTACGTGCACCACTGGTGTTTTGGGGAAAAGCACATGTAAGATTCTGCAACAGTCTCTGCTGATACTCCTGCATGCATGCATCTCTTTCTATGGCAGGAATAATTTCTGCAAATTTACTTTTGTACCGGGGATCTAACAGTGTGGCAACCCAGTAGTCAGGATTATTTATAATTCTCACAATTCGAGGGTCATGTTGCAGGTAGTGCAGCAATAAGGCACTCATGTGTCTTGCGCATCCAGGAGCACCAAGTCCCTGTTGTGTTGGTGGCGAGGTAACAATCATGCTTCCTTCCTCTGCCCTCTCCCCCCAACCTCGCACAACAGAAATGTGATCAAGGTCTCCCTCATCTGATGAGTCTTCCATCAGTTCGTCCTCCACTTCTTCCTGGGCTCCTGCACCTTCCTCACTAGTTTGGCTGCTACCATGCGCCCTGGTAAAACCATCTCCCCCACCCTCACATGCCTGCCGCCTTGGTGCTGCCGACCGTCTGGACCTTGCAGATGTTAGCCCTTCCGCATACAACTCCTCCTCCTCTACTTCCTCCACCTCCTCTTGTGCCACCACCTGACTCCGAATTCTGTTTAACATGTGCTCCAGCATGTAAATCACCGGAATAGTCATGCTGATAATGGCATCGTCAGCACTAAACATCTTCGTCGCCATTTCAAAACTGTGCAGAAGGGTGCATAGGTCCCTGATCTGAGACCACTCCTCCAGCGTGATTTGCCCCACCTCTGGATCTCGTTGGCCCAGGCTATACGTCACAACGTATTGCACCAGGGCTTGTCGGTGCTGCCACAGTCGCTGCAACATGAGCAGAGTTGAATTCCACTGGGTAGGCACATCGCATTTTAGCTGATGAAGTGGCAGGCTCAACGACTTCTGTAGAGATGTAAGTCGCTGAGCTGCGGGATGCGAACGGCAGAAGTGAGCACACAGCAACCGTGCCCTCCAGTCCGGGATAGTGGGCTAAAAATTGCTGGACAACCAGGTTCAACACGTGAGCCATACAAGGCACGTGTGTGACATTGCCCCGGCGAAGGGCCGCACCCAGGTTTGCAGCATTGTCGCACACGGCCTTCCCTGGTTTCAGGTCCAGTGAAGACAACCATTCATGAAACTGGTTCTACAGAGCTGACCACAACTCCTCAGCTGTGTGACTCACATTTCCCAGACATTTCAAAGTAAAAACCGCCTGATGACGTTGAGCCCTGCTGCCAGCATAGTAAGGAGGTGTGCAGGATCCCTACTGCGCAGTTAGAAAGCTTGTGGCATGACCAGACAGGCTTTGGGTGCAGGTGGAGGACCAAGAGGAGGTTGAGGAGGCAGAAGCAGTGGAGGAACTTTGAGATAAAGAGGATTGACTTTCAACTCGTGGGGACGGCAAGACTTGGACAGCAGCCCCTTGTCCTGCTGTCACCATAGTTACCCAGTGCCCAGTCAGTGACATGTAACTCCCCTGTCCATGCCTACTCATTCAAGTGTCTGTGGTGAAATGCACCCTGTCACATACAGAGTTTCTCAAAGAAGCGGTGATGTTGTGTGCGACATGCTGGTGGAGCGCAGGCACACCTTTCTTTGAGAAGTAGTGCCGACTGGGCATCTGGTACTGGTGCACTGCGACGGACATAAGGTCTCGAAAATCCTCTGTGTCTACCAGGCGGAAAGGCAGCATTTCTGTAGCCAAGAGTTTGCAGATGGTGAAATTCAACCTCTTAGCTTTCTCATGGCTAGGAGGAAATGATCTTTTACTTGTCCACATCTGAGGGACCGAGGGCTGGCTGTTGTGCTTAGACGGGGTTGAGAAGGGTGTCCCCGGCAAACTGCCAGTCTGTGAGGAAGATGCAGGCGGACATGTTAGGTTGCCTTGATCCAAAGATGGTGCTATCGATGTCGGACAGCGCTCAACACCAGCTGGTGTTTCCACCTCCAAAGAAAATGATGACCTGCCAATCACGCTGGCTGTTGTGGGTAAAGAGGTGGCAGGTCTGCGTCCCAAAACAGGTGTGACTGCTCTCCCCCCCAGTCACAGAGGATGAAGAGGCCGCGGATGCACAAGATGTGGCAGACGGTGGTTGGCCCGGCCGGCTAGGCCGCATTGTAGCACAGTGAGCTTCCCACTGCAACTTATGCTTCATATCCATGTGCCGGTTCTTGCATGAAGTACTCAAACTATGTATTTTTTGGCCTCTACTTAGCTTTTGCTGACAAATGTTACAGATAACACGAGTTGGGTCATCTTTATCGATCTGAAAACATGCCCAGGCTATGCAAGGCTTAGCACCCATGCGACCTGAAGAGCCACCAGGACTTGTGGTCAGAGGCAGAGTTGTGTTTGTGGATGCAGTTGTTGACGTGCTTCCAGTACTACGTCTCTGTCCTGGAAGGCGCATCCTGACCTCATCGTCACTAGCATCCTCCTCCACCTCCTCTGCTGACCTCATCTGGCTGACTGTGGGTTGACAGTATGTGGGATCTCCAACCTCGTCATCATCACCCTGTGTGTTATCACACCCGTCGTCCTCAGAGCCAACCTCTTCCTGTCCTAACAAAATACTCAAGTTGTCGCTCCAATGAGGTATTTGAGTCTCATCATCATCTTCCTCATTGTCTCCACCAACAGGAAATACAGTTTGGGAACGAGGGTGTACATTACGGTCAGAACCTTCTGCGTCTGGTCCTGGATCCGACTCATAAAGATTCTGGGCATCAGTGCAGATCATTTCCTCGTCTGGATTCACAGAAGCTCTGGAGCCGACCTCTGATTCCCAGGCTATAGTATGAGTAAACAGCTCTGCAGACTCAACCATGTGTTCTACTCCATACTCAGAGGGGCAGCTGGAGACTTGGGAGCTGTGAGGAAGCAAGTGCGATTGGGGTGACACCTCTGAGGACGGGAGTATTTGTGATGTTGAAGTTGAGGTGGAGGAGAGCCCACTTAAAGGAGCACTTGAAATCCGTTGAAGCACCTGCTGCTTTTGTGCCTCATCTGGAATTTATAGCGATTTGCATGGCCGTAAGAAAGGATTTTATCACATTGTCCGCTAAAAGAAGTAGACATCTTAGTTTGGCTGGAAGATGATCTTTCTTCTGCAGATGTTACTGTTGCTTTAACACCTACCCCACGGACACAACCTTTTTTTCCCTTCCCAACATGCCTATTCCCCTTTCCACCAGCAGCAGGCCTTTTTCCACTCATTTTGGTGGTTAACTAATTCACAACTCTGGAGTTGTTTGCACAAAAACAATGGATGGGAACCGAGCAGAGCTGAGTGGCCAAACTGTGGTATTAGCCCAAAAGTATTGGCTGGGTTAGATGCAGATAAAAATTATTTTGAATTAGCAACCTGCTGGAGGTTAGTATAGATGGACTAAAAGAACAAGTCCTACACACTGCTACAAGCCAAAATATTTTTTCAGAGCTAGATGCAGAAAAAAATTATATTGAATTTGCAACCTGATGGAGGTTAGTATAGATGGACTAATAGAACAAGTCCCACACACTGCTACAAGCCGAAATAGCTTTTCAGAGCTAGATGCAGAAAAAAATTATATTGAATTTGCAACCTGATGGAGGTTAGTATAGATGGACTAATAGAATGATGCTATGCCCAAAAGGTTTTACTTCACTAGGTGCAGTAAAAAAAATTGTATTCTATACACAGGTGGTGTAGCTTGCAGCACAGATAGGCTTCTCCACTGACTAACACACACTGCAAGAGGACAAAAAGGATTAGCTTTGCTAGATTTAGCCAAATGCTGTGAAAAAAACTTGCACAGCACTGGCACAGACCTGCCTTGCAAAAAGTGATAGGAACTGATGTAGCCTAGCCCTGAAAAGGACTGCAATTACAATTAGTCTTTACTCCCAACCTAACTATTTAAGAGCACAGACCTGCCTGATAAAAGTGATAGGAACTGATGTAACCTAGCCCTGAAAAGGACTGCAATTACCGTTTGTCTTTACTCCTAACCTATCTATTTAAGAGCACAGACCTGCCTGATAAAAGTCGTAGGAAACGATGTAACCTAGTCCTTAAAAGGACTGCAATCACACTATTCCCTACTCCCAAGCTATCTGTAGATTTGTGCGAAAATTGGCTTGAAATTAACAACAGCGGTGCCATCTAACATGCAGCTGCAGCAGTGAGAAAATGGTGGCGACGAGGAAAATGGCTGGGTCTTATAGGGCAAGGACATGTGACATACACTGCCAATAACACATGCCCTTGCTTGTGTGAATAAAAGCAGTTCGGTCCGTGTGTGCGCTGCTGATAGGCTGACAGACTGCACCTCCCCACTGTAAATGCAGGAAAGAGAAAAAAAAATGGAGATCTTCATTGTTCCTGCAGAGATCCATCCCCTGCCCCTCCCCCCGCCCCGCTGTACACTCAAACTGCGTATTAACATTAATTTTCAGCATTACTGAGAAAAAATCCAGTTATGATTTTGGTGCACGAACAGTTATCGAACATAACCTCGAACAGCCGAATTTTTTTCAAATCATTCGTGTTCGCCGAACGGCTCGATCACTGCCCAAAACAGCTCGAATTTGAGATTGGCGAACAGTTCGAGTCGAACACCGCTCATCTCTAGACATAATACATATGCACTACAATTAATGGGTACTGAAATGGCAGATTTGGAATTTTCACATAGCAACATCCACTGCTGCTTGTTTCTGGAAAACACACATAGAGTCAAAATCATCACTACACCTGTAGAAAAATTCCAAAAGGGGTATAATTTCCAAAATGGGGTGACTTGAGGGGGGATTCTACTCTTCTAGCACTTAGGGGGGCTGTATATGGAGTCCTCAAACTATTCAAACTAGGAAAAGCTGCTCTCCAGGAAGCCAATAGTTCTCTGTCCCTCTCGAGTCTCGCTGTCTGGCTAAGCAGTACTGTACAGCCACATATGGGGTATTGCCACGTTCAGCAGAAATTGTTTGACAATATTTTGTGCCATTTTTACCCATTTTCCTATGTGAAAATGTAAAATCTGGGGCTACAAATATTTTTTGGGGTAAAAATGTAATTATTTTTTCTTCACTACCCAATTGTATACAATTCTGTGACACACCTGTGTTATCAATATGATCATTGCACCCTTGAGAGCTGTAGTTTGTAAAATGGGGTCACTTATGGAGGGGTTCTTCTGTTCTGGCACCTCATGGGCTCTGCCAATGTGACATGGCTTTCTCAAACCATTCCAGCAAAACCTGAACTCCAATATGGCACTTCTTTGCTTGTGAGCTTTGCACTGCACCTCAAAAGTTGTTTTTGACCACAAATTGTGTATTAGCGTACTCAGAAGAAATTGCATAACAAATTGTATGGTTCATTTTCTCCTATTATCTCTTTTGAAAATTGAAAACTTGAGGCCAAAGCAACATTTTAGTGGAAAAAATGTTAATTTTCCAAGACTCAGCCCAATAATGTGACTCGCCGGAGGGTTAAAAATGCTCACTACACCCCTAGATGAATTCCTCAAGAAGTGTAGTTTCTAAAAAGGGGTCACTTGTGGGAGTATCTACTGTTTTGGCATGTTAGGGGCTCTTCAAATGTGTGAACAGAGGTGTAATGCGTGACCCTGGCCTGTCTACTTCTATGGAAGTAGTAATGTAGTGGATTGAGCAGGGTCACACATTACACTCCTGCTCTCATAGAAGTGGACGGAGCGGTGTCATACATTACATATATTAGATACACACCGCTGAGCTCAATATCTAATCCCATCATGTGGTGCACTACACTGACCCCTGTATCTAATTACAGCCTGTGTTACTCTAAGCATATCTAATCGCAGCACGTGATACACTCCATGTATATAACCCCAGCTTGTGATACAGAATCTAACTAACAGAATCGGTGCTATCAGAAGTCATTGGTGACAGTGGCACCACACTGTGATCCTAAACTTCATCCTTTCTTATCATTTTACAAACACCCAAATGGGGAGGAGAGGGGTGACATCAAACACATGTGAGCAGATTCAGCCCACATTTACTGCATTCATAATGTGAACTAGCACTACACTAGGTTTACATGGCAAATTTCAGCAGCTACTCCCCCTAGTGTTTAAAAGTGGAAATAAACCTTTTTAAAATATTTTTAGTATTTTACTTTATTAAAAAAATGATAATATTTTTTAAAGAAATGAAAACATTAATACTTTACATTTTTTCAATTGTTGAAATTTATTTTTTTTATGGCACCTTCCCTTTAAGGTGGATTATACAGCCAGTCTGACATACATCTTCATTATAACCAAGAAAATTTAACTACACTTTGAAATATTATAATATTCAAACATTGAATGTATGAAATTGGAACTTTATTACTGCTATAGGAAATATGTTAAAAAATAAAGGTACAAAGCGCACAAATTGACCATTTCATGAGAGTCCAATAGTGACTGCAAGTAGTACCCTTTGTTAGGACCCTAACTTATATGTCTCTCGAGGGCTGAAAGACTACAATTTTAAGGGCAGGCAGGATCCAGCTCTAACTAAAAACACCCTTACGCTGATTGAAGGAGTGCTCAGTCAGAAGGAGTGTACTACAAACATGAAAACACTGTCCAGCACCTCCAAACAGAATAAGACAAGTGTAAACAGGTGCAAGCTGTCGCAGCTATTCAATAAAACTAAGCCGAGGCTGTTGGGCTCTCATGAATTGGCCAATTTGTGCGCTAAGTACCATCACTTTTAACATATTTTCTATAGCTGTAATACAGTTCAAATTTCATACATTCAATGTTTGCATATTATAGCATTTCAGAGAGCTTGGGATGGCTTGCACCTGTTCACACTTGTTTTATTCTGTTTGTAGGCGCTAGTCAGTATTTTGATACATCTACAAAGTAAGCAGGACAACCTAACGAAGTTCAAGAGATCTATTTAACAATGTATGCATTTTATATTATAAAATCTAATGACATGGAACCAAAACAAATAAAGTCCAGTTTAGGAACCCTTATTTTGGCATTTTTCTTAAAATATTTTTATTCTTCAACAATCCTTAAAAGAACATCATTCCTTTTCGGACCAGGTATATACATACAGTGGGCAATTTATGGCAGCATAGAGGACACAGCTGTCTAGGAACAGACTACGCGTTTCAACCGTATAGGTCTTCTTCTTCTTCTTCTTTATTTGTTTTGGTTCCAAGCGATTGCAGGATGGTGTGCTTCCCTCATTTCCGTGCGGATCCCTGGCAGATGATTGGACCAAGGAGAAACTACGATCTGGGTAAGCTGGCTGCTATTGACTTTTTGCATGACAGATCCACTTTAATGAACTTTCACCTTGAATGAAATGCATGTTTGTTTTGTTCATATACAAAATATATATTGACACTATATTATTGTCTGTAATGCATGAATTATTCATATCCCTATCGCAAATTTTATCTTTTCTGTCTATCTTTTCCTTAACAGGATGTGGGATACTGATGCTTATCTCTTGATGATCATTTGTTTAAAATCAATGCTACATAGTATAATATCCTACAATGAAAAGTATTCACAATCTCTGAGGGAGAGTGACCTTCAGACTTATTATGTAAATCATTGTCATAACTCAAAATGTTCTACCAATATTAACTACATCAGGTAATTGTAAATGAACTGTGATGCCTATTAAGAGGTTAATTAAAGGGTTGTTCCCAAAATAGTACATTATGCCCTATATTCTGGAAAGAACATAACTTGCTAATTGCTGGGGCTCCGAGTTCTAGGACCAGTGATCCAGAGAATAGGTCTCTGGGATCTAGGAATCGGGCTCTGCAGAATGGAGTGTAGCACTTTGATAATTCTTGTAGTCTCATAGACAATGAATAGAGTGGAGGTCAAGAATGTGCACCTGTACTTCATTATACACAGGTGCTCTGGTTCATGTGTTCCAGAGCCCTGCTCCCAGCATTTGGTAGGTTATTCCTTATCCTAAGAATAGTGTATAACTTACTATTTTTGGAATAACTTCATCTATTTTACTTTTTCTTTCAAATCAGAAATAAAATGGTACAAGATCATTATTTCAGACATCACAATTAGTAATTTTATGTTGCTATCATTGCTCCGTCATGTATTTCTATACAGTTATATGAAAAAGTTTGGGCACCCCTATTAATCTTAAGCTTAATGTTTTATAAAAATTGGTGTTTTTGCAACAGCTATTTCAGTTTGATATATGTAATAACTGTTGGACACAGTAATGTTTCTGCCTTGAAATGAGGTTTATTGTACTAACAGAAAATGTGCAATCTGCATTCAAACAAAATTTGACAGGTGCATAAGTATGGGCACCCTTATCATTTTCTTGTTTTAAATACTCCTACCTACTTTTTACTGACTTACTAAAGCACTTTTTTTGGTTTTGTAACCTCATTGAGCTTTGAACTTCATAGCCAGGTGTATGCAATCATGAGAAAAGCTACTTAAAGTGGCCACTTGCAAGTTGTTCTCCTGTTTGAATCTCCTCTGATGAGTGGCATCATGGACTCCTCAAAACAACTGTCAAATGATCTGAAAACAAAGATTATTCAACATAGTTGTTCAGGGGAAGGATACAAAAAGCCGTCTCAGAGATTTAACCTGTCAGTTTCCACTGTGAGGAACATAGTAAAGAAATGGAAGAACACAGGGACAGTTCTTGTTAAGGCCAGAAGTGGCAGGCCAAGAAAAACATCAGAAAGGCAGAGAAGAAGAATGGTGAGATCAGTCAAGGACAATCCTCAGACCACCTCCAGAGAGCTGCAGCATCAACTTGCTGCAGATGGTGTCACTGTGCATCGGTCAACTATACAACGCACTTTGCACAAGGAGAAGCTGTATGGGAGAGTGATGCGAAAGAAGCCCTTTCTGCAAGCACGCCACAAACAGAGTCGGCTGAGGTATGCAAAAGCACATTTGGAGAAGCCAATTTCTTTTTGGAAGAAGGTCCTGTGGACTGATGAAACCAAGATTGAGTTGTTTGGTCATACAAAAAGGCATTATGCATGGCGGCAAAAAAACACAGCATTCCAAGAAAAACACTTGCTACCCACAGTAAAATTTGGTGGAGGTTCCATCATGCTTTGGGGCTGTGTGGCCAATGCCGGCACCGGGAATCTTGTTAAAGTTGAGGGACGCATGGATTCCACTCAGTATCAGCAGATTCTTGACAATAATGTTCAAGAATCAGTGACAAAGTTGAAGTTACGCAGGGGATGGATCTTTCAGCAAGACAATGATCCAAAACACCGCTCCAAATCTACTCAGGCATTCATGCAGAGGAACAATTACAATGTTCTGGAATGGCCATCCCAGTCCCTCATTTCAAGGCAGAAACATTACTGTGCCCAACAGTTATTACATATATCAAACTGAAATAGCTGTTGCAAAAACACCAATTTTTAAAAAACAGTAAGCTTAAGATTAATAGGGGTGCCCAAACTTTTTCATATAACTGTAAATACTAGTGATGATTGAGCACTAAAATGCTAGAGTGCTCGGGGCAGCACGGTGGCTCAGTGGTTAGCATTGCAGCACTGGGGTCCTGGGTTCAAATCCCACCAAGGACAACCCCTGCAAGGAGTTTGTATGTTCTCCCCATGTTTGCATGGGTTTCCTCCAGGCTCTCCAGTTTCCTCCCACACTCCAAAGACATACTGATAGGGAATGTAGATGGTGAGCACCGATGGGGACAGTGATGATAATGTCTGTAAAATTGTCTGAATTGTAAAGCACTGCAGAATATGTTGGCACTATATAAATAAAAAGATTATTATTATTACTTGAATCAAGCAGGTCAGATGCTTGGACGGGCTCGACTTGAGTAATGAGTATAACTGAAGTCATTGGGAAACTCAAGCATTTTTCCGGAAGACCCTACAGGAAATGGATGGAAACAGTGCTGAAATGGAATGGGAATAGCATGGGGAAGATGTCTCGACGCATCTCTAACTCCCAGATCGCTGCTGGGAACATGTCACAGTATTACGCAACTTTTACAGATTGACAATAAAACCTATAAAACCTGAGGATTTTACAGGAAAAAAATGTTAGGAAACATTATTTCCTCTATAATGATTTGTATATAAAGATAAATTAAAAAGAGAGAAAAAAACCCTCAAAAACGCCTCCTCCGCCCCTTAATAGCCGAGCCATCTCTCACTGTATTTCGCTGTCACCTATGACTACAATAGATTACATAGTAGAGGGGAAAACAAAACTACACCCACCAGTAGTCACCGGTAAATGTAATTTCAACAATTTACTACCTTATCTGGGCATATGGTGTGTGTGACATGGTCAGACGCATCCTGTTTAATTTATGAAGGCGGGACTATGAAACTCACAAAGCCTATGCGGCCATGCAAGAAGTGCCAAAAATCAGAAAGAAGAGGGACTTTGATACACCCTGTATTAGACATAAAGGAGGGCCTCATACACATTCTGTTAAAATTGTTAGGTAGTGGGACTCCTAGTCTCATAAAGCCTATGCACAAACTGTAAGGGCTGCCAAAAATTAGAAGAAGTGACTGCAATACACCATGGAAGACAAAAATATTTAACGAGTGCCACATGATGACCTTCTAAACATTTGGAGAGAGTAATGCATAAGGGCCCTCTAAAAATCTGGAGAGAATCTATAATATAATCGTAGATCCCTCTGTCCAAAGCCTTTATAGACTGCGCAAGCATGATGCACCTGCGTAGTCTGGCTCCAGACAGAAGAATGCATCGAGCTGTTACTAGTAAGAGGAGTGTATGGCGCCGGAGATCGCGGTTTGCGTAGGCATACTTACCTGACCGGAAGGAGTGTTGCCGCGGCACCTCTGTTCTGGCCAGGCATCGGTATCGGCGCATGCGCATAGCGCGCTATCCGGCGCCATTTTACTGAAGACACATTTGCAGTGTATCTTCAGCAAAATGGCGCCGGACTGCACGGTGGGCACGCCTGTACTCCGGCACCACACTCCTCCCCCGGCCTCCGGCAGAATGGGACACAGCGCTCGAGCACAGGGAAGAAAGGTGAGTACAAGTGTTTATTTTTTTGTGTGTGTGCAGCGTGATAGGGATGAGGGATGCCATGCATAACAGGATAGGGATGAGGGGGTAAAATGCATACCAGGATGAGGGATGGGGTACCATGCATACCAGGATAGGGATGAGGGGGTGTCATGCATACCAGGATGAGGGATGGGGAACCATGCATGCAAGGATTGGGGATGAGGGGTACCATGTATACCAGGATTGGGGATGAGGGGTACAATGCATACAAGGATTGGGTATGAGGGGTACCATGAATACCAGGATAGGGATGAGGGGGCACCATGCATACCAGGATAGGGATGAGGGGGTACCATGCATACCAGGATACGGATGAGAGGCCATGCATACGAGGATACGGATGAGGGGGTACCATGCATACCAGGATAGGGATAAAGAGTGCCATGCATACCAGAATAGGGATGAGGGGTGCCATGCATACCAGGATAGGGATGAGGGGTACAATACATACCAGGATGAGGAATGGGGTGCCATGCATACCAGGATTGGGGGATGAGGGGTGCCATGCATACCAGGATTGGGGGATGAGGGGTGCCATACATACCAGAATTGGGGATGAGGCGTACCATGCATAGCAGGATTGGGGATGAGGGGTACCATCCATACCAGGATGAGGGATGGGGTGCCATGCATACCAGGATTGGTGTATGGGGGGTGCCATGCATACCAGAATGGGGATGAGGGGTGCCATGCATACCAGCATAAGGCTGAGGGGGCCATACATACCAGGATTGAGGATGAGGGAGCCATGCATACCAGATTTGGGATGAAAGGTGCCATGCATACCAGGATTGGAGATAAGGGAGCCTTGCATACCAGGATGAGGGATGGGGTACCATACATACCAGGATAGGGATGAGGGGGCGCCATGCATACCAGGATGAAGGATGGGGTACCATACATACCAGGATAGGGATGAGGGGGTACTTTGCTTACCAGGATGAGGGATGGGGTACCATACATACCAGGATAGGGATAAAGGGTGCCATGCATACCAGGATGAGGGGCCATGCATACCAGGATAGGGTTGAGGGGTCACCATTCATGCCAGGATAGGGATGAGGGGCCATGCATACCAGGATACGGATGAGGGGTACCATACATACCAGGATTGGGGATGAGGGGTGCAATGCATACCAGGATTGGGGATGAGGGGTGCCATGCATACCAGAATGGGGATAAGGGGTGCCATGCATACCAGGATTGGGGATGAGGGGTACAATACATACCAGGATTGAGGATGAGGGAGCCATGCATACCAGAATTGATATGCGGGGTGCCATGCATACGCGATTTGGAATGAAGGGTGCCATGCATACCAGGATTGGGGATAAGGTGGCCATGCATAACAGGATGAGGGATGGGGTACCGTGTATACCAGGATAGGAATGAGGGGGTGCTATGCATACCAGAATGAGGGATGGGGTACCATACATACCAGGATAGGGATAAAGGGTGCCATGCACACCAAGATGAGGGGCCATGCATACCAGGATGGGGTTGAGGGGGGCACCATGCATATCAGGATAGGGATGAGGGGCCATGCATACCAGGATACGGACGAGGTGTACCATACATACCAGGATTGGGGATGAGGGGTGTCATGCATACCAGGATTGGGGATGAGGGGTACCATACATACCAGGATGAGGGTTGGGCTGCCATGCATACCAGGATTGGGGAATGAGGGGTGCCATGAATACCAGGATGGGGATGAAGGGTGTTAAGCATACCAGGATTGGGGATGAGGGGGCCATGCATACCAGGATGAGGGATGGGTTATCATTAGTGTTGAGCGAGCATGCTCGACACTGCTCGGTACTCGCCTGAGCATCTCACTACTCGGGATGTTCGGCGAGCACCGAGCATTTCCTGGTTATTCGGGCGGGAGCTTGGGTCTCCACCCTGCATGTTTGGCACTCTTTACAGAGCCAATGAACATGCAGGGATTGCCAGCCAGTCACTGTAATGCCGCAGCCATGTTGGTTGTGAGCTTTACAGTGACTGACTGGCCGCACAGCGTCACCTCGAGTATTTAAAACCGGGCGCCGCTATCTTGGACACAGTCGCTCCGGATCAGACGGTGTAGGGAGAGTGCTGCTGAGTTAGGGAGAGATTTATACTGCAAAATAGGTAGTGTACGGTCTCTAAAGCCTGCAAAATCAAAAAAACAGTCCTTCTCAGAACTAATATCCATCCCAGATATCAGGCAGGCTGTATAGGAGACGCAGTGGTTATACCAACAAACACTGCATTACAGTCCTGTGTGCTGCTTTTCAAATTGCTAGACTTAGCCCCAGGTCTCAGGGGCCAGGAAAAATCCTTTTTTTTTCATCTAAATCCTCTTTTTTTTTTTTTCCCTCAGTCAGACTGTACAAATACCCGTCTAATTAACCTTTTAGTATCCCACCGCCCCAAAAAAAAAATTGAGTGTGTCTGTCAGTGTTCAGACACAAATATATCTGTTTAAAAGAGTCTGGTTTTGGCCAGATAGCTAGAACTGTGGTTTTGCAGTTCCACGGCTCAAATCTCTGTATTATCCACTTTTTTGCCTTTTTTGCATAAAAAAAATCATTTTGAGTGTCTCGCTGACTGTTCAGACACAAATATATCTGTTTAAAAGAGTCTGGTGTAGGCCAGATAACTAGAACTGTGGTTTTCCTCTTCCACGGTTCAAATCTCTGTAGTGTCCACTTTTTTCCTTTTTTCAATAAAAAAAAAAATTTGAGTGTAATCAATCTTTTTGCTTAAAAAAAAAACATTTTCGAGTGTCTCGCTGACTGTTCAGACACAAATATATCTGTTTAAAAGATTATGGTGTAGACCAGAAAACTAGAACTGTGGTTTTCCTCTTCCACGGTTCAAATCTCTGTATTATCCACTTTTTTGCCTTTTTTCAATAAAAAAAAAACATTTTGAGTGTCTCGCTGACTGTTCAGACACAAATATATCTGTTTAAAAGATTCTGGTGTAGGCCAGATAACTAGAACTGTTGTTTTCCTCTTCCACGGTTCAGATCTCTGTATTGTCCACTTTTTTGCCTTTTTTCAGTAAAAAAAACATTTTGAGTGTCTCGCTGACTGTTCAGACACAAATATATCTGTTTAAAAGATACAGGCGTAGGCCAGATAACTAGAACTGTGGTTTTCCTCTTCCACGGTTCAAATCTGGGTGTAATCCACCTTTTTGCATAAAAAAAACCATTTTGAGTGTCTCGCTGACTGTTCAGACACAAGTACAGTCATATGAAAAAGTTTGGGCACCCCTATTAATCTTAAGCTTAATGTTTTATAAAAATTGGTGTTTTTGCAACAGCTATTTCAGTTTGATATATGTAATAACTGTTGGACACAGTAATGTTTCTGCCTTGAAATGAGGTTTATTGTACTAACAGAACATGTGCAATCTGCATTCAAACAAAATTTGACAGGTGCATAAGTATGGGCACCCTTATCATTTTCTTGTGTTAAATACTCCTACCTACTTTTTACTGACTTACTAAAGCACTTTTTTTGGTTTTGTATCCTCATTGAGCTTTGAACTTCATAGCCAGGTGTATGCAATCATGAGAAAAGCTACTTAAAGTGGCCACTTGCAAGTTGTTCTCCTGTTTTAATCTCCTCTGAAGAGTGGCATCATGGGCTCCTCAAAACAACTGTCAAATGATCTGAAAACAAAGATTATTCAACATAGTTGTTCAGGGGAAGGATACAAAAAGCTGTCTCAGAGATTTAACCTGTCAGTTTCCACTGTGAGGAACATAGTAAGGAAATGGAAGAACACAGGGACAGTTCTTGTTAAGGCCAGAAGTGGCAGGCCAAGAAAAACATCAGAAAGGCAGAGAAGAAGAATGGTGAGATCAGTCAAGGACAATCCTCAGACCACCTCCAGAGAGCTGCAGCATCAACTTGCTGCAGATGGTGTCACTGTGCATCGGTCAACTATACAACGCACTTTGCACAAGGAGAAGCTGTATGGCAGAGTGATGCGAAAGAAGCTGTTTCTGCAAGCACGCCACAAACAGAGTCGACTGAGGTATGCAAAAGCACATTTGGAGAAGCCAATTTCTTTTTGGAAGAAGGTCCTGTGGACTGATGAAACCAAGATTGAGTTGTTTGGTCATACAAAAAGGCGTTACGCATGGCGGCAAAAAAACACAGCATTCAAAGAAAAACACTTGCTACCCACAGCAAAATTTGGTGGAGGTTCCATCATGCTTTGGGGCAGTGTGGCCAATGCCGGCACTGGGAATCTTGTTAAAGTTGAGGGACGCATGGATTCCACTCAGTATCAGCAGATTCTTGACAATAATGTTCAAGAATCAGTGACAAAGTTGAAGTTACGCAGGGGATGGATCTTTCAGCAAGACAATGATCCAAAACACCGCTCCAAATCTACTAAGGCATTCATGCAGAGGAAAAATTACAATGTTCTGGAATGGCCATCCCAGTCTCCAGACCTGAATATCATTGAACATCTGTGGGATCATTTGAAGAGGGCTGTCCATGCTCGGCGACCATCAAACTTAACTGAACTGGAATTGTTTTGTAAAGAGGAATGGTCAAAAATACCTTCATCCAGGATCCAGGAAATCATTAAAAGCTACAGGAAGCGACTAGAGGCTGTTATTTTTGCAAAAAGAGGATCTACTAAATATTAATGTGACTTTTCTGGTGGGGTGCCCATACTTATGCACCTGTCAAATTTTGTTTGAATGCAGATTGCACATTTTCTGTTAGTGCAATAAACCTCATTTCAAGGCAGAAACATTACTGTGTCCAACAGTTATTACATATATCAAACTGAAATAGCTGTTGCAAGAACACCAATTTTTATAAAACATTAAGCTTAAGATTAATAGGGGTGCCCAAACTTTTTCATATGACTGTATATCTGTTTAAAAGAGTCTGGTATAGGCCAGATAACTAGAACTGTGGTTTTCCCCTTCCACAGTTCAAATCTCTGTATTTTCCACTTTTTTGCCTTTTTTCAATAAAAAAAACATTTTGAGTGTCTCGCTGACTGTTCAGACACAAATATATCTGTTTAAAGGATTCTGGTGTAGGCCAGAGAACTAGAACTGTGGTTTTCCTCTTCCACGGTTCAAATCTCCTTTTTATTACCCTTTTGCCATTGATAGTGCCAGTGTAAGCTATTTTACTAGGGAAGCACACTAAAGCACCACTATTGCGAACTGATCAGTGTGAACAGGTTACTAATTGGATAGTAGATAATACTTCCAGTCACCTGGGCACCACCACCTCCGGTCTGTCTTCCACACGGTCAAGTCTTAGTAGCCGTGAGTCTCGATTGCATACTCCTGCTCACCCTGATGCTCCTTCCTCCCACCATGCCGAGTGTCGTCAGACAGCAACTGATCCCACAGTTGGACACTCTGAAGAGCTGTTCACTGGTCCATTTCCATATTTGGGCCCCTCGCCTGCTCCGCTTGAAGTGGTGGAAGAGGAGATCCCATGTAGCGATGGCCAAATATTTGAACAGCCATGGCCACAGGAAGGCGACGCTGGCAATTTGTCACAAGAGGTGGACGATGACGAGACACAATTCTCACGAAGTGAGTAGGAGAACCGTGGTGCGGAAGTGGAAGAGGAGGAGGTTGTGGATGATCTAGTAACTGACCCAACGTGACAGGAGGACACGCAGAGCGAGGCCAGCAGCACACAGGGGGAGGGATGCAGAGTACCCCAACAGGCAGGAAGAAGCAGTGTGGTGGCTGCAGACAGAAGGCGGGCAACAGTTCTAGTACAACCAATAGGTCTTCCAGAGTCTGGAATTCTTTTAAAGACTCTGCTGATAACCCCAAAAAGGCCATTTGCACCACCTGCCAGGCCAGCATCAGCAGGGGTGACAAAACTACCAGCCTGACCACCACCAGCATGATCAGGCACATGTAAGCAAAGCACCCGACTTTGTGGGGCAAACCCCAGGGTCCACAACCAGTGTCAGTGGGTGTCACCACTGCTTCTTCCGCTGTTGTGCATGTAAGAGAACCCCCTGTTGTGCGTGCAAGGCAATCCCCTGTCCATACTGCATGCAAAGATGCCCCCTCCTCTCAGTCTTCACTTGTTATGGCAGTTTCTCAAGAAACAGCATCAACGTTCACATTCACGTCCCACCGCAGCACTCAATTGTCCATATCCCAGACCTTTGAACGAAAGCGCAAATTCGCAGCCAACGCCCCACAGTCCTAAATTCACACATTTCACGACTGCTTTGTTGGAAATGCTGCCTTTTAGGCTGGTGGAGACGGAATCCTTCCGCAACCTTATGGCGGTTGCCGTCCCTCGGTACTCGGTCCCCAGCCGACACTATTTTGCTCGGTGTGCCATCCCCACACTACACAAGCACGTGTCCCAAAACAAAAATCAGTGGGATCCTTTGAAGCATTCCAGAGTAATTAGTTCATAAAGTGACACTGGTCAGAATTGTAAAATTTGGCCTGGTCATAAAGGTGAAAACAGGCTTGGGGCGTGAAGGGGTTAAAGGAGAGATACAACACTGTGATAGTATACTAGGCAGAGGTGGATATAAAAATCTATGAACATTGGAAAATTAATTAGCAATCCAATCTAGCAAATAAAAAAAAGTGGAAAATATCTTACATTCAAGATAGCCAGGAAAACATCTTAAACCAACACCTTTGAGCACTTTTCCGTACATATACGTAACAGCCAGGTTGAGCGTGTATTGAGTGGGCTCAGGACCTACATCTGCTCCATACAGGGCAGATGCCAGCTGTAATAGCTTAGGATTTCACAGTGACATCTGGGCCATTAGAACCGCCGCATGACTCGTTCTTGAGTTTTGTCCACCACCAGATGGCCACCCAAGACATGTGAATCGGCCCTGTCCAATACCCTTTGTCTATAGGGTCCTGGTATCAACATTTGCTCCACTATCTCCTCCCTCACCTTAGTAACCTGGTACAGTAAGTCCCCACTCAACATGAAAGGGAGACCTGATGTCAGCCCTGACTTCTGTGCTATGCTGTTTATGACTGTTATCTTATTGAACCCTTCTTTTAGCTATAGGTCCCTGGCCATTCACTTTCACAGGACAAGTTTGGGGTCCCTTGCTGGGAGGACAGTCCTCACTGCAAGCTGGATATGTGTAGAAGGAACACTGGCGTCCCATGCTTTCATTTGCTCGGTGATCAGGGGACAATGGGCTGCTACAGTGTTGGCCAAAAGTAATGGCACCCCTGAAATTCTGTCAGATAATACTCAGTTTCTTCCTGAAAATGATTGCAATCACAAATTCTATGGTATTATTCTCTTCATTTAATTTGTCTTCAATGAAAAAAACACAAAAAGAATTGTCCTAAAGCCAAATTGGATATAATTCCACACCAAACCTAAAAAAGGGGGGGGGGAAAGTATTGGCACTTTTTGAAAAATCATGTGATGCTTCTCTAATTCATGTAATTAACAGCACCTGTAACTTACCTGTGGCACCTAACAGGTGTTGGCAATAACTAAATCACACTTTCAGCCAGTTAACATGGATTAAAGTTGACTCAACCTCTGTCCTGTGTCCTTGTGTGTACCACATTGAGCATGGAGAAAAGAAAGAAGACCCAAGAACTGTCTGAGGACTTGAGAAACCGAATTGTGAGGAAGCATGAGCAATCTCAAGGCTACAAGTCCATCTCCAAAGACCTGAATGTTCCTGTGTCTTCCGTGCGCAGTGTCATCAAGAAGTTTAAAGCCCATGGCACTGTGGCTAACCTCCCTAGATGTGGACGTAAAAGAAAAATTGACGAGAGATTTCAACGCAAGATTGTGCGGATGGTGGATAAAGAACCTCGACTAACATCCAAACAAGTTCAAGCTGCTCTGCAGTCCGAGGGTACAACAGTGACAACCCGTACTATCCATCGGCGTCTGAATGAAAAGGGACTGTATGGTAGGATACCCAGGAAGACCCCACTTCTTACCCCGAGACATAAAAAAGCCAGGCTGGAGTTTGCCAAAACTTACCTGAGAAAGCCTAAAACGTTTTGGAAGAATGTTCTCTGGTCAGATGAGACAAAACTAGAGCTTTTTGGGAAAAAGCATCAACATAGAGTGTACAGGAAAAAAAAGAGTCATTCAAAGAAAAGAACACGGTCCCTACAGTCAAACATGGCGGAGGTTCCCTGATGTTTTGGGGTTGCTTTGCTGCCTCTGGCACTGGACTGCTTGACCGTGTGCATGGCATTATGAAGTCTGAAGACTATCAACAAATTTTGCAGCATAATGTAGGGCCCGGTGTGAGAAAGCTGGGTCTCCCTCAGAGGTCATGGGTCTTCCAGCAGGACAATGACCCAAAACACACTTCCAAAAGCACTATAAAATGGTTTGAGAGAAAGCACTGGAGACTTCTAAGGTGGCCAGCAATGAGTCCAGGCCTGAATCCCATAGAACACCTGTGGAGAGATCTCAAAATGGCAGTTTGGAGAAGGCACCCTTCAAATATGAGGGACCTGGAGCAGTTTGCCCAAGAAGAATGGTCTACAATTCCAGCAGAGCATTGTAAGAAACTCATTGATGGTTACCGGAAGCGGTTGTTCGCAGTTATTTAGGCTAAAGGTTGTGCAACCAAGTATTAGGTTGAGGGTGCCAATACTTTTGTCTGGCCCATTTTTGGAGTTTTGTGTGAAATGATCAATGATTTGATTTTTGCTTCATTCTCTTTTGTGTTTTTTCCTTGCAAGCAAATTAAATGAAGATAATAATACCAAAGAATTTGTGATTGCAATCATTTTCAGGAAGAAACTGAGTATTATCTGACAGAATTGCAGGGGTGCCAATACTTTTGGCCACCACTGTATATGACCAGGGCCGTGACATCGCCAGCAAATTACAACCCCAATGATGGCCTTGGCCATGCTTCCCCCTTGGACTTTTGGATGCCCCACCCCCTTTTGAAGCTCCGCCCCCCAAGCACGGAATGGGTTGCCTCTCCACGTGTAAGGGGTAAGACCGGGGTGTAAGTACTTTCAGAACAAGGGATCCGGAAATGTCGTGCCTCTGGTTGCAGAGGGAAGACTGACTGCGAGCACAAGAGTCAGGTGACCGGGAAGCTGGGGGCAAGTCCATAGCCAGAGCTCAGGGGTCAGGTGACTGGGGAGCTGGGGGCGTGTCTAGTAAGAGGGGGGGGAAAGGAGTTTTGCGCGGGAAAGCAGGCAGTTGACAGTTGGAGTCAAGTCCGACTAGAGGGAGAAGAGACGCAGGGTCCATGGAGCCGAGCAAGTGAGGTGCAGTGTTATGGACTAAGGGCTCAGTGGGTCAAACTGGAGACTGCCTGCTGTCACCAGAAGATGGAGCATTGTTTAGGTGGGGAAGCCAGAAGAAAACAACACTGGCATCAGCCGGCAACGGCCTTGTGGGGAACAAGAGTCAGCTAAGTGTAAAACTGCCGATTACAACCATTTTGACTGCTACATCTAGCCAAACTGTGGATTGCCGGCTATAGCCTGTTACCTGCTTCGTCCCTTGTTGTCCCCATATTTCCCCTGTTACTCCCTGAGTGGAGATTGACCCTGTTTCAATAAATCCCCCCTGTTTATTAACCCTGTACCGGCTGCTCTGTGTTTCTGTGTCACTGCATCTAAAGTACCTGTGTCACATTTGGCGTAGTCAGCAGGATGCAGTCTTTAGACACAGACACTGCAGATCAGTCCCTCCTGGGAGCCACTGGATCTAGCTTGCCATTGGGGGCCATGCTCAGCAATCTCCCAAAGTTCACCGGGGACAATATGATGCTGTGTGACTGGATTGAGAGAGTTAGGAGTATGTTACGTATGCATCCAATGACCCCAGCTATGCAAGCCAAAATAGCCTTACTGGCCCTGGACGGCGAGGCCCGGCACTCCGTGATGTACTGTCCCCCTCATGACCGGGTTACTGTAGAAAAAGTGGTGCGGATATTGGAGAAGATGCATGAGGATCCCACCAATGTAGGGGAGCTGAGGATACGGCTGTTTCACCAAGTGCAGCAGAAGGGGGAGACTGTGATGCAGTATGTTTACAGAGGGTGCATGCCTATATCATTAGAAAAGACAACATGGGGAATTTGGGAATGGGCCCCCCTGACATGATCTTAAGGGACCAATTTGTGGCAGGCCTCAGGGATGTGCAGCTGAAGCAGGCCTTGCGGGAGCCCTTGCACGCTAACCCACGTATGACTTTTCCAGAAGTAGGGGTGGAGGCACATGTGAGAGAGCAGGAGATGGGGTGAAGGCCCTGGCAGGGATGGTCGAAAGTAACGGGGTACCCACCCTGCCTGCAGCTGAACCGGAATGGGCTCGGGAGATGCGAAATGAGATACAGGAGATATGGGATGAATAGTCTAGTCTCAAGCAGACCCCTGCACCACAGATATCCAGATCGATTGCCCCAGTTAGGGAAAGAATTGAATTCAGGCCCCGTCTTGCAGGAGAGTTCCGTAGAGAATTGAGGCAGCCCTACACAGACAGAGACACGACCTGCGGGAAGTGTGGAGGCTCAGGACATTACTCCAGGGGCTGTGCTATCTGAGGGCGGCCCCTGTCGCGGCAGCCGTTAAACTAACGGGTTCCATGTTTGGGGGACACAGCCCGGAGCCTAAGGAAGGGGAAAGAAAAAGAGAAAGTCCCAAGGACCTAGTTTCCACCAGCCCGACTGTCTGGGCTGAAATAAGCGGTCGGGCTGTTCACTGCCTGATTGACACGGGATCCCAGGTGACTACGATGACAGAAGCCTACTTTCATCAGCAATTTCCAGAGATAGCGCGGCCTGAATGGTGACCAGTAATTAGACTCACGGAAGCTAATCAATTACCCATCCCGGTTGCAGGTGTGGTATGGATGAAGATCCAAGTGTATGGAAAAGATGTGGGAAAAAAAGGGGTCGTCTTGGTCGCAGGGGGAACCGGAAGTGGACCCCGGTGACCCTCGGAATGAATGTGCTGAAAGAGTTCGGGCAAATCCTGATTAGTGAGCTGAAGGAGATTCCTCTAGACCGGTGGGACCCACGAACCCCCAAAAGGAGGGTTTTTCAACAATTAATCCAAGCCGCCCAGGCTCAGGAGACGTCGAGTGAAGGGAAGGTCCTGGGGAAAATAATAGTGCCAGCAGCTACGGCGCTCACCTTACCGCCAGGACAAACTGTACTCATGTTACCCGCATGGGTCTGCACACCTCTTGAGGGGGTCGAAGTTCAGATATAACCAACATCGATGGACAAAGTACCCCCCGGACTCCTGGTGGCTCGGACACTGGCCACCATCCAGGGTGGCAATGTTATAGTACGGTGCGTTAATCTGGGAGAAGGTGATCTCACACTCCTTCCCAGGGCGGAAATAGCCCAGATTCTTGGAATGCCAGAGAAGTTGGTGCGACCTGATGTGGTACAGCTGTCCTCTGTACGAGGAGACCCCTGGACTCTGGTGGTCACCATGCCGCCGGAATCCCACCGTGCTAATGCGAAGGGGGGACGAAGCATCCTAGAACAAATGCGAGCTGAATTGAGGGACTTTCACCTCGACAGGTGCAGCAGGTTGAGGAGGCACTGGAGCGGAAGCCCAGGAAGTTTTTACTCATCATGAGGATTATTTTGGTTGCACCGAAGCCATTACCCACGAGATTCCCACAGGGAGCGCTGTCCCAGTGCGGGAGAGATACCAGCAGATACCTCCCCAGATGTATAAAGACGTTAGGGAGATGCTAGCCCATATGTTACAGAATCGTGTGATACGAGAGTCAGAGTCCGTGGGCAGCCCCGATTGTCCTGGTCAGAAAGAAAGATGGGACCCAGCGGTTCTGTGTGGACTATAGACGACTGAATGCCTGTACAGTACGAGACTCTTACCCTCTACCCCGAATCGAAGAGTTCCTGTCGGCCTTAGGGAAGGCAAGATACTTCTCCTTCTTGGATCTGGCCAGTGGGTATTGGCAAGTGCCTGTGGCCGAACATGACCGTGCGAAGACGGCGTTCATATTTCCCATGGGACTGTTCGAGTTCAATCGGATGCCCTTCGGCCTGACTAACGCCCCCAGGACGTTCCAGCGTCTGATGGAGAGGTGCCTGGGCAATTTGAACTTCGAGGCGACACTGATTTATCTTGATGACATAATTGTCTATGCCGCCACCTTCGAGGAGCACCTCCAGCGACTGGAGCAAGTACTGAATCGCCTACAGAGTCATAGCCTAAAAGTGAAGCCCCAGAAGTGCCACCTGTTCCGCAAACAGATCGAATATCTCGATCTTACTGTGTCCGGTGAAGGAGTCAGGCCCACCCGGGAAAAGGTGGCTGCCGTACAGGAGTGGCCTACCCCGAAGACAGTAAAGGACATTCGAGCCTTCCTGGGACTTGCCGGATACTACCGAAGATTCGTGAAGAACTTCACCCGCATAGCCAACCCATTGCTGGAGCTACTTAAGGGAGTGCCGGCGGGCTTCAAGAATCGGGCGATTCGGTGGGGAAGCAGCCAGGAAGATGCCTTCTGTGCCCTAAAAATGACCCTGACCGAGGCCCCAATACTTGCCTATGAGGATTTCTCCCAACCATTCATACTCCACACTGATGGGAGCCTACATGGTCTGGGAGCTGTGTTATCCCAAGCACAGGAGGAGAGAGAGAGCGCGTGATTGTGTACGCCAGTTGCTCCCTTCACGGCTCTGAGAGGAACCCAGATAATTATAGCTCTTTCAAATTAGAGTTGCTGGCTCTGGTTTGGGCAATGACCAAAAAGTTTGGCGAGTATTTGTCCGGGTCCGAAGTACTGGTGAGAACAGATAACAACCCGCTTGGTCACCTGGAGAATGCGAAATTTGGGGCCCTGGAGCAGCGATGGGTGGCCCGCATGGCCAGGTACCGGTATAAGATTGCCTACCGGTCTAAGGCAGAGAATACTCACGCCGACGCCCTCTCCAGTGTGACATATGAACGGTCTGATCAAGACCGCGATGAAGATTTGGAGGTGGATGAGGTCCCTAGCTACCGAAGTGTCGTGGGACCGCTGGTCGCGGCGCAGGGACAGATTGGAGAGACGTCGGAAGAACAAGGGCTAGGGCAGCCAAGAGTGGCAATGGGTGGCTTTCAGGCAGGTCCCCAGTCGAGAGGAGAGGAGTACCCTGTCCCCGGGGGCGCTGAAAATGCTGGGACAATGGGAGAGACTTTGTTTGTGAGACCGGCTGCTGTACCGACGGGTACAGCTACTGCGAGAGTTCGGGATCACCTGGCAAGTTGTGATCCCAGAGAAGTTGGTCGGAGTAGTGGCTAAGGAGGCTCATGAACGAGGGGCTCACTTCGGACCAGAGAAGACCTTTCAGTGGTTGCAGAGGCTGGTGTATCGTATCACCTCCGACTGCGAGCAACAATAGAAGACACTTATCAAAGATGTCAGAGCTGTGAGCTGGTTAAGCCCCCGGAGCAGCGGGTCCCCATACAAACCATTGTGACTTCTGCCCTCTTGGAGGTGCTGATGATCGACTATTTGACTGTTGGACCGGCGCATCTCGGGTATGAACATTACCTGGTGATGACAGACCACTTCACAAAGTTTGCGGTGGTGACCCCGACTAGAGACCAGACCGCCGAATCAGCTGCGCAGGCCATCTGCCGAGACTTCATTCGGGTGTACAGCTGCCCAAAGAGGATCCATTCCAATCAAGGTGCCTGCTTCCAAGCCCGGGTGATGGAAGAGCTGCACCGGTTGTACAGGATTGAGAAGTCACGGACTACTCCTTATCACCCTCAAGGAAATGGGGCCTGTGAACGTTTTAATCGGACACTGATCCAAATGCTCTGCACGTTGGAGCAAGATTGGAAGGTACGATGGCCTGAGTTTGTGGTCGAACTGGTGTGGGTCTACAACAACCGAGTGAATAGTACGACGGGTTCACTCCTTATACCTTACTGTTTGGGCGAAAGGGGCGAGAGGTTACCAAGTTAGAGCTGGACCCCGAGGAGGACTACCCATGGATGGGGATGTCTTCCTGGGTTGGGAACACCGGCATCGACTGCAGACCCTCCGACGGTTTGTACAACAAAAGTTTCGGGAGCTCAAGCATCATGAGACATTGCCTATTCGAAGGACAGCTCTAAGACCTGGGGAGCGGGTGTTAGTTCGAGAAAGGCAAATTGAGTAGGCGGTGGGAACGGACCCCACACCGAGTGAAGCGCAGGGTTGGTGCTGAAGGACCTGTGTATGAAGTTGAACCTGAGGGGGCTGAATGAGCCCCTACCAGACTGGTTCATCGTAGTATGCTGTGGCCCTGTCTTTCTAAAGATGACGAAGATGAAGAAGGATCACCTGCTTCTAGATAGGGTCCTGTCACAGATGCCCCAAGCCACGATGTGGATGAAGAAGAATTGTTGATTCTACCTCCGAGCTCCAGCACTCAATTACCTGCAGTCCCCAGTGCAGGCAGCGAGGGAACACCCTTGAAGCCACCTGGCAGGCAGAGATTGGGAATCCAAGTGACCCTGCACTCCCCATCGGTCAAACTGAGTTACGCCGGTCAGAACGGACAACAGCAGGAGTGCCTCCTCACCGTTACAAACAGGATCAGTTTATATGGCAATGTATCATCCAGGAAGTCCAAGAATGTCAACGTTTGGTGAAGGAACTCTCGCCCGTGGAATGGCGAGTTAAAGGAGAGTGGGAGTGTAAGGGGGAAGACCGGGGTGTAAGTACTTTTAGAACAAGGGATCCGGAAATGTCGTGCCTCTGGTTGCAGGGGAAAGACAGACTGCGAGCACAGGAGTCAGGTGACCGGGAAGCTGGGGGCGTGTCCTGAGCCAGAGCTCAGGGGTCAGGTGACCGGGGAGCTGGGGGCATGTCTAGCAATAGGGGTGAAAAGGAGTTTTGCACGGGAAAGCAGGCAGTTGACAGTTGGAGTCAAGCCCGACTAGAGGGAGAAGAGACACAGAGTCCGTGGAGCCGAGCAAGTGAGGTGCAGTGTTATGGACTAGGGGCTCAGCGGGTCAAACCGGAGACCGCCCGCTGCAGCCAGAAGACAGAGCATTGTTTAGGCGGGGAAACCAGAAAAAAACACTACTGGCATCAGTTGGCAACGGCCTTGTGGGGAACAAGAGTCAGCTAAGTATAAAACTGACGATTACAACCGTTTCGACTCTGCTACATCTAGCCAAAATGTGAATTGTCGGCTATAGCCTGTTACCTGCTACTCCCCTTGTTGTCCCCATATTTCCCGTTACTCCTTGCGTGGAGAATGACACTGTTACAATAAATCCCCCCTGTTTATTAACCCTGTACCGGCTGCTCTGTGTTTCTGTGTCACTGCATGTAAAGTACCTGTGTCACACGCGGACCCGTCTACCCACTGATATCTTTTGACCAGTCCGACCAAGTCATCGATGTTCTGGGGATCTCCCTGGGTAACCCAAGTCTGCATCGCGCTCAGAAGGGAGTGCACAAAGCGGCCTATTACAACTCACTCCACCATCTGCGCTGAAGTAGAGGACTCCGGCTGTAATCACTTTTGGACAAGGTGCAGCGGATCAAACATTTGGGAGTGAGGGGGTTTGTCATGGTGGACCTGTTGTGCCCTGACAGACATTGTAACTCCCATGCTCGCCAAAATTTCTGTTTTCAATTTTTCATATTCTTTGGCATCCTGTAAGGCTAAATCATAGTAGGCCTTTTGTGGCTCCCCCATTAAGTATGGTGCCAAGACTTCCGCCCACTGCTCTGGCAGGAGTTTTTATCTATGGGCGACCCTTTCAAAAACTGTTAAAAAGGCCTCTGTATTATCAGCTGGGGTCTTCTTCTGCAAGGCTCTCCTTACCGCCTTCCAAATAGAGAAATCATCAGCTGACATTGGGGTCAGAGCTGCTGCCGTGCCACTAATCAGTAATCACCTCTGTGAGTAAATCAATCTGTTGCTTCTGTTGATCAGCTCCTCCATTTTGTTTGACCGCTATTTTATCCTTACAGCCGCCTTCACCCAGGACATGCAGTCTGTCCACAGCTGCCACACTTGCTTCCTGGAGATCTTGTCCGCATTCTCCACCAACTGTGGTAGATCGGCTCACTTGGTTTCACTTAGAGGTTGACACAGGAACACTGACTCTTTAAATCTTCTGTGGTTTAAATATTCTGCATAAACCACTGCAATGTTAGCAAAACAAACATGGCCTACCTGGTCTAACAGGAAAAGGAAGCATAACGTATGGCACGGTCCTTGTTGCTACAGATAACTGCCCGCTTCAGGAACTAACAACCTAAGGTTTAGCTTTCCTTCACATGACAAAAACAGCTCCAGAGCTTGTGCCTCCAGACCCACCCCACAACAAATGCTCTAAAAGGCTGGGAATTTATCATCTGACCTCCTACCTCTCCACAGGTATTTAATCACCCTAGCACTAAACATGATTGTTTAATCCCTCATCACTTCGGGTGCTGGAAAATTTTCTCTATGTCTATATCACTGGAGCTAACAATTTCAGTGCTACATACAGTATCTCCCCTACAGTACTTTGCCATTGACTTTGTCATAATAAGTTTAAATCACCTACCTTTCTCAGTTTTAAAATAAATAAATAAATTATAAATAAATATGATTGCTATGTCTATAACAGTACCGTCTATCAAAATAGAAAATGAATAAAAAGTGATCAAAATGTCTTATGTAATTCATTAATTACTAGTGTTGAGCGAGCATGCTCGACACTGCTCGGTACTCACCCGAGCATCAGGCTACTCGGGATGTTCGGCGAGCACCGAGCATTTCCGGGTTACTCGGGCGGGAGCTCGGGTCTCCGCCCTGCATGTTTGGCGCTCTTTACAGAGCCAATGAACATGCAGGGATTGCCAGCCAGTCATGCCGCAGCCGCAGCCTTGTTAGTTGTGGACATTACAGTGATTGGCTGGCTGCACAGCGTCACCTCGAGTATTTAAAACCGGGCGCCGCCATCAGACAGTGTAGGGACAGCGCTGCTGATTTAGGGAGAGATATATCCTGCGAAATAGTTAGTGTAGGGTCTGTAAAGGCTGCCAGATCAAACAAACAGTCCTTCTCAGGACTAATATCCATCCCAGATATCAGGCAGGCAGGCTGTATAGGAGACACAGTGGTTATACCAGCAAACGCTGCATTACAGTCCTGTGTGCTCCTGTTGCTGAAATTGCTGGACTTAGCTCCAGGTCTCGGGGGCCAGGAAAAATCCTTTTTTTTTCATCTAAATCCTCTTTTCTTTTTTCCTCCTTCACACTGTACAAATACCCGTCTTATTAACCTTTTGGTGTGTCCCCCCCCCAAAAAAAAATTGTGTCTCTGATTTTTCAGATACAAATTTATCTGTTGAAAATAGTCTGGTGTAGGCTAGAGAAATAGAAGTGTGGTTTTGCAGTTCCACGGTTCAAGCTTCTGTATTATCCAGTTTTTGGCCATTTGTATCTAAAAAAAACAGTTTGAGTGTGTCGCTCACTGTTCAGCCGCAAATATATATATTTAAAAAAGTCTGGTATACATACACCAGTAAATTATAACTGTGGTTTTGCTGTTCCACAGTAAAAAATCTGTATTATCCTGCTTTTGGCATTTTTATGCATGGCGGCAAAAAAACACAGCATTCCAAGAAAAACACTTGCTACCCACAGTAAAATTTGGTGGAGGTTCCATCATGCTTTGGGGCTGTGTGGCCAATGCCGGCACTGGGAATCTTGTTAAAGTTGAGGGACGCATGGATTCCACTCAGTATCAGCAGATTCTTGACAATAATGTTCAAGAATCAGTGACAAAGTTGAAGTTACGCAGGGGATGGATCTTTCAGCAAGACAATGATCCAAAACACCGCTCCAAATCTACTCAGGCATTCATGCAGAGGAACAATTACAATGTTCTGGAATGGCCATCCCAGTCCCTCATTTCAAGGCAGAAATATTACTGTGCCCAACAGTTATTACATATATCAAACTGAAATAGCTGTTGCAAAAACACCAATGCATGAGGGGTGCCATGCATACCAGGATAGGGATGAGGGGTACAATACATACCAGGATGAGGAATGGGGTGCCATGCATACCAGGATTGGGGGATGAGGGGTGCCATGCATACCAGGATTGGGGGATGAGGGGTGCCATACATACCAGAATTGGGGATGAGGCGTACCATGCATAGCAGGATTGGGGATGAGGGGTACCATCCATACCAGGATGAGGGATGGGGTGCCATGCATACCAGGACTGGTGTATGGGGGGTGCCATGCATACCAGAATGGGGATGAGGGGTGCCATGCATACCAGCATAAGGCTGAGGGGGCCATACATACCAGGATTGAGGATGAGGGAGCCATGCATACCAGATTTGGGATGAAAGGTGCCATGCATACCAGGATTGGAGATAAGGGAGCCTTGCATACCAGGATGAGGGATGGGGTACCATACATACCAGGATAGGGATGAGGGGGCGCCATGCATACCAGGATGAAGGATGGGGTACCATACATACCAGGATAGGGATGAGGGGGTACTTTGCTTACCAGGATGAGGGATGGGGTACCATACATACCAGGATAGGGATAAAGGGTGCCATGCATACCAGGATGAGGGGCCATGCATACCAGGATAGGGTTGAGGGGTCACCATTCATGCCAGGATAGGGATGAGGGGCCATGCATACCAGTATACGGATGAGGGGTACCATACATACCAGGATTGGGGATGAGGGGTGCAATGCATACCAGGATTGGGGATGAGGGGTGCCATGCATACCAGAATGGGGATAAGGGGTGCCATGCATACCAGGATTGGGGATGAGGGGTACAATACATACCAGGATTGAGGATGAGGGAGCCATGCATACCAGAATTGATATGCGGGGTGCCATGCATACGCGATTTGGAATGAAGGGTGCCATGCATACCAGGATTGGGGATAAGGTGGCCATGCATAACAGGATGAGGGATGGGGTACCGTGTATACCAGGATAGGAATGAGGGGGTGCTATGCATACCAGAATGAGGGATGGGGTACCATACATACCAGGATAGGGATAAAGGGTGCCATGCACACCAAGATGAGGGGCCATGCATACCAGGATGGGGTTGAGGGGGGCACCATGCATATCAGGATAGGGATGAGGGGCCATGCATACCAGGATACGGACGAGGTGTACCATACATACCAGGATTGGGGATGAGGGGTGTCATGCATACCAGGATTGGGGATGAGGGGTACCATACATACCAGGATGAGGGTTGGGCTGCCATGCATACCAGGATTGGGGAATGAGGGGTGCCATGAATACCAGGATGGGGATGAAGGGTGTTAAGCATACCAGGATTGGGGATGAGGGGGCCATGCATACCAGGATGAGGGATGGGTTATCATTAGTGTTGAGCGAGCATGCTCGACACTGCTCGGTACTCGCCTGAGCATCTCACTACTCGGGATGTTCGGCGAGCACCGAGCATTTCCTGGTTATTCGGGCGGGAGCTTGGGTCTCCACCCTGCATGTTTGGCACTCTTTACAGAGCCAATGAACATGCAGGGATTGCCAGCCAGTCACTGTAATGCCGCAGCCATGTTGGTTGTGAGCATTACAGTGACTGACTGGCCGCACAGCGTCACCTCGAGTATTTAAAACCGGGCGCCGCTATCTTGGACACAGTCGCTCCGGATCAGACGGTGTAGGGAGAGTGCTGCTGAGTTAGGGAGAGATTTATACTGCAAAATAGGTAGTGTACGGTCTCTAAAGCCTGCAAAATCAAAAAAACAGTCCTTCTCAGAACTAATATCCATCCCAGATATCAGGCAGGCTGTATAGGAGACGCAGTGGTTATACCAACAAACACTGCATTACAGTCCTGTGTGCTGCTTTTCAAATTGCTAGACTTAGCCCCAGGTCTCAGGGGCCAGGAAAAATCCTTTTTTTTTCATCTAAATCCTCTTTTTTTTTTTTCCCCTCAGTCAGACTGTACAAATACCCGTCTAATTAACCTTTTAGTATCCCACCGCCCCAAAAAAAAAATTGAGTGTGTCTGTCAGTGTTCAGACACAAATATATCTGTTTAAAAGAGTCTGGTTTTGGCCAGATAGCTAGAACTGTGGTTTTGCAGTTCCACGGCTCAAATCTCTGTATTATCCACTTTTTTGCCTTTTTTGCATAAAAAAAATCATTTTGAGTGTCTCGCTGACTGTTCAGACACAAATATATCTGTTTAAAAGAGTCTGGTGTAGGCCAGATAACTAGAACTGTGGTTTTCCTCTTCCACGGTTCAAATCTCTGTAGTGTCCACTTTTTTCCTTTTTTCAATAAAAAAAAAAATTTGAGTGTAATCAATCTTTTTGCTTAAAAAAAAAACATTTTCGAGTGTCTCGCTGACTGTTCAGACACAAATATATCTGTTTAAAAGATTATGGTGTAGACCAGAAAACTAGAACTGTGGTTTTCCTCTTCCACGGTTCAAATCTCTGTATTATCCACTTTTTTGCCTTTTTTCAATAAAAAAAAAACATTTTGAGTGTCTCGCTGACTGTTCAGACACAAATATATCTGTTTAAAAGATTCTGGTGTAGGCCAGATAACTAGAACTGTTGTTTTCCTCTTCCACGGTTCAGATCTCTGTATTGTCCACTTTTTTGCCTTTTTTCAGTAAAAAAAACATTTTGAGTGTCTCGCTGACTGTTCAGACACAAATATATCTGTTTAAAAGATACAGGCGTAGGCCAGATAACTAGAACTGTGGTTTTCCTCTTCCACGGTTCAAATCTGGGTGTAATCCACCTTTTTGCATAAAAAAAACCATTTTGAGTGTCTCGCTGACTGTTCAGACACAAGTACAGTCATATGAAAAAGTTTGGGCACCCCTATTAATCTTAAGCTTAATGTTTTATAAAAATTGGTGTTTTTGCAACAGCTATTTCAGTTTGATATATGTAATAACTGTTGGACACAGTAATGTTTCTGCCTTGAAATGAGGTTTATTGTACTAACAGAACATGTGCAATCTGCATTCAAACAAAATTTGACAGGTGCATAAGTATGGGCACCCTTATCATTTTCTTGTGTTAAATACTCCTACCTACTTTTTACTGACTTACTAAAGCACTTTTTTTGGTTTTGTATCCTCATTGAGCTTTGAACTTCATAGCCAGGTGTATGCAATCATGAGAAAAGCTACTTAAAGTGGCCACTTGCAAGTTGTTCTCCTGTTTTAATCTCCTCTGAAGAGTGGCATCATGGGCTCCTCAAAACAACTGTCAAATGATCTGAAAACAAAGATTATTCAACATAGTTGTTCAGGGGAAGGATACAAAAAGCTGTCTCAGAGATTTAACCTGTCAGTTTCCACTGTGAGGAACATAGTAAGGAAATGGAAGAACACAGGGACAGTTCTTGTTAAGGCCAGAAGTGGCAGGCCAAGAAAAACATCAGAAAGGCAGAGAAGAAGAATGGTGAGATCAGTCAAGGACAATCCTCAGACCACCTCCAGAGAGCTGCAGCATCAACTTGCTGCAGATGGTGTCACTGTGCATCGGTCAACTATACAACGCACTTTGCACAAGGAGAAGCTGTATGGCAGAGTGATGCGAAAGAAGCTGTTTCTGCAAGCACGCCACAAACAGAGTCGACTGAGGTATGCAAAAGCACATTTGGAGAAGCCAATTTCTTTTTGGAAGAAGGTCCTGTGGACTGATGAAACCAAGATTGAGTTGTTTGGTCATACAAAAAGGCGTTACGCATGGCGGCAAAAAAACACAGCATTCAAAGAAAAACACTTGCTACCCACAGCAAAATTTGGTGGAGGTTCCATCATGCTTTGGGGCAGTGTGGCCAATGCCGGCACTGGGAATCTTGTTAAAGTTGAGGGACGCATGGATTCCACTCAGTATCAGCAGATTCTTGACAATAATGTTCAAGAATCAGTGACAAAGTTGAAGTTACGCAGGGGATGGATCTTTCAGCAAGACAATGATCCAAAACACCGCTCCAAATCTACTCAGGCATTCATGCAGAGGAAAAATTACAATGTTCTGGAATGGCCATCCCAGTCTCCAGACCTGAATATCATTGAACATCTGTGGGATCATTTGAAGAGGGCTGTCCATGCTCGGCGACCATCAAACTTAACTGAACTGGAATTGTTTTGTAAAGAGGAATGGTCAAAAATACCTTCATCCAGGATCCAGGAAATCATTAAAAGCTACAGGAAGCGACGAGAGGCTGTTATTTTTGCAAAAAGAGGATCTACTAAATATTAATGTGACTTTTCTGGTGGGGTGCCCATACTTATGCACCTGTCAAATTTTGTTTGAATGCAGATTGCACATTTTCTGTTAGTGCAATAAACCTCATTTCAAGGCAGAAACATTACTGTGTCCAACAGTTATTACATATATCAAACTGAAATAGCTGTTGCAAGAACACCAATTTTTATAAAACATTAAGCTTAAGATTAATAGGGGTGCCCAAACTTTTTCATATGACTGTATATCTGTTTAAAAGAGTCTGGTATAGGCCAGATAACTAGAACTGTGGTTTTCCCCTTCCACAGTTCAAATCTCTGTATTTTCCACTTTTTTGCCTTTTTTCAATAAAAAAAACATTTTGAGTGTCTCGCTGACTGTTCAGACACAAATATATCTGTTTAAAGGATTCTGGTGTAGGCCAGAGAACTAGAACTGTGGTTTTCCTCTTCCACGGTTCAAATCTCCTTTTTATTACCCTTTTGCCATTGATAGTGCGAGTGTAAGCTATTTTACTAGGGAAGCACACTAAAGCACCACTATTGCGAACTGATCAGTGTGAACAGGTTACTAATTGGATAGTAGATAATACTTCCAGTCACCTGGGCACCACCACCTCCGGTCTGTCTTCCACACGGTCAAGTCTTAGTAGCCGTGAGTCTCGATTGCATACTCCTGCTCACCCTGATGCTCCTTCCTCCCACCATGCCGAGTGTCGTCAGACAGCAACTGATCCCACAGTTGGACACTCTGAAGAGCTGTTCACTGGTCCATTTCCATATTTGGGCCCCTCGCCTGCTCCGCTTGAAGTGGTGGAAGAGGAGATCCCATGTAGCGATGGCCAAATATTTGAACAGCCATGGCCACAGGAAGGCGACGCTGGCAATTTGTCACAAGAGGTGGACGATGACGAGACACAATTCTCACGAAGTGAGTAGGAGAACCGTGGTGCGGAAGTGGAAGAGGAGGAGGTTGTGGATGATCTAGTAACTGACCCAACGTGACAGGAGGACACGCAGAGCGAGGCCAGCAGCACACAGGGGGAGGGATGCAGAGTACCCCAACAGGCAGGAAGAAGCAGTGTGGTGGCTGCAGACAGAAGGCGGGCAACAGTTCTAGTACAACCAATAGGTCTTCCAGAGTCTGGAATTCTTTTAAAGACTCTGCTGATAACCCCAAAAAGGCCATTTGCACCACCTGCCAGGCCAGCATCAGCAGGGGTGACAAAACTACCAGCCTGACCACCACCAGCATGATCAGGCACATGTAAGCAAAGCACCCGACTTTGTGGGGCAAACCCCAGGGTCCACAACCAGTGTCAGTGGGTGTCACCACTGCTTCTTCCGCTGTTGTGCATGTAAGAGAACCCCCTGTTGTGCGTGCAAGGCAATCCCCTGTCCATACTGCATGCAAAGATGCCCCCTCCTCTCAGTCTTCACTTGTTATGGCAGTTTCTCAAGAAACAGCATCAACGTTCACATTCACGTCCCACCGCAGCACTCAATTGTCCATATCCCAGACCTTTGAACGAAAGCGCAAATTCGCAGCCAACGCCCCACAGTCCTAAATTCACACATTTCACGATTGCTTTGTTGGAAATGCTGCCTTTTAGGCTGGTGGAGACGGAATCCTTCCGCAACCTTATGGCGGTTGCCGTCCCTCGGTACTCGGTCCCCAGCCGACACTATTTTGCTCGGTGTGCCATCCCCACACTACACAAGCACGTGTCCCAAAACAAAAATCAGTGGGATCCTTTGAAGCATTCCAGAGTAATTAGTTCATAACACTGGTCAGAATTGTAAAATTTGGCCTGGTCATAAAGGTGAAAACAGGCTTGGGGCGTGAAGGGGTTAAAGGAGAGATACAACACTGTGATAGTATACTAGGCAGAGGTGGATATAAAAATCTATGAACATTGGAAAATTAATTAGCAATCCAATCTAGCAAATAAAAAAAAGTGGAAAATATCTTACATTCAAGATAGCCAGGAAAACATCTTAAACCAACACCTTTGAGCACTTTTCCGTACATATACGTAACAGCCAGGTTGAGCGTGTATTGAGTGGGCTCAGGACCTACATCTGCTCCATACAGGGCAGATGCCAGCTGTAATAGCTTAGGATTTCACAGTGACATCTGGGCCATTAGAACCGCCGCATGACTCGTTCTTGAGTTTTGTCCACCACCAGATGGCCACCCAAGACATGTGAATCGGCCCTGTCCAATACCCTTTGTCTATAGGGTCCTGGTATCAACATTTGCTCCACTATCTCCTCCCTCACCTTAGTAACCTGGTACAGTAAGTCCCCACTCAACATGAAAGGGAGACCTGATGTCAGCCCTGACTTCTGTGCTATGCTGTTTATGACTGTTATCTTATTGAACCCTTCTTTTAGCTATAGGTCCCTGGCCATTCACTTTCACAGGACAAGTTTGGGGTCCCTTGCTGGGAGGACAGTCCTCACTGCAAGCTGGATATGTGTAGAAGGAACACTGGCGTCCCATGCTTTCATTTGCTCGGTGATCAGGGGACAATGGGCTGCTACAGTGTTGGCCAAAAGTAATGGCACCCCTGAAATTCTGTCAGATAATACTCAGTTTCTTCCTGAAAATGATTGCAATCACAAATTCTATGGTATTATTCTCTTCATTTAATTTGTCTTCAATGAAAAAAACACAAAAAGAATTGTCCTAAAGCCAAATTGGATATAATTCCACACCAAACCTAAAAAAGGGGGGGGGGGAAAGTATTGGCACTTTTTGAAAAATCATGTGATGCTTCTCTAATTCATGTAATTAACAGCACCTGTAACTTACCTGTGGCACCTAACAGGTGTTGGCAATAACTAAATCACACTTTCAGCCAGTTAACATGGATTAAAGTTGACTCAACCTCTGTCCTGTGTCCTTGTGTGTACCACATTGAGCATGGAGAAAAGAAAGAAGACCCAAGAACTGTCTGAGGACTTGAGAAACCGAATTGTGAGGAAGCATGAGCAATCTCAAGGCTACAAGTCCATCTCCAAAGACCTGAATGTTCCTGTGTCTTCCGTGCGCAGTGTCATCAAGAAGTTTAAAGCCCATGGCACTGTGGCTAACCTCCCTAGATGTGGACGTAAAAGAAAAATTGACGAGAGATTTCAACGCAAGATTGTGCGGATGGTGGATAAAGAACCTCGACTAACATCCAAACAAGTTCAAGCTGCTCTGCAGTCCGAGGGTACAACAGTGACAACCCGTACTATCCATCGGCGTCTGAATGAAAAGGGACTGTATGGTAGGATACCCAGGAAGACCCCACTTCTTACCCCGAGACATAAAAAAGCCAGGCTGGAGTTTGCCAAAACTTACCTGAGAAAGCCTAAAACGTTTTGGAAGAATGTTCTCTGGTCAGATGAGACAAAACTAGAGCTTTTTGGGAAAAAGCATCAACATAGAGTGTACAGGAAAAAAAAGAGTCATTCAAAGAAAAGAACACGGTCCCTACAGTCAAACATGGCGGAGGTTCCCTGATGTTTTGGGGTTGCTTTGCTGCCTCTGGCACTGGACTGCTTGACCGTGTGCATGGCATTATGAAGTCTGAAGACTATCAACAAATTTTGCAGCATAATGTAGGGCCCGGTGTGAGAAAGCTGGGTCTCCCTCAGAGGTCATGGGTCTTCCAGCAGGACAATGACCCAAAACACACTTCCAAAAGCACTATAAAATGGTTTGAGAGAAAGCACTGGAGACTTCTAAGGTGGCCAGCAATGAGTCCAGGCCTGAATCCCATAGAACACCTGTGGAGAGATCTCAAAATGGCAGTTTGGAGAAGGCACCCTTCAAATATGAGGGACCTGGAGCAGTTTGCCCAAGAAGAATGGTCTACAATTCCAGCAGAGCATTGTAAGAAACTCATTGATGGTTACCGGAAGCGGTTGTTCGCAGTTATTTAGGCTAAAGGTTGTGCAACCAAGTATTAGGTTGAGGGTGCCAATACTTTTGTCTGGCCCATTTTTGGAGTTTTGTGTGAAATGATCAATGATTTGATTTTTGCTTCATTCTCTTTTGTGTTTTTTCCTTGCAAGCAAATTAAATGAAGATAATAATACCAAAGAATTTGTGATTGCAATCATTTTCAGGAAGAAACTGAGTATTATCTGACAGAATTGCAGGGGTGCCAATACTTTTGGCCACCACTGTATATGACCAGGGCCGTGACATCGCCAGCAAATTACAACCCCAATGATGGCCTTGGCCATGCTTCCCCCTTGGACTTTTGGATGCCCCACCCCCTTTTGAAGCTCCGCCCCCCAAGCACGGAATGGGTTGCCTCTCCACGTGTAAGGGGTAAGACCGGGGTGTAAGTACTTTCAGAACAAGGGATCCGGAAATGTCGTGCCTCTGGTTGCAGAGGGAAGACTGACTGCGAGCACAAGAGTCAGGTGACCGGGAAGCTGGGGGCAAGTCCATAGCCAGAGCTCAGGGGTCAGGTGACTGGGGAGCTGGGGGCGTGTCTAGTAAGAGGGGGGGGAAAGGAGTTTTGCGCGGGAAAGCAGGCAGTTGACAGTTGGAGTCAAGTCCGACTAGAGGGAGAAGAGACGCAGGGTCCATGGAGCCGAGCAAGTGAGGTGCAGTGTTATGGACTAAGGGCTCAGTGGGTCAAACTGGAGACTGCCTGCTGTCACCAGAAGATGGAGCATTGTTTAGGTGGGGAAGCCAGAAGAAAACAACACTGGCATCAGCCGGCAACGGCCTTGTGGGGAACAAGAGTCAGCTAAGTGTAAAACTGCCGATTACAACCATTTTGACTGCTACATCTAGCCAAACTGTGGATTGCCGGCTATAGCCTGTTACCTGCTTCGTCCCTTGTTGTCCCCATATTTCCCCTGTTACTCCCTGAGTGGAGATTGACCCTGTTTCAATAAATCCCCCCTGTTTATTAACCCTGTACCGGCTGCTCTGTGTTTCTGTGTCACTGCATCTAAAGTACCTGTGTCACATTTGGCGTAGTCAGCAGGATGCAGTCTTTAGACACAGACACTGCAGATCAGTCCCTCCTGGGAGCCACTGGATCTAGCTTGCCATTGGGGGCCATGCTCAGCAATCTCCCAAAGTTCACCGGGGACAATATGATGCTGTGTGACTGGATTGAGAGAGTTAGGAGTATGTTACGTATGCATCCAATGACCCCAGCTATGCAAGCCAAAATAGCCTTACTGGCCCTGGACGGCGAGGCCCGGCACTCCGTGATGTACTGTCCCCCTCATGACCGGGTTACTGTAGAAAAAGTGGTGCGGATATTGGAGAAGATGCATGAGGATCCCACCAATGTAGGGGAGCTGAGGATACGGCTGTTTCACCAAGTGCAGCAGAAGGGGGAGACTGTGATGCAGCATGTTTACAGAGGGTGCATGCCTATATCATTAGAAAAGACAACATGGGGAATTTGGGAATGGGCCCCCCTGACATGATCTTAAGGGACCAATTTGTGGCAGGCCTCAGGGATGTGCAGCTGAAGCAGGCCTTGCGGGAGCCCTTGCACGCTAACCCACGTATGACTTTTCCAGAAGTAGGGGCGGAGGCACATGTGAGAGAGCAGGAGATGGGGGTGAAGGCCCTGGCAGGGATGGTCGAAAGTAACGGGGTACCCACCCTGCCTGCAGCTGAACCGGAATGGGCTCGGGAGATGCGAAATGAGATACAGGAGATATGGGATGAATAGTCTAGTCTCAAGCAGACCCCTGCACCACAGATATCCAGATCGATTGCCCCAGTTAGGGAAAGAATTGAATTCAGGCCCCGTCTTGCAGGAGAGTTCCGTAGAGAATTGAGGCAGCCCTACACAGACAGAGACACGACCTGCGGGAAGTGTGGAGGCTCAGGACATTACTCCAGGGGCTGTGCTATCTGAGGGCGGCCCCTGTCGCGGCAGCCGTTAAACTAACGGGTTCCATGTTTGGGGGACACAGCCCGGAGCCTAAGGAAGGGGAAAGAAAAAGAGAAAGTCCCAAGGACCTAGTTTCCACCAGCCCGACTGTCTGGGCTGAAATAAGCGGTCGGGCTGTTCACTGCCTGATTGACACGGGATCCCAGGTGACTACGATGACAGAAGCCTACTTTCATCAGCAATTTCCAGAGATAGCGCGGCCTGAATGGTGACCAGTAATTAGACTAATCAATTACCCATCCCGGTTGCAGGTGTGGTATGGATGAAGATCCAAGTGTATGGAAAAGATGTGGGAGAAAAAGGGGTCGTCTTGGTCGCAGGGGGAACCGGAAGTGGACCCCGGTGACCCTCGGAATGAATGTGCTGAAAGAGTTCGGGCAAATCCTGATTAGTGAGCTGAAGGAGATTCCTCTAGACCGGTGGGACCCACGAACCCCCAAAAGGAGGGTTTTTCAACAATTAATCCAAGCCGCCCAGGCTCAGGAGACGTCGAGTGAAGGGAAGGTCCTGGGGAAAATAATAGTGCCAGCAGCTACGGCGCTCACCTTACCGCCAGGACAAACTGTACTCATGTTACCCGCATGGGTCTGCACACCTCTTGAGGGGGTCGAAGTTCAGATATAACCAACATCGATGGACAAAGTACCCCCCGGACTCCTGGTGGCTCGGACACTGGCCACCATCCAGGGTGGCAATGTTATAGTACGGTGCGTTAATCTGGGAGAAGGTGATCTCACACTCCTTCCCAGGGCGGAAATAGCCCAGATTCTTGGAATGCCAGAGAAGTTGGTGCGACCTGATGTGGTACAGCTGTCCTCTGTACGAGGAGACCCCTGGACTCTGGTGGTCACCATGCCGCCGGAATCCCACCGTGCTAATGCGAAGGGGGGACGAAGCATCCTAGAACAAATGCGAGCTGAATTGAGGGACTTTCACCTCGACAGGTGCAGCAGGTTGAGGAGGCACTGGAGCGGAAGCCCAGGAAGTTTTTACTCATCATGAGGATTATTTTGGTTGCACCGAAGCCATTACCCACGAGATTCCCACAGGGAGCGCTGTCCCAGTGCGGGAGAGATACCAGCAGATACCTCCCCAGATGTATAAAGACGTTAGGGAGATGCTAGCCCATATGTTACAGAATCGTGTGATACGAGAGTCAGAGTCCGTGGGCAGCCCCGATTGTCCTGGTCAGAAAGAATGATTGGACCCAGCGGTTCTGTGTGGACTATAGACGACTGAATGCCTGTACAGTACGAGACTCTTACCCTCTACCCCGAATCGAAGAGTTCCTGTCGGCCTTAGGGAAGGCAAGATACTTCTCCTCCTTGGATCTGGCCAGTGGGTATTGGCAAGTGCCTGTGGCCGAACATGACCGTGCGAAGACGGCGTTCATATTTCCCATGGGACTGTTCGAGTTCAATCGGATGCCCTTCGGCCTGACTAACGCCCCCAGGATGTTCCAGCGTCTGATGGAGAGGTGCCTGGGCAATTTGAACTTCGAGGCGACACTGATTTATCTTGATGACATAATTGTCTATGCCGCCACCTTCGAGGAGCACCTCCAGCGACTGGAGCAAGTACTGAATCGCCTACAGAGTCATAGCCTAAAAGTGAAGCCCCAGAAGTGCCACCTGTTCCGCAAACAGATCGAATATCTCGATCTTACTGTGTCCGGCGAAGGAGTCAGGCCCACCCGGGAAAAGGTGGCTGCCGTACAGGAGTGGCCTACCCCGAAGACAGTAAAGGACATTCGAGCCTTCCTGGGACTTGCCGGATACTACCGAAGATTCGTGAAGAACTTCACCCGCATAGCCAACCCATTGCTGGAGCTACTTAAGGGAGTGCCGGCGGGCTTCAAGAATCGGGCGATTCGGTGGGGAAGCAGCCAGGAAGATGCCTTCTGTGCCCTAAAAATGACCCTGACCGAGGCCCCAATACTTGCCTATGAGGATTTCTCCCAACCATTCATACTCCACACTGATGGGAGCCTACATGGTCTGGGAGCCGTGTTATCCCAAGCACAGGAGGAGAAAGAGCGCGTGATTGTGTACGCCAGTTGCTCCCTTCACGGCTCTGAGAGGAACCCAGATAATTATAGCTCTTTCAAATTAGAGTTGCTGGCTCTGGTTTGGGCAATGACCAAAAAGTTTGGCGAGTATTTGTCCGGGTCCGAAGTACTGGTGAGAACAGATAACAACCCGCTTGGTCACCTGGAGAATGCGAAATTTGGGGCCCTGGAGCAGCGATGGGTGGCCCGCATGGCCAGGTACCGGTATAAGATTGCCTACCGGTCTAAGGCAGAGAATACTCACGCCGACGCCCTCTCCAGCGTGACATATGAACGGTCTGATCAAGACCGCGATGAAGATTTGGAGGTGGATGAGGTCCCTAGCTACCGAAGTGTCGTGGGACCGCTGGTCGCGGCGCAGGGACAGATTGGAGAGACGTCGGAAGAACAAGGGCTAGGGCAGCCAAGAGTGGCAATGGGTGGCTTTCAGGCAGGTCCCCAGTCGAGAGGAGAGGAGTACCCTGTCCCCGGGGGCGCTGAAAATGCTGGGACAATGGGAGAGACTTTGTTTGTGAGACCGGCTGCTGTACCGACGGGTACAGCTACTGCGAGAGTTCGGGATCACCTGGCAAGTTGTGATCCCAGAGAAGTTGGTCGGAGTAGTGGCTAAGGAGGCTCATGAACGAGGGGCTCACTTCGGACCAGAGAAGACCTTTCAGTGGTTGCAGAGGCTGGTGTATCGTATCACCTCCGACTGCGAGCAACAATAGAAGACACTTATCAAAGATGTCAGAGCTGTGAGCTGGTTAAGCCCCCGGAGCAGCGGGTCCCCATACAAACCATTGTGACTTCTGCCCTCTTGGAGGTGCTGATGATCGACTATTTGACTGTTGGACCGGCGCATCTCGGGTATGAACATTACCTGGTGATGACAGACCACTTCACAAAGTTTGCGGTGGTGACCCCGACTAGAGACCAGACCGCCGAATCAGCTGCGCAGGCCATCTGCCGAGACTTCATTCGGGTGTACAGCTGCCCAAAGAGGATCCATTCCAATCAAGGTGCCTGCTTCCAAGCCCGGGTGATGGAAGAGCTGCACCGGTTGTACAGGATTGAGAAGTCACGGACTACTCCTTATCACCCTCAAGGAAATGGGGCCTGTGAACGTTTTAATCGGACACTGATCCAAATGCTCTGCACGTTGGAGCAAGATTGGAAGGTACGATGGCCTGAGTTTGTGGTCGAACTGGTGTGGGTCTACAACAACCGAGTGAATAGTACGACGGGTTCACTCCTTATACCTTACTGTTTGGGCGAAAGGGGCGAGAGGTTACCAAGTTAGAGCTGGACCCCGAGGAGGACTACCCATGGATGGGGATGTCTTCCTGGGTTGGGAACACCGGCATCGACTGCAGACCCTCCGACGGTTTGTACAACAAAAGTTTCGGGAGCTCAAGCATCATGAGACATTGCCTATTCGAAGGACAGCTCTAAGACCTGGGGAGCGGGTGTTAGTTCGAGAAAGGCAAATTGAGTAGGCGGTGGGAACGGACCCCACACCGAGTGAAGCGCAGGGTTGGTGCTGAAGGACCTGTGTATGAAGTTGAACCTGAGGGGGCTGAATGAGCCCCTACCAGACTGGTTCATCGTAGTATGCTGTGGCCCTGTCTTTCTAAAGATGACGAAGATGAAGAAGGATCACCTGCTTCTAGATAGGGTCCTGTCACAGATGCCCCAAGCCACGATGTGGATGAAGAAGAATTGTTGATTCTACCTCCGAGCTCCAGCACTCAATTACCTGCAGTCCCCAGTGCAGGCAGCGAGGGAACACCCTTGAAGCCACCTGGCAGGCAGAGATTGGGAATCCAAGTGACCCTGCACTCCCCATCGGTCAAACTGAGTTACGCCGGTCAGAACGGACAACAGCAGGAGTGCCTCCTCACCGTTACAAACAGGATCAGTTTATATGGCAATGTATCATCCAGGAAGTCCAAGAATGTCAACGTTTGGTGAAGGAACTCTCGCCCGTGGAATGGCGAGTTAAAGGAGAGTGGGAGTGTAAGGGGGAAGACCGGGGTGTAAGTACTTTTAGAACAAGGGATCCGGAAATGTCGTGCCTCTGGTTGCAGGGGAAAGACAGACTGCGAGCACAGGAGTCAGGTGACCGGGAAGCTGGGGGCGTGTCCTGAGCCAGAGCTCAGGGGTCAGGTGACCGGGGAGCTGGGGGCATGTCTAGCAATAGGGGTGAAAAGGAGTTTTGCACGGGAAAGCAGGCAGTTGACAGTTGGAGTCAAGCCCGACTAGAGGGAGAAGAGACACAGAGTCCGTGGAGCCGAGCAAGTGAGGTGCAGTGTTATGGACTAGGGGCTCAGCGGGTCAAACCGGAGACCGCCCGCTGCAGCCAGAAGACAGAGCATTGTTTAGGCGGGGAAACCAGAAAAAAACACTACTGGCATCAGTTGGCAACGGCCTTGTGGGGAACAAGAGTCAGCTAAGTATAAAACTGACGATTACAACCGTTTCGACTCTGCTACATCTAGCCAAAATGTGAATTGTCGGCTATAGCCTGTTACCTGCTACTCCCCTTGTTGTCCCCATATTTCCCGTTACTCCTTGCGTGGAGAATGACACTGTTACAATAAATCCCCCCTGTTTATTAACCCTGTACCGGCTGCTCTGTGTTTCTGTGTCACTGCATGTAAAGTACCTGTGTCACACGCGGACCCGTCTACCCACTGATATCTTTTGACCAGTCCGACCAAGTCATCGATGTTCTGGGGATCTCCCTGGGTAACCCAAGTCTGCATCGCGCTCAGAAGGGAGTGCACAAAGCGGCCTATTACAACTCACTCCACCATCTGCGCTGAAGTAGAGGACTCCGGCTGTAATCACTTTTGGACAAGGTGCAGCGGATCAAACATTTGGGAGTGAGGGGGTTTGTCATGGTGGACCTATTGTGCCCTGACAGACATTGTAACTCCCATGCTCGCCAAAATTTCTGTTTTCAATTTTTCATATTCTTTGGCATCCTGTAAGGCTAAATCATAGTAGGCCTTTTGTGGCTCCCCCATTAAGTATGGTGCCAAGACTTCCGCCCACTGCTCTGGCAGGAGTTTTTATCTATGGGCGACCCTTTCAAAAACTGTTAAAAAGGCCTCTGTATTATCAGCTGGGGTCTTCTTCTGCAAGGCTCTCCTTACCGCCTTCCAAATAGAGAAATCATCAGCTGACATTGGGGTCAGAGCTGCTGCCGTGCCACTAATCAGTAATCACCTCTGTGAGTAAATCAATCTGTTGCTTCTGTTGATCAGCTCCTCCATTTTGTTTGACCGCTATTTTATCCTTACAGCCGCCTTCACCCAGGACATGCAGTCTGTCCACAGCTGCCACACTTGCTTCCTGGAGATCTTGTCCGCATTCTCCACCAACTGTGGTAGATCGGCTCACTTGGTTTCACTTAGAGGTTGACACAGGAACACTGACTCTTTAAATCTTCTGTGGTTTAAATATTCTGCATAAACCACTGCAATGTTAGCAAAACAAACATGGCCTACCTGGTCTAACAGGAAAAGGAAGCATAACGTATGGCACGGTCCTTGTTGCTACAGATAACTGCCCGCTTCAGGAACTAACAACCTAAGGTTTAGCTTTCCTTCACATGACAAAAACAGCTCCAGAGCTTGTGCCTCCAGACCCACCCCACAACAAATGCTCTAAAAGGCTGGGAATTTATCATCTGACCTCCTACCTCTCCACAGGTATTTAATCACCCTAGCACTAAACATGATTGTTTAATCCCTCATCACTTCGGGTGCTGGAAAATTTTCTCTATGTCTATATCACTGGAGCTAACAATTTCAGTGCTACATACAGTATCTCCCCTACAGTACTTTGCCATTGACTTTGTCATAATAAGTTTAAATCACCTACCTTTCTCAGTTTTAAAATAAATAAATAAATTATAAATAAATATGATTGCTATGTCTATAACAGTACCGTCTATCAAAATAGAAAATGAATAAAAAGTGATCAAAATGTCTTATGTAATTCATTAATTACTAGTGTTGAGCGAGCATGCTCGACACTGCTCGGTACTCACCCGAGCATCAGGCTACTCGGGATGTTCGGCGAGCACCGAGCATTTCCGGGTTACTCGGGCGGGAGCTCGGGTCTCTGCCCTGCATGTTTGGCGCTCTTTACAGAGCCAATGAACATGCAGGGATTGCCAGCCAGTCATGCCGCAGCCGCAGCCTTGTTAGTTGTGGACATTACAGTGATTGGCTGGCCGCACAGCGTCACCTCGAGTATTTAAAACCGGGCGCCGCCATCAGACAGTGTAGGGACAGCGCTGCTGATTTAGGGAGAGATATATCCTGCGAAATAGTTAGTGTAGGGTCTGTAAAGGCTGCCAGATCAAACAAACAGTCCTTCTCAGGACTAATATCCATCCCAGATATCAGGCAGGCAGGCTGTATAGGAGACACAGTGGTTATACCAGCAAACGCTGCATTACAGTCCTGTGTGCTCCTGTTGCTGAAATTGCTGGACTTAGCTCCAGGTCTCGGGGGCCAGGAAAAATCCTTTTTTTTTCATCTAAATCCTCTTTTCTTTTTTCCTCCTTCACACTGTACAAATACCCGTCTTATTAACCTTTTGGTGTGTCCCCCCCCCAAAAAAAAATTGTGTCTCTGATTTTTCAGATACAAATTTATCTGTTGAAAATAGTCTGGTGTAGGCTAGAGAAATAGAAGTGTGGTTTTGCAGTTCCACGGTTCAAGCTTCTGTATTATCCAGTTTTTGGCCATTTGTATCTAAAAAAAACAGTTTGAGTGTGTCGCTCACTGTTCAGCCGCAAATATATATATTTAAAAAAGTCTGGTATACATACACCAGTAAATTATAACTGTGGTTTTGCTGTTCCACAGTAAAAAATCTGTATTATCCTGCTTTTGGCATTTTTTGGCGTAAAAAAAAAACTAATAGTGTCTCCCTGATTTTTCAGACACAGATATATCTGTTGAAAATAGTCTGGTGTAGGCCTGAGAAATAGAAGTGTGCTTTTGCAGTTACACGGGTCAAATCTCTGTATTATCCTGCTTTTGCCATTTTTTGCCGTAAAGAAAAACAGTAGTAGTGTCTCCTGATTGTTCAGACACAAATATATCTGTTGAAAATAGTCTGGTATACACCAGTAAATTATAACTGTGGTTTTGCTGTTCCACGGTAAAAAATCTCTATTATCCTGCTTTTGGCATTTTTTGTCGTAAAAAAAAACTAATAGTGTCTCCCTGATTTTTCAGACACAAATATATCTGTTGAAAATAGTCTGGTGTAGGCCCGAGAAATACAAGTGTGGTTTTGCTGTTCCATGGGTCAAATCTCTGTATTATCCTGCTTTTTTGCATTTTTTGCCGTAAAGAAAAACAGTAGTGTCTCCTGATTGTTCAGACACAAATATATCTGTGGAAAATAGTCTGGTGTAGGCCCGAGAAATACAAGTGTGGTTTTGCAGTTCTACGGGTCAAATCTCTGTATTATCCTGCTTTTGGCATTTTTTGCCGTAAAGAAAAACAGTAGTAGCGTCTCCTGATTGTTCAGACACAAATATATCTGTTGAAAATAGTCTGGTATACACCAGTAAATTATAACTGTGGTTTTGCTGTTCCACGGTAAAAAAATCTCTATTATCCTGCTTTTGGCATTTTTTGCCGTAAAAAAAAATAATAGTGTCTCCTGATTGTTCAGACACAAATATATCTGTTGAAAATAGTCTGGTATACACAAGTAAATTATAACTGTGGTTTTGCTGTTCCACGGTAAAAAATCTCTATTATCCTGCTATTGGCATTTTTTGCCTTAAAAAAAAATAATAGTGTCTCCTGATTGTTCAGACACAAATATATCTGTTGAAAATAGTCTGGTATACACCAGTAAATTATAACTGTGGTTTTGCTGTTCCACAGTAAAAAATCTCTATTATCCTGCTTTTGGCATTTTTTGCTGTAAAGAAAAATAGTAGTGTCTCCTGATTGTTCAGACACAAATATATCTGTTGAAAATAGTGTGGTGTAGGCCCGAGAAATGCAAGTGTGGTTTTGCAGTTCCACGGGTCAAATCACTGTATTATCCTGCTTTTTAGCATTTTTTGCTGTAAAGAAAAACAGTAGTGTCTCCTGATTGTTCAGACACAAATATATCTGTTGAAAATAGTCTGGTGTAGGCCCGAGAAATACAAGTGTGGTTTTGCAGTTCCACGGGTCAAATCTCTGTATTATCCACTTTTGGGCCATTTGTACCTAAAAAAAAAACAGTTTGAGTGTGTCGCTCACTGTTCAGCTGCAAATATATCTATTTACAATTTTCTGGTATACCCCAGTAAACAATAACTGTGGTTTTGCCATTCCACGGTAAAAAATCTCTATTATTCAGCTTTTGGTATTTTTTCCGTAAAGAAAAACAGTAATAGTTTCTCCCTGATTGTTCAGATTGTTTAAAAGAGTCGGGTGTAGGCTAGAGAAATAGAACTGTGGTTTTCCTCTTCCACGGTTCTAATCTAATGTTACCATTTTTCCATTGATAGTGCGAGTGTAAGCTATTTTACTTCCTTTACAATGGGCAAGGCGCGTGGCAAGGGACGTGGAAGTGGACGTTCTGGTGATGGTGCGTGTAGAGAACGGGGCCGTGGCCAAGGTGAAAATGTGCCACAACCAACAGTCACATCTTCTTGCTCCAACTTCTTGACCGAATTACTAGGGAAGCACAGAACAACACGAGTATTGCGAACTGATCAGTGTGAACAGGTTATTAATTGGATAGCAGATAATACTTCCAGTTACCTTGGGCACCACCACCTCCGGTCTGTCTTCCACACGGTCAACTCTTAGTAGACGTGAGTCTCGACCGCATACTCCTCCTCACCCTGATGCTCCTTCCTCCCACCATGCCGAGTGTTGTCAGACAGCAACTGATCCCACAGTTGGACACTCTGAAGAGCTGTTCACTGGTCCATTTCCAGATTTGCGCCCCTTGCCTGCTCAGCTTGAAGTGGTGGAAGAGGAGATCCCATGGAGTGATGCCCAAATATTTGAACAGCCATGGCCACAGGAAGTCGACGCTGGCAATTTGTCACAAGAGGTGGACGATGATGAGGCACAATTGCCACGAAGTGAGTAGGAGTATCGTGGTGTGCAAGTGGAAGAGGAGGAGGTGGTGGATGATCTAGTAACTGACCCAACGTGGCAGGAGGACATGCAGAGCGAGGCCAGCAGCACACAGGGTGAGGGAGGCAGAGTACCCCAACAGGCAGGAAGAAGCAGTGTGGTGGCCTCACACAGAAGGCGGGCAACAGTTCCCCGTAATACCAACACGAGGGACGTTGCCAGTACAACCTGTAGGTCTTCCAGAGTCTGGAAATTTTTTAAAGACTCTGCTGATAACCCCAAAAAGGCCATTTGTACCACCTGCCATGCCAGCATCAGCAGGGGTGACAAAACTACCAGCCTGACCACCAACAGCATGATTAGCGGGTGTCACCACTGCTTCTTCCGCTGTTGTGCGTGCAATAGAACCCCCTGTTGTGTGCGCAAGGCAATCCCCTGTCCATACTGCATGCAAAGATGCCCCCTCCTCTCAGTCTTCACTTGTTATGGCAGTTTCTCAAGAAACAGCATCAACGTCCACGTCCACGTCCCACCGCAGCATTCATTTGTCCATATCCCAGACCTTTGAACGAAAGCGGAAATTCGTAGCTAACGCCCCACAGGCCACAGTCCTAAATTCGCACATTTCACGACTGCTTGCGTTGGAAATGCTGCCTTTTAGGCTGGTGGAGACGGAATCATTCCGCAACCTTATGGCGGTGGCCGTCCATCGGTACTCGGTCCCCAGCCGACACTATTTTGCCCGGTGTGCCATCCCCGCACTACACAAGCACGTGTCCCAAAACATCTGCCGTGCCCTCAACAACGCAGTTACTGGGAGAGTCCACCTGACAACGGACACGTGGACAAGTGATTGTGGCCAGGGACGGTACATCTCCCTGACGGCACACTGGGTAAACATAGTGGAAGCCGGGACTCAGTTGGAACTTGGGAAAGAACACATCCTCCCCACACCGAGGATTGCGGGCCCTATGTCAGTCACAGTTGCCCCCACAGTGTACAGCTCCGGCGCATCATCCTCCTTCTCCTCATGTTCAGCCTCCATCTCAGATGTCACCACATCAGTTACAAGCTGGAAGCACTGCAGTACTGCCTCCGCCAAGCGGCAACAGGCTGTGCTGAAACTCATAAGCTTAGGTGATAAACCTCACACTGCTTGTGAGCTGTGGACAGCTGTGAAAGAGCAGGCAGATCTGTGGCTGAGACCGCTGAACCTACATCCAGGCATGGTCGTGTGTGACAATGGCCATAACCTGTTGGCGGCTCTGAGGCGAGGCGAGATCACACATGTTCCATGCCTGGCTCATGTGCTTAACCTCGTGGTTCAGCGGTTTCTTAAATCGTACCCCGAGTTGCCAGATCTGCTCGTCAAAGTATGCCACCTGTCAGCTCATTTTCGGAAGTCGGCTACAGCTTCTGCCGCCCTTGCTGTGTTGCAGCAGCGTTTGCAGCTTCCGTCACACCGACTGGTGTGTGATGTCCCCACATGTTGGAACTCTACCCTCCACATGTTGCAAAGGATTTATGAGCAGAAGAGAGCAGTTGTGGAGTACCAGCTGCAACAAGGCCGTCGATATTCAGGTCAGACTCCACACATAAGACCTCAGGAGTGGACCTGGATGTCTGACATATGTACCATCTTGACAAACTTTGAGGAGTCCACCAAGATGGTGAGTGGCGATGACGCCATCATTAGCGTCAGCATTCCACTTGTCTGTCTTTTTCAGCGCTCTCTGCAGAGAATTAAAGAGGAGGCATTGCAGCCAGAGTATGATGAGATGGATGAAGAAGCCGTAGCGGTCGATTACATACAGCCCAGCCTCATCTCATCCCAACGTGCATTGGGGGACAATGAGGGAGAGGAGGAGGAGAAAGAACCGGAGCTTGTATCATGCGCTGTAGACAGTAGTACCTGTACAACTGTCATACCGTCGGTTCAGCGTGGGTGGCCTGAGGACAGGGGAGAGGAGGAGGAGGAGAGCATGGTCAGTTGTCATCTTGGTGAGGATACGCAAGCCTTGCCCTTTACTAGTCTGGCACGCATAGCTGACTTTATGTTACGCTGTCTTAACCGTGACCCTCGCGTTGTCAAAATGTTGGGTGACAGTCATTACTGGTTGGTGACACTTTTAGACCCCCGCTACAAGGAGAAGTTTCACTCTCTTATTCCTGAGGTGGAGAGGTCTACAAAAATGGGGCAGTACCAGAAGCCCCTTGCTGCAGAACTGTTAAAAAAATTCCCATCTGAACACGCTAGTGGTAGAGGTCACAGTTCGCTGACCAACCAAGGCATACAAGCGAGAGAGAGGCAACTCCAATCCAGCAAAGGCAGGGGAACACTGTCAACGTTCTGGGACAGTTTTCTGAGACCCGCCCAGCTTACAGGCCATGAGGCGCGGGGTACTCTCACAAGGAGTGGAAAGTTTCAAAAGGTGGTGAGGGAGTACCTTGCCGACTGACTTAATTATTGGGTATCCAAGCTGGACACTTGGAATGAACTAGCTCTGTACGCCTTGGAGGTCCTGGCCTGCCCTGCCGCTAGTGTGCTATCGGAGCGTGTTTTTAGTGCCGCTGGGGGAATTATAACTGATAAGCACACTCGCCTGTCAACTGACAATGCTGACAAGCTGACCCTTATCAAAATGAACAAGGGCTGGATTAGGCCAGACTTCTCATCACCACCAAATGACAGCAGAGTAACATAAAGTCAAATCCACTGTGTTATTTTGGGAGGTGTATTCCCATGCACCGCTTCACACCCACACATGAGTATACGCTTCCTCATTTCAGCTGTTTTATGTTCTTCTCCTTATCCTCAGCCTCTACCACCACCACTGTACCACCAGGGTGACCGTGGTCCGTGTTGCCATTATGGAAAGTTCCTCCGTCCTTATTTTTGTCAGCTTTTGCTTGGAAGGCATAAGCAAAGACTGTGGGAGACCCACTCCCCAATAATGGGAATAATATTTTTAAGATGCTGTACTGTATGGCTCTTGGAAGGGGCATTAAAAGCGTCTTGTTAAGCTACTGCGACCTCCACCACTTTTCCGAGGGGCATTCAAACCGTCTTGTTAAGCTACTGCGACCTCCACCACTGTTCCAAGGGGCAATAAAAGTGTCTTGTTAAATCATTCTAAACTCCACAGCTCTTCCAAGGGGCATTGAAATGTTGTTTTTAATTAACTCTAACCTCCATGACTCTTCGAACGGGCATTGCATTTCCTACTAATTTTTGGCAGCTTTTGCTTGGAAGGCATTAGCAAAGACTATGGGAGACACACTCCCCAATAATGGGAATAATGTTTGTAATATGCTGTACTGCATGGCTCTTGTAAGGGGCATTGCAAGTTCCTCCATCCTAATTTTTGGCAGCTTTTGCTTGGAAGGCATAAGCAAAGACTATGGGAGACACACTCCCCTTAATTGGAATAATGTTTGTAATATGCTGTACTGCATGGCTCTTGTAAGGGGCATTGCAAGTTCCTCTGTCCTAATTTTTGGCAGCTTTTGCATGGGAGGCATAAGCAAATACTATGAGAGACCTACTCCCCAATAATGGGAATAATGTTTGTAATATGCTGTACTGTATGGCTCTTGGAAGGGGCATTAAAAGCGTCTTGTTAAGCTACTGCGACCTCCACCACTTTTCCGAGGGGCATTAAAACCGTCTTGTTAAGCTACTGTGACCTCCACGTCTCTTCCAAGGGCATTCAATCCGTCTTGTTAAGCTACTGGGACCTCCACGTCTTTTCCGAGGGTCATTAAAACGGTCTTGTTAAGCTACTGTGAGCTCCACGTCTCTTCAAAGGGGCATTAAAAGCGTCTTCTTAAGCCACTCTGAACTCCACAGCTCTTCCAAGGGGCATTGAAATGTTATTTTTAATTACCTCTAACCTCCATGACTCTTCTAACGGGCATTGCATTTCCTCCTAATTTTAGCCAGCTTTTGCTTTTCAATGCAAAGGCGAAAACTAAGGGAGACCCACTCCTTAATAATGGGTAGAAGGTTTTAAGTACGCTGTAATCCACGTCTGTTTCAAGGGGCATTGCAGTTCCCCATAATTTTTGGAAAGCCTTCCATTCACTGCTTAGGCCAACAGTGTGCAGGAGACCCAGTTGCTATAAATGGAAAAAATGGTTTAGTTAAGGCCCTCTGACCTCCATGTCATTTCCAAGGGGCATTGGAGTGCCTCAAAATTTTTGGTAGGCATTGCACTCACTGTATGCCCTATAACTGTGTAGCCGAACCGCTCCTTTTGTTACAGAAACATATCCTACAAGACATATGTGTTTGACTGGCCTGATATTGATGTGAATGGTCCCTGTTCCTCCTCCTCTTTCTCCTTTGCCACTACCTCATCCATCATTTATCACCTGAAGCTTTGTTTTAACGGGAGTCATAGAACTGGGATAGTAGCAGGAAAACATCCAGCAATTAGTGTTGAGCCACCCCCGTAGTGTTCGAGTTCGGTTCGGTTCGTCGAACACCCATGTGTTCGCCGAACTGTTCGTTGAATTGTTCGTCGAACACCTTCGAACACCGTTAAAACCAATGGCAGGCAAACAAAAACACATAGAAACACATAGAAAACACCTTCAAAGGTGTCCAAAAGCTGACAAACTGCTCAGAAGACACAACTAACACATGGAAAAGTGACAAGTACATATAGTCATGCGAAAAGAAAAGAGGTGGAGGAGTAAAAGGAGGGGGAGACACAGATATAGGCATGTCATGCCCTTCTAAAATCCAAAAAGTGAGAAGCCGACACGTTCAGTCCGCTCTTGCCCGTGCCACCTCCGTGTCGCTGGGTTTGTGCCAGAGCCGCGGTGAACCCTGACGGCCAGCCCCCCTCTCCCAATACTGGTGCCTGTCCGCTGGTGGGTCGAGAGAGCCCCCCTGTGGTGGAGGCAGCTCTAAGCTTTTTAATTTAAATTGTCTCTCTAATTTGAATGAATACACTTTAAATCCATTTACAAGGATCTATTGGAGGGCAAGTCTCATGCCTGCAGCCGCGTAATTCCAGCTCCAGTAGCGTCCACTAAAGCTGCTGCAGTTAAAAAGCTTTTATAAGGATCGAGCTCGGCTGTCCACCGCAAGGCATCCTACTGCCAGTCCCAGCCCCTATGCCTTGGGGTGCCTCCTGATGCTCTTCACTGAGTATCCCGTGGTCCCGAAGCATTTCCTTTGAAAAAATTAAGTGTCAAAACTACAGGTGGTGTAGCTGCTTAACAGCCGGGATAATCCGCTGACTAGCAGACACTGCTACTAGGCACAAAGTATTTCCTGGGCTAGATGCAGTTAACAATTTGTAATTAGATACTCTCGTTGGATGCTGAGAAAGCATTCCATAGAGTCTCCTGGCACGCAATATATGATTCTCTTAAAAAGCTTTGGGTAGGGGTCTAGGGGACCCTTTTATAGCCAAAATCACGGCCCTGTATCGCAATACGTCACCTAGGCTGAAGATAAATGGAACTGTATTACCCTGAGGGCTCGGTTGCTACAGAGGTATTGCACCTCACCCAGAGGTGTGATATCTCACTCTCAGGTAAGGATGGAGTGTGGATCAGGACCCGACACCTGCATGCATTACACCACATTGCCGTGGGGCAGGGCGACCAATATGCCCCTGAGATGGGCACGACAGTCCCTGTCTCTGGCTGGAGTGGGGGGAGGGAACACTGAGGAAGGGGAACCCTGTAGTGCAGGAGCAGGGAGGAAGCAGTTCCTGGGTGCATTGAGAAGGGAGTATAAAAGGTGGGCACCATCTTAGTTCAGTGCAGAGAAGTCTGAGCAGAAGTGGCAGGGAGCAGGGGCTCTGCATGAGCTCTGCTCCGGAGGCGGGCCTAGTAACAGAGGCCCAGGCCTGGAAGAGGGAGAAGGAAGGAAGAGGAGCGGAGAAGGCTCCAGGAACGAGGAACGAAGGGATCCCAGGGGTGGGGACGGGCGAGTCGCCACCGCACGCCCGAATCCACCTGCGTGGAGGGGTCAGGCCAAAGGGGGAGACCGGTCCCCGAAACTAGTGGAGGCAGGAAACGACCCTCAGCTAGAAACAGGAGGCTGTGACATTTTATGTGGCGCAGCCCCTCGCTACACCCGCTAGGAAGGCACCACATAGGGTCAGGGAAACTGGCGCCAAGTTTACCAAGAGGAGGCCCGAGGCAGCCGGACAGAAGGGTTGGTAAGAAAGGCCAGACAAAGGATACACAAAGGGGGTCCTGTGAAGCGCTCCAAAGTTATCTGGGAGTTGTCTGAGCCCCTCACCTGGTGAGCACAGTACGACGTGGGCAGCCGTTACCTGCAGACGTGGTCTGGATAATAAGAACTGTGAGTAAAGGCCCTGGACTGCATCACTGACTCCGTGTCGTTACTGCTGCTGCCCTGCACCATCACCCCCATCCTCCGCATACACTGCCCTGAGGCTATACTCCTCCCGTGGGGAGTTATGCTACGCTCTGCTGCACCCACAACACCAGCCTCAGCGGTCTGCCCTGGAGCGGCGGTTCACTCTGACCGCAATCCACGGGTGGCGTAGACGGACATTTAAACATCAAAACCACATAAATAGTTCCGCCACTGGTTTGACCGCCCTGAGCCACGGAACCGGGTCGCCGCCACGGAGACTACAAACACCAGCATCCACCAAAAAGGATCCGGCTCCGGGTGTCCCTAGGCCCAGGGGGCGCGTCAGAACATTTTCATCACCTTTCACAATCACCAATGGGACAAGGCAGGGATGTTCTTTGTCCCCTCTCTTATACATCCTAGTGACCGAGCACCTGCTCTCATCAATTCGCCATAACCCCAATATTAGGTGGATTGAGGTGGGAGGCACCGAGTACAAGTGCTCTCTATTTGCTGATGATGTCCTAGTATATATCACTCAATCACATATATCCATCCATGCTGTTATGGCTGAAATAGATCACTTTGTTACATGGTCAAATTTTAAAATCAATGCAGCGAAGTCTGAGGCCCTCGATGTCTCCCTCCCCAAATCCATATAGGATTCCATCCAGTCCAACTTTCCCTTTGCCTGGCCCTCACAGGGTATCAAATACTTAGGAATTCCTATTCATAGAGACCTCTCCCATCTATGTTATCTTAATTTTGGGCCCTTTATTGAACAACTCCATACAGACCACGGTTGGCAAGTTAGAACTGTAAGATTCACTACGTGAACCACTGGTGTTTTGTGGAAAAGCACATGTACACTGTGTTCCAAATTATTATGCAAAAAGTGTTTAGGAGTGATAAGGGAAGAATTTGTTTGTTTGTCAGTTAAACTCATTGATGGTGATGTGTGTCAGGGCTCTTTATATCACTGTAAGCAATTGCAGACACCTGTGCTAATTAGTTTGGCAGGTGTGTCCAATGAAAGGCAAGACTACTTAAGAAGGCTGTCTCACATTATTAAGCAGCCTACATTTTCTGCCAAAATGGGAAAGAAAAAGGATGTGTCGGCTGCTGAGAAGCAACAAATTGTGGAGTGTTTAGGTCAAGGCATGACTACAATCAACATTGTGCGATGATCAGGATGAAGTGTCTTAGCAATCAAGAAGTATGTAGCTGATTCACAGTACACACGTGTGCGTGCTGATAAGGGCAAATTAAGGACTCTTTCCTACAGGCAATTACGTCAGGTTAAAAGAGCAGCGGCAAAAAAGCCTTGTCATAGCATCAGACAAGTTTTTGAAGCTGCTGGTGCCTCCAACGTCCCCCGAACAACAAGATGCAGGGTCCTTCAGAGGTTTGCAGCTGTGCATACGCCATCCTGTCGACCTCCTCTATCCACTTCACACAAGCAGAAACGGCTCCAGTGGGCCAAACATTACATGAAGACTGATTTCAAAACTGTTTTTTTCACGGATGAGTGCCGTGCAGCGCTCGAAGGTCCAGATGGATGGAGTGGAGGATGGCTGGTTGATGGACAGCCCACGCAAACACGGCTACAGCGCCAACAAGGAGGAGGTGGAGTAATGTTTTGGGCTGGAATCATGGGGAGAGAGATTGTCGGCCCCTTTAGGATCCCTGAAGGCGCTAAAGATGAACTCCATAATGTATGTGGATTTTCTCAAACAGCACTTCCTGCCATGGTTCAAGAAGAAGAACCGTGTATTTCACAGCAAGATCATTTTTTTGCATGATAATGCACCATCTCATGCTGCACATAAAACATCTGCATCTCTGGCTGATATGGGCATAAAAGGGGACAAACTTATGGTGTGACCCCCACCTCTGGAGCATCATCAAAAGGAGTGTCTATGATGGCAGGAGGCAGTTCACATCTAAGCAACAGCTCTGGGAGGGTATTCTGTCCTCATGCAAAACAATTGAAGCAGAAACCATCCAAAACCTGACAAATTCAATGGACGAGAGAGTTCAGAAGCTCCTTTCGAACAAGGGGTCCTATGTGAAAATGTAACATCACCTAGAATAAAGTTTTGATTTGAAAACTGTTTGATTTCAGTTTCTAATAACCTGCCAATGCTTATAATTTCAAAAATGACCATTTTTTTGGTCTTTATTAAAATGAAAAGGTTGATCGAAAAGTTTGGGGGATCTAAGAGTGTGGCAACCCAGTAGTCATGATTACTTCGAATTCTGACAATATGAGGGTCATGTTGCAGGTAGTGCAGCAAGAAGGCACTTATGTGTCTTGCGCATCTCGGAGCCCCAAAATTATTTTCCGGGTTAGATGCAGCTAAAAATTATTATTAATTTTAAATCTGGTGGAGCTTAGTATAGATGGCCTAATAGGATCAGTGCTGCACACTGCTACAAAGCCCAAATTATTTTCCAGCCAAGATACAGATAAACATGATTAGTAATTTTAAATCTGGTGGAGCTTATTATAGATGGCCTAATAGAATCAGTGCTGCACACTGCTACAAAGCCCAAATTATTTTCCAGCCAAGATACAGATAAACATGATTAGTAATTTGAAAGCTTAAAACGGTTGGTAGGGTGATTTTAACCAATCATCCATCTTTTACTCTCCCCAGGATGACACAGGGGTAGAAAAGTCGTTTCGGATCCATGATTTGTTCATCTTTATGAACGTGAGTCTGTCTACATTATCAGTGGAGAGCCGCGTGCGCTTATCTGTCAGCACACCACCAGCAGCGCTGAACACACGTTCAGACAGAACGCTGGCTGCGGGGCATGACAAGATCTCCAAGGCGTAAGTGGCTAGCTCCGGCCATTTATCCAGATTGTAAGCCCAAAAAGAGCAAGGGTCCAGTGACACAGTCATGGCTTCAATGTTTACTTGGAGATACTCCTGTACCATCGTCTCTAGGCGTTGACTATGTGTCAGACTTCTTGTCTCCTGTGGCCTTGCAAAGGATGGGCTAAAAAAGTGGTGAAATGATTGCGCAAAATTGATGTTACCAGCAGATACTGTGGTTCTGTTATGGTTTGAGTGCTGAACACTTGACGGTCCCACGGTTGGCAAGTTGGAACTGTGAGATTCACTACGTGCACCACTGGTGTTTTGTGGAAAAGCACATGTAAGATTCTGCAACAGTCTCTGCTGATACTCCTGCATGCGTGCATCCCTTTCTATGGCAGGAATAATTTCTGCAAATTTACTTTTGTACCGGGGATCTAACAGTGTGGCAACCCAGTAGTCAGGATTATTTCTAATTCTCACAATTCGAGGGTCATGTTGCAGGTAGTGCAGCAAGAAGGCACTCATGTGTGTTGCGCATCCAGGAGCACCAAGTCCCTGTTGTGTTGGTGGCGAGGTAACAATCATGCTTCCTTCCTCTGTCCTCTCCCCCCAACCTCGCACAACAGAAATGTGATCAAGGTCTCCCTCATCTGATGAGTCTTCCATCAGTTCGTCCTCCACTTCTTCCTGGGCTCCTGCACCTTCCTCACTAGTTTGGCTGCTACCATGCGCCCTGGTAAAACCATCTCCCCCACCCTCACATGCCTGCCGCCTTGGTGCTGCCGACCGTCTGGACCTTGCAGATGTTAGAACTTCCGCATACAACTCCTCCTCCTCTACTTCCTCCACCTCCTCTTGTGCCACCACCTGACTCCGAATTCTGTTTAACATGTGCTCCAGCATGTAAATCACCGGAATAGTCATGCTGATAATGGCATCGTCAGCACTAAACATCTTCGTCACCATTTCAAAACTGTGCAGAAGGGTGCATAGGTCCCTGATCTGAGACCACTCCTCCAGCGTGATTTGCCCCACCTCTGGATCTCGTTGGCCCAGGCTATACGTCAGAACGTATTGCACCAGGGCTTGTCGGTGCTGCCACAGTCGCTGCAACATGTGCAGAGTTGAATTCCACCGGGTAGGCACATCGCATTTTAGCCGGTGAAGTGGCAGGCCCAACGACTTCTGTAGAGATGTAAGTCGCTGAGCTGCGGGATGCGAACGGCGGAAGTGAGCTCACGGCGACCGTGCCCTCTGCAGAAGGCCATCTAGCCTGGGATAGTGGGCTAAAAATTGCTGGACAACCAGGTTCAACACGTGAGCCATACAAGGCACGTGTGTGACATTACCCCGGCGAAGGGCCGCACCCAGGTTTGCAGCATTGTCGCACACGGCCTTCCCTGGTTTCAGGTCCAGTGGAGACAACCATTTATGAAATTGGTTCTCCAGAGCTGACCACAACTCCTCAGCTGTGTGACTCACATTTCCCAGACATTTCAAAGTAAAAACCGCCTGATGACGTTGAGCCCTACTGCCAGCATAGTAAGGAGGTGTACAGGATCCCTTCTGCGCAGTTAGAAAGCTTGTGGCATGACCAGACAGGCTTTGGGTGCAGGTGGAAGACCGAGAGGAGGTTGAGGAGGCAGAAGCAGTGGAGGAACTTTGACATAAAGAGGATTGACGCACAACTCGTGGGGACGGCAAGACTTGGACAGCAGCCCCTTGTCCTGCTGTCACCGTAGTTACCCAGTGCCCAGTCAGCGACATGTAACGCCCCTGTCCATGCCTACTCGTCCAAGTGTCTGTGGTGAAATGCACCCTGTCACACACAGAGTTTCTCAAAGAAGCAGTGATGTTGTGTGCGACATGCTGGTGGAGCGCAGGCACACCTTTCTTTGAGAAGTAGTGCCGACTGGGCATCTGGTACTGGGGCACTGCGACGGACATAAGGTCTCGAAAATCCTCTGTGTCCACCAGGCGGAAAGGCAGCATTTCTGTAGCCAAGAGCTTGCAGATGGTGAAATTCAACCTCTTAGCTTTCTCATGGCTAGGAGGAAATGGTCTTTTACTTGTCCACATCTGAGGGACCGAGGGCTGGCTATTGTGCTTAGACGGGTTGGATAAGGGTGTCCCCGGCAAACTGCCGGTCTGTGAGGAAGATGCAGGCGGACATGTTAGGTTGCCTTGATCCAAAGGTGGTGATATCGATGTCGGACAGCGCTCAACACCAGCTGGTGTTACCACCTCCAAAGAAAATGATGACCTGCCAATCACGCTGGCTGTTGCGGGTAAATAGGTGGCAGGTCTGCGCCCCAAAACAGGTGTGACTGCTGTCCCCCCAGTCACAGAGGATGAAGAGGCCGCGGATGCACAAGATATGGCAGACGGTGGTTGGCCCGGCACACTGAGCTTCCCACTGCAACTTATGCTTCATGTCCATGTGCCGGTTCATGCATGAAATACTCAAACTATGTATTTTTTGGCCTCTACTTAGCTTTTGCTGACAAATGTTACAGATAACATGAGTTGGGTCATCTTTATCGATCTGAAAAAATGCCCAGGCTATGCAAGGCTTAGCACCCATGCGACCTGAAGAGCCACCACGACTTGTGGTGAGAGGCAGAGTTGTGTTTGAGGATGCAGTTGTTCACGTGCTTCCAGTACTACGTCTCTGTCCAGGAAGGCGCAACCTGACCTCGTCGTCACTAGCATCTTCCTCCACCTCCTCTGCTGACCTCATCTCTTGGCTGACTGTGGGTTGACAGTAAGTGGGATCTCCAACCTCATCATCATCACCCTGTGCGTTATCACACCCGTCGTCCTCAGAGCCAACCTGTTCCTGCCCTGACAAAAAACTAAAGTTGTCGCTCCAATCAGGTGTTTGAGTCTCATCATCGTCTTCCTCATTGTCTCCACCAACAGGAGTTACAGTTTGGGAATGAGGGTCTACATTATGGTCAGAACCTTCTGCGTCTGGTCCTGGATCCGACTCATAAAGATTCTGGGCATCAGTGCAGATCATTTCCTCATCTGGATTCACAGAAGCGCTGGAGTCGACCTCTGATTCCCAGGCTATAGTATGAGTAAACAGCTCTGCAGACTCAACCATCTGTTCTACCTCATACTCAGACGGGCAGCTGGAGATTTGGGAGCTGTGAGGAAGCAAGTGCGATTGGGGTGACACCTTTGAGGACTGGAGTATTTGTGATGTTGAAGTTGATGTGGAGGAGAGCCCACTTAAAGGAGCACTTGATATCCGTTGAAGCACCTGCTGTTTTTGTGCCTCATCTGGAATTTGTAGCGATTGGCGTGGCCGTAAGAAAGGGATCTTATCACATTGTCCGCTAAAAGAAGTAGACATTTTAGGTTGGCTGGAAGATGGTCTTTCTTCTGCAGATGTTACTGTTGCTTTAACACCTACCCCACGGACACAACCTTTTTTCCCCTTCCCAACACGCCTATTCCCCTTTCCACCAGCAGCAGGCCTTTTTCCACTCATTTTGGTGGTTAACTAATTCACAACTCTGGAGTTGTTTGCACAAAAAAACAATGGATGGGAACCGAGCAGAGCTGAGTGGCCAAACTGTGGTATTAGGCCAAAACTATTGGCAGGGTTAGATGCAGAAAAAAATTATATTCAATTTGCAACCTGATGGAGGTCAGTATAGATGGACTAATAGAACAAGTCCCACACACAGCTAGAAGCCCAAATATTTTTTCAGAGGTTGATGCAGAAAAAAATATATTCAGTTTGCAACCTGATGGAGGTCAGTATAGATGGACTAATAGAGAAAGTCCCACACACTGCTAGAAGGCCAAATATTTTTTCAGAGCTAGATGCAGACAAAATATTATTTTGAATTTGCAACCTGATGGAGGTCAGTATAGGTGGACTAATAGAACAAGTCCCACACACTGCTAGAAGGCAAATATTTTTTCAGAGCTAGATGCAGAAAAAAATTATATTCCGTTTGCAACCTGATGGAGGTCAGTATAGATGGACTAATAGAGAAAGTCCCACACACTGCTAGAAGGCCAATTATTTTTTCAGAGCTAGATGCAGAAAAAAATTATATTCAGTTTGCAACCTGATGGAGGTCAGTATAGATGGACTAATAGAGAAAGTCCCACACACTGCTAGAAGCCCAATATTTTTTCAGAGCTAGATGCAGAAAAAAAATATATTCAATTTGCAACCTGATGGGGGTCAGTATAGATGGAGTAATAGAACAAGTCCCACACACAGCTAGAAGCCCAAATATTTTTTCAGAGCTAGATGCAGATAAAAATTATTTTTAATTTGCAACCTGATGGAGGTCAGTATAGATGGACTAATAGAGAAAGTCCCACACACTGCTAGAAGGCCAAATATTTTTTCAGAGCTAGATGCAGACAAAAAATTATTTTGAATTTGCAGCGTGATGGTGGTCAGTATAGATGGACTAATAGAACAAGTCCCACACACAGCTAGAAGCCCAAATATTTTTTCAGAGGTAGATGCAGATAAAAATTATTTTTAATTTGCAACCTGATGGAGGTCAGTATAGATGGACTAATAGAGAAAGTCCCACACACTGCTAGAAGGCCAAATATTTTTTCAGAGCTAGATGCAGAAAAAAATTATATTCAGTTTGCAACCTGATGGAGGTCTGTATAGATGGATTAATAGAACAAGTCCCACACACAGCTAGAAGCCTAATATTTTTTCAGAGGTAGATGCAGAAAAATATATATTCAGTTTGCAACCTGATGGAGGTCAGTATAGATGGACTAATAGAGAAAGTTCCACACACAGCTAGAAGCCCAATATTTTTTCAGAGCTAGATGCAGAAAAAAATTATATTCAATTTGCAACCTGATGGAGGTCAGTATAGATGGAGTAATAGAACAAGTCCCACACACAGCTAGAAGCCCAATATTTTTTCAGAGCTAGATGCAGAAAAAAATTATATTCAATTTGCAATCTGATGGAGGTCAGTATAGATGGAGTAATAGAACAAGTCCCACACACAGATAGAAGCCCAAATATTTTTTCAGAGGTAGATGCAGAAAAAAATGATATTCAGTTTGCAACCTGATGGAGGTCTGTATAGATGGATTAATAGAACAAGTCCCACACACAGCTACAAGCCCAATATTTTTTCAGAGGTAGATGCAGAAAAAAATATATTCAGTTTGCAACCTGATGGAGGTCAGTATAGATGGATTAATAGAACAAGTCCCACACACAGCTAGAAGCCCAATATTTTTTCAGAGCTAGATGCAGAAAAAAATTATATTCAATTTGCAACCTGATGGAGGTCAGTATAGATGGAGTAATAGAACAAGTCCCACACACAGCTAGAAGCCCAAATATTTTTTCAGAGCTAGATGCAGATAAAAATTATTTTTAATTTGCAACCTGATGGAAGTCAGTATAGATGGACTAATAGAGAAAGTCCCACACACTGCTAGAAGGCCAAATATTTTTTCAGAGCTAGATGCAGACAAAAAATTATTTTGAATTTGCAGCGTGATGGAGGTCAGTATAGATGGACTAATAGAACAAGTCCCACACACAGCTAGAAGCCCAAATATTTTTTCAGAGGTAGATGCAGATAAAAATTATTTTTAATTTGCAACCTGATGGAGGTCAGTATAGATGGACTAATAGAGAAAGTCCCACACACTGCTAGAAGGCCAAATATTTTTTCAGAGCTAGATGCAGAAAAAAATTATATTCAGTTTGCAACCTGATGGAGGTCTGTATAGATGGATTAATAGAACAAGTCCCACACACAGCTAGAAGCCCAATATTTTTTCAGAGGTAGATGCAGAAAAAAATATATTCAGTTTGCAACCTGATGGAGGTCAGTATAGATGGACTAATACAACAAGTCCCACACACAGCTAGAAGCCCAATATTTTTTCAGAGCTAGATGCAGAAAAAAATTATATTCAATTTGCAACCTGATGGAGGTCAGTATAGATGGAGTAATAGAACAAGTCCCACACACAGCTAGAAGCCCAAATATTTTTTCAGAGGTAGATGCAGAAAAAAATTATATTCAGTTTGCAACCTGATGGAGGTCTGTATAGATGGATTAATAGATCAAGTCCCACACACAGCTACAAGCCCAATATTTTTTCAGAGGTAGATGCAGAAAAAAATATATTCAGTTTGCAACCTGATGGAGGTCAGTATAGATGGACTAAAAGAGAAAGTCCCACACACTGCTAGAAGGCCAAATATTTTTTCAGAGCTAGATGCAGAAAAAAATTATATTCAATTTGCAACCTGATGGAGGTCAGTATAGATGGACTAATAGAATGATGCTATGCCCAAAAGATTTTACTACACTAGGTGCAGTAAAAAAATTGGTATTCTATACACAGGTGGTATATCTTGCAACACAGATAGGCTACTCCACTGACTAACACACTCTGCAATAGGCCAAAAAGGATTAGCTTTGCTAGATTCAGCCAAATGCTGTGAAAAAACTTGCACAGCACTGGCACAGACCTGCCTGGCAAAAACTGATAGGAACTGATGTAACCTAGTCCTGAAAAGGACTGCAATTACAATTAGTCTTTACTCCCACAATCTATCTATTTAAGAGCACAGACCTGCCTGATAAAAGTCGTAGGAAATGCTGTAACCTAGTCCTTAAAAGGACTGCAATCACAACTATTCCCTACTCCCAAGCTATCTGTAGATTTGTGCGAAAATTGGCTTGAAATTAACAAGGTATAGCGCACACAGCAACAGCGGTGCCGTCTAACACGCAGCTGCAGCAGTGAGAAAATGGTGGCGACGGGGAAAATGGCTTGGTCTTATAGGGCAAGGACATGTGACATACACTGCCAATGACACATGCCCTTGCTTGTGTGAAAAAAAGCACTTCGCTTCGTGTGTGCGCTGCTGATAGGCTGACAGATTGCACCTACCCACTGTAAATGCGGGAAAGAGAAAAAAAAATGGAGATCTTCATTATTCCTGCAGCGATCCATCCCCTGCCCCTCCCCCCACCCCGCTGTACACTCAAACTGCGTATTAACATTAATTTTCATCATTACTGAGAAAAAATCCAGTTATGATTTTGGTGCACGAACAGTTATCGAACATAACCTCGAACAGCCAAATTTTTCTCAAATCGTTCGTGTTCGCCGAACGGCTCGAACACCACCCAAAACAGCTCGAATTTGAGATTGGCGAACAGTTCGAGTAGAACAACGCTCATCTCTACCAGCAATCCTCGGAGGAGGTAGGATATGCGTCAAAACGCTGACCACCTCAGGCCTAGCCGCTACTACATACATGCGCTTGCATTCCAAGAAAACAAAGCAGATGCTAACTTGTATCATCATCATCATGGTCCTCACCTTGGCACTCTCACCTCCCCTGATGGAGAAGCCAGGGCCCACCGGAGGAGTCTGGTTCTCTGGTGGGCTCGTCCAATGCTGCCGTAAAGCAGGCCGGGCTAAGAAAAGTGTGTGGGGGATGTTCCATGGAGAAATAGGGGCAGCTGGGGACCGTTTATGGACACCCGGCTGCCCCCAGGCGGCAGGGGACCGTGCGTGGACACCCGGCCGCGGGGCGGCTGGGGACCGTGTATGGACACCCGGCCGCCCCCTGGCGGCTGGGGACCGAGTGTGGACACCTGGCCGCCGGGCGGCTGGGGACTGAGTATGGATTCCAGGCCGCCAACGCAGCCATGACATGGTGGCCAGATTCCACCTCCACATGCCTAAAGGGCCCAATTTCAAGTGCAAGCAAGCAAGCAGTATGGTATTGCAGCCTGGGGTTGGGTGGGTGGCAGGCTGCACACTTACACTTGCATTCCAAGAAAACAAAGCAGATGCTAACTTCTATCATCATCATCATGCTGCTCGCCTTGGCACTCTCAACTCCCCTGAAGGAGAAGCCAGGGCCCACCGGAGGAGTCTGGTTTTCTGGTGGGCTCGTCCAATGCTGCCCTAAAGCAGGCCGGGCTAAGAAAAGCGTGTGGGGGGAAGTTGACAGGAGAAATAGGGGCGGTTGGGGACAGTTTATGGACACCCAGCTGCCCCCAGGCGGCTGGGGACTGTGTGCGGACACCTGGCCGCGGGGCGGCTGGGGACCGAGTATGGACACTCGGCCGCCCCCTGGCGGCTTGGGACCGAGTGTGGACACCTGGCCGCCGGGTGGCTGGGGACTGAGTATGGATACCAGGCCACCAATGCAACCATGACGTGGTGGCCAGATTTCACCTCCACATGCCTCAAAGGCCCAATTTCAAGTGCAAGCAAGCAGTATGGTACTGCAGCCTGGGGGTGGTTGGGTGGTTGGCTGCATATTTGCGCTTGCATTGCAAGGAATGGGGGAGGTACAATTGAACACTGCCCTAGGACAAGAACTTGCACGGGAATAGTTGCAAGTCTGCATCTTCTGATGCGGCAAGGATTACTTCTGATGGGCACACTTTTAGGCAGTGACCTGGGTGTCAGAGATGCTTCCAGGAGTCTTCCCCATGCTGTTCCCATGTCTTTTCAGCACTGTATGCATGTGTCACACAGCACATGGCCAGATAAGGTTGTAAAATGTTAAAATGACATTTCCCGGTGAATGCATTTGTCACGGTTTAAAGCAATACAAAAGTGCAAAAACGCATAAAAAATGCTACTTGTGAAGATAGCCCAAGGTGTGGAGGAGTATTTTTGTTTTTGGTTATTTATTTTACCTTATACACAAGTATTTACCCTGGAAAGGAACTTCCTTAACATATTTCACAGGAAAGCAGTTTCAGTTTAGTTTTTGAATGTTTTATTGTGAGCCCTTAAAGGTGGTTTAATCCATCTGACCATGTTGTTGACAGCAGTGACCTGGGGGTCAGAAATGCTCCCTGGGGCGATCCCCATTCTGTCCCCATGTCATTTGAGCACTGTCACTATCGTTTTGGGCACTTGTTAGGCTTTTAAAAGACTGCCGGGGGTACCGCCACAAAAATGCTCGGGTCTCCCATAGACTAACATTGGGGTCGTTGCTCGGGTCGAGCACCCGAGTATCACGGTGAGCTCGGCCCGAGCTTCGAGCACCCAAGCATTTTAGTGCTCGCTCAACACTATTAATTACATAATGTAGCATTAATGAAAACTACAGCTCAGCAAGCAAAAGACAAGCCTTTGCTCAGCTCCCATCAACAGAAAATATAAAAGTCTCAGAAGATGGTAACAGAACAATTTTTTCTTTTGCAAGTTTCTGAATTTTTTAACAAGTTTCAGAAAATTAAAAACGATACAAAGATCTGAAAAATCATGTTGCTCAATCCTTGCACTATGAAAAACAAAGCTCAAAAAACAATGACAAATTTGCAGTTTTTCACAATTTCACCCAACTTGTACATTTTTTTCCTATTTTTCAGTATAACTTGTCCTGGAGGTCAAGCCTTCATATGGCTATTTCTACATTGTATAATATTTAGTGTTGAGAGAGCGCTAAAATGCTCGGGTGCTCGAAGCTCGGGCCGAGCTCACCGTGATACTCGGGTGCTCGACCCGAGCAACGAGCCCAATGTTAGTCTATGGGAGACACGAGCATTTTTGCGGCGGCACCCCCGGCAGTCTTTTAAAAGCCTAAGAAGTGCCCAAAAGGATAGAGATAGTGCTCAAAAGACATGGGGACAGCATGGGCATCACCCCAGGAAGCATTTCTGACCCCCAGGTCACTGCTGTCAACAACGTGGTCAGAGGTATTAAGCCACTTTTACGGGCTCACAAGAAAACGTTCAAAAACGCAACTGAAAGTGCTTTCCTGTGAAATATGTTAAGGAACTTCCTTTCTAGGGTAAAGACTTGTGTATAAGGTAAAATGAATAACTAAAAACAAAAATATCCTCCACACCTTGGGCTATGTTCACAAGTAGCATTTTTTATGCGTTTTTGCACTTTTGTATTGCTTTCAACCATGACAAATGCATTCACCGGGAAATGTCATTTTAACATTTTACAACCTTATCTGGCCATGTGCTGTGTGACACATGCATACAGTGCTGAAAAGACATGTGAACAGCATATAGAAGACCCCTGGAAGCATCTCTGACACCCAGGTCACTGCCTAAAAGTGTGCCCATCAGAAGTCATCCTTGCCGCATCAGAAGATGCAGACTTGCAACTATCCCCGTGCAAGTCCTTCTCCCAGAGCAGTGTTCAATTGAAACTCCCACATTCCTTGCAATGCAAGCACAAGTAGGCAGCCTGCCACCCACCCACCCCCAGGCTGCAATACCATACTGCTAGCTTGCTTGCACTTGAAATTGGGCCTTTTAGGCATGTGGAGGCAGACGCCGGCAACCATGTCATGGTGCGTCGGCGGCCTGGTATCCCATCCCCAGCCGCCCGGCGGCCGGTGCCCACGCTCAGTCCCCAGCCGCCAGGGGGCGGCCGGGTGTCCATGCTCGGTCCCCAGCCGCCCTGCTGCCGGGTGTCCATAAACGGTCTTCAGCTGCCCCTATTTCTCCGCTGAACTTCCCCCACACTTTTCTTAGCCTGGCCTACTTTAGAGCAGCATTGGACGAGCTCACCAGAGAACCAGACTCCTCCGGTGAGCCCTGGCTTCTCCATCAGGGGAGTTGAGAGTGCCAAGGTGAGGAGCATGATGATAGAAGATAGCATCTGCTTTGTTTTCTTGGAATGCAAGTGTAAGCATGCAACCTGCCACCCACCCACCCCCAGGCTGCAATACCATACTGCTAGCTTGCACTTGAAATGGGGCCTTTTAGTTTGGAGTAAGCCGAAGCTGGCCAATACCTCATGGCTGCTTCTGCAGCTAGGTATCCATACTCAGTCCCCAGCTGCCCGGCAGCCGGGTGTCCACGCTCAGTCCCCAGCCACCAGGGGGTGGCCGGGTGTCCATACTCGGTCCCCAGCCACCCTGCGGCCGGGTGTCCATAGACGGTCCTCAGCCGCCCCTATTTCTCCACTGAACTTCCCCCACACTTTTCTAAGCCTGGCTTGCTTTAGAGCAGCATTGGACGAGCTCACCAGAGAACCAGACTCCTCCGGTGGGCCCTGGCTTCTCCATCAGGGGAGTTGAGAGTGCCAAGGTGAGGAGCATGATGATGATGATAGAAGTTAGCATCTGCTTTGTTTTCTTGGAATCCAAGCTTAAGTGTGCAACCTGCCACCCACCCACCCCGAGGCTGCAATACCATACTGCTAGCTTGCACTTGAAATGGGGACTTTTAATTTGGAGGAGGCCGACGCTGGCCACTACCTCATGGCTGCTTCGGCAGCAAGGTATCCATACTCAGTCCCCAGCCACCCGGCGGCTGGGTGTCCACGCTTGGTCCCCAGCCGCCAGGGGGCGGCCGGGTGTCCATACTCGGTCCCCAGCCACCCCGCGGCCGGGTGTCCACACACGGTCCCCAGCCGCCTGGGGGCGGCTGGGTGTCCATAAACGGTCCCTAGCCGCCCCTATTTCTCCGCTGAACTTCACCCACACTTTTCTTAGCCTGTCCTGCTTTAGGGCAGCATTGGATGAGCCCACCAGAGAACCAGACTCCTCCGGTGGGCCCTGGCTTCTCCATCAGGGGAGTTGAGAGTGCCAAGGTGAGGAGCATGATGATGATAGAAGATAGCATCTGCTTTGTTTTCTTGGAATGCAAGCGTAAGCATGCAACCTGCCACCCACCCACCCCCAGGCTGCAATACCATACTGCTAGCATGCACTTGAAATGGGGCCTTTTAGTTTTGAGGAGGCCGAAGCTGGCCACTACCTCATGGCTAGTGTTGAGCATTCCGATACTGAAATATCGGGTATCGGCCGATATTCGCGGTATCGGAGTTCCGATACTGAGTTCCGATACTTTTAGAATATCGAATACCGGAATCGGAAGTTCCCATAATGCCTGCGCTCTGCAGTGTCTCTGAAGGATGACAAGCTGGATGGCAGCTCTCAGCTTACTGTACTTGTCATTTAGTGTAAAGGATTTATTAAAAAAAATAATAGTGTTTTCATGCACCGTCTCTTAAAAAAAGCCGGCCGGCAATTCAGCAGCGGTACCCGACAATTTAGAATAGAAAGAATAGAGCATCACACATAGATTAGATAGATAGAAACATGTCAGTCACATATATATGAAGTACAGTGACAGTGTTGCTTACTGTACTTGTCATTTAGTGTTAAAATAAAGGATTTATTTAAAAAAAAATTGGCGTGTGGTTCCCCGTAATTTTAGCCTCTAGCGGAGGTTAAGCAGATGGCTGGGGCAGATGTTTGAAGCCTGGGAAGGGGGTAATACCCACGGAGCTTCCCAGGCTACTAATATCAGCCCCCAGCTGAATACCTAGCCTTTACTAGCTATTAAAATGGGCAACCCCCCCAAAAAAATGACGTGGGGTCCCCCCTATTTTAATAGCTAGCAAAGGCTAGGCAGACAGCTGGGGGCTGATATTAATAGCCCAGGAAGGGTGCCATGAATATTGGCCCCCTCCCAGGCTAGAAACACCACCCGTCAGCCGCCCCAGAAATGGCGCATCCATAGGATGTGCCAATTCTGGCACTTAGCCTCGCTCTTCCCACTGCCCTGTAGCGGTGGCAGTGGGGTAATAGGGCTGGGGTTGATGTCAGCTTATAATGCGAGCTGACATCAAGCCCAGGTTAGTAATGGAGAGGCGTCTATAAGACAACCCCATTACTAACCCCATAGTCAAAGTTAAAAAAACACACAAACACCTAGAATAAAGTCCTTTAATTGAAATAAAGACACAATTCTTTATTGTTCTAAATTAAACCATACTTACCATCACGCCCATTCCAGCTGAAGCCAACGATCTCCTGCAATAAAAGAAAAATAATAAAGCAACATCATCCTTACCTTTCCATGGTTCCCACGACAGCTTCAGCTCTGCTACATCGAGATGACAGGCTGGACAGCAGCAGAGAGCTGCCATCCAGCCTGTCATCCCGCAGACACTGAGAAGCGCAGGCATGCTTGCGCTCTGCAGTGTCTGGTTTATGTGTATGGTTTAATTTAGAACAATAAAGAATTGTGTGTTTATTTCAATTAAAGGACTTTATTCTGGGTGTTGTGTTTTTTTTTTTTTAACTTTGACTATGGGGTTAGTGCTGGGGGTGTCTTATAGACGCCTCTCCATTACTAACCTGGGCTTGATGTCAGTTGGCATTATAAGCTGACATCAACCCCAGCCCTATTACCCCACTGCCACCGCTACAGGGCAGTGGGAAGAGCGAGACTAAGTGCCAGAATTGACGCATCCTATGGATGCGCCATTTCTGAGGCGGCTGACGGCTGGTGTTTCTAGCCTGGGAGGGGGCCAATATTCATGGCACCCTTCCTGGGCTATTAATATCAGCCCCCAACTGTCTGCCTAGCCTTTGCTAGCTATTAAAATAGGGGGGACCCCACATCATTTTTTTTGGGGCCCCCCATTTTAATAGCTAGTAAAGGCTAGGTATTCAGCTGGGGGCTGATATTAGTAGCCTGGGAAGCTCTGTGGGTATTACCCCCTTCCCAGGCTTCAGACATCTGCCCCAGCCGTCTGCTTAACCTCCGCAAGAGAATAAAATTACGGGGAACCCCACGCCAATGTTTTTTTTAATAAATCCTTTATTTTAACACTAAATGACAAGTACAATAACCAACACTGTCACTGTACTTATTATATATGTGACTGACATGTTTCTATCTATCTAATCTATGTGTGATGCTCTATCTTTCTGTTCTAAATTGTCGGGTACCGCTGCTGAATTGCCGGCCGGCTATTTTAAGAGACGGTGCATGAAAACATTATTATTTTTTTAAATAAATCCTTTACACTAAATGACAAGTACAGTAAGCAACACTGTCACTGTACTTATTATATATGTGACTGACATGTTTCTATCTATGTTATCTATGTAAAGCTCTATTCTTTCTGTTCTAAATTGTCGGGTACCGGTGTATGCCGCTGCTGAATTGCCGGCTTTTCATGTAATACATTCTACATTATTCTTAGTTGTTTTCCTTCATGTAGAATTAACCTACAAGGAAAGAAAGGGTTTATATTCATTCTGATATTTGTGTCCCATTGACTTGCATTGGTTTCCTGTATAGGAATTAGCGATATCCGATACTTTTTGAGTATCGGCCCGACCCAATCTGATCCGATATTTCCTGATATCGGAAGGTATCGCTCAACACTAACTATTACAGTTTTTTTACAGCAAAAAATGCCACAAACAGGATAATACAGAGATTTGACCCATGGAACTGCAAAACCACAGTTCTATTTTTCTAGCCTATACCAGACTCTTTTAAACAGATATATTGGTGTCTGACCAGTCAGGGAGACCCTATTACAGTTTTTTTTTTACGGCAAAAAATAGCAAAAATAGGATAATACAGAGATTTGACCCGTGGAACTGCAAAACCACAGTTCTATTTTTCTGGCCTACACCAGACTCTTTTAAACAGATATATTGGTGTCTGACCAGTCAGGGAGACACTATTACAGGTTTTTTTATGGCAAAAAATGCAAAGGCAGGATAATACAGAGATTTCACCTGTGGAACTACAAAACCACAGTTATAGTTATGTGGCATACACCAGACTCTTTTAAACAGATATATTGGTGTCTGACCAGTCAGGGAGACACTATTACAGTTTTTTTATGGCAATAAATGCCAAAAACAGGATAATACAGAGATTTGACCTGTGGAACTGCAAAACCACAGTTCTATTTTTCTGGCCTACACCAGACTCTTTTAAACAGATATATTGGTGTCTGAACAGTCACAGATACACTCAATTTTTTTTGGGAGGGGGAATACTAAAAGGTTAATAAGACGCGTATTTAGACAGTCTGACTGCGGAAAAATAAATATATACAGAATTTAGATGAAAAAAAAAAAATTTTTCCTGGCCCCTGAGACCGGGGTGATAAGTCTAGCAATTTGAGCAACAGGGGCACACAGGACTGTAATGCAGCGCTTGCTGGTATAACCAATGCGTCTCCTACACAGCCTGCCTGCCTGCCTGATATCTGGGATGGATATTAGTTCTGAGAAGGACTGTTTGTTTGATTTGGCAGCCTTTACAGACCCTACACTACCTATTTCGCACTATATATCTCTCCCTAATTCAACAGCACTGACCCTACACTGGCTGATCCGGAGTGACTGTGTCCAAGATGGTGGCGCCTGGTTTTAAATACTCGAGGTGACGCTGTGCGGCCAGCCAATCACTGTAATGCCCACAAACAACATGGCTGCGGCATTACAGTGACTGGCTGGCAATCCCTGCATGTTCATTGGCTCTGTAAAGAGTGCCAAACGTGCAGGGCGGAGACCCAAGCTCCCGCCCGAGTTTCCCGGAAATGCCCGGTGCTCGCCGAACATCCCGAGTAGCGTGATGCTCGGGCGAGTAATGAGCAGTGTCGAGCATGCTCGCTCAACACTAATAATATTATATTATAGTAAATGTAACAAAAAAAATTTCTTGCTTGCCCAAAGTAATACTTTGTCCCCAAACAGTTTAGCTGTAGAAGAGGAAAATCTTCTCATGTCAGCATTGATACAGTTAATGACAGTAAATTCAGCATAACATATAGTTAGGCATAATCATTTGGTGTAATGAAGTGCTTGCAGTGAATATAGCCATAATCTCAGCTAATAACCATATCTAGATACTGTATTCATAAAATATAAGCACATTTCAGCCTTAAATTTTATCATCCGGCTTTTTTCATTACATCATCAATAACTCTTAGAAGCAATTCCTTTTGTTCTCATTAGAAGCAGAATGTCGATAAAGTTAACCTAGACAACTAAAAAGGCCTTGCATTATTCATTAGGAGAACATGCTTACCTTTAAAATCCCCATTAAGAATAAACATGTCCTTAATTTCATCTCTTCAGGTTGCCCCTTAAGTAATGACACAGAAATAGGTCTTCTCCCACAGACTTTAGATTTAGCATTTTATATTTTTATTTTGTACCATGATAAAAATTATATATTATCTAATCAGTATAACTGTCCTGTATAGAAAAAAAATGCTTATTTTCCATCAGATGATAGTCTGTAGAAGTACTTTGTTTTTAAAGGGGTACAGGATTAATCTTTCTTATTTAGCCATCTTATTATTGAAGAATAAAAGGCCTTTGCAATAGGATGCTCTGCTGACCGGTGGATTCATACAGCCAAGCAAGCTAGTTTGGTACTATAGAGATGGAGTCAATGACAAAATCAGATCCAAATGTTTAGTCATGGGAATCCAGGTCATACTCCAGAAGGTCAAATAGATGAAATAGGCAGAAAGGAGTCAGGTAGTCTTAAACTGCATTTACACTGCAAGATTATGTAACATCTGCATTGATTCATGCCTCTACTGTTTCTGCTTTGACCGCTGGGTAGTAGCATGCCTTTGTTGCTTGTGACATGTGATAGCACCAGTTCTGTTTTTATCCTGGGATTTTTATTCCAGCTTTATAGAGAGCAATGGGGGTTAATGTTGGTCTACTTTTTAATCACTCCTTCCTCAGTGCCCTGGACCGGGCAATTAGATATTTAAACCTCTGAAGCTCTGATTCAACTACCAGTCAATAGTTCTATCCTGGTATATACCTCTGTTCTGTGCTCCTGTGTTTTGTCCTGATTATTCCTATTCCGGATCTTACCTGGCTACCTGACTATCCTTCTCACCAGCTTGTGCCACCGAACAGCAGCTGACTCTGTGGTCCCAGCCCAGGGACCCCTGTGTAAGTCCAGATCCCTGTACAGTGGATAAAGAGAGAAGGCCAGGGCAACCCCTGAGTTCTGGGAAATGAACTAGCTTGTTCATGGCTGCTATTTTGGAGCTACAAGGTGACTACGAACAGTGCACCATGACAGATTATCATGAATGAGCATTATTAAAAACGCTCTTTTCACAATTATCTTTCCATGTGAACAGGTTGCCGATCACCCGATCAACAAGCAAAACGCATGTTCATCAGGTGAAATGATATTTTGCGCAGCACAAAACTCATAATTCTCTGCGGTGCATCATCCTGTGTAGACAGGACTAGCACTGGGAAGAACTATGGAAGTGTATGTGCATTGGGCATTTACTTTTGGTCTGTCTGTGTCAACAGGAATTTAAATGACCATTGAACGGTTAATGTTTGCCTATTGGCAGTTGTATTGTGCCCCTGGTCTGTCCAAGTAAATGGTCCCTTAGAGTCAAACTATGGTAGTAGGTTGCCAAGCACATCTATTGGCCTCCAAACATGTGATTTTATTGTAAACAAATTGTGATTGTAGTGGTGCCTGACACAGACGGCTACCACTGGATCTTGCATTGTAACTTAAACAATTCTTATATTTCTGTTCTTCTGCCAAGGGTAAGAAGAGGTACAAGAAGCGGTTTGTTGTGGCAACCATACGATAAAAGGATGGGTTTAATACTGTAACGGGTCTGGGAGGTGGAACCTCTGAGCTACTATACAAAGGGGCAGTCCTTGTAAGGAAGTGGGTGGCTCCCAGGGAAGGCGGGCAGGTAGTCACGGCAAGTGACAGGAACAGTCCCTGGGAAGAAGGGCAGGAGGTCACGGCAAGTAACGGGAACAGTCTCTTGACAGGCGGGTGGTCACGGCAAGTGACAGCAGGGTAAGAGTCTCTAGACAGGCAGGTGGTCACGGAGAGTGACAGCAGGGTAAGAGTCTCTAGACAGGCAGGTGGTCACGGCAAGTGACAGCAGGGTAAGAGTCTCTAGACAGGCAGGGGGTCACGGTAAGTGACGGCAGAGCCTCCAGGTAGGCTAGCAGGCGTGTAGCAGGTGAGCGCTCCCAGGTGAGTGGGTAAGAGTCTCTCGGCTGGCTGGCAGGTGGTCACGGCAGGTGACGGCAGAGCCTCCAGGTAGGCTAGCAGGCGTGTAGCAGGTGAGCGCTCCCAGGTGAGCGGGTAAGAGTCTCTCGGCTGGCTGGCAGGTGGTCACGGCAAGTGATGGCAGAGCCTCCAGGTAGGCTAGCTGGCAGGTAGCAGGAGAGCGCTCCCAGGTGAGCGGGTAAGAGTCTCTCGGCTGGCTGGCAGGTTATCTCAGGCAGGTATCAGGCAGGTATCAGGCAGGAGATTCCTGATCAGCAGGCGGACTGGTCCATAGACTGACTGGCGGATGCAGGTAGACAGACTGTCGGACCGCAGGAATGCAAGCAGGTAGGCAGCGCTGAAAAGCAGACTGGCATTGGGACCTGAGGGCTGAGGCAGAGGTGAAAGGCTTTGCAACAACTTTGCTCGGGCACCTCCATTTTGGAGGAGGTGCCTTATATATGGGAGCTCCACCGGCAATTGGCCGGGGACTCCTTAGGATGGCGCGCGCGGCCCCTTTAAGAGAGAGGGACCGCGCGCGCGCCCTAAGCACAGTGCCCGGGAAGAGGTGAGCGCTGCCAGCAGCGCGGGAAGAGGACGCTGACGACGGAGCAGGGAGGTGAGAGGAACGGCGTCTCTGCCTAGCAGGAGGCAGGGACGCCGACGCTACAGTACCCCCCCTTTAGGCCCCCCCCTTATTTAGGCTGGAGAGAAATTTATCAAGGATGAGCGGGGCATGGATGTTCTCCCAGGGCTCCCACGTTCTCTCCTCAGGACCAAACCCCTTCCAATCCACTAGAAAAAAGGTCTTTCCTCTTACCCTTTTGGTGGCCAGAATGCTCTCTACCTCAAGCTCGTCTCCAGCGGAAACCGAAGCAGGAGGCGTACCTGTAGACTTGGAAAAAGAGTTAAGTACCACAGGTTTGAGGAGAGATACATGGAAGGAGTTAGGGATCCGCAAGTTGGCCGGGAGTTTCAATTTATAGGCCACCGGGTTGATTTGTTTGACAACTTCCAGTGGGCCGATGAACCGAGGCCCTAACTTGTAGGAAGGAATCTTGAGCCGGACATACTTGGACGAGAGCCAGACTTTATCTCCTGGACGGAATTGGGGCGAATCCAGACGTCTTTTGTCAGCCTGTTTCTTCATCCGCTCGGAGGACTGAAGAAGTGCGGATCTGGTACTCTCCCAAATGGAGGAGAATTCGCTAACAAGAGATTCCGCGGCCGGATTATCCACCGAGGCGGAGACGGGAAACGGGATCCGAGGATGCAGACCATAGGCAATAAAAAATGGGGATTTGGAGGAAGACTCGCTCTCGTGATTATTATAGGAAAATTCGGCCCACGGTAAAAGATCCACCCAGTCGGAATGGTGGGCATTAACAAAGTGCCGGAGGTAACTGGTTAAAATTTGGTTGATCCGCTCTAATTGACCATTGGACTGTGGGTGATAAGCAGAGGAGAAGTCCAAGGTGACCCCCAGCAGTTTACACATGGCTCTCCAGAAGCGAGAGGTGAACTGAACTCCTCGATCGGATACGATGTGGAGAGGGAGACCATGAAGATGGAAAATATGATGGACAAAGTCTTTAGCCAATTCAGATGCATACGGAAGGCCCGGCAGGGGAATGAAGTGAGCCATCTTAGAGAAGTGGTCAGCGACCACCCAAATGACCGTACAACCAGTAGAGACAGGAAGATCCGTTATAAAGTCCATGGCTATATGCTACCACAGGGCAGCAGGTATGGGAAGAGGCAGAAGGCGGCCGGCTGGCAGATGTCTAGGAACCTTGTTGCGGGCGCAGGACGCACAGGCTGAGACGAAGTCTATTACGTCCTTGTGCAGGGTAGGCCACCAGTAATGCCGGGTAATAAGCAGGAGGGTCTTTTTCTGGCCAGCATGGCCAGCTAGCTTAGACGAATGTCCCCAATGTAGGACTTTCTCACGATCAGGTACTGTTACGAACGTCTTACTGGGTGGAAGACGATTTAGATCCACGGGAGCCACCAGCATTACCTTGGCGGGGTCGATGATGTGCTTAAGCTCCTCATCTTGATCGGAGAACAAAAAGGATCGTGACAAGGCATCAGGTTTGATATTTTTGTCTGCCGGGCGAAAATGAAGAATGAAATCAAAGCGGGCGAAGAACAAGGACCTCCGGGCTTGGCGCGGGTTAAGTCTTTGGGCACTCTGGAGATAAGCCAAGTTTTTGTGATCCGTGTAGATTATTACCGGGTGAAGAGCCCCCTCGAGCAGGTAACGCCACTCCTTCAGTGCCAACTTAATGGCTAACAATTCTCGGTCTCCTATAGAATAATTGCGCTCAGATGAGGAGAAGAGTTTGGAGAAGAAGCCGCAGGTTACCATTCTTCCGGATGACGCCTTTTGGGTGAGCACCGCTCCGGCTCCGGAGGAGGAGGCGTCTACTTCTAAGAAGAATTGTTTGTTGCTGTCCGGACGGTGCAGCACAGGAGCGGAGGAGAAAGCTTGTTTCAAAGACAGGAAGGCCTCCTCTGCCTGGGCGGCCATTCTTTGGGATTAGCACCCTTACGGGTGAGTGCAGAGAAAGGGGCAGTCCGGGAAGAGAAATGCGGAATGAAGAGGCGGTAGTAGTTGGCGAAGCCCAGGAACCGCTGGATAGCCTTCAACCCCTCCAGTCGGGGCCACTTCTGGATGGCAGAAAGTTTCTCAGGATCCATTCGTAGACCGGTCTGAGAGATAATGTAGCCCAGAAATGGAAGCGAGGTCTGCTCAAAGAGGCACTTCTCAAATTTAGCGTAGAGGTGGTTTTGCCTGAGCCTGAGCAGGACCTGACGAACGTCCCTCCGGTGTGTGGGGAGATCCGGAGAGAAGACCAAGATGTCGTCCAGGTATACCACCACGCAGGAGTAGAGAAAGTCACAGAAGATGTCATTGACCAACTCTTGAAAGACGGCGGGAGCATTACAGAGACCGAAGGGCATTACGAGGTATTCATAGTGGCCGTCCCGGGTGTTGAATGCCGTCTTCCATTCATCCCCCTGACAGATACGAACCAGGTTATAGGCCCCACGGAGATCCAGCTTGGTGAAGATTCTAGCACCCCTCAGACAGTCAAATAATTCAGGAATGAGCGGAAGGGGGTATTTATTCTTCACCGTGATCTGGTGAAGGCCTTTATAGTCTATGCAGGGACGGAGTGAGCCGTCCTTCTTTTTAACGAAGAAGAAGCATGCTCCCGCCGGGGAGGTAGATTTCCGGATAAATCCCCGGGCCAGGTTCTCCTCGATATATTCAGACATGGACCGAGTCTCAGCAGTGGACAAAGGGTAGATACGCCCTCGGGGCGGAGTAGCGCCAGGTACCAAGTCGATAGGGCAATCGTATGGTCTATGAGGAGGTAATGTCTCTGCTTGCTTTTTATTAAAGACATCAGCATAAGACCAATAGGGTACCATCAGGCCGGGTAGATAGGCGGGGGGAGGAGAAGGACGGGCAGGATGAACGGGAACTAAACAAGTCTTATGACAGTCCTGTCCCCAGCGAAGGACTTCTCCGGTCTGCCAGTCAAGCACGGGTGCATGTCTCTGGAGCCAAGGTAGGCCAAGCAAAAGGGCATGAGAGAGACCAGGTAGAACATGAAAGAAGATGCTCTCAGAGTGCAGCATTCCCACCTGCAGAGTTATGGGTTCGGTGATAAGTTGGATGGGATGCGGTAAGAGACCCCCGTCCACGGAGGCGACAGATAAGGGTTCGGCCAGAGGTTTGGTGGGAATGCGGTATTTCTCTACCAGGGACTGAGAAATAAGATTTCTGGCAGCTCCAGAATCAAGTTGAGCTAGTTCAAAGTAATGCTTCTCCCCGCAGATGATAGAGACCGACAGCATCAGAGATGGAGAGGGTTTATTCTTGTCTAGGACGACCTCTCTGAGTGATCCTATACACAGGCGTTTCCCGACCTCTCCGGGCAGGAACGGATCCGGTGCTCCTTACTGCCACAGTAGAAGCAGCTCCCCTCGGCACAGCGTGACTCTTGACGGGTTTTGACCATCTTGGTCTGGTCGACCTGCACAGACTTGGGTGAGTGCGCCTGGGGAGTAACAGAGGAAGTGACGGGATTCTGGAAGGTAGGAGCAAGGCGAGGAAACCTCCTCTCACGGGTGACCTCTTTGGTACGCTCCGGGAACCGGATGTCAATCCGGGTGGCAAGTGTTATCAATTCATCGAGAGTGGTAGGAATGTCCCGACCGGCAAGTTCATCTTTAATCCGGCCGGATAGACCTTCCCAGAAGACGGACACCAGGGCGTCGTTATCCCAGGCAAGCTCAGAAGCAAGGGTACGGAACCATATGGCATATTGGCCCACCGTGAGACTCCCTTGATGGAGGCGCAGCAGAGATGAGGCGGATGAGGTCTTTGTTCCTGGTTCATCGAAGACTTTCTGGAAGGCCGAGAGAAAGGCTGGCAGGTCGGACACCAGGGGGTCTCCTCTCTCCCATAGAGGATTTAGCCAAGCCAGCGCCTCCCCAGTGAGATGGAACATGATGAAGGCCACTTTGGCTCGGTCGGTGGAAAACTGGTGTGCAAAAAGTTCGAAGTGCAGGGTGCACTGGTTAATGAAGCCCCGTGCCTGACCGGGATCTACACTAAAACGAGGTGGGGCAGAAAGACGGGGACAGGGAAGGGATGCCATGGTATTGATGGGCAGCGGCGCTGCAGGGGTAGTAGTTGTGCGAGTGGAAGCAGCTCCCGACGAGGCAGTCAGTGTGTCCAGGCGGGAGTGAACACTACGCAGGTGGCCCAAGATGGAGTCCTGTTGGGACCTCTGACGGGAAAGTTCATGACATACGTCCGAGAGCGAGGGAGCTTGGGTACCACAGGGTTCCATGGCCCGAGCAAACTATAATGGGTCTGGGAGGTGGAACCTCTGAGCTACTATACAAAGGGGCAGTCCTTGTAAGGAAGCGGGTGGCTCCCAGGGAAGGCGGGAAGGTAGTCACGGCAAGTGACAGGGACAGTCTCTGGGAAGAAGGGCAAGAGGTCATGGCAAGTAATGGGAACAGTCTCTTGACAGGCGGGTGGTCACGGCAAGTGACAGCAGGGTAAGAGTCTCTAGACAGGCAGGTGGTCACGGCAAGTGAGAGAAGGGTAAGAGTCTCTAGACAGGCAGGTGGTCACGGCAAGTGACAGCAGGGTAAGAGTCTCTAGACAGGCAGGTGGTCACGGTAAGTGACAGCAGGGTAAGAGTCTCTAGACAGGCAGGTGGTCACAGTAAGAGACGGCAGAGCCTCCAGGTAGGCTAGCAGGCGTGTAGCAGGTGAGCGCTCCCAGGTGAGTGGGTAAGAGTCTCTCGGCTGGCTGGCAGGTGGTCACGGCAGGTGACGGCAGAGCCTCCAGGTAGGCTAGCAGGCGTGTAGCAGGTGAGCGCTCCCAGGTGAGAGGGTAAGAGTCTCTCGGCTGGCTGGCAGGTGGTCACGGCAGGTGACGGCAGAGCCTCCAGGTAGGCTAGCTGGCAGGTAGCAGGTGAGTGCTCCCAGGTGAGCGGGTAAGAGTCTCTCGGCTGGCTGGCAGGTGGTCACGGCAAGTGACGGCAGAGCCTCCAGGTAGGCTAGCTGGCAGGTAGCAGGAGAGCCCTCCCAGGTGAGCGGGTAAGAGTCTCTTGGCTGGCTGGCAGGTGATCTCAGGCAGGTATCAGGCAGGTATCAGGCAGGAGCTTCCTGATCAGCAGGCGGACTGGTCCATAGACAGACTGGCGGATGCAGGTAGACAGACTGTCGGACCGCAGGAATGCACGCAGGTAGACAGCGCTGAAAAGCGGACTGGCAACGGGACCTGAGGGTTGAAGCAGAGGTGAAAGGCTTTGCAACAACTTTGCTCGGGCACCTCCATTTTGGAGGAGGGGCCTTATATATGGGAGCTCCACCGACAATTGGCCGGGGACTCCTTAGGACGGTGCGCGTGGCCCCTTTAAGAGAGAGGGAGCACGCGAGCCCTAAGCACAGTGCCCGGGAAGCGGTGAGCGCTGCCAGCAGCGCGGGAAGAGGACGCTGAGGACGGAGCAGGGAGGTGAGAGGAACGGCATCTCTGCCTAGCAGGAGGCAGGGACGCCGACGCTACAAATCAAACAGAATAGGAACCGATTATGAGACTCTTTGGGGATCATATGATTTCTTGAGATCCCAATGTACTCCACTCCAATTTCAGAATTAGCACTATACACATGTAGGGATGTGGACTGTCTTACGCTGCCCCTGAAGACAACAATCGCGCTGTGTGTATAGTGTCATGCTGTTTTACATGTAAAAGTGATGTGCGTCTTATATAATGTGTTAAGTAGTGTTGAGCGAGCAATAAAATGCTCGTGTGCTCAAAGCTCGGGCCGAGCTCACCGTGATACTCGGGTGCTCAACCCGAGCAACGAGCCCAATGTTAGTCTATGGGAGACCCGAGCATTTTTGCGGCGGCACCCCTGGCAGTCTGTAGAAAGCCTAAAAAGTGCCCAAAACGATAGTGACAGTGCTCAAATGACATGGGGACAGCATGGGGATCTCCCCAGGAAGCATTTCTGACCCCTAGGTCACTACTGTCAACAACGTTGTCAGAGGTATTAAGCCACTTTTACGGGCTCACAATAAAACGTTCAAAAACAAATCTGAAACTGCTTTCCTGTGAAATATGTTACAGAACATCCTTTCCAGGGTAAAGACTTGTGTATAAGGTAAAATAAATAACCAAAAACAAAAATACTCCTCCACACCTTGGGCTATGTTCACAAGTAGCTTTTTTTATGCGTTTTTGCACTTTTGTATTGCTTTCAACCATGACAAATGCATTCACCGGGAAATGTCATTTTAACATTTTACAACCTTATCTGGCCATGTGCTGTGTGACACATGCTTACAGTGCTGAAAAGACATGGGAACTGGAGGCATCTCTGACACCCAGGTCACTGCCTAAAAGTGTGCCCATCAGAAGTGATTCTTGCCGCATCAGAAGATGCAGACTTGCAACTATCCCCGTGCAAGTCCTTGTCCCAGTGTTCAATTGTACCTCCCCCATTCCTTGCAATGCAAGCGCAAGTATGCAGCCTGCCAACCACCCACCCCCAGGCTGCAATACCATACTGCTTGCTTGCACTTGAAATTGGGCCTTTTAGGCATGTCGAGGTGGAATCTGGCCACCACGTCATGGCTGCGTCGGCAGCCTGGTATCCATACTCAGTCCCCAGCCACCCTGCGGTCGGGTGTCCACGCTTGGTCCCCAGCCGCCAGGGGGCGGCCGGGTGTCCATACTCGGTCCCCAGCCACACCTATTTGTCCCGGTGCGCCAGATACACAAGCGCACATACCAAAACATTACCTGTGCCCTCCCCAGTGCATTTAGTGGGAAGGACAGCCTAACCACAAACACATGGACAAGTGAATGTGGCCAGGGATGGTCCATCTCACTGATGCCTTCACACAGGGTTAATATTGTGGAAGCCGTGACACAGTTGGACACTGGGATGCAACACGTCCTCCAGACATAAAGGATTGCGGGTCCTGGGTCAATCAGGCTTCAGAACAAAGTTCAGAAGGTAGACAGCAGCAGTGGTCGGCCTCCTACACAACGAGTAAATTATTCATGATCATGAGACCATCCATCTCCTTAGCTTTCTATTCCTTGGAATGCAAGCGCATGTATGTAGTAGTGGCTAGGCCTGAGGTGGTCAGAGTTTTGGCGCATATTCTACCTCCTCCGAGGATTGCTGGATGTTTTCCTGCTACTATCCCAGTTCTATGACTCCCGTTAAAACAAAGCTTCAGGTGATGAATCATGGATGAGGTAGTGGCAAAGGAGAAAGAGCAGGAGGAACAGGGACCATTCACATCAATATCAGGCCAGTCAACCACACATGTCTTGTTGGATATGTTTCTGTACCAAAAGGAGCGGTTCGGGTACACAGTTATAGGGTATGCAGCGAGTGCAATGCCTACCAAAAATTTCGAGGCACTCCAATGCCCCTTGGAAGTGACATGGAGGTCAGAGGGCCTTAACTAAACCGTTTTTTCCATTTATAGCAACTGGGTCTCCTGTACACTGTTGGCCTAAGCAGTGAATGGAAGGCTTTCCAAAAATTATGAGGAACTGCAATGCCCCTTGAAACAGACATGGATTACAGCGTACTAAAAACCTTCTACCCATTATTGGGGAGTGGGTCTCCCTTACATTGAAAACCAAAAGCTGACCAAAATTAGGAGGAAATGCAATGCCCGTTGGAAGAGTTGTGGAGGTTAGAGGTAATTAAAAACAACATTTCAATGCCCCTTGGAAGAGCTGTGGAGTTCAGAGTGGTTTAACAAGACGGTTTTAATGCCCCTTGGAAGAGATGTGGAGGTCACAGTAGCTTAATAAGACGGTTTTAATGCCCCTTGGAAGAGACGTGGAGGTCACAGTCGCTTAACAAGATGGTTTTAATGCCCCTTGGAAGAGACGTGGAGTTCAGAGTGGTTTATCAAGATGGTTTTAAAGCCCCTTGGAAGAGACGTGGAGTTCAGAGTGGTTTAACAAGACAGTTTTAATGCCCCTTGGAAGAGACGTGGAGGTCACAGTAGCTTAACAAGACGGTTTTAATGCCCCTTGGAAGAGATGTGGAGTTCAGAGTGGTTTAACATGACGGTTTTAATACCCCTTGGAAGAGACGTGGAGGTCACAGTAGGTTAACAAGACGGTTTTAATGCCCCTTAAAAGAGAGGTGGAGGTCACAGTGGAATAAAAATACAATATCCCCTTGGAAGAGTGGTGGAAGTTACAGTGGAATAAAAGACAATATCAATGGCCCTTGGAAAAGTGGTGGAGGTCACAGTGGAATAAAAAGACAATACCAATGCCCCTTGGAAGAGACGTGGAGGTCTCAGTAGCTTAACAGGACGGTTTTAATGCCCCTTGGAAGAGATGTGGAGGTCACAGTAGCTTAACAAGACGGTTTTAATGCCCGTTGGAAGAGACGTCGAGGTCACAGTCGCTTAACAAGATGGTTTTAATGCCCCTTCGAAGAGACGTGGAGGTCACAGTGGAATCAAAAGACAATATCAATGCCCCTTGGAAGAGTGGTGGAGGTTACAGTGGAATAAAAAGACAATATGAATGGCCCTTGGAAAAGTGGTGGAGGTCGTAGTGGAATAAAAAGTCAATATTAATGCCCCTTGGAAGAGACGTGGAGTTCAGAGTGGTTTAACAAGACGGTTTTAATGCTTCTTGGAAGAGAAGTGGAGGTCACAGTAGCTTAACAAGATGGTTTTAATGCGCCTTGGAAGAGACGTGGAGGTCAGAGTGGTTTAACAAGACAGTTTTAATGCCCCTTGGAAGAGACGTGGAAGTCACACTAGCTTAACAAGACGGTTTTAATGCCCCTTGGAAGAGACGTGGAGGTCAGAGTGGTTTAACAAGATGGTTTTAATGCCCCTTGGAAGAGACGTGGAGGTCACACTAACTTAACAAGACGGTTTTAATGCCCCTTGGAAGAGACGTGGAGGTCAGAGTGGTTTAACAAGATGGTTTTAATGCCCCTTGGAAGAGACGCGGAGGTCACATTGGAATAAAAAGACAATACCAATGCCCCTTGGAAGAGTGGTGGAGGTTACAGTGGAATAAAAAGACAATATCAATGGCCCTTGGAAGAGTGGTGGAGGTCGCAGTGGAATAAAAAGACAATATCAGTGCCCCTTGGAAGAGACGTGGAGTTCAGAGTGGTTTAACAAGACGGTTTTAATGCCCCTTGGAAGAGACGTGGAGGTCACAGTAGCTTAAGAAGATGGTTTTAATGTCCCTTACAAGAGCCATGCAGTACAGCATCTTAAAAACATTATTCCCATTATTGGGGAGTGGGTCTCCCATAGTCTTTGCCTATGCCTTCCAAGCAAAAGCTGCCAAAAATTAGGATGAAGGAACTTGCAATGCTGGCAACACTGACCACAGTCACCCTGGTGGTATAGTGGTGGTGGAGGCTGAGGATAAGGAGAAGAGCAAAAAACAGCCGAAATGAGGAAGCGTATACCCATGTGTGGGTGTGAAGCGGTGCATGGGAATACACCTCCCGAAATAACACAGTGGATTTGACTTTATGTTACTCTGCTGTCATTTGGTGGTGATGAGAAGTCTGGCCAAATCCAGCCCTTGTTCATTTTGATAAGAGTCAGCTTGTCAGCATTGTCAGTTGACAGGCAAGTGTGCTTATCTGTTATAATTCCCCCAGCAGCACTAAAAACACACTCCGATAGCACGCTAGCGGCAGGGCAGGCCAGGACCTCCAAGGCGTACAGAGCGAGTTCATTCCAAGTGTCCAGCTTGGATACCCAAAAATTAAAAGGCACAGAGGACGCTGGTACGGTCGGCAAGGTACTCCCTCACCATCTTTTGAAACTTTCCACTCCTTGTGAGAGTACCCCGTGCCTCAGGGCCTGTAAGCTGGGCGGGTCTCAGAAAATGTCCCAGAACGTTGACAGTGTTCCCCTGCCTCTGCTGGATTGGAATTGCATCTCTCTCGCCTGTACGCCTTGGTTGGGCAACGAACTGTGACCTCTGCCGCTAGCGTGTTGAGATGGGAATTTTTTTAACAGTTCTGCAGCAAGGGCCTTCTGGTTCTGCCCCATTTTTGTAGACCTCTCCACCTCAGGAATAAGAGAGTGAATGTTCTCCTCGTAGTGGGGGTCTAAAAGTGTCACCAACCAGTAATGACTGTCACCCAACATTTTGGCAACGCGAGGGTCAAGGTTAAGGCAGCGTAACATAAAGTCAGCCATGCGTGCCAGACTGGTAACGGGCAAGACTTCTGTGTCCTCACCAAGATGACAACTGACCATGCTCTCCTCCTCCTCCCCCCTATCCTCAGGCCACCCACGCTGAACCGACGGTATGACAGTTGTACAGGTACTACCGTCTACAGCGCATGATACCAGCTCCTGTTCTTCCTCCTCCTCCTCCTCTCCCTCATTGTCCCCCAATGCATGTTGGGATGAGATGAGGCTGGGCTGTGTGTAATCGCCCGTTACGGCTTCTTGATCCATCTCATAAGACTCTGGCTGCAATGCCTCTTCTTTAATTCTCTGCAGAGAGCGTTGCAAAAGACAGACAAGTGGGATGCTGACGCTATTGATGGCGTCATCTCCAGTCACCATCTTGGTGGACTCCTCAAAGTTTGTCAGGATGGTACATATGTCAGAAATCCAGGTCCACTCCTGAGGTCTTATATGTGGAGTCTGACCTGAATATTGACGGCCTTGTTGCAGCTGGTACACCACGATTGCTCCCTTCTGCTCACAAATCTTTTGCAACATGTGGAGGGTAGAGTTGCAACGTGTGGGGACATCACACACCAGTCGGTGTGCCGGAAGCTGCAAACGCTGCTGCAACACAGCAATGGTGGCGGAAGCTGTAGCCAACTTCCGAAAATGAGCTGACAGGCAGCGTACTTAGACGAGCAGATCTGGCAACTCAGGGTACAATTTAAGAAACCACTGAACCACGAGGTTAAGCACATGAGCCAGGCATGGTACGTGTGTGATCTCGCCTCGCCTCAGAGCCGACACCAGGTTACGGCCATTGTCACACACGACCATGCCTGGATGTAGGTTCAGCGGTCTCAGCCGGTCTCACAAGCAGTGTGCGGTTTATCACCTAAGCTTATGAGTTTCAGCACAGCCTGTTGCCACTTGGCTGAGGCAGTACTGCAGTGCTTCCAGCTTGTAACTGATGTGGTGATATCTGAGATGGAGACTGAACATGAGGAGGAGTAGGATGATGCACAGGAGCTGTACACTGTGGAGGCAACTCTGACTGACATAGGGCCCGTAATCCTCTGTGTGGGTAGGATGTGTTCCGTCCCAAGGAGCTAGGCATGGAAGACTCATCAGATGAGGGAGACCTTGATCACATTTCTGTTGTGCGAGGTTGGAGGGAGAGGGCAGAGGAAGGAAGCATGATTCTTACCTCGCTACCAACACAACAAGGACTTGGTCCTTCTGGATGCGCAAGACACATGAGTGCCTTCTTGCTGCACTACCTGCAACATGACCCCCGGATTGTCAGAATTCGAAGTAATCCCGACTACTGGGTTGCCACACTCTTAGATCCCCGGTACAAAAGTATATTTGCCGAAATAATTCCTGCCATAGAAAGGTATTGACGAATGCAGGAGTATCTGTTGCAGAATCTTACATGTGCTTTTCCACAAAACACCAGTGGTGCACGTAGTGAATCTCACAGTTCTAACTTGCCAACGGTGGGACTGTCGAGTCTTCATCACTCAAACAGTAACAGTAACACAGTATCTGCTGGTAACAGCAATTTTGTGGAATCGTTTCACCACTTTTTTAGACCATCCTTTGCAAGGCCACAGGAGACAAGAAGTCTGACACATAGTCAATGCCTAGAGAGGATGGTACAGGAGAATCTCCAAGTGAACATCGAAGCCATGACTGTGTCACTGGACCCTTGCTCATTTTGGCATTCCAATCTTGAAAAATCGCCGGAGCTCGCCACTCACGCCTTGGAGATCTTGTCATGCCATGCAGCCAGCGTTCTCTCTGAACGTGTGTTCAGCGCTGCTGGTGGTGTGCTGACAGATAAGCGCACGCGGCTGTCCACTGAGAATGTAGACAGACTCACGTTCATAAAGATGATCAAATCATGGAATCGCAAGGACATTTCTACCCCTGTGTCATCCTTGGGAGACTAAAAGCTTGGGGATTTGGTAAAATCACCTCACCAACCGTTTTAAGCAACAGTGGGGCAATAGATGCCACTTAACCCTAGAACGCATGACCATAAAAATCTACACTTTCACATACCTGGGGCCCTTTAGGCCCGTGTGCAAATGACATGGAATAACTCAAACTCAAATGACAAACAACTATATACATGAAGAATACCTAGAGTTTCAAAATTCTAACTAAAGCAATCTTGCAGAAAATAGAAAACAATTAACTGGGCGGGCCTGCAAGGCCACAGGTATGCGTTCTAGGGTTAAGTGGTGTCTGTGCCACAATTTTGGGAGTCCCCTTGCTGTGTCTTACGTGACGTTGGCATCGTCAATTCCAGGTGGGTTGGGTCGCACCCCCCCCTTTTAACTGTAAGAAACTACATACACTATGGCTTGGGGTAACACAGATGGTTGAGTCTGAAGAGCTGTTTACTCAGAGGTCTGCTCCAAATCTTCAGTGTCTGCTAGTCAGCGTAGAATTTTTAACTGCATCTAGCCTAGGCAATACTTTGGGCGTAGTAGCCCAGCTGCGAAGCAAGCTGCACCTGTGTATCTAATAAGAATTTTTAAATTAATCTAGCCTAGGCAGACTGTGGGGACCCCCAACCAAACCCAGATGCTCAGCCCCCCTACCGCGCCCCTTTCATGGACAACCCAATAATGTAACTCTTACAACTGGATGGGTGAGGATCGGTCACAGCTTTATTAACTCTTTATACTCATTCCATTAGAAAGGCATTTTATTTCTAAAATAATTCAGCTTGTTGCAGCATGCCCTGGGTCCCCACTCCGGCAAGTTGGCCAACAAGTGTAACTCTCCAACATGTCCTTTCTATTTCCAGGCCACGGAGGATCCAGCGTACTCGTATGCAGGACTCTGACCCCCACCCATCACTCTTAACGCTTGTTCCACTCCGTCCTGGAGTCCTGACAGGAATATGTCCAGTCCAATATCTATTAAGTGAACACCGTCGGGCCGTATGAGGCCTGCTTTATCTCCTTCCAGTTGTCGGTGTCGTATCACTACACCGCCTCTGTCTCTTCTAAATTTTGCCATCCGAATATTTATTACCCGCCTTGTCCATTCGATGGTCGTGATGTCTCGCGCACCTTGCCATACCGCTATCGGCACAATCTCTGACCATACTATAGCTAATTTTGTGAAAAATTCTCTGAAGCGCTCAGTGTCTAGTTTCATTATTGCCATTAGTTATGCGCTCTTGTGATGACCTAGGTTGTTTCCCCCGGCCTGTATAACTAAGATGACCGGACCTCTTGCCTCTCTCCCTACCTTGATTGCCTCCATTAGTACCTGTGGCCATAGCAGGCCTCTAATACCTCTCCAGTTGAAATATGTGTTATGAAACTCTAATTTCCTCCCGCCTGGGCGGACTTTCGCCCTTTTTTGTGCCCAATATATATACGAGTGGCCTATCACTCACACTGTTGGCTTAGCGTCACCTGTAAAAGAAACAAACCACGTTAGGATAACAAGTCCGGTCTTATGTATCTCGCCAAACACGTGGATCGCCATCTCCCTATCCTCTGAACTTCCGTTTCTGACAGTCCTGCTCTTGCTGCTTCCGTGGCCGCACCTATGTGGAATGAGTGTGTTCCGTAATCTTTGGGGTGGTTCCCTGCCGATGTTATGCATTTATTAAATATAGCTTGGAACAGGTATCTTGATAATGGCGTTCCATCAATGTGTGATACGAAGAAATTACTTTGTGATCTGATGGTTAGATATGTTTTTACTATTGTTACCCGACTCAGTGTACCGTTTGTGGGTTGTAGAAGTACCCAAGTACCCCTGCCCGCTGGAACCGTTTTCGATTGGTGTATGCGTACACGTATTGCATTATTGGCTATGACTACTTCCTGGTGTAATAAGCGTCCACTGGTGGTAATTTTGGATTGAGGGACTAATTCGCTTATACATAGCGCCCCGAAGAAGGCGATCACAAATGCAGTAGACATTAGTGTTGCTTCAAATTGTGAGTGTCATGTTAATGGTGTTAGGGATAAGATGTGAGAAATCAGTTTTAGTGACACGGGACGGGACGTCTACATTCCTGACTTGGCTGACCCCTTTTCCACCCTTTTATGGATTGTCTGATGATGAATCTTTGTCACATCTCCCCAATTCAGTAGTTGGAAGTGAAATGCTACTCCGGTCAGACACCGCTGCGCTGACGCCCCTGATATGCCCCTCATCATTAGCTGGTGGAGAAATTCTATGGTGACTTGTGATCTGGCTTGTTCACATTGGTCAACCCGTCTGCCTGCTACTAGTCGTGTCCACTCTTCCCATGCCTTACCGTATGCTTGCCACGTTGACGGGGCAACTGACGCTCTGATTAATGGCATCAACTATTCGCCACTAGATCCCATAGGGAGGGTGGGCAACTGTTGCCCGATGGGTGGGCGTTGTGGAAGAGCTCTGTGAAAATCTGCCAATTGAATTGTTATAAAGCGTTAGCAGCAGCTTTATACCCCTCAGCATAGTGGCTAGCGCGGACCCATACATTGTGTTTTAGGCACAGGAATACTAGCGTAGTAGGCCTAGCACTGGGAGAGACGATGATGCCATCTTATTAATGCAGTGCGCTAGGCTGGTGTTTTCTGTTATGAAGCGTATATTTTTGTTAGCCAGGCGCGCGCTCCATATTTCTATTGCTACCACTATTGGGAAAAATTATTTTCAGGGCTAGATGCAGCTAAAAATTATTATTAATTTCAAAGCTGGTGGAGCTTGGTATAGATGGCCTAATACAATGAGTCCCACACACTGCTAGAAGCCCAAATATTTTTTCAGAGGTAGATGCAGATAAAAATTATTTTTAATTTGCAACCTGATGGAGGTCAGTATAGATGGACTAATAGAGAAAATCCCACACAATGCTAGAAGGCCAAATATTTTTTCAGAGCTAGATGCAGATAAAAATTATATTCAATTTGCAACCTGATGGAGGTCAGTATAGATGGACTAATAGAGAAAGTCCCAAACACTGCTAGAAGGCCAAATATTTTTTCAGAGCTAGATGCAGATAAAAATTATATTCAATTTGCAACCTGATGGAGGTCAGTATAGATGGACTAATAGAACAAGTCCCACACACAGCTAGAAGCCCAAATATTTTTTCAGAGGTACTGTAGATGCAGATAAAAATTATTTTTAATTTGCAACCTGATGGAGGTCAGTATAGATGGACTAATACAACAAGTCCCACACACAGCTAGAAGCCCAATATTTTTTCAGAGCTAGATGCAGACAAAAAATTATTTTGAATTTGCAACCTGATGGAGGTCAGTATAGATGGACTAATAGAGAAAGTCCCACACACTGCTAGAAGGCCCAATATTTTTTCAGAGGTAGATGCAGAAAAAAATATATTCAGTTTGCAACCTGATGGAGGTCAGTATAGATGGACTAATACAACAAGTCCCACACACAGCTAGAAGCCCAATATTTTTTCAGAGGTAGATGCAGAAAAAAATATATTCAGTTTGCAACCTGATGGAGGTCTGTATAGATGGATTAATAGAACAAGTCCCACACACAGCTAGAAGCCCAATATTTTTTCAGAGGTAGATGCAGAAAAAAATATATTCAGTTTGCAACCTGATGGAGTTCAGTATAGATGGACTAATACAACAAGTTCCACACACAGCTAGAAGCCCAATATTTTTTCAGAGCTAGATGCAGACAAAAAATTATTTTGAATTTGCAACCTGATGGAGGTCAGTATAGATGGAATAATAGAGAAAGCACCACACACTGCTAGAAGGCCACATATTTTTTCAGAGGTAGATGCAGAAAAAAATATATTCAGTTTGCAACCTGATGGAGGTCTGTATAGATGGATTAATAGAACAAGTCCCACACACAGCTAGAAGCCCAATATTTTTTCAGAGGTAGATGCAGAAAAAAATATATTCAGTTTGCAACCTGATGGAGGTCAGTATAGATGGACTAATATAAAAAGTCCCACACACAGCTAGAAGCCCAATATTTTTTCGGAGGTAGATGCAGAAAAAAATATATTCAGTTTGCAACCTGATGGAGGTCTGTATAGATGGATTAATAGAACAAGTCCCACACACAGCTAGAAGCCCAAATATTTTTTCAGAGGTAGATGCAGATAAAAATTATTTTTAATTTGCAACCTGATGGAGGTCAGTATAGATGGACTAATAGAGAAAGTCCCACACACTGCTAGAAGGCCAAATATTTTTTCAGAGCTAGATGCAGATAAAAATTATATTCAATTTGGTATAGATGGATTAATACAACAAGTCCCACACACAGCTAGAAGCCTAATATTTTTTCAGAGCTAGATGCAGACAAAAAATTATTTTGAATTTGCAACCTGATGGAGGTCAGTATAGATGGACTAATAGAGAAAGTCCCACACACTGGTAGAAGGCCAAATATTTTTTCAGAGCTAGATGCAGAAAAAAATTATATTCAGTTTGCAACCTGATGTAGGTCAGTATAGATGGACTAATAGAGAAAGTCCCACACACTGCTAGAAGGCCACATATTTTTTCAGAGGTAGATGCAGAAAAAAATATATTCAGTTTGCAACCTGATGGAGGTCTGTATAGATGGATTAATAGAACAAGTCCCACACACAGCTAGAAGCCCAAATATTTTTTCAGAGGTAGATGCAGAAAAAAATATATTCAGTTTGCAACCTGATGGAGGTCAGTATAGATGGACTAATACAACAAGTCCCACACACAGCTAGAAGCCCAATATTTTTTCAGAGGTAGATGCAGAAAAAAATATATTCAGTTTGCAACCTGATGGAGGTCTGTATAGATGGATTAATAGAACAAGTCCCACACACAGCTAGAAGCCCAAATATTTTTTCAGAGGTAGATGCAGATAAAAATTATTTTTAATTTGCAACCTGATGGAGGTCAGTATAGATGGACTAATAGAGAAAGTCCCACACACTGCTAGAAGGCCAAATATTTTTTCAGAGCTAGATGCAGATAAAAATTATATTCAATTTGCAACCTGATGGAGGTCAGTATAGATGGACTAATAGAACGAGTCCCATACACAGCTAGAAGCCCAAATATTTTTTCAGAGGTACTGTAGATGCAGATAAAAATTATTTTTAATTTGCAACCTGATGGAGGTCAGTATAGATGGACTAATACAACAAGTCCCACACACAGCTAGAAGCCCAATATTTTTTCAGAGGTAGATGCAGAAAAAAATATATTCAGTTTGCAACCTGATGGAGGTCTGTATAGATGGATTAATAGAACAAGTCCCACACACAGCTAGAAGCCCAATATTTTTTCAGAGGTAGATGCAGAAAAAAATATATTCAGTTTGCAACCTGATGGAGGTCAGTATAGATGGACTAATACAACAAGTCCCACACACAGCTAGAAGCCCAATATTTTTTCAGAGCTAGATGCAGAAAAAAATTATATTCAATTTGCAACCTGATGGAGGTCAGTATAGATGGACTAATAGAATGATGCTATGCCCAAAAGATTTACTTCACTAGGTGCAGTAAAAAAATTGGTATTCTATACACAGGTGGTATATCTTGCAACACAAATAGGCTACTCCACTGACTAACACACTCTGCAATAGGCCAAAAAGGATTAGCTTTGCTAGATTCAGCCAAATGCTGTGAAAAAAACTTGCACAGCACTGGCACAGACCTGCCTGGCAAAAACTGATAGGAACTGATGTAGCCTAGTCCTGAAAAGGACTCCAATTACAATTAGTCTTTACTCCCACAACCTATCTATTTAAGAGCACAGACCTGCCTGATAAAAGTCAAAGGAAATGCTGTAACCTAGTCCTTAAAAGGACTGCAATCACAACTATTCCCTACTCCCAAGCTATCTGTAGATTTGTGCGAAAATTGGCTTGAAATTAACAAGGTATAGCGCACACAGCAACAGCGGTGCCGTCTAACACGCAGCTGCAGCAGTGAGAAAATGGTGGCGATGGGGAAAATGGCTTGGTCTTATAGGGCAAGGACATGTGACATACACTGCCAATGACACATGCCCTTGCTTGTGTGAAAAAAAGCACTTCGCTCCGTGTGTGCGCTTCTGATAGGCTGACAGATTGCACCTCCCCACTGTAAATGCGGGAAAGAGAAAAAAAAATGGAGATCTTCATTGTTCCTGCAGAGATCCATCCCCTGCCCCTCCCCCCACCCCGCTGTACACTCAAACTGCGTATTAACATTAATTTTCATCATTACTGAGAAAAAATCCAGTTATGATTTTGGTGCACGAACAGTTATCGAACATAACCTCGAACAGCCGAATTTTTCTCAAATTGTTCGTGTTCGCCGAACGGCTCGAACACCGCCCAAAACAGCTCGAATTTGAGATTGGCGAACAGTTCGAGTAGAACAACGCTCATCTCTAGATATGATGTGAGAAATCAGTTTTAGTGACAATGGACGGGACGTCTACACTCCTGACTTGGCTGACCCCTTTTTCTCCTTTTTATGGATTGTCTGATGATAAATCTCTTCGTCACATCTCCCCAATTCAGTAGTTGGAAGTGAAATGCTACTCCGGTCAGACACCGCTGCGCTGACGCCCCTGATATTCCCTTCATCATTAGCTGGTGGAGAAATTCTATGGTGACTTGTAATCTGGCTTGTTCAGATTGGTCAACCCGTCTGCCTGCTACTAGTCGTGTCCACTCTTCCCGTGCCTTACCGTATGCTTGCCACGTCGACGGGGCAACTGACGCTCTGATTAAAGGCATCAACTATTCGCCACTAGATCCCATCGGGAGGGTGGGCAACTGTTGCCCGATGGGTGGGCGTTGGGGAGGAGCTCTGTGAAAATCTGCCAATTGAATTGTGATAAAGCGTTAGCAGCAGCGTTAGACCCCTCAGCATTGTGGCTAGCGCGGACCCATACATTGTGTTTTAGGCACAGGACTGTTAGCCGGCGTAGTAGGCTAGCACTGGGAGAGACGATGATGCCATCTTATTAATGCAGTGCGCTAGGCTGGTGTTTTCTGTTATGAAGCGTATATTTTTGTTAGCCAGGCACGCGCCCCATATTTCTATTGCTACCACTATTGGGAACAGTTCCAGGAGTGTCTGTTTTTTTGTCAGCACTTGTTCTGCCCAATACAGAGGCCATAAGCTTGTGCACCATTGGTTATTTAGTATCGCTGCATATCCGTACAGATGGGCTACTCTAGTGAGTAACAGACACTGCTCCAGGCCCAAAAGGTTTTACTTGGCTAGATGCAGTAAAAAATTGTTATCAAATACAAAGGTGGTGTAGCTTGGTACAGATGGGCTACTCCAATGAGTAACAGACACTGCTACAGGCCCAAAAGGTTTTACTTGGCTAGATGCAGTAAAAACTTGTTATCAAATACAAAGGTGGTGTAGCTTGGTACAGATGGGCTACTACAATGAGTAACAGACACTGCTACAGGCCCAAAAGTATTTACTTGGCTAGATGCAGTGAAAAATTGTTATTAAATACAAAGGTGGTGTAGCTTGGTACAGATGGGCTACTACAATGAGTAACAGACACTGCTACTATGCCCAAAAGGTTTTGCTTGGCTAGATGCAGTAAAAAATTGTTATTAAATACAAAGGTGGTGTAGCTTGGTACATATGGGCTACTACAATGAGTAACAGAAACTGCTACAGGCCCAAATGTAATTTCTGGGCTAGATGCAGTAAAAATTTTTTATTAAATACAAAGGTGGTGTAGCTTGGTACAGATGGGCTACTACAATGAGTAACAGACACTGCTACTATGCCCAAAAGGTTTTACTTGGCTAGATGCAGTAAAAAATTGTTATTAAATACAAAGGTGGTGTAGCTTGATACAGATGGGCTACTACAATGAGTAACAGACACTGCTACAGGCCCAAAAGTATTTACTGTTCTGTATGCAGTAAAAAATTGCTATTAAATCCAAAGGTGGTGTAGCTTGGTACAGATGGGCTACTCCAATGAGTAACAGACACTGCTACAGGCCCAAAAGTATTTACTGGGCTAGATGCAGTAAAAAATTTTTATTAAATACAAAGGTGGTGTAGCTTGGTACAGATGGGCTACTACAATGAGTCACAGACACTGCTACAGGCCCAAAAGTATTTACTGTGCTAGATGCAGTAAAAAATTGCTATTAAATACACAGGTGGTGTAGCTTGGTACAGATGGGCTACTACAATGAGTAACAGACACTGCTACTATGCCCAAAAGTATTTACTGGGCTAGATGCAGTAAAAAATTGTTATTAAATACAAAGGTGGTTTAGCTTGGTAAAGATGGGCTACTACAATGAGAAACAGACACTGCTACAGGCCCAAAAGTATTTACTGGGCTAGATGCAGTAAAAAATTGTTATTAAATACAAAGGTGGTGTAGCTTGTTACAGATGGGCTACTACAATGAGTAACAGACACTGCTACTATGCCCAAAAGTATTTACTGGGCTAGATGCAGTAAAAAATTGTTATTAAATACAAAGATGGTGTAGTTTGCTACAGATGGGCTACTACAATGAGTAACAGACACTGCTACAGGCCCAAAAGTATTTACTGGGCTAGATGCAATAAATAATTGCTATTAAATACAAAGGTGGTGTAGCTTGGTACAGATGGGCTACTCCAATGAGTAACAGACACTGCTACTATGCCCAAAAGGTTTTGCTAGGCTAGATGCAGTAAAAAATTGTTATTAAATACAAAGGTGGTGTAGCTTGGTACAGATGGGCTACTCCAATGGGTATCAGACACTGCTACTATGCCCAAAAGGTTTTACTTGGCTAGGTGCAGTAAAAAATTGTTATTAAATACAAAGGTGGTGTAGCTTGGTACAGATGGGCTACTACAATGAGTAACAGACACTGCTACAGGCCCAAAAGTATTTACTGGGCTAGATGCAGTAAAAAATTGTTATTAAATACAAAGGTGGTGTAGCTTGGTACAGATGGGCTACTACAATGAGTAACAGACACTGCTACAGGCCCAAAAGTATTACTGGGCTAGTTGCAGTAAAAAATTGTTATTAAATACAAAGGTGGTGTAGCTTGGTACAGATGGGCTACTACAATGAGTAACATACACTGCTACAGGCCCAAAAGTATTTACTGGGCTAGAAGCAGTAAAAAATTGTTATTAAATACAAAGGTGGTGTAGCACAGACCTGCCTGATAAAAGTCATAGGAAATGCTGTAACCTAGTCCTTAAAAGGACTGCAATCACAACTATTCCCTACTCCCAAGCTATCTGTAGATTTGTGCGAAAATTGGCTTGAAATTAATAAGGTATAGCGCACACAGCAACAGCGGTGCCGTCTAACACGCAGCTGCAGCAGTGAGAAAATGGTGGCGACGGGGAAAATGGCTTGGTCTTATAGGGCAAGGACATGTGACATACGCAGCCAATGACACATGCCCTTGCTTGTGTGAAAAAAAAGCACTTCGCTGCGTGTGTGCGCTGCTGATAGGCTGACAGATTGCACCTCCCCACTGTAAATGCGGGAAAGAAAAAAAAATGGAGATCGGCATTATTTCTGCAGAGATCCATTCCCTGCCCCTCCCCCCGCTCACTCTACACTGAAACTGTCTATTAACATTGATTAACAGTATTACTGTGAAAAAAATCCAGTAACGATTTTGGTGCACGAACAGTTATCGAACATAACCTCGAACAGCCGGATTTTTTGCAAATCGTTCGGGTTCGTCGAACGGCTCGAACACCGCCCAAAACAGCTTGAATTTGAGATTGGTGAACAGTTCGAGTCGAACACCGCTCATCTCTAGACACTATTACTGTTTTTTTTTTTTTACGGAAAAAAGGCCAAAAGCTGGATAATACAGAGATTTGAACCGTGGAACTGCAAAACCAAACTTATAGTTATCTGGCCTACACCAGAATATTATAAACAGATGTATTCTTGTCTGAACAGTCACAGACACACTCAATTTTTTTGGGAGGGGGTAAAAAATACCAAAAGGTTAATAAGACGAGTATTTGTACAGTCTGACTGAGGAAAAAAAAATACAGGATTTAGATTAAAAAAAAAAGGATTTTTCCTGGCCCCTGAGACCGGGGGATAAGTCTAGCAATTTGACCAGCAGGAGCACACAGGACTGTAATGCACTGTTTGTTGGTATAACCACTGCATCTCCTATACAGCCTGCCTGGCTGCCTGATATCTGGGATGGATATTAGTCCTGAGAAGGACTGTTTGTTTGAGTTGGCAGCCTTTAGAGACCCTACACTAACTTTTTCACACTATATATCTCTCTCTAACACAGCAGCAATCTCCCTACACTGTCTTATCCCGGACGACTGTGTCCAAGATGGCGGCGCCCGGTTTTAAATACTCAAGGTGACGCTGTGCAGCCAGCCAATCACTGTAATGGCCACAAACAACATGGCTGCGGCATTACAGTGACTGGCTGGCAATCCCTGCATGTTCATTGGCTCTGTAAAGAGCGCCAAACGTGCAGAGCGGAGACCCGAGCTCCCGCCCGAGTAACCCGGAAATGCTCGGTGCTCGCCGAACATCCCGAGTAGCGAGATGCTCAGGCGAGTACCGAGCAGTGTCGAGCATGCTCGCTCAACACTAATATTTTTTTAGTGTGGATAAGGCCTGTATAACAAAGAATATATGCTCCAAGATATTTCAAACTGAGATCTAGCCTGCTGTATCACATTAGTCGCAGCAAAACATAGATTTTTTTACTCTGCATACAGCTGAATTTCACCGCCACAAAAGGACTAGTTGGCTTATTGCAGACTGTATCACGTTTGCCACAGAAAAAAATATTTGTTGGACTCTGGCTAGCAACAGAAAAAATATATTTTTTACTCTGAAAACTTCTGAAGTTCAATGCCACTAAAGTAGTAGGTGGCTTATAGCAGACTGTATCACGTTTGCGACAGAAAAAAATCTTTTAGTGACTCTGCCTAGTAACAGAAAAAATATATTTCTTTACAGTGCATACAGCTGAATTTCACCCACAAAAAAGACAAGGTGATTAGTAAATGAAAAAAGAGTTTAATGCTCTGCACTCAGTAGCTCTGCAGAGTCTGCATACAGCTGAAATTCAACCCCACACAATGAAAAGGTGGGCTACTAGGGCTTGCCTGCTTGCTGCATCACATTACCAAGTGAAAAAATAGATTGATGGGATACTGGTGCTTAGAGCACAATACAAGCAGTGCACTACACAGTTCTATCCCATGGGTCCTGCTGTTTTTGTCTGAACCTCAGTAATTGCACAAGAAAAAAAAATGTGCTGCAAGGTTGACTTCACAGGCACCCAGCAGACTATCTGACTTCCAACCAACCGCCTATCTATCTAGCTAAAATCGCTCTTTACACAGGAGCACAGTCAGCAGCAGCGTCTGTGAGCAATGACATGCATAAAATGGCTCAGAGGGAACATGGCTGCTCTTTATATAGAGAGGACATGTGATTTCAGCAGCCAATGGGAGAAGCCCTTGTGTCTGGACAGTGTGGATGCTTCCTGCGCTGTGATTGGCTAGCTGCGATTTGCACACTTAAAGCTACAGACAAAAAAAAAAAGATTACAATGCGCTGCTCCTCTGAGCTCTTCTGAGCTCTCCCCAGCCCCTCCACTCATCAAACTCGTCCTACCTCTCATCACACACTAGCAGTACGCTATCCAAACTGTGAAAAACACTGTAGTTGCACCACAATAATTTTCCCGCACTTCTTCACCAAATGTTACTGAATTTCCAGAATTTCCCTAATTTAAGTAAAAATGCTTACGTTTCCGATCACAAATCTGAAAGTGCCATATTCATGTCGAATTTAACTTTTGAGATCGGATTTCGAACATATTCCCTCATCACTACTTGTAAGCAGTGTACTCCAAGCCTAAGATACTAGCCACCGATGGCAGAAGAGGTCTGTTCTTGAGAATGGAGAGGATTTTTAATCAAAATAAAAATTGAAAAGTTGTTTTTTTTTACAACCTCATTTGCAGTTGAAACCCTTTATCATGATGAGAATAACTCTTTAAGCCAGGGATGTCAAACTCAAATTCACAGAGGGCCATAGTTAAAAACTTGGACAAAGTCGCGGGCCAAGCTTGATATATGTTAAAAAAATGTTTACATTTGAGGATGTTTTTCCTTATTAAATTAAACGATTAACTTTTGGAATTGTAGTGGAATAATATAATATGTTATATAAGAGCAGTAAAAAGCATATGGTTCAATGGCCTAATTTAAATATGTAATAGCAAAGGATAAAAAAACCTTGAATAAAATAAAGTATGATGCAAACAAAAGTGCCCCCAAACACATTATGATACCCCACAGTCATTTCCTCCACACGCACAGTATGATGATCCTACTGTACCCCTCTCCCTCAATCCCCCAACAAAGTATGGTGATCCCATCACAGCATGATTCTCCAACTGTAATTCCCACAATACCCTCTGTACAGTATAATGGGCACAAAAAGTCCTCCATACAGTGTAATGGGCCCCACATAGTCCATCATACAGTGTAATGGGCCCACATAGTGTTCCTTACAGAGTAATAGGGCCCAAATGTTGCTCCATACAGTGTAATAGGCCCCATATAGTGCTTCATACAGTTTAATGGGTCCCACATAGTCCTCCATACAGTGTAATGGGCTCATAGTCCGCCATACAGTGTAACAGGCCCACATAGTCCTTCATACAGTGTAATGGGTCCCACATAGTGCTTCATGCAGTTTAATGGGTCCCACATACTGCTCCACACTGTTTAATGTCCCCAGACCCAGATGATGCTCCATACTGTATATTGGCCCCACATGATGCGCCACAGAGTATAAAGGCCCCACATGATGCACTATATCGTTTAATGGCCCCACATGATGTTCCACACAGTATAGGAGAGTGATGGCGGTGGCGACAATGCTGACGAGATGGGACGCATGCCCACCAAGTGGGTTCTGCGTGCCCCCTCTAGTAATCGTGCCATAGGTTTGCCACCACTGGTATAGTGCAAGGTAAGCACAGGACTAGCTTTAGTATAGCATAAGTACAGTTTACATAGCAAGTGGTTTAGCAACATTATAGGACATAAGATAAGAACAATATGTTTAGTCTATAGGATGGGAAATAGTTAGTGATAGAACTAGCCCAGTAGGGGGGAACTAGTGTTAATAAAAGGGGGGGGGGGATTTCCTGATAGTGAGTGGATAGAAGAGTGTCATGGTGAAGTTAAGGTGCAGTGGGCTGCTGGGGGCAGCATGGGCCAATCATTCGAGGCAGTGGGAGGCCATACCGAACGTAACTGGACAGCAGCTCAGTCATGACAAATTTTTTGATATTTTCAAAACATCAATCCAGCATTTGTATTTATGAACTCAAGTTTTTAAATGAATTCCCAGTACGGCATAGTCAGATTTAAATAGTCTAACATACAATAGCAGACTACTTAACCAACCATCCCTTGCTGAGATGTAATTCTTAGACTGGCATAATATTTCTTGGCAGCAGTGACTAATGGGATAAAAGTTCCATTGCCATATTGAAACTGGATCTTTGTCGGTTGCCTTTTCACTTTGGTGAGAATAATATCACTGGAGAAAAACAGACTTTGAGAGAAAATTACAGATTTTATTTTTTTCCAACATAATTTATACTTTAATAAACGAACTTTCTATGATGGGGAAACATTGTTTTTACTGTGATGAAAATGTCCATTTAATGCATTTATATTGAGTCTTTCCCGTCAGCCAGTTTTCATCTTCCTGACCAGGCTAGAGTTTTCAAATCTGATGCGTAATTTTATGTAGTTATAACTTTAAATTGCTCCTACATATCCCAGTGATTCTGATGTTGTTTAATCATGAAACAATATATTTTATTTCAGATATAGTTTGCATTTATTTATGAAATTATAAGAAATGTAACATTTTTTTTTTAAATTAGCTAGTTTTATAATTTAAATATTTCTGCCATTAAACAGATAGTCAAACCATTCAAAATAGTTAATAAATAACACTTACCACGTATTAAGTTTACATCAGCATAATTTTTGAAACATTCTTTTATTTTGTTAGGATGGTAGGAGGCTTAAAAGTTAATCAGGAATTTTTCATTTTTAAAAAAACTTATTTTTTTTAGGGACCAGTATGGTTTTAAACCCATCATGAATGTATAATATACACGCTAAAATGTAACTTTTAAAAGATATTTTAAAAGATAATATCAATAGATCAAGGATAAAAATCCAGATAAAAATATGGGGGAGGGATAACAGTAGGGTAGCACAAGTGGCATCCAAACTCACCCTATAGGGCCCTAAGGGAGGAATGCCCTACCTAACAGCGGAGTAATCACCCTAATGTGTTGACATGGTGTCCTCGCTCAACGGAGGCTGTCCCTTGCCTGTCCCTACCACTCCCCTATACAGACATACAAACATAAAAAACCAAAGGCATCCCAATGGTAGGAGACCAAACAGTCATATCAGAAAAATTGACATGCTGTAAAAAATATATATACAAAACCATGCATCAGTTATGATCAGGTGGGAGTAGAGTATCACTAGTTCACCAAATATTTACTTTGTTGTGTGGTATATAGAAAACAACAATCTAAAAATTGACTTGTAAAATAAAAATTCCTGAGTATTTGTCTGTACTTTTTGAATTCATTAAAGATTTTTAGAGAAGAAAAATACATAGGAAAGAAAAAAAGTAATCACAATGTAAAACTTTGTAAAAGTTTGGCACCCCTTGATCCCCCTTCCTGGTATGCATAGCACCCCCTGATCCCCATTCTAGTATTCATGGCACCCCTTGATCCCCCATCCTGGTATGCATGGCACCCCTTGATCCCCCATCCTGGTATTCATGGCACCACTTGATCCCCCATCCTGGTATTCATGGCACCCCCTGATCCCCATCTTAGTATTCATGGCACCCCTTGATCCCCGATCCTGGTATGCATGGCACTCCTTGTTCCCCCATCTTGGTATTCATGGCACCCCTTGATCCCCATCCTGGTATTCATGGCACCCCTTTATCCCCCATCCTGGTATTCATGGCACCCCTTGATCCCCATCCTGGTATTCATGGCACCCCTTTATCCCCCATCCTGGTATTCATTGCACCCCTTGATCCCCCATCCTAGTATGCATGGCACCCCTTGATTCCCCTTCCTGGTATGCATGGCGCCCCTTGATCCCCCTTCCTGGCATGCATGGCACCCCCTGATCCCCATCCTAGTATTCATGGCACCCCTTTATCCCCCATGCTGGTATGCTTGGTACCCCTTGAGCTCACATCCTGGTATGTATGGCACCCTCTAAGCCCCCATCCTGGTATGCTTGGTGTTAGAACCCTCCTGTTTGTTTTTTCCATCTTGTGTTTTGCAGTCACATGACCATCTGCTTTTATATTCCAGCTCTGCCTTTTTGGCTGTGCTGGACTTCAGTGTTATTTGACTGTTTTGCTAGCCAGGTACTTTGGTGCCTATATCTCTCAGTTCGCTTGGTCCTTTGGGACCTCTAGTACCTTTTTGTCAGTTTATCTTTTGTTTTCTGCAACAACTTTCTCTGTTCAGGAGGTGTCCCATTTCTGTTCCAGTCATTAGTTCTTTCAGACTAGCCTAGGACTAAGGCGGGTCTGTTCGCTAGGAACAGGCAGCCCGCTACATCGTAGGGATTCAGATTACTCTTGCTGTAGGGAAAGCTTTCCACTTCTTTCCTTAGTTCTTGTTTGCAGATCATAACACTTGGCACCCTCTGAGCCCCCATTACGTGGCCCACAAAAAAAATGAGCAATCATACTCACCTCCAGCGCTGTCCCGCTCTGCTGCCGACACTCTCACTGTGTGAGCCGCGCATGGTAGGGCGTGCATGGCGTCCCTGCCATGCGCCCTCACACAGTGTGAGACGCAGTGCTGGAATAGTCACTGCTCTCCACGCTGGGGCTCTGTACATCGTGGGGAGCAGTGACCATTCAGTCTGTTCAATAGCGCCACACTGTACCGCAGCGCGGCTCTTGCTGCCGCTCTGTGGTCAATGTGCCCGCTATTAAAGCTCATGAATACTTTTAGCACTTTGGAAGACTCTAAAACTAAGAATTGACTTGTAAAATAAAAAGTATTTGTCTGTACTTTTTGAATATATTAAAGATTTTTGGCTGTGTGCCCAATATGCGTTTTTAAAGCATTTCCGCAGCGGCAATTCCACTGCAGAAACGCTTAAAAAACGCATGGTAGAAGGTCTGTCATGTTACCCAATGATAATCCACAAGTGCTGTGCACATGCTGCGGAAATTTCCACTGCGGATTATCATTGCGGAAAATCCGCAGCACTACCAATTATTTTGCGGATGCGCGGCGTTTTCGCCACTATTGACTAGCATTGGACCGCATGGAATCTGCATCACTGCATCTGTACATGTGGATTCCATGCGTTTCAATGTGCGGATGGTACCCGGGTTTAGAGAAAAGGAGACTCTCCTCCAGACTCGGGTACCATAGTACCTGTAAAAAAAAAGAATAAAATAAAAAATAAATATTATACTTATCTTCTGATGGCCCCCGGTGTCCTTGCCTTGGCTCGCGGTGGAGTCAAGGACCTGCAGTAACGTCATTTAGTCATGTGACGGGTCTCGCGACCGCTGACGTCGGCAGGTCCTTTAGTCTACCGTGAGCTGCAGGCAAGCCAAGACAAAGACACTGGGGCCATCAGAAGGTAAGCTTATTTATTTTTTATTTTTTACCATTCTTTCGGTCACACTATATAAATCCATGCCGTTTGCATGGATTTATATAGTGTGACCAAGTTGTCAAGCACTTTCCAAGTGATGCTAAAATCGCTTGGAAAGCGCTTGACAATCCGCATGCGGAAATGCATGTGAAGAACGTTTCACTTCCGCTTGTCCCTGGCAGGAAAAATGCATGTACAATCCGCATGCGTTATTTCTGCCAGGGAGATGCAGAATAGCTCAGGAAAAATCCGGAGCCTTTCTGCATCATGGGCACATAGCCTTAGAGAAGAAAAATGCATAGGAAAGAATAAAAGTAACCACAATGTAAAACTTTGCAAAATTCTTTTAGGTTTAATGTAATTAAAAATTTTTTTAAAAAAAGTGTGTGTTGTTCAAGTGTTGGGGGTATAGCTCAGTGGTAGAGCATTTGACTGCTATATCAAGAGGTCCTTGTTTCAACTCTGAGTGCCCCTTGGAGATAAGTCTTTTTAAATCAAATAATAACCAAATAATTCTTGCTTTATTACTTGTTTATTCATTCAAACATTTTAGGCATATAACGTTGAATTCATATGGATGTGCTTTTTTCATATGAAATCTATTTAACAATTCACAAAAAAGTTTGAGAAACCCGATTCCAATGTAAGTCCATGGGAAACTCGAGTATTTTTCAGACGGCTACCCCCGGCGGTCTGCAGAGGGCCTAAAAATTGCCCAAATCAATGGGAACAGTGCTCAAATGACATGGGAACAGCATGGGGAAGACCTCTGGAAGCATTTTTGACTCCCAGGTCACTGCTGTCAACAACGTTGTCAAAGTATTACGCCACTTTTACGGACTCACAATAAAACATAGAAAAATGAAACCAAAATGAATTTTCCTGGGAAATATGCTAAGGAACATCCTTTCCAGGATAATGACTTGTATATATGACAAAATAAATAGCCAAAACCAAAAATACTCCTCCACACCTTGGGCTATGCTCACACGTAGCGGTTTTGATGCTTTCAACCAAGACAAATTCATTCACTGGGAAATGTCATTTTAACCTTTTACAACCTCATCTGGCCATGTGGTATGTGACAAATCATCAGACACATGCATACAGTGCTGAAAAGACATGGGAACAGCATGGGAAAGACCTCTGGAAGCATTTCTGACTCACAGGTCACCCCCTAAAAGTGTGCCCATCATAAGCGAAGATGCCTCCCGCCATGCACCTGTCATTGCAGACTTGCAACAATCACCATCCACATCCTTGTCCCACTGCAGCGTTCAGTTGTCCCTACCCCAATCCTTGGAATGCAAGTGTAAGTATGCAGCCTGTCACCCACCCTTCCACAGGCCGCAATACTATACTGCCAAATTTTTGACAGCTGCTTGCACTTGAAATGTGGCCTTTTAGGCTTGTGGAGATGGAAGCTGTCCACAATCTTATGGCGGTCGCCACCAGATATCCATATTTGGTCCCCAGCCGCCACTATTTTTCCCGGTATCGTCTCCACCATCCACAAGCATGGGTCCCACAACATTACCTGTGCCCTCCCCATTGCACTTACTGGGAAGGACCGCCTAACTACAAACACATGGACAGGTGAATGTGGACAGGGACTGTACGGAGCCAGTCCACAGCTTTTTTTGCTGAGTTTTATTTCACCACAGCCATATTCTTTAGCTTGTTGAAAGGACTTGGGAAACCATATCTACCCAGCTGTCATTTCCCCCAGGAAGTCCTCCAAAGCTGCTTTCACTTGAAATGTGGCCTTTTAGGCTCGTGGAGGCGGAAGCTTTTCATAACCTCATGCCGGCGGCGGCCGGGTGTCCATACTCGGTCCCCAGCCGCCACTATTTCTCCCGGTATCGTCTCCGCCTTCCACAAGCACGGGTCCCACAACATTACCCGTGCCCTCCCCAGTGGTTTTACTGGAAAGGACAGCCTAACCACCAACACATGGACAGGAGAATGTGGCCAGGGATGGTACTGAGCCTGTCCACAGCTTTTTTTGCTGAGTTGTATTTAGCTCAGTGAAAAGACTGGCATAGAGCGAAACCGTATCTACTCTGGGTGTCATTTCTCCCAGGTAGTCCTTTAATGCCGCTTGTTGCAGAAGCAATGGCAGCCCGTCCAACATCAACTCGCACTTGTCGGTGGTGCTTTGACACACACACATCTTTCTTTGCGCATTTAATTTCATGACTACAGAGTTGGGCAATGGCCTGATCTGCAGTGCGATTTGAGAAATAACTTGCATAAGCACATCCGATCCACATTAAAAATCAGCCATAGTCTCCAGGAACCTTCCCCCACACTTTTCTTAGCCAGGGCTACTTCTCGGCAGGAATGGACGGACCCACCAGAAAACCGGAATCTCCTCCGGTGGGCCCTGGCTTCTCCTACAGGAGAGTTCATAGTGCCGAGGTGAGGCCATGATGATGATAGAGACCACCATCTGCTTAGTTTTCTGTTACTTGGAATGCAAGCGCAAGTATGCAGCCAGCCATCCACCCGCCCACTCACAGGCCGCAATACTAAACTGCCAGATTTCTTGGCAGCAACTTGCACTTGAAATGTGGCCTTTTAGGCTCATGGAGATGGAAGCTGTCCACAATCTTATGGCGGCGGCGACCGGGTATCCATACTTGGTTCCCAGCCGCCACTATTTTTCCAGGTATTGTCTCCGCCTTCCACAAGCATGGGTCCCACAACATTATCCGTGCCCTCCCCAGTGCATGTACTGGGAAGGACTGCCAAACCACCAACACATGGACAGGAGAATGTGGCCAGGGATGGTACAGAGCCAGTCCACAGCTTTTTTTGCTGAGTTGTATTTAACTTGGTGAAAGGACTGGCATAGAGGGAAACCGTATCTACTCTGGGTGTCATTTCTCCCAGGAATTCCTCTAATGCAGCTTGCTGCAGAAGCAATGGCAGCCCGTCCAACATCAACTCACACTTGTCAGTGGTGCTTTGACACACACACATCTTTCTTTGGCCATTTAATTTCATGACTACAGAGTTGGAAAATGGCATAATCCACATTTAAAAAGCAGTCATAGACTGTCCGGGAACCTTCCCCCACACTTTTCTTAACCAGTACTGCTTCTCGGCATGGTTGGATGGTCCAACCAGAGAATCCTCTGGTGTGCCTTGACTTCTACCTCAGGAGAGTACATGATAGCGCTAACTTTGTAGCTGCTATGGGGCTCTTGAGCGGGAGAGAAAGGGGAGCCCTCAGAATCAAATCCTCTGATGTGCACAATGTTTTTCAATCTGAAACAGCTTCTCAGTGGGAGTTGTATTTCACCACTGCCATATTCGTTAGCTCGCTGAAAGGACTGGCATAGAGGGAAACCGTATCTACCCCGGCTGTCATTTCTCAGTCAGCAGGTTCCGCCCATTGTCACACACGACCATGCCTGGCTGTATGTTCAGCGGTGAGAGCCAAAGATCAGGCTGCTGTGTTACAGCTTTCAACAACTCTGCAGCGCTGGGCGGTTTGTCACCTAAGCATTAGGCATGTTATCTTCAGCACAGCCTGTTGCCGCTTGGCCAAAGCAGTGCTGCAGTGCTGTCAGCTTGTGACTGATGTGGTCATTTCGGAGATGGAGGAGGAGGTGCAGGAGATGAACAATGTGACTACATTGAGGTTAAATTGGTGATGCTGTTTTTAATACTAAAGAAAGATCCTATTGTTTTTTTTTTTACGTTATTTTTTAAGACAAATGCATTCACCGGGAAATGTAATTTTAACATTTTACAACCTTATCTGGCAATGTGGTGTGTGACACATCATCAGACACATCATGTTTTATTTATGATGGAGGGACTCTGAAAGTCATAAAGACTATTTTTATAGGGACATCAGACGGCCCTTACTATTCTTAAAAGGCCAGCAGTCGGCCCTAGCTATTGTTAGAGAGCCATCAGCCGGCTATGCTTTGCTGTTCCCATTATTAACAAGTGGATCTCCTATACTGTTATTGCACATGCAGTGACTGCAAGGGCTGCCAAAAATTTAGATGCAACCCAATACCCCTTTGAAGAGACATAGAGGAGGGTCTCAGTAAAAAAATGTTTTCCCATTATAAAGGAGCGGGTCTCCTATAGTGGTAATGCCCATGCTGTGACTGCAAGGGCTGCCAAAATTTTGGAAAAACCCCACTAAGAATTTAAAGACACATAGAGCAGGGCCACAGTAACGACAAATTCCCATTAGAAAGGAGAGAGTCTGCTATACAGTTGTAGGGTATGCAGTGAGTCCAAAGGCTGACCAATTTTAGGAAAAACCCCACTAAGAATTTAAAGACACATAGAGAAGGTCCACAGTAATAAGTACGACATGATCCCATGAGAAAGTAGAGAGTCTGCTATACAGTTATAGGGTATGCAGTGAGTCCAACGGCTGACCAATTTTAGGAAAAACCCCACGAAGAATTTAAAGACACATAGAGCAGGGCCACAGTAACGACAAATTCCCATTAGGAAGGAGAGAATCTACTATACTGTTATAGGGTATGCAGTGAGTCCAAAGGCCTTTGGCCGGAGACTCCTTAGGATGGTGCGCGCGGCCACTTAAAGAGGGAGCGAGCGTGCGCGTGCGCCCTAAGCACCATGCCCAGGAAGCTACGCGCGCAGGCAGCAGCAGCAGCAAGAGAGCCGGAAGACGCCGGGCCGGGAGCGCGGCGGTAAGAGAACGGCATCTCTGCCTGTCAGGGGGAGAGACGCCGATACTACACCCATTAAAAAGGAGAGGGTCTGCTATACAGCTATAGGGTATGCAGTGAGTCCAATGGCTGACCGATTTTAGGAAAAGCCCACTAAGAATTTAAAGACACATAGAGCAGGGCCACAGTAATGACAAATTTCCATTAGAAAGGAGAGAGTCTGCTATACAGTTACGGGGTATGCAGTGAGTCCAACGGCTGACCAATTTTAGAAAAAACCCCACTAAGAATTTAAAGACACATAGAGCAGGGCCATAGTAATGACAAATTCCCATTAGAAAGGAGAGAGTCTGCTATACAGTTGTAGGGTATGCAGTGAGTCCAACGGCTGACCAATTTTAGGAAAAACCCCACTAAGAATTTAAAGACACATAGAGCAGGGCCTCAGTAACAAGTATGACATGTTCCCATTAGAAAGGAGACGATCTGCCATTCAGCAATAGGGTATGCAGTGAGTCCTGCGGCTGACCAATTTTAGGAAAAACCCCACTAAGAATTTAAAGACACATAGAGTAGGACCACAGTAAAAATATAACATGTTCCCATTAGAAACGAGAGGGTGTACTATACAGTTATAGGGTATGCATTGAGTCCAACGGCTGACCAATTTTAGGAAAAACCCCACTAAGAATTTAAAGACACATAGAGCAGGGCCACAGTAACGACAAATTCCCATTAGGAAGGAGAGAATCTGCTATACAATTATAGGGTATGCAGTGAGTCCAAAGGCTGACCAATTTTAGGAAAAACCCCACTAAGAATTTAAAGACACATAGAGCAGGTCCACAGGAACAAGTATGACATGTTCCCAATAGAAAGAAGAGGGTCTGCTATACAGCTATAGGGTATGCAAAGAGTCAAACGGCTGACCAATTTTAGGTAAAACCCCACTAAGATTTAAAAACACATAGAGTAGGGCCATAGTAACGACAAATTCCCATTAGAAAGGAGAGAGTCTGCTACACAGTTATAGGGTATGCAGTGAGTCCAACCGCTGACCAATTTTAGAAAAAACCCCACTAGGAATTTAAAGACACATAGAACAGGGCCACAGTAATGACAAATTCCCTTTAGAAAGGAGAGAGTCTGCTATACAGTTATAGGGTATGCAGGGAGTCCAACGGCTGACCAATTTTAGGAAAAAGCCCACTAAGAATTTAAAGACACATAGAGCAGGGCCACAGTAACAAATATGACATGTTCCCATTAGAAAGGATAGGGTCTGCCATACAGCTATAGGGTATGCAGTGAGTCCTACTTCTGACCAATTTTAGGAAAACCCCCACTAAGAATTTAAAGACACATAGAGCAGGTCCAAAGTAACAAGTATGATATGTTCCCAATAGAAAGGAGAGGGTCTGCTATACTGTTATAGGATATGCAGTGAGTCCAACGGCTGACCAATTTTAGGAAAAATCCCACTAAGAATTTAAAGACACATAGAGCAGGGCCACAGTAACGAGAAATTCCCATTAGAAAGGAGAGGGTCTGCTTTACAGTTATAGGATATTCAGTGAGTCCAAAGGCTGACCAATTTTAGGAAAAACTCCACTAAGAATTTAAAGAAACATAGAGCAGGTCCACAGTAACAAGTACAACATGTTCCCAATAGAAAGGAGAAGGTCTGCAATACAGTTATAGGGTATGCAGTGAGTCCTACGGCTGACCAATTTTAGGAAAAACCCCACTAAGAATTTAAAGACACATAGAGCAGGGCCACAGTAACGACAAATTCCCATTAGGAAGGAGAGAATCTGCTATACAATTATAGGGTATGCAGTGAGTCCAAAGGCTGACCAATTTTAGGAAAAACCCCACTAAGAATTTAAAGACACATAGAGCAGGTCCACAGTAACAAGTATGACATGTTCCCAATAGAAAGGAGAGGGTCTGCAATACAGCTATAGGGTATGCAATGAGTCCAGCGGCTGACCAATTTTAGGTAAAACCCCACTAAGATTTAAAAACACATAGAGTAGGGCCACAGTAACGACAAATTCCCATTAGAAAGGAGAGAGTCTGCTATACAGTTATAAGGTATGCAGTGAGTCCAACCGCTGACCAATTTTAGAAAAAACCCCACTAAGAATTTAAAGACACATAGGGCAGGGCCACAGTAACGACAAATTCCCATTAGAAAGGAGAAAGTCTGCTATACAGTTATAGGGTATTCAGTGAGTCCAAAGGCTGACCAATTTTAGGAAAAACTCCACTAAGTATTTAAAGAAACATAGAGCAGGTCCACAGTAACAAGTACAACATGTTCCCAATAGAAAGGAGAAGGTCTGCAATACAGTTATAGGGTATGCAGTGAGTCCTACGGCTGACCAATTTTAGGAAAAACCCCAATAAGAATTTAAACACACATAGAGCAGGTCCACAGTAACAAGTATGATATGTTCCCAATAGAAAGGAGAGGGTCTGCTATACAGCTATAGGGTATGCAGTGAGTCCAACGGCAGACCACTTTTAGGAAAAACCCCACTAAGATTTTAAAAACACATAGAGCAGGGCCACAGTACCGATAAATTCCCATTAGAAAGGAGAGAGTATGCTATACAGTAATACGGTATGCAGTGATCCAACGGCTCACCAATTTTAGAAAACCCCCCACTAAGAAATTAAAGACACATAGAGCAGGGCCACAGTAACTACAAATTCCCATTAGAAAGGAGCGAGTCTGCTATACAGTTATAGAGTATGCAGTGAGTCCAACGGCTGACCAATTTTAGGAAAAAACAAAATAAGAATTTAAAGACACATAGAACAGGGCCACAGTAACAAGTACGACATATTCCCATTAGAAAGGATAGGGTCTGCCATACAGCTATACGGTATGCAGTGAATCCTACGGCTGACCAATTTTAGGAAAAACTCCACTAAGAATTTAAAGACACAAAGAGCAGTACCACAGTAAAAAGTACGACATGTTCCCATTAGAAAGTACAGGGTCCGCTATACAGTTATAGGGTATGCAGTGTGTCCAGCGGCTGACCAATTTTATAAAAAAAACACTTAGAATTTAAAGACACATAGAGCAGGGCCACAGTAATGACAAATTCCCATTATGAAAGAGAGAATCTACTATACAGTTATAGCGCATGCAGTGAGTCCAAAGGCTGCCCAATTTTAGGAAAAACCCCACTAAGAATTTAAAGACACATAGAGCAGTTCCACAGTAACAAGTACGACATGTTCCCAATAGAAAGGAGAGGGTCTGCTATACAGTTATAGGGTATGCAGAGAATCCAACGGCTGACCAATTTTAGGAAAAACCCCACTAAGAATTTAAAGACACATAGAGCAGGACCACATTAAAAAGTATGACATGTTCCCATTGTTATGGATCCGGGTGGTGGAACCTCTGTGCTGCGGTGCAAGGAGGGACCAGAGGGGCGTAACTAGGTATCAACTCGGACAGACCAAGTTTTCACGGCTGCCCAATCGACTCCATGAACCAGGGAAAGACTGAGCAGAGGGACCAGGTGCTACTCTGGGCCTGTCCTTGTATGAGAGCAGGTGACTCCCATGGGTAACTGGCAGGGGCCTCCGGGTAGGCACGGCAGGCAAGCCAGGCCCATAGACAGACTGGCGGGTTTGGATCATAGGCAGACCGTCGGGCTGGAGAGTACACTTGGCTGGCGGAGACAGGTAGTCAGGCTGGTGGACAGGACTGGTAGTCAGGTTGACTGACTGGACTGGTAGTCAGGCTGGCGGACAGGACTGGTAGTCAGGCTGGCGGACTGGACTGGTAGTCAGGCTGGCGGACTGGACTGGTAGTCAGACTAGCAGTGGGACCTGAGGGCTGAAGCAGAGTTAAGGACCCAAAGCCACGACCTATCACAGGCACCTCCATTTTGGAGGAGGTGCATTTTATATAAGAGGTCCTCCGGCCATTGGCCGGGGACTCCTTAGGACGGTGCGCGTGGCCCCTTTAAGAGGGAGGGAGCGCGCGCGCCCTAAGCACCGTGCCCAGGAATCTGCCCGCACCGGCAGCAGCAGCAGGAGAGCCAGAAGATGCTGGGTCGGGAGCGCGGCGGTAAGGGAATGGGTCTCTGCCTGTCAGGGGGCAGAGACGCCAATACTACTCCCATTAGAAAGGAGAGGGTCTGCTATACAGCTATATGGTATGCAGTGAGTCCGACGGCTGACCAATTTTAGGAAATACCCCACTAAGAATTTAAAGACACATAGAGCAGGGCCACAGTAGCGACAAATTCCCATTAGAAAGGAGAGAGTCTACTATACAGTTATAGGGTATGCAGTGAGTCCAACGGCTGACCAATTTTAGAAAAAACCTCACTAAGAATTTTAAGACACATACAGCAGGGCCACAGTAACAAGTACTACATGTTCTCATTAAAAAGGAGAGGGTCTGCCATACAGCTATACGGTATGCAGTGAGTCCTACGGCTGACAAATTTTAGGAAAAACCCCACTAAGAATTTAAAGACACAAAGATCAGGACCACAGTAAAAAGTATGGCATGTTCCCATTAGAAAAGAGAGGGTCTGCTATACAGTTTTAGGGTATGCATTGAGTCCAACGGCTGACCAATTTTAGGAAAAACCCCACTAAGAATTTAAAGACACATAGAGCAGGGCCCCAGTAACGACAAATTCCCATTAGGAAGGAGAGAATCTACTATACTGTTATAGGGTATGCAGTGAGTCCAAAGGCCTTTGGCCGGGGACTCCTTAGGATGGTGCGCGCGGCCACTTAAAGAGGGAGGGAGCGCGCGCGTGCGCCGTAAGCACCATGCCCAGGAAGGTGCGCGTGCAGGCAGCAGCAGCAGCAAGAGAGCCGGAAGATGCCGGGCCGGGAGCGCGGCGGTAAGGGAACGGCGTCTCTGCCTGTCAGTGAGTCCAACGGTATGCAGTGAGTCCAACGGCTGACCAATTTTAGGAAAAGCCCACTAAGAATTTAAAGACACATAGAGCAGGGCCACAGTAATGACAAATTCCCATTAGAAAGGAGAGAGTCTGCTATACAGTTACAGGGTATGCAGTGAGTCCAACGGCTGATCAATTTTAGAAAAAACCCCACTAAGAATTTAAAGACACATAGAGCAGGGCCATAGTAACGACAAATTCCCATTAGAAAGGAAAAAGTCTGCTATACAATTATAGGGTATTCAGTGAGTCCAAAGGCTGACCAATTTTAGGAAAAACTCCACTAAGAATTTAAAGAAACATAGAGCAGGTCCACAGCAACAAGTACAACATGTTCCCAATAGAAAGGAGAAGGTCTGCAATACAGTTATAGGGTATGCAGTGAGTCCTACGGCTGACCAATTTTAGGAAAAACCCCACTAAGAATTTAAACACACATAGAGCAGGTCCACAGTAACAAGTATGATATGTTCCCAATAGAAAGGAGAGGGTCTGCTATACAGTTATAGGATATGCAGTGAGTCCAACGGCTGACCAATTTTAGGAAAAACCCCACTAAGAATTTAAAGACACATAGAGCAGGGCCACAGTAACGATAAATTCCCATTAGAAAAGAGAGTCTGTAATACAGTTATAGGGTATGCAGTGATCCAACGGCTTACCAATTTTAGAAAAAATCCCACTAAGAATTTAAAGACACATAGAGCAGGGCCACAGTAACTACAAATTCTCATTAGAATGGAGAGAGTCTGCTATACAGTTATAGGGTATGCAGTGAGTCCAACGGCTGACCAATTGTAGGAAAAACCAAAATAAGAATTTAAAGACACATAGAGCAGGGCCACAGTAACAAGTATGACATATTCCCATTAGAAAGGAGAGGATCTGCTATACAGCTTTTACGGTATGCAGTGAGTCCAAAGGCTGACCAATTTTAGGAAAAACCCCACTAAGAATTTAAAGACACATAGAGCAGTTCCACAATAACAAGTATGACATGTTCCCAATAGAAAGGAGGGGGTCTGCTATACAGTTATAGGGCATGCAGTGAATCCAACGGCTGACCAATTTTTGGAAAAATCCCACTAAGAATTTAAAGACACATAGAGCAGGGCCACAGTAACGAGAAATTCACATTAGAAAGGAGAGAGTCTGCTATACAGTTATCGGGTATTCAGTGAGTACAAAGGCTGACCAATTTTAGGAAAAACTCCACTAAGAATTTAAAGAAACATAGAGCAGGTCCACAGTAACAAGTACAACATGTTCCCAATAGAAAGGAGAAGGTCTGCAATACAGTTATAGGGTATGCAGTGAGTCCTACGGCTGACCAATTTTAGGAAAAACCCCACTAAGAATTTAAAGACACATAGAGCAGGGCCACAGTAATGACAAATTCCCATTAGGAAGGAGAGAATCTGCTATACAATTATAGGGTATGCAGTGAGTCCAAAGGCTGACCAATTTTAGGAAAAACCCCACTAAGAATTTAAAGACACATAGTGCAGGTCCACAGTAACAAGTGTGACATGTTCCCAATAGAAAGGAGAGGGTCTGCTATACAGCTATAGGGTATGCAATGAGTCCAACGGCTGACCAATTTTAGGTAAAATCCCACTAAGATTTAAAAACACAGAGAGTAGGGCCACAGTAACGACAAATTCCCATTAGAAAGGAGAAAGTCTGCTATACAGTTATAAGTTATGCAGCGAGTCCAACCGCTGACCAATTTTAGAAAAAACCCCACTAAGAATTTAAAGACACATAGAGCAAGGCCACAGTAACGACAAATTTCCATTAGAAAGGAGAAAGTCTGCTATACAGTTATAGGGTATTCATTGAGTTCAAAGGCTGACCAATTTTAGGAAAAACTCCACTAAGAATTTAAAGAAACATAGAGCAGGTCCACAGTAACAAGTACAACATGTTCCCAATAGAAAGGAGAAGGTCTGCAATACAGTTATAGGGTATGCAGTGATTCCTACAGCTGACCAATTTTAGGAAAAACCCCACTAAGAATTTAAACACACATAGAGCAGGTCCACAGTAACAAGTATGATATGTTCCCAATAGAAAGGAGAGGGTCTGCTAGACAGCTATAGGGTATGCAGTGAGTCCAACGGCAGACCACTTTTAGGAAAAACCCCACTAAGAATTTAAAAACACATAGAGCAGGGCCACCGTACCGATAAATTCCCATTAGAAAGGAGAGAGTCTGCTATACAGTTATAGGGTATGCAGTGAATCCAAAGGCTGACCAATTTTAGGAAAAATCCCACTAAGAATTTAAAGACACATAGAGCAGGGCACAGTAACGACAAATTCCCATTAGAAAGGAGAGAGTCTGCTATACAGTTATAGGGTATGCAGTGAGTCCAAAGGCTGACCAATTTTAGGAAAAACTCCACTAAGAATTTAAAGAAACATAGAGCAGGTCCACAGTAACAAGTACGACATGTTCCCATTAGAAAGGAGAAGGTCTGCTTTACCGTTATAGGGTATGCAGTGAGTCGAATGGCTGACCAATTTTAGGAAAGACTCCACTAAGAATTTACAGACACATAGAGCAGGGCCACATTAACAAAATATTCCCATTAGAAAGGAGAGGGTCTGCTATACAGTTATAGGGTATGCAGTAAGTCCAACGGCTGACCAATTTTAGGAAAAACCGCACTAAGAATTTAAAGACACACAGAGCAGGGCCACAGTAATGACAAATTCCCATTAGAAAGGAGAGAGTCTGCTATACAGTTATAGGGCATGCAGTGAGTCCAATGGCTGACCAATTTTAGGAAAAAACCCACTAAGAATTTAAAGATACATAGAGCAGGGCCACAGTAACGACAAATTCTCACTAGAAAGGAGAGGGTCTCCCATACTGTTGGCTTATGCAGTGAATGCAAGGGCTGCCAAAAATTGGGAGGCACTCCAATGCTCTTTGGAAGAGACTTAGAGGGCCTCATAAAAAAATGTTCCCATTAGAAAGGAGCTGGTCTCCTATACTTGGAATGCCCATGCACTAAGTGTATGGGCTGACAAACATTTACCCCTGGGGGGTATACATGAACATACTGTATATATTTTTTTTTTTTACGGGCATCATAAACACCCTTTAAAAAAATTATGTGGGTGTTGCATCACGGACCACGGTCACCCTGGTGATATGGTGGTGAAGGATGGGGATGAGGAGAAGGAGGAGGTGAAGAGCAAATAGCCAATATCAGGAAGCGTATACCCATGTGTGGGTGTGAAGAGGTGCATGGGAATACACCTCCCAAAAAAAGACTTTGGATTTGAGTTTATGTTATGCTGATATCATTCGGTAGTGTTGAGAAGTCTTTACCCAATCCAGCCCTTGTTCATTTTTATAAGAGTCAGCCTGTCAGCATTTTCAGTTGACAGGCTTATGCGCTTATCAGTTATAATTCCACCAGTAGCACTAAAAACCCGCTCTGATAAAACGCTAGTGGCAGGGCAGCCCAGGACCTGCAAGGCGTAGAAAGCCAGTTCATGCCACGTATCCTGCTTGGATATCCAATAATTAAAAGGCACAGAGGAATCACGGAGGATGCTGGTACGGTCGGCAAGGTACTCTCTCAGCATCTTCCCAAACTTTGCACTCCTTGTGAGAGTACCCCGCACCTCAGGGCCTGTGTAATGGGAGGGTCTGAGAAAACTGTCTCAGAACTTTGACAGTGTTTCCCTGCCTCTGCTGGATTGCATTTGTGTCTCTCTTGCCTGTACTCCTTGGTTGTCCAACGAACTGTGACCTCTGCCGCCAGCATTTTCAGATGGGAATTTTTTTAATAGTTCCGCAACAAGGGCCTTCTGGTACTGCCCCATTTTTGTAGACCTGTCCGCCTCAGGAATAAGAGATATATAATGTTCTTCTTGTAGCGTGGGTCTAGAAGTGTCACCAACCAGTAATGACTGTCACCCAAAATTTTGAGAAAGCAAGGGTCATGGGAAAGGCAGCGTAACATAAACTTAGCCATGCGTGCCAGACTGCTATCAGTCAAGACTTCCATGTCCTCACCAAGAGGATGACTGACCATGCTCTCCTCCTCCTCTCTGTCCTCAGGCCATCCATGCTGAATAGACGGTATGACAGTTGTGCAGGTAGTACCATCTATAGCGCATGAAACTAGCTCCTGTCCTTCCTCATCCTCTTCCTCATTGTCACCCAATTCATGTTGGGATGAGATGAGGCTGGGCTGTGTGTAATAACCCTGTTTGGTTCCTTGCTCCATCTCATCATGCTCCATATGCAATCCATCCTCTTTGATTGTGAGCAGAGAGCGTTTCAGAAGACAGAGAAGCAGGATGTTGACGCTAACTATGGTATCATTGCCGCTCATCATCTTGGTGGAGTCCTCAAAGTTTTGGAGAATGGTACATATGTCTGACATCCATGTCCACTCCTAAGGTCTTATGTGTGGAGTCTGAACTGAATACCGACGGCCTTGCTGATGCTGGTATTCAACAACTGCCCTCTTCTGCTCACAAATCCTTCCCAACATCTGCAGTGTAGAGTTCCAATGCATGTGGACATCACATCCCAGTCTGTGAGCCGGAAGCTGCAAACACTGCTGAAACATGGAAATGGCGGCTGAAGCTGTAGGTGACTTTCTAAAATGGGCACACAGGCGGCGTCATTTAACAAGCAGATCCGGCAGCTCCGGGCAGGATTTGAGAATCCGCTGAACCACGAGGTTAAACACATGGGCCAGGCATGGTACGTTTGACAGTTTGCCTCGCCTCAGAGCCGCCACCAGGTACCGGCCATTGTCACACACGACCATGCCTGGCTGTACGTTCAGTGGTGTGAGCCACAGATCTGCCTGCTCTCTCAGAGCTGTCCACAACTCTTCAGCATTGTGCGGTTTGTCACCTAAGCACAGACTGTTGCCGCTTGGCCGAGGCAGTGCTGCAGTGCTTCCAGCTTGTGACTGATGTGGTCATTTCAGAGATGGAGGCCGAAGAAGACATCCGAAATGACAGTATTTTCAAAAAACGTATATGTGATCTGTGTAACGGAGAAAACACAGTTTCAAGTACCTGGTCTGTAGGTAACTATTTTGAACAGTGAACTGGTGTCAAAAACGTTGCTGACACACTAAAATTTTTTTAATGAAGTCCAGAAATGGCAGTATTTTCTGAAAACATATACAGTACAGGCCAAAAGTTTGGCCACACCTTCTCATTTAAAGATTTTTCTGTATTTTTATGACTTTGAAAATTGTACATTCACACTGATGGCATCAAAACTATGCATTAACACATGTGGAATTATATACTTAACAAAAAAGTGTAAAACAACTTAAAATTTGTCTTATATTCTAAGTTCTTCAAAGTTGCCTCCTTTTTCTTTGATGACTGCTTTGCACACTCTTGGCATTCTCTTGATGAGCTTCAAGAGGTAGTCACCAGAAATGGTCTTCCAACAATCTTGAAAAAGTTCCCAGAGATGCTTAGCACTTGATGGCCCTTTTGCCTTCACTCTGCGGTCCAGCTCACCCCAAACTATCTCGATTGGGTTCAGGTCTGGTGACTGTGGAGGTCATTTCATCTGGCGTAGCACCCCATCACTCTCCTTCTTGGTCAAGTATCCCTTACACAGCCTGGAGGTGTATTTGGGGTCATTGTCCTGTTGAAAAATAAATGATGGTCCAACTAAACGCAAACTGGATGGAATAACATGCCGCTGCAAGATGCTGTGGTAGCCTTGCTGGTTTAGTATGCCTTCAATTTTGAATATATCCCCAACAGTGTCACCTGCAAAGCACCCCCACACCATCACACCTTCTCCTCCATGCTTCACGGTGGGAACAAGGCATGTAACAGTCTATTCAGTAGGACTATCAGCTGTGTATCCACCTGACTTCTGCACAACACAACTGATGGTCCCAACCCCATTTATAAGGCAAGAAATCCCACTTATTAAACCTGACAGGGCACAACTGTGAAGTGAAAACCATTTCCGGTGACTACCTCTTGAAGCTCATCAAGAGAATGCCAAGAATGTGCAAAGCAGTCATCAAAGCAAAAGGAGGCTACTTTGAAGAACCTAGAATATAAGACATATTTTCAGTTGTTTCACACTTTTTTGTTACGTATATAATTCCACATGTGTTCATGCATGGTTTTGATGCCTTCAGTGTGAATACACAATTTTCATTGTCATGAAAATACAGAAAAATCTTTAAATGAGAAGGTGTGTCCAAACTTTTGGTCTGTACTGTATGTGATCCGTGTGACGGAGAAAACAAAGTTTTAAATACATGGCCTGTAGTTAACTATTTTGAACTGCAAACCATAACAAAAACATTGCTGGCACACTGAAAAAAAAATTTAATGGAGGCAAGAAATGGCAGTATTTTCTGAAAAGGTATATCTGATCCGTGTGACGGAGAAAACACAGTTTTAAATACCTGGCCTGTAGGCAACTATTTTGAACAGCAATCTGGTGTCAATTGCTTCACTGACACACTGAAACAAATTTTAATTAAGAACCGAAATGGCAGTATTTTCAAAAAACGTATATGTGATCAGTGTGATGGAGAAAACACAGTTTTAAATACAAGGCCTGTAGATAACTATTTTGTACAGCAAACAGTGTCAAAAACGTTGCTGACACACTGAAATTTTTTTTTAATGGAGGCTAGAAATGGCAGTATTTTCTGAAAACGTATACGTGATCCGTGTGACAGAGAAAACACAGTTTTAAATACCTGGCCTATAGGTAACTATTTTGATCAGCAATCTGGTGTCAATTGCTAAACTGACACACTGAAACAAATTTTTAATTGAGGTCAGAAATGGCAGTATTTTCTGAACACATATATGTGATCCGTGTGACAAAGAATACACAGTTTTAAATGCATGGCCTCTAGGTAACTTTTTTGAACAGCAATCTGGTGTCAATTGCTTCACTGACACACTGAAACAATTTTTTAATGGAGGCCAAAAATGGCAGTATTTTCAGAAAAAATATGTGATCCGTGTGACCGAGAAAACAAAGTTTTAAAAGCCCGGCCTGTAGGTAACTATTTTGAAAAGCAATCTGGTGTCAATTGCTTCACTGACACACTGCAACAAATTTTAATGAATATCCGAAATGGCAGTATATTCTTAAAACGTATATGTGATCCGTGTGAAGGAGAAAACACAGTTTTAAATACCTGGCCTGTAGGTAACTATTTTGAACAGCAAACTGGTGTCAAAAATGTTGCTGACACACTGAAAAAAAATTGTAATGGAGGCCAGAAATGGCATTATTTTCTGAAAACGTATATGTGATCCATGTGATGGAGAAAACACAGTTCTAAATACCTGGCCTGTAGGTAACTATTTTGAACAGCAATCTGGTGTCAATTGCTTCACTGATACACTAAAACAAATTTTTAAAGAAGATCCGAAAAGGCAGTATTTTCTGAAAACGTATATGTGATCCATGTGACAGAGAAAACACAGTTTTAAATACCTGGCCTGTAAGTAACTGTCTTGATCAGCAATCTTGTGTCAATTGCTAAATTGACACACTGAAACAAATTATTAATGGAGGTCAGAAATGGCAGTATTTTCTGAAAACCTATACGTGATCCGTGTGTCGGAGAAAACAGAGTTTTTATTACCTGGCCTATAGGTTTCTATTTTGAACAGCAATCTGGTGTCAATTGCTTCACTGACACACTGAAACAAATTTTTAATGAAGGCCAGAAATGGCAGTATTTTCTAAAAATGTATATGTGATCTGTGTGACGGAGAACTCACAGTTTTAAATACCTGGCTTGTAGGTATCTATTTGGAACAGCAATCTGGTGTCAACTGCTTCACTGACACATTGAAACAAATTTTTAACGGAGGTCAGATATAACAATATTTTCTGAAAACGTATATGTGATCCGTGTGACGGAAAAAACAAAGTTTTAAATACATGGCCTGTAGTTAACTATTTTGAATAGCAAACCATGACAAAAACGTTGCTGACACACTGAAAAAAAAAATTAATGGAGGCCAGAAATGGAAGTATTTTCTGAAAACGTATATGTGATCCGTGTGATGGAGAAAACACAGTTTTAAATACCTGGCCTGTAGTTAACTATTTTGAACAGCAAACTGGTGTCAATTGCTTCACTGACACACTGAAACAAATTTTAATGAAGAACCGAAATGGCAGCATTTTCTGAAAACGTATATGTGATCCGTTTGACGGAGAAAACACAGTTTTAAATACCTGGCCTGTAGGTAACTATTTTGATCAGCAATCTGGTGTCAATTACTTCACTGACACACTGAAACAAATTTTAAAGAAGATCCGAAATGGCAGTATTTTCATAAAACGTATAAGTGATCAGTGTGATGGAGAAAACACAGTTTTAAATACATGGCCTGTGGGTAACTATTTCGAACAGCAAACCGTGTCAAAAACGTTGTTGACACACTGAAAAAAAAATTTAATGGATGCCAGAAATGGCAGTATTTTCAGAAAACGTTTATGTGATCCGTGTGACAGAGAAAACACAGTTTTAAATACCTGGCCTGTAGTTAACTATTTTGATCAGCAATCTGGTGTCAAATTGCTTCACTGACACACTGCAACAAATTTTAATGAAGATCCCAAATGGCAGTATTTTCATAAAACGTATATGTTATCCGTGAGAAGGAGAAAACACAGTTTTAAATACCAGGCCTGTAGGTAACTATTTTGAGCAGCAAACCGGTGTCAAAAACGTTGCTGACACACGGAAAAAAAAATGTAATGGAGGCCAGAAATGGCAGTATTTTCTGAAAACGTATATGCGATCCATGTGATGGAGAAAACACAGTTCTAAATACCTGGCCTCTAGGTAACTATTTTGAACAGCAATCTGGTGTCAATTGCTTCACTGATACAATAAAACAAATTTTTAAAGAAGATCCGAAAAGGCAGTATTTTCTGAAAACGTATATGTGATCCATGTGAAAGAGTAAACACAGTTTTAAATACCTGGCCTGTAGGTAACTATTTTGATCAGCAATCTGATGTCAATTGCTAAATTGACACACTGAAACAATTTATTAATGGAGGTCAGAAATGGCAGTATTTTCTGAAAAAATATGTGATCTGTGTGACGGATAAAACTCCGTTTTTAATACCTGGCCTGTAGATTACTATTTTGAACAGCAATCTAGTGTCAATTGCTACGCTGACACACAGCAACAGATTTTTAAAGGAGGCCAGAAATATCAGTATTTTCTGTAAACGTATATGTTATCCGTGTGATGGAGAAAACACAGTTTTAAATACCTGGCCTATATGTAACTATTTTGAACAGCAGACTGGTGTCAATTGCTTCACTGTCACACTGCAGCAAATTTTAATGAAGATTCGAAATGGCAGTATTTTCATAAAACATATATGTGATCTGTGTGACGGAGAAAACACAGTTTCAAGTACCTGGCCTGTAGGTAACTATTTTGAACAGCGAACTGGTGTCAAAAACATTGCTGACACACTAAATTTTTTTTAATGAAGGCCAGAAATTGCAGTATTTTCTGAAAACCTATACGTGATCCGTGTGTCGGAGAAAACAGAGTTTTTATTACCTGGCCTATAGGTTTCTATTTTGAACAGAAATCTGGTGTCAAATGTTTCACTGACACACTGAAACAAATTTTTAATGAAGGCCAGAAATGGCAGTATTTTCTAAAAATGTATATGTGATCTGTGTGACGGAGAACTCACAGTTTTAAATACCTGGCTTGTAGGTATCTATTTGGAACAGCAATCTGGTGTCAAATGCTTCACTGACACATTGAAACAAATTTTTAATGGAGGTCAGATATAACAATATTTTCTGAAAACGTATATGTGATCCGTGTGACGGAAAAAACAAAGTTTTAAATACATGGCCTGTAGTTAACTATTTTGAATAGCAAACCATGACAAAAACGTTGCTGACACACTGAAAAAAAAAATAATGGAGGCCAGAAATGGAAGTATTTTCTGAAAACGTATATGTGATCCGTGTGATGGAGAAAACACAGTTTTAAATACCTGGCCTGTAGTTAACTATTTTGAACAGCAAACTGGTGTCAATTGCTTCACTGACACACTGAAACAAATTTTAATGAAGAACCGAAATGGCAGCATTTTCTGAAAACGTATATGTGATCCGTGTGACGGAGAAAACACAGTTTTAAATACCTGGCCTGTAGGTAACTATTTTGATCAGCAATCTGGTGTCAATTGCTAAACTGACACACTGAAACTAATTTTTAATGGAGGTCAGAAATGGCAGTATTTTCTGAAAACATATATGTGATCCGTGTGATGAAGAATACACAGTTTTAAATGCCTGGCCTGTAAGCAACTTTTTTTGAACAGCAATCTGGTGTCAGTTGCTTCACTGACACGCTGAAACAAATTTTAATGAAGATCCGAAATGGCAGTATTTTCATAAAACGTATATGTGATGAGTGTGACGGAGAAAACACAGTTTTAAATACCTCGCCTGCAGGTAACTATTTTGAAAAGCAAACCGTGTCAAAAACGTTGCTGACACGCTGAAAAAAAATTTAATGGAGGCCAGAAATGTCAGTATGTTCTGAAAACGTATATGTGATCCGTGTGATGAAAAATACACAGTTTTAAATGCCTGGCCTCTAGGTAACTGTTTTGAACAGCAATCTGGTGTCAATTGCTTCACTGACACGCTGAAACAACTTTTTAATGGAGGCCAGAAATGGCAGTATTTTCTGAAAAAATATGTGATCCGTGTGATGGAGAAAACACAGTTTTAAATGCCCGGCCTGTAGGTAACTATTTTGAACAGCAATCTGGTGTCAATTGCTTCACTGATACACTGCAATAAATTTTAATGAAGATCCGAAATGGCAGTATTTTTAAAATGTATATGTGATTCGTGTGACCGAGAAAACATAGTTTTAAGTACCTGGCCTGTGGGTAAATATTTTGAGCAGCAAACACGTGTCAAAAACGTTGCTGACACACTGAAAAAAAAATGTGATGGAGGCCAGAAATGGCAGTATTTTCTGAAAACGTATATGTGATCCATGTGATGGAGAAAACACAGTTCTAAATACCTGGCCTGTAGATAACTATTTTTAACAGCAATCTGGTGTCAATTGCTACACTGACACACTGCAACAAATTTTTAAAGGAGGCCAGAAATGGCAGTATTTTCTGAAAACGTATATGTGATCCGTGTGATGGAGAAAACACAGTTTTAAATACCTGGCCTGTAGGTAACTATTTGGAACAGCAATCTGGTGTCAATTGCTTCACTGACACACTGGATGTGATATGTGTGACAGAGAAAACAAGGTTTTAAATTCATGGCCTGTAGGTAACTATTTTGAACAGCAAACTGTGACAAAAACGTTGCTGACACATTGAAAAAAAAATTTAATAGAGGCCAGAAATGGCAGTATTTTCTGAAAATGTATATGTGATCCGTGTGACGGAGAAAACACAGTTTTAAATACCTGGCCTGTAGATAACTATTTTGAACAGCAATCTGGTGTCAGTTGCTTCACTGACACACTGAAACAAATTTTAATGAAGATCCGAAATGGCAGTATTTTCATAAAACGTATATGTGATCAGTGTGACGGAGAAAACACAGTTTTAGATACCTCGCCTGCAGGTAACTATTTTGAAAAGCAAGCCGTGTCAAAAATGTTGCTGACACACTGAAAAAAAATTTAATGGAGGCCAGAAATGTCAGTATGTTCTGAAAACGTATATGTGATCCGTGTGATGAAAAATACACAGTTTTAAATGCCTGGCCTCTAGGTAACTGTTTTGAACAGCAATCTGGTGTCAATTGCTTCACTGACACACTGAAACAACTTTTTAATGGAGGCCAGAAATGGCAGTATTTTTTAAAAAATATGTGATCCGTGTGACGGAGAGAACACAGTTCTAAATGCCTGGCCTGTAGGTGACTATTTTGAACAGCGAACCGGTGTCAAAAACTTTGCTGATACACTGATAAAAAAATTCAATGGAGTCCAAAAATTGCAGTATTTTCGGAAAACGTATATGCCATCCATGTGACGGAGAAAACACAGGTTTAAGTACCTGGCCTCTAGGTAACTATTTTGAACAGCAATCTGGTGTCAATTGCTTCACTGACACACTGCAACAAATTTTTATCAAGTTCCGAAATGGCGGTATTTTCATAAAACGTATATGTGATCCGTGTTTAGGAGAAAACACAGTTTTAAATACCTAGCCTGTAGGTAACTATTTTGAGCAGCAAACTATTGTCAAAAACGTTGCTGACACACTGAAAAAAAAATGTAATGGAGGCCAGAAATGGCAGTGTTTTCTCAAAACGTCTATGTGATCAATGTGACGGAGAAAGCACAGTTCTAAATACCTGACCTGTGGGTAAATATTTTGAACAGCAATCTGGTGTCAATTGCTTCACTGACACACTAAAACTTAGTTTTAAAGGAGATCCAAAATGGCAGTATTTTATGAAAACGTATATGTGATCCGTGTGACAGAGAAAACACAGTTTTAAATACCTGGCCTGTAGGTAACTATTTTGATCAGCAAACTGGTGTCAATTGCTAAACTGACACACTGAAACAAATTTTTAATGGAGGTCAGAAATGGCAGTATTTTCTGAAAACATATATGTGATCCGTGTGATGAAGAATACACAGTTTTAAATGCCTGGCCTGTAAGCAACTTTTTTTGAACAGCAATCTGGTGTCAATTGCTTCACTGACACACTGCAATTAATTTTAATGAAGATCCGAAATGGCAGTATTTTTAAAATGTATATGTGATTCGTGTGACGGAGAAAACATAGTTTTAAGTACCTGGCCTGTGGGTAACTATTTTGAGCAGCAAACCCGTGTCAAAAACGTTGCTGACACACTGAAAAAAAAATGTGATGGAGGCCAGAAATGGCAGTATTTTCTGAAAACGTATATGTGATCCATGTGATGGAGAAAACACAGTTCTAAATACCTGGCCTGTAGATAACTATTTTTAACAGCAATCTGGTGTCAATTGCTACACTGACACACTGCAACAAATTTTTAAAGGAGGCCAGAAATGGCAGTATTTTCTGAAAACGTATATGTGATCCGTGTGATGGAGAAAACACAGTTTTAAATACCTGGCCTGTAGGTAACTATTTGGAACAGCAATCTGGTGTCAATTGCTTCACTGACACACTGGATGTGATACGTGTGACAGAGAAAACAACGTTTTAAATTCATGGCCTGTAGGTAACTATTTTGAACAGCAAACTGTGACAAAAACGTTGCTGACACATTGAAAAGAAAATTTAATAGATGCCAGAAATGGCAGTATTTTCTGAAAATGTATATGTGATCCGTGTGACGGAGAAAACACAGTTTTAAATACCTGGCCTGTAGGTAACTATTTTGAACAGCAATCTGGTGTCAGTTGCTTCACTGACACACTGAAACAAATTTTAATGAAGATCCGAAATGGCAGTATTTTCATAAAACGTATATGTGATGAGTGTGACGGAGAAAACACAGTTTTAAATACCTCGCCTGCAGGTAACTATTTTGAAAAGCAAACCGTGTCAAAAACGTTGCTGACACGCTGAAAAAAAATTTAATGGAGGCCAGAAATGTCAGTATGTTCTGAAAACGTATATGTGATCCGTGTGATGAAAAGTACACAGTTTTAAATGCCTGGCCTCTAGGTAACTGTTTTGAACAGCAATCTGGTGTCAATTGCTTCACTGACACACTGAAACAACTTTTTAATGGAGGCCAGAAATGGCAGTATTTTCTGAAAAAATATGTGATCCGTGTGACGGAGAAAACACAGTTTTAAATGCCCGGCCTGTAGGTAACTATTTTGAACAGCAATCTGGTGTCAATTGCTTCACTGACACACTGCAATAAATTTTAATGAAGATCCGAAATGGCAGTATTTTTAAAATGTATATGTGATTCGTGTGACGGAGAAAACATAGTTTTAAGTACCTGGCCTGTGGGTAAAAATTTTGAGCAGCAAACCCGTGTCAAAAACGTTGCTGACACACTGAAAAAAAAATGTGATGGAGGCCAGAAATGGCAGTATTTTCTGAAAACGTATATGTGATCCATGTGATGGAGAAAACACAGTTCTAAATACCTGGCCTGTAGATAACTATTTTTAACAGCAATCTGGTGTCAATTGCTACACTGACACACTGCAACAAATTTTTAAAGGAGGCCAGAAATGGCAGTATTTTCTGAAAACGTATATGTGATCCGTGTGATGGAGAAAACACAGTTTTAAATACCTGGCCTGTAGGTAACTATTTGGAACAGCAATCTGGTGTCAATTGCTTCACTGACACACTGGATGTGATACGTGTGACAGAGAAAACAATGTTTTAAATTCATGGCCTGTAGGTAACTATTTTGAACAGCAAACTGTGACAAAAACATTGCTGACACATTGAAAAAAAATTTTAATAGAGGCCAGAAATGGCAGTATTTTCTGAAAATGTATATGTGATCCGTGTGACGGAGAAAACACAGTTTTAAATACCTGGCCTGTAGATAACTATTTTGAACAGCAATCTGGTGTCAGTTGCTTCACTGACACACTGAAACAAATTTTAATGAAGATCCGAAATGGCAGTATTTTCATAAAACGTATATGTGATCAGTGTGACGGAGAAAACACAGTTTTAAATACCTCGCCTGCAGGTAACTATTTTGAAAAGCAAACCGTGTCAAAAATGTTGCTGACACACTGAAAAAAAATTTAATGGAGGCCAGAAATGTCAGTATGTTCTGAAAACGTATATGTGATCCGTGTGATGAAAAATACACAGTTTTAAATGCCTGGCCTCTAGGTAACTGTTTTGAACAGCAATCTGGTGTCAATTGCTTCACTGACACACTGAAACAACTTTTTAATGGAGGCCAGAAATGGCAGTATATTTGAAAAAATATGTGATCCGTGTGACGGAGAGAACACAGTTCTAAATGCCTGGCCTGTAGGTGACTATTTTGAACAGCGAACCGGTGTCAAAAACTTTGCTGACACACTGATAAAAAAATTCAATGGAGTCCAAAAATTGCAGTATTTTCGGAAAACGTATATGCCATCCATGTGACGGAGAAAACACAGGTTTAAGTACCTGGCCTCTAGGTAACTATTTTGAACAGCAATCTGGTGTCAATTGCTTCACTGACACACTGCAACAAATTTTTATCAAGTTCCGAAATGGCGGTATTTTCATAAAACGTATATGTGATCCGTGTTTAAGAGAAAACACAGTTTTAAATACCTAGCCTGTAGGTAACTATTTTGAGCAGCAAACTATTGTCAAAAACGTTGCTGACACACTGAAAAAAAAATGTAATGGAGGCCAGAAATGGCAGTATTTTCTCAAAACGTATATGTGATCAATGTGACGGAGAAAGCACAGTTCTAAATACCTGACCTGTAGGTAAATATTTGAACAGCAATCTGGTGTCAATTGCTTCACTGACACACTAAAACTTAGTTTTAAAGGAGATCCAAAATGGCAGTATTTTATGAAAACGTATATGTGATCCGTGTGACAGAGAAAACACAGTTTTAAATACCTGGCCTGTAGGTAACTATTTTGATCAGCAAACTGGTGTCAATTGCTAAACTGACACACTGAAAAACATTTTTAATGGAGGTCAGAAATGGCAGTATTTTCTGAAAACATATATGTGATCGGTGTGACGGAGAAAACACAGTTTTAACTGCCTGGCCTGTAGATAACTTTTTTGAACAGCAATCTGGTGTCAATTGCTTCACTGACACACTGAAACAATTTTTTAATGGAGGCCAGAAATGACAGTATTTTCTGAAAAACGTATATGTCAGCCGTATGATGGAGAAAACACAGTTTTAAATACCTGGCCTGTAGGTAACTATTTAGAACAGCAATCTGGTGTCAATTGCTTCACTGACACACTGCAACAAATTTTAATGAAGAACTGAAATGGCGGTATTTTCATAAAATTATATGTGATCCGTGTGAAGGAGATAACACAGTTTTAAACACCTGGCCTGTAGGTAACTATTTTGAGTAGCAAACCGGTGTCAAAAACGTCGCTGACACACTGAAAAAGAAAAGTAATGGAGGCCAGAAATGGGAGTAATTTCTGAAAATGTATATGTGATCCATGTGATGCAGAAAACACAGTTCTAAATACCTGGCCTGTAGGTAACTATTTTGAACAGCAATCTGGTGTCTATTGCTTCATTGACACTAAAACACATTTTTAAAGGAGATCAGAAATTGCAGTATTTTCTGAAAACATATATGCGATCCCTGTGACAGAGAATACACAGTTTTAAATACCTGTCCTGTAGGTAACTATTTCGATCAGCAATGTGGTGTCAATTGCTAAATTGACACACTGAAACAAATTATTATTGGAGGTCAGAAATGGCAGTATTTTGTGAAAAAAATATGTGATCTCTGTGACTGAGAAACCACAGTTTTAAATGCCTGGCCTCTAGGTAACTATTTTGAACAACAAACCGGTGTCAAAAACTTTGCTGACACACTGAAAAAAAAATTCAATGGAGTCCAGAAATGGCAGTATTTTCTGAAAACGTATATGTCATCCGTGTGACGGAGAAAACACAGTTTTTAATACCTGGCCTGTAGATAACTATTTTGAACAGCATTCTGGTGTCAATTGCTTCACTGACACACTGCAACAAATTTTTACAGGAGGCCAGAAATGGCAGCATTTTCTGAAAACGTATATGTGATCCGTGTGATGGAGCAAACACAGTTTTAAATACCTGGCCTGCAGGTAACTATTTTGAACAGCAAACCGGTGTCAATTGCTTCACTGACACACTGCAACAAATTTTAATGAAGAACCGAAATGGCAGTATTTTCATAAAACGTATATGTGATCCGTGTGAAGGAGAAAACACAGTTTTAAACACCTGGCCTGTAGGTTACTATTTTGAGCAGCAAACCGGTGTCAAAAATGTCGCTGACACACTGAAAAAGAAAAGTAATGGAGGCCAGAAATGGCAGTATTTTCTGAAAATGTATATGTGATCCATGTGATGCAGAAAACACAGTTCTAAATACCTGGACTGTAGGTAACTATTTTGAACAGCAATCTGGTGTCAATTGCTTCACTGACACTAAAACAAATTTTTAAAGGAGATCAGAAATGACAGTATTTTCTGAAAACGTATATGCGATCCGTGTGACAGAGAATGCACATTTTTAAATACCTGGCCTGTAGATAACTATTTTGATCAGCAATGTGGTGTCAATTGCTAAATTGACACGCTGAAACAAATTTTTAATGGAGGTCAGAAATGGCAGTATTTTATGAAAAAAATATGTGATCTCTGTCACTGAGAAACCACAGTTTTAAATGCCCGGCCTGTACGTAACTATTTTGAACAACGAACCGGTGTCAAAAACTTTTCTGACACACTGAAAAAAAATTCAATGGAGTCCAGAAATGGCAGTATTTTCTGAAAACGTATATGTCATCCGTGTGACGGAGAAAACACAGTTTTTCAATACCTGGCCTGTAGATAACTATTTTGAACAGCAATCTGGTGTCAATTGCTTCACTGACACACTGCAACAAATTTTTACAGGAGGCCAGAAATGACAGCATTTTCTGAAAACGTATATGTGATCCGTGTGATGGAGCAAACACAGTTTTAAATACCTGGCCTGTAGGTAACTATTTTGAACAGCAATCTGGTGTCAATTGCTTCACTGACACACTGCAACAAATTTTAATGAAGAACCGAAATGGCAGTATTTTCATAAAACGTATATGTGATCTGTGTGACGGAGAAAACACAGTTTTAAGTTCCAGGCCTGTAGGTAACTAGTTTGAACAGTAAACTGATGTTAATTGCTTCACTGACACACTGCAACAAATTTTTAAAGGAGGCCAGAAATGGCAGTATTTTCAGAAAACGTATATGTGATCCATATGATGGAGAAAACAACGTTTTAAATACCTGGTCTGTAGGTAACTATTTTGAATAGCAATCTGGTGTCAATTACTTCACTGACTCACTGCAACAAATTTTAATGAAGATCCGAAATGGGAGTATTTTCATAAAACATATATGTGATCCGTGTGACAGAGAAAACACAGTTTCAAATACCTGGCCTTTATGTAACTATTTTGAACAGCAAACCGGTGTCAAAAACGTTGCTGACACACTGAAAATTGTTTTTAATGGAGGCCAGAAATGGCAGTATTTTCTGAAAACGCATATGTGATCCGTGTGACGAAGAAAACTCAGTTTAAATACATTGCCTGTAGGCAACGATTTTGAACAGCAATCTGGTGTCAATTGCTTCACTGACACACTGAAACAAATTTTTAATGGTGGCCAAATAAGGCAGTATTTTCATAAAACGTATATGTGATCCGTGTGACGGAGAAAACACAGTTTTAAATACCTGGCCTGTAGGAAACTATTTGAAACAGCAATCTGGTGTGAATTGCTTCACTGACACACTGAAACAAATTTTTAATGGAGGTCAGATATGGCAGTATTTTCTGAAAACGTATATATGATTCGTGTGACGACGAAAACACAGGTTTAAATACCTGGCCTGCAAGTAACTATTTTGAACAGCAATCTGGTGTCAATTGCTTCACTGACACACGGAAACAAATTTTTAAAGGAGGCCAGAAATGGCATTATTTTCTAAAAAACTTATATGTGATCCATATGATGGAGAAAACACAGTTTTAAGTACATGGCCTGTAGGTAACTATTTGGAACAGCAAACCAGTGTCAAAAACGTTGCTGACACACTGAGAAAAAATGTAATGGAGGCCAGAAGTGGCAGTATTTTCTGAAAACGCATATGTGATCCGTGTGACGAAGAAAACACAGCTTAAATACCTGGCCTGTAGGTAAATATTTTGAACAGCAATCTGGTGTCAATTGCTTCACTGACACACTGCAACAAATTTTAATGAAGAACTGAAATGGCGGTATTTTCATAAAATTATATGTGATCCGTGTGAAGGAGATAACACAGTTTTAAACACCTGGCCTGTAGGTAACTATTTTGAGCAGCAAACCGGTGTCAAAAACGTCGCTGACACACTGAAAAAGAAAAGTAATGGAGGCCAGAAATGGCAGTAATTTCTGAAAATGTATATGTGATCCATGTGATGCAGAAAACACAGTTCTAAATACCTGGCCTGTAGGTAACTATTTTGAACAGCAATCTGGTGTCAATTGCTTCACTGACACTAAAACACATTTTTAAAGGAGATCAGAAATGGCAGTATTTTCTGAAAACATATATGCGATCCCTGTGACAGAGAATACACAGTTTTAAATACCTGTCCTGTAGGTAACTATTTCGATCAGCAATGTCGTGTCAATTGCTAAATTGACACACTGAAACAAATTATTATTGGAGGTCAGAAATGGCAGTATTTTGTGAAAAAAATATGTGATCTCTGTGACTGAGAAACCACAGTTTTAAATGCCTGGCCTCTAGGTAACTATTTTGAACAACGAACCGGTGTCAAAAACTTTGCTGACACACTGAAAAAAAAATTCAATGGAGTCCAGAAATGGCAGTATTTTCTGAAAACGTATATGTCATCCGTGTGACGGAGAAAACACAGTTTTTAATACCTGGCGTGTAGATAACTATTTTGAACAGCATTCTGGTGTCAATTGCTTCACTGACACACTGCAACAAATTTTTACAGGAGGCCAGAAATGGCAGCATTTTCTGAAAACATATATGTGATCCGTGTGTTGGAGCAAACACGGTTTTAAATACCTGGCCTGCAGGTAACTATTTTGAACAGCAAACCGGTGTCAATTGCTTCACTGACACACTGCAACAAATTTTAATGAAGAACCGAAATGGCAGTATTTTCATAAAACGTATATGTGATCCGTGTGAAGGAGAAAACACAGTTTTAAACACCTGGCCTGTAGGTAACTATTTTGAGCAGCAAACCGGTGTCAAAAATGTCGCTGACACACTGAAAAAGAAAAGTAATGGAGGCCAGAAATGGCAGTATTTTCTGAAAATGTATATGTGATCCATGTGATGCAGAAAACACAGTTCTAAATACCTGGCCTGTAGGTAACTATTTTGAACAGCAATCTGGTGTCAATTGCTTCACTGACACTAAAACAAATTTTTAAAGGAGATCAGAAATGACAATATTTTCTGAAAACGTATATGCGATCCGTGTGACAGAGAATGCACAGTTTTAAATACCTGGCCTGTAGATAACTATTTTGATCAGCAATGTGGTGTCAATTGCTAAATTGACACGCTGAAACAAATTTTTAATGGAGGTCAGAAATGGCAGTATTTTATGAAAAAAATATGTGATCTCTGTCACTGAGAAACCACAGTTTTAAATGCCCGGCCTGTACGTAACTATTTTGAACAACGAACCGGTGTCAAAAACTTTTCTGACACACTGAAAAAAAATTCAATGGAGTCCAGAAATGGCAGTATTTTCTGAAAACGTATATGTCATCCGTGTGACGGAGAAAACACAGTTTTTCATTACGTGGCCTGTAGATAACTATTTTGAACAGCAATCTGGTGTCAATTGCTTCACTGACACACTGCAACAAATTTTTACAGGAGGCCAGAAATGGCAGCATTTTCTGAAAACATATATGTGATCCGTGTGATGGAGCAAACACAGTTTTAAATACCTGGCCTGTAGGTAACTATTTTGAACAGCAATCTGGTGTCAATTGCTTCACTGACACACTGCAACAAATTTTAATGAAGAACCGAAATGGCAGTATTTTCATAAAACGTATATGTGATCTGTGTGACGGAGAAAACACAGTTTTAAGTTCCAGGCCTGTAGGTAACTAGTTTGAACAGTAAACTGGTGTTAATTGCTTCACTGACACACTGCAACAAATTTTTAAAGGAGGCCAGAAATGGCAGTATTTTCAGAAAACGTATATGTGATCCATATGATAGAGAAAACAACGTTTTAAATACCTGGTCTGTAGGTAACTATTTTGAATAGCAATCTGGTGTCAATTACTTCACTGACTCACTGCAACAAATTTTAATGAAGATCCGAAATGGGAGTATTTTCATAAAACGTATATGTGATCCGTGTGACAGAGAAAACACAGTTTTAAATACCTGGCCTTTATGTAACTATTTTGAACAGCAAACCGGTGTCAAAAACGTTGCTGACACACTGAAAATTGTTTTTAATGGAGGCCAGAAATGGCAGTATTTTCTGAAAACGCATATGTGATCCGTGTGACGAAGAAAACACAGCTTAAATACCTGGCCTGTAGGTAAATATTTTGAACAGCAATCTGGTGTCAATTGCTTCACTGACACACTGCAACAAATTTTAATGAAGAACTGAAATGGCGGTATTTTCATAAAATTATATGTGATCCGTGTGAAGGAGATAACACAGTTTTAAACACCTGGCCTGTAGGTAACTATTTTGAGCAGCAAACCGGTGTCAAAAACGTCGCTGACACACTGAAAAAGAAAAGTAATGGAGGCCAGAAATGGCAGTAATTTCTGAAAATGTATATGTGATCCATGTGATGCAGAAAACACAGTTCTAAATACCTGGCCTGTAGGTAACTATTTTGAACAGCAATCTGGTGTCAATTGCTTCACTGACACTAAAACACATTTTTAAAGGAGATCAGAAATGGCAGTATTTTCTGAAAACATATATGCGATCCCTGTGACAGAGAATACACAGTTTTAAATACCTGTCCTGTAGGTAACTATTTCGATCAGCAATGTGGTGTCAATTGCTAAATTGACACACTGAAACAAATTATTATTGGAGGTCAGAAATGGCAGTATTTTGTGAAAAAAATATGTGATCTCTGTGACTGAGAAACCACAGTTTTAAATGCCTGGCCTCTAGGTAACTATTTTGAACAACGAACCGGTGTCAAAAACTTTGCTGACACACTGAAAAAAAAATTCAATGGAGTCCAGAAATGGCAGTATTTTCTGAAAACGTATATGTCATCCGTGTGACGGAGAAAACACAGTTTTTAATACCTGGCGTGTAGATAACTATTTTGAACAGCATTCTGGTGTCAATTGCTTCACTGACACACTGCAACAAATTTTTACAGGAGGCCAGAAATGGCAGCATTTTCTGAAAACATATATGTGATCCGTGTGTTGGAGCAAACACGGTTTTAAATACCTGGCGTGCAGGTAACTATTTTGAACAGCAAACCGGTGTCAATTGCTTCACTGACACACTGCAACAAATTTTAATGAAGAACCGAAATGGCAGTATTTTCATAAAACGTATATGTGATCCGTGTGAAGGAGAAAACACAGTTTTAAACACCTGGCCTGTAGGTAACTATTTTGAGCAGCAAACCGGTGTCAAAAATGTCGCTGACACACTGAAAAAGAAAAGTAATGGAGGCCAGAAATGGCAGTATTTTCTGAAAATGTATATGTGATCCATGTGATGCAGAAAACACAGTTCTAAATACCTGGCCTGTAGGTAACTATTTTGAACAGCAATCTGGTGTCAATTGCTTCACTGACACTAAAACAAATTTTTAAAGGAGATCAGAAATGACAGTATTTTCTGAAAACGTATATGCGATCCGTGTGACAGAGAATGCACAGTTTTAAATACCTGGCCTGTAGATAACTATTTTGATCAGCAATGTGGTGTCAATTGCTAAATTGACACGCTGAAACAAATTTTTAATGGAGGTCAGAAATGGCAGTATTTTATGAAAAAAATATGTGATCTCTGTCACTGAGAAACCACAGTTTTAAATGCCCGGCCTGTACGTAACTATTTTGAACAACGAACCGGTGTCAAAAACTTTTCTGACACACTGAAAAAAAATTCAATGGAGTCCAGAAATGGCAGTATTTTCTGAAAACGTATATGTCATCCGTGTGACGGAGAAAACACAGTTTTTCATTACGTGGCCTGTAGATAACTATTTTGAACAGCAATCTGGTGTCAATTGCTTCACTGACACACTGCAACAAATTTTTACAGGAGGCCAGAAATGGCAGCATTTTCTGAAAACATATATGTGATCCGTGTGATGGAGCAAACACAGTTTTAAATACCTGGCCTGTAGGTAACTATTTTGAACAGCAATCTGGTGTCAATTGCTTCACTGACACACTGCAACAAATTTTAATGAAGAACCGAAATGGCAGTATTTTCATAAAACGTATATGTGATCTGTGTGACGGAGAAAACACAGTTTTAAGTTCCAGGCCTGTAGGTAACTAGTTTGAACAGTAAACTGGTGTTAATTGCTTCACTGACACACTGCAACAAATTTTTAAAGGAGGCCAGAAATGGCAGTATTTTCAGAAAACGTATATGTGATCCATATGATAGAGAAAACAACGTTTTAAATACCTGGTCTGTAGGTAACTATTTTGAATAGCAATCTGGTGTCAATTACTTCACTGACTCACTGCAACAAATTTTAATGAAGATCCGAAATGGGAGTATTTTCATAAAACGTATATGTGATCCGTGTGACAGAGAAAACACAGTTTTAAATACCTGGCCTTTATGTAACTATTTTGAACAGCAAACCGGTGTCAAAAACATTGCTGACACACTGAAAATTGTTTTTAATGGAGGCCAGAAATGGCAGTATTTTCTGAAAACGCATATGTGATCCGTGTGACGAAGAAAACTCAGTTTAAATACATGGCCTGTAGGCAACGATTTTGAACAGCAATCTGGTGTCAATTGCTTCACTGACACACTGAAACAAATTTTTAATGGTGGCCAAATAAGGCAGTATTTTCATAAAACGTATATGTGATCCGTGTGATGGAGAAAACACAGTTTTAAATACCTGGCCTGTAGGAAACTATTTGAAACAGCAATCTGGTGTGAATTGCTTCACTGACACACTGAAACAAATTTTTAATGGAGGTCAGATATGGCAGTATTTACTGAAAACGTATATATGATTCGTGTGACGGAGAAAACACAGGTTTAAATACCTGGCCTGCAAGTAACTATTTTGAACAGCAATCTGGTGTCAATTGCTTCACTGACACACTGAAACAAATTTTTAAAGGAGGCCAGAAATGGCAGTATTTTCTAAAAAACTTATATGTGATCCATATGATGGAGAAAACACAGTTTTAAGTACATGGCCTGTAGGTAACTATTTGGAACAGCAAACCAGTGTCAAAAACGTTGCTGACACACTGAGAAAAAATGTAATGGAGGCCAGAAGTGGCAGTATTTTCTGAAAACGCATATGTGATCCGTGTGACGAAGAAAACTCAGTTTAAATACCTGGCCTGTTGGTAACTATTTTGAACAGCAATCTGGTGTCAATTGCTTCACTGACACACTGAAACAAATTTTTAATGGTGGCCAAATATGGCAGTATTTTCATAAAACGTATATGTGATCCGTGTGACGGAGAAAACACAGTTTTAAATACCTGGCCTGTAGGCAACGATTTTGAACAGCAATCTGGTGTCAATTGCTTCACTGACACACTGCAAAAAATTTTTAAAGGAGGCCAGAAATGGCAGTATTTTCTAAAAAGCGTATATGTGATCCGTATGATGGAGAAAACACAGTTTTAAATACCTGGCCTGTAGGAAACTATTTGAAACAGCAATCTGGTGTGAATTGCTTCACTGACACACTGAAACAAAATTTTAATGGAGGTCAGATATGGCAGTATTTTCTGAAAACGGATATATGATCCGTGTGACGGAGAAAACACAGGTTTAAATACCTGGCCTGCAAGTAACTATTTTGAACAGCAATCTGGTGTCAATTGCTTCACTGACACACTGAAACAAATTTTTAAAGGAGGCCAGAAATGGCAGTATTTTCTAAAAATCGTATATGTGATCCGTATGATGGAGAAAACACAGTTTTAAGTACATGGCCTGTAGGTAACTATTTGGAACAGCAAACCAGTGTCAAAAACGTTGCTGACACACTGAGAAAAAATGTAATGGAGGCCAGAAGTGGCAGTATTTTCTGAAAACGTATATGTGATCCGTGTGATGGAGAAAACACAGGTTTAAATACCTGGCCTGCAAGTAACTATTTTGAACAGCAATCTGGTGTCAATTGCTTCACTGACACACTGCAACAAATTTTAATAAATATCCGAGATGGTCGTATTTTCATAAAACGTATATGTGATCCGTGTGAAGGAGAAAACACAGTTTTAAATACCTGGCCTGTATGTAACTATTTTGAACAGCAAGCCGGTGTCAAAAACATTGCTGACACACTGAAATAAAAAGTAATGGAGGCCAGAAATGGCAGTATTTTCTGAAAACGTATATGTGATCCGTGTAATGGAGAAAATACAGTTCTAAATACCTGGCCTGTAGGTAACTATTTTGAACAGCAATCTTGTGTCAGTTGCTTCACTGACACACTAAAACAAATTTTTAAAAGAGAACCGAAATTGCAGTATTTTCTGAAAACATATATGGAATCCGTGTGACGGAGAATACACAGTTTTAAATACCTGGCCTGTAGGTAACTATTTGATCAGCAATCTGGTGTCAATTGCTAAACTGACACACTGAAACAAATTTTTAATGGAGGTCAGAAATGGCAGTATTTTCTGAAAACATATATGTAATCCGTGTGACGGAGAATCCACAGTTTTAAATGTCGGGCCTGTAGGTAACTTTTTTGAACAGCAATCTGGTGTCAATTGCTTCACTGACACACTGAAACAATTTTTTAATGGAGGCCAGAAATGGCAGTATTTTCTGAAAAAATATGTGATCCGTGTGACGGAGAAAACACTTTTATAAATGCCCGGCCTGTACGTAACTTTTTTCAACAGCAATCTGGTGTCAATTGCTTCACTGACACACTGAAACAAATTTTTAAAGGAGGCCAGAAATGGCAGTATTTTCTAAAAAACGCATATGTGATCCATATGATGGAGAAAACACTTTTAAGTACATGGCCTGTAGGTAACTATTTGGAACAGCAAACCAGTGTCAAAAACGTTGCTGACACACTGAGAAAAAATGTAATGGAGGCCAGAAGTGGCAGTATTTTCTGAAAACGCATATGTGATCCGTGTGACGAAGAAAACTCAGTTTAAATACCTGGCCTGTAGGTAACTATTTTGAACAGCAATCTAGTGTCAATTGCTTCACTGACACACTGAAACAAATTATTAATGGTGGCCAAATATGGCAGTATTTTCATAAAACGTATATGTGATCCGTGTGATGGAGAAAACACAGTTTTAAATACCTGGCCTGTAGGCAACGATTTTGAACAGCAATCTGGTGTCAATTGCTTCACTGACACACTGAAACAATTTTTTAATGGAGGCCAGAAATGGCAGTATTTTCTGAAAAAATATGTGATCCGTATGATGGAGAAAACACAGTTTTAAGTACATGGCCTGTAGGTAACTATTTGGAACAGCAAACCAGTGTCAAAAACGTTGCTGACACACTGAGAAAAAATGTAATGGAGGCCAGAAGTGGCAGTATTTTCTGAAAACGTATATGTGATCCGTGTGACAGAGAAAACACAGTTCTGAATACCTGGCCTGTTGGTAACTATTTTGAACAGCAATCTGGTGTCAATTGCTTCACTGACACACTAAAACAAATTTTTAAAGGAGATCCAAAATGGCAGTATTTTCTTCTTGGAAAAATCCCCAGCATGTTCATTAATTTTGCGTTTCCGCAAGCGGAATTGCCTTTGCAGTGCAATAAAAAATGCAAGGCAATTCCGCATGTGGAAATCGCACGATAAACGCACGATAAACATGTGCGGAATTCCGCATTCGTTTATCCGGGAGAAGACATGCAGAAATGAAGCAGAAATGTCTGCTTCATTTCCGCAGCGTGGGCACATAGCCTAAGATATTACTTTTAGGACTTTGGAAGACTCTAAAACTAAGAATTGACTTGCAAAATAAAAATTCCTGTGTATTTTTTTTGTACTTTTTGAATTCATTAAAGATTTTTAGAGTAGAAAAATGCATAGGAAAGAAAAAAAGTAATCACAATGTAAAACTTTGTAAAGTTCTTATAGCTTTAATGTAATAAAAAAAAATAAAAAATAGGGTGAGTGTTATTTAAGTATTGTGGGTATAGCACAGCAGTAGAGCATTTGACTGCTGATTAAGAGGTCCTTGGTTCAACTCCGAGTGCTCCCTTTAGATAAGTCTTTATAAAACAAATATTTATTGCTTTATTGCTTGTTTATCCATTCAAACATTTTAGGCATATAATGTTGAATTCATATGGATGTGCTTTCTTCATATGACATCTATTTAAAAATTTAGCCAAAAGTACAAATAACCTTGCATGTAAAAAGTGAGTGTAAAAAATGTATAAGATGATACTTTTACCACTTTGGAAGACTCTAAAACTAAGAATTGACTTGTAAAATAAAAATTCCTTATTATTTGTCTGTACTTTTTGAATTCAATAAAGATTTTTAGATAAGAAATATGCATTGGAAAGAAAAATAGTAATCACAATGTAAAAATTTGTAAACTTCTTATTAGTGTTGAGCGAACATGCTCGACACTGCTCGGTACTCGCCCGAGCATCACGCTACTCGGGAAGTGTGGCGAGCACCGAGCATTTCCGGGTTACTCTGGCGGGAGCTTGGGTCTCCGCCCTGCATGTTTGGCGCTCTTTACAGAGCCAATGAACATGCAGGGATTGCCAGCCTGTCACTGTAATGCCGCAGCCGTGTTGGTTGAGGGCATTATATTGATTGTCTGGCCGCACAGCATCACCTCGAGTATTTAAAACCGCGTGCTGCCATCTTGGACACAGTCGCACCGGATCAGCTAGTGTAGGGAAAGCGCTGCTGAGCTAGGGAGAGATTTATACTGTGAAATAGTTAGAGTAGGGTCTGTAATATTCATCCCAAATATCAGACAGGCAGGCAGACTGTATAGGAGATGCAGTGGTTATAACATCAAACGCTACATTACAGTCCTGTGTTCTCCTGTTGCTGAAATTTCTGGACTTAGCTCCAGGTCCTGGGGGGCCAGGAAAAATCTTTTTTTTTTCATCTAAATCCTCTTTTTTTTTTCCTCCTTCACACTGTACAAATACCCGTCTTATTAACCTTTTGGTGTCCCCCCCCCCCAAAAAAAATTGCGTCTGTGACAGTTCAGACACAAATATATCTGTTTAAAATAGCCTGGTGTAGGACAGAGAAACAGAAGCGTGGTTTTGCAGTTCCATGGTTCAAACCTCTGTATTATCCACTCTTGGGCCATTTGTACCTAAAAAAAAACAGTTTTAGTGTGTCGCTCACTGTTCAGCTGCAAATATATATATTGAAAAAAGTCTGGTATACACCAGTAAATTATAACTGTGGTTTTGCTGTTCCACGGTAAAAAATCTCTATTATCCTGCCTTTGGCATTTTTTGCCATAAAAAATAAATAATAGTGTCTCCTGATTGTTCAGACACAAATATATCTGTTGAAAATAGTCTGGTGTAGGCCCGAGAAATAGAAGTGTGGTTTTGCAATTCCACGGGTCAAATCTCTGTATTATCCTGCTTTTGGCATTTTTTGCCATAAAGAAAAACAGTAATAGTGTCTCCTGCTTGTTCAGACACCAATATATCTGTTTAAAAGAGTCTGGTATACACCAGAAAATTATAACTGTAGTTTTGCCATTCCACGGTAAAAAATCTCTATTATCCAGCTTTTGGTATTTTTTCCGTAAAGAAAAACAGTAATAGTGTCTCCTGATTGTTCCGACACCAATATATCTGTTTAAAAGAGTCTGGTATACACCAGTAAATTATAACTGTGGTTTCAACGTTCCACGTTAAAAAAATCTCTATTATCCAGCTTTTGGTATTTTTTCCGTAAAGAAAAACAGTAATAGTGTCTCCTGATTGTTCAGATACAAATATATCTGTTGAAAATAGTCTGGTGAAGTCCAGAGAAAGAGAATTGTGGTTTTGCAGTTCCACGGTTCAAGCCTCTGTATTATCCACTTTTGGGCCATTTTTACCTAAAAAAAAACAGTTTGAGTGTGTCGCTCACTGTTCAGCCGCAAATATATCTATTTAAAATTGACTGGTATACCCAGTAAACAATAACTGTGGTTTTGCCATTCCATGGTAAAAAATCTCTATTATTCAGCTTTTGGTATTTTTTCTGTAAAGAAAAACAGTAATAGTTTCTCCCTGATTGTTCAGATTGTTTAAGAGTCGGGTGTAGGCCAGAGAAATAAAACTGTGGTTTTCCTCTTCCACGGTTCTAATCTACTTTTTATTACCCTTTTTCCATTGATAGTGTGAGTGTAAGCTATTTTACTTCATTTACAATGGGCAAGGCGCATGGCAAGGGACGTGGAAGTGGACGTTCTGGTGATGGTGCGTGCAGAGGACGGGGCCGTGGCCAAGGTGAAAATGTGCCACTACCAACAGCCACATCTTCTCGCTCCCACTTATTGACCGAATTACTAGGGAAGCACAGAGCAACACGAGTATTGCGAACTGATCAATGTGAACAGGTTATTAATTGGATAGCAGATAATACTTCCAGTTACCTGGGCACCACCACCTCCGGTCTGTCTTCCACATGGTCAGATCTTAGTAGCCGTGAGTCTCGACCATATACTCCTTCTCACCCTGATGCTCCTTCCTCCCACCATGCTGAGTGTCGTCAGACAGCAACTGATCCCACACTTGGACACTCTTAAGAGCTGTTCACTGGTCCATTTCCATATTTGTGCCCCTCGCCTGCTCCGCTTGAAATGGTGGAAGAGGAGATCCCATGTAACGATGCCCAAAATATTTGAATAGCCACGGCCACAGGAAGTCGACGCTGGCAATTTGTCACAAGAGGTGGACGATGACGAGACACAATTGCCAGGAATTGAGGAGGAGGAACGTGGTGTGCAAGTGGAAGAGGAGGAGGTGGTGGATGATCTAGTAACTGACCCAACATGGCAGGAGGACATGCTGAGCGAGGCCAGCAGCAAACATGGTGAGGGAGGCAGAGTACGAAAACAGGCAGGAAGAAGCAGTGTTCTGCACACAGAAGGCAGGCAACAGTTCCCCGTAACACCAACACGAGGGACGTTGCCAGTACAACCTGTAGGTCTTCCAGAGTCTGGAATTTTTTTAAAGACTCTGCTGATAACCCCAAAAAGGCCATTTGTACCACCTGCCATGCCAGCATCAGCAGGGGTGACAAAACTACCAGCCTGACCACCACCAGCATGATCAGGCACATGGCAGCAAAGCACCTGACTTTGTGGGGCAAACCCCAGGGTCCACGATCAGTGTCAGCGCGTGTCACCACTGCTTCTTCCGCTGTTGTGCGTGCAATAGAACCCCCTGTTGTGTGTGCAAGGCAATCCCCTTTCCATACTACATGCAAAGATGCCCCCTCCTCTCAGTCTTCACTTGTTATGGCAGTTTCTCAAGAAACAGCATCAACGTCCACGTCCAGTTCCCACCGCTGTGTTCATTTGTCCATATCCCAGACCTTTGAACGAAAGCGGAAATTCGCAGCTAACGCCCCACAGGCCACAGTCCTAAATTCGCACATTTCACGACTGCTTGTGTTGGAAATGCTGCCTTTTAGGCTGGTGGAGACGGAATCCTTCTGCAACCTTATGGCGGTGGCCGTCCCTCGGTACTCGGTCCCCAGCCAACACTATTTTGCCCGGTGAGCCATCCCCGCACTACACAAGCACGTGTCCCAAAACGTCTGCCGTGCCCTCAACAATGCAGTTACTGGGAGAGTCCACCTGACAACGAACACGTGGACAAGTGCTTGTGGCCAGGGACAGTACATCTCCCTGAAGGCACACTGTGTAAACATAGTGGAAGCCCCCACAGTGTACAGCTCCTGCACATTATCCTCCTCCTCCTCCTCATGTTCAGCCTCCATCTCAGATTTCACCACATCAGTTACAAGCTGGAAGCACTACAGTACTGCCTCCGCCTAGCGGCAACAGGCTGTGCTGAGACTCATAAGCTTAGGTGAGAAACCTCACACTGCTTGTTAGTTGTGGACAGCTGTGAAAGAGCAGGCAGATCTGTGGCTGACCCAGCTGAACTTACATCCAGGCATGGTTGTGTGTGACAATGGCCGTAACCTGGTGGCGGCTCTGAGGCGAGGCGAGATCACACATGTTCCATGCCTGGCTCATGTGCTTAACCTCGTGTTTCAGCGGTTTCTTAAATCGTACCCCGAGTTGCCAGATCTGCTCGTCAAAGTATGCCGCCTGTCTGCTCATTTTCGCAAGTCGGCTACAGCTTCCGCCACCCTTGCTGTGTTGCAGCAGCGTTTTCAGATTCCGTCACACCGACTGGTGTGTGATGTCCCCACACATTGGAACTCTACCCTCCACATGTTGCAAAGGATTTGTGAGCAGAAGAGAGCAGTTGTGGAGTACCAGCTGCAACAAGGCCGTCGATATTCAGGTCAGACTCCACACATAAGACCTCAGGAGTGGACCTGGATATCTGACATATGTACCATCTTGACAAACTTTGAGGAGTCCACCAAGATGGTGAGTGGCGATGACGCCATAATTAGTGTCAGCATTCCACTTGTCTTTCTTTTGCAACGCTCTCTGCAGAAAATTAAAGAGGAGGCATTGCTGCCAGAGTATGATGAGAGGGATCAAGAAGCCGTAGCGGTTGATTACACACAGCCCAGCCTCATCTCATCCCAACGTGTATTGAGGGACAATGAGGGAGAGGAGGAGGAGGAGGAGGAAGAACAGGAGCTTGTATCATGCGCTGTAGACGGTAGTACCTGTATAACTGTCATACCGTCGGTTCAGCGTGGGTGGCCAGAGGACAGGGCGGAGGAGGAGGAGGAGAGCATGGTCAGCCGTCATCTTGGTGAGGACACGGAAGTCTTGCCCGTTACCAGTCTGACACGCATGACTGACTTTATGTTACGCTGCCTTAACCCTGACCCTCGCATTGTCAAAATGTTGGATGACAGTCATTACTGGTTGGTGACACTTTTAGACCCCTGCTACAAGGAGAACTTTCACTCTCTTATTTCTGATGTGGAGAGGTCTACAAAAATGGGGCAGTACCAGAAGGCCCTTGCTGCAGAACTGTTTAAAAAATTCCCATCTAAACACGCTAGCGGCAGAGGTCACAGTTCGTTGCCCAACCAAGGCGTAGATGCGAGAGAGACACAACTCCAATACAGCAGAGGCAGGGGAACACTGTTAACGTTCTGGGACAGTTTTCTCAGACCCTCCCTTCGGACAGACCCTGAGGTGCGGGGTACTCTCACAAGGAGTGGAAAGTTTCAAAAGATGGTGAGGGAGTACCTTGCCGACTGTACCAGCGTCCTCCGTGATTCCTCTGTGCCTTTTAATTATTGGGTATCCAAGCTGGACACTTGGAATGAACTCGCTCTGTTCGCCTTGGAGGCCCTGGCCTGCCCTGCCGCTAGCGTGTTATCAGAGCGTGTTTTTAGTGCCGCTGGGGGAATTATAACTGATAAGCGCACTCGTCTGTCTACTGACAATGCTGACAAGCTGACCCCAAAATGAACAAGGGCTGGATTGGGCCAGACTTCTCACATGCACCACTTCACACCCACACATGGGTATACGCTTCCTCATTTCGGCTGTTTTATGTTCTTCTCCTTATCCTCAGCCTCCACCACCACCACTATACCACCAGGGTGACTGTGGTCCGTGTTGCTATTATTGAAAGTTCCTCCATCCTTATTTTTGTCAGCTTTTGCTTGGAAGGCATAAGCAAAGACTGTGGGAGACCCACTCCCCAATAATGGGAATAATAGTTTTAAGATGCTGTACTGTATGGCTCTTGTAAGAGGCATTAAAAGCGTCTTGTTAAGCTACTGCGACCTCCACGACTCTTCCAACGGGCATTGCATTTCCTCCTAATTTTAGTCAGCTTTTGCTTTTCAATGCATAGGCGAACACTAAGGGAGTCCCACTCCCCAATAATGGGTAGAAGGTTTATAGTACGCTGTAATCCACGTCTGTTTCAAGGGGCATTGCAGTTCCTCATAATTTTTGGAAAGCCTTCCATTCACTGCTTAGGCCAACAGTGCACAGGAGACCCAGTTGCTATAAATGGAAAAAATGGTTTAGTTAAGGCCCTCTGACCTCCATGTCACTTCCAAGGGGCATTGGAGTGCCTCTAAATTTTTGGTAGGCATTGCAGTCAGTGTATGCCCTATAACTGTGTAGTCGAACCGCTCCTTTTGGTACAGAAACATATCCTACAATACATGTGTGGTTATCTGGCCTGATATTGATGTGAATGGTCCCTGTTCCTCCTGCTCTTTCTCCTTTGCCACTACCTCATCCATCATTTATCACCTGAAGCTTTGTTTTAACGGGAGTCATAGAACTGGGATAGTAGCAAGAAAACATCCAGCAATCCTCAGAGGAGGTAGGATATGTGCCAAAACGCTGACCACCTCAGGCCTATCCGCTACTACATACATGTGCTTGCATTCCAAGAAAACAAAGCAGATGCTAACTTCTATCATCATCATGCTCCTCACCTTGGCACTCTCAACTCCCCTGATGGAGAATCCAGGGCCCACCGGAGGAGTCTGGTTCTCTGGTTGGCTCGTCCAATGCTGCCCTAAAGCAGGACAGGCTAAGAAAAGCGTGTTGGAAGGTAACAGGAGAAATAGGGGCAGCTGGGGACCATTTATGGACACCCGGCCGCCCCCAGGCAGCTGGGGACTGTGTGTGGACACCCGGCCGTGGGGCGGCTGGGGACCGAGTATGGATACCCGGCCGCCCCCTGACGGCTGGGGACCGAGCGTGGATACCCGGCCGCCGGGCGGCTGGGGACTGAGTATGGATACCTTGCTGCGGAAGCTGCCATGAGGTAGTGGCCTGCTTCGGCCTCCTCCAAACTAAAAGGCCCCATTTCAAGTGAAAGCTAGAAGTATGGTTTTGCAGCCTGCAGTTGGGTGGGTGGTTGGTTGGCTGCATATTTGCGCTTGCATTGCAAGGAATGGGGGATGTACAATTGAACACTGCCCTGGGACAAGGACTTGCATGGGGATAGTTGCAAGTCTGCATCTTCTTATGCAGCAAGGATCACTTCTGATGGGCACACTTTTAGCCAGTGACCTGGGTGTCAGAGATGCTTCCAGGGGTCTTCCCTATGTTGTTCCCATGTCTTTTCAGCACTGTATGCATGTGTCACACAGCACATGGCCAGACAAGAATGTAAAATGTTAAAATGACATTTCCCGGTGAATGCATTTGTCATCGTTGAAAGCAATACAAAAGTGCAAAAACGCATAAAAAGTGCTACTTGTGAACATAGCCCAAGGTGTGGAGGAGTATTTTTTTGGGGGGTTATTTATTTTACCTTATACACAAGTCTTTACCCTGGAAAGGAACTTCCTTAACATATTTCACAGGAAAGCAGTTTCAGTTTTGTTTTTGAAAGTTTTATTGTGAGCCCTTAAAAGTGGCATAATACCTCTGACCACGTTGTTGACAGCAGTGACCTGGGGGTCAGAAATTCTTCCTGGGGCGATCCCCATGCTGTCCCCATGTTATTTGAGCACTGTCACTATCGTTTTGGGCACTTGTTAGGCTTTTAAAAGACTGCCGGGGATGCAGCCGCAAAAATGCTCGGGTCTCCCATAGACTAACATTGGGCTCGTTGCTCGGGTCGAGCACCTGAGTATCATGGTGAGCTCGGCCCGAGCTGCGAGCACCTGAGCATTTTATTGCTCACTCAACACTAGTTCTTATAGCTTTAATGTAATTTAAAAAAAAAAAAAAGAGTGCAGGTTATTTAAGAATTGAGAGAATAGCTCAATGGTAGAGCATTTGACTGCAGATGAATAGGTACTTGGTTTAACTTCAAGTGCCCCCTCAAAATAAGTCTTTTTAAACCAAATAATTCTTGCTTGTTTTCTTGTTTATCCATTCAAACATTTTAGGCATGTAACGTTGAATGCATATTGATGTGCATTCTTCATATGAAATCTATTTAAAAATTCAGCCAAAATTCGAAAAACCTTGCATGTAAAAAGCGAATGTGAAAAATGAATAAGATGATACTTTTAGCACTTTGGAAGACTCTAAAACTAAGAATTGACTTGTAAAATAAAAATTCCTGAGTATTTTTCTGTACTTTTCGAATTCATTAAAGATTTTTAGAGAAGAAAAATGCATAGGAAAGAAAAAAGTAATCACAATGCAAAACTTTGCAAAATGCTTTAAGGTTTAATGTAATTTAAAAAAACAAAAACCTGTATGTTTATTAAATATTGGGGATAGAGCTCAGTGGTAGAGCATTTGACTGCAGATCAAATTGTCCTTTGTTCAACTCCAAGTGCCCCCTGAAGATTAGTCTTTTTAAACCAAATAATTCTTGCTTTATTACTTGTTTATCCAATTCAAACATTTTATGAGCATAATGTTGAATTCATATGGATGTGCTTTCTTCATATGAAATCTATTTAAAAAATCACCCAGGAGTTCGAAAAATCTTGTCTGTAAAAACTCAATGTAAAAATTCTATAAGATGATACTTTTAGCACTTTGGACGACTCTAAAACTAAGAATTGACTTGTAAAATAAAAATTCCTGATTATTAGTCTGTACTTTTTGAATTCATTAAAGATTTTTAGAGTAGAAAAATGCATAGGAAAGAAAAAAAGTAATCACAATGTAAAACTTTGTAAAATTCTTATAGCTTTAATGTAATTAAAAAAAAAAAAGAGTGCATGTTATTAAAGTATTGGGGGTATAGCTCAGTGGTAGAGCATTTGACAGCATTTCACGAGGTCCTTGGCTCAACTCCGAGTGCCCCCTCAAGATAATTTTTTTTAAGCCAAATAATTCTTGCTTTATTGCTTGTATATCCATTCAAACATTTTAGACATATAACGTTGAATTCCTATAGATGTGCTTTCTTCATATGAAATCTATTTAAAAATTCAGCCAAAAGTTCGAAAAACCTTGCATGTAAAAAGTGAATGTAAAAAATGTATAAGATGATACTTTTAGGACTTTGGAAGACTCTAAACCTAAGAATTGACTTGTAAAATAAAAATTCCTGAGTATTTTTCTGTACTTTTTGAATTCATTAAAGATTTTTAGAGAAGAAAAATGCATAGGAAAGAAAAAAGTAATCACAATGCAAAACTTTGCAAAATGCTTTTAGGTTTAATGTAATTTAAAAAAAACGACTGTATGTTTATTAAATATCGGTGGCATAGCTCAGGGGTATATCTCAGTGATAGAGCGTTTGACTGCAAATCAAGAAATTCTTTGTTCAACTCCGAGTGCCCCATGAAGATAAGTCTTTTTAAACCAAACAATTCTTGCTTTATTTCTTGCTTATCTATTCAAACATTTTAGGCATATAACGTTGAATTCATATGGATGTGCTTTCTTCATATGAAATCTATTTAAAATTTCAGCCAAAAGTTTGAAAAACCTTGCATGTAAAAAGTGAATGTAAAAGATGTATAAGATGATACTTTTAGGACTTTGGAAGACTCTAAACCTAAGAATTGACTTGTAAAATAAAAATTCCTGAGTATTTTGTTGTATTTTTGAAGTCATTAATAGAGTTGAGCCACCTCCGTAGTGTTCGAGTACGGTTCGGTTCGTTGAACACCCGTATGTTCGCCGAGCTGTTCGCCGAACTGTTCGCCGAACTCCGTTAAAACCAATGGCAGGCAAACAAAAACACATAGAAACACATAGAAAACACCTTCAAAGGTGTCCAAAACCTGACAAACTGCTCAGAAGACACAACTAACACATGGAAAAGTGACAAGTACATATAGTCATGCGAAAAGAAAAGAGGTGGAGGAGTAAAAGGAGGGGGAGACACAGATATAGGCATGTCATGCCCTTCTAAAACCAAAAAAGTGCGAAGCTGACACGGCCAGTCCGTTCCTGCCCGTGCAACCTCCATGTCACCGGGTTTGTGCCTGAGCTGCGGTGGACCCTGACGGCCAGCCCCCCTCTCCCAATACTGGTGCCTGTCCGCTGGTGGGTCAAGCGAGCCCCCTGCGGTAGAGGCAGGTCTAAGCTTTTTAATTTAAATTGTCTCTGTAATTTGAATGAGTACACTTTAAATCCTTTTACAAGGATCTATTGGAGGGCAAGTCTCATGCCAGCAGCCACGGTAGCAGGAAGTGGAGGAGGTGTGGCCTGTGTTCCTAGCTGATTGAAAGCTGTGTGGAGGAGCTCCTGGGAAGCTCCAACTAGGACTTTTATCTAAGCCCGATCCTTGCCTCTTCGTTTTCCCAGGACCGAGGCCGGTCTGGGCCGGGTGGGGTCGGAGGACTGAATATGGATCCATCAGAGGACTCTGTGAGGAGGTCTGGGAGGCTGTCCCAGCGTGAAGCGGCTATGGTGAGCATGCCGGCATCGGCTAACAAGGTGACTGGCAAGCCCAAGGGAAGCAAGGGGAGTGCCCCATGGGCCGAGAGGGGCCCGGACGAGTCAGCGGAGGCTTTCTCCCAGCGGGTGGTGGAGATGTTGCGGTGCCACGAAAAGGGGAAGGTGGCACTGGCGAAACTCCTGCTGGAGTTGCGGCAGGCCAAGGCGCTATATAATGCAGCAGCCCAGAGGAAGCGCCTGGCGATCGCCACGCAAATCCAGAGGGTCAAGGATAGGATTGCTGAGGTGGAGCAGAGGCAGGCGGAAATAGAGAGGGCTGTGGGTCCCTTTCTGGAGAAATTCTCTAATGATCGGCGGTTCTCGGGCCAGGAGGGGTTAACCACGCAGCAAGGAAGGGGGACGTATGAAGGGGGCCTGCCGGCCAGTGAAGGCACTCCCAGGACTATGCATGGCAGCCAGGAGCCTGGACAGGAACGTTTGTCTGGAGCCCCGCCCCCTTGTTCCACCCACCACAGTGCTGGGTGCTGCCCCAGGGGTTACCCCAGCCATGGAGGAGGAGAAGCTGGGGGGTGGAGGAAGAGGCGTGCTGTTAGTGAGAGCAGAGGATAGTGTGGGTGTGGGCACAAAGGCCGGGGGATCATGGTCCGGGGCTCCGCCCCTTGCCCCGCCCACCTCAGAGCGCAGCGTGGCGGCTGTGAGAGCCGCAGGAGGAACTGCAGAGCCCAGCGGTCCCCGGTCCTGCAACCATCCCCTTGCCCCGCCCACCTCAGCGCTCGGCGTGGCCACCATGAGAGACACACGTGGAACTGCAGAGCCCAGCGGCACCTGGTCTGCCGGCCCGCCCCTAGCCCTGCCCACCTCAGCGCTCGGCGCAGCCACCATGAGAGGCACACGTGGAACTGCAGAGCCCAGCTGCCCACAGTCTGCCGGCCCACCCCAAGCCCCGCCCACCTCGGCACTTTGCGCGGCCACCATGAGAGCCGCGAGTGGAACTGCAGAGCCCAGCAGTTCCCGGTCTGCCGGTCCACCTCTAGTCCCGCCCACCGCAGCTCTCGGCACTGCCTCTGTACAGTCTGTGGGCGGAGGGAGGCAGGAGGGACCTGAAAGTAAAATCAGCTAGCAATGCTTATAGTACCACAAGGCTCAGCAAGCCTTGCGCCGGTGCCCCGCCCCTCGTCCTGCCCACCGCAGCACCTGGAGTTGCCCAGAATAAACCTGCGGCTGGGAGGGAGGCAGCAGGGAAGACAGCAGGAAAAACAGCAGGGAAGACAGAGGTGGATCCAGGAACAGTGTCCCAGGAGGTGGCAGTAACCCCGGTCGAGCAGCCTGCCAGCATTACTGGGGAGCCTCCTAAATCTTCCGGTCTGCGTCCTGAGCAGGTGGCGCTGCCTGCCTCCAGCACATCAGAGGAGGAGGACATGGAGGCGTCTTCGGGGTCCGGGGGGCTCATGGCGGCCATCCAGTTGCTGGAGTCCCTGGTGAAACTCCAGCATTTTTGTTTTGGGGACGAAGATCCGGGACGCGGAAAGGAGAAGAAGGGCGCAAGAATAAGGCACAGGAGACGGTGAGTATGCGTTACGTGTTTAATAGTGTTGAGCGATACCTTCCGATATCGGGAAATATCGGATCGGATTGGATCGGACCGATACCGAAAAAGTATCGGATATCGCCGATTCCGATACCGGAAACCAATGCAAGTCAATGGGACAGAAATATCGGAATGAAAATAAACCCTTTCTTTCCTTGTAGGTTAATTCTACATGAAGGAAAACAACTAAGAATAATGTAGAATGTATTGGGGGAGGTGGGGGAGACAATAAAGGCATAGAGGTTTAGCCCAATCAAATGGAATAGCAGGAATTAATATTTTTTTTTAAGACGTTCTGAGTTACGGAAATATTGACTATGTTAAGTATTTTTATATTTTGTCAGATATTTATATTTCACTACTTCCATGCTCTTCACCTTCTTTTTTACTTCTCCCACACTTTCGCCTTCATCATCCTCAGCATCTTTTTCATCCTCTTCTTCTTCACCTTCTTCATCTTCTTCTTCTTCACCTTCTTCGTATTATTCTTTTTTTTTACATTCTTCATATTCTACTTCTTCATCTTCTTCATATTCTTCTTCTTCGTCATATTCTTATTTGTGACAGGCATTCCTGTAGTTGTTATCCATAAAAGGTTGGACATTACACCTTTCGTTCTGCCGGTCACAAAAGATTTACAACAGGATTTGTCCGCGTTCAGTTTGGCCTGCAGCAGCAGGTCTTTCCCAGGGGCACCACGAGGAGGAACGGACTCACCCCCATACACTGCTTAGTCATCTTCTGCTTATAATTTAGATATTATCTTTTGCTCTGATTTTTAGTCTTATGCTTAATGTTCTTCCGCTTTTTGTTCTGCAGCTTCTTGTATTTCTGCTTCTTGGTTTTCTGTCTCTTGTTCTTCTGTATCTTGGTGCTTGTCTTCTGTTCTTTGTCCTCTTGGTCAACTTCTTCAGGGTCATCTTCTTGGTCTTCTTCGGGGTGGTCTTCAGGGTCGTCGTCTTCGGGGTCCTCGTCTTCTTTGGGTTGGTCTTCTGGGTCCTCGTCTTCGGGGTCCTCGTCTTCTTCGGGGTGGTCTTCAGGGTCCTCATCTTCTTTGTGGTGGTCTTCAGGGTCCTCGTCTTCTTCGGGGTGGTCTTCAGGGTCCTCGTCTTCTTCGGGGTGGTCTTCAGGGTCCTCGTCTTCAGGGTCGTTGTCTTCGGGGTCCTCATCTTCTTAGGGTTGGTCTTCAGGGTCCTCGTCTTCAGGGTCCTCGTCAGGGAGATCCAGAGTGATTACCAAGAACCATTTCAAAAAGCTTGAACTTGGAAATGTAGCAGAAGGTACAAGAAAGCTGAGGAACTACCGAGAACCAGCTGACGGTACTGGAACCCGGATGGGTAGCAGAAGGTGCAAGAGCCAATGGAACTGCCGAAGACCAGCTGACGGTACTGGAACTCGGTTACTAAGCAGGAGGTACCTGTGCCAGAAAGCACTACCAAGGACCAGCAGACGTTGGTGGAACTTGGATACCGAGAAGGAGGCACCTAATCCAAAGGCACTGCCGAGAACCAGCTGACGGTACTGGAACCCGGATGGGTAGCAGAAGGTACCCATGTAAAAAAAAGTTCAAGGCCGCGAGCCGGCCGCAGTTACCAAAACCCACAGTCCTACAGGGGGTGCTTGTCCTATTGGCCTATTGGCACTATGGAACCAGCCTTCATTGCCTGATCCCGCAGCCCACATAGGACTCACCTAAACTGCAGGCACCATAGAGTCGGCTAACCCGACCGCAACACGACAGGACAACGCATTGGAGGCAAAGTGACGTTGACACTACCCGGAAACAGCTGGCGTGCTGGAACCAGGCTGGGCAGGAGGGAGTACCCATGCCAAAGTCACTGCCGAGAACCAGCTGACGGTACTGGAACCCGGATGGGTAGTAGAAGGTACAAGAGCAAATGGAACTACCGAGGACCAGCTGACAGTACTGGAACCCGGATGGGTAGCAGAAGGTACAAGAGCCAATGGAACTGCCGAAGACTAGCTGACGGTACTGGAACTCGGTTACTAAGCAGGAGGTACCTGTGCCAGAAAGCACTACCAAGGACCAGCAGACGTTGGTGGAACTTGGATACCGAGAAGGAGGCACGTAATCCAAAGGCACTGCCGAGAACCAGCTGACGGTACTGGAACCCGGATGGGTAGCAGAAGGTACCCATGTAAAAAAAAGTTCAAGGCCGCGAGCTGGCTGCAGTTACCAAAACCCACAGTCCTACAGGGGGTTCTTGTCCTATAGGAACTATGGAACCAGCCTTCATTGACAGATCCCGCAGCCCACATAGGAATCACCTAAACTGCAGGCACCATAGAGTCGGCTAACCCGACCGCAACACGACAGGACAACGCATTGGAGGCAAAGTGACGTTGACACTACTCGGAAACAGCTGGCGTGCTGGAACCAAGCTGGGCAGGAGGGAGTACCCGTGCCAAAGACACTGCCGAGAACCAGCTGACGGTACTGGAACCCGGATGGGTAGTAGAAGGTACAAGAGCAAATGGAACTACCGAGGACCAGCTGATGGTTCTGGAACCCGGATGGGTAGCAGAAGGTACAAGAGCCAATGGAACTGCCGAAGACCAGCTGACGGTACTGGAACTCGGTTACTAAGCCGGAGGTACCTGTGCCAGAAAGCACTACCAAGGACCAGCAGACGTTGGTGGAACTTGGATACCGAGAAGGAGGCACCTCGTCCAAAGGCACTGCTGAGAACCAACTGACGGTACTGGAACCCGGATGGGTAGCAGAAGGTACCCATGTAAAAAAAGTTCAAGGCCGCGAGCCGGACGCAGTTACCAAAACCCACAGTCCTACAGGGGGTGCTTGTCCTATTGGCACTATGGAACCAGCCTTCATTGCCAGATCCCACAGCCCACATAGGAGTCACCTAAACTGCAGGCACCATAGAGTCAGCTAACCCAACCGCAACACGACAGGACAACGCATTGGAGGCAAAGTGACGTTGACACTACCCGGAAACAGCTGGCGTGCTGGAACCAGGCTGGGCAGGAGGGAGTACCCGTGCCAAAGTCACTGCCGAGAACCAGCTGACGGTACTGGAACCCGGATGGGTAGCAGAAGGTACATGAGCCAATGGAACTGCCGAAGACCAGCTGACGGTACTGGAACTCGGTTACTAAGCAGGAGGTACCTGTGCCAGAAAGCACTACCAAGATCCAGCAGACGTTGGTGGAACTTGGATACCGAGAAGGAGGCACCTAATCCAAAGGCACTGCCGAGAACCAGCTGACGGTACTGGAACCCGGATGGGTAGTAGAAGGTACAAGAGCAAATGGAACTACCGAGAACCAGCTGGCGGTGCTGGAACCCAGAGTAAATACTAAAAACAGAGTGGAGCCAGAGGTGTAATTGGAGCAAGTTTTAAATCAGTAGTACAGTGGATGTGGACAAAGCAGGAGAATTTGCCGGACACACAGCAGGGGAACAGCTGATGTTACTGAACCCCAATAACACTGGAGCAAGCGTTGACTGTGCAGACGGCGCTTCTGAGCAGCAACTAGCGGTATTGGAGCCCAGGGTAAATACTAAAAACAGAGGAGCCAGAGGTGTATTTGGAGGAGGTTTTAAATCAGTAGTACAGTGGATGTGGACAGAGCAGGAGAAATTGCCGTCCGCACAGCAGGGGAACAGCTGACGTTACTGAACCCCAATAACACGGCAGCAAGTGTTGACTGTGCAGACGGCACTTCCGAGTGCCAACTGGCGGTGTTGGAGCTCAGGGATAATACTGAAAACAGAGGAGCCAGAGGTGTAATTGGAGCAACTTTAAAATCTGTCGTAGTGAGAATGTGGACAGAGCTGGAGAAATTGCCGTCCGCACAGCAGGGGAACAGCTGACGTTACCGAACCCCAATAACATGGCAGCAAGTGTTGACTGTGCAGACGGCACTTCCGAGCGCCAACTGGCGGTGTTGGAGCTCAGGGATAATACTGAAAACAGAGGAGCCAGAGGTGTATTTGGAGGAGGTTTTAAATCAGTAGTACAGTGGATGTGGACAGAGCAGGAGAAATTGCCGTCCGCACAGCAGGGGAACAGCTGACGTTACCGAACCCCAATAACATGGCAGCAAGTGTTGACTGTGCAGACGGCACTTCCGAGCGCCAACTGGCGGTGTTGGAGCTCAGGGATAATACTGAAAACAGAGGAGCCAGAGGTGTAATTGGAGCAACTTTAAAATCTGTAGTAGTGAGAATGTGGACAGAGCAGGAGAAATTGCCGTCCGCACAGCAGGGGAACAGCTGACGTTACTGAACCCCAATGACATGGCAGCAAGTGTTGACTGTGCAGACGGCACTTCCGAGCGCCAACTGGCAGTGTTGGAGCTCAGGGATAATACTGAAAACAGAGGAGCCAGAGGTGTAATTGGAGCAACTTTAAAATCTGTAGTAGTGAGAATGTGGACAGAGCAGGAGAAATTGCCGTCCGCACAGCCGGGGAACAGCTGACGTTACTGAACCCCAATGACACGGCAGCAAGTGTTGACTGTGCAGACGGCACTTCCGAGCGCCAACTGGCGGTGTTGGAGCTCAGGGATTACAGTTCAGGTGGTAGAAACATGAACAGAACAGGAGACCTGGATACTTTTGCCAACAATTATTTATTCTGGAAGAGGACTGGCAAATTCATGAGAGATCCAGGCCTTGTTCATTTTGAGAAAAGTAAGCCGGTCAACGTTATCGGAGGATAGTCGCATGCGACGGTCTGTTAGTACACCACCTGCGGCACTAAAGACGCGTTCCGATAATACACTAGCAGCAGGGCAAGCTAGCACCTTCAATGCATACTGACTTAGCTCTGGCCATGTATCTAACTTACAGACCCAAAACTTGAAGGGAGAAGAGCCGTCTGGGAGTACAATAAGACGGCAAGACTTGTAGTCTGTTACCATCTGACGGAAACGTTGCCTCCTGCTGACTGGAGCCGTCTGTGATGGTATAGACATTTGTGGCGGCGGGGACACAAAACTTTGCCACATTTTGGCCATACTGGTCTTGCCTTGTGCTGAGGCGCTGCTTCTGCTCCCTCTTTGTGCAGAGCTTCCTCCACTGCCTCGACGCACTGAGCTGCTTTGTAAAGCACTAGCAGCACTGCTCTCGGTTGGAATGGAGAACATGATGAAATGCACCAGTGCGTCTTGGTACTCCCGCATTTTACGCTCCCGGTTCAACGGTGTTATGAGGCTTTGTAAGTTGTCCCGGTAGCGAGGATCTAGGAGGGTGGACACCCAATAATCAGCCGTGTTGAGAATGTGGGCGATGCGGCGGTCGTTTCTCAGGCACTGCAGCATGAAATCAACCATGTGCTGCAGACTGCCAACTGGCCAAGAAACGCTGTCCCCTGCTTGAGGCGTGATCTCTGCCTGCTCTGCATCACCCCACCCTCGCTCTAGATACTGACTACTAGAGCATTGTGTACCTCCCTCCTCTGGACAGATGTCTTCCTCATCCATTGACTACTCCTCATCCTCCTCACAAAGTGTCCCCTGCCTAGGCCTTTGTGAGGAACCACGTTGCGCAGACTGTAGAGAAGCAGATGGCATTTGTGACTCCTCATCCTCCACCTCTTCCAAAACCTCGTCCCTTAGTGCTTGCAATGTTTTTTCAAGCAGGCAGATAAGGGGGATAGTCATGCTGACTAGTGCATCATCTGCACTCGCCATCTGCGTGGAATAATCGAAGGCACGCAAAACGTGGTAAATGTCCTTCATAGAGGCCCACTCAGTGGTGGTGAAGTGTGAACGGCGCGCACTGCGACTTGTTTGCGCCTGCTGCAGCTGGTACTCCATTACTGCTGCCTGCTGCTCACACAACCTCTCCAACATATGTAACGTTGAATTCCACCTGGTGGGTAGGTCACATATGATGCGATGTTCCGGAAGACGTAATCGGCGCTGCAGAGCTGCAATGCGTGATCTTGCATTGCTGGAACGCCGCAAGTGAGCGCACTCTATGCGGACCTTGTGAAGCAGTGCATCAAGATCCGGATAGTCCCTCAAAAAACTCTGCACGACCAAGTTGAGCACATGTGCCAGACATGGGATGTGAGTGAGGTTGCCTAGGCCCAGAGCTGCCACCAGATTTCGGCCATTGTCACACACTACCATGCCTGGCTGGAGATTCGCTGGCACAAACCACACGTCGCTCTGCTGCTTGATGGCATTCCAGAGCTCCTGCGCTGTGTGGCTTCGATTCCCCAAAGAAATTAATTTTAATATGGCCTGTTGACGTTTGGCCACGGCTGTGCTCATATTGGTCACCATAACAGGTAACCGTTCACGGGTCGATGTGGAGGTAGACCGTGACGACTCCTGCAGCGCTGATTCAGAGGAACTGGAGTATGAGGAGGAGTCAATGTGTACAGACTGGATTCCTGCAATCCTTGGAGTTGGCAGAACACGTACAGCGCCACTCTCAAGATCTGTACCCGGCTCCACAACATTTACCCAATGGGCAGTGAGGGAAAGGTATCGTCCCTGTCCATGCTTACTGGTCCACGCATCGGTGGTCAGGTGGACCTTGCTACTGACGGCGTTTTGTAGCGCATGTTTAATTTTTCCCTCCACATGATGTTGCAGGGCAGGGACGGCTTGCCTGCTGAAATAAAATCAGCTGGGCACGTTGTATTGTGGGACTGCCAATGCCATAAAGTTACGGAATGTGTCAGTCTCCACCAGCCTGAATGATAGCATTTCAAGGGCCAGTAGTTTAGCAATGCCAGCATTCAGAGCCTGTGCTCGGGGGTGGGTTGCCGAGTATGGGCGCCTTTTCTCCCATGCCTGTGCTAACGATGGCTGTAGACTGGCCTGGGAGTGTGAGGATGACTGGGAAAGTGGTGCTGTGGGTGGAATTACACTGCGTCTCTGTACAACAGTGCCAGAGATTCTTCCATGGCGATCCTGTGAGGAAGCCGAACCAGCTGTGTGTGAGCTGGAGGAAGAGGCTACAACACGAGCTGAAGAGGTGGTAGGTGGCGCTGTAGGTTGGCCTAGGTCTTCAGTGTGTTTTTGTAACTCCACCACGTGCTTGGTCCGCACATGTTTCCACATATTTGTGGTATTGAGGTTGCTGACACTTTTCCCTCTTTTCACCTTCTGATTACACAGCTTGCATTTGACAAAGCAAATGTCATCTGCAACTGTGTCAAAAAAGGACCAGGCACTGCAAGTCTTGGGAGCGCCCGCTTTGGATTTTGGAAGAGCCATGCTCCTAATGGGTGCCAAAGTGGAGGCTACAGGCAACGAAGTCTGCCCCCTCCCTCTCCCTCCTTTTTGGGCTGTTCGGGGAATCTCTTCCTCAGAGCTGCTCCCACCACCTTCCTGTCCCTCAAGCCATGATGGGTCAAGGACCTCATCATCTACACCACCCTCTTCAAACAACTGCTTCTCCTGGGTAGTCTCGACAGCACAGTACGCACCAGAAAGTGGCACCTGAGTCTCATCATCAGATGCGTACTGAGGTGTGCTGCTGACCATAGGCACTGGCCCACCCGCCTCTTCAGATTCAGAGAGACAAAACGGTTGCGCATCACTGCATACTACCTTTTCTTCAAATTCTCGAATTCTGCTTGGCTGGCCCCCTCTTTCCAAGCCAAGAGATTCAGAGAACAGAAGTAGAGATGGCTCCTGTCCAGGGCTCTCTGACTGCCTGGGCAATTTGGCAGGTGGTGAAGAGACAGATGGGTGCTCTTCAGTGCTCAGGACCTAAGAGGATCTGGAACTAATTGAAGTCGATGCATTAGCTGCCATCCATTCGACAACGGCTTCAATTTGGTCCTCCCGCAGCAGTGGGGTACGGCTAGCTCCTACAAAGCTGCGCATAAAGGACTGTTCCCTGGTAAAACTGGGGGATGCTGAGTCACTGGTGCCCGCAGCAGGCACAGAATCCCCACTTCCTCTCCCTGCAGGCACAGAATCCTCACGTCCTCTCCCTGCAGAAATTCCACGCCCACGCCCACAACCACATGCCTTACTCCCTGCCTTCTTCATCTTGGTAGACTGATAAAGATAGGCAGAAAAGTACTAAGGGCTTAGTGTGCTTATTCCTGAACAGCTGCTAACAGGTATAAGAAACACTAATTTTATAAAGTGTGGACTAGACTTTAATATGAGCTAATGTGGCCTACACAACTGTAAAGTGGAGTGTTTGGTGAACTTTATTTAGGGTTTTTTTGTCACAAAAAGACACTGGATGTGCCTAAAGATGTAATAACGATAGTATCGCAAACTTTTTGTAGCTATTACAATGTAGGAAGGTAACCTACAATGCAATAGATGAGGCTGCAAAAAATAGGCTAATACTAATCTGGCTGGGGCTGCAGGGCCCAATGCTGCAGAAAGGCTCCTCTAACTACTCCTATATAGTGTGTTTGGAACCAATTTAGCTGAATACGGATGGAACCACCACACTAATAGGAGAAATCAGGAAAAATTATGAATTGGCAAAAAAGGACAATGTATGAGGCAGTGACACACACTGAGTGCACTACAACCAGACGGGGTTGAAGCACACACTACAGGGTGAGCTGCACTCACACACCAGACCTTGCAGACAGCAGTGAACAGTACAGATGCAGAGCACTTTTCACTAGCGCTGCAAGACCAAAAAAATTTCTCTATCTACTCCTATATAGTGTGTTTGGAACCAATTTAGCTGAATACGGATGGAACCACCACACTAATAGGAGATATCAGGAAAAATTATGAATTGGCAAAAAAGGACAATGTATGAGGCAGTGACACACACTGAGTGCACTACAACCAGACGTGGTTGAAGCACACACTACAGGGTGAGCTGCACTCACACACAGAGACCTTGCAGAAAGCGGTGAACAGCACAGAGAACTGTGCACTAGCACTGCAAGGCACAGCGATTTATAAAGTAGCTTGGGTAAATCAGAATAGACCAAATAGGTAGCTAAAACTGTCCCTCAGAACAACAGCATCCTATCCCTAACTGAATTCACAGCAGAGTGAGCTCAAAATGGCGGCGGCGGCTTTTATAGTGCATCATGACATCATTTCAGCAGCCAATGCCATTAGTTAAGATGCCTACATGCCTAACAGGATGTGCCCACACTTCTTAGGATCCTCATTGGCTGAATAAAATGAAAATGGCTCATTGCATTATGGGAACTTCCGATTCCGGTATACGATATTGCAAAAGTATCGGAATTAAGTATCGGAATTCCGATACCGCGAATATCGGCCGATACCCGATATTTCAGTATCGGAATGCTCAACACTAGTGTTTAATGATGATACTGATGCTGCTCCTGTCTCCTGTGTAACCCCCGCCGGTCAAGGGCACCCGGATCATGAAGTTGGTCCTCGGCGCAGGTCCGGTGGGGAGAGTAAAGGCAAATTTAAGGTGAGTGGTGATGGTGTGGCGATCCCTACGGAGGACTGCAGGGATGGCAAAGGGTCATCGCTGGCGGTGGCGCCAGACATATTCAGTGTGGTGGAGTTCCCGTCTCTGTCTCCCATGGCCTCTGGGTCTCGGGCAGAGGGAGGTGGGGGTTGTGGCGGTGGAGCCGGAGCAGCTTTTTCAGAGATCTTGGCTGAGGTCCGGAGGATGGTGGGGGAGGAGAGAGCCACTGCTTCCATATCTGGCTAGAGGGTTGAGGGGCCGCATGCTGGGGACAAGGCTGCCGGGGGTAAACCGGCCGGGGTGTCTGCACCTGTGAGGTTGGTAAAATCCGGCTCCCAAAATTCCGGCCCCTGTGATACCCAGCGCATGAATATTGGAGGGTCCAAGGTGGCAGAGGGGGAGAAGGGGAGTAAGGACAATGCTGCGAATGTGGTGAGTGTCCTGAACCCCCCCCCCCAGTGATGCCGGGACCTTGGGTAAAGCGGTTAGTACCCCACCTGTACTGGCTGGCATGGATGGGGTGCATGAGGTGGGGATGAATGGGGTACATGAAGGAGGTGAGGATGTAGGTGAGGATGCAGGTATGGAAGTGGTGAGTGGTACGACTGGTGGTGATGGTAGTGGTGCAGGGGTGGTAGGTGAGGCTGTGAGGCAGAGTGTGAGTGTGAATGAGGGGCCAAGTGTGAAGCCAAGGAATCCCGGTTCGTTGGCAGCCTCGTTAGAGGGTCCATGTCAGGGGACGCTGGGCAGGGTTACTTGCAATGGCGTCTCCTGGATGCCCTGAAGAGGGGAGAGCAGTCCATTACAGTGGAGGGTAGGGAGGTAGATTTATCATTCTGGATAGACCGACATGGTCTGTCCGCCTTCCGAGAGTTAGGGGCAGAGAACGTTACGTGGTCTCTGCCGACAGCAGTGCAGGGTGGCGTCCGTAGGAATGTGGTCCGTCTCCGGTGGGAAGGCAATGAAACGTGCCCCTCTAGGGACAAGTTGGTGGAGCTTTTCCTGGGGATGGGCTTCAGGGCTGATGACATCTATGCCCTGATTCATCCCTATAGTGCCACCTTTTTCAACGTCAGCTTTGTGAGATCGGAGGGCCTAGAGCTCTTCTGGTCTCAGTATGAGCTGGCTCGGATTTGCCCTGAATGGTGAGGGTTTATAGTCCAGGCTATCTCTCGCCAAAACTCAGTGAAGAAAGTGACCGTGCTCACCAGTAATGAGTCACTTTCTGAGATGGACATCATGACCTGGCTGAGCAGGTATGGGAGGTGGTCCAGATTCCCGAAAAGAATCTGGACAAGCATGGCATCTGGTCAGGGGCCTTAACCTTTATGGTAAAACTGAAGGTCTCCGGTTACTCGGTTACCCACATTCCCACTTCAACATTCTTGGGAAGGGACCGAATCCTGATCTTTTACCAGGGGCAGCCGAAGTTGTGCCACAGGTGCGGCAGCCCATCTCACTTCAGCACGGGGTGCAAGGTGGAGAAGTGCGCGATGTGTGGAGGGGTGGGTCATCTGGCCGCAACCTGTAGGGACTTTCGGTGTAACCTGTGTGGTGTCTTGGGACACCCGTTTAGTCGCTCTCTGCGCTCCCATGCCAATGTTGGCCTGAATCCGGGAGGTGCTGGTAGGGAGGAGGCGAGGACCAGACCAGCCAGTGAAGGGACTAGTGGTGGCGTAGGAAGTAAGGGATCGGTGAGGAGCAGAACTCCCCCTGAGGCGGGAGGGAAAGAGCAGCGTCTGAGGAGAGTGGTGGAGAGGGACCAGGGGGTTATGTACCTGCCTCTGGTCCCTAGTTCGGGGGAGCTTGCAGCTGAGGTCCCGGACAGTGAGATAGACGAAGAAGTCAGGAGGATGGTCAGGGAGGATGGGGCCACCTCTCCCTTATCCTCATTCAGCGAAGGTTTGGATGAGTGGGTGAATGAAGAGTGGCAACAGCAAAAGAAGAGGGAGAAGAAAAGGGTGAGGAAGAAGGGTAACTCGAAGGAGAAGGCCACCCAGGGCCAGGTGACAAAGGAAGGCTCTTCCTCCCTTCCTCCGGTGGAGCTCTCCAACCAGTACCAGGCCCTAAGCGAGTCTCCCTTGTCTTTGGATGGGGGGGAGGAGGGGGGTCTGGTGCTGGGGGTTGCGGACAAGAATGTAGGGGCTAAAGGTGGCGCCAGGCCCTCAACATCGGGGGTCGGGGAAACCGGGCCTCTGGTGGGGGGGGGGTCAACCCAGGGACTCCTGAAACAGTTGTGCCCGTTAAAGTTGTGTCTGGAACAGCAGGTATGGATGTGTCGGTGTGCCTGAAACGTGCTATATCGTCCTCTGAGGAGGAAAATGGAGCACATGTAAAGGGTAAGGGGGTGGGAAGAAGGTCGCTGTCCAACCTGATCACTCATGATGGCGGCACTCACCCCGTTGACGCTGGTGACCATTAATGTTGCCAGCATAAAGTCTGATGCAGCTAGGTTCACGGCCTTTCATTTTCTCGGCCAGCTTGATGCCGACATTTTGTGTTTGCAGGAGACCAGGTTGGCCGATCTCACGTCCCTTAAAAAAGCTAAGAGGGAGTGGGTACACGGGCCTTCCTATTGGTCTCTTGCGGCTGAGCAGTATAGCGGGGTGGCTGTCCTTTTCAAGACCGCAGATGTAGTATGCCGATGGGTTATTGATTTGGAAATGGGGAGATGCTTGATCTTGGATGTGTTCATAAGGGGACAAGAGCTTCGGCTCATAAACATCTATGGTCCCCAGACTAAGTGGGACCGCAAGTGTCTCTTTATGAGTATTAAACCCTTTTTGTTTTGCAGCCGACAGGTGGTCTTTGGAGAGGACTTCAACAATGTCTCAAGGCCCCAAGACAGAGGAGGTTCCAGAGACCGGTTGGCCTATGACAGCGTCGCCTTGAATAGCATAGTTAGTGAGGCTCACCTAGTGGGTGTCCACATCCGGAACACCACGGGCCACACGGGTTAAACTTATTTCAGAGGTAGTCAGAGTAGGTCTAGAATAGACAGGTTTTATTTGAAGGAGGAGGCAGTCTCTTCACCTTTATCGGTGGTAGAGGTTGAATTCTCCGACCACTGCCTGATTATGTTTTCTCTAAATGTTACAGAGACTCCTCGGATGGGAAGAGTTTTTTGGAAGCTGAATTCGTCACTCCTGAAGGAAGCAGCTGTAAGACGGTCCTTTGAGGATTTCTTTCAAAGTCAGGTACCGCTACTGGGCCTTGGTAACACTAAGTCAGAGTGGTGGGAGATCTTCAAACATCGGGTGGCGAGATTCTTCCGCCTGCTTTCTAACCTCAGAAGCCTGAACAGGGATCTCCTGTATCGGGGCCTGAGGAGGAAACTCGAGGAACTTGTCTCGACTGGGGGTGGCCGTGAGGACATCACCAGGGTGAAAGCCTTACTCAAGAGATGTCAGTATGATAGGCACACATCTTTGGTTTTTGAGAGGGACTTCGGGAAGTATCGCTCACCCGACCCTTACAGAAACTGCAAGATGTCAGTGAGTAGTAAGATAGTGGCGGGTCAGAGGGACAGTACAGGATCCCTGACCAGGTCCAGGTCAGGGATCTTGGAGGTCGTCAGATCCTTTTACTCACATCTCTTGGGGAGGAAGGAGCTGGATCGAGATGAGACGTCGTCTTTCCTGGCTGAGGCCATTCCTGAATCAGGGGTAGACCCCTCGCTCGATGTCTTGGTGGATGAGATCAAAGAAGAGGAAGTTAGACTGGCGATTGACGGGCTCCAGTTCAAAAAATCACCAGGTCCGGATGGCTTAACGTCGGAGTTCTACAAGACCTTTAAGGACCTTTTGGTCCCCTTATTGACTCAGGTTTTTAATGAGTGTCTCTCCTCGGGCACTCTTCCGAGATCAATGAGGAGGTCAGCTTTGATCCTTCTTTCTAAGGGAAAGGATCCGTCGCACATTGAGAACTGGAGGCCCATAGCGCTTCTCAATGTGGACAGGAAGGTTTTGGCTAAAGTACTCTTTAACAGGTTGGTGAAATTTGCGCCACGGCTCCTTTCAGAGTCCCAGCACTGCTGTGTTCCTGGCCGTAGCACTTTTAGTGTTGTTCTCGGTATCCAGGAGGCTGTGGAGAAGGGTAGGGCTGGCCTCTGGAAGGGGTATCTGCTGTCCTTGGATCAGGCCAAAACCTTTGACCGGGTTGATCATGAGTACCTGTGGTCCGCTCTTCTGAGGTATGGTCTGCCAGGGAGGTTCGTGGACTGGCTGAAGACATTGTACAGAGGGGCGAGAGTTTCCCACTTGTGAACGGTTGGATTGGACAGGCCTTTGCGGTGGGCTCCGGCGTTCGTCAGGGATGTCCTCTCAGTCACCTGCTATATGTGTTCGCGATTGATCCCTTCTAAAGGAGGGTGGATCGTGGACCAATAGCGGGGGTGAGGATGGACCAGGTGGGCGAATGGGTGGCCGCCCTGAAGGTAGTGGCCTATGCTGATGATGTCTCTGTTTTTGTCTCCTCGGAAGAGGAGGTGCGGGCAGTGATGTCTGAGGTGGAGGGCTTCTCCAGGGCCTCTGGTTCCATTGTCTATCGGAGCAAGTGTGGGAGTCTTTGGCTGGGGGGAGGAGATCCCAGGTTTGATCTCCCGGACACCCTCCCAGAGCCCCAAGAGTATGCCAAGATCCTAGGCGTTGAATTTGGCAAGGGTGATTACCCAACCAAAAACTGGGAAGGTAGACTTAAAACTGCCGCCCATAGAGTGGACCAGTGGAAGGGTTGGTCTTTGACCCTGAGGGAAAGGGTGAGCTTGTGCAAAGGTTTCCTTCTCCCATTGTTAATGTATCTAGGCAGCGTTTGCATTTTGCCAGAGCCTCTCTGGACCCGGGTCTACAGCCTGTTTTTCCAACTGTTATGGGGAAACAGGCTGAACCAAGTCAAGCGGGAGGTTACTTACCGTACGAGGAGACTAGGGGGGTTGAATATGGTCAACCCCGTGGTGTTCTTGGTTTGCACCTTTCTTAAGCTAAATGTATCAAACCTCTGGAAAGAGAGGGCTCCTCTGTGGGTATTCTCCTGTAGGGGATGGTTGCAGTCCTTCTTCCAGGATTGGGAGACAGGAGGGCGTGTGAAGGATCTTCGCACACCGCACGGGCATCTCCCGGCTTATGTTACCCCAGTTTTGAAAGTAATACGCTGGTGGGGTTTGGGAGTGTGGGAGGTGAGGACTCTCACGAGGAAACTTCTCGAGGAGAGGATCTTATCGACCCATTTTCAAAAGCCACTGGCCCTCAGGGACTGCACAAGTCGGGATCTGGAGATGGGGTTGCGTCTTTTAAATTCAAAACGGATCGCCGCGCAGTATTGGGACTTGTCTTGGCGCTGCTTTCAGGGTAAGCTGTATGTGAGGGAAAAATTGAAGTAAAGGAACTCCGAGGATAGGAATTGTCCTCGTGAGAGTTGTGCTGACACGCTTGAGAGCATGGAGCACTTCCTGCTTCAGTGTCCCTTTAATGCAGAGGTATTCAACAGGGTGGGCGCTTCCATTGGCTGGCCTAGGCTGGAGGGCCTCTCCTACGCTGAGTGGGCCTATGGAGCGTTCAGAGACCTTGGTGGACGGAACCAGTGCACTCTTTTTCTAGTTAGCCTAGTGGTTAGGTTTTTCACATGGAATGCACGGTGTTTAGTGTCGACGGGCAGTAAAATCCTCCCAGTGGGTGAGGTATGTAGGAACATCCTTGGTGACCTGGTGAAGGTGCGCTCCTTGGAGTATGAAAGGCTGGGTGCATCAGGGGCCTCCCGTCTCTGGAGGGGTTTCTCCTTCCAGGTGCCTTAGTTCTGGATTGCTCCAATCCTCCTGGTGGTGGGCTAAGTTCTCACCATAGCTTTTTGTTTTGAGAATGGTATCATGAAAAGGGTTTACAAGCACCGAACCGGTGCGGATGGTATTTTTGTTATTGTTCTTGTTGTTGTTGTTATTATTGTTGTCTTATTTTTCTTTTACTTTGGGGGCTAGTTAGGTTGGGTGGGGGTTTTGAGGGGGGTTAAGCATGAACTTGGACTGGCCTGGGCCCAAAACTGTCGGGGTTCGCCATAAGTCCGGAAGGACTTTTTCGGAACTTAGAGGCCGGTTCGGGTTGGGGGTACAGTGAGAGTTGGGGTAGTGTATGTGTTATTATGTGTTACTCATGATTTAAGTGTTGTGTGTTATTTCAAATGGTTTATGTGGTTTATATTTTGTTACATGTATTTTGCTTCTGCATCTCTGGTTTTTGTTATGGCAGAATCAGGTGTAAGTCTGGAGGAAGTTTGAGGTATGTTTGGATAGGCTGTGGTTGTATGGTGGTTGTCAGGCAGGTGGGGTCCCTTGTATATACATTGTTTATGTATCGGTTATATTGCTGGACATTGTTTTCATTACTTGTACTAGTTTGTGTTTTTACATTTATAATAAAATAGAGTTCCAGCTCCAGTAGCGTCCACTAAAGCTGCTGCAGTTAAAAAGCTTTTATAAGGATCGAGATTGGCGGTCCACCGCAAGGCGTCCTACCACCAGTCCCAGCCCCTGTGCCTTGGGGTGCCTCCCCGATGCTTTTCACTGAGTGTCCCGGGGGCTCGAAGCATTTCCTTTGAAAAAATTAAGTGTCCAGACTACAGGTGGTGTAGCTTGCTTAACAGGTGGGATAATCCGCTGACTAGCAGACACTGCTACTAGGCACAAAGTATTTTCTGGGCTAGATGCAGTTAAAAATTTTTAATTAGATACTCTCGTTGGATGCTGAGAAAGCATTCCATAGAGTCTCCTGGCACGCCATATATTATTCTCTTAAAAAGCTTGGGGTAGGGGTCTAGGGGACCCTTTTATAGCCAAAATCATGGCCCTGTATCGCAATCCGTCAGCTAGGCTGAAGATAAATGGAACATTTTCATCACCTTTCATAATCACCAATGGGACAAGGCAGGGATGTCCTCTGTCCCCTCTCTTATACATCCTAGTGATGGAGCACCTGCTCTCATCAATTCGCGATAACCCCAATATTAGGTGCATTTGCTGATGATGTCCTAGTATATATCACTCAATCACATATATCCATCCCTGCTGTTATGGCTGAAATAGATCACTTTGTTACATGGTCAAATTTTAAAATAAATGCAGCGAAGTCTGAGGCCCTCGATGTCTCCCTCTCCAAATCCATACAGGATTCCATCCAGTCCAACTTTCCCTTTGCCTGGCCCTCACAGGGTATCAAATACTTAGGAATTCGTATTCATAGAGACCTCTCCCGTCTATGTTATCTTAATTTTGGGCCCTTTATTGAACAACTCCATAAAGATCTTACTTCTTGGACGGTGAAGGATTTTTCCTAGTTCGGCAGAATAAGTATACTAAAAATGAACATCCTGCCTAAACTCTTATACCTCTTCCAAACCATTCCCGTGGTAATTCCCTCAAATTTTTGGAAAATACTACGCAGTAGCTTTTAGTCTCCCCAGGATGACACAGGTGGGGCAGATGGTTGTTGTCCCGGCCCGCTAGGCCGCATTGTAGCACAGTGAGCTTCGCACTGCAACTTATGCTTCATATCAATGTGACGGTTCATGCATGAAGTACTCAAACTATGGATTTTTTGGCCTCTACTTAGCTTTTGGTGACAAATGTTACAGATAACACGAGTTGGGTCATCCTTAGCGATCTGAAAAAATGCACAGGCTATGCAAGGTTTAGAGCCCATGCGACTCTGCTCCTAGCAATACTATCAAATGATTGGCTGGGTTAGATGCAGAGTGTCTGGGATTGGTTGGGGGTCCCCACAGTCTGCCTAGGCTAGATGCAGTTAAAAATTCTCACCAGATACACAGGCGGTGCAGCTTGCTTTGCAGCTGGGCTAATACGCCCAAAATATTTGTAGGCTCTATACTAAATAAGGAAGGGTTCACTGACTGTGGTGACCCCTCCGTGGGCCGTGGCGATTGGTGGAGATTTGGTGGATGATTATAGGAGAAAGCTCCTTAATAGAGAAATTTGGTGGATTTATACTTTAAATACACATGTACCAGCGGCTTTAAACATCAGACATGATTTGATGTATCATTATGAGTGATCATTTTTAGATTATTATTATATATATGTTCATTTTTTCTTCTTTTCTTTGTCTTTTTGATTATTTACATTTATATGCATTGTTTCTATGCTATACGATTTTAACATGGTATGTGTGTTTAAATTTCTGATTAACTCAGCCTTGAACAGGTGCATAGCAGGACATGACATATAAATATCACTTCCTTACTGTTTTTTTGCTATGCAATGATTAAGAACTCGTATATATATTGTGCAGAAAGAAGGGTGAAAGTCCGCCCAGGCAGGAGGAAATTTGAGTTTCATAACACATATTTGAACTGGAGAGGTATTAGATGCCTGCAATGGCCACAGGTACTAATGGAGGTAATCAAGGTAGGGAGAGAGGCAAGAGGTTCGGTCATCTTAGTTATACAGGCCGGGGGAAACGACATAGCTTATCACAAGAGCACATAACTATTGGCAATAATGAAACTAGACACTGAGCTCTTCAGAGAATTTTTCACAAAACTAACTATAGTATGGTCAGAGATTGTGCCGAGAACGGTATGGCAAGGTGCGTGAGACATCACGGCCATCGAATGGACAAGGCAGGAAATAAATATTCGGATGGAAAAATTTATAAGAGACAGAGGCTGTGTAGTGATACGACACCGACCACTGGAAGGAGATAAAGCAGGCCTCATACGGCTCGACGGTGTTCACTTAATGGATATTGGACTGGACATATTACTGTCAGGACTCCAGGACGGAGTGGAACATGCGTTAAGAGTAGTGTTGAGCGATACCTTCCGATATCAGGAAATATCGGATCGGATCGGATTGGATCGGGCCGATACCCAAAAAGTATCGAATATCGCCGATTCCGATACCGGAAACCAATGCAAGTCAATGGGACACAAATATCGGAATGAAAATAAACCCTTTCTTTCCTTGTAGGTTAATTCTACATGAAGGAAAACAACTAACAATAATGTAGAATGTATTGGGGGAGGTGGTTACCCAAATCGATGGGAACAGTGCTCACAGTGAAACATGAAAAGACGGCAATTCAGCAGCGGCATACACCGGTACCCGACAATTTAAAACAGAAAGAATAGAGCTTCACCCATAGATTAGATAGATAGAAACATGTAAGTCACATATATATGAAGTACAGTGACAGTGTTGCTTACTGTACTTGTCATTTAGTGTAAAGGATTTATTAAAAAAAATATTAGTGTTTTCATGCACCGTCTCTTTAAAAAAGCCGGCCGGCAATTCAGCAGCGGTTCCCGACAATTTAGAATAGAAAGAATAGAGAATCACACATAGATTGGATAGATAGAAACATGTCAGTCACATATATATGAAGTACAGTGACAGTGCTGCTTACTGTACTTGTCATTTAGTGTAAAGGATTTATTTAAAAAAATATTAGTGTTTTCATGCACAGTCTCTTTAACAAAGCCGGCCGGCAATTCAGCAGCGGTACCCGACAATTTAGAATAGAAAGAATAGAGAATCACACATAGATTAGATAGATAGAAACATGTCAGTCACATATATAAGAAGTACAGTGATAGTGTTGATTACTGTACTTGTCATTTAGTGTTAAAATAAAGGAATTATTAAAAAAAAAATTGGCGTGGGGTTCCCCCTAATTTTAGTCTCTAGCGGAGGTTAAGTAGACGGCTGGGGCAGATGTTTGAAGCCTGGGAAGGGGGTAATACCCACTGAGCTTCCCAGGCTACTAATATCAGCCCCCAGCTGAATACCTAGCCTTTACTAGCTATTAAAATGGGGGACCCCCCCAAAAAAATGACGTGGGGTCCCCCCTATTTTAATAGCTAGCAAAGGCTAGGCAGACAGCTGGGGGCTGATATTAATAGCCCAGGAAGGGTGCCATGAATATTGGCCCCCTCCCAAGCTAGAAACACCAGCCGTCAGCCACCCCAGAAATGGCGCATCCATAAGATGCGCCAATTCTGGCACTTAACCTCGCTCTTCCCACTGCCCTGTAGCGGTGGCAGTGGGGTAATGGGGTTGGGGTTGATGTCAGCTTATAATGCGAGCTGACATCAAGCCCAGGTTAGTAATGGAGAGGCGTCTATAAGACACCCCCATTACTAACCCCATAGTCAAAGTTAAAAAAAACACAAACACCCAGAATAAAATCCTTTAATTTAAATAAACACACAATTCTTTATTGTTCTAAATTAAACCATACTTACCGTCACACCCATTCCAGCTGAAGCCAACGATCTCCTGCAATAAAAATAAAATAATAAAGCAACATCATCCTTACCTTCCCATGGCTCCCAGGACAGCTTCAGCTCTGCTACATCGAGATGACAGGCTGGACCGCAGCAGAACGCTGCCATCCAGCCTGTCATCCCGCAGACACTGAGAAGCACAGGCATGCTTGCGCTCCTCAGTGTCTGGCTGTGACGGCATCCAGATGAGCCGACAATGAACTCAGCTCACCTCATGCACGTCACTGACAGCATGGGAGAATTCTCCTGCGCATGCGGTGAGCGTGAGAGACTCGGCTCATCGGGATGCCGTCACAGCCTGAAACTGAGGAGCGCAAGCATGCCTGCGCTTCTCAGTGTCCGCGGGATGACAGGCTGGATGGCAGCGTTCTGCAGGTCCAGCCTGTCATCTCGATGTAGCAGAGCTGAAGCTGTCCTGGGAACCATGGAAAGGTAAGGATGAGGTTGGTTTATTATTTTTCATTTATTGCAGGAGATCGTTGGCTTCAGCTGGAATGGGCATGATGGTAAGTATGGTTTAATTTAGAACAATAAAGAATTGTGTGTTTATTTCAATTAAAGGACTTTATTCTGGGTGTTGTGTTTTTTTTTTAAATACTTTACTAGAAATTCATGGCGGTCATGTCTAATATTGGCATGACCCCATGAATTTCGGGCTTAGGGCCAGCTGATAATACCAAGCTGGCCCTAACCCCTTTATTACCCAGTGAGCCACCGCACCAGGGCCCTGGATGAGTTGGGTACAGCGCCAGAAGATGGCGCTTCTATGAATGCGCCATTTTCCGGGGTGGCTGCGGACTGCAATTTGCAGCGGGGGGGGGGTCCCAGAAAACTTGGGCCTCCCTGCGCTGCAGATTCCAGCCCCCAGCTGCCTAGTTGTACCTGGCTGGACACAAACATAGTGCGAAGCCCCACGTCAATTTTTTTTAAATTATTTCATGAAATAATTTTAAAAAAAAAGGGCTTCCCTATATTGTTGTGTCCGGCCAGGTACAAATAGGCAGCTGGTGGTTGGGGGCAGCCCGTTCCTGCCTGCTGTATCTGGCTAGACACAAATATAGGGCGAAGCCCCACATCAATTTTTTTTTAATTATTTCATGAATTTCCTGAAAAATTGACGTGGGGCTTCACCCTATATTTGTGTCCAGCCAGGTACAGCAGGCAGGAACGGGCTGCCCCCAACCACCAGCTGCCTATTTGTACCTGGTTGGACACAACAATATAGGGAAGCCCTTTTTTCTTTATTATTTCATGAATTTCAGGAAATAATTTAAAAAAAAAATACGTGGGGCTTCTCCCTATTTTTGTGTCCAGCCAGGTACAACTAGGCAGCTGGGGGATGGAATCTGTAGCGCAGGGAGGCTCAAGCTTTCTGGGCCCCCCCCCACTGCAAATTGCAGTACGCAGCCACCCCGGAAAATGGCACGTTCATAGAAGCTGGATGCTGTACCTGGCTGGCATACAAAAATATGGCAAAGCCCATGTCAAAATCTTTGGGAAAAATTAATTAAAAAATAAATAATAATTTAGGGACTGCATCTTTATTAACTCCTCAAATGTCATTTAGTGTTAAAATAAAGGATTTATTTAAAAAAAAATTGGCATGTGACCCCCCATAATTTTAGTCTCTAGCGGAGGTTAAGCCGACGGCTGGGGCAGATGTTTGAAGCCTGGGAAGGGGGTAATACCCACGGAGCTTCCCAGACTACTAACATCAGCCCCCAGCTGAATACCTAGCCTTTACTAGCTATTAAAATGGGGGACCCCCCCAAAAAAATAACGTGGGGTCCCCCCTATTTTAATAGCTAGCAAAGGCTAGGCAAACAGCTGGGGGCTGATATTAATAGCCCAGGAAGGGTGCCATGAATATTGGCCCCCTCCCAGGCTAGAAACACCAGCCGTCAGCCACCCCAGAAATGGCGCATCCATAGAATGCGCCAATTCTGGCACTTAGCCTCGCTCTTCCACGCTGCCCTGGTGTGGTGGCAGGGGGTAATAGGGTTGGGGTTCATGTCAGCGCCAGCTGCCATGAAGCCCAGGTTAGTAATGATGGGCATCTATAAGACACCCCCATTACTAATCTACAAAGTGTTAAAAAGAAAAAAACACACTACACCCAGAAAAAAATAATTTATTTGAAATAAAACACACCATTTTATTTAATTCTTAGTTTACTAAAAAAAATAGTTACCTGTCCACGTTCCTGCGCTGATATCCCATGCACAGCTGTCACATCTGGAGATGGTGACAGCTGTTCATGGCTGCTGTAAGCTCACGCTGCCGGGAACACGTCCGCTCCCGGCAGCGTGAGCCCCTGACTGAGATCACCGGAGTGCATTCAGGCAGCACAGCTCCGGAGACCTCCTTTACGGCACTGCTGTACCGTGGGAATTTCTCACGATACAGCAGGGCCGTAAAGGAGCTAACCGGAGCAGCGCTGCCTGAACTCCGGCGAACCCGCTTATGCAGTGACGGGGCTGCTTTACGGCCCCGCCATTCTAGCGGCGGCAGCGGTTCAGAGTGGTCACATTCTATGTGGCTGCTCTAAACTGGAGATCATCGTGGGACACTCGTGGACTACTACGGAGGGGTAAGGATAAGGTTGTGGTTTATTATTTTAGATTTTATTACAGGAGATCGATGGCTTCGGGGAATTAGGTGTCTAGTTGAGTATAGGTGTATTTTTTTATTTTTTACTTTATTTTAGGTGGCGATCGGCGGGGACAGGTAATGTATGAACTAATTTATTGTAGGTAACCACTGGCCACCAATGACATGTATTTAAAATTTATTGGGGACACAGTAGGGCAATTTAAATAGCAGGGTCAGGCTGATGGGAACTACTGCTCCCATCGAGCTGATCCTGCTGGCACGAGTGGACGGGGGACAGACATAGGCCGATGGGAGTAGTAGTGTCACATCGGCCTATGTCTGCCTACACGCACACCCCCCCCAGACATTGCACAGACACGGCGCACACCCGCACACAATCGCAGACATCGCACAGACACCGTGCACACACCCCCAGACCGCACAGACACCGCGCACACCCGCACACACTCGCAGACATCGCACAGACACTGCACACACTCGCAGACATCGCACAGACACCGCACACACTCGCAGACATCGCACAGACACCGCACACACTCGCAGACATCCACACAGACACCGCACACACCCGCAGACATCGCACAGACACCGCGCACACACTAATCATGATGGGCTGATGGTATGGGAGGTGTGGCTGACCTGTGCGGCCGTGGGAAAGTTCATGTGAGTTCATGCAATGTAGTCAAGCATGAACTCACATGAACCCTCTGAGGGCACCGCGGCTACTTCAAATGAACAGCTGATCAGCATCACCTTATACCTCAGCTGTTCATTTGAAATAACCGGCGGGAAAGCGCAGTACAGAACGGGAAAGCCGGCTGTGAAGTCTTTTCACTGCCGGCTTCCCCGCCCAGGTCCTTTGCTCCCCGCTCCTTGGTGCTGCGCTCCCCACCCGGTCCTAACTTACGATCGGGATGGGAGGTGGCGAGGGGAGCGGAGGACCGGGGTCGGAGGCTGCGGGGAAGCAGTATGGGGCTGTGTGATTGTTTAAAAGCCAGCGGCTTTTTACCGCCCGCCGGCTTTTAAACAATCAGGAGAATTCTCTCACGCTGGGATGGCATTCTGATGACAGGCTGGATCGCAGCTGAGTGCTGCCATCCAGCTTGTCATCCTTCAGAGACACTGCAGAGCGCAGGCATTATGGGAACTTCCGATTCCGGTATTCGATATTGTAAAAGAATCGGAATTAAGTATCGGAATTCCGATACCGCGAATATCGGCCGATACCCGATATTTCAGTATCGGAATGCTCAACACTAGTTAAGAGTGATGGATGGGGGTCAGAGTCCTGCATACGAGTAAGCAGGATCCTCCATGGCCTGGAAATAGAAAGGACATGTTGGAGAGTTACACTTGTTGGCCAACTTGCCGTTGTGGAGACTGGAGACACAGGGCATGCTGCAACAAGCTGAATTATTTTAGAAATAAAATGCATTTCTAATGGAATAAGTATAAACAGTTAATAAAGCTGTGACCGATCCTCACCCATGCAGTTGTAAGCGTTACACGATTGTATTGTCAATGAAAGGGGGGCGTTAGGGGGCTGAGCGTCTGGGTTTGGTTAGGGGTCCCCACAGTCTGCCTAGGCTAGATGCATTTAAAAATCATTATTAGATACACAGGCGGTGCAGCTTGCTTCGCAGCTGGGTTACTACGCTGACTAGCAGACACTGAATCTTTGGAGCAGACCTCTGAGTAAACAGCTCTTCAGACTCAACCATCTGTGTTACCCCAAGCCATAGTGTATGTATTTTCTTACGGTTAAAAGGGGGGGAGGAGACCCAACCCACCTCTAATTGACGATGGCAACGTCAAGTAAAACAAAGCAAGGGGACTCCAAAAAGAGTCTCCATTTTTTCCAAAAATTTGTGGCACAGACACCACTTAAGTGGCATCAATTGCCCCAGAGTTGCTTAAAACGGTTGGTTAGAAGGAGTACCACACACTGCTACTATGCCCAAAATAATTTTCCAGACAAGATGCAGCTAAAAATTATTAGTAATTTGCAAGCTGGTGGAGCTTAGTATAGATGGCATAATAGAATGAGTACCGCACACTGCTACAGGCCCAAAATTATTTTCCAGACAAGATGCAGCTAAAAATTATTAGTAATTTGCAAGCTGGTGGAGCTTAGTATAGATGGCATAATAGAATGAGTACCGCACACTGCTACAGGCCCAAAATTATTTTCCAGACAAGATGGAGCTAAAAATTATTAGAAATTTGAAAGCTTAAAACGATTGGTGAGGTGATTTTACGAAATCCTCAAGCTTTTACTCTCCCCAGGATGACACAGGGGTAGAAAAGTCCTTGCGGATCCATGATTTGTTCATCTTTATGAACGTGAGTCTGTCTACATTGTCAGTGGACAGCCGCGTGCGCTTATCTGTCAGCACACCACCAGCAGCGCTGAACACACGTTCAGAGAGAATGCTGGCTGAGGGACATGACAAGATCTCCAAGGCGTGAGTGGCGAGATCAGGCCATTTATCCAGATTGGAAGCCCAAAAAGAGCAAGGGTCCAGAGACACAGTCATGGCTTCAGTGTTTACTTGGAGATACTCCTGTACCATCGTCTCTAGGCGTTGACTATGTGTCAGACTTCTTGTCTCCTGTGGCCTTGCAAAGGATGGGCTAAACAAGTGGTGAAATGATTCCGCAAAATTGCTGTTACCATCAGATACTGTGTTTCTGTTACAGTTTGAGTGCTGAACTCTTGACAGTCCCACGGTTGGCAAGTTAGAACTGTGATATTCACTACGTGCACCACTGGTGTTTTTTGGAAAAGCACATGTAAGATTCTGCAACAGTCTCTGCTGATACTCCTGCATCCGTGAATCCCTTTCTATGGCAGGAATTATTTCGACAAATTTACTTTTGTACCGGGGATCTAAGAGTGTGGCAACCCAGTAGTCAGGATTATTTTGAATTCTGACAATTTGAGGGTCACATTGCAGGTAGTGCAGCAAGAAGGCACTCATGTGTCTTGCGCATCCAGGAGCACCAAGTCCCTGTTGTATTGGTGGTGAGGTAACAATCATGCTTCCTTCCTCTGCCCTCTCCCCCCAACCTCGCACAACAAAAATGTGATCAAGGTCTCCCTCATCTGATGAGTCTTCCATGCCCATCGCCAGTCCGTCCTCCACTTCTTCCTGGGCTCCTGCACCTTCCTCACTAGTTTGGCTGCTACCATGCGCCCTGGTAAATCCATCTCCCCCACCCTCACATGCCTGCCGCCTTGGTGCTGCCGACCGTCTGGACCTTGCAGATGTTAGCCCTTCTGCATACAACTCCTCCTCCTCTACTTCCTCCACCTCCTCTTGTCGCACCACCTGACTCCGAATTCTGTTTAACATGTGCTCCAGCATGTAAGTCACCGGAATAGTCATGCTGATAATGGCATCGTCAGCACTAAACATCTTCGTTGCCATTTCAAAACTGTGCAGAAGGGTGCATAGGTCCCTGATCTGAGACCACTCCTCCAGCGTGATTTGCCCCACCTCTGGATCCTGTTGGCCCAGGCTATACATCAGAATGTATTTAACCAGGGCTTGTCGGTGCTGCCACAGTCGCTGCAACATGTGCAGAGCTGAATTCCACCGGGTAGGCACATCGCATTTTAGCCGGTGAAGTGGCAGGCCCAACGACTTCTGTAGAGATGTAAGTCGCTGAGCTGCGGTATGCGAACGGCAGAAGTGAGCACACAGCGACTGTGCCCTCTGCAGAAGGCCATCTAGTCCAGGATAGTGGCCTAAAAATTGCTGGACAACCAGGTTCAACACGTGAGCCATACAAGGCACGTGTGTGACCTTGCCCCGGCGAAGGGCCGCATCGAGGTTTGCAGCATTGTCGCACATGGCCTTCCCTGGTTTCAGGTCCAGTGGAGACAACCATTCATGAAACTGGTTCTCCAGAGCTGACCACAACTCCTCAGCTGTGTGACTCACATTTTCCAGACATTTCAAAGAAAAAACTGCCTGATGACGTTGAGCCCTGCTGCCATCATAGTAAGGAGGTGTGCAGGATCCCTTCTGCGCAGTTAGAAAGCGGGTGGCATTACCAAACAGGCTTTGAGTGCAGGTGGAGGACCGAGAGGAGGTTGAGGAGTCAGATGCAGTGGAGGAACTTTGAGATAAAGAGGTTTGACGCACAACTCGTGGGGACGGCAAGACTTGGACAGCAGCCCCTTGTCCTGCTGTCACCATAGTTACCCAGTGCCCAGTCAGCGACATGTAACACCCCTGTCCATGCCTACTCGTCCAAGTGTCTGTGGTGAAATGCACCATGTCACACACAGAGTTTCTCAAAGAAGCGGTGATGTTGTGTGCGACATGCTGGTGGAGCGCAGGCACACCTTTCTTTGAGAAGTAGTGCCGACTGGGCATCTGGTACTGGGGCACTGCGACGGACATAAGGTCTCGAAAATCCTCTGTGTCCACCAGGCGGAAAGGCAGCATTTCTGTAGCCAAGAGCTTGCAGATGGTGAAATTCAACCTCTTAGCTTTCTCATGGCTAGGAGGAAATGATCTTTTACTTGTCCACATCTGAGGGACCGAGGGCTGGCTGTTGTGCTTAGACGGGGTTGAGAAGGGTGTCCCCGGCAAACTGCCGATCTGTGAGGAATATGCAAGCAGACATGTTAGGTTGCCTTTATCCAAAGGTGGTGCTCTCGATGTCGGAGAGCTCTCAACACCAGCTGGTGTTTCCACCTCCAAAGAAAATGATGACCTGCCAATCACGCTGGCTGTTGCGGGTAAAGAGCTGTCCCCCCAGTCACACAGGATGAAGAGGCCGCGGATGCACAAGATGGGGCAGACGGTGGTTGGCCCGGCCCGCTAGGCCGCATTGTAGCACAGTGAGCTTCCCACTGCAACTTATGCTTCATATCCATGTGACGGTTCATGCATGAAGTACTCAAACTATGGATTTTTTGGCCTCTACTTAGCTTTTGGTGACAAATGTTACAGATAACACAAGTTGGGTCATCCTTATTGATCTGAAAAAATGCCCAGTCTATGCAAGGCTTAGCACCCATGCTACCTGAAGAGCCACCACGACTTGTGGTCAGAGGCAGAGTTTTGTTTGAGGATGCAGTTGTTGATGTGCTTCCAGTACTACGTCTCTTTCCAGTAAGTCGCAACCTGACCTCGTTGTCAATAGCATCCTCCTCCACCTCCTCTGCTGACCTCATCGACTGGCTGACTGTGGGTTGACAGTAAGCGGGATCTGCAACCTCGTCATCATCACCCTGTGTGTTCTCACACCCGTCGTCCTCAGAGCCAACCTCTTCCTGCCCTGACAAAAAACTCAAGTTGTCGCTCCAATCAGGTATTTGAGTCTCATCATTGTCTTCCTCATTGTCTTCACCAACAGGAGTTACAGTTTGGGAATGAGGGTCTACATTATGGTCGGAACTAGAGATGAGCGGTGTTCGACTAGAACTGTTCGCCAATCTCAAATTCGAGCTGTTTTGGGCAGTGTTCGAGTTGTTCGACGAACCCGAACGATTTGCAAAAAATTCGGCTGTTCGAGGTTATGTTCGATAACTGTTCGTGCACCAAAAGCGTGTCCTGCATGTCTGGCGCTATTTAGAGCCCCAATCATGCAGGGATTGTCTGCCACTCACTGTAATGCCACAGCCATGGTGGTTGTGGCATTACAGTGATTGCCCAAATCGATGGGAACAGTGCCAACAGTGAAACATGAAAAGCCGGCAATTCAGCAGCGGCATACACCTGTATCCGACAATTTAGAACCGAAAGAATAGAGCTTCTCACATAGATTAGATAGATATAAACATGTCAGCCACATATATACGAAGTACAGTGAAAGTGCTGCTTACTGTACTTGTCATTTAGCGTAAAGGATTTATCAAAAAAAATAATAGTGTTTTCATGCACCGTCTCTTTAAAAAAGCCGGCCGGCAATTCAGCAGCGGTACCCGACAATTTATAACAGACAGAATAGAGCTTCACACATAGATTAGATAGATAGAAACATGTCAGTCACATATATATGAAGTACAGTGATAGTGTTGGTTACTGTACTTGTCATTTAGGATTAAAATAAAGGATTTATTATTAAAAAAATTGGCGTGGGGTTCCCCTTAATTTTAGGCTCTAGCGGAGGTTAAGCAGACGGCTGGGGCAGATGTTTGAAGCCTGGGAAGGGGGTAATACCCACGGAGCTTCCCAGGCTACTAATATCAGCCCCCAGCTGAATACATAGCCTTTACTAGCTATTAAAATGGGGGACCCCCCCAAAAAAATGACGTGGGGTCCCCCCTAATTTAATAGCTAGCAAAGGCTAGGCAGACAGCTGGGGGCTGATATTAATAGCCCAGGAAGGGAGCCATGAATATTGGCCCCCTCCCAGGCTAGAAACACCAGCCGTCAGCCGCCCCAGAAATGGCGCATTCATAGGATGCGCCAATTCTGGCACTTAGCCTCGCTCTTCCACGCTGCCCTGGTGCGGTGGCAGGGGGTAATAGGGTTGGGGTTGATGTCAGCTTATAATGCCAGCTGACATCAAGCCCAGGTTAGTAATGGAGAGGCGTCTATAAGACACCCCCATTACTAACCCCATAGTCAAAGTTAAAAAAAACACAAACACCCAGAATAAAGTCCTTTAATTGAAATAAAGACACAATCCTTTATTGTTCTAAATTAAACCATACTTACCGTCACGCCCATTCCAGCTGAAGCCAACGATCTCCTGCAATAAAAGAAAAATAATAAAGCAACATCATCCTTACCTTTCCATGGTTCCCACGACAGCTTCAGCTCTGCTACATCGAGATGACAGGCTGGACCGCAGCAGAACGCTGCCATCCAGCCTCTCATCCCGCAGACACTGAGAAGCGCAGGCTTGCTTGCGCTGCTCAGCGTCTCTCTGTGACGACATCCAGATGAGCCGAGTTCATGTCCAATGAACTCGGCTCACCTCATGCACGTCACTGACAGCGTGGGAAAATTCTCACGCTGAAGCGGTGAGTGCAGGAGAATTCTCCCACGCTGTCAGTGACGTGCATAAGGTGAGCTCATGTCCAATGAACTCAGCTCACCTCCTGCACGTCACTGACAGCGTGGGAGAATTCTCCTGCACTCAGCGCTTCAGCGTGAGAATTCTCCCACGCTGAAGCGCTGAGTGGAGGAGAATTTTCCCACGCTGTCAGTGACGTGCATGAGGTGAGCCGAGTTCATTGGACATGAACTCGGCTCATCTGGATGACCTCACAGAGAGACACTGTGGAGCGCAAGCAAGCCTGCGCTTCTCAGTGTCTGCGGTATGACAGGCTGGATGGCAGCGTTCTGCTGCGGTCCAGCCTGTCATCTCGATGTAGCAGAGCTGAAGCTGTCATGGGAACCATGGAAAGGTAAGGATGATGTTGCTTTATTATTTTTCTTTTATTTCAGGAGATCGTTGGCTTCAGCTGGAATGGGCGTGATGGTAAGTATGGTTTAATTTAGAACAATAAAGAATTGTGTGTTTATTTCAATTAAAGTACTTTTTTCTGGGTGTTGTGTTTTTTTTAAATACTTTACTAGAAATTCATGGTGGTCATGTCTAATATTGGCGTGACCCCATGAATTTCGGGCTTAGGGCCAGCTGATAATGCCAAGCTGGCCCTAACCCCTTTATTACCCAGTGAGCCACCGCATCAGGGCCCTGGATGAGTTGGGTACAGCGCCAGAAGATGGCGCTTCTATGAACGCGCCATTTTCCGGGGTGGCTGCGGACTGCAATTTGCAGCGGGGGTGGCCCAGAAAGCTTGGGCCTCCCAGCGCTGCGGATTCCAGCCCCCAGCTGCCTAGTTGTACCTGGCTGGACACAAAAACAGGGCGAAGCCCCACGTCAATTTTCTTTAAATCCTTTATTTTAATACTAAATGACAAGTACAGTAACCAACACTATCACTGTACTTCATATATATGTGACTGACATGTTTCTATCTATCTAATCTATGTGTGAAGCTCTATCTTTCTGTTCTAAATTGTCGGGTACCGCTGCTGAATTGCCGGCCGGCTTTTTTAAAGAGACAGTCCATGAAAACACTATTATTTTTTTAAATAAATCCTTTACACTAAATGACAAGTATAGTAAACAACACTATCACTGTACTTATTATATATGTGACTGACATGTTTCTATCTATCTAATCTATGTGTGAAGCTCTATTCTTTCTGTTCTAAATTGTCGGGTACAGATGCTGAATTGCCGGCCGGCTTTTTTAAAGAGACGGTGCATGAAAACACTAATATTTTTTTTAATAAATCCTTTACACTAAATGACAAGTGCAGTAACCAACACTGTCACTGTGCTTCTTATATGTGTGGCTGACATGTTTCTATCTATCTAATCTATGTGTGATGCTCTATTCCTTCTTGTCTAAATTGTCGGGTACCGGTGTATGCCGCTGCTGAATTTGCCGGCCGGCTTTTTTAAAGAGTGTCTTCTGAGCAGTTTGTCAGCTTTTGGACACCTTTGCAGGTGTTTTCTATGTGTTTCTATGTGTTTTTGTTTGCCTGCCATTGGTTTTAACGGTGTTCGACGGTGTTCTAAGGTGTTCGACGAACAGTTCGACGAACAGTTCCTCGAACATCCCGGTGTTCGACGAACCGAACCCGAACACTACGGGGGTGGCTCAACACTAGTCGGAACCTTCTGCGTCTGGTCCTGGATCCGACTCATAAAGATTCTGGGCATCAGTGCAGATCATTTCCTCGTCTGGATTCACAGAAGCTCTGGAGCCGACCTCTGATTCCCAGGCTATAGTATGAGTAAACAGCTCTGCAGACTCCACCATCTGTTCTACCCCATACTCAGACGGGCAGCTGGAGACTTGGGAGCTGTGAGGAAGCAAGTGCGACTGGGGTGACACCTCTGAGGACTGGAGTATTTGTGATGTTGAAGTTGAGGTGGAGGAGAGCCCACTTAAAGGAGCACTTGATATCCGCTGAAGCACCTGCTGTTTTTGTGCCTCATATGGAGTTTGTAGCGATGGACGTGGCCAACAGAAAGGGATCGTATCACATTGTCAGCTAAAAGAAGTAGACATCTTAGTTTGGCTGGAAGATGGTCTTTCTTCTGCAGATGTTACTGTTGCTTTAACACCTACCCCACGGACACAACCTTTTTTTTCCCTTCCCAACCCGCCTATTCCCCTTTTCACCAGCAGCAGGCCTTTTTCCACTAATTTTGGTGGTTAACTAATTGACAACTCTGGAGTTGTTGCACAAAAAACGATGGATGGGAACCGAGCAGAGCTGAGTGGCCAAACTGTGGTATTAGCCCAAAAGGATTGGCTGGTTAGATGCAGTAAAACAATCTTATTACATACACAGGTGGTGGAGCTTCTTATAGATGGACTAATAGAATGAGTCCCCCACACTGCTACAAGACCAAAATTATTTTCCGAGCTAGATGCAGATAAAAATTATTTGTAATTTACAAGCTGGTGGAGCTTAGTATAGATGGCCTAATAGATTGAGTACCACAAACTGCTACTATGCACAAAATTATTTTCCAGACAAGATGCAGCTAAAAATTATTAGTAATTTTCAAGCTGGTGGAGCTTAGTATAGGTGGCGTAATACAATGAGTACCACACACTGCTACTATGCCCAAAATTATTTTCCAGACAAGATGCAGATAAAAATTATTATTAATTTGCAAGCTAGTGGAGCTTAGTATAGATGGCCTAATAGAATGAGTACCACACACTGCTACTATGCCCAAAATTATTTTCCAGACAAGATGCAACTAAAAATTATTTGTAATTTGCAAGCTGGTGGAGCTTAGTATAGATGGACTAATAGAATAAGTCCCACACACTGCTACAAGCCCAAAATTATTTTCCAGACAAGATGCAGCTAAAAATTATTAGTAATTTGCAAGCTGGTGGAGCTTAGTATAGATGGCCTAATAGAATGAGTACTACACACTGCTACTATGCCCAAAATTATTTTCCAGACAAGATGCAGATAAAAATGATTTGTAATTTGCAAGCTGGTGGAGCTTAGTATAGACGGCCTAATAGAATGAGTACAACACACTGCTACTATGCCCAAAATTATTTTCCAGACAAGATGCAGCTAAAAATTATTAGTAATTTGCAAGCTGGTGAAGCTTAGTATAGATTGCCTAATAGAATGATGGTATGCCCAAAATGTTTTACTTGGCTAGGTGCAGTAAAAAAAATTGTATTCTATACACAGGTGGTGTAGCTTGCAACACAGATACGCTACTCCACTGACTAACACACACTACAAGAGGCCAAAAAGGATTTGCTTAGCTAGATTTAGCCAAATGCTGTGAAAAACATTTGCACAGCACTTGCACAGACCTGCCTGGCAAAAAGTCCAAGGAAATGCTGTAACCTAGTCCTCAAAAGGACTGCAATTACAACTAGTCCCTACTCCCAAGCTGTCTATTTAAGAGCACAGACCTGCCTGCTAAAAGTCGTAGGAAATGCTGTAACCTAGTCCTCAAAAGGACTGCAATTACAAGTAGACCCTACTCCCAACCTATCTATTTAAGAGCACAGACCTGCCTGCTAAAAGTCGTAGGAAATGCTGTTACCTAGTCCTCAAAAGGACTGCATTCACAACTAGTCCCTACTTCCAAGCTGTCTATTTAAGAGCACAGACCTGCCTGCTAAAAGTCGTAGGAAATGCTGTTACCTAGTCCTCAAAAGGACTGCATTCACAACTATTCCCTACTCCCAAGCTATCTGCATATTTCTGAGAAAATTGGCTTGAAATTAACACTGACAGTATAGCGCACACAGCAATAGCGGTGCCGTCTAAAACGCAGCTGCAGCAGTGAGAAAATGGTGGCGGTGGGGAAAATGTCTGGGTCTTATAGGGCAAGGACATGTGACATACACAGCCAATGACACATGCCCTTGCTTGTGTGAAAAAAAGCAGTTCGCTCCGTGTGTGCGCTACTGATAGGCTGACAGATTGCACCTCCCCACTGTAAATGCGGGAAATAGAAAAAAAAATGGATATCTTCATTATTTCTGCAGAGATCCATCCCCTGCCCTTCCCACACCCCACTGTACACTCAAACTGCGTATTAACATTGATTATCAGCATTACTGTGAAAAAATCCAGCTATGATTTTGGTGCACGAACAGTTATCGAACATAACCTTGAACAGCCGGATTTTTTTCAAATCGTTCGTGTTCGCCGAAAGGCTCGAACACCGCTCAAAACTGCTCGCATTTTAGATTGGCGAACAGTTCAAGTCGAACACTGCTCATCTCTAGTCATTACAGATTTTTAGAGAAGAAAAATGCATAGAAAAGAAAAAAGTAATCACAATGCATAACTTTGCAAAATGCTTTTAGGTTTAATGTAATTAAAAAAAAAAAACTGTATGCTTATTAATTATTGGGGGTGTAGCTCAGTGGTAGAGCATTTAACTGCAGATCAAGAATAGATATGAGCGGTGTTCGAATCGAACTGTTCGCCAATCTCAAATTCGAGCTGTTTTGGGCGGTGTTCGAGCCGTTCGACGAACCCGAATGATTTGAAAAAAATCCGGCTGTTCGAGGTTATGTTCGATAACTGTTCGTGCACCAAAATCATAACTGGATTTTTTCACAGTAATGCTGATAATCAATGTTAATACACAGTTTGAGTGTACAGCGGGGCGGGGGGAGGGGCATGGGATGGATCTCTGCAGAAATAATGAAGATCTCCATTTTTTTTTCTACTTCCCGCATTTACAGTGGGGAGGTGCAATCTGTCAGCCTATCAGCAGCGTACACACAGAGCGAAGTGCTTTTCTTCACACAAGCAAGGGCATGTGTCATTGGCTGTGTATGTCACATGTCCTTGCCCTATAAGACCCAGCCATTTTCCCCGTCGCCACCATTTTCTCTCTGCTGCAGCTGAGTGTTAGACGGCACCGCTGCTGCTGTGTGCGCGCTATACAGTATAACTGTATGAATTTTATCTGAAATAGACAGATAGCTTGGGAGTAGGGACTAGCTGTATTTGCAGCCCTTTTGAGGGCTAGGTTACATCAGTTCCTCTCACTTTTTGCCAGGCAGGTCTGTTAAAGTGCTGTGCAACTGTTTTTCACAGCATTTGGCTAAATCTAGCAAAGCAAATCCTTTTGGGCCTCTTGCAGTGTGTGTTAGTCAGTGGAGTAGCCTATCTGTGTTGCAAGCTACACCACCTGTGTATGTAATACAAATTTTTTACTGCACCTAGCCAAGTAAAGCCTTTTGGGCATATTAGCAGTGTGTGGTACTCATTCTATTAGGCCATCTATACTAAGCTCCATCAGCTTCCAAATTACTAATAATTTTTAGCTGCATCTTGCCTGGAAAATAATTTTGGCCATATTAGCAGTGTGTGGTACTCATTCTATTAGGCCATCTATACTAAGCTCCACCAGCTTTTAAATTACTAATAATTTTTGCTGCCTCTTGCCTGTAAAATAATTTTCGGCATAGTAGCAGTGTGTGGTACTCATTCTATTAGGCCATCTATACTAAGCTCCACCAGCTTTCAAATTAATAATAATTTTTAGCAGCATCATGCCTGTAAAATAATTTTGGGCATATTAGCAGTGTGTGGTGCTCATTCTATTAGGCCATCTATACTAAGCTCCACCAGCTTTCAAATTACTAATAATTTTCAGCTGCATCTTGCTTGGAAAATAATTTTGGGCATATTAGCAGTGTGTGGTACTCATTCTATTAGGCCATCTATACTAAGCTCCAGGACCTTTCAAATTACTAAGAATTTTTAGCTGCATCTTGCCTGTAAAACAATTGTGGGCATATTATCAGTGTGTGGTACTCATTCTATTAGGCCATCTATAATTAGCTCCACCAGCTTTCAAATTACTAATAATTTTTAGCTGCATCTTGCATGGAAAATAGTTTTGGGCCTGTAGCAGTGTGTGGTACTCATTCTATTAGGCCATCTATACTAAGCTCCACTAACTTTCAAATTACTAATAATTTTTAGCTGCATCTTGCCTGGAAAATAATTTTGGGCATAGTAGCAGTGTGTGGTACTCATTCTATTAGGCCATCTATACTAAGCTCCACCAGCTTTCAAATTACTAATAATTTTTAGCTGCATCTTGTCTGGAAAATAATTTTGGGCCTGTAGCAGTGTGTGGTACTCATTCTATTAGTCCATCTATACTAAGCTCCACCAGCTTTCAAATTACTAATAATTTTTAGCTGCATCTTGCCTGGAAATAATTTTGGACCTGTAGCAGTGTGTGGTACTCATTCTATTAGGCCATCTATACTAAGCTCCACCAGCTTGAAAATTACTAATAATTTTTAGCTGCATCTTGCCTGGAAAATAATTTTTGGCCTGTAGTAGTGTGTGGTACTCATTCTATTAGGCCATCTATACTAAGCTCCTCCAGCTTTCAAATTACTAATAATTTTTAGCTGCATCTTGCCTGGAAAATAATTTTGGACCTGCAGCAGTGAGTGGTACTCATTCTATCAGTCCATCTATACTAAGCTTCACCAGCTTTTAAATTACTAATAATTTTTAGCTGCATCTTGCCTGGAAAATTATTTTGGGCCTGTAGCAGTGTTTGGTACTCATTCTATTAGGCCATCTATACCAAGATCCACCACCTGTGTATCTAATAAAATTGTGTTACTGCTTCTAACCCAGCCAATCCTTTTGGGCTAGTACGACAATTTGGCCACTCAGCTCTGCTCGATTCCCATCCATCGTTTCTTGTGCAAACAACTCCAGAGTTGTCAATTAGTTAACCACCAAAATGAGTGGCAAGAGGCCTGATGCTGTTGGAAAGGGGAATAGGCGTGCTGGTAAGGGAAAAAAACGTTGTGTCCGTGGGGTAGGTGTTAAAGCAACAGTAACATCTGCAGAAGAAAGACCATCTTCCAGCCAAACTAAAATGTCTACTTCTTTTAGTGGATAATGTGATACGATACCTTTCTTACGGCCACGCCCATCGCTACAAACTCCAGATGAGGCACAAAAACAGCAGGTGCTTCAATGGATATCTCACAGTGGGGAGGTGCAATCTGTCAGCCTATCAGTAGCGCACACACGGAGCGAACTGCTTTTTTTCACACAAGCAAGGGCATGTGTCATTGGCTGTGTATGTCACATGTCCTTGCCCTATAAGACCCAGACATTTTCCCCATCGCCACCATTTTCTCACTGCTGCAGCTGCGTGTTAGACGGCACCGCTGCTGCTGTGTGCGCGCTATACAATATAACTGTATGAATTTTATCTGAAATAGACAGATAGCTTGGGAGTAGGGACTAGCTGTAATTGCAGCCCTTTTGAGGGCTTGGTTACATCAGTTCCTCTCACTTTTTGCCAGGCAGGTCTCTTAAAGTGCTGTGCAACTGTTTTTCACAGCATTTGGCTAAATCTAGCAAAGCAAATCCTTTTGGGCCTCTTGCAGTGTGTGTTACTCAGTGGAGTAGCCTATCTGTGTTGCAAGCTACACCACCTGTGTATGTAATACAAATTTTTTACTGCACCTAGCCAAGTAAAGCCTTTTGGGCATATTAGCAGTGTGTGGTACTCATTCTATTAGGCCATCTATACTAAGCTCCATCAGCTTCCAAATTACTAATAATTTTTAGCTGCATCTTGCCTGGAAAATAATTTTGGCCATATTAGCAGTGTGTGGTACTCATTCTATTAGGCCATCTATACTAAGCTCCACCAGCTTTTAAATTACTAATAATTTTTGCTGCCTCTTGCCTGTAAAATAATTTTCGGCATAGTAGCAGTGTGTGGTACTCATTCTATTAGGCCATCTATACTAAGCTCCACCAGCTTTCAAATTAATAATAATTTTTAAGCTGCATGTTGCCTGGAAAATAATTTTGGGCATATTAGCAGTGTGTGGTACGCATTCTATTAGGCTATCTAAGCTAAGCTCCACCAGCTTTCAAATTATTAATAATTTTTAGCAGCATCATGCCTGTAAAATAATTTTGGGCATATTAGCAGTGTGTGGTGCTCATTCTATTAGGCCATCTATACTAAGCTCCACCAGCTTTCAAATTACTAATAATTTTCAGCTGCATCTTGCTTGGAAAATAATTTTGGGCATATTAGCAGTGTGTGGTACTCATTCTATTAGGCCATCTATACTAAGCTCCAGGACCTTTCAAATTACTAAGAATTTTTAGCTGCATCTTGCCTGTAAAACAATTGTGGGCATATTATCAGTGTGTGGTACTCATTCTATTAGGCCATCTATAATTAGCTCCACCAGCTTTCAAATTACTAATAATTTTTAGCTGCATCTTGCATGGAAAATAGTTTTGGGCCTGTAGCAGTGTGTGGTACTCATTCTATTAGGCCATCTATACTAAGCTCCACTAACTTTCAAATTACTAATAATTTTTAGCTGCATCTTGCCTGGAAAATAATTTTGGGCATAGTAGCAGTGTGTGGTACTCATTCTATTAGGCCATCTATACTAAGCTCCACCAGCTTTCAAATTACTAATAATTTTTAGCTGCATCTTGTCTGGAAAATAATTTTGGGCCTTTAGCAGTGTGTGGTACTCATTCTATTAGTCCATCTATACTAAGCTCCACCAGCTTTCAAATTACTAATAATTTTTAGCTGCATCTTGCCTGGAAATAATTTTGGGCCTGTAGCAGTGTGTGGTACTCATTCTATTAGGCCATCTATACTAAGCTCCACCAGCTTGAAAATTACTAATAATTTTTAGCTGCATCTTGCCTGGAAAATAATTTTTGGCCTGTAGTAGTGTGTGGTACTCATTCTATTAGGCCATCTATACTAAGCTCCTCCAGCTTTCAAATTACTAATAATTTTTAGCTGCATCTTGCCTGGAAAATAATTTTGGACCTGCAGCAGTGAGTGGTACTCATTCTATCAGTCCATCTATACTAAGCTTCACCAGCTTTTAAATTACTAATAATTTTTAGCTGCATCTTGCCTGGAAAATTATTTTGGGCCTGTAGCAGTGTTTGGTACTCATTCTATTAGGCCATCTATACCAAGATCCACCACCTGTGTATCTAATAAAATTGTTTTACTGCTTCTAACCCAGCCAATCCTTTTGGGCTAGTACGACAATTTGGCCACTCAGCTCTGCTCGATTCCCATCCATCGTTTCTTGTGCAAACAACTCCAGAGTTGTCAATTAGTTAACCACCAAAATGAGTGGCAAGAGGCCTGATGCTGTTGGAAAGGGGAATAGGCGTGTTGGTAAGGGAAAAAAACGTTGTGTCCGTGGGGTAGGTGTTAAAGCAACAGTAACATCTGCAGAAGAAAGACCATCTTCCAGCCAAACTAAAATGTCTACTTCTTTTAGTGGACAATGTGATACGATCCCTTTCTTACGGCCACGCCCATCGCTACAAACTCCAGATGAGGCACAAAAACAGCAGGTGCTTCAATGGATATCAAGTGCTCCTTTAAGTGGGCTCTCCTCCACCTCAGCTTCAACATCACAAATACTCCAGTCCTCAGAGGTGTCACCCCAATTGCACTTGCTTCCTCACAGCTCCCAAGTCTCCAACTGCCCATCAGAGTATGGGGTAGAACAGATGGTTGTGTCTGCAGAGCTGTTTACGCATACTATAGCCTGGGAATCAGAGGTCGGCTCCAGAGCTTCTGTGAATCCAGACGAGGAAATGATCTGCACTGATGCCCAGAATCTTTGAGTCGGATCCAGGAACAGATGAAGAAGGTTCTGAGCATAATGTAGACCCTTGTTCCCAAACTGTAACTCCTGTTGGTGGAGACAATGAGGAAGATGATGATGAGACTCAAATACCTGATTGGAGCGACAACTTGAGTTTTTTGGCAGGGCAGGAAAAGGTTGACTCTGAGGACGGCGGGTGTGAGAACACACAGGGTGATGATGACGAAGTGGCAGATCCCACTTACTGTCAACCCACAGTCAGCCAGTCGATGAGGTCAGCAGAGGAGGTGGAAGAGGATGCTAGTGACGACGAGGTCAGGTTGCGCCTGCCTGGACAGAGACGTAGTGCTGGAAGCACGTCAACAACTACATCCTCAAACACAACTCTGCCTCTGACCACAAGTCATGGTGGCTCTTCAGGTCGCATGGGTTGTAAGCCTTGCATAGCCTGGGCATTTTTTCAGATCGATAAGGATGACCCAACTCGTGTTATCTGTAACATTTATCACCAAAAGCTAAGTAGAGGCCAAAAAGTGCATAGTTTGAGTACTTCATGCACGAACCGTCACATGGATATGAAGCATAAGTTGCAGTGGGAAGCTCACTGTGCTACAATGCGGCCTAGCGGGCCGGGCCAACCACCGTCTGCCCCATCTTGTGCATCCGCGGCGTCTTCATCCTCTGTGACTTGGGGGACAGCAGTCACACCTGTTTTGGAACGCAGACCTGCCACCTCTTTAACCGCAACAGCCAGCGTGATTTGCAGGTCATAATTTAATTTGGAAGTGGAAACACCAGTTAGTGTTGAGCGCTCTCCGACATCGAGAGCACCACCTTTGGATCAAGGCAACCTAACATGTCCGCCTGCATCTTCCTCACAGACCGGCAGTTTGCCGGGGACACCTTTCTCAACCCCGTCTAAGCATCACAGCCAGCCCTCGGTCCCTCAGATGTGGACAAGTAAAAGACAATTTCCTCCTAGCCATGAGAAAGCTAAGAGGTTGAATTTCACCATCTGCAAGCTCTTGGCTACAGAAATGCTGCCTTTCCGCCTGGTGGACACAGAGGATTTTCGAGACCTTATGTCCGTCGCAGTGCCCCAGTACCAGATGCCCAGTCGGCACTACTTCTCAAAGAAAGGTGTGCCTGTTCTGCACCAGCATGTCGCACACAACATCACCGCTTCTTTGAGAAACTCTGTGTGTGACAGGGTGCATTTCACCACAGACACTTGGACAAGTAGGCATGGACAGGGGCGTTACATGTCGCTGACTGGGCACTGGGTAACTATGGTGACAGCAGGACAAAGGGCTGCTGTCCAAGTCTTGCCGTCCCCACGAGTTGTGCGTCAATTCTCTTTATCTCGAAGTTCCTCCACTGCGTCTGCCTCCTCAACCTCCTCTCGGTCCTCCACCTGCACCCAAAGCCTGTCTGGTCATGCCACCCGCTTTCTAAATGCGCAGAAGGGATCCTGCACACCTCCTTACTATGCTGGCAGCAGGGCTCAACGTCATCAGGCGGTTTTTAGTTTGAAATGTCTGGAAAATGTGAGTCACACAGCTGAGGAGTTGTGGTCAGCTCTGGAGAACCAGTTTCATGAATGGTTGTCTCCATTGGACCTGCAACCAGGGAAGGCCATGTGCGACAATGCTGAAAACCAGGGTGCGGCCCTTCGCCGGGGCAATGTCACACACATGCCTTGTATGGCTCACGTGTTGAACCTGGTTGTCCAGCAATTTTTAGGCCACTATCCCGGACTAGATGGCCTTCTGCAGAGGGCACGGTCACTGTGTGCTCACTTCCGCCATTCGTATCCTGCAGCTCAGTGACTTACATCTCTACAGAAGTCATTGGTCCTGCCACTTCATCGGCTAAAATGCGATTTGCCAACATGGTTGAATTCAACTCCGCACATGTTGCAGCGACTGTGGCAGCACCGACAAGCCCTGGTGCAATACGTTCTGACTTAAAACCTGGGCCAACGAGATCCAGAGGTGGGGAAAATCACGCTGGAGGAGTGGTCTCAGATCAGGGACCTATGCACCCTTCTGCACAGTTTTGAAATGGCGACGAAGATGTTTAGTGCTGACGATGTAATTATCAGCATGACTGTTCCGTGATTTACATGCTGGAGCACATGTTAAACAGAATTCAGAGTCAGGTGGTGGGACAAGAGGAGGTGGAGGAAGTAGAGGAGGAGGAGTTGTATGCGGAAGGGATAACATATGCAAGGTCCAGACGGTCAGCAGCACCAAGGCGGCAGGCATGGGAGGGTGGGGGAGAGGGATTAACCAGGGCGCATGGTAGCAGCCAAACTAGTGAGGAAGGTGCAGGAGCCCAGGAAGAAGTGGAGGACGAACTGGCGATGGGCATGGAAGACTCATCAGGTGAGGGAGACCTTGATCACATTTCTGTTGTGCGAGGTTGGGGGGAGAGGGCAGAGGAAGGAATCATGATTCTTACCTCGCCACCAACACAACAGGGACTTGGTGCTCCTGGATGCGCAAGACACATGAGTGCCTTCTTGCTGCACAACCTTCAACATGACCCTCGAATGGTCAGAATTCAAAATAACCCTGACTACTGGGTTGCCACACTCTTAGATCCCCGGTACAAAAGTAAATTTGCCGAAATAATTTCTGCCATAGAAAGGGATTCACGCATGCAGGAGTATCAGCAGAGACTGTTGCAGAATCTTACATGTGCTTTTCCACAAAACACCAGTGGTGCACGTAGTGAATATCACAGTTCTAACTTGCCAACTGTGGGACTGTCGAGAGTTCAGCACTCAAACTGTAACAGAAACACAGTATCTTATGGTAACAGCAATTTTGCGGAATCATTTCACAGCTTTTTTAGCCCATCCTTTGCAAGGCCACAGGAGACAAGAAGTCTGACACATAGTTAACGCCTAGAGAAGATGGTACAGGAGTATCTCCAAGTAAACATTTAAGCCATGACTGTGTCACTGGACCCTTGCTCTTTTTGGGCTTCCAATCTGGATAAATGGCAGGAGCTCGCCACTCACGCCTTGGAGATCCTGTCATGTCCCGCAGCCAGCGTTTTCTCTGAACGTGTGTTCAGCGCTGCTGGTGGTGTGCTGACAGATAAGCGCATGCGGGTGTCCACTGACAATGTAGACAGACTCACGTTCATAAAGATGAACAAATCATGGATCCGCAAGGACTTTTCTACCCCTGTGTCATCCTGGGGAGAGTAAAAGCTTGAGGATTTGTTAAAATCACCTCACCAACCGTTTTAAGCTTTCAAATTAATAATAATTTTTAGCTGCATCTAGCCCGGAAAATAATTTTGGGCCTGTAGCAGTGTGTGGTACTCATTCTATTAGGCCATCTATACTAAGCTCCACCAGCTTTCAAATTACTAATAATTTTTAGCTGCATCTTGCCTGGAAAATAATTTTGGGCCTGTAGCAGTGCGTGGTACTCATTCAATTAGGCCATCTATGCTAAGCTCCACCAGCTTTCAAATTACTAATAATTTTAAGTTGCATCTTGCCTGGAAAATAATTTTTTGCATAGTAACAGTGTGTGGTACTCATTCTATTAGGCCATCTATACTAAGCTCCACCAGCTTTCAAATTAATAATAATTTTTGTTCTCTCTGAATGTGTGTTCAGCGCTGCTGGTGGTGTGCTGACAGATAAGCGCACGCGGCTGTCCACTGACAATGTAGACAGACTCACATTCATAAAGATGAACAAATCATGGATCCGCAAGGACTTTTCTACCCCTGTGTCATCTTGTGGAGAGTAAAAGCTTGAGGATTTGTTAAAATCACCTCACCAACGGTTTTAAGCAACTCTGGGGCAATTAATGCCACTTAAGTGGTGTCTGTGCCCCAAATTTTTGGAAAAAATGGAGACTCTTGCTGTGTTTTGGCATCGTCAATTACAGGTGGGTTGGGTCTCCCCCCCCCCCCTTTTAACCGTAAGAATCTACATACACTATGGCTTGGGGTAACTATGGCTTGGTTGAGTCTGAAAAACTGTTTACTCAGAGGTCTGCTCCAGAGCTTCAGTGTCTGCTAGTCAGCGTAGTAACCCAGCTGCGAAGCAAGCTGCACTGCCTTTGTATCTAATGATGATTTTTAAATGCATCTAGCCTAGGCAGACTGTGGTGACCCCCAACCAAACCCAGACGCTCAGCCCCCTAACGCCCCCCTTTCATTGACAATACAATCATGTAACTCTTACAACTGGATAGGTGAGGATCGGTCTCAGCTTTATTAACTGTTTATACTCATTACATTAGAAAGGCATTTTATTTCTAAAATAATTCAGCTTGTTGCAGAATGCCCTATGTCTCCAGTCTCCACAATGGCAAGTTGGCCAACAAGTGTAACTCTCCAACATGTCCTTTCTATTTCCAGGCCACGGAGGATCCTGCGTACTCGTATGCATGACTCTGACCCTCATCCATCACTCTTTAATGCTTGTTCCACTCAATCCTGGAGTCCTGACAGGAATATGTCCAGTCCAATATCCATTAAGTGAACACAGTCGGGTCGTATGAGGCCTGCTTTATCTCCTTCCAGTTGTCCGCCTCTGTCTCTTATAAATTTTGGCATCCAAATATTTATTAACCGCCTTGTCCGTTCGATGGCCGTGATGTCTCGGGTACCTTGCCATACCGCTCTCGGCACAATCTCTGACTATTTTTGTGAAAAATTCTCTGAAGCGCTCAGAGTCTAGTTTCATTATTGCCATTAGTTATGCGCTCTTGTGATTTCCTAGGTCATTTCCCCCGGCCTGTATAACTAAGATGACCGGACCTCTTGCCTCTCTCCCTACCTTGATTACCTCCATTAGTACCTGGGGCCATTGCAGGCCTCTAATACCTCTCCAGTTCAAATATGTGTTATGAAACTCTAATTTCCTCCCACCTGGGCGGACTTTCGCCCTTTTTTCTGCCCAATATATATACGAGTGGCCTATCACCCACACTGTTGGCTTAGCGTCACCTGTAAAAGAAACAAACCACGTTAGTATAACAAGTCCGGTCTTATGTATCCCGCCAAACACGTGGATCGCCATCTCCCTATCCTCTGAACTTCCGTTTGCGACAGTCCTGCTCTTGCTGCTTCCATGGCCGCGCCTATGCGGAATGAGTGTGTCCCATTATCTTTGGGGTGGTTCCCTGCCGATGTTATGCATTTATTAAATATAGCTTGGAACTGGTATCTTGATAATGGCGTTCCATCAATGTGTGATAGGAAGAAATTACTTTGTGATCTGATGGTTATACTGTATATGTTTTTACTATTGTTACCCGACTCAGCGTACCATTTGTGGGTTGTAGAAGTACCCAAGTGCCCCTGCCCGCTGGAACCGTTTTTGATTTGCGTATGTGTAGACGTATTGCATTATTGGCTATGACTACGTCCTGGTGTAATAAGCCTCCACTGGTGTTAATTTTGGATTGAGGGACTAATTCGATTATGCATAGCGCCCCAAAGAAGGCGATCGCAAATACAGTAGACAGTAGTGTTGCTTCGTATTGTGAGTATCATGTTAATGGTTTTAGGGATATGATGTGAGAAATCAGTTTTAGTGACACGGGACGGGATGTCTACATTCCTGACTTGGCTGACCCCTTTTCTACCATTTTATGGATTGTCTGATGATGAATCTCTTTGTCAAATGTCCCCAATTCAGTAGTTGGAAGTGAAATGCTACTCCAGTCAGCCACCGCTGCGCTGACGCCCCTGATATGCCCCTCATCATTTAGCTGGTGGAGAAATTCTATGGTGAGTTGTAATCTGGCATGTTCACATTGGTCAACCCGTCTGCCTGCTACTAGTCATGTCCACTGTTCCCATGCCTTACCGTATGCTTGCCACATCGACGGGGCAACTGACGCTCTGATTAATGGCATCAACTATTCTCCACTAGATCCCATAGGGAGGCTGGGCAACTGTTGCCCGATGGGTGGGCATTGGAGAGGAGCTCTGTCAAAATCTGCCAATTGAATTGTGATAAAGCGTTAGCAGCAGCGTTAGACCCCTCAGCATCGTGGCTAGCACGGACCCATACATTGTGTTTAGGCACAGGAATGCTAGCCGGCATAGTAGGCCTAGCACTGGGAGAGACGATGATGCCATATTATTAATGAAGTGCGCTAGGCTGGTGTTTTTTTTTATGAAGAGTATATTTTTGTTAGCCAGGCGCGCGCCCCATATTTCTATTGCTACCACTATTGGAAACAGTTCCAGGACTGTCTGCTTTTTTTGTCAGCACTTGTTCTGCCCAATACGGAGGCTATAAGCTTGTGCACCATTGGTTATTTAGTATCACTGCATATCCGCCTGATTCTGCCGCCCCGGTGAATTATCTTAGTTGAATGTTGGACTGTTCTGCTGACACAAATAACGTGTGACCGTTGAATGATTCTAAGAAGGTTTTCCACACCTCTAAGTCCGCCTGTAGCTGCCTGCTGATTCTGATTGTATGACTCGGTTTAGATGCCCCTTTTGTTGTGGGCGATAAATGAAGAGAAAAATCCCTTACGACTGGTATCACCCGGCTCGCAAACACGAGGAGACCTAGTAATACTTGCATCTGCTGTAGTGTTACTTTCCATACTGCACAAAAAACCTAGATCAGGTGTAATGTTTTGGTATTTTTTCTCATGGGAGGCGGAACTACTTTTCTGTGGTGTTGATTTCGATGCCTAAGAACGATTTTTTTCAGTTGTGGGGCCTATGTTTTTGGTTGGGCATAATGGGACTCCAAACCGACGGGAGATGTTTGTGAATTCGTTGAGTAAGGGGCAGCGAAAGTGGATGACCAATCGCCACATGGCAGAAAAAGAAAGGAAAAAATCAGCTCACCCACCTAGAAGATCAACAGCACGGAGCCAGGAGTGCTACCAGATGAACATGAGGAACCAGGAAGATCCAGCTGAACAAATCTTCTAAAATCCACTTTTTATTGGGTCATACAAAAAATATTTTAAAAGTCCAACTTGGAGAAGAACAGCAAACGCGTTTCGAAATAAAGGTTCTTAATCATTGCATAGCAAAAAAACAGCAAGGAAGTGATATTTATATGTCATGTCCTGCTATGCACCTGTTCAAGGCTGAGTTAATCAGAAATTTAAACACACATACCATGTTAAAATCGTATAGCATAGAAACAATGCATATAAATGTAAATAATCCTAAAGAAAAAGAAAAGAAGAAAAAAGGAACATATATATAATAATAATCTATAAATGATCATTCATAATGATACATCAAATCATGTCTGATGTTTAAACCCGCTGGTACACGTGTATTTAAAGTATACTGTAAATCCACCAACTTTATTAAGGAGCTTTCTCCTATATTCATCCACCAAATCTCCACCAATCGCCACGGCCCATGGAGGGGCCACCACAGTCAGTGAATCCTTCCTTATTTAGTATAGAGTCTACCAATTCTTTGGGAGTATTAGCTCAGCTGCGAAGCAAGCTGCACCACCTGTGTATCTAATAATAATTTTTAACTGCATCTAGCCTAGGCAGACTGTGGGGACCCCCAACCAAACCCAGACGCTCTGCATCTAACCCAGCCAATCATTTGATAGTATTGCTATTAGCAGAGTCGCATGGGCTCTAAACCTTGCATAGCCTGTGCATTTTTTCAGATCGATAAGGATGACCCAACTCATGTTATCTGTAACATTTGTCACCAAAAGCTAAGTAGAGGCCAAAAGATCCATAGTTTGAGTGCTTCATGCATGAACCGTCACATGGATATGAAGAGTAAGTTGCAGTGGGAAGCTCACTGTGCTACAATGCGGCCTAGCGGGCCGGGACAACCACCATCTGCCCCACCTGTGTCATTCTGGGGAGAATAAAAGCTTGAGGATTTTGGAAAATCACCTCACCAACCATTTTAAGCAACTCTGGGACAATTGATGCCACTTAAGTGGTGTCTGTGCTACAATTTTGGGAAAAAATGGAGACTCCTTTTGGAGTCTCCTTGCTGTGTTTTACATGACGTTGCCATCGTCAATTCCAGATGGGTCGGGTCTCTCCCCCCCTTTTAACCGTAAGAAACTACATACACTATGGCTTGGGGTAACACAGATGGTTGAGTCTGAAGAGCTGTTTACTCATACTATAGCCTGGGAATCAGAGGTCTGCTCCAAAGCTTCAGTGTCTGCTAGTCAGTGGAGTAGCCACCGCCTGTAGATCTAATTACAATTTTTTTTTTCAAATTCAACTTTTTTTTTATTTTTGTGTTGAAAAAGTACAAAAAATACAATATACATAGTAAAAGGGGTAGTATAATTATAAATCTATGCATAACGACAGTACATTGGGGGGTACAGGGAGGGTTTTCCATCAATATCCAGATCAAGCATGTATTTTTCCATATGAAAGATAGAGAGAGAGGGAGCGGACCACGGCAGACCACCAATCAATAGAGTGCTGTATCATACCTGGAGGCGTCCTTGCATAGTGGTCCTTCTCCCACTGTGCAAGAGCGCGCACTTGATTTCCAGTCCAGTCTGCCACTTTGGCTTCTTTCCATAATCTCTGCTTCGCTCTGCTTCTGCTGTTTAGGGCGACGCCCGCCGAACTTCCTGATTCTTGTAGCTGCTGCAGACACACCCCTAATGCGTCCTCAGCCTATTGCTGTCTGTCACCTGGTATTTAAACCAGCTCCTCCTTGGAATCCATGCCTGAGCATCTTGTTCTGTCAGTTGGCTTCTAGTCACTGATGTGCCAGGTCCTGTCTATGTTTCCTGCTTTGCGGTATCAGTTCCCGTGTCTGAACTGTGTCCTCTCTGTGCACTCTAGCCAGCTGTCTTTCTGCCTTTCCTGGAGGCTGTATTTCCAGGCCGTGTGAACACGCTCTTAGCCTGTTCGTCCCGCCCTCTGGGGGCCGCATACCCAGACTCGCTCCTGTATCTCGCTTCAGTAACAGTTCCTGTCTGAACTGTCTCCTAACCTGCTTCCTGTTTTTCTCTATGTCCGTACCTCCCCTTTCTCCTGCATTGTCTGAACCAGCACTTGGCTTTACCTTGGCTCGTTCCTGTATTAGTTGCAGGTACAGTTCCTGTCTGAACTGTCTCCTAACCTGTCTCCTGTTTTTCTCTATGTCCGTACCTTCCCTTTTTCTGCAGAGTCTGAGCCTGCACCTAACTCCTACTCGTTGTCGCTGTACTTTCGTTTGTGAGTTTAGAGTCCACTCGCTACTTCATTGCAAGTATCTTGTGTGTATCTGGTTCTGCCTTTCCCTTCCAGTCTGTTCCGTGTGAACAGAGCCCTGTCCCCTCTGCTCAACCTTGTTCGCCGCTCCGGCGGTTTCTGCCTGCTCTGCCTTGCTCACCGCACCGGCGGTTCTTGCCTGCTCTGCCTTGCTCACCGCTCCGGCGGTTCTTGCCTGCTCTGCCTTGCTCACTGCTCCGGCAGTCTCACTCTGCTCTGACCCTTTGCTCACTGCTCCGGCAATCTCGCTCTGCTCTGACCCTTTGCTCACTGCTCCGGCAGTCTCGCTCTGCTCTGACCCTTTGCTCACTGCTCCGGCAGTCTCGCTCTGCTCTGACCCTTTGCTCACCGCTCCAGGTGGCCTCGTCCTGCTCTACTCTCGCTCACCGTGCCAGGCGGTCCCGTCTTGCTCTGCTCTTGCTCGCCTCTCCAGGCGGCCTCACTCTGCTGTGTTTGTCCACCGCATCTGGGGTTCTGTTCCTGAGTCCCAGTCTGTACTGGGACCTATCCACTCTGTGCTCCAACCTGTCGTACCTGCCAGTACCTCCCTGCCTGCATACCAGTCGTACTTACCAGCATCCACCTGCCTGCATACCGGCCGTACCTGTCAGTACCTCTCTGTTTGCATACCAGTCGTGCTTGCCAGCAGCCACCCATCTGTGTGCCAGCCTAACCTGCCAGTTCCTGTATTCCACGGTGTGGGTCAACAGCCGTGTCCGGGGTCTGACCTGGAGTAGCCCCTGGTCCCTCTGCTCGGTTCCTCCTTGGTGCACTGGCGTAAAATGCCGTCGTGCAACCTTGGTCGGATCAGGTGGATACTTAGTTACACCCCTCCAGGCATTCACTCTCCGGTTCGGTCCAGTGGAATCACTACATATAGACGCACACGCCAGTCAGTCCGGGCGTGTGCATTACAAGTGCGATTATGATCATTGTTGTGCCGACATCACGGATAACTTTAGTTGGGGGCTAGATGGTAGGCGTCAGAGTTTTGCAAATCAATCCAATCCCTCCAAATCACACAGTATCTATCAACATCAGCCGGTGAGATGGCAATCAGATGCTCCATCCTATTAAGGAGGGAGATCTCCGCAAACCATTCCTCCACAGTCGGTGGGTCTCTGCTTTTCCAGTGTCGTGGAATGACATTCTTAGCCGCCTGTATTAGGTAGCCTATTGATGACCCTTTATAACTACGTTTACTTATTGATAACATTGATAAAAGGAGGGCTTCTGGCGTATTAGGGATAGTCAAACCTGTTATTTTCTCAATCATGGGAACCACCTTTGCCCAAAATGCATTTATTATAGGGCATTCCCACCATATGTGTGACATTGTAACTTCCCCCTCCCCACATCTCCAAAATCTATCTGAGACCACTGGATACCATCTATGAAGGACTGCTGGTTAGTGTTGAGCCACCCCCGTAGTGTTCGAGTTCGGTTTGGTTCGTCGAACACCCGTGTGTTCGCCGAACTGTTCGTCGAACACCTTCGAACACCATTAAAACCAATGGCAGGCAAACAAAAACACATAGAAACACATAGAAAACACCTTCAAAGGTGTCCAAAAGCTGACAAATTGCTCAGAAGACATAACTAACACATGGAAAAGTGACAAGTACACATAGTCATGCGAAAAGAAAAGAGGTGGAGGAGTAAAAGGAGGGGGAGACACAGATATAGGCATGTCATGCCCTTCTAAAATCCAAAAAGTGAGAAGCCGACACGGCCAGTCCGTTCCTGCCCGTGCCACCTCCTTGTCGCCGGGTTTGTGCCAGAGCCGCGGTGGACCCTGACAGCCAGCCCCTCTCTCCCATTACTGGTGCCTGTCCGCTGGTGGGTCAAGCGAGCCCCCCTGTGGTGGAGGCAGCTCTAAGCTTTTTAATTTAAATCGTCTCTCTAATTTGAATGAATACACTTTAAATCCTTTTACAAGGATCTATTGGAGGGCAAGTCTCATGCCAGCAGCCGCATAATTCCAGCTCCAGTAGCGTCCACTAAAGCTGCTGCAGTTAAAAAGCTTTTATAAGGATCGAGCTCGGCTGTCCACCGCAAGGCATCCTACCACCAGTCCCAGCCCCTATGCCTTGGGGTGCCTCCTGATGCTCTTCACTGAGTATCCCGTGGTCCCGAAGCATTTCCTTTGAAAAAATTAACAGCTTAACAGCTGGATAATCCGCTGACTAGCAGACACGGCTACTAGGCACAAAGTATTTCCTGGGCTAGATGCAGTTAAAAATTTGTAATTAGATACTCTCGTTGGATGCTGAGAAAGCATTCCATAGAGTCTCCTGGCACGCCATATATTATTCTCTTAAAAAGCTTGGGGTAGGGGTATAGGGGACCCTTTTATAGCCAAAATCACGGCCCTGTATCACAATACGTCACCTAGGCTGAAGATAAATGGAACAGTAGCACCCTGAGGGCTCGGTTGCTACAGCAGTATTGCACCTCACCCAGAGGTGTGATATCTTACTCTCAGGTAAGGATGGAGTGTGGCTCAGGACCCGACACCTGCATGCATTACACCACATTGCCATGGGGCAGGGCGACCAATATGCCCCTGAGATGGGCACGACAGTCCCTCTCCCTGGCTGGAGAGGGGGGAGGGAACACTGAGGAAGGGGAACCCTGTAGTGCAGGAGCAGGGAGGAAGCAGTTCCTGGGTGCATTGAGAAGGGAGTATAAAAGGTGGGCACCATCTTAGTTCAGTGCAGAGAAGTCTGAGCAGAAGTGACAGGGAGCAGGGGCTCTGCATGAGCTCTGCTCCGGAGGCGGGCCTAGTAACAGAGGCCCAGGCCTGGAAGAAGGAGAAGGAAGGAAGAGGAGCGGAGAAGGCTCCAGGAACGAGGAACGAAGGGATCCCAGAGCTGCGGTCGGGCGAGTCGCCACCCCACACCCGAATCCACCTACGTGGAGGGGTCAGGCCAAAGGGGGAGACCGGTCCCCGAAACTAGTGGAGGAGGGAAACGACCCTCAGCTAGAAACCGGAGGCTGTGACATTTTATGTGGCGCAGCCCCTCGCTACACCCGCTAGGAAGGCACCACATAGGGTCAGGGAAACTGGCGCCAAGTTTACCAAGAGGAGGCCCGAGGCAGCCAGACAGAAGGGTTGGTAAGAAAGGCCAGACAAAGGACACACAAAGGGGGTCCTGTGAAGCGCTCCAAAGTTATCTGGGAGTTGTCTGAGCCCCTCACTTGGTGAGTACAGTACGACGTGGGCAGCCGTTACCTGCAGAAGTGGTCTGGATAATAAAAACTGTGAGTAAAGGCCCTGGACTGCATCACTGACTCCGTGTCGTTACTGCTACTGCCCTGCACCATCACCCCCATCCTCCGCATACACTGCCCTGAGGCTATACTCCTCCCGTGGGGAGTTATGCTACGCTCTGCTGCACCCACAACACCAGCCTCAGCGGTCTGCCCTGCAGCGGCGGTTCACTCTGACCACAATCCACGGGTGGCGTAGACGGACATTTAACATCAAAGCCACATAAATAGTTCCGCCACTGGTTTGACCGCCCTGAGCCACGGAACCGGGTCGCCGCCACGGAGACTACAACCACCAGCATCCACCAAAAAGGGTCCGGCTCTGGGTGTCCCAAGGCCCAGGGGGCGCGTCAGAACATTTTCATCACCTTTCATAATCACCAATGGGACAAGGCAGGGATGTCCTCTGTCCCCTCTCTTATACATCCTAGTGACGGAGCACCTGCTCTCATCAGTTCGCCATAACCCCAATATTAGGTGGATTGAGGTGGGAGGCACCGAGTACAAGTGCTCTCTATTTGCTGATGATGTCCTAGTATATATCACTCAATCACATATATCCATCCCTGCTGTTATGGCTGAAATAGATCACTTTGTTACATGGTCAAATTTTAAAATGAATGCAGCGAAGTCTGAGGCCCTCGATGTCTCCCTCCCCAAATCCATACAGGATTCCATCCAGTCCAACTTTCCCTTTGCCTGGCCCTCACAGGGTATCAAATACTTATTAATTCCTATTCATAGAGACCTCTCCCGTCTATGTTATCTTAATTTTGGGCCCTTTATTGAACAACTCCATACAGACCATGGTTGGCAAGTTAGAACTGTAAGATTCACTTCGTGAACCACTGGTGTTTTGTGGAAAAGCACATGTACACTGTGCTCCAAATTATTATGCAAAAAGTGTTTAGGAGTGATAAGGGAAGAATTTGTTTGTTTGTCAGTTAAACTCATTGATGGTGATGTGTGTCAGGGCTCTTTATATCACTGTAAGCAATTGCAGACACCTGTGCTAATTAGTTTGGCAGGTGTGTCCAATGAAAGGCAAGACTACTTAAGAAGGCTGTTCCACATTATTAAGCAGCCTACATTTTCTGCCAAAATGGGAAAGAAAAAGGATGTGTCGGCTGCTGAGAAGCAACAAATTGTGGAGTGTTTAGGTCAAGGCATGACTACAATCAACATTGTGCGATGATCAGGATGAAGTGTCTTGGCAATCAAGAAGTATGTAGCTGATTCACAGTACACACGTGTGCGTGCTTATAAGGGCAAATTGAGGACTCTTTCCTACAGGCAATTACGTCAGGTTAAAAGAGCAGCGGCAAAAAAGCCTTGTCATAGCAGCAGACAAGTTTTTGAAGCTGCTGGTAACTCCAATGTCCCCCGAACAACAAGATGCAGGGTCCTTCAGAGGTTTGCAGCTGTGCGTACGCCATCCTGTCGACCTCCTCTATCCACTGCACACAAGCAGAAACGGCTTCAGTGGGCCAAACATTACATGAAGACTGGTTTCAAAACTGCTTTGTTCACGGAGGAGTGCCGTGCAACGCTCAATGGTCCAGATGGATGGAGTGGAGGATGGCTGGTTGATGGACACCCCACGCAAACACGGCTACAGCGCCAACAAGGAGGAGGTGGAGTAATGTTTTGGGTTGGAATCATGGGGAGAGAGATTGTCGGCCCCTTTAGGATCCCTGAAGGGGTAAAGATGAACTCCATAATGTATGTGGAGTTTCTCAAACAGCACTTCCTGCCATGGTTCAAGAAGAAGAACCGTGTATTCCACAGCAAGATTATTTTCATGCATGATAATGCACCGTCTCATGCTGCACATAACACATCTGCATCTCTGGCTGATATGGGCATAAAAGGGGACAAACTTATGATGTGACCCCCCATGCTCCCCTGACCTCTACCCCATTCAGAACATCTGGAGCATCACCAAAAGGAGTGTCTATGATGGCGGGAGGCAGTTCACATCTAAGCAACAGTTCTGGGAGGGTATTCTGTCCTCATGCAAAACAATTGAAGCAGAAACCATCCAAAACCTGACAAATTCAATGGACGAGAGAGTTCAGAAGCTCCTTTCGAACAAGGGGTCCTATGTGCAAATGTAACATCACCTAGAATAAAGTTTTGAGTTGAAAACTGTTTGATTTCAGTTTCTAATAACCTGCTAATGCTTATAATTTCAAAAATGACCATTTTTTTGGTCTTTATTAAAATGAAAAGGTTGATCGAAGAGTGTGGGGGATCTAAGAGTGTGGCAACCCAGTAGTCAGGATTACTTCGAATTCTGACAATCTGAGGGTCATGTTGCAGGTAGTGCAGCAAGAAGGCACTTATGTGTCTTGCGCATCTCGGAGCCCCAAAATTATTTTCCAGGCTAGATGCAGATAAAAATTATTATTAATTTTAAATCCGGTGGAGTTTAGTATAGATGGCTCAATAGAATCAGTACTGCACACTGCTACAAAGCCCAAATTATTTTCCAGCCAAGATACAGATAAACATGATTAGTAATTTTAAATCTGGTGGAGCTTAGTATAGATGGCCTAATAGAATCAGTGCTGCACACTGCTACAAAGCCCAAATTATTTTCCAGCTAAGATACAGAAAAACATGAGTAGTAATTTTAAATCTGGTGGAGCTTAGTATAGATGGCCTAATAGAATCAGTACTGCACACTGCTACAAAGCCCAAATTATTTTACAGCCAAGATACAGATAAACATGATTAGTAATTTGAAAGCTTAAAACGGTTGGTGAGGTGATTTTAATCAATCATCAAGCTTTTACTCCCCCAAGGATGACACAGGGGTAGAAAAGTCATTTCAGATCCATGATTTGTTCATCTTTATGAACGTGAGTCTGTCTACAATATCAGTGGAGAGCCGCGTGCGCTTATCTGTCAGCACACCACCAGCAGCGCTGAACACACGTTCAGACAGAACGCTGGCTGCGGGGCATGACAAGATCTCCAAGGCGTAAGTGGCTAGCTCTGGCCATTTATCCAGATTGGAAGCCCAAAAAGAGCAAGGGTCCAGTGACACAGTCATGGCTTCAATGTTTACTTGGATATACCATCGTCTCTAGGCGTTGACTATGTGTCAGACTTCTTGTCTCCTGTGGCCTTGCAAAGGATGGGCTAAAAAAGTGGTGAAATGTTTCCGCAAAATTGATGTTACCAGCAGATACTGTGTTTCTGTTACGGTTTGAATGCTGAACACTCGACGGTCCCACGGTTGGCAAGTTGGAACTGTGAGATTCACTACGTACACCACTGGTGTTTTGTGGAAAAGCACTTGAAAGATTCTGCTGATACTCCTGCATGCGTGCATCCCTTCCTATTGCAGGAATAATTTCTGCAAATTTACTTTTGTACCGGGGATCTAACAGTGTGGCAACCCAGTAGTCAGGATTATTTCTAATTCTCACAATTCGAGGGTCATGTTGCAGGTAGTGCAGCAAGAAGGCACTCATGTGTCTTGCGCATCCAGGAGCACCAAGTCCCTGTTGTGCTAGTGGCAAGGTAACAATCATGCTTCCTTCCTCTGTCCTCTCCCCCCAACCTCGCACAACAGAAATGTGATCAAGGTCTCCCTCATCTGATGAGTCTTCCATCAGTTCGTCCTCCACTTCTTCCTGGGCTCCTGCACCTTCCTCACTAGTTTGGCTGCTACCATGCACCCTGGTAAAACCATCTCCCCCACCCTCACGTGCCTGCCGCCTTGGTGCTGCCGACCGTCTGGACCTTGCAGATGTTAGCCCTTCCGCATACAACTCCTCCTCCTCTACTTCCTCCACCTCCTCTTGTGCCACCACCAGACTACGAATTCTGTTTAACATGTGCTCCAGCATGTAAATCATCGGAATAGTCATGCTGATAATGGCATCGTCAGCACTAAACATCTTCATCGCCATTTCAAAACTGTGCAGAAGGGTGCATAGGTCCCTGATCTGAGACCACTCCGCCAGCGTGATTTGCCCTACCTCTGGATCTCGTTGGAACAGGCTATACGTCAGAACGTATTGCACCAGGGCTTGTCGGTGCTGCCACAGTCGCTGCAACATGTGCAGAGTTGAATTCCACCGGGTAGGCACATCGCATTTTAGACGGTGAAGTGGCAGGCCCAACGACTTCTGTAGAGATGTAAGTCGCTGAGCTGCGGGATGCGAACGGCGGAAGTGAGCACACAGCGACCGTGCCCTCTGCAGAAGGCCATCTAGTCCGGGATAGTGGGCTAAAAATTGCTGGACAACCAGGTTCAACACGTGAGCCATACAAGGCACGTGTGTGACATTGCCCCGGCGAAGGGCCGCACCCAGGTTTGCAGCATTGTCGCACACGGCCTTCCCTGGTTGCAGGTCCAATGGAGACAACCATTCATGAAACTGGTTCTCCAGAGCTGACCACAATTCCTCAGCTGTGTGACTCACATTTTCCAGACATTTCAAACTAAAAACTGCCTGATGACGTTGAGCCCTGCTGCCATCATAGTAAGGAGGTGTGCAGGATCCCTTCTGCGCAGTTAGAAAGCTTGTGGCATGACCAGACAGGCTTTGGGTGCAGGTGGAGGACCGAGAGGAGGTTGAGGAGGCAGAAGCAGTGGAGGAACTTTGAGATAAAGAGGATTTACGCACAACTCGTGGGGATGGCAAGACTTGGACAGCAGCCCCTTGTCCTGCTGTCACCATAGTTACACAGTGCCCAGTCAGCGACATGTAACGCCCCTGTCCATGCCTACTCGTCCAAGTGTCTGTGGTGAAATGCACCCTGTCACACACAGAGTTTCTCAAGAAGCGGTGATGTTTTGTGCGACATGCAGGTGGAGCGCAGGCACACCTTTCTTTGAGAAGTAGTGCCGACTGGGCATCTGGTACTGGGGCACTGCGACAGACATAAGGTCTCGAAAATCCTCTGTGTCCACCAGGCGGAAAGGCAGCATTTCTGTAGCCAAGAGCTTGCAGATTGTGAAATTCAACCTCTTAGCTTTCTCATGGCTAGGAGTAAATGGTCTTTTACTTGTCCACATCTGAGGGACCGAGGGCTGGCTGTTGTGCTTAGACGGGGTTGATAAGGGTGTCCCCGGCAAACTGCCGGTCTGTGAGGAAGATGCAGGTGGACATGTTAGGTTTCCTTGATCCAAAGGTGGTGCTCTCAATGTCGGAGAGCGCTCAACACCAGCTGGTGTTACCACCTCCAAAGAAAATGATGACCTGCCAATCACGCTGGCTGTTGCGGGTAAAGAGGTGGCAGGTCTGCGTCCCAAAACAGGTGTGACTGCTGTCCCCCCAGTCACAGAAGATGAAGAGGCCGCGGATGCACAAGATGTGGCAGACGGTGGTTGGCCCGGCCGGCTAGGCCGCATTGTAGCACAGTGAGCTTCCCACTGCAACTTATGCTTCATGTCCATGTGCCGGTTCATACATGAAGTACTCAAACTATGTATTTTTTGGTCTCTACTTAGCTTTTGCTGACAAATGTTACAGGTAACACGAGTTCGGTCATCTTTATCGATCTGAAAAAATGCCCAGGCTATGCAAGGCTTAGCACCCATGCGACCTGAAGAGCCACCACGACTTGTGGTCAGAGGCAGAGTTGTGTTTGAGGATGCAGTTGTTGACTTGTTTCCAGTACTACGTCTCTGTCCAGGAAGTCGCAACCTCACCTTGTCATCACTAGCATTCTCCTCCACCTCCTCTGCTGACCTCATCTCTTGGCTGACTGTGGGTTGACAGTAAGTGGGATCTCCAACCACATCATCATCACCCTGTGTGTTATCACACTCGTCGTCCTCAGAACCAACCTGTTCCTCCCCTGACAAAAAACTAAAGTTGTCGCTCCAATCAGGTATTTGAGTCTCATCATCGTCTTCCTCTTTGTCTCCACCAACAGGAGTTACAGTTTGGGAATGAGGGTCTACATTATCGTCAGAACCTTCTGCGTCTGGTCCTGGATCCGACTCTTAAGATTCTGGGCATCAGTGCAGATCATTTCCTCATCTGGATTCACAGAAGTGCTGAAGCCGACCTCTGATTCCCAGGCTATAGTATGAGTAAACAGCTCTGCAGACTCAACCATCTGTTCTACCTCATACTCAGACGGGCAGCAGGAGATTTGGGAGCTGTGAGGAAGCAAGTGCGATTGGGGTGACACCTCTGAGGACTGGAGTATTTGTGATGTTGAAGTTGATGTGGAGGAGAGCCCACTTAAAGGAGCACTTGACATCCGTTGAAGCACCTGCTGTTTTTGTTCCTCATCTGGAATTTGTAGAGATTGGTGTGGCCATAAGAAAGCGATCTTTTCACATTGTCCGCTAAAAGTAGTAGACATTTTAGTTTCGCTGGAAGATGGTCTTTCTTCTGCAGATGTTACTGTTGCTTTAACACCTACCCCTCGGACACAACCTTTTTTCCCCTTCCCAACACGCCTATTCCCCTTTCTACCAGCAGCAGGCCTTTTTCCACTCATTTTGGTGGTTAACTAATTCACAACTCTGCAGTGGTTTGCACAAAAAAACAATGGATGGGAACCGAGCAGAGCTGAGTGGCCAAACTGTGGTATTAGGCCAAAAGTATTGGCTGGGTTATATGCAGAAAAAAATTATATTCAATTTTCAACCTGATGGAGGTCAGTATATATGGACTAATAGACCAAGTCCCACACACTGCTAGAAGCCCAAATATTTTTTTCAGAGCTATATGCAGAAAAAAGTTATATTCAATTTGCAACCTGATGGAGGTCAGTATAGATGGACTAATAGACCAAGTCCCACACACTGCTAGAAGCCCAAATATTTTTTCAGAGCTAGATGCAGAAAAAAATTATATTCAATTTGCAACCTGATGGAGGTCAATATAGATGGACTAATAGACCAAGTCCCACACACTGCTAGAAGCCCAAATATTTTTTCAGAGCTAGATGCAGAAAAAAATTATATTCAGTTTGCAACCTGATGGAGGTCAGTATACATGGACTAATAGAACAAGTCCCACACACTGCTAGAAGCCCAAAAATTTTTTCAGAGCTAGATGCAGAAAAAAATATATTCAATTTGCAACCTGATGGAGGTCAGTATAGATGGACTAATAGACCAAGTCCCACACACTGCTAGAAGCCCAAATATTTTTTCAGGGCTAGATGCAGATAAAAATTATATTCAATTTGCAACCTGATGGAGGTCAGTATAGATGGACTAATAGACCAAGTCCCACACACTGCTAGATGCCCAAATATTTTTTCAGAGCTAGAGGCAGAAAAAAATTATATTCAATTTGCAACCTGGTGGAGGTCAGTATAGATGGATTAATAGACCAAGTCCCACACACTGCTAGAAGCCCAAAAATTTTTTCAGAGCTAGAAGCAGATAAAAATTATTTTTAATTTGCAACCTGATGGAGGTCAGTATAGATGGACTAATAGACCAAGTCCCACACACTGCTAGAAGCTCAAATATTTTATCAGAGCTAGATGCAGAAAAATATTATATTCAATTTGCAACCTGATGGAGGTCAGTATAGATGGACTAATAGACCAAGTCCCACACACTGCTAGAAGCCCAAATATTTTTTCAGAGCTAGATGCAGAAACAAATTATATTCAATTTGCAACCTGATGGAGGTCAGTATAGATGGACTAATAGACCAAGTCCCACACACTGCTAGAAGCCCAAATATTTTTTCAGAGCTAGATGCAGAAAAAAATTATATTCAGTTTGCAACCTGATGAAGGTCAGTATAGATGGACTAATAGAACAAGTCCCACAAACTGCTAGAAGCCCAAATATTTTTTTAAAGCTAGATGCAGAAAAAAATATATTCAATTTGCAACCTGATGGAGGTCAGTATAGATGGACTGATAGACCAAGTCCCACACACTGCTAGAAGCCCAATTATTTTTTCAGAGCTAGATGCAGATAAAAATTATATTCAATTTGCAACCTGATGGAGGTCAGTATAGATGGACTAATAGAACAAGTCCCACACACTGCTAGAAGCCCAAATATTTTTTCAGAGCTAGAAGCAGAAAAAAATGATATTCAATTTGCAACCTGGTGGAGGTCAGTATAGATGGATTAATAGACCAAGTCCCACACACTGCTAGAAGCCCAAATATTTTTTTCAGAGCTATATGCAGAGAAAAGTTATATTCAATTTGCAACCTGATGGAGGTCAGTATAGATGGACTAATAGACCAAGTCCCAAACACTGCTAGAAGCCCAAATATTTTTTCAGAGCTAGATGCAGAAAAAAATTATATTCAATTTGCAACCTGATGGAGGTCAATATAGATGGACTAATAGACCAAGTCCCACACACTGCTAGAAGCCCAAATATTTTTTCAGAGCTAGATGCAGAAAAAAATTATATTCTGTTTGCAACCTGATGGAGGTCAGTATACATGGACAAATAGAACAAGTCCCACACACTGCTAGAAGCCCAAAAATTTTTTCAGAGCTAGATGCAGAAAAAAATATATTCAATTTGCAACCTGATGGAGGTCAGTATAGATGGACTAATAGACCAAGTCCCACACACTGCTAGAAGCCCAAATATTTTTTCAGGGCTAGATGCAGATAAAAATTGTATTGAATTTGCAACCTGATGGAGTTCAGTATAGATGGACTAATAGAACAAGTCCCACACACTGCTAGAAGCCCAAATATTTTTTCAGAGCTAGAAGCAGAAAAATATTATATTCAATTTGCAACCTGGTGGAGGTCAGTATAGATGGATTAATAGACCAAGTCCCACACACTGCTAGAAGCCCAAATATTTTTTCAGAGCTAGAAGCAGATAAAAATTATTTTTAATTTGCAACCTGATGGAGGTCAGTATAGATGGACTAATAGACCAAGTCCCACACACTGCTAGATGCCCAAATATTTTTTCAGAGCTAGAGGCAGAAAAAAATTATATTCAATTTGCAACCTGGTGGAGGTCAGTATAGATGGATTAATAGACCAAGTCCCACACACTGCTAGAAGCCCAAATATTTTTTCAGAGCTAGAAGCAGATAAAAATTATTTTTAATTTGAAACCTGATGGAGGTCAGTATAGATGGACTAGTAGACCAAGTCCCACACACTGCTAGAAGCTCAAATATTTTATCAGAGCTAGATGCAGAAAAAAATTATATTCAATTTGCAACCTGATGGAGGTCAGTATAGATGGACTAATAGACCAAGTCCCACACACTGCTAGAAGCCCAAATATTTTTTCAGAGCTAGATGCAGAAACAAATTATATTCAATTTGCAACCTGATGGAGGTCAGTATAGATGAACTAATAGAACAAGTCCCACACACTGCTAGAAGCCCAAATATTTTTTCAGAGCTAGATGCAGAAAAAAATTATATTCAGTTTACAACCTGATGAAGGTCAGTATAGATGGACTAATAGAACAAGTCCCACACACTGCTAGAAGCCCAAATATTTTTTTAGAGCTAGATGCAGAAAAAAATATATTCAATTTGCAACCTGATGGAGGTCAGTATAGATGGACTAATAGACCAAGTCCCACACACTGCTAGAAGCCCAATTATTTTTTCAGAGCTAGATGCAGATAAAAATTATATTCAATTTGCAACCTGATGGAGGTCAGTATAGATGGACTAATAGAACGAGTCCCACACACTGCTAGAAGCCCAAATATTTTTTCAGAGCTAGAAGCAGAAAAAAATGATATTCAATTTGCAACCTGGTGGAGGTCAGTATAGATGGATTAATAGACCAAGTCCCACACACTGCTAGAAGCCCAAATATTTTTTCAGAGCTAGATGCAGATAAAAATTATTTTTAATTTGCAACCTGATGGAGGTCAGTATAGATCGACTAATAGACCTAGTCCCACACACTGCTAGAAGCCCAAATATTTTTTCAGAGCTAGATGCAGAAAAAAATTATATTGAATTTGCAACCTGATGGAGGTCAGTATAGATGGATTAATAGACCCTGTCCCACACACTGCTAGAAGCCCAAATATTTTTTCAGAGCTAGATGCAGATAAAAATAATTTTTAATTTGCAACCTGATGGAGGTCAGTATAGATGGACTAATAGAGCAGGTCCCACACACTGCTAGAAGCCCAAATATTTTTTCAGAGCTAGATGCAGAAAAAAAAATATTCAATTTGCAACCTGGTGGAGGTCAGTATAGATAGACTAATAGAACAAGTCCCACACACTGCTAGAAGCCCAAATATTTTTTCAGAGCTAGATGCAGAAAAAACTTATATTCAATTTGCAACCTGATGGAGGTCAGTATAGATGGACTAATAGAATGATGCTATGCCCATAAGGTTTTACTTCACTAGGTGCAGTAAAAAAATTGGTATTCTATACACAGGTTGTGTAGCTTGCAACACAGATAGGCTACTCCACTGACTAACACACTCTGGAATAGGCCAAAAAGGATTAGCTTTGCTAGATTTAGCCAAATGCTGTGAAAAAAACTTGCACAGCACTGGCTCAGACCTGCCTGGCAAAAACTGATAGGAACTGATGTAACTTAGTCCTGAAAAGGACTGCAATTACAATTAGTCTTTACTCCCAACCTATCTATTTAAGAGCACAGACGTGCCTGATAAAAGTCGTAGGAAATGATGTAACCTAGTCCTTAAAAGGACTGCAATCACAACTATTCCCTACTCCCAATCTATCTGTAGATTTGTGCGAAAATTGGCTTGAAATTAACAAGGTATAGCGCACACAGCAACAGCGGTGCCGTCTAACACGCAGCTGCAGCAGTGAGAAAATGGTGGCGACGGGGAAAATGTCTGGGTCTTATAGGGCAAGGACATGTGACATACACTGCCAATGACACATGCCCTTGCTTGTGTGAAAAAAAGCACTTCGCTCCGTGTGTGCTCTGCTGATAGCCTGACTGATTGCACCTCCCCACTGTAAATGCGGGAAAGAGAAAAAAAAAAGGAGATCTTCATTATTCCTGCAGAGATCCATCCCCTGCCCCTCCCCCCGCCCCGCTGTACACTCAAACTGCGTTAATTTTCAGCATTACTGAGAAAAAATCCAGTTATGATTTTGGTGCACGAACAGTTATCGAACATAACCTCGAACAGCTGAATTTTTTTCAAATCGTTCGTGTTCTCTGAACGGCTCGAACACCGCCCAAAACAACGCGACTTTGATGTTGGCGAACAGTTCAACTCCGAGTGCCTCCTGTATATGTCTTTTTAAACCAAATATTTCTTGCTTTATTACTTGTTTATCCATTCAAACATTTTAGGCATATAACGTTGAATTCATATGGATGTGCTTTTTTCATATGAAATCTATTTAAAAAATCTGCCAAAAGGTCGAAAAACCTTGTCTGTAAAAAGTCCATGTAAAAAATCGATAAGATGATACTTTTAGCACTTTTGATGACTGTAAAACTAAGAATTAACTTGTAAAATAAAAATTCCTGATTATTTGTCTGTACTTTTTTAATTCATTAAAGATTTCTAGAGAAGAAAAATGCATTGAAAAGAAAAAAAGTTTTCACAATGTAAAACTTTAATTTCTTGTAGCTTTAATGTATTTAAAAAAAAAAAAAATAGAGTCCATGTTATTTAAGTATTGGGGGTATAGCATTTGACTGCAGATGAAGAGGTCCTTGGTTCAACTCCGAGTGCCCCAAGAAGATAAATCTTTTTAAACAAAACAATTCTTGGTTTATTACTTGTTTATCCATTCAAACATTTTAGGCTTATAACGTTGAATGCATATGGATGTGCTTTCTTCATATGAAATCTATTTAAAAATTCAGCCAAAAGTTCGAAAAGCCTTGCATTTAAAAAGTGAATGTAAAAAATGTATAAGATAATATTTTTAAGACATTGGAAGACTCTAAAACTAAGAATTGAGTTGTAAAATAAAAATTCCTGAGTATTTTTTTGTACTTTTTGAACTCATTAAAGATTTTTAGAGAAGAAAAATGCATAGGAAAGAAAAAAGTAATCACAATGCAAAATTTTGCAAAATGCTTTTAGGTTTAATGTAATTAAAAAAACAAAAACCTGTATGCTTATTAAATATTGGGGATATATCTCAGTGGTAGAGCATAAGACTGAAGATCAATAGGTCCTTGGTTCAACTCCAAGTGCCCTCTGAAGACAACTTTTTAAACCAAATAATTCTTGCTTTATTTCTTGTTTATCCATTCAAACATTTTATGCATATAACATTGAATTCTTATGGATATGCTTTCTTCATATGAAATCTGTTTAAAAAATCAGCCAAGAGTTTGAAAAACCTTGTCTGTAAAAAGTCAATGTAAAAAATCTGTAAGATGATACTTTTAGCACTTTGGAAGACTCTAAAACTAATAATTGACTTGTAAAATAAAATTCCTGATTATTTGTCTGTACTTTTTGAATTCATTAAAGATTTTTAGAGAAGAAAAATGCATCGGAAAGAAAAAAAGTAATCACAATGTAAAACTTTGTAAAGTTCTTATAGGTTTAATGTAATTTTTTTTTTAAAAAAAGAGTGCATGTTATTTAAGTATTGGGGGTATAGCATTTGACTGCAGATCAAGAGGTCTTTGGTTCAACTCCGAGTGCCCCCTGTAGATAATTATTTTTAAACAAAATAAGTCTTGGCTTTATTGCTTGTCTATCCATTCAAACATTTTAGGCATTTGAGGTTAAATTCATATGGATGTGCTTTCTTCATATGAAATCTATTTAAAAATGCAGCCAAAAGTTCGAAAAACCTTGCATGTAAAAAGTGAATGTAAAAAATTTATAAGATGATACTTTTAGGACATTGGAAGACTCTAAAACTAAGAATTGACTTGTAAAATAAAAATTCCTGAGTATTTTTTTGTACTTTTTGAATTCATTAAAGATTTTTAGAGAAAAAAAATGCATAGGAAAGAAAAAAGTTATCACAATGCAAAACTTTGCAAAATGCTTTTAGTTTTAATGTAATTAAAAAAAAAACCTGTATGCTTACTAGATATTGGGGGTATATCTCAGTGGTAGAGCATTTAACTGCAGGTCAAGAGGTTCTTGGATCAACTCCAAGTCCCCCCCGTAGATAAGTCTATTTAAACCAAATTATTCTCGCTTTATTACTTGTTTATCCGTTCAAACATTTTAGTCATATAACTTTGAATTCATATAGATGTGCTTTCTTCATATGAAATCTATTTAAAAATTCAGCCAAAAGGTCGAAGTACCTTGCATGTAAAAAGTGAATGTAAAAAATGTATAAGATGATACTTTTAGCACTTTGGAAGACTCTAAAACTAAGAATTGACTTGTAAATAGTGTTGAGCGATACCTTCCAATATCGGGAAATATCGGATCGGATTAGATCGGACCGATACCCAAAAAATATCGGATATCGCCGATTCCGATACCGGAAACCAATGCAAGTCAATGTGACACAAATATCGGAATGAAAATAAACCCTTTCTTTCCTTGTAGGTTAATACTACATGAAGGAAAACAACTAAGAATAATATAGAATGTATTGGGGGAGGTGGAAGAGACATTAAAGGCATAGAGGTTTAGCCCAATCAAATGGAATCTCAGGAATTAATATTTTTTTTAAGACGTTTGGCGTTAGTCAATATCTTTCTATGTTAAGCTTTTTTATATTTGGTCAGATATTTATGTTTCACTACTTCCATGCTCTTCACCTTTTTTACTTCTCCCACACTTTCTCCTTCTTCATCCTCAGCAGCAGCATCTTTTTCATCAACTTCTTCTTCACCTTATTCATTTTCTTCTTCTTCACCTTCTTCCTATTATTCTTTTTTTTTTACATTTTTCATATTCTCCTTATTCAACTATTATTATTCTTCATATTCTACTTCTTCATCTTCTTCATATTCTTCTTCTTCATCATATTCTTATTTGTGACAGGCATTTCTGTAGTTGTTATCTATAAAAGTTTGAAGATTACACCTTCCGTTCTGCCTGTCACAAAAGATTTACAACAGGATTTGTCCGCGTTCAGTTTGGCCTGCAGCAGCAGGTTTTTTCCAGAAGAACCACGAAGAGGAACGGACTCACCCACATACACTGCTTAGTCTTCTTCTGCTTATAATTTAGATAATATCTTTTGCTGTGATTTTTAGTCTTATGCTTAAGGTTCTTCTGCTTTTTGTTCTTCTGCTTCTTGTTCTTCTGCTTCTTGGTCTTCTGTTTCTTGTTCTTCTGTATCTTGGTGGTTGTCTTCTTGTTCTTTGTCCTCTTGGTCATCTTCTTCAGCGTCATCTTCTTGGTCTTCTTTGGGGTGGTCTTCAAGGTCGTCGTCTTCAGGGTCCTCGTCTACTTCGGGGTGGTCTTCAGGGTCGTCGTCTTTAGGGTCGTTGTCTTCGGGTTCCTCATCTTCTTTGGGGTGGTCTTCAGGGTCTTCGTCTTCGGGGTGGTCTTCAGGGTCATCATCTTCAGGGTTGTCATCTTCGGGATCCTCGTCTTCTTCGGGGTGGTCTTCAGGGTCGTCATCTTCAGGGTCGTCATCTTCGGGATCCTCGTCTTCTTCGGGGTGGTCTTCAGGGTCGTCGTCTTCAGGGTCGTCATCAGGGAGATCCAGAGTGATTACCAAAAACCATTTCAAAAAGCTTGAACTTGAAAATGTAGCAGAAGATACAAAAAGGCTGAGGAACTGCCGAGAACCAGCTGACGGTACTGGAACCTGGATGGGTATCAGAAGGTACAAGAGCCAATGGAACTACCGAGGACCAGCTGATGGTACTGGAACCCGGTTACTAAGCAGGAGGTACCTGTGCTAGAAAGCACTACCAAGGACCAGCAGACATTGGTGGAACTCGGATACCGAGAAGGAGGCACCTAAGCCAAAGGCACTGCCGAGAACCAGCTGACGGTACTGGAACCCGGATGGGTAGCAGAAGGTACAAGAGCCAATGGAACTACCGAGGACCAGCTGATGGTACTGGAACCTGGTTACTAAGCAGGAGGTACCTGTGCTAGAAAGCACACCCAAGGACCAGCAGACGTTGGTGGAACTCGGATACCGAGAGGGAGGCACCTAAGCCAAAGGCACTGCCGAGAACCAGCTGATGGTACTGGAACCCGGATGGGTAGCAGAAGGTACACATGATAAAAAAAGTTGCAAGACCGCGAGCCTGCCGGAGTTACCAAAACCCACAGTCCTACAAGGGGTGCTTATCCTATTGGCACTATGGAACCAGCCTTCATTGCCAGATCCCGCAGCCCACATAGGAGTCACCTAAACTGCAGGCACCATAAAGTCGGCTAACCCCACCGCAACACGACAGGACAATGTATCGGAGGCAAAGTGATGTTGACACTACCCGGAAACAGCTGGCATGCTGGAACCAGGCTGGGCAGGAGGCAGTACCCGTGCCAAAGACACTGCCGGGAAACAGCTGGCGGTGCTGGAACCCGGATGGGTAGCAGAAGGTACAAGAGCCAATGAAACTACCGAGTACCAGCTGATGGAACTGGAACCCAGTTACTAAGCAGGAGGTACCTGTGCTAGAAAGCACTACCAACGTATTGGAGGCAAAATGACGTTGACAATACCCGCAAAAAGCTGGCGTGCTGGAACCAGGCTGGGCAGGAGGGAGTGCCAGTGCCAAAGACACTGCTGGGAAACAGCTGGCGGTGCTGGAACCCAAGGTAAATAGTGAAAACAGAGAGGATCCAGAGGCCTAATTGAAGCACGTTTAAAATCAGTAGTAGTGTGAATGTGGACAGAGCAGGAGAAATTGCCGGACACACAGCAGGGGATCAGCTGACGTTACTGAACCCCAATAACACTGGAGCAAGTGTTGACTGTGCAGACGGCACTTCTGAGCACCAACTGGCGGTGTTGGATCCCAGGGTAAATAGTGAAAACAAAAAGGAGCCAAAGGTCTAATTGGAGCACGTTTAAAATCAGTAGTAGTGTGAATGTGGACAGAGCAGGAGAAATTGCCAGAGACACAGCAAGGGAACAGCTGACGTTACTGAACCCCAATAACACTGGAGCAAGTGTTGACTGTGCAGACGGCACTTCTGAGCCCCAACTGGCGGTGTTGGAGCCCAGGGTAAATAGTGAAAACAGAGAGGAGCCAGAGGCCTAATTGTAGCACGTTTAAAATTAGTAGTAGTGTGAATGTGGACAGAGCAGGAGAAATTGCTGGACACACAGCAAGGGAACAGCTGACGTTACTGAACCCCAATAACACTGGAGCAAGTGTTGACTGTGCAGACGGCACTTCTGAGCACCAACTGGCGGTGTTGGAGCCCAGGGTAATAGTGAAAACAGAGAGGAGCCAGAGGTCTAATTGGAGCACATTTAAAATCAGTAGTAGTGTGAATGTGGACAGAGCAGGAGAAATTGCGGGGCACACAGCAGGGGAACAGCTGATGTTACTGAGCCCCAATAACACTGGAGCAAGTGTTGACTGTGCAGACGGCACTTCTGAGCACCAACTGGCGGTGTTCGAACCCAGGGTAAATAGTGAAAACAGAGAGGAGCCAGAGGTCTAATTGGAGCAAGTTTAAAATCAGTAGTAGTGTGAATGTGGACAGAGCAGGAGAAATTGCCGGACACACAGCAGGGGAACAGCTGACGTTACTGAACCCCAATAACACTGGAGCAAGTGTTGACTGTGCAGACGGCACTTCTGAGCACCAACTGGCGGTGTTGGAGCACAGGGTAAATAGTGAAAACAGAGAAGAGCCAGAGGCCTAATTGGAGCACGTTTAAAATCAGTAGTAGTGTGAATGTGGACAGAGCAGGAGAAATTGACGGACACACAGCAGGGGAACAGCTGATGTTACTGAGCCCCAATAACACAGGAGCAAGTGTTGACTGTGCAGACGGCACTTCTGAGCACCAACTGGCGGTGTTGGAGCCTAGGGTAAATAGTGAAAACAGAGAGGAGCCAGAGGTTTAATTGGAGCAAGTTTAAAATCAGTAGTAGTGTGAATGTGGACAGAGCAGGAGAAATTGCCGGACACACAGCAGGGGAACAGCTGACGTTACTGAACCCCAATAACACTGGAGCAAGTGTTGACTGTGCAGACGGCACTTCTGAGCACCAACTGGCGGTGTTGGAGCCCAGGGTAAATAGTGAAAACAGAGAAGAGCCAGAGGCCTAATTGGAGCACGTTTAAAATCAGTAGTAGTTTGAATGTGGACAGAGCAAGAGAAATTGCCGGATACACAGCAGGGGAACAGCTGACGTTACTGAACCCCAATACCAGTGGAGCAAGTGTTGACTGTGCAGACGGCACTTCTGAGCACCAACTGGCGGTGTTGGAGCCCAGGGTAAATAGTGAAAACAGAGAGGAGCCAGAGGTCTAATTGGAGCAACTTTAAAATCTGTAGCAGTGTGAATGTGGACAGAGCAGGAGAAATTGCTGGACACACAGCAGGGGAACAGCTGACGTTACTGATCCCCAATAACACTGGAGCAAGTGTTGACTGTGCAGACAGCACTCCTGAGCACCAACTGGCGGTGTTGGAGCCCAGGGATTACAGTTCAGGTGGTAGAAACATGAACACAACAGGAGACCTGGATACTGTTGCCAACCAATTATTTAATCTGGAAGAGGACTGGCAAATTCATGCGAGATCCAGGCCTTGTTCATTTTCAGAAAAGCAAGCCGGTCCACGTTATCGGAGGATAGTCGGATGCGACGGTCTGTAAGTACACCACCTGCGGCACTAAAGACGCCTTCCGATAATACTCTAGCAGCAGGGCAAGCGAGCACCTCCAAAGCATACTGGCTAAGCTCTGGTCATGTATATAGCTTAGAGACCCAAAACTTGAAGAGGGAAGAGCCATCTGGGAGTACACTGACAGGGCAAGACATGTAGTCTGTCACCATCTGACAGAAACATTGCCTCCTGCTGACTGTAGCCGTCTGTGATGGTGTAGACATTTGTGGCGGGGACACAAAACTTTGCCACATTTGGGCCATACTGGTCTTGCCTTGTGCTGAGGCGCAGCTTCTGCTCCCTCTTTGTGCAGAGCTTCCTCCACTGCCTCAACGCACTGAGCTGCTTTGTAAATCACTAGCAGCACTGCTCTCGGGTGGAATGGAGAACATGATGGAATGCACCAGTGTGTCTTGGTACTCCCGCATTTTACGCTCCCGGTTCAATGGTGTTATGAGGCTTTGTAAGTTGTCCCGATAGCGAGGATCTAGGAGGGTGGAAACCCAATAATCAGCCATGTTGAGAATGTGGGCGATGCGGCGGTCATTTCTCAGGCACTGCAGCATGAAATCAACCATGTGCTGCAGACTGCCAACTGGCCAAGAAACGCTGTCCCCTGCTTGAGGCGTGATCTCTGCCTGCTCTGCATCACCCCACCCTCGCTCTAGATACTGACTACTAGAGCATTGTGTACCTCCCTCCTCTGGACAGATGTCTTCCTCCTCCATCGACTCCTCCTCATCCTCCTCACAAAGTGTCCCCTGCCTAGGCCTTTGTGAGAAACCACGTTGCGCAGACTGTATAGAAGCAGATGGCATTTGTGACTCCTCATCCTCCACCTCTTCCAAAACCTCCTCCCTTAGTGTTTGTAGTGTTTTTTCAAGCAGGCAGATTAGGGGGATAGTCATGCTGACTAGTGCATCATCTGCGCTTGCCATCCGCGTGGAATAATCGAAGGCACGCAAAACGTGGCAGATGTCCTTCATACAGGCCCACTCAGTGGTGGTGAAGTGTAGAGATGAGCGGTGTTCGACTCGAACTGTTCGCCAATCTCAAATTCGAGCTGTTTTGGGCGGTGTTCGAGCCGTTCGGCGAACACGAACGATTTGAAAAAAATTCGGCTGTTCGAGGTTATGTTCGACAACTGTTCGTGCACCAAAATCATAACTGGATTTTTTCTCAGTAATGCTGAAAATTAATGTTAATAAGCAGCTTGAGTGTACAGCGGGGTTGGGGGAGGGGCAGGGGATGGATCTCTGCAGGAATAATGAAGATCTCCATTTTTTTTTCTCTTTCCCGCATTTACAGTGGGGAGGAGCAATCTGTCAGCTTATCAGCAGTGCACACATGGAGCGAACTGCTTTTTTTCACACAAGCAAGGGCATGTGTCATTGGCAGTGTATGTCACATGTCCTTGCCCTATAAGACCCAGCCATTTTCCCCGTCGCCACCATTTTCTCACTGCTGCAGCTGCGTGTTAGACGGCACCGCTGTTGCTGTGTGCGCTATACTTTGTTAATTTCAAGCCAATTTTCGCACAAATCTACAGATAGCTTGGGAGTAGGGAAGAGTTGTGATTGCAGTCCTTTTAAGGACTAGGTTACATCATTTCCTACGACTTTTATCAGGCAGGTCTGTGTTCTTAAATAGATAGGTTGTGGGAGTAAAGACTAATTGTAATTGCAGTCCTTTTCAGGCCTAGGTTACATCAGTTCCTATCACTTTTTGCCAGGCAGGTCTGTACCAGTGCTGTGCAAGTTTTTTTCACAGCATTTGGCTAAATCTAGCAAAGCAAATCCTTTTTGGCCTATTGCAGAGTGTGTTAGTCAGTGGAGTAGCCTATCTGTGTTGCAAGCTACACCATGTGTGTATAGAATACAAATTTTTTTACTGCACCTAGTGAAGTAAAACCTTTTGGGCATAGCATCATTCTATTAGTCCATCTATAATGACCTCCTCCAGGTTGCAAATTCAATATAATATTTTTCTGCATCGAGCTCTGAAAAAATATTTAGGCTTCTAGCAGTGTGTGGGACTTGTTCTATTAGTCCATCTATACTAACCTCCATCAGGTTGCAAATTCAATATAATTTTTTTCTGCATCTAGCTCTGAAAAAATATTTCATCTTCTAGCAGTGTGTGGGACTTGTTCTATTAGTCCATCTAGACTGACCTCCATCAGGTTGCAAATTCAATATAATTTTTTTCTGCATCTAGCTCTGAAAAAATATTTCAGCTTCTAGCAGTGTGTTGGACTTGTTCTATTAGTCCATCTATACTGACCTCCATCAGGTTGCAAATTCAATCTAATTTTTTTCTGCATCTAGCTCTGAAAAATATTTGGGCTTCTAGCAGTGTGTGGGACTTGGTCTATTAGTCCATCTATACTAACCTCCACCAGGTTCCAAATTAAAAATATTTTTTATCTGCATTTAGCTCTGAAAAAATATTTAGGCTTCTAGCAGTGTGTGGGACTTGGTCTATTAGTCCATCTATACTGACCTCCATCAGGTTGCAAATTGAATATAATTTTTTTCTGCATCTAGCTCTGAAAAAATATTTAGGCTTCTAGCAGTGTGTGGGACTTGGTCTATTAGTCCATCTATACTAACCTCCACCAGGTTGCAAATTAAAAATAATTTTTATCTGCATCTAGGTCTGAAAAAATATTTAGGCTTCTAGCAGTGTGTGGGGCTTCGCCTATTAGTCCATCTATACTGACCTCCATCAGGTCGCAAATTCAATACAGTTTTTATCTGCATCTAACCCAGCCAATACTTTTGGCCTAATACCACAGTTTGGCCACTCAGCTCTGCTCGGTTCCCATCCATTGTTTTTTTGTGCAAACAACTCCAGAGTTGTGAATTAGTTAACCACCAAAATGAGTGGAAAAAGGCCTGCTGCTGGTGGAAAGGGGAATAGGCATCTTGGGAAGGGGAAAAAAGGTTGTGTCCGTGGGGTAGGTGTTAAAGCAACAGTAACATCTACAGAAGAAAGACCATCTTCCAGCCAAACTAAAATGTCTACTTCTTTTAGCGGACAATGTGATAAGATCCCTTTCCTACGGCCACGCCAATCGCTACAAATTCCAGATGAGGCACAAAAACAGCAGGTGCTTCAACGGATATCAAGTGCTCCTTTAAGTGGGCTCTCCTCCACCTCAACTTCAACATCACAAATACTCCAGTCCTCATAGGTGTCACCCCAATCGCACTTGCTTCCTCACAGCTCCCAAGAGTCCAGCTGCCCGTCTGAGTATACTGTAGAACAGATGGTTGAGTCTGCAGAGCTGTTTACTCATACTATAGCCTAGGAATCAGAGGTCGGCTCCAGAGCTTCTGTGAATCCAGACGACGAAATGATCTGCACTGATGCCCAGAGTCTTCATGAGTCGGATCCAGGACCAGACGCAGAAGGTTCTGACCATAATGTAGACCCTCGTTCCCAAACTGTAACTCCTGTTGGTGGAGACAATTAGGAAGACCATGATGAGACTCAAATACCTGATTGGAGCGACAACTTTAGTTTTTTGTCAGGGCAGGAACAGGTTGGCTCTGAGGACGATGGGTGTGATAACACACAGGGGGATGATGATGAGGCTGGAGATCCCACTTACTGTCAACCCACAGTTAGCCAAGAGATGAGGTCAGCAGAGGAGGTGGAGGATGATGCTAGTGACGACGAGGTCAGGTTGCGCCTTCCTGGACAGAGACGTAGTACTGGAAGCACGTCAACAACTCCATCCTCAAACACAACTCTGCCTCTGACCACAAGTCGTGGTGGCTCTTCAGGTCGCATGGGTGCTAAGCCTTGCATAGCCTGGGCATTTTTTCAGATCGATATAGATGACCCAACTCGTGTTATCTGTAACATTTGTCAGCAAAAGCTAAGTAGAGGCCAAAAAATACATAGTTTGAGTACTTCATGCATGAACCGGCACATGGACATGAAGCATAAGTTGCAGTGGGAAGCTCACTGTGCTACAATGCGGCCTAGCCGGCCGGGCCAACCGCCGTCTGCCCCATCATGTGCATCTGCAGCCTCTTCATCCTCTGTGACTGGGGGGACAGCAGTCACACCTGTTTTGGGATGCAGACCTGCCTCCTCTTTACCCGCAACAGCCAGCGTGATTGGCAGGTCATCATTTTCTTTGGAGGTGGTAACACCAGCTGGTGTTGAGCACTGTCCGACATCGATATCACCACTTTGGATGAAGGCAACCTAACATGTCCGCCTGTATCTTCCTCACAGACCGGCAGTATGCCGGGGACACCCTTCTCAACCCCGTCTAAGCACAACAGCCAGCCCTCGGTCCCTCAGATGTGGACAAGTAAAGACCATTTACTCCTAGCCATGAGAAAGCTAAGAGGTTGAATTTCACCATCTGCAAGCTCTTGGCTACAGAAATGCTGCCTTTCCACCTGGTGGACAAAGAGGATTTTCGAGACCTTATGTCCGTCGCAGTGCCCCAGTACCAGATGCCCAGTTGGCACTACATCTCAAAGAAAGGTGTGCCTGCGCTCCACCAGCATGTCACACACAACATCACCGCTTCTTTGAGAAACTCTGTGTGTGACAGGGTGCATTTCACCACAGACACTTGGACAAGTTGGCATGGACAGGGGCGTTACATGTCGCTGACTGGGCACTGGGTAACTATGGTGACAGCAGGACAAGGGGCTGCTGTCCAAGTCTTGCCGTCCCCACGAGTTGTGCGTCAATCCTCTTTATCTCAAAGTTCCTCCACTGCTTCTGCCTCCTCAACCTCCTCTCGGTCCTCCACCTGCACCCAAAGCCTGTCTGGTCATGCCACAAGCTATCTAACTGTGCAGAAGGGATCCTGCACACCTCCTTACTATGCTGGCAGTAGGGCTCAATGTCATCAAGCGGTTTTTACTTTGAAATGTCTGTGAAATGTGAGTCACACAGCTGAGGAGTTGTGGTCAGCTCTGGAGAACCAGTTTCATGAATGGTTGTCTCCACTGGACCTGAAACCAGGGAAGGCCGTGTGCGACAATGCTGCAAACCTGGGTGCGGCCCTTCGCCGGTGCAATGTCACTCACGTGCCTTGTATGGCTCACGTGTTGAACCTGGTTGTCCAGCAATTTTTAGGCCACTATCCCGGACTAGATGGCCTTCTGCAGAGGGCACGGTCGCTGTGTGCTCACTTCCGCCGTTCGCATCCCGCAGCTCAGCGACTTACATCTCTACAGAAGTCGTTGGGCCTGCCACTTCACCGGCTAAAATGCGATGGGCCTACCCGGTGGAATTCAACTTTGCACATGTTGCAGCGACTGTGGCAGCACCGACAAGCCCTGGTGCAATATGTTATGACGTATAGCCTGGCCAATTAGATCCAGAGGTGGGGCAAATCACGCTGGAGGAGTGGTCTCAGATCAGGGACCTATGCACTCTTCTGCACAGTTTTGAAATGGCGACGAAGATGTTTAGTGCTGACGATGCCATTATCAGCATGACTATTCCGGTGATTTACATGCTGGAGCACATGTTAAACAGAATTCGGAGTCAGGTGGTGGGGCAAGAGGAGGTGGAGGAAGTAGAGGAGGAGGAGTTGTATGCAGAAGGGCTAACATCTGCAAGGTCCAGACGGTCGGCAGCACCAAGGCGACAGGCATGTGAGGGTGGGGGAGATGGTTTTACCAGGGTGCATGGTAGCAGCCAAACTAGTGAGGAAGGTGCAGGAGCCCAGGAAGAAGTGGAGGACGAACTGATGGAAGACTCATCAGATGAGGGAGACCTTGATCACATTTCTGTTGTGCGAGGTTGGGGGGAGAGGACAGAGGAAGGAAGCATGATTGTTACCTCGCCACCAACACAACAGGGACTTGGTGCTCCTGGATGCGCAAGACACATGAGTGCCTTCTTGCTGTACTACCTGCAACATGACCCTCGAATTGTGAGAATTAGAAATAATGCTGACTACTGGGTTGCCACACTGTTAGATCCCCGGTACAAAAGTAAATTTGCAGAAATTATTCCTGCCATAGAAAGGGATGCACGCATTCAGGAGTATCAGCAGAGACTGTTGCAGAATCTTACATGTGCTTTTCCACAAAACACCAGTGGTGCACGTAGTGAATCTCACAGTTCCAACTTGCCAACCGTGGGACCGTCGAGGGTTCAGCACTCAAACCGTAACAGAAACACAGTATCTGCTGGTAACATCAATTTTGGGGAATCATTTCACCACTTTTTTAGCCCATCCTTTGCAAGGCCACAGGAGACAATAAGTCTGACACATAGTCAACGCCTAGAGACGATGGTACAGGAGTATCTCCAAGTAAACATTGAAGCCATGACTGTGTCACTAGACCCTTGCTCTTTTTGGGCTTCCAATCTGGATAAATGGCCGGAGCTCGCCACTTACGCCTTGAAGATCTCGTCATGCCCCACAGCCAGCATTCTGTCTGAACGTGTGTTCAGCGCTGCTGGTGGTGTGCTGACAGATAAGCGCACGCGGCTCTCCACTGATAATGTAGACAGACTCAAGTTCATAAAGATGAACAAATCATGGATCCGAAATGACTTTTCTACCCCTGTGTCATCCTGGGGAGAGTAAAAGCTTGATGATTTGTTAAAATCACCTCACCAACCATTTTAAGCTTTCAAATTACTAATCATGTTTATCTGTATCTTGCCTGGAAAATAATTTTGGCTTTGTAGCAGTGTGCAGTACTGATTCTATTAGGCCATCTATACTAAGCTCCACCAGATTTAAAATTACTAATCATGTTTATCTGTATCTTGGCTGTAAAATAATTTTGGCTTTGTAGCAGTGTGCAGTACTGATTCTATTAGGCCATCTATACTAAGCTCCACCAGATTTAAAATTATTAATCATGTTTATCTGTATCTTGGCTGGAAAATAATTTGGGCTTTGTAGCAGTGTGCAGTACTGATTCTATTAGGCCATTTATACTAAGCTCCACCAGATTTAAAATTAATAATAATTTTTAGCTGCATCTAGCCTGGAAAATAATTTTGGGTCTCCTAGATGCACAAGACACATGAGTGCCTTCTTGCTGCACTACCTGCAACATGACCCTCAGATTGTCAGAATACGAAGTAATCCTGACTACTGGGTTGCCACACTCTTAGATCCCCCACACTCTTCGATCAACCTTTTCATTTTAAGAAAGAACAAAAAAATTGAAATTTTTGAAATTATAAGCATTAGCAGGTTATTAGAAACTGAAATCAAACAGTTTTCAACTCAAAACTTTATTCTAGGTGATGTTACATTTGCACATAGGACCCCTTGTTCGAAAGGAGCTTCTGACCTGTCTCGTCCATTGAATTTGTCAGGTTTTGGATGGTTTCTGCTTCAATTGTTTTGCATGAGGACAGAATACCCTCCCAGATCTATTGCTTAGATGTGAACTGCCTCCCGCCATCATAGACACTCTTTTTGATGATGCTCCAGAGGTTCTGAGTGGGGTTGAGGTCAGGGGATCATGGGGGTCACACCATAAGTTTGTCCCATTTTATGCCTATATCAGCCAGAGATGCAAATGTGTTATGTGCAGCATGAGACGGTGCATTATCATGCATGAAAATGATCTTGCTGTGGAATACACGGTTTTTCTTCTTGAACCATGGCATTAAGTGCTGTTTGAGAAACTCCACATACATTATGGAGTTCATCTTTACCCCTTCAGGGATCCTAAAGGGGCCGACAATCTCTCTCCCCTTGATTCCAGCCCAAAACATTACTCCACCTCCTCCTTGTTGGCGCTGTAGCCATGTTTGCGCGGGGTGTCCATCAACCAGCCATCCTTCACTCCATCCAACTGAACCATCGAGCGTTGCACGGCACTCATCCGTGAACAAAACAGTTTTGAAGTCAGTCTTCATGTAATGTTTGGCCCACTGGAGCCGTTTCTGCTTGTGTGCAGTGGATAGAGGAGGTCGACAGGATGGCGTACGCACAGCTGCAAACCTTTGAAGGACTCTGCATCTTGTTGTTCGGGGGACGTTGGAGGCACCAGCAGCTTCAAAAACTTGTCTGCTGCTATGACAAGGCTTTTTTGCCGCTGCTCTTTTAACCTGACGTAATTGCCTGTAGGAAAGAGTCCTCAATTTTACCTTATCAGCATGCACACGTGTGTACTGTGAATCAGCTACATACTTCTTGATTGTGCGATGATCAGGATGAAGTGTCTTGGCAATGTTGATTGTAGTCATGCCTTGACCTAAACACTCCACAATTTGTTGCTTCTCAGCAGCCGCCACATCCTTTTTCTTTCCCATTTTGGCAGAAAATGTAGGCTGCTTAATAATGTGGGACAGCCTTCATAAGTAGTCTTGCCTTTCATTGGACACACCTGCCAAACTAATTAGCACAGGTGTCTGCAATTGCTTACAATGATATAAAGAGCCCTGACACACATCACCATCAATGAGTTTAACTGACAAACAAAAAAATTCTTCCCTTATCACTCCTAAACACTTTTAGCATAATAATTTGGAACACAGTGTACATGTGCTTTTCCACAAAACACCAGTGGTTCACGTAGTGAATCTTACAGTTCTAACTTGCCAACCGTGGTCTGTATTGGGTTGTTCAATAAAGGGCCCAAAATTAAGATATCATAGACGGGAGAGGTCTCTATGAATAGGAATTCCTAAGTATTTGATACCCTGTGAGGGCCAGGCAAAGGGAAAGTTGGACTGGATGGAATCCTGTATGGATTTGGGGAGGGAGACATCGAGGGCCTCAGACTTCGCTGCATTGATTTTAAAATTTGACCATGTAACAAAGTGATCTATTTCAGCCATAACAGCAGGGATGGATATATGTGATTGAGTGATATATACTAGGACATCATCAGCAAATGCAGAGCACTTGTACTCGGTGCCTCCCACCTCAATCCACCTAATATTGGGGTTATGGCGAATTGATGAGAGCAGGTGCTCCGTCACTAGGATGTATAAGAGAGGGGACAGAGGACATCCCTGCCTTGCCCCATTGGTGATTATTAAAGGTGATGAAAATGTTCTGACGCGCCCCCTGGGCCTTGGGACACCCAGAGACGGACCCTTTTTGGTGGATGCTAGTGGTTGTAGTCTCCGTGGCGGCGACCCGGTTCCGTGGCTCAGGGCGGTCAAGCCAGTGGCGGATCTATTTATGTGGTTTTGATGTTTAAATGTCTGACTGCGCCACCCGTGTATTGCAGTCAGAGGGAACCGTCGCTGCAGGGCAGACCGCTGAGGCTGGTGTTGTGGGTGCAGCAGAGTGTAGTATAACTCCCCACGGGAAGAGTATAGCCTCAGGGCAGTGTATGCGGAGGATGGGGGTGATGGTGCAGGGCAGCAGCAGTAACGACACGGAGTCAGTGATGCAGTCCATGGCCTTTACTCACAGTTCTTATTATCCAGACCACTTCTGCAGGTAACGGCTGCCCACGTCGTACTCTGCTCACCAGGTGAGGGGCTCAGACAACTCCCAGATAACTTTGGAGCGCTTCACAGGACCCCCCTTGTGTGTCCTTTAACATAGTAACATAGTGTAACATAGTTTTTAAAGCCGAATAAAGACTTGCGTCCATCAAGTTCGACCTGTTAGTTCTGTAATTGCTAAAGTTGATCCAGAGGAGGGCAAAAACCCCAAATGATTTAGCCAATCTTCACCTGAGGAAAAATTCCCTCCCGACTCTGAAACCAGCAGTCAGAATAAATCCCTGTATCAACCTACTATTTTATTTTATTTTTAAGTATGTGCTGAAATCTGCCTGGTATCTAGAAATGTATCCAGTCCCCGCTTGAACTGGTGTAGTGAATCCGACATTACCGTCTCCTCACTCAGTGAATTCCATATTCTCACTGCTCTTACAGTAAAGAACCCCTTCCTATGCTGGTGCTGAAACCTTTTCTCTTCCAGTCTTAGTGAATGCCCTCTTTTTACCGTAATATCCCTCCTTTTGAACAAATCCCGGGCAAGATCTCTATACTGTCCCCTAACATATTTGTACACTTTTATTATGTCCCCCCTCAACCTTCTCTTTTCCAGGCTGAATAGTCCTAGTTTTGCCAACCTCTCTGGGTATTGCAGTCCCTCCATTCCCTTTATTAATTTTGTTGCCCTCCTTTGTACCTTTTCAAGCTCATTTATATCCTTTCTATATATTGGGGCCCATAACTGAGCACAGTATTCCAAGTGTGGTCTGACCAGTGCTTTGTACAGTGGAAGAACAATGTTCTCATCCTTTGCAGCTATACCTCTTCTGATACATCCCATTACCCTGTTTGCCCTTACAGCAGCGGCCTGACTTTGGGCACTCCAATTTAGTTTGCTATCAATCAAGATGCCCAAGTCCTTCTCCATCTCTGAATTCCCCAATGATTTCCCATTCAGTGAGTACTGGTGACTTCCATTTTTCCTTCCCATATGTATGACCTTACATTTCTCCTCGTTAAACCTCATTTGCCATTTAATGCTCCACCTACCCAGCTTATCCAAATCCCTCTGTAGGTCTGCACTGTCCTCTTTTGTATTAATTGTTTTACATAACTTTGTGTCATCTGCAAATATTGATATTTTACTATTTATCCCGTTGACTATGTCGTTAATAAAGATATTAAATAACATTGGGCCTAGTACAGACCCCTGTGGTACCCCACTAGTGACGCTTACCCAATCTGAGAATATTCCATTTATAACCACCCTCTGCCTTCTATCCTTTAGCCAGTTAGCTACCCACTTGCAGACATTTTCCCCCAGCCCCATCATTCTCATTTTGTATACCAACCTATTATGTGGCACGCTATCGAACGCTTTTGAGAAGTCGAGATACACGACATCCACTGGTTCCCCCTGATCTAATCGAGAGCTAACCTCCTCGTAGAAGTCAATCAGGTTTGTTTGGCAGGAGCGACTCCTCATGAATCCATGTTGGTTCGGGATTAAAAGATTATTAGCATCAAGATGCTCGGTAATTGCCTCTTTAATGAAGCTTTCAAAAATTTTGCCCACAACGGACGTCAGACTCACTGGCCGATAGTTTCCGGCGTCACTTTTCGCTCCCTTTTTGAATATTGGCACAGCATTCGCCTGTCACCAATCAAGTGGTACAGACCCAGTCTCAACAGAGTCCTTAAATATAAGATATAACGGTCTGTCTATCACATTACTTAGTTCCCTTAGTACCCGTGGGTGTATGCCATCAGGTCCTGGTGATTTGTTTATTTTAATGTTACTCAGGCGTTTCTGTACCTCAACTTGGGTTAGATTAGTCATACTTAGTGGAGGATTAAGCTTGTCACTTCTCTTTCTCCTGTTAGTTCTATTTCCTTAGTGAAAGTTGTCGAAAAAAAATTATTTAATAGATTAGCTTTATCCTCATCTTTCTCTATGATTTTGCCTTCCTCACTTTTTATCGGTCCAATATTATCCGATTTAATCCTTTTATTATTTATATACGTAAAGAACAGTTTGGGATTTGATCTACTTTCCCTAGCAATACGTTTCTCTGTTTACTCCTTCGCTATTTTTATTTGTTTTTTACAGGTTCTCGTTTATTCCTTGGAACACATTAGTGCCTCCATACTGTTTTCCTGTTTTAATCTCTTGAATGCCTCTTTTTTGCTATTTAACGCCCCTTTTACGTTCTTGTTCAACCATATTGGTTTCCTCTTATTTCTGGCCCTTTTATTCCCATACGGTATATACCTCTCGCACTGAGTATTCAGAATTCTTTTGAAGGTTTCCCATTTACTATTCGTATTCCATTGATTAAGTATTGTCCCAGTCAATAAGTTGAAGGTTTTCTATCAGCTGATCAAACTTCGCCCTCCTAAAGTTTAATGTTTTTGTTGTTCCCTTATTGATAACCCTACTGAAGGGCATTTTGAAGTCGATAATATTATGATCGCTATTACCTAGGTGCCCCCCTATCTGTACCTCAGTTATTCTATCAGGCCAATTAGTCAATATTAAGTCCAACACGGCCTTCCCTCTCGTTGGTTCCTGCACTAGTTGAAAGAGATAATTATCCTTAATATTTGCCAAGAACCTTTTTCCTTTCTGAGATCTACAGGTTTCTGTTTCCCAGTCAATATCCGGGTAGTTGAAATCCCCCATTACAATCACTTCATTATGTTTTGCTACTTTGTCTATTTGTCCTAATAGCAGATTCTCATTCTCCTCTGTTATATTTGGTGGCTTATAGCAGACCCCCAGTAATATTTTATTATTATTTTTTGCCCCCTCTATCTCTACCCACATGGACTCGACCCCCTCTTCTCCCTCTCCTATATCTTCCCTTAGTCTGGGTTTTAGACATGACTTTACATATAAGCAGACTCCTCCGCCTTTCCCCTGTTTCCAGTCCCTTCTAAATAAACTATAATCTAATAAATTTACCGCCCAGTCGTAGCTATCGTCTAGCCAAATCTCTGTTATACCTACGATGTCCTACCTCTCCTCCGATATAAGCGCCCGCAGCTCATCCGCCTTATTGGTCAGGCTTCTTGCGTTGGTCAGTATGCAAGATAAAACTTTGGGGTTATTTAGCATCCTATTCTTCTCTAACGATCTAACTGTACTATCCCCACCCCCTCTCCACCCTCATTATATTCACTTCTCCCCTTCCCCCTTGCTTGCCTCACATCCCACCTATTTCCTTGGTTTCCCCCCCGTCTCTAGTTTAAAAACTCCTCCAACCTATTAGCCATCTTTTTCCCCAGCACCGCTGCACCCTCCCCATTGAGGTGCAGCCCGTCCCTACGGTAGAGCCTGTAGCCGACCGCGAAGTCGGCCCAGTTTTCCGTGAACCCAAACCCTTCTGCCTTGCACCAACTCTTTAGCCACTTATTCACCTCCCTAACTTCCCGTTGGCGCTCCTGTGTGGCTCGCGGGATTGGTAGTATTTCTGAGAAAACTACCTTGGAGGTCCTTGCCCTAAGCTTCCTACCTAGGTCCCTGAAATCATTTTTAAGGACCTTCCATCTACCACTCACTTTGTCATTGGTGCCGATGTGGACCATGACCGCTGGGTCTTCGCCAGCCCCACCCAGTAACCTGTCAACCCGATCCGCGATGTGCCGGACTCGAGCGCCAGGGAGGCAGCACACCGTTCGGCGATCCCGGTCTTTGTGACAGATTGCCCTGTCTGTCCCCCTACTAATAGAGTCACCCACTACCAGAACCTGTCTTGCCTGCCCTACACTTCCCCCCTCCCCCTCATTACTGGAGCATACACTCCCCCGGCGGTCAGAGGATCTGTCATGCTCCAATAATGCCGGTTATGAACCAGCCTTCCTATACTTCTTCCCTCTATCCCTCCTAACTGTTATCCAGCTCCCTGCCTGTTCAGCCTGCACTTCTCCTCTATGCTCCACTCCCAGTATTGACCCATTGAGTGTCTGCTCGGTGAGCAGCAAACTCTGTTCCATGTTGTCGATGCTCCTCAGTATCGCTATCTGAGCACTTAGATCCAGAATTTGGGCTTCCAAGTGCACGATATGCTCACATCTCTCACAGCAGTATGGATCCTCGAGCGGTTGCTCACGGAATGCATACATTGCGCAAGATGTACACTGCACGGCTCCGGCCAACATGGACGTCATTCTAAATATGGGGATACAGTCAGTATATATATACAAGTACAAAACACAATTATTTATATATAGGTGTATGGACGGGGATCAATTAGGGATGTGCAAATGTATCAATTAGATATCGGCAGGGGATCAGTTAAGTATGGATGGGGGATCAATTAAGTATCAAGTATGGACGGGGGAATCAGCTAAGTAGGTCAGGTGGATTAATTAAGTAAAAAGTAAAGAAAGAATGAAATACAGTCAGCAATTCAGTCCTAAGTCGTCCCTTCCAAACTCCCTGAATCCAAAGTCACTGAAAAACAAGTCACACACTTACTTTCGTTCGCACTTACGCTCCGGACACACGCAGCTCGTTCACACTCGCAAACTAAGAGATTTAAAGAGTTTTTTTTTTTCCTTTTCCAGCAATGTACCCTTCACCTCAATGCACTTCTTTGTCTGGCCTTACTTACTTTCTGTCCGGCTGCCTCGGGCCTCCTCTTGGTAAACTTGGCGCCAGTTTCCCTGACCCTATGTGGTGCCTTCCTAGCGGGTGTAGCGAGGGGCTGTGCCACATAAAATGTCACAGCCTCCAGTTTCTAGCTGAGGGTCGTTTCCCGCCTCCACTGGTTTCGGGGACCGGTCTCCCCCTTTGGCCTGACCCCTCCATGCAGGTGGATTCGGGCGTGCGGTGGCGACTCGCCCGTCCGCACCCCTGGGATCCCTTCGTTCCTAGTTCCTGGAGCCTTCTCCGCTCCTCTTCCTTCCTTCTCCCTCTTCCAGGCCTGGGCCTCTGTTACTAGGCCCGCATCCGGAGCAGAGCTCATGCAGAGCCCCTGCTCCCTGTCACTTCTGCTCAGACTTCTCTGCACTGAACTAAGATGGTGCCCACCTTTTATACTCCCTTCTCAATGCACCCAAGAACTGCTTCCTCCCTGCTCCTGCACTACAGGGTTCCCCTTCCTCGGTGTTCCCTCCCCACACTCCAGCCAGGGACAGGGACTGTCGTGCCCATCTCAGGGGCATATTGGTCGCCCTGCCCCACGACAATGTGGTGTAATGCATGCAGGTGTTGGGGTCGTTATCACACTCCATCCTTACCTGAGAGTGAGATATCACACCTCTGGGTGAGGTGCAATACCTCTGTAGCAACCGAGCCCTCTGGGTGCTACAGTTCCATTTATCTTCAGCCTAGGTGACGTATTGCGATACAGGGCTGTGATTTTGGCTATAAAAGGGTCCCCTAGACCCCTTCCCCAAGCTTTTCAAGAGAATAATATATGGCGTGCCAGGAGACTCTATGGAATGCTTTCTCAGCATCCAACGAGAGAATCTAATTACAAATTTTTAACTGCATCTAGCCCAGGAAATACTTTGTGCCTAGTAGCAGTGTCTGCTAGTCAGCGGATTATCCCAGCTGTTAAGCAAGCTACACCTCCTGTAGTTTGGACACTTAATTTTTTCAAAGGAAATGCTTAGGGACCCCGGGATACTCAGTGAACAGCATCAGGAGGCACCCCAAGGCATAGGGGCTGGGACTGGCGGTTGGACTCCTTGCGGTGGACCGCCGAGCTCGATCCTTATAAAAGCTTTTTAACTGCAGCAGCTTTAGTGGACGCTACTGGAGCTGGAATTACGCGGCGGCTGGCATGAGACTTGCCCTCCAATAGATCCTTGTAAAAGGATTTAAAGTGTATTCATTCAAATTAGAGAGACAATTTAAATTAAAAAGCTTAGACCTGCCTCCACCACAGGGGGGTTCGCTCGACCCACCAGTGGACAGGCACCTGTATTGGGAGAGGGGGGCTGGCTATCAGGGTCCACCGCAGCTCTGGCACAAAGCCGGCGACACGGAGGTCGCACGGGCAGGAACGGACTGGCCGTGTCGGCTTCGCACTTTTTTGGCTTTAGAAGGGCATGACATGCCTATATCTGTGTCTCCCCCTCCTTTTACTCCTCCGCCTCTTTTCTTTTCACATGACTATATGTACTTGTCACTTTTCCATGTGTTAGTTGTGTCTTCTGGGCAGTTTGTCAGCTTTTGGACAACTTTGAAGGTATTTTCTATGTGTTTCTATGTGTTTTTGTTTGCCTGCCATTGGTTTTAACGGTGTCAAAGGTGTTCGACGAACAGTTCGACGAACAGTTCGGCGAACATACGGGTGTTCGACAAACTGAACCGAACTTGAACACTACGGGGGTGGCTCAACACTAGTGAAGTGTGAACGGCGCTCAGGGCAACTTGTTTGCGCCTGCTCCAGCTGGTACTCCATTACTGGTGCCTGCTCCTCACACAACTTCTCCAACATATGTAACGTTGAATTCCACCTGGTGGGTAGGTCACATATGATGCGATGTTCTTGAAGGCGTAATCGGCGCTGCAGAGCTGCAATTCACGATCTTGCGATGCTGGAACTCCGCAAGTGAGCGCACTCTATGCGGACCTTGTGCAGCAGTGCATCAAGATCCGGATAGTCCCTCAAAAAACTCTGCATGACCAAGTTGAGCACATGTGCCAGACATGGGATGTGAGTGAGGTTGCCTAGGCCCAGAGCTGCCACCAGATTTCGGCCATTGTCACACACTACCATGCCTGGCTGGAGATTCGCTGGCACAAACCACACGTCGCTCTGCTGCTTGATGACATTCCAGAGCTCCTGCTCTGTGTGGCTTCGATTTCCCAAATAAATGAATTTCAATACGGCCTGTTGACGTTTGGCCACGGCTGTGCTCATATCGGTCGTCACAGGTAACCGTTCACGGGTCGATGTGGAGGTAGACTGTGACGACTCCTGCAGCGCTGATTCAGAGGAACTGGAGTATGAAGAGGAGTCAATGTGTACAGACTGGATTCCTGAAATCCTTGGAGTTGGCAGAACATGTACAGCGCCACTCTCAAGATCTGTACCCGGCTCCACTACATTTACCCAATGGGCAGTGAGGGAAAGGTATCGTCCCTGTCCATGCTTACTGGTCCACGCATCAGTGGTCAGATGGACCATGCTACTGACGGCGTTTTGTAGTGCATGTTTAATTTTTCCCTCCACATGTTGTTGCAGGGCAGGGACGGCTTGTCTTCTGAAATAAAAGCGGCTGGGCACATTGTATTGTGTGACTGCAAATGCCATCAAGTTACGGAAGGTGTCAGTCTCCACCAGCCTGAATGATAGCATTTCAAGGGCCAGTAGTTTTGCAATGCCAGCATTCAGAGCCTGTGCTCCGGGGTGGTTTGCCTAGTATGGGTGCCTTTTCTCCCATGCCTGTGCTAACAATGGCTGTAGACTGGATTGGGAGTGTGAGGATGACAGGGAACGTGGTGCTGTGGGTGGAATGACACTGTGTCTCTGTACAATAGTGCCAGAGGTTCTTCCATGGCGATCCTGTGAGGAAGCCGAACCAGCTGTGTGTGAGCTGGAGTAAGAGGCTACAACACGAGCTGAAGAGGTGGTAGGTGGTGCCGTAGGTTGGCCTAGGTCTTCAGTGTGTCTTTGTAACCTCACCACGTGCTTGGTCCGCACATGTTTCCACATATTTGTGGTATTGAGGTTGCTGACACTTTTCCCTCTTTTCACTTTCTGATTACACAGCTTGCATGTTATGTTCTGCTACCAGAGCTAAGGAAAGAGAGGAGATCTGTCCCTACGATAGAACTCAGCTGAATCCCTATGATGTAACAGGGAACCTGATCCTGCGATCAGACCTGCTAAAGTCCTAAGCGAGACCTATAGATGTGGGGAAGGAATCCCTACAAGTACTAAGGACTGGGAGGAAAATGGGACACCTCCTAACAGAAATAGTAGCAGACAGACGAACAAACAAAATATATAGAACATAGAGGTCCGTAGACCAAGCAAAGTAACAGAGTTAGATACAGAGCACAGGCTAGCTAGAAAGTAGTTATACAATGAAGTCCAGCAAAGCCAGAAGGGCGGAGCGGGATTAAATAGGCCAACAAGGTCATGTGACCAGCAAAGGAAAAAACCTAAGAGCAAGGTTCTAACAGTACCCCCCCTTCTAAGAGGATCCTCCGGATCACCTAGGACCAGGCTTATCAGGAAATCTCCTGTGAAACGCTCTGATAAGTCTGGACGCGGAAACATCATCTGACCTCACCCAAGAGTTATCCTCGGGTCCGAAACCTTTCCAGGCCACAAGATACTGCAAACTACCTCTATACCGTCTAGAGTTAAGGATGCGAGAAATTTCATATTCCCCGTTCTCCACCACCGGAGGAACAGAGGCAGAGGCGTCACCATCCGACACAACAGCTTTTTTTAACAGAGAGACATGAAATACCGGATTAATTCTCCAGGAGGTAGGAACCTCCAACCTAACAGCAGATTGGTTGACAACCTGAAGCACCTTAAAGGGCCCTACAAACTTGGGACCCAATTTCTTAGAAGGAATCCTCAACCGCAGATTCCTAGAGGACAACCAAACCATGTCACCAACAGCGAACAAAACCTCCTGTCGTTTCCTATCAAAGTAGTCTTTAGATTTTCTGTTGGCCTCCTGAAGATTACCACGCACATCCGTCCAAACTCTCTCCAAATCACCGGAAAAATTCTCCTCCTCAGGCACGGCAGATCCCAACTTGGAGAACGACCCAAACGACGGATGTCTCCCAGAACAACAAAAAAAAGGCGAACAACCAGCAGAAGAAGATGTATGATTGTTCAGAGCAAATTCAGCAAGTGGCAGAAACTCAGACCACCCCTCTTGATTGTCTGCCACAAAACAACGCAAGAACTGCTCAACATCCTGGTTTTTCCTTTCTGTCTGGCCATTAGATTCAGGATGATATCCGGACGAGAACGACAAATGAACTCCCAACCTGTCACAAAAGGCACGCCAAAAACGAGCCACGAACTGAGGACCCCTATCAGAAACAATGTCAGTAGGAACGCCATGAAGTCTGACAATTTCCTTGACAAAGGCCTTAGCGAGAGTTTTAGCGCAGGGCAGTTTGACGAAGGGAACCAAGTGACACATCTTGCTAAAACGGTCCACGACCACCCAGATGACAGTAAAACCCTCAGAGGGGGGATGGTCAGTTATAAAGTCCATAGCCAAATGTGTCCAAGGAGCACTGGGAACCTCCAAAGGACAAAGCAACCCCGCAGCAGGAGTATGTGAGGACTTAGATCTAGCACATATAGTACATTGACGCACCCACTTAATGACCTCCTTCTGCCATCCAGGCCACCAAAAACTGCGACCCACCAGTCTCTTGGTCTCAGAGATTCCGGGATGACCTGCCAACCGAGACTCGTGACACTCAACAAACAAATCTCTCCTAAAGGTCCCAGGCACAAACAACCTCCCATGAGGAGTGTTAGATGGGGCATTCTCCTGTGCTTTAAGAATCTCATCTTCCAAAATGGAACAACACCTTCTTGTAAAATGTTCGCCTCTTTCTCAGCACCGACTATGGGAGAAAAACTGCGAGACAAGGCATCCGCCTTAACATTCTTAGTACCAGGGATGTAAGTAATGGAAAAATTAAACCGCGAGAAAAACAGTGCCCACCTAGCCTGACGGGCATTCAGGCGCTTGGCAGCATCAAGATATATCAGATTTTTATGATCCGTAAGAACCTGAACGGGAAATTCCGCACCTTCCAAGAAGTGGCGCCAGTGTTCAAATGCGAGTTTAATAGCCAATAATTCCCGATTACCAATATCGTAATTCAGTTCAGTCTCCGAAAATTTTTTTGAAAAAAAGGCACAGGGATGTAATCCATCCCCGTTATCCTGAGACAATACTGCGCCAACCCCCACAGAGGAAGCATCAACCTCAACCAAAAACGGCTTAGTCACATCAGGCTGCATAAGGATGGGAGCAGAGGTGAACCTCTCCTTGAGATACACAAAAGCTTCAATGGCCTCAGAAGACCACTGAACCGCATCAGCACCTTTCCTGGTGAGATCGGTCAGAGGTTTGACAATACTAGAAACATTTTTTATGAATTTTCTGTAATAATTGGCGAAACCTAAAAACCTCTGTATCGATTTCAAACCAATAGGCCTAGGCCATTCCTGTACAGCTTGAACTTTCACCGGGTCCATCTCAAAACCATCGCTGGAGATAATGTAACCCAAAAAACTAATTCTCTGTACAGCGAACTCACATTTCTCCAGCTTAGCAAAAAGCGAATTGTCCATTAATAACTGTAATACCTCACGTACGCTCCGCCAATGAGACTCCAGATCCGGCGAATAAATCAAAATGTCATCCAAATACACAACCACATTTTTGCCGATCAAAGGTCTAAGGATGTCATTAATAAGATTCTGAAAAAATGCAGGAGCATTAGTAAGACCAAAAGGCATAACCAGATTCTCAAAATGACCCACAGGAGTGTTAAAAGCAGTCTTCCATTCGTCACCCTCCTTCATGCGCAACAGATTGTATGCCCCCTTAAGGTCAATTTTAGAGAACCACTTGGCCCCCATTAACTGGTTAAACAGATAAGGAATCAATGGCAGTGGGTAAGGAATGCGTACAGTAATTTTGTTAATCTCACGAAAATCCAGACAAGGACGTAAACCGCCGTCCTTTTTTTTTACAAAAAAAAATCCAACCGCCACAGGAGACTTAGAAGGCCTAATGTGACCGGCGGCCAAACTTGTCTGTATGTATTCCTCCAAAGCCTTCCTCTCAGGAATAGTAAGGTTAAATAAACGACTTTTAGGAAGAGTCGCTCCAGGAACAAATTCAATAGAACAATCATAGTCTCTATGGGGAGGCAAAACCTGCGATTCCTTCTCAGAAAAAACTCTCCAAAAATCCTGAATAGGAACAGGCAATTCTCCCCTATCCAAAGCTGCAATACGCCCGTTACAACACTTGTCATAACATTTATGGCTCCAGGATTTAATTTCACTGGTAGACCAATCCAGTACAGGATTGTGAAATTTTAACCAGGGCAATCCCAATATTACTGGAGAAGGCAAGTTATTCAAAACTACCACATCCAATTTCTCATGGTGAACACCATTAATAGTGAGAGGAAATTCACAGACCTTGAGAGTAATATTCTTCAAAGGGGAACCATCCACAGAAACCACAGCAATGGGGGATGATAAAGGTTCGGGTTTTAAATTGAGTCTTTCCAAGAATCCCCCATCAATTACATTCAGAGTAGACCCACAATCAACAAACACCCGAAATTCCATTAATTTTTCCTGAGCAATCGTGGAAGCAGCTAAAAATACACCCTTGGAATTTAAACAGGCAATTCGGGCATGACTGACCATTTTTTTTTCTTTCTTCATACGAAGCTCACAGCCTTTAATCAAATGACCAGATTTTCCGCAATAGAAACACAAGCCTTCAAAAAATCTACGGTCTTTTTCTTGAGAGCGAGGTGCCACCGATAAAATCTCCATCGGTTCACCACTGTTAGTACACACATTCTCATAACCAGAAACTGACATAGCAGAGGATTTGCTCTCATTAACCCTTGCACGCAGTCTCCTATCCACCCGTATGGCTAATTGCATAGCCTGTTGCAAATCTTCAGGTGTAGGATAAGCAATTAGCAGGTCTTTAACCCTTTCATTGAGCCCAGCAAGAAATAGACTTTTCAGAGCAGAATCGTTCCACCCTGTTTGAGTAGACCAACGACGGAAATGAGTACAATATTTTTCCACATTACCTGATCCCTGTTTCAAACGTCTCAACTAAGTCTCAGCTGATGCAACACGGTCAGGATCATCATATAATAGTCCCAAAGCAGAAAAAAAACTATCCACTGATTTGAAGCATGTATCACTAGGTTGCAAAGAAAAGGCCCACTCCTGAGGCTCTTTGCGCAAAAGTGACATTATGAACCCTATACGCTGGGATTCATCCCCAGAGGACTTGGGTCTCAAACGAAAATACAATAAGCAAGCATTTTTAAATGAAAAAAATTCTCGGTGTTCACCAAAAAATAAATCCGGCAAACATACCTTAGGCTCCAAGAAATGTGCTCCAGGACAGTTACTCACGTGCTGACGGAGCTCGGCCACCTCCAGAGAGAGTCCCTGCAGGCGATGAGCCAAATCCTGAACCGACACCATGATGGAACAGAAAAATCTTTCCTTAGAGAATTTGCAGGCTGGACTTACTGTTATGTTCTGCTACCAGAGCTAAGGAAAGAGAGGAGATCTGTCCCTACGATAGAACTCAGCTGAATCCCTACGATGTAACAGGGAACCTGATCCTGCGATCAGACCTGCTAAAGTCCTAAGCTAGTGTGTACGGAGACCTATAGATGTGGGGAAGGAATCCCTACAAGTACTAAGGACTGGGAGGAAAATGGGACACCTCCTAACAGAAATAGTAGCAGACAGACGAACAAACAAAATATATAGAACATAGAGGTCCGTAGACCAAGCAAACTAACAGAGTTAGATACAGAGCACAGGCTAGCTAGAAAGTAGTTATACAATGAAGTCCAGCAAAGCCAGAAGGGCAGAGCAGGATTAAATAGGCCAACAAGGTCATGTGACCAGCAAAGGAAAAAACCTAAGAGCAAGGTTCTAACATTGCATTTGACAAAGCAAATGTCATCTGCAACTGTGTCAAAAAAGGACCAGCCACTGCAAGTCTTGGGAGCGCCCGTTTTGGGTTTTGGAAGAGGCATGCTCCTAATGGCTGCCGAAGTGGAGGCTACAGGCAACCAAGTCTGCCTCCTCCCTCTCCCTCCTTCTTGGGCCATTTGGGGAATCTCTTCCTCAGAGCTGCTCCCACCACCTTCCTGTACCTCACGCCATGATGGGTCAAGGACCTCATCTTCTACACTACCCTCTTCAAACAACTGCTTCTCCTGGGTAGTCCCAAGAACACAGTACGCACCAGAAAGTGGCACCTGAGTCTCATCATCAGATGTGTACTGAGGTGTGCTGACCATGGGCACTGGCCTACCCGCCTCTTCAGATTCAGAGAGACAAAGCTGTTGTGCATCACTGCATACTACCTCTTCTTCAAATTCCAGAATTCTGCTTGGCTGGTCCCCTCTTTCCAAGCCAAGAGATTCAGAGAACAGAAGTAGAGATGGCTCCTGTCCAGGGCTCTCTAACTGCCTGGGCAATTTGGCAGGTGGTGAAGAGACAGATGGGTGCTCTTCAGTGCTCAGGACCTGAGATGATCTGGAACTAATTGAGATTGACGCGATAGCTGCCGTCCATCCGACAACGGCTTCAATTTGGTCGTACCGCAACAGTGGGGTATGGCGAGCTCCTACAAAGCTGCGCATAAAGGACTGTTCCCTGGTAAAACTGGGGGATGCTGAGTCACTGGTGCCCACAGCAGGCACAGAATACCCACGTCCTCTCCCTGCAGGCACAGAATCCCCACGTCCTCTACCTGCAGAAACTCCACGCCCACGCCTATGACCACATGCCTTACTCCTTGCCTTCTTCATTTGGTAGACTGATAAAGATAGGCAGAAAAGTACTAAGGGCTTAGTGTGCTTATTCCTGAACAGCTGCTAACAGGTATAAGAAACACTAATTTTATAAAGTGTGGACTAGACTTTAATATGAGCTAATGTGGCCTACACAACTGTAAAGTGGAGTGTTTGGTGAACTTTATTTACGTTGTTTTTTTTCATAAAATGACACTGGATGTGCCCAAAGATGTAAAACCGATAGTATCACAAACTTTTTGTAGTTATTACAATGCAGGAAGGTTAACTACAATGCAATAGATGAGGCTTCAAGAAAAAGGCTAATACTAATCTGGCTGGGGCTGCAGAAAGGCTCCTATATCTACTCCTATATTGTGTGTTTGGAAGCAATCTATCTGGATACGGATGGAACCACACTAATAGGAGAAATCAGGAAAAATGAGCAGCACTAATGCAAAAAAGCACAATGTATGAGGCAGTGACACACGCTGAGCGAACTACAACTGGACATGGCTGCAGAACACACTACAGTGTGAGCTGCACTCACACACAGAGACCTCACAGACAGCCATGAACAGTGCAGAGAACTGTGCACTAGCACTGCAAGGCAAAAGAAAGCTTTATAAAGGAGCCTGGGTAAAGCTCAATTAAGCAAATAGGTAGCTAAAACTGTCCCTCAGAACAGCAGCGTCCGTCCCTAACTGAATTCACAGTAGAGTGAACCCAAAATGGCGGCGGCGGATTTTATAGTGCATCATGACATCATTTCAGCAGCCAATCACAGCCATGCCATTAGTTAACATGCCTAACATGCCTAACAGGATGTGCCCACACTTCTTAGGATCCTCATTGGCTGAATAAAATCAAACTGGCTCATTGCATTATGGGAACTTCCGATTCCGTTATTCGATATTCTAAAAGTATCGGAACTCAGTATCTGAACTCCGATACCGCGAATATCGGTCGATACCCAATATTTCAGTATCGGAATGCTCAACAATACTTGTAAAATAAAAATTCCTGAGTATTTTTCTGTACTTTTTGAATTCATTAAAGATTTTTAGAGAAGAAAAATGCATAGGAAGAAAAAAGTAATCACAATGCAAATCTTTGCAAAATGCTTTTAGGTTTAATGTAATTAAAGAAAAATAAACCCTGTATGTTTATTAAAAATTGGGGGTATAGCTCAGGGGTATACCTCAGTGGTAGAGCATTTGACTGAGTATCAAGAGGTCCTTGGTACAACTCCAAGTGCCTCCTGAAGATAAGTCTTTTTAAACCACATAATTCTTGCTTTATTACTTGTTTATCCATTAAAACATTTTAGGCATATAACGTTGAATGCATATTGATGTGCTTTCTTCATTTGAAATCTATTTAAAAAATCAACCAAAAGGTTGACCAAACCTTGTCTGTAAAAAGTCAATCTAAAAAATCTATAAGATGATACTTTTAGCACTTTGGAAGACTCTAAAACTAAGAATTGACTTGTAAAATAAAAATTCCTGATTATTTGTCTTTACTTTTTGAATTCATTAAGGATTATTAGAGAAGAAAAATGCATCGGAAAGAAAAAAATAATCACAATGTAAAACTTTGTAAAGTTCTTATAGCTTTAATGTAATTTAAAAAAAATAAAAAAAGAGTGCGCATTATTTAAGTTTTTGGGACATATCTCAGTGGCAGAGCATTTGACTGCAGATCAAGAGATCATTGGTTCAGCTCCATGTGCCCACTGAAGATAAATCTTCTTAAATCAAATAATTCTTGCTTTATTACTTGTTTATCCAATAAAACATTTTAGACATATAACGTTGAATGCATATTGATGTGCGTTCTTCATATGAAATCTATTTAAAAATCAGCCAAAAGGTCGAAAAACCTTGTCTGTAAAAAGTCAATGTAAAAAATCTATAAGATGATACTTTTAGCACTTTGGAAGACTCTAAAACTAAGAATTGACTTGTAAAATAAAAATTCCTGATTATTTGTCTGTACTTTTTGAATTCATTAAAGATTATTAGAGAAGAAAAATGCATCGGAAAGAAAAAAATAATCACAATGTAAAACTTTGTAAAGTTCTTATAGCTTTCATGTAATTAAAAAAAAAGAAAAAAAGAGTGTGCATTATTTAAGTTTTGGGGGTATAGCTCAGTGGTAGAGCATTTGACTGCAGATCAAGAGGTCCTTGGTTCTACTCCAAGAGCCCCCTGAAGATAAATCTTTTTAAACCAAATAATTCTTGCTTTATTACTTGTTCATAAATTAAAACATTTTAGGTATATAACGTTGAATGCATATTGATGTGCTTTCTTCATATGAAATCTATTTAAAAAATCAGCCAAAAGGTCGAAAAACCTTGTCTGTAAAAAGTCAATGTAAAAAATCTATAAGATGATACTTTTAGCACTTTGGAAGACTCGAAAACTAAGAATTGACTTGTAAAATAAAAATTCCTGATTATTTGTCTGTACTTTTTGAATTCATTAGAGATTATTAGAGAAGAAAAATGCATCGGAAAGAAAAAAATAATCACAACGTAAAACTTTGTAAAGTTCTTATAGCTTTAATGTAATTTAAGAAAAGAAAGAAAAAAAGAGTGCACATTATTTAAGTTTTGGGTATATAGCTCAGTGGTAGAGCATTTGACTGCAGATAAAGAGAACATTGGTTCAACTCCGAGTGACCTTTGAAAATAAATTTTATTAAACCAAATAATTCTTGCTTTATCACTTGTTTATCCATTAAAACATTTTAGGCATATAACGTTGAATGCATATTGATGTGCTTTCTTCATATGAAATCTATTTAAAAAACAGGCCAAAAGGTCGAAAAACCTTGTCTGTAAAAAGTCAATGTAAAAAATCTATAAGATGATACTTTTAGCACTTTGGAAGACTCGAAAACTAAGAATTGACTTGTAAAATAAAAATTCCTGATTATTTGTCTGTACTTTTTGAATTCATTAGAGATTATTAGAGAAGAAAAATGCATCGGAAAGAAAAAAATAATCACAACGTAAAACTTTGTAAAGTTCTTATAGCTTTAATGTAATTTAAGAAAAGAAAGAAAAAAAGAGTGCACATTATTTAAGTTTTGGGTATATAGCTCAGTGGTAGAGCATTTGACTGCAGATAAAGAGAACATTGGTTCAACTCCGAGTGACCTTTGAAAATAAATTTTATTAAACCAAATAATTCTTGCTTTATCACTTGTTTATCCATTAAAACATTTTAGGCATATAACGTTGAATGCATATTGATGTGCTTTCTTCATATGAAATCTATTTAAAAAACAGGCCAAAAGGTCGAAAAACGTTGTCTGTAAAAAGTCAATGTAAAAAATCTATAAGATGATACTTTTAGCACTTTGGAAGACTCTAAAACTAAGAATTGACTTGTAAAATGAAAATTCCTGAGAATTTGTCTGTACTTTTTGAATTCATTAAAGATTTTTAGAGAAGAAAAATGCATCGGAAAGAAAAAAATAATCACAATGTAAAACTTTGTAAAGTTCTTATAGCTTTAATGTAATTAAAAAAAAAGAAAAAGAGAGTGTGCATTATTTAAGTTTTGGGGATATAACTCAGTGGTAGAGGATTTGACTGCAGATCAAGAGATCATTGGTTCAGCTCGAAGTGCCCACTGAAGGTAAATCTTTTTAAACCAAATAATTCTTGCTTTATCACTTGTTTATCCATTAAAACATTTTAGGCATATAACGTTGAATGCATATTGATGTGCTTTCTTCATATGAAATCTATTTAAAAAATCAGCTAAAAGGTCGAAAAACCTTGTCTGTAAAAAGTCAATGTAAAAAATCTATAAGATGATACTTTTAGCACTTTGGAAGACTCTAAAACTAAGAATTGACTTGTAAAATAAAAATTCCTGATTATTTGTATGTACTTTTTGAATTCATTAAAGATTATTAGAGAAGAAAAATGCATCGGAAAGAAAAAAATAATCACAATGTAAAACTTTGTAAAGTTCTTATAGCTTTAATGTAATTAAAAAAGAAGAAAAAAAGATTGTGTTTTATTTAAGTTTTGGGGGTATACCTCAGTGATAGAGCATTTAAATGCAGATCAAGAGATCATTGGTTCAACTCCAAGTGCCTCCTAAAGATAAATCTTTATAAACCAATTAATTCTTGCTTTATTACTTGTTTATCCCTCACAACATTTTAGGCATATAACGTTGAATGCATATTGATGTGCTTTCTTCATATGAAATCTATTTAAAAATCAGCCAAAAGGTCGAAAAACCTTGTCTGTGAAAAGTCAATGTAAAAAAATCTATAAGATAATACTTTTAGCACTTTGGAAGACTCTAAAACTAAGAACTGACTTGTAAAATAAAAATTCCTGATTATTTGTCTGTATTTTTTGAATTCATTATAGATTATTAGAGAAGAAAAATGCATCGGAAAGAAAAAAATAATAACAATGTAAAACTTTGTAAAGTTCTTATAGCTTTAAAGTAATTAAAAAAAAAGAGTGTGCATTATTTCAAGTTTTGGAGGTATAGCTCAGTGGTAGAGCATTTGACTGCAGATCAAGAGGTCCTTGGTTCTACTCTGAGTGCCCCTAAAGATAAATCTTTTAAACCAAATAATTCTTGCTTTATTATTTGTTTATCCATTAATTCATTTTAGGCATATAACGTTGAATGCATATTGATGTGCTTTCTTCATACGAAATTTATTTAAAAAATCAGCCAAAAGGTCAAAAAACCTTGTCTGTAAAAAGTCAATGTAAAAAATCTATAAGATGATACTTTTAGCACTTTGGAAGACTCTAAAACTAAGAATTGACTTGTAAAATAAAAATTCCTGATTATTTGTCTGTACTTTTTGAATTCATTAAAGATTATTAGAGAAGAAAAATGCATCGGAAAGAAAAAAAATAATCACAATGTATATCTTTGTAAAGTTCTTATAGCTTTAATGTAATTAAAAAAAAAAAAAAAAAAGACTGTGCATTATTTAAGTTTTGGGGGTATATCTCAGTGGTAGAGCATTTAACTGTAGATCAAGAGGTCCTTGGTTCAACTCCGAGTGCCCCCTGAAGATAAATCTCTTTAAACCAAATAATTCTTGCTTTATTGCTTGTTTATCCATTAAAACATTTTAGGCATATAACGTTGAATGAATATTGATGTGCTTTCTTCATATGAAATCTGTTTAAAATATCAGCCAAAAGGTCGAAAAACGTCTGTAAAAAGTCAATGTAAAAAATCTATAAGATGATACTTTTAGCACTTTGGAAGACTCTAAAACCAAGAATTGACTTGTAAAATAAAATTTCCTGATTATTTGTCTGTACTTTTTGAATTCATTAAAGATTTTTAGAGAAGAAAAATGCATCGGAAAGAAAAAAATAATCACAATGTAAAATTTTGTAAAGTTCTTAGAGCTTTAATGTAATTAAAAAAAAAAAAGTGTGCATTATTTAAGTTTTGTGGGTATAGCTCAGTGGTCGAGCATTTGACTGCAGATTAAGAGGTCCTTGGTTCAACTCCGAGTGCACCCTGAAGCTAAATCTTCTTAAACCCATTAATATTTGCTTTATTACTTGTTTATCCATTAAAACATTTTAGGCATATAACATTGAATGCATATTGATGTGCTTTCTTCATATGAAATCTATTTAAAAAATCAGCCAGAAGGTCGAAAAACGTTGTCTGTAAAAAGTCAATGTAAAAAATCTATAAGATAATACTTTTAGCACTTTGGAAGACTCTAAAACTAAGAATTGACTTGTAAAATAAAAATTCCTGATTATTTGTCTGTACTTTTTGAATTCATTAAAGATTTTTAGAGAAGAAAAATGCATCGGAAAGAAAAAATAATCACAATGTAAAACTTTGCACAGTTTTTATAGCTTTAATGTAATTTAAAAAAAAAAAAAAAAGAGTGTGAATTACTTAAGTTTTGAGGGGTATAACTCAGTGTTAGAGCATTTGACTGCAGCTCAAGAGGTGCTTGGTTCAACTCCGAGTGCACCCTCAATTGAAATCTTCTTAAACCAAATAATTCTTGCTTTATTACTTGTTTATCCATTAAAACATTTTAGGCATATAACGTTGAATGCATATTGATGTGCTTTCTTCATATGAAATCTATTTAAAAAATCAGCCAAGAGGTCGAAAAACGTTGTCTGTAAAAAGTCAATGTAAAAAATCTATAAGATGATACTTTTAGGACTTTGGAAGACTCTAAAACTAAGAATTGACTTGTAAAATAAAAATTCCTGAATATTTGTCTGTACTTTTTGAATTCATTAAAGATTTTTAGAGAAGAAAAATGCATCGGAAAGAAAAAAAAATCACAATGTAAAACTTTGCAAAGTTTTTATAGCTTTAATGTAATTTAAAAAAAAAAAAAAAAGAGTGTGCATTATTTCAGTTTTGGTGGTATATCTCAGTGTTAGAGCATTTGACTGCAGTTTAAGAGGTGCTTGGTTCAACTCCGAGTGCACCCTCAAGAGAAATCTTCTCAAAAAAAAAAAATTCTTGCTTTATTACTTGTTTATCCATTAAAACATTTTAGGCATATAACGTTGAATGCATATTAATGTGCTTTCTTCATATGAAATCTATTTAGAAAATCAGCCAAAAGGTCGAAAAACGTTGTCTGTAAAAAGTCAATGTAAAAAATCTATAAGATGATACTTTTAGCACTTTGGAAGACTCTAAAACTAAGAATTGACTTGTAAAATAAAAATTCCTGATTATTTGTCTGTACTTTTTGAATTCATTAAAGATTTTTAGAGAAGAAAAATGCATCGGAAAGAAAAAATAATCACAATGTAAAACTTTGTAAAGTTTTTATAGCTTTAATGTAATTTAAAAAAAAAAAAAAAAGATTGTGAATTACTTAAGTTTTGGGATATAGCTCAGTGTTAGAGCATTTGACTGCAGCTCAAGAGGTGCTTGGTTCAACTCCGAGTGCACCCTCAAGAGAAATCTTCTTAAACCAAAAAATTCTTGCTTTATTACTTGTTTATCCATTAAAACATTTTAGGCATATAATGTTGAATGCATATTGATGTGCTTTCTTCATATGAAATCTATTTAAAAAATCAGCCAAGAGGTCGAAAAACGATGTCTGTAAAAAGTCAATGTAAAAAATCTTTAAGATGATACTTTTAGCACTTTGGAAGACTCTAAAACTAAGAATTGACTTGTAAAATAAAAATTCCTGATTATTTGTCTGTACTTTTTGAATTCATTAAAGATTTTTAGAGAAGAAAAATGCATCGGAAAGAAAAAATAATCACAATGTAAAACTTTGTAAAGTTTTTATAGCTTTAATGTAATTTAAAAAAAAAAAAAAAAAGAGTGTGCATTACTTAAGTTTTGGGGGTATATCTCAGTGTTAGAGCATTTGACTGCAGCTCAAGAGGTGCTTGGTTCAACTCCGAGTGCACCCTCAAGAGAAATCTTCTTAAAAAAAATAAATCTTGCTTTATTACTTGTTTATCCATTAAAACATTTTAGGCATATAACGTTGAATGCATATTGATGTGCTTTCTTCATATGAAATCTATTTAGAAAATCAGCCAAAAGGTCGAAAAACGTTGTCTGTAAAAAGTCAATGTAAAAAATCTATAAGATGATACTTTTAGCACTTTGGAAGACTCTAAAACTAAGAATTGACTTGTAAAATAAAAATTCCTGATTATTTGTCTGTACTTTTTGAATTCATTAAAGATTTTTAGAGAAGAAAAATGCATCGGAAAGAAAAAATAATCACAATGTAAAACCTTGTAAAGTTTTCATAGCTTTAATGTAATTTAAAAAAAAAAAAAAAAAGAGTGTGCATTATTTAAGTTTTGGGGGTATATCTCAGTGTTAGAGCATTTGACTGCAGCTCAAGAGGTGCTTGGTTCAACTCCGAGTGCACCCTCAAGATAAATCTTCTTAAACTAAATAATTCTTGCTTTATTACTTGTTTATCCATTAAAACATTTTAGGCATATAACGTTGAATGCATATTGATGTGCTTTCTTCATCTGAAATATCTTGAAAAAATCAGCCAAAAGGTCGAAAAACGTTGTCTGTAAAAAGTTAATGTAAAAAATCTATAAGATGATACTTTTAGCACTTTGGAAGACTCTAAAACTAAGAATTGACTTGTAAAATAAATATTCCTGATTATTTGTCTGTACTTTTTGAATTCATTAAAGATTTTTAGAGAAGAAAAATGCATCGGAAAGAAAAAAAAATCACAATGTAAAACTTTGCAAAGTTTTTATAGCTTTAATGTAATTTAAAAAAAAAAAAAAAAGAGTGTGCATTATTTCAGTTTTGGTGGTATATCTCAGTGTTAGAGCATTTGACTGCTGTTTAAGAGGTGCTTGGTTCAACTCCGAGTGCACCCTCAAGAGAAATCTTCTCAAAAAAAAAAAATTCTTGCTTTATTACTTGTTTATCCATTAAAACATTTTAGGCATATAACGTTGAATGCATATTAATGTGCTTTCTTCATATGAAATCTATTTAGAAAATCAGCCAAAAGGTCGAAAAACGTTGTCTGTAAAAAGTCAATGTAAAAAATCTATAAGATGATACTTTTAGCACTTTGGAAGACTCTAAAACTAAGAATTGACTTGTAAAATAAAAATTCCTGATTATTTGTCTGTACTTTTTGAATTCATTAAAGATTTTTAGAGAAGAAAAATGCATCGGAAAGAAAAAATAATCACAATGTAAAACTTTGTAAAGTTTTTATAGCTTTAATGTAATTTAAAAAAAAAAAAAAAAGATTGTGAATTACTTAAGTTTTGGGGGTATAGCTCAGTGTTAGAGCATTTGACTGCAGCTCAAGAGGTGCTTGGTTCAACTCCGAGTGCACCTTCAAGAGAAATTTTTTAAACCAAATAATTCTTGCTTTATTACTTGTTTATCCATTAAAACATTTTAGGCATATAACGTTGAATGCATATTGATGTGCTTTCTTCATATGAAATCTATTTAAAAAATCAGCCAAGAGGTCGAAAAACGATGTCTGTAAAAAGTCAATGTAAAAAATCTATAAGATGATACTTTTAGCACTTTGGAAGACTCTAAAACTAAGAATTGACTTGTAAAATAAAAATTCCTGATTATTTGTCTGTACTTTTTGAATTCATTAAAGATTTTTAGAGAAGAAAAATGCATCGGAAAGAAAAAATAATCACAATGTTAAACTTTGTAAAGTTTTTATAGCTTTAATGTAATTTAAAAAAAAAAAAAAAAGATTGTGAACTACTTAAGTTTTGGGGGTATAGCTCAGTGTTAGAGCATTTGACTGCAGCTCAAGAGGTGCTTGGTTCAACTCCGAGTGCACCCTCAAGAGAAATCTTCTTAAACCAAAAAATTCTTGCTTTATTACTTGTTTATCCATTAAAACATTTTAGGCATATAATGTTGAATGCATATTGATGTGCTTTCTTCATATGAAATCTATTTAAAAAATCAGCCAAGAGGTCGAAAAACGATGTCTGTAAAAAGTCAATGTAAAAAATCTTTAAGATGATACTTTTAGCACTTTGGAAGACTCTAAAACTAAGAATTGACTTGTAAAATAAAAATTCCTGATTATTTGTCTGTACTTTTTGAATTCATTAAAGATTTTTAGAGAAGAAAAATGCATCGAAAAGAAAAAATAATCACAATGTAAAACTTTGTAAAGTTTTTATAGCTTTAATGTAATTTAAAAAAAAAAAAAAAAGAGTGTGCATTATTTAAGTTTTGGGGGTATATCTCAGTGTTAGAGCATTTGACTTCAGCTCAAGAGGTGCTTGGTTCAACTCCGAGTGCACCCTCAAGATAAATCTTCTTAAACGAAATAATTCTTGCTTTATTACTTGTTTATCCATTAAAACATTTTAGGCATATAACGATGAATGCATATTGATGTGCTTTCTTCATCTGAAATATCTTTAAAAAATCAGCCAAAAGGTCGAAAAACGTTGTCTGTAAAAAGTCAATGTAAAAAATCTATAAGATGATACTTTTAGCACTTTGGAAGACTCTAAAACTAAGAATTGACTTGTAAAATAAAAATTCCTGATTATTTGTCTGTACTTTTTGAATTCATTAAAGATTTTTAGAGAAGAAAAATGCATCGGAAAGAAAAAATAATCACAATGTAAAACTTTGTGAAGTTTTTCTAGCTTTAATGTAATTAAAAAAAAAAAAAAAAAAGATTGTGAATTACTTAAGTTTTGGGGGTATAGCTCAGTGTTAGAGCATTTGACTGCAGCTCAAGAGGTGCTTGGTTCAACTCCGAGTGCACCTTCAAGAGAAATCTTCTTAAACCAAATAATTCTTGCTTTATTACTTGTTTATCCATTAAAACATTTTAGGCATATAACGTTGAATGTATATTGATGTGCTTTCTTCATATGAAATCTATTTAAAAAATCAGCCAAGAGGTCGAAAAACGATGTCTGTAAAAAGTCAATGTAAAAAATCTATAAGATGATACTTTTAGCACTTTGGAAGACTCTAAAACTAAGAATTGACTTGTAAAATAAAAATTCCTGATTATTTGTCTGTACTTTTTGAATTCATTAAAGATTTTTAGAGAAGAAAAATGCATCGGAAAGAAAAAATAATCACAATGTAAAACCTTGTAAAGTTTTCATAGCTTTAATGTAATTTAAAAAAAAAAAAAAAAAGAGTGTGCATTATTTAAGTTTTGGGGGTATATCTCAGTGTTAGAGCATTTGACTGCAGCTCAAGAGGTGCTTGGTTCAACTCCGAGTGCACCCTCAAGATAAATCTTCTTAAACGAAATAATTCTTGCTTTATTACTTGTTTATCCATTAAAACATTTTAGGCATATAACGTTGAATGCATATTGATGTGCTTTCTTCATCTGAAATATCTTTAAAAAATCAGCCAAAAGGTCGAAAAACGTTGTCTGTAAAAAGTTAATGTAAAAAATCTATAAGATGATACTTTTAGCACTTTGGAAGACTCTAAAACTAAGAATTGACTTGTAAAATAAATATTCCTGATTATTTGTCTGTACTTTTTGAATTCATTAAAGATTTTTAGAGAAGAAAAATGCATCGGAAAGAAAAAAAAATCACAATGTAAAACTTTGCAAAGTTTTTATAGCTTTAATGTAATTTAAAAAAAAAAAAAAAAGAGTGTGCATTATTTCAGTTTTGGTGGTATATCTCAGTGTTAGAGCATTTGACTGCTGTTTAAGAGGTGCTTGGTTCAACTCCGAGTGCACCCTCAAGAGAAATCTTCTCAAAAAAAAAAAATTCTTGCTTTATTACTTGTTTATCCATTAAAACATTTTAGGCATATAACGTTGAATGCATATTAATGTGCTTTCTTCATATGAAATCTATTTAGAAAATCAGCCAAAAGGTCGAAAAACGTTGTCTGTAAAAAGTCAATGTAAAAAATCTATAAGATGATACTTTTAGCACTTTGGAAGACTCTAAAACTAAGAATTGACTTGTAAAATAAAAATTCCTGATTATTTGTCTGTACTTTTTGAATTCATTAAAGATTTTTAGAGAAGAAAAATGCATCGGAAAGAAAAAATAATCACAATGTAAAACTTTGTAAAGTTTTTATAGCTTTAATGTAATTTAAAAAAAAAAAAAAAAGATTGTGAATTACTTAAGTTTTGGGGGTATAGCTCAGTGTTAGAGCATTTGACTGCAGCTCAAGAGGTGCTTGGTTCAACTCCGAGTGCACCTTCAAGAGAAATCTTCTTAAACCAAATAATTCTTGCTTTATTACTTGTTTATCCATTAAAACATTTTAGGCATATAACGTTGAATGTATATTGATGTGCTTTCTTCATATGAAATCTATTTAAAAAATCAGCCAAGAGGTCGAAAAACGATGTCTGTAAAAAGTCAATGTAAAAAATCTATAAGATGATACTTTTAGCACTTTGGAAGACTCTAAAACTAAGAATTGACTTGTAAAATAAAAATTCCTGATTATTTGTCTGTACTTTTTGAATTCATTAAAGATTTTTAGAGAAGAAAAATGCATCGGAAAGAAAAAATAATCACAATGTAAAACTTTGTAAAGTTTTTATAGCTTTAATGTAATTTAAAAAAAAAAAAAAAAGATTGTGAATTACTTAAGTTTTGGCGGTATAGCTCAGTGTTAGAGCATTTGACTGCAGCTCAAGAGGTGCTTGGTTCAACTCCGAGTGCACCCTCAAGAGAAATCTTCTTAAACCAAAAAATTCTTGCTTTATTACTTGTTTATCCATTAAAACATTTTAGGCATATAATGTTGAATGCATATTGATGTGCTTTCTTCATATGAAATCTATTTAAAAAATCAGCCAAGAGGTCGAAAAACGATGTCTGTAAAAAGTCAATGTAAAAAATCTTTAAGATGATACTTTTAGCACTTTGGAAGACTCTAAAACTAAGAATTGACTTGTAAAATAAAAATTCCTGATTATTTGTCTGTACTTTTTGAATTCATTAAAGATTTTTAGAGAAGAAAAATGCATCAAAAAGAAAAAATAATCACAATGTAAAACTTTGTAAAGTTTTTATAGCTTTAATGTAATTTAAAAAAAAAAAAAAAAAGAGTGTGCATTATTTAAGTTTTGGGGGTATATCTCAGTGTTAGAGCATTTGACTTCAGCTCAAGAGGTGCTTGGTTCAACTCCGAGTGCACCCTCAAGAGAAATCTTCTTAAACCATTTAATTCTTGCTTTATTACTTGTTTATCCACTAAAATATTTTAGGCATATAATGTTGAATGCATATTGATGTGCTTTCTTCATATGAAATCGATTTAAAAAATCAGCCAAGAGGTCGAAAAACGTTGTCTGTAAAAAGTCAATGTAAAAAATCTATAAGATGATACTTTTAGCACTTTGGAAGACTCTAAAACTAAGAATTGACTTGTAAAATAAAAATTCCTGATTATTTGTCTGTACTTTTTGAATTCATTAAAGATTTTTAGAGAAGAAAAATGCATCGGAAAGAAAAAATAATCACAATGTAAAACCTTGTAAAGGTTTCATAGCTTTAATGTAATTTAAAAAAAAAAAAAAAAAAAGAGTGTGCATTATTTAAGTTTTATGGGTATATCTCAGTGTTAGAGCATTTGACTGCAGCTCAAGAGGTGCTTGGTTCAACTCCGAGTGCACCCTCAAGATAAATCCTCTTAAACGAAATAATTCTTGCTTTATTACTTGTTTATCCATTAAAACATTTTAGGCATATAACGTTGAATGCATATTGATGTGCTTTCTTCATCTGAAATATCTTTAAAAAATCAGCCAAAAGGTCGAAAAACGTTGTCTGTAAAAAGTCAATGTAAAAAATCTATAAGATGATACTTTTAGCACTTTGGAAGACTCTAAAACTAAGAATTGACTTGTAAAATAAAAATTCCTGATTATTTGTCTGTACTTTTTGAATTCATTAAAGATTTTTAGAGAAGAAAAATGCATCGGAAAGAAAAAATAATCACAATGTAAAACTTTGTGAAGTTTTTATAGCTTTAATGTAATTAAAAAAAAAAAAAAAAAAAGAGTGTGCATTACTTACGTTTTGGGTGTATGTCTCAGTGTTAGAGCATTTGACTGCAGCTCAAGAGGTGCTTGGTTCAACTCCGAGTGCACCCTCAAGAGAAATCTTCTTAAACCAAATAATTCTTGCTTTATTACTTGTTTATCCATTAAAACATTTTAGGCATATAACGTTGAATGCATATTGATGTGCTTTCTTCATATGAAATCTATTTAAAAAATCAGCCAAGAGGTCGAAAAACGTCTGTAAAAAGTCAATGTAAAAAATCTATAAGATGATACTTTTAGCACTTTGGAAGACTCTAAAACTAAGAATTGACTTGTAAAATAAAAATTCCTGATTATTTGTCTGTACTTTTTGAATTCATTAAAGATTTTTAGAGAAGAAAAATGCATCGGAAAGAAAAAATAATCACAATGTAAAACTTTGTAAAGTTTTTATAGCTTTAATGTAATAAAAAAAAAAAAAAAGAGTGTGCATTACTTAAGTTTTGGGGGTATATCTCAGTGTTAGAGCATTTGACTGCAGCTCAAGAGGTGCTTGGTTCAACTCCGAGTGCACCCTCAAGAGAAATCTTCTTAAACCAAATAATTCTTGCTTTATTACTTGTTTATCCATTAAAACATTTTAGGCATATAACGTTGAATGCATATTGATGTGCTTTCTTCATATGAAATCTATTTAAAAAATCAGCCAAGAGGTCAAAAAACGTTGTCTGTAAAAAGTCAATGTAAAAAATCTATAAGATGATACTTTTAGCACTTTGGAAGACTCTAAAACTAAGAATTGACTTGTAAAATAAAAATTCCTGATTATTTGTCTGTACTTTTTGAATTCATTAAAGATTTTTAGAGAAGAAAAATGCATCGGAAAGAAAAAATAATCACAATGTAAAACTTTGTAAAGTTTTTATAGCTTTAATGTAATTTAAAAAAAAAAAAAAAGACTGTGCATTATTTAAGTTTTGGGGGTATATCTCAGTGTTAGAGCATTTGACTTCAGCTCAAGAGGTGCTTGGTTCAACTCCGAGTGCACCCTCAAGAGAAATCTTCTTAAACCAAATAATGCTTGCTTTATTACTTGTTTATCCATTAAAACATTTTAGGCATATAACGTTGAATGCATATTGATGTGCTTTCTTCATATGAAATCTCTTTAAAAAATCAGCCAAAAGGTCGAAAAACGTTGTCTGTAAAAAGTTAATGTAAAAAATCTATAAGATGATACTTTTAGCACTTTGGAAGACTCTAAAACTAAGAATTGACTTGTAAAATAAAAATTCCTGATTATTTGTCTGTACTTTTTGAATTCATTAAAGATTTTTAGAGAAGAAAAATGCATCGGAAAGAAAAAATAATCACAATGTAAAACTTTGTAAAGTTTTTATAGCTTTAATGTAATTTAAAAAAAAAAAAAAAAGATTGTGAATTACTTAAGTTTTGGGGGTATAGCTCAGTGTTAGAGCATTTGACTGCAGCTCAAGAGGTGCTTGGTTCAACTCCGAGTGCACCCTCAAGAGAAATCTTCTTAAACCAAATAATTCTTGCTTTATTACTTGTTTATCCATTAAAACATTTTAGGCATATAACGTTGAATGCATATTGATGTGCTTTCTTCATATGAAATCTATTTAAAAAATCAGCCAAGAGGTCGAAAAACGATGTCTGTAAAAAGTCAATGTAAAAAATCTTTAAGATGATACTTTCAGCACTTTGGAAGACTCTAAAACTAAGAATTGACTTGTAAAATAAAAATTCCTGATTATTTGTCTGTACTTTTTGAATTCATTAAAGATTTTTAGAGAAGAAAAATGCATCGAAAAGAAAAAATAATCACAATGTAAAACTTTGTAAAGTTTTTATAGCTTTAATGTAATTTAAAAAAAAAAAAAAAGAGTGTGCATTATTTAAGTTTTGGGGGTATAGCTCAGTGTTAGAGCATTTGACTTCAGCTCAAGAGGTGCTTGGTTCAACTCCAAGTGCACCCTCAAGATAAATCTTCTTAAACGAAATAATTCTTGCTTTATTACTTGTTTATCCATTAAAACATTTTAGGCATATAACGTTGAATGCATATTGATGTGCTTTCTTCATCTGAAATATCTTTAAAAAATCAGCCAAAAGGTCGAAAAACGTTGTATGTAAAAAGTCAATGTAAAAAATCTATAAGATGATACTTTTAGCACTTTGGAAGACTCTAAAACTAAGAATTGACTTGTAAAATAAAAATTCCTGATTATTTGTCTGTACTTTTTGAATTCATTAAAGATTTTTAGAGAAGAAAAATGCATCGGAAAGAAAAAATAATCACAATGTAAAACTTTGTGAAGTTTTTATAGCTTTAATGTAATTTAAAAAAAAAAAAGAGTGTGCATTACTTACGTTTTGGGGGTATATCTCAGTGTTAGAGCATTTGACTGCAGCTCAAGAGGTGCTTGGTTCAACTCCGAGTGCACCCTCAAGATAAATCTTCTTAAATGAAATAATTCTTGCTTTATTACTTGTTTATCCATTAAAACATTTTAGGCATATAACGTTGAATGCATATTGATGTGCTTTCTTCATATGAAATCTATTTAAAAAATCAGCCAAGAGGTCGAAAAACGTCTGTAAAAAGTCAATGTAAAAAATCTATAAGATGATACTTTTAGCACTTTGGAAGACTCTAAAACTAAGAATTGACTTGTAAAATAAAAATTCCTGATTATTTGTCTGTACTTTTTGAATTCATTAAAGATTTTTAGAGAAGAAAAATGCATCGGAAAGAAAAAATAATCACAATGTAAAACTTTGTAAAGTTTTTATAGCTTTAATGTAACTTAAATAAAAAAAAAAAAAGAGTGTGCATTATTTAAGTTTTGGGGGTATATCTCAGTGTTAGAGCATTTGACTTCAGCTCAAGAGGTGCTTGGTTCAACTCCGAGTGCACCCTCAAGAGAAATCTTCTTAAACCAAATAATTCTTGCTTTATTACTTGTTTATCCATTAAAACATTTTAGGCATATAACGTTGAATGCATATTGATGTGCTTTCTTCATATGAAATCCCTTTAAAAAATCAGCCAAAAGGTCGAAAAACGTTGTCTGTAAAAAGTCAATGTAAAAAATCTATAAGATGATACTTTTAGCACTTTGGAAGACTCTAAAACCAAGAATTGACTTGTAAAATAAAAATTTCTCATTATTTGTCTGTACTTTTTGAATTCATTAAAGATTATTAGAAAAGAAAAATGCATCGGAAAGAAAAAAATAATCACAATGTATAGCTTTGTAAAGTTCTTATAGCTTTAATGTAATTAAAAAAAAAAAAAAAAGAGTGTGCATTATTTAAGTTTTGGGGGTATAGCTCAGTGGTCGAGTATTTGACTGCAGATTAAGAGGTCCTTGGTTCAACTCCGAGTGCACCCTGAACATAAATCTTCTTAAACCCAATAATTTTTGCTTTATTACTTGTTTATCCATTAAAACATTTTAGGCATATAACATTGAATGCATATTGATGTGCTTTCTTCATATGAAATCTATTTAAAAAATCAGCCAGAAGGTCGAAAAACGTTGTCTGTAAAAATTCAATGTAAAAAATCTATAAGATGATACTTTTAGCACTTTGGAAGACTCTAAAACTAAGAATTGACTTGTAAAATAAAAATTCCTGATTATTTGTCTGTACTTTTTGAATTCATTAAAGATTTTTAGAGAAGAAAAATGCATCGGAAAGAAAAAATAATCACAATGTAAAACACTGTAAAGTTTTTATAGCTTTAATGTAATTTAAAAAAAAAAAAAAAACATTGAACATTGCTTAAGTTTTGGGGGAATATCTCAGTGGTAGAGCATTTGACTGCAGATCAAGAGGTCCTTGGTTCAACTCCGAATGCCCCCTGAATATAAATCCTTTTAAACCAAATAATTCTTGCTTTATTACTTTTTTATCCATTAAAACATTTTAGGCATATAACGTTGAATGCATATTGATGTGCTTTCTTCATATGAAATCTCTTTAAAAAATCAGCCAAAAGGTCGAAAAACGTTGTCTGTAAAAAGTCAATGTATAAAATCTATAAGATGATACTTTTAGCACTTTGGAAGACTCTAAAACTAATAATTGACTTGTAAAATAAAAATTCCTGATTATTTGTCTGTACTTTTTGAATTCATTAAAGATTTTTAGAGAAGAAAAATGCATCGGAAAGAAATAAAAATCACAATGTAAAACTTTGTAAAGTTTTTATAGCTTTAATGTAATTTAAAAAAAAAAAAAAAAGAGTGTGCATTACTTAAGTTTTGGTGGTATATCTCAGTGTTAGAGCATTTGACTGCAGCTCAAGAGGTGCTTGGTTCAACTCCGAGTGCACCCTCAAGAGAAATCTTCTCAAAAAAAAATAATTCATGCTTTATTACTTGTTTATCCATTAAAACATTTTAGGCATATAACGTTGAATGCATATTGATGTGCTTTCTTCATATGAAATCTCTTTAAAAAATCAGCCAAAAGGTCGAAAAACTTTGTTTGTAAAAAGTCAATGTAAAAAATCTATAAGATGATACTTTTAGCACTTTGGAAGACTCTAAAACTAAGAATTGACTTGTAAAATAAAAATTCCTGATTATTTGTCTGTACTTTTTGAATTCATTAAAGATTTTTAGAGAAGAAAAATGCATCGGAAAGAAATAATAATCACAATGTAAAACTTTGTAAAGTTTTTATCGCTTTAATCTAATTAAAAAAAAAAAAAAAAAAAAAGAGTGTGCATTACTTAAGTTTTGGGGGTATATCTCAGTGTTAGAGCATTTGACTGCAGCTCAAGAGGTGCTTGGTTCAACTCCGAGTGCACCCTCAAGAGAAATCTTCTTAAACCAAATAATTCTTGCTTTATTACTTGTTTATCCATTAAAACATTTTAGGCATATAACGTTGAATGCATATTGATGTGCTTTCTTCATATGAAATCTATTTAAAAAATCAGCCAAGAGGTCGAAAAACGATGTCTGTAAAAAGTCAATGTAAAAAATCTATAAGATGATACTTTTAGCACTTTGGAAGACTCTAAAATTAAGAATTGACTTGTAAAATAAAAATTCCTGATTATTTGTCTGTACTTTTTGAATTCATTAAAGATTTTTAGAGAAGAAAAATGCATCGGAAAGAAAAAATAATCACAATGTAAATCTTTGTACAGTTTTTATAGCTTTAATGTAATTTAAAAAAAAAAAAAAAAGATTGTGAATTACTTAAGTTTTGGGGGTATATCTCAGTGTTAGAGCATTTGACTGCAGCTCAAGAGGTGCTTGGTTCAACTCCGAGTGCACCCTCAAGAGAAATCTTTTTAAACCAAATAATTCTTGCTTTATTACTTGTTTATCCATTAAAACATTTTAGGCATATAACGTTGAATGCATATTGATGTGCTTTCTTCATATGAAATCTATTTAAAAAATCAGCCAAGAGGTCGAAAAACGTCTGTAAAAAGTCAATGTAAAAAATCTATAAGATGATACTTTTAGCACTTTGGAAGACTCTAAAACTAAGAATTGACTTGTAAAATAAAAATTCCTGATTATTTGTCTGTACTTTTTGAATTCATTAAAGATTTTTAGAGAAGAAAAATGCATCGGAAAGAAAAAATAATCGCAATGTAAAACTTTGTAAAGTTTTTATAGCTTTAATGTAATTTAGAAAAAAAAAAAAAAAGAGTGTGCATTATTTAAGTTTTGGGGGTATATCTCAGTGTTAGAGCATTTGACTCCAGCTCAAGAGGTGCTTGGTTCAACTCCGAGTGCACCCTCAAGATAAATCTTCTTAAACCAAATAATTCTTGCTTTATTACTTGTTTATCCATTAAAACATTTTAGGCATATAACGTTGAATGCATATTGATGTGCTTTCTTCATATGAAATCTCTTTAAAAAATCAGCCAAAAGGTCGAAAAACTTTGTTTGTAAAAAGTCAATGTAAAAAATCTATAAGATGATACTTTTAGCACTTTGGAAGACTCTAAAACTAAGAATTGACTTATAAATAAAAATTCCTGATTATTTGTCTGTACTTTTTGAATTCATTAAAGATTTTTAGAGAAGAAAAATGCATCGGAAAGAAAAAATAATCACAATGTAAAACTTTGTAAAGTTTTTATAGCTTTAATGTAACTTAAAAAAAAAAAAAAAAGAGTGTGCATTATTTAAGTTTTGGGGGTATATCTCAGTGTTAGAGCATTTGACTTCAGCTCAAGAGGTGCTTGGTTCAACTCCGAGTGCACCCTCAAGATAAATCTTCTTAAACCAAATAATTCTTGCTTTATTACTTGTTTATCCATTAAAACATTTTATTCATATAACGTTGAATGCATATTGATGTGCTTTCTTCATATGAAATCCCTTTAAAAAATCAGCCAAAAGGTCGAAAAACGTTGTCTGTAAAAAGTCAATGTAAAAAATCTATAAGATGATACTTTTAGCACTTTGGAAGACTCTAAAACTAAGAATTGACTTGTAAAATAAAAATTCCTGATCATTTGTCTGTACTTTTTGAATTCATTAAAGATTTTTAGAGAAGAAAAATGCCTCGGAAAGAAAAAAATAATCACAATGTAAAATTTTGTAAAGTTCTTAGAGCTTTAATGTAATTAAAAAAAAAAAAAAAGAGTGTGAATTACTTAAGTTTTTTTGGTATATCTCAGTGGTAGAGCATTTAACTGCAGATCAAGACTTCCTTGGTTCAACTCTGAGTGCTCCCTGAAGATAAATCTTTTTAATCCAAATAATTCTTGCTTTATTACTTGTTTATCCATTAAAACATTTTAGGCATATAAGGTTGAATTCATATTGATGTGCTTTCTTCATATGAAATCTATTTAAAAAATCAGCCAAGAGGTCGAAAAACCTTGTCTGTAAAAAGTCATTGTAAAAAATCTATAAGATGATACTTTTAGCACTTTGGAAGACTCTAAAACCAAGAATTGACTTGTAAAATAAAAATTTCTCATTGTTTGTCTGTACTTTTTGAATTCATTAAAGGTTATTAGAAAAGAAAAATGCATCGGAAAGAAAAAAATAATCACAATGTATAGCTTTGTAAAGTTCTTATAGCTTTAATGTAATTAAAAAAAAAAAAAAAGAGTGTGCATTATTTAAGTTTTGGGGGTATAGCTCAGTGGTCGAGCATTTGACTGCAGATTAAGAGGTCCTTGGTTCAACTCCGAGTACACCCTGAACATAAATCTTCTTAAACCCAATAATTTTTGCTTTATTACTTGTTTATCCATTAAAACATTTTAGGCATATAACATTGAATGCATATTGATGTGCTTTCTTCATATGAAATCTATTTAAAAAATCAGCCAGAAGGTCGAAAAACGTTGTCTGTAAAAAGTCAATGTAAAAAATCTATAAGATGATACTTTTAGCACTTTGGAAGACTCTAAAACTAAGAATTGACTTGTAAAATAAAAATTCCTGATTATTTGTCTGTACTTTTTGAATTCATTAAAGATTTTTAGAGAAGAAAAATGCATCGGAAAGAAAAAATAATCACAATGTAAAACACTGTAAAGTTTTTATAGCTTTAATGTAATTTAAAAAAAAAAAAAAAAACATTGTACATTGCTTAAGTTTTGGGGGAATATCTCAGTGGTAGAGCATTTGACTGCAGATCAAGAGGTCCTTGGTTCAACTCCGAATGCCCCCTGAAGATAAATCCTTTTAAACCAAATAATTCTTGCTTTATTACTTTTTTATCCATTAAAACATTTTAGGCATATAACGTTGAATGCATATTGATGTGCTTTCTTCATATGAAATCTCTTTAAAAAATCAGCCAAAAGGTCGAAAAACGTTGTCTGTAAAAAGTCAATGTATAAAATCTATAAGATGATACTTTTAGCACTTTGGAAGACTCTAAAACTAATAATTGACTTGTAAAATAAAAATTCCTGATTATTTGTCTGTACTTTTTGAATTCATTAAAGATTTTTAGAGAAGAAAAATGCATCGGAAAGAAATAAAAATCACAATGTAAAACTTTGTAAAGTTTTTATAGCTTTAATGTAATTTAAAAAAAAAAAAAAAGAGTGTGCATTACTTAACTTTTGGTGGTATATCTCAGTGTTAGAGCATTTGACTGCAGCTCAAGAGGTGCTTGGTTCAACTCCGAGTGCACCCTCAAGAGAAATCTTCTCAAAAAAAAATAATTCTTGCTTTATTACTTGTTTATCCATTAAAATATTTTAGGCATATAACGTTGAATGCATATTGATGTGCTTTCTTCATATGAAATCTATTTAAAAAATCAGCCAAGATGTCGAAAAACGATGTCTGTAAAAAGTCAATGTAAAAAATCTATAAGATGATACTTTTAGAACTTTGGAAGACTCTAAAACTAAGAATTGACTTGTAAAATAAAAATTCCTGATTATTTGTCTGTACTTTTTGAATTCATTAAAGATTTTTTGAGAAGAAAAATGCATCGGAAAGAAAAAATAATCACAATGTAAAACTTTGTGAAGTTTTTATAGCTTTAATGTAATTTAAAAAAAAAAAAAAAAAGAGTGTGCATTACTTAAGTTTTGGGGGTATATCTCAGTGTTAGAGCATTTGACTGCAGCTCAAGAGGTGCTTGGTTCAACTCCGAGTGCACCCTCAAGAGAAATCTTCTTAAACCAAATAATTCTTGCTTTATTACTTGTTTATCCATTAAAACATTTTAGGCATATAACGTTGAATGCATATTGATGTGCTTTCTTCATCTGAAATATCTTTAAAAAATCAGCCAAAAGGTCGAAAAACGTTGTCTGTAAAAAGTCAATGTAAAAAATCTATAAGATGATACTTTTAGCACTTTGGAAGACTCTAAAACTAAGAATTGACTTGTAAAATAAAAATTCCTGATTATTTGTCTGTACTTTTTGAATTCATTAAAGATTTTTAGAGAAGAAAAATGCATCGGAAAGAAAAAATAATCACAATGTAAAACTTTGTGAAGTTTTTATAGCTTTAATGTAATTTAAAAAAAAAAAAAAAAAAAGAGTGTGCATTACTTACGTTTTGGTGGTATATCTCAGTGTTAGAGCATTTGACTGCAGCTCAAGAGGTGCTTGGTTCAACTCCGAGTGCACCCTCAAGAGAAATCTTCTTAAACCAAATAATTCTTGCTTTATTACTTGTTTATCCATTAAAACATTTTAGGCATATAACGTTGAATGCATATTGATGTGCTTTCTTCATATGAAATCTATTTAAAAAATCAGCCAAGAGGTCGAAAAACGTCTGTAAAAAGTCAATGTAAAAAATCTATAAGATGATACTTTTAGCACTTTGGAAGACTCTAAAATTAAGAATTGACTTGTAAAATAAAAATTCCTGATTATTTGTCTGTACTTTTTGAATTCATTAAAGATTTTTAGAGAAGAAAAATGCATCGGAAAGAAAAAATAATCGCAATGTAAAACTTTGTAAAGTTTTTATAGCTTTAATGTAATTTAGAAAAAAAAAAAAAAAGAGTGTGCATTATTTAAGTTTTGGGGGTATATCTCAGTGTTAGAGCATTTGACTCCAGCTCAAGAGGTGCTTGGTTCAACTCCGAGTGCACCCTCAAGATAAATCTTCTTAAACCAAATAATTCTTGCTTTATTACTTGTTTATCCATTAAAACATTTTAGGCATATAACGTTGAATGCATATTGATGTGCTTTCTTCATATGAAATCTCTTTAAAAAATCAGCCAAAAGGTCGAAAAACTTTGTTTGTAAAAAGTCAATTGTAAAAAATCTATAAGATGATACTTTTAGCACTTTGGAAGACTCTAAAACTAAGAATTGACTTATAAATAAAAATTCCTGATTATTTGTCTGTACTTTTTGAATTCATTAAAGATTTTTAGAGAAGAAAAATGCATCGGAAAGAAAAAATAATCACAATGTAAAACTTTGTAAAGTTTTATAGCTTTAATGTAACTTAAAAAAAAAAAAAAAAGAGTGTGCATTATTTAAGTTTTGGGGGTATATCTCAGTGTTAGAGCATTTGACTTCAGCTCAAGAGGTGCTTGGTTCAACTCCGAGTGCACCCTCAAGATAAATCTTCTTAAACCAAATAATTCTTGCTTTATTACTTGTTTATCCATTAAAACATTTTATTCATATAACGTTGAATGCATATTGATGTGCTTTCTTCATATGAAATCCCTTTAAAAAATCAGCCAAAAGGTCGAAAAACGTTGTCTGTAAAAAGTCAATGTAAAAAATCTATAAGATGATACTTTTAGCACTTTGGAAGACTCTAAAACTAAGAATTGACTTGTAAAATAAAAATTCCTGATCATTTGTCTGTACTTTTTGAATTCATTAAAGATTTTTAGAGAAGAAAAATGCCTCGGAAAGAAAAAAATAATCACAATGTAAAATTTTGTAAAGTTCTTAGAGCTTTAATGTAATTAAAAAAAAAAAAAAAGAGTGTGAATTACTTAAGTTTTTTTGGTATATCTCAGTGGTAGAGCATTTGACTGCAGATCAAGACTTCCTTGGTTCAACTCTGAGTGCTCCCTGAAGATAAATCTTTTTAATCCAAATAATTCTTGCTTTATTACTTGTTTATCCATTAAAACATTTTAGGCATATAAGGTTGAATTCATATTGATGTGCTTTCTTCATATGAAATCTATTTAAAAAATCAGCCAAGAGGTCGAAAAACCTTGTCTGTAAAAAGTCATTGTAAAAAATCTATAAGATGATACTTTTAGCACTTTGGAAGACTCTAAAACCAAGAATTGACTTGTAAAATAAAAATTTCTCATTGTTTGTCTGTACTTTTTGAATTCATTAAAGGTTATTAGAAAAGAAAAATGCATCGGAAAGAAAAAAATAATCACAATGTATAGCTTTGTAAAGTTCTTATAGCTTTAATGTAATTAAAAAAAAAAAAAAAGAGTGTGCATTATTTAAGTTTTGGGGGTATAGCTCAGTGGTCGAGCATTTGACTGCAGATTAAGAGGTCCTTGGTTCAACTCCGAGTACACCCTGAACATAAATCTTCTTAAACCCAATAATTTTTGCTTTATTACTTGTTTATCCATTAAAACATTTTAGGCATATAACATTGAATGCATATTGATGTGCTTTCTTCATATGAAATCTATTTAAAAAATCAGCCAGAAGGTCGAAAAACGTTGTCTGTAAAAAGTCAATGTAAAAAATCTATAAGATGATACTTTTAGCACTTTGGAAGACTCTAAAACTAAGAATTGACTTGTAAAATAAAAATTCCTGATTATTTGTCTGTACTTTTTGAATTCATTAAAGATTTTTAGAGAAGAAAAATGCATCGGAAAGAAAAAATAATCACAATGTAAAACACTGTAAAGTTTTATAGCTTTAATGTAATTTAAAAAAAAAAAAAAAAACATTGTACATTGCTTAAGTTTTGGGGGAATATCTCAGTGGTAGAGCACTTGACTGCAGATCAAGAGGTCCTTGGTTCAACTCCGAATGCCCCCTGAAGATAAATCCTTTTAAACCAAATAATTCTTGCTTTATTACTTTTTTATCCATTAAAACATTTTAGGCATATAACGTTGAATGCATATTGATGTGCTTTCTTCATATGAAATCTCTTTAAAAAATCAGCCAAAAGGTCGAAAAACGTTGTCTGTAAAAAGTCAATGTATAAAATCTATAAGATGATACTTTTAGCACTTTGGAAGACTCTAAAACTAATAATTGACTTGTAAAATAAAAATTCCTGATTATTTGTCTGTACTTTTTGAATTCATTAAAGATTTTTAGAGAAGAAAAATGCATCGGAAAGAAATAAAAATCACAATGTAAAACTTTGTAAAGTTTTTATAGCTTTAATGTAATTTAAAAAAAAAAAAAAAGAGTGTGCATTACTTAACTTTTGGTGGTATATCTCAGTGTTAGAGCATTTGACTGCAGCTCAAGAGGTGCTTGGTTCAACTCCGAGTGCACCCTCAAGAGAAATCTTCTCAAAAAAAAATAATTCTTGCTTTATTACTTGTTTATCCATTAAAATATTTTAGGCATATAACGTTGAATGCATATTGATGTGCTTTCTTCATATGAAATCTATTTAAAAAATCAGCCAAGATGTCGAAAAACGATGTCTGTAAAAAGTCAATGTAAAAAATCTATAAGATGATACTTTTAGAACTTTGGAAGACTCTAAAACTAAGAATTGACTTGTAAAATAAAAATTCCTGATTATTTGTCTGTACTTTTTGAATTCATTAAAGATTTTTTGAGAAGAAAAATGCATCGGAAAGAAAAAATAATCACAATGTAAAACTTTGTGAAGTTTTTATAGCTTTAATGTAATTTAAAAAAAAAAAAAAAAAGAGTGTGCATTACTTAAGTTTTGGGGGTATATCTCAGTGTTAGAGCATTTGACTGCAGCTCAAGAGGTGCTTGGTTCAACTCCGAGTGCACCCTCAAGAGAAATCTTCTTAAACCAAATAATTCTTGCTTTATTACTTGTTTATCCATTAAAACATTTTAGGCATATAACGTTGAATGCATATTGATGTGCTTTCTTCATCTGAAATATCTTTAAAAAATCAGCCAAAAGGTCGAAAAACGTTGTCTGTAAAAAGTCAATGTAAAAAATCTATAAGATGATACTTTTAGCACTTTGGAAGACTCTAAAACTAAGAATTGACTTGTAAAATAAAAATTCCTGATTATTTGTCTGTACTTTTTGAATTCATTAAAGATTTTTAGAGAAGAAAAATGCATCGGAAAGAAAAAATAATCACAATGTAAAACTTTGTGAAGTTTTTATAGCTTTAATGTAATTTAAAAAAAAAAAAAAAAAAAGAGTGTGCATTACTTACGTTTTGGTGGTATATCTCAGTGTTAGAGCATTTGACTGCAGCTCAAGAGGTGCTTGGTTCAACTCCGAGTGCACCCTCAAGAGAAATCTTCTTAAACCAAATAATTCTTGCTTTATTACTTGTTTATCCATTAAAACATTTTAGGCATATAACGTTGAATGCATATTGATGTGCTTTCTTCATATGAAATCTATTTAAAAAATCAGCCAAGAGGTCGAAAAACGTCTGTAAAAAGTCAATGTAAAAAATCTATAAGATGATACTTTTAGCACTTTGGAAGACTCTAAAATTAAGAATTGACTTGTAAAATAAAAATTCCTGATTATTTGTCTGTACTTTTTGAATTCATTAAAGATTTTTAGAGAAGAAAAATGCATCGGAAAGAAAAAATAATCGCAATGTAAAACTTTGTAAAGTTTTTATAGCTTTAATGTAATTTAGAAAAAAAAAAAAAAAGAGTGTGCATTATTTAAGTTTTGGGGGTATATCTCAGTGTTAGAGCATTTGACTCCAGCTCAAGAGGTGCTTGGTTCAACTCCGAGTGCACCCTCAAGATAAATCTTCTTAAACCAAATAATTCTTGCTTTATTACTTGTTTATCCATTAAAACATTTTAGGCATATAACGTTGAATGCATATTGATGTGCTTTCTTCATATGAAATCTCTTTAAAAAATCAGCCAAAAGGTCGAAAAACTTTGTTTGTAAAAAGTCAATTGTAAAAAATCTATAAGATGATACTTTTAGCACTTTGGAAGACTCTAAAACTAAGAATTGACTTATAAATAAAAATTCCTGATTATTTGTCTGTACTTTTTGAATTCATTAAAGATTTTTAGAGAAGAAAAATGCATCGGAAAGAAAAAATAATCACAATGTAAAACTTTGTAAAGTTTTATAGCTTTAATGTAACTTAAAAAAAAAAAAAAAAGAGTGTGCATTATTTAAGTTTTGGGGGTATATCTCAGTGTTAGAGCATTTGACTTCAGCTCAAGAGGTGCTTGGTTCAACTCCGAGTGCACCCTCAAGATAAATCTTCTTAAACCAAATAATTCTTGCTTTATTACTTGTTTATCCATTAAAACATTTTATTCATATAACGTTGAATGCATATTGATGTGCTTTCTTCATATGAAATCCCTTTAAAAAATCAGCCAAAAGGTCGAAAAACGTTGTCTGTAAAAAGTCAATGTAAAAAATCTATAAGATGATACTTTTAGCACTTTGGAAGACTCTAAAACTAAGAATTGACTTGTAAAATAAAAATTCCTGATCATTTGTCTGTACTTTTTGAATTCATTAAAGATTTTTAGAGAAGAAAAATGCCTCGGAAAGAAAAAAATAATCACAATGTAAAATTTTGTAAAGTTCTTAGAGCTTTAATGTAATTAAAAAAAAAAAAAAAGAGTGTGAATTACTTAAGTTTTTTTGGTATATCTCAGTGGTAGAGCATTTGACTGCAGATCAAGACTTCCTTGGTTCAACTCTGAGTGCTCCCTGAAGATAAATCTTTTTAATCCAAATAATTCTTGCTTTATTACTTGTTTATCCATTAAAACATTTTAGGCATATAAGGTTGAATTCATATTGATGTGCTTTCTTCATATGAAATCTATTTAAAAAATCAGCCAAGAGGTCGAAAAACCTTGTCTGTAAAAAGTCATTGTAAAAAATCTATAAGATGATACTTTTAGCACTTTGGAAGACTCTAAAACCAAGAATTGACTTGTAAAATAAAAATTTCTCATTGTTTGTCTGTACTTTTTGAATTCATTAAAGGTTATTAGAAAAGAAAAATGCATCGGAAAGAAAAAAATAATCACAATGTATAGCTTTGTAAAGTTCTTATAGCTTTAATGTAATTAAAAAAAAAAAAAAAGAGTGTGCATTATTTAAGTTTTGGGGGTATAGCTCAGTGGTCGAGCATTTGACTGCAGATTAAGAGGTCCTTGGTTCAACTCCGAGTACACCCTGAACATAAATCTTCTTAAACCCAATAATTTTTGCTTTATTACTTGTTTATCCATTAAAACATTTTAGGCATATAACATTGAATGCATATTGATGTGCTTTCTTCATATGAAATCTATTTAAAAAATCAGCCAGAAGGTCGAAAAACGTTGTCTGTAAAAAGTCAATGTAAAAAATCTATAAGATGATACTTTTAGCACTTTGGAAGACTCTAAAACTAAGAATTGACTTGTAAAATAAAAATTCCTGATTATTTGTCTGTACTTTTTGAATTCATTAAAGATTTTTAGAGAAGAAAAATGCATCGGAAAGAAAAAATAATCACAATGTAAAACACTGTAAAGTTTTATAGCTTTAATGTAATTTAAAAAAAAAAAAAAAAACATTGTACATTGCTTAAGTTTTGGGGGAATATCTCAGTGGTAGAGCACTTGACTGCAGATCAAGAGGTCCTTGGTTCAACTCCGAATGCCCCCTGAAGATAAATCCTTTTAAACCAAATAATTCTTGCTTTATTACTTTTTTATCCATTAAAACATTTTAGGCATATAACGTTGAATGCATATTGATGTGCTTTCTTCATATGAAATCTCTTTAAAAAATCAGCCAAAAGGTCGAAAAACGTTGTCTGTAAAAAGTCAATGTATAAAATCTATAAGATGATACTTTTAGCACTTTGGAAGACTCTAAAACTAATAATTGACTTGTAAAATAAAAATTCCTGATTATTTGTCTGTACTTTTTGAATTCATTAAAGATTTTTAGAGAAGAAAAATGCATCGGAAAGAAATAAAAATCACAATGTAAAACTTTGTAAAGTTTTTATAGCTTTAATGTAATTTTAAAAAAAAAAAAAAGAGTGTGCATTACTTAACTTTTGGTGGTATATCTCAGTGTTAGAGCATTTGACTGCAGCTCAAGAGGTGCTTGGTTCAACTCCGAGTGCACCCTCAAGAGAAATCTTCTCAAAAAAAAATAATTCTTGCTTTATTACTTGTTTATCCATTAAAACATTTTAGGCATATAACGTTGAATGCATATTGATGTGCTTTCTTCATATGAAATCTATTTAAAAAATCAGCCAAGATGTCGAAAAACGATGTCTGTAAAAAGTCAATGTAAAAAATCTATAAGATGATACTTTTAGCACTTTGGAAGACTCTAAAACTAAGAATTGACTTGTAAAATAAAAATTCCTGATTATTTGTCTGTACTTTTTGAATTCATTAAAGATTTTTTGAGAAGAAAAATGCATCGGAAAGAAAAAATAATCACAATGTAAAACTTTGTGAAGTTTTTATAGCTTTAATGTAATTTAAAAAAAAAAAAAAAAAGAGTGTGCATTACTTAAGTTTTGGGGGTATATCTCAGTGTTAGAGCATTTGACTGCAGCTCAAGAGGTGCTTGGTTCAACTCCAAGTGCACCCTCAAGAGAAATCTTCTTAAACCAAATAATTCTTGCTTTATTACTTGTTTATCCATTAAAACATTTTATTCATATAACGTTGAATGCATATTGATGTGCTTTCTTCATATGAAATCCCTTTAAAAAATCAGCCAAAAGGTCGAAAAACGTTGTCTGTAAAAAGTCAATGTAAAAAATCTATAAGATGATACTTTTAGCACTTTGGAAGACTCTAAAACTAAGAATTGACTTGTAAAATAAAAATTCCTGATCATTTGTCTGTACTTTTTGAATTCATTAAAGATTTTTAGAGAAGAAAAATGCCTCGGAAAGAAAAAAATAATCACAATGTAAAATTTTGTAAAGTTCTTAGAGCTTTAATGTAATTAAAAAAAAAAAAAAAGAGTGTGAATTACTTAAGTTTTTTTGGTATATCTCAGTGGTAGAGCATTTGACTGCAGATCAAGACTTCCTTGGTTCAACTCTGAGTGCTCCCTGAAGATAAATCTTTTTAATCCAAATAATTCTTGCTTTATTACTTGTTTATCCATTAAAACATTTTAGGCATATAAGGTTGAATTCATATTGATGTGCTTTCTTCATATGAAATCTATTTAAAAAATCAGCCAAGAGGTCGAAAAACCTTGTCTGTAAAAAGTCATTGTAAAAAATCTATAAGATGATACTTTTAGCACTTTGGAAGACTCTAAAACCAAGAATTGACTTGTAAAATAAAAATTTCTCATTGTTTGTCTGTACTTTTTGAATTCATTAAAGGTTATTAGAAAAGAAAAATGCATCGGAAAGAAAAAAATAATCACAATGTATAGCTTTGTAAAGTTCTTATAGCTTTAATGTAATTAAAAAAAAAAAAAAAGAGTGTGCATTATTTAAGTTTTGGGGGTATAGCTCAGTGGTCGAGCATTTGACTGCAGATTAAGAGGTCCTTGGTTCAACTCCGAGTACACCCTGAACATAAATCTTCTTAAACCCAATAATTTTTGCTTTATTACTTGTTTATCCATTAAAACATTTTAGGCATATAACATTGAATGCATATTGATGTGCTTTCTTCATATGAAATCTATTTAAAAAATCAGCCAGAAGGTCGAAAAACGTTGTCTGTAAAAAGTCAATGTAAAAAATCTATAAGATGATACTTTTAGCACTTTGGAAGACTCTAAAACTAAGAATTGACTTGTAAAATAAAAATTCCTGATTATTTGTCTGTACTTTTTGAATTCATTAAAGATTTTTAGAGAAGAAAAATGCATCGGAAAGAAAAAATAATCACAATGTAAAACACTGTAAAGTTTTTATAGCTTTAATGTAATTTAAAAAAAAAAAAAAAAACATTGTACATTGCTTAAGTTTTGGGGGAATATCTCAGTGGTAGAGCATTTGACTGCAGATCAAGAGGTCCTTGGTTCAACTCCGAATGCCCCCTGAAGATAAATCCTTTTAAACCAAATAATTCTTGCTTTATTACTTTTTTATCCATTAAAACATTTTAGGCATATAACGTTGAATGCATATTGATGTGCTTTCTTCATATGAAATCTCTTTAAAAAATCAGCCAAAAGGTCGAAAAACGTTGTCTGTAAAAAGTCAATGTATAAAATCTATAAGATGATACTTTTAGCACTTTGGAAGACTCTAAAACTAATAATTGACTTGTAAAATAAAAATTCCTGATTATTTGTCTGTACTTTTTGAATTCATTAAAGATTTTTAGAGAAGAAAAATGCATCGGAAAGAAATAAAAATCACAATGTAAAACTTTGTAAAGTTTTTATAGCTTTAATGTAATTTTAAAAAAAAAAAAAAGAGTGTGCATTACTTAACTTTTGGTGGTATATCTCAGTGTTAGAGCATTTGACTGCAGCTCAAGAGGTGCTTGGTTCAACTCCGAGTGCACCCTCAAGAGAAATCTTCTCAAAAAAAAATAATTCTTGCTTTATTACTTGTTTATCCATTAAAACATTTTAGGCATATAACGTTGAATGCATATTGATGTGCTTTCTTCATATGAAATCTATTTAAAAAATCAGCCAAGATGTCGAAAAACGATGTCTGTAAAAAGTCAATGTAAAAAATCTATAAGATGATACTTTTAGCCCTTTGGAAGACTCTAAAACTAAGAATTGACTTGTAAAATAAAAATTCCTGATTATTTGTCTGTACTTTTTGAATTCATTAAAGATTTTTTGAGAAGAAAAATGCATCGGAAAGAAAAAATAATCACAATGTAAAACTGTGTGAAGTTTTTATAGCTTTAATGTAATTTAAAAAAAAAAAAAAAAAGAGTGTGCATTACTTAAGTTTTGGGGGTATATCTCAGTGTTAGAGCATTTGACTGCAGCTCAAGAGGTGCTTGGTTCAACTCCAAGTGCACCCTCAAGAGAAATCTTCTTAAACCAAATAATTCTTGCTTTATTACTTGTTTATCCATTAAAACATTTTAGGCATATAACGTTCAATGCATATTGATGTGCTTTCTTCATCTGAAATATCTTTAAAAAATCAGCCAAAAGGTCGAAAAACGTTGTCTGTAAAAAGTCAATGTAAAAAATCTATAAGATGATACTTTTAGCACTTTGGAAGACTCTAAAACTAAGAATTGACTTGTAAAATAAAAATTCCTGATTATTTGTCTGTACTTTTTGAATTCATTAAAGATTTTTAGAGAAGAAAAATGTATCGAAAAGAAAAAATAATCACAATGTAAAACTTTGTAAAGTTTTTATAGCTTTAATGTAATTTAAAAAAAAAAAAAAAGAGTGTGCATTATTTAAGTTTTGGGGGTATATCTCAGTGTTAGAGCATTTGACTTCAGCTCAAGAGGTGCTTGGTTCAACTCCGAGTGCACCCTCAAGAGAAATCTTCTTAAACCAAATAATTCTTGCTTTATTACTTGTTTATCCATTAAAACATTTTAGGCATATAACGTTGAATGCATATTGATGTGCTTTCTTCATATGAAATCTATTTAAAAAATCAGCCAAGAGGTCGAAAAACGATGTCTGTAAAAAGTCAATGTAAAAAATCTATAAGATGATACTTTTAGCACTTTGGAAGACTCTAAAACTAAGAATTGACTTGTAAAATAAAAATTCCTGATTATTTGTCTGTACTTTTTGAATTCATTAAAGATTTTTAGAGAAGAAAAATGTATCGAAAAGAAAAAATAATCACAATGTAAAACTTTGTAAAGTTTTTATAGCTTTAATGTAATTTAAAAAAAAAAAAAAAGAGTGTGCATTATTTAAGTTTTGGGGGTATATCTCAGTGTTAGAGCATTTGACTTCAGCTCAAGAGGTGCTTGGTTCAACTCCGAGTGCACCCTCAAGAGAAATCTTCTTAAACCAAATAATTCTTGCTTTATTACTTGTTTATCCATTAAAACATTTTAGGCATATAACGTTGAATGCATATTGATGTGCTTTCTTCATATGAAATCTATTTAAAAAATCAGCCAAGAGGTCGAAAAACATTGTCTGTAAAAAGTCAATGTAAAAAATCTATAAGATGATACTTTTAGCACTTTGGAAGACTCTAAAACTAAGAATTGACTTGTAAAATAAAAATTCCTGATTATTTGTCTGTACTTTTTGAATTCATTAAAGATTTTTAGAGAAGAAAAATGCATCGGAAAGAAAAAATAATCACAATGTAAAACTTTGTAAAGTTTTCATAGCTTTATTGTAATTTAAAAAAAAAAAAAAAAAGAGTGTGCATTATTTAAGTTTTGGGGGTATATCTCAGTGTAAGAGCATTTGACTGCAGCTCAAGAGGTGCTTGGTTCAACTCCGAGTGCACCCTCAAGATAAATCTTCTTAAACCAAATAATTCTTGCTTTATTACTTGTTTATCCATTAAAACATTTTAGGCATATAACGTTGAATGCATATTGATGTGCTTTCTTCATCTGAAATATCTTTAAAAAATCAGCCAAAAGGTCGAAAAACGTTGTCTGTAAAAAGTCAATGTAAAAAATCTATAAGATGATACTTTTAGCACTTTGGAAGACTCTAAAACTAAGAATTGACTTGTAAAATAAAATTCCTGATTATTTGTCTGTACTTTTTGAATTCATTAAAGATTTTTTGAGAAGAAAAATGCATCGGAAAGAAAAAATAATCACAATGTAAAACTTTGTGAAGTTTTTATAGTTTTAATGTAATTTAAAAAAAAAAAAAAAAAAGAGTGTGCATTACTTACGTTTTGGGGGTATATCTCAGTGTTAGAGCATTTGACTGCAGCTCAAGAGGTGCTTGGTTCAACTCCAAGTGCACCCTCAAGAGAAATCTTCTTAAACCAAATAATTCTTGCTTTATTACTTGTTTATCCATTAAAACATTTTAGGCATATAACGTTGAATGCATATTGATGTGCTTTCTTCATCTGAAATATCTTTAAAAAATCAGCCAAAAGGTCGAAAAATGTTGTCTGTAAAAAGTCAATGTAAAAAATCTATAAGATGATACTTTTAGCACTTTGGAAGACTCTAAAACTAAGAATTGACTTGTAAAATAAAAATTCCTGATTATTTGTCTGTACTTTTTGAATTCATTAAAGATTTTTAGAGAAGAAAAATGCATCGGAAAGAAAAAATAATCACAATGTAAAACTTTGTAAAGTTTTCATAGCTTTAATGTAATTTAAAAAAAAAAAAAAAAGAGTATGCATTATTTAAGTTTTGGGGGTATATCTCAGTGTTAGAGCATTTGACTGCAGCTCAAGAGGTGCTTGGTTCAACTCCGAGTGCACCCTCAAGATAAATCTTCTTAAACCAAATAATTCTTGCTTTATTACTTGTTTATCCATTAAAACATTTTAGGCATATAACGTTGAATGCATATTGATGTGCTTTCTTCATCTGAAATATCTTTAAAAAATCAGCCAAAAGGTCGAAAAACGTTGTCTGTAAAAAGTCAATGTAAAAAATCTATAAGATGATACTTTTAGCACTTTTTTAAGACTCTAAAACTAAGAGTTGACTTGTAAAATTAAAATTCCTGATTATTTGTCTGTACTTTTTGAATTCATTAAAGATTTTTAGAGAAGAAAAATGCATCGGAAAGAAAAAATAATCACAATGTAAAACTTTGTGAAGTTTTTATAGCTTTAATGTAATTTAAAAAAAAAAAAAAAAAGAGTGTGCATTACTTACGTTTTGGGGGTATATCTCAGTGTTAGAGCATTTGACTGCAGCTCAAGAGGTGCTTGGTTCAACTCCAAGTGCACCCTCAAGAGAAATCTTCTTAAACCAAAAATTCTTGCTTTATTACTTGTTTATCCATTAAAACATTTTAGGCATATAACGTTGAATGCATATTGATGTGCTTTCTTCATCTGAAATATCTTTAAAAAATCAGCCAAAAGGTCGAAAAACGTTGTCTGTAAAAAGTCAATGTAAAAAATCTATAAGATGATACTTTTAGCACTTTGGAAGACTCTAAAACTAAGAATTGACTTGTAAAATAAAAATTCCTGATTATTTGTCTGTACTTTTTGAATTCATTAAAGATTTTTAGAGAAGAAAAATGCATCGGAAAGAAAAAATAATCGCAATGTAAAACTTTGTAAAGATTTTATAGCTTTAATGTAATTCAAAAAAAAAAAAAAAAAAAAAGAGTGTGCATTATTTAAGTTTTGGGGGTATATCTCAGTGTTAGAGCATTTGACTGCAGCTCAAGAGGTGCTTGGTTCAACTCCGAGTGCACCCTCAAGAGAAATCTTCTTAAAAAAAATAATTCTTGCTTTATTACTTGTTTATCCATTAAAACATTTTAGGCATATAACGTTGAATGCATATTGATGTGTTTTCTTCATATGAAATCTATTAGGAAATCAGCCAAAAGGTCGAAAAACGTTGTCTGTAAAAAGTCAATGTAAAAAATCTATAAGATGATACTTTTAGCACTTTGGAAGACTCTAAAACTAAGAATTGACTTGCAAAATAAAAATTCCTGATTATTTGTCTGTACTTTTTGAATTCATTAAAGATTTTTAGAGAAGAAAAATGCATCAGAAAGAAAAAATAATCACAATGTAAAACTTTGTGAAGTTTTTATAGCTTTAATGTAATTTAAAAAAAAAAAAAAAAAAGAGTGCATTACTTACGTTTTGGGGGTATATCTCAGTGTTAGAGCATTTGACTGCAGCTCAAGAGGTGCTTGGTTCAACTCCGAGTGCACCCTCAAGAGAAATCTTCTTAAACCAAATAATTCTTGCTTTATTACTTGTTTATCCATTAAAACATTTTAGGCATATAACGTTGAATGCATATTGATGTGCTTTCTTCATATGAAATCTATTTAAAAAATCAGCCAAGAGGTCGAAAAACGATGTCTGTAAAAAGTCAATGTAAAAAATCTATAAGATGATACTTTTAGCACTTTGGAAGACTCTAAAACTAAGAATTGACTTGTAAAATAAAAATTCCTGATTATTTGTCTGTACTTTTTGAATTCATTAAAGATTTTTAGAGAAGAAAAATGCATCGGAAAGAAAAAATAATCACAATGTAAAACTTTGTAAAGTTTTCATAGCTTTAATGTAATTTAAAAAAAAAAGAGTGTGCATTATTTAAGTTTTGGGGGTATATCTCAGTGTTAGAGCATTTGACTGCAGCTCAAGAGGTGCTTGGTTCAACTCCGAGTGCACCCTCAAAATAAAACTTCTTAAACTAAATAATTCTTGCTTTATTACTTGTTTATCCATTAAAACATTTTAGGCATATAACGTTGAATGCATATTGATGTGCTTTCTTCATCTGAAATATCATTAAAAAATCAGCCAAAAGGTCGAAAAACGTTGTCTGTAAAAAGTCAATGTAAAAAATCTATAAGATGATACTTTTAGCACTTTGGAAGACTCTAAAACTAAGAATTGACTTGTAAAATAAAATTCCTGATTATTTGTCTGTACTTTTTGAATTCATTAAAGATTTTTTGAGAAGAAAAATGCATCGGAAAGAAAAAATAATCACAATGTAAAACTTTGTGAAGTTTTTATAGTTTTAATGTAATTTAAAAAAAAAAAAAAAAAAGAGTGTGCATTACTTACGTTTTGGGGGTATATCTCAGTGTTAGAGCATTTGACTGCAGCTCAAGAGGTGCTTGGTTCAACTCCAAGTGCACCCTCAAGAGAAATCTTCTTAAACCAAATAATTCTTGCTTTATTACTTGTTTATCCATTAAAACATTTTAGGCATATAACGTTGAATGCATATTGATGTGCTTTCTTCATCTGAAATATCTTTAAAAAATCAGCCAAAAGGTCGAAAAATGTTGTCTGTAAAAAGTCAATGTAAAAAATCTATAAGATGATACTTTTAGCACTTTGGAAGACTCTAAAACTAAGAATTGACTTGTAAAATAAAAATTCCTGATTATTTGTCTGTACTTTTTGAATTCATTAAAGATTTTTAGAGAAGAAAAATGCATCGGAAAGAAAAAATAATCACAATGTAAAACTTTGTAAAGTTTTCATAGCTTTAATGTAATTTAAAAAAAAAAAAAAAAGAGTGTGCATTATTTAAGTTTTGGGGGTATATCTCAGTGTTAGAGCATTTGACTGCAGCTCAAGAGGTGCTTGGTTCAACTCCGAGTGCACCCTCAAGATAAATCTTCTTAAACCAAATAATTCTTGCTTTATTACTTGTTTATCCATTAAAACATTTTAGGCATATAACGTTGAATGCATATTGATGTGCTTTCTTCATCTGAAATATCTTTAAAAAATCAGCCAAAAGGTCGAAAAACGTTGTCTGTAAAAAGTCAATGTAAAAAATCTATAAGATGATACTTTTAGCACTTTGGAAGACTCTAAAACTAAGAGTTGACTTGTAAAATTAAAATTCCTGATTATTTGTCTGTACTTTTTGAATTCATTAAAGATTTTTAGAGAAGAAAAATGCATCGGAAAGAAAAAATAATCACAATGTAAAACTTTGTGAAGTTTTTATAGCTTTAATGTAATTTAAAAAAAAAAAAAAAAAGAGTGTGCATTACTTACGTTTTGGGGGTATATCTCAGTGTTAGAGCATTTGACTGCAGCTCAAGAGGTGCTTGGTTCAACTCCAAGTGCACCCTCAAGAGAAATCTTCTTAAACCAAAAATTCTTGCTTTATTACTTGTTTATCCATTAAAACATTTTAGGCATATAACGTTGAATGCATATTGATGTGCTTTCTTCATCTGAAATATCTTTAAAAAATCAGCCAAAAGGTCGAAAAACGTTGTCTGTAAAAAGTCAATGTAAAAAATCTATAAGATGATACTTTTAGCACTTTGGAAGACTCTAAAACTAAGAATTGACTTGTAAAATAAAAATTCCTGATTATTTGTCTGTACTTTTTGAATTCATTAAAGATTTTTAGAGAAGAAAAATGCATCGGAAAGAAAAAATAATCACAATGTAAAACTTTGTAAAGTTTTCATAGCTTTAATGTAATTTAAAAAAAAAAAAAAAAGAGTGTGCATTATTTAAGTTTTGGGGGTATATCTCAGTGTTAGAGCATTTGACTGCAGCTCAAGAGGTGCTTGGTTCAACTCCGAGTGCACCCTCAAGATAAATCTTCTTAAACCAAATAATTCTTGCTTTATTACTTGTTTATCCATTAAAACATTTTAGGCATATAACGTTGAATGCATATTGATGTGCTTTCTTCATCTGAAATATCTTTAAAAAATCAGCCAAAAGGTCGAAAAACGTTGTCTGTAAAAAGTCAATGTAAAAAATCTATAAGATGATACTTTTAGCACTTTTTTAAGACTCTAAAACTAAGAGTTGACTTGTAAAATTAAAATTCCTGATTATTTGTCTGTACTTTTTGAATTCATTAAAGATTTTTAGAGAAGAAAAATGCATCGGAAAGAAAAAATAATCACAATGTAAAACTTTGTGAAGTTTTTATAGCTTTAATGTAATTTAAAAAAAAAAAAAAAAAGAGTGTGCATTACTTACGTTTTGGGGGTATATCTCAGTGTTAGAGCATTTGACTGCAGCTCAAGAGGTGCTTGGTTCAACTCCAAGTGCACCCTCAAGAGAAATCTTCTTAAACCAAAAATTCTTGCTTTATTACTTGTTTATCCATTAAAACATTTTAGGCATATAACGTTGAATGCATATTGATGTGCTTTCTTCATCTGAAATATCTTTAAAAAATCAGCCAAAAGGTCGAAAAACGTTGTCTGTAAAAAGTCAATGTAAAAAATCTATAAGATGATACTTTTAGCACTTTGGAAGACTCTAAAACTAAGAATTGACTTGTAAAATAAAAATTCCTGATTATTTGTCTGTACTTTTTGAATTCATTAAAGATTTTTAGAGAAGAAAAATGCATCGGAAAGAAAAAATAATCGCAATGTAAAACTTTGTAAAGATTTTATAGCTTTAATGTAATTCAAAAAAAAAAAAAAAAAAAAAGAGTGTGCATTATTTAAGTTTTGGGGGTATATCTCAGTGTTAGAGCATTTGACTGCAGCTCAAGAGGTGCTTGGTTCAACTCCGAGTGCACCCTCAAGAGAAATCTTCTTAAAAAAAATAATTCTTGCTTTATTACTTGTTTATCCATTAAAACATTTTAGGCATATAACGTTGAATGCATATTGATGTGTTTTCTTCATATGAAATCTATTAGGAAATCAGCCAAAAGGTCGAAAAACGTTGTCTGTAAAAAGTCAATGTAAAAAATCTATAAGATGATACTTTTAGCACTTTGGAAGACTCTAAAACTAAGAATTGACTTGCAAAATAAAAATTCCTGATTATTTGTCTGTACTTTTTGAATTCATTAAAGATTTTTAGAGAAGAAAAATGCATCAGAAAGAAAAAATAATCACAATGTAAAACTTTGTGAAGTTTTTATAGCTTTAATGTAATTTAAAAAAAAAAAAAAAAAAGAGTGTGCATTACTTACGTTTTGGGGGTATATCTCAGTGTTAGAGCATTTGACTGCAGCTCAAGAGGTGCTTGGTTCAACTCCGAGTGCACCCTCAAGAGAAATCTTCTTAAACCAAATAATTCTTGCTTTATTACTTGTTTATCCATTAAAACATTTTAGGCATATAACGTTGAATGCATATTGATGTGCTTTCTTCATATGAAATCTATTTAAAAAATCAGCCAAGAGGTCGAAAAACGATGTCTGTAAAAAGTCAATGTAAAAAATCTATAAGATGATACTTTTAGCACTTTGGAAGACTCTAAAACTAAGAATTGACTTGTAAAATAAAAATTCCTGATTATTTGTCTGTACTTTTTGAATTCATTAAAGATTTTTAGAGAAGAAAAATGCATCGGAAAGAAAAAATAATCACAATGTAAAACTTTGTAAAGTTTTCATAGCTTTAATGTAATTTAAAAAAAAAAGAGTGTGCATTATTTAAGTTTTGGGGGTATATCTCAGTGTTAGAGCATTTGACTGCAGCTCAAGAGGTGCTTGGTTCAACTCCGAGTGCACCCTCAAAATAAAACTTCTTAAACTAAATAATTCTTGCTTTATTACTTGTTTATCCATTAAAACATTTTAGGCATATAACGTTGAATGCATATTGATGTGCTTTCTTCATCTGAAATATCATTAAAAAATCAGCCAAAAGGTCGAAAAACGTTGTCTGTAAAAAGTCAATGTAAAAAATCTATAAGATGATACTTTTAGCACTTTGGAAGACTCTAAAACTAAGAATTGACTTGTAAAATAAAATTCCTGATTATTTGTCTGTACTTTTTGAATTCATTAAAGATTTTTTGAGAAGAAAAATGCATCGGAAAGAAAAAATAATCACAATGTAAAACTTTGTGAAGTTTTTATAGTTTTAATGTAATTTAAAAAAAAAAAAAAAAAAGAGTGTGCATTACTTACGTTTTGGGGGTATATCTCAGTGTTAGAGCATTTGACTGCAGCTCAAGAGGTGCTTGGTTCAACTCCAAGTGCACCCTCAAGAGAAATCTTCTTAAACCAAATAATTCTTGCTTTATTACTTGTTTATCCATTAAAACATTTTAGGCATATAACGTTGAATGCATATTGATGTGCTTTCTTCATCTGAAATATCTTTAAAAAATCAGCCAAAAGGTCGAAAAATGTTGTCTGTAAAAAGTCAATGTAAAAAATCTATAAGATGATACTTTTAGCACTTTGGAAGACTCTAAAACTAAGAATTGACTTGTAAAATAAAAATTCCTGATTATTTGTCTGTACTTTTTGAATTCATTAAAGATTTTTAGAGAAGAAAAATGCATCGGAAAGAAAAAATAATCACAATGTAAAACTTTGTAAAGTTTTCATAGCTTTAATGTAATTTAAAAAAAAAAAAAAAAGAGTGTGCATTATTTAAGTTTTGGGGGTATATCTCAGTGTTAGAGCATTTGACTGCAGCTCAAGAGGTGCTTGGTTCAACTCCGAGTGCACCCTCAAGATAAATCTTCTTAAACCAAATAATTCTTGCTTTATTACTTGTTTATCCATTAAAACATTTTAGGCATATAACGTTGAATGCATATTGATGTGCTTTCTTCATCTGAAATATCTTTAAAAAATCAGCCAAAAGGTCGAAAAACGTTGTCTGTAAAAAGTCAATGTAAAAAATCTATAAGATGATACTTTTAGCACTTTGGAAGACTCTAAAACTAAGAGTTGACTTGTAAAATTAAAATTCCTGATTATTTGTCTGTACTTTTTGAATTCATTAAAGATTTTTAGAGAAGAAAAATGCATCGGAAAGAAAAAATAATCACAATGTAAAACTTTGTGAAGTTTTTATAGCTTTAATGTAATTTAAAAAAAAAAAAAAAAAGAGTGTGCATTACTTACGTTTTGGGGGTATATCTCAGTGTTAGAGCATTTGACTGCAGCTCAAGAGGTGCTTGGTTCAACTCCAAGTGCACCCTCAAGAGAAATCTTCTTAAACCAAAAATTCTTGCTTTATTACTTGTTTATCCATTAAAACATTTTAGGCATATAACGTTGAATGCATATTGATGTGCTTTCTTCATCTGAAATATCTTTAAAAAATCAGCCAAAAGGTCGAAAAACGTTGTCTGTAAAAAGTCAATGTAAAAAATCTATAAGATGATACTTTTAGCACTTTGGAAGACTCTAAAACTAAGAATTGACTTGTAAAATAAAAATTCCTGATTATTTGTCTGTACTTTTTGAATTCATTAAAGATTTTTAGAGAAGAAAAATGCATCGGAAAGAAAAAATAATCACAATGTAAAACTTTGTAAAGTTTTCATAGCTTTAATGTAATTTAAAAAAAAAAAAAAAAGAGTGTGCATTATTTAAGTTTTGGGGGTATATCTCAGTGTTAGAGCATTTGACTGCAGCTCAAGAGGTGCTTGGTTCAACTCCGAGTGCACCCTCAAGATAAATCTTCTTAAACCAAATAATTCTTGCTTTATTACTTGTTTATCCATTAAAACATTTTAGGCATATAACGTTGAATGCATATTGATGTGCTTTCTTCATCTGAAATATCTTTAAAAAATCAGCCAAAAGGTCGAAAAACGTTGTCTGTAAAAAGTCAATGTAAAAAATCTATAAGATGATACTTTTAGCACTTTGGAAGACTCTAAAACTAAGAGTTGACTTGTAAAATTAAAATTCCTGATTATTTGTCTGTACTTTTTGAATTCATTAAAGATTTTTAGAGAAGAAAAATGCATCGGAAAGAAAAAATAATCACAATGTAAAACTTTGTGAAGTTTTTATAGCTTTAATGTAATTTAAAAAAAAAAAAAAAAAGAGTGTGCATTACTTACGTTTTGGGGGTATATCTCAGTGTTAGAGCATTTGACTGCAGCTCAAGAGGTGCTTGGTTCAACTCCAAGTGCACCCTCAAGAGAAATCTTCTTAAACCAAAAATTCTTGCTTTATTACTTGTTTATCCATTAAAACATTTTAGGCATATAACGTTGAATGCATATTGATGTGCTTTCTTCATCTGAAATATCTTTAAAAAATCAGCCAAAAGGTCGAAAAACGTTGTCTGTAAAAAGTCAATGTAAAAAATCTATAAGATGATACTTTTAGCACTTTGGAAGACTCTAAAACTAAGAATTGACTTGTAAAATAAAAATTCCTGATTATTTGTCTGTACTTTTTGAATACATTAAAGATTTTTAGAGAAGAAAAATGCATCGGAAAGAAAAAATAATCGCAATGTAAAACTTTGTAAAGATTTTATAGCTTTAATGTAATTAAAAAAAAAAAAAAAAAAAAAAGAGTGTGCATTATTTAAGTTTTGGGGGTATATCTCAGTGTTAGAGCATTTGACTGCAGCTCAAGAGGTGCTTGGTTCAACTCCGAGTGCACCCTCAAGAGAAATCTTCTTAAAAAAAATAATTCTTGCTTTATTACTTGTTTATCCATTAAAACATTTTAGGCATATAACGTTGAATGCATATTGATGTGTTTTCTTCATATGAAATCTATTAGGAAATCAGCCAAAAGGTCGAAAAACGTTGTCTGTAAAAAGTCAATGTAAAAAATCTATAAGATGATACTTTTAGCACTTTGGAAGACTCTAAAACTAAGAATTGACTTGCAAAATAAAAATTCCTGATTATTTGTCTGTACTTTTTGAATTCATTAAAGATTTTTAGAGAAGAAAAATGCATCGGAAAGAAAAAATAATCACAATGTAAAACTTTGTGAAGTTTTTATAGCTTTAATGTAATTTAAAAAAAAAAAAAAAAAAGAGTGTGCATTACTTACGTTTTGGGGGTATATCTCAGTGTTAGAGCATTTGACTGCAGCTCAAGAGGTGCTTGGTTCAACTCCGAGTGCACCCTCAAGAGAAATCTTCTTAAACCAAATAATTCTTGCTTTATTACTTGTTTATCCATTAAAACATTTTAGGCATATAACGTTGAATGCATATTGATGTGCTTTCTTCATATGAAATCTATTTAAAAAATCAGCCAAGAGGTCGAAAAACGATGTCTGTAAAAAGTCAATGTAAAAAATCTATAAGATGATACTTTTAGCACTTTGGAAGACTCTAAAACTAAGAATTGACTTGTAAAATAAAAATTCCTGATTATTTGTCTGTACTTTTTGAATTCATTAAAGATTTTTAGAGAAGAAAAATGCATCGGAAAGAAAAAATAATCACAATGTAAAACTTTGTAAAGTTTTCATAGCTTTAATGTAATTTAAAAAAAAAAGAGTGTGCATTATTTAAGTTTTGGGGGTATATCTCAGTGTTAGAGCATTTGACTGCAGCTCAAGAGGTGCTTGGTTCAACTCCGAGTGCACCCTCAAAATAAAACTTCTTAAACTAAATAATTCTTGCTTTATTACTTGTTTATCCATTAAAACATTTTAGGCATATAACGTTGAATGCATATTGATGTGCTTTCTTCATCTGAAATATCATTAAAAAATCAGCCAAAAGGTCGAAAAACGTTGTCTGTAAAAAGTCAATGTAAAAAATCTATAAGATGATACTTTTAGCACTTTGGAAGACTCTAAAACTAAGAATTGACTTGTAAAATAAAAATTCCTGATTATTTGTCTGTACTTTTTGAATTCATTAAAGATTTTTAGAGAAGAAAAATGCATCGGAAAGAAAAAATAATCACAATGTAAAACTTTGTGAAGTTCTTATAACTTTAATGTAATTTAAAAAAAAAAAAAAAAAGAGTGTGCATTACTTACGTTTTGGGGGTATATCTCAGTGTTAGAGCATTTGACTGCAGCTCAAGAGGTGCTTGGATCAACTCCGAGTGCACCCTCAAGAGAAATCTTCTTAAACCAAATAATTCTTGCTTTATTACTTGTTTATCCATTAAAACATTTTAGGCATATAACGTTGAATGCATATTGATGTGCTTTCTTCATATGAAATCTATCTAAAAAATCAGCCAAGAGGTCGAAAAACGTCTGTAAAAAGTCAATGTAAAAAATCTATAAGATGATACTTTTAGCACTTTGGAAGACTCTAAAACTAAGAATTGACTTGTAAAATAAAAATTCCTGATTATTTGTCTGTACTTTTTGAATTCATTAAAGATTTTTAGAGAAGAAAAATGCATCGGAAAGAAAAAATAATCACAATGTAAAACTTTGTGAAGTTCTTATAGCTTTAATGTAATTTAAAAAAAAAAAAAAAAAAGAGTGTGCATTACTTACGTTTTGGGGGTATATCTCAGTGTTAGAGCATTTGACTGCAGCTCAAGAGGTGCTTGGATCAACTCCGAGTGCACCCTCAAGAGAAATCTTCTTAAACCAAATAATTCTTGCTTTATTACTTGTTTATCCATTAAAACATTTTAGGCATATAACGTTGAATGCATATTGATGTGCTTTCTTCATCTGAAATATCTTTAAAAAAACAGCCAAAAGGTCGAAAAACGTTGTCTGTAAAAAGTCAATGTAAAAAATCTATAAGATGATACTTTTAGCACTTTGGAAGACTCTAAAACTAAGAATTGACTTGTAAAATAAAAATTCCTGATTATTTGTCTGTACTTTTTGAATTCATTAAAGATTTTTAGAGAAGAAAAATGCATCGGAAAGAAAAAATAATCACAATGTAAAACTTTGTGAAGCTTTTATAGCTTTAATGTAATTTAAAAAAAAAAAAAAAGAGTGTGCATTACTTTCGTTTTGGGGGTATATCTCAGTGTTAGAGCATTTGACTGCAGCTCAAGAGGTGCTTGGTTCAACTCCGAGTGCACCCTCAAGAGAAATCTTCTTAAACCAAATAATTCTTGCTTTATTACTTGTTTATCCATTAAAACATTTTAGGCATATAACGTTGAATGCATATTGATGTGCTTTCTTCATATGAAATCTATCTAAAAAATCAGCCAAGAGGTCGAAAAACGTCAGGTAAAAAGTCAATGTAAAAAATCTATAAGATGATACTTTTAGCACTTTGGAAGACTCTAAAACTAAGAATTGACTTGTAAAATAAAAATTCCTGATTATTTGTCTGTACTTTTTGAATTCATTAAAGATTTTTAGAGAAGAAAAATGCATCGGAAAGAAAAAATAATCGCAATGTAAAACTTTGTAAAGTTTTTATAGCTTTCATGTAATTTAAAAAAAAAAAAAAAAAGAGTGTGCATTATTTAAGTTTTGGGGGTATATCTCAGTGTTAGAGCATTTGACTGCAGCTCAAGAGGTGCTTGGTTCAACTCCGAGTGCACCCTCAAGAGAAATCTTCTTAAAAAAAATAATTCTTGCTTTATTACTTGTTTATCCATTAAAACATTTTAGGCATATAACGTTGAATGCATATTGATGTGCTTTCTTCATATGAAATCTATTTAGAAAATCAGCCAAAAGGTCGAAAAACGTTGTCTGTAAAAAGTCAATGTAAAAAATCTATAAGATGATACTTTTAGCACTTTGGAAGACTCTAAAACTAAGAATTGACTTGTAAAATAAAAATTCCTGATTATTTGTCTGTACTTTTTGAATTCATTAAAGATTTTTAGAGAAGAAAAATGCATCGGAAAGAAAAAATAATCACAATGTAAAACTTTGTAAAGTTTTTATAGCTTTAATGTAATTTAAAAATAAAAAAAAAGATTGTGAATTACTTAAGTTTTGGGGGTATAGCTCAGTGTTAGAGCATTTGACTGCAGCTCAAGAGGTGCTTGGTTCAACTCCGAGTGCACCCTCAAGAGAAATCTTCTTAAACCAAATAATTCTTGCTTTATTACTTGTTTATCCATTAAAATATTTTAGGCATATAACGTTGAATGCATATTGATGTGCTTTCTTCATATGAAATATATTTAAAAAATCAGCCAAGAGGTCGAAAAACGATGTCTGTAAAAAGTCAATGTAAAAAATCTATAAGATGATACTTTTAGCACTTTGGAAGACTCTAAAACTAAGAATTGACTTGTAAAATAAAAATTCCTGATTATTTGTCTGTACTTTTTGAATTCATTAAAGATTTTTAGAGAAGAAAAATGCATCGGAAAGAAAAAATAATCACAATGTAAAACTTTGTGAAGTTTTTATAGCTTTAATGTAATTTAAAAAAAAAAAAAAAAAGAGTGTGCATTACTTAAGTTTTGGGGGTATAGCTCAGTGTTAGAGCATTTGACTGCAGCTCAAGAGGTGCTTGGTTCAACTCCAAGTGCACCCTCAAGATAAATCTTCTTAAACCAAATAATTCTTGCTTTATTACTTGTTTATCCATTAAAATATTTTAGGCATATAACGTTGAATGCATATTGATGTGCTTTCTTCATATGAAATCTCTTTAAAAAATCAGCCAAGAGGTCGAAAAACGTTGTCTGTAAAAAGTCAATGTAAAAAATCTATAAGATGATACTTTTAGCACTTTGGAAGACTCTAAAACTAAGAATTGACTTGTAAAATAAAAATTCCTGATTATTTGTCTGTACTTTTTGAATTCATTAAAGATTTTTAGAGAAGAAAAATGCATCGGAAAGAAAAAATAATCACAATGTAAAACTTTGTAAAGTTTTTATAGCTTTAATGTAATTTAAAAAAAAAAAAAAAAAGAGTGTGCATTGCTTAAGTTTTGGGGGTATATGTCAGTGTTAGAGCATTTGACTGCAGCTCAAGAGGTGCTTGGTTCAACTCCGAGTGCACCCTCAAGAGAAATCTTCTTAAACCAAATAATTCTTGCTTTATTACTTGTTTATCCATTAAAACATTTTAAGCATATAACGTTGAATGCATATTGATGTGCTTTCTTCATATGAAATCTATTTAAAAAATCAGCCAAGAGGTCGAAAAATATTGTCTGTAAAAAGTCAATGTAAAAAATCTATAAGATGATACTTTTAGCACTTTGGAAGACTCTAAAACTAAGAATTGACTTGTAAAATAAAAATTCTTGATTATTTGTCTGTACTTTTTGAATTCATTAAAGATTTTTAGAGAAGAAAAATGCATCGGAAAGAAAAAATAATCACAATGTAAAACTTTGTGAAGTTTTTAAAGTTTTAATGTAATTTAAAAAAAAAAAAAAAAAGAGTGTGCATTACTTACGTTTTGGGGGTATATCTCAGTGTTAGAGCATTTGACTGCAGCTCAAGAGGTGCTTGGTTCAACTCCAAGTGCACCCTCAAGAGAAATCTTCTTAAACCAAATAATTCTTGCTTTATTACTTGTTTATCCATTAAAACATTTTAGGCATATAACGTTGAATGCATATTGATGTGCTTTCTTCATCTGAAATATCTTTAAAAAATCAGCCAAAAGGTCGAAAAATGTTGTCTGTAAAAAGTCAATGTAAAAAATCTATAAGATGATACTTTTAGCACTTTGGAAGACTCTAAAACTAAGAATTGACTTGTAAAATAAAAATTCCTGATTATTTGTCTGTACTTTTTGAATTCATTAAAGATTTTTAGAGAAGAAAAATGCATCGGAAAGAAAAAATAATCACAATGTAAAACTTTGTAAAGTTTTCATAGCTTTAATGTAATTTAAAAAAAAAAAAAAAAGAGTGTGCATTATTTAAGTTTTGGGGGTATATCTCAGTGTTAGAGCATTTGACTGCAGCTCAAGAGGTGCTTGGTTCAACTCCGAGTGCACCCTCAAGATAAATCTTCTTAAACCAAATAATTCTTGCTTTATTACTTGTTTATCCATTAAAACATTTTAGGCATATAACGTTGAATGCATATTTATGTGCTTTCTTCATCTGAAATATCTTTAAAAAATCAGCCAAAAGGTCGAAAAACGTTGTCTGTAAAAAGTCAATGTAAAAAATCTATAAGATGATACTTTTAGCACTTTGGAAGACTCTAAAACTAAGAGTTGACTTGTAAAATAAAAATTCCTGATTATTTGTCTGTACTTTTTGAATTCATTAAAGATTTTTAGAGAAGAAAAATGCATCGGAAAGAAAAAATAATCACAATGTAAAACTTTGTGAAGTTTTTATAGCTTTAATGTAATTTAAAAAAAAAAAAAAAAAAGAGTGTGCATTAGTTACGTTTTGGGGGTATATCTCAGTGTTAGAGCATTTGACTGCAGCTCAAGAGGTGCTTGGTTCAACTCCAAGTGCACCCTCAAGAGAAATCTTCTTAAACCAAATAATTCTTGCTTTATTACTTGTTTATCCATTAAAATATTTTAGGCATATAACGTTGAATGCATATTGATGTGCTTTCTTCATATGAAATATATTTAAAAAATCAGCCAAGAGGTCGAAAAACGATGTCTGTAAAAAGTCAATGTAAAAAATCTATAAGATGATACTTTTAGCACTTTGGAAGACTCTAAAACTAAGAATTGACTTGTAAAATAAAAATTCCTGATTATTTGTCTGTACTTTTTGAATTCATTAAATATTTTTAGAGAAGAAAAATGCATCGGAAAGAAAAAATAATCACAATGTAAAACTTTGTGAAGTTTTTATAGCTTTAATGTAATTTAAAAAAAAAAAAAAAAAGAGTGTGCATTACTTACGTTTTGGGGGTATATCTCAGTGTTAGAGCATTTAACTGCAGCTCAAGAGGTGCTTGGTTCAACTCCAAGTGCACCCTCAAGAGAAATCTTCTTAAACCAAATAATTCTTGCTTTATTACTTGTTTATCCATTAAAACATTTTAGGCATATAACGTTGAATGCATATTGATGTGCTTTCTTCATTTGAAATATCTTTAAAAAATCAGCCAAAAGGTCGAAAAACGTTGTCTGTAAAAAGTCAATGTAAAAAATCTATAAGATGATACTTTTAGCACTTTGGAAGACTCTAAAACTAAGAATTGACTTGTAAAATAAAAATTCCTGATTATTTGTCTGTACTTTTTGAATTCATTAAAGATTTTTAGAGAAGAAAAATGCATCGGAAAGAAAAAATAATCACAATGTAAAACTTTGTGAAGTTTTTATAGCTTTAATGTAATTTAAAAAAAAAAAAAAAAAGAGTGTGCATTACTTACGTTTTGGGGGTATATCTCAGTGTTAGAGCATTTGACTGCATCTCAAGAGGTGCTTGGTTCAACTCCGAGTGCACCCTCAAGAGAAATCTTCTTAAACCAAATAATTCTTGCTTTATTACTTGTTTATCCATTAAAACATTTTAGGCATATAACGTTGAATGCATATTGATGTGCTTTCTTCATATGAAATCTATTTAAAAAATCAGCCAAGAGGTCGAAAAACGTCTGTAAAAAGTCAATGTAAAAAATCTATAAGATGATACTTTTAGCACTTTGGAAGACTCTAAAACTAAGAATTGACTTGTAAAATAAAAATTCCTGATTATTTGTCTGTACTTTTTGAATTCATTAAAGATTTTTAGAGAAGAAAAATGCATCGGAAAGAAAAAATAATCACAATGTAAAACTTTGTAAAGTTTTTATAGCTTTAATGTAATTTAAAAAAAAAAAAAGATTGTGAATTACTTAAGTTTTGGGGGTATAGCTCAGTGTTAGAGCATTTGACTGCAGCTCAAGAGGTGCTTGGTTCAACTCCGAGTGCACCCTCAAGAGAAATCTTCTTAAACCAAATAATTCTTGCTTTATTACTTGTTTATCCATTAAAACATTTTAAGCATATAACGTTGAATGCATATTGATGTGCTTTCTTCATATGAAATCTATTTAAAAAATCAGCCAAGAGGTCGAAAAATATTGTCTGTAAAAAGTCAATGTAAAAAATCTATAAGATGATACTTTTAGCACTTTGGAAGACTCTAAAACTAAGAATTGACTTGTAAAATAAAAATTCTTGATTATTTGTCTGTACTTTTTGAATTCATTAAAGATTTTTAGAGAAGAAAAATGCATCGGAAAGAAAAAATAATCACAATGTAAAACTTTGTGAAGTTTTTAAAGTTTTAATGTAATTTAAAAAAAAAAAAAAAAAAGAGTGTGCATTACTTACGTTTTGGGGGTATATCTCAGTGTTAGAGCATTTGACTGCAGCTCAAGAGGTGCTTGGTTCAACTCCAAGTGCACCCTCAAGAGAAATCTTCTTAAACCAAATAATTCTTGCTTTATTACTTGTTTATCCATTAAAACATTTTAGGCATATAACGTTGAATGCATATTGATGTGCTTTCTTCATCTGAAATATCTTTAAAAAATCAGCCAAAAGGTCGAAAAATGTTGTCTGTAAAAAGTCAATGTAAAAAATCTATAAGATGATACTTTTAGCACTTTGGAAGACTCTAAAACTAAGAATTGACTTGTAAAATAAAAATTCCTGATTATTTGTCTGTACTTTTTGAATTCATTAAAGATTTTTAGAGAAGAAAAATGCATCGGAAAGAAAAAATAATCACAATGTAAAACTTTGTAAAGTTTTCATAGCTTTAATGTAATTTAAAAAAAAAAAAAAAAGAGTGTGCATTATTTAAGTTTTGGGGGTATATCTCAGTGTTAGAGCATTTGACTGCAGCTCAAGAGGTGCTTGGTTCAACTCCGAGTGCACCCTCAAGATAAATCTTCTTAAACCAAATAATTCTTGCTTTATTACTTGTTTATCCATTAAAACATTTTAGGCATATAACGTTGAATGCATATTTATGTGCTTTCTTCATCTGAAATATCTTTAAAAAATCAGCCAAAAGGTCGAAAAACGTTGTCTGTAAAAAGTCAATGTAAAAAATCTATAAGATGATACTTTTAGCACTTTGGAAGACTCTAAAACTAAGAATTGACTTGTAAAATAAAAATTCCTGATTATTTGTCTGTACTTTTTGAATTCATTAAAGATTTTTAGAGAAGAAAAATGCATCGGAAAGAAAAAATAATCACAATGTAAAACTTTGTGAAGTTTTTATAGCTTTAATGTAATTTAAAAAAAAAAAAAAAAGAGTGTGCATTACTTACGTTTTGGGGGTATATCTCAGTGTTAGAGCATTTGACTGCATCTCAAGAGGTGCTTGGTTCAACTCCGAGTGCACCCTCAAGAGAAATCTTCTTAAACCAAATAATTCTTGCTTTATTACTTGTTTATCCATTAAAACATTTTAGGCATATAACGTTGAATGCATATTGATGTGCTTTCTTCATATGAAATCTATTTAAAAAATCAGCCAAGAGGTCGAAAAACGTCTGTAAAAAGTCAATGTAAAAAATCTATAAGATGATACTTTTAGCACTTTGGAAGACTCTAAAACTAAGAATTGACTTGTAAAATAAAAATTCCTGATTATTTGTCTGTACTTTTTGAATTCATTAAAGATTTTTAGAGAAGAAAAATGCATCGGAAAGAAAAAATAATCACAATGTAAAACTTTGTAAAGTTTTTATAGCTTTAATGTAATTTAAAAAAAAAAAAAGATTGTGAATTACTTAAGTTTTGGGGGTATAGCTCAGTGTTAGAGCATTTGACTGCAGCTCAAGAGGTGCTTGGTTCAACTCCGAGTGCACCCTCAAGAGAAATCTTCTTAAACCAAATAATTCTTGCTTTATTACTTGTTTATCCATTAAAACATTTTAGGCATATAACGTTGAATGCATATTGATGTGCTTTCTTCATTTGAAATATCTTTAAAAAATCAGCCAAAAGGTCGAAAAACGTTGTCTGTAAAAAGTCAATGTAAAAAATCTATAAGATGATACTTTTAGCACTTTGGAAGACTCTAAAACTAAGAATTGACTTGTAAAATAAAAATTCCTGATTATTTGTCTGTACTTTTTGAATTCATTAAAGATTTTTAGAGAAGAAAAATGCATCGGAAAGAAAAAATAATCACAATGTAAAACTTTGTGAAGTTTTTATAGCTTTAATGTAATTTAAAAAAAAAAAAAAAAAGAGTGTGCATTACTTACGTTTTGGGGGTATATCTCAGTGTTAGAGCATTTGACTGCATCTCAAGAGGTGCTTGGTTCAACTCCGAGTGCACCCTCAAGAGAAATCTTCTTAAACCAAATAATTCTTGCTTTATTACTTGTTTATCCATTAAAACATTTTAGGCATATAACGTTGAATGCATATTGATGTGCTTTCTTCATATGAAATCTATTTAAAAAATCAGCCAAGAGGTCGAAAAACGTCTGTAAAAAGTCAATGTAAAAAATCTATAAGATGATACTTTTAGCACTTTGGAAGACTCTAAAACTAAGAATTGACTTGTAAAATAAAAATTCCTGATTATTTGTCTGTACTTTTTGAATTCATTAAAGATTTTTAGAGAAGAAAAATGCATCGGAAAGAAAAAATAATCACAATGTAAAACTTTGTAAAGTTTTTATAGCTTTAATGTAATTTAAAAAAAAAAAAAGATTGTGAATTACTTAAGTTTTGGGGGTATAGCTCAGTGTTAGAGCATTTGACTGCAGCTCAAGAGGTGCTTGGTTCAACTCCAAGTGCACCCTCAAGAGAAATCTTCTTAAACCAAATAATTCTTGCTTTATTACTTGTTTATCCATTAAAACATTTTAGGCATATAACGTTGAATGCATATTGATGTGCTTTCTTCATCTGAAATATCTTTAAAAAATCAGCCAAAAGGTCGAAAAATGTTGTCTGTAAAAAGTCAATGTAAAAAATCTATAAGATGATACTTTTAGCACTTTGGAAGACTCTAAAACTAAGAATTGACTTGTAAAATAAAAATTCCTGATTATTTGTCTGTACTTTTTGAATTCATTAAAGATTTTTAGAGAAGAAAAATGCATCGGAAAGAAAAAATAATCACAATGTAAAACTTTGTAAAGTTTTCATAGCTTTAATGTAATTTAAAAAAAAAAAAAAAAGAGTGTGCATTATTTAAGTTTTGGGGGTATATCTCAGTGTTAGAGGATTTGACTGCAGCTCAAGAGGTGCTTGGTTCAACTCCGAGTGCACCCTCAAGATAAATCTTCTTAAACCAAATAATTCTTGCTTTATTACTTGTTTATCCATTAAAACATTTTAGGCATATAACGTTGAATGCATATTGATGTGCTTTCTTCATCTGAAATATCTTTAAAAAATCAGCCAAAAGGTCGAAAAACGTTGTCTGTAAAAAGTCAATGTAAAAAATCTATAAGATGATACTTTTAGCACTTTGGAAGACTCTAAAACTAAGAGTTGACTTGTAAAATAAAAATTCCTGATTATTTGTCTGTACTTTTTGAATTCATTAAAGATTTTTAGAGAAGAAAAATGCATCGGAAAGAAAAAATAATCACAATGTAAAACTTTGTGAAGTTTTTATAGCTTTAATGTAATTTAAAAAAAAAAAAAAAAAGAGTGTGCATTACTTACGTTTTGGGGGTATATCTCAGTGTTAGAGCATTTGACTGCAGCTCAAGAGGTGCTTGGTTCAACTCCAAGTGCACCCTCAAGAGAAATCTTCTTAAACCAAATAATTCTTGCTTTATTACTTGTTTATCCATTAAAACATTTTAGGCATATAACGTTGAATGCATATTGATGTGCTTTCTTCATCTGAAATATCTTTAAAAAATCAGCCAAAAGGTCGAAAAACGTTGTCTGTAAAAAGTCAATGTAAAAAATCTATAAGATGATACTTTTAGCACTTTGGAAGACTCTAAAACTAAGAATTGACTTGTAAAATAAAAATTCCTGATTATTTGTCTGTACTTTTTGAATTCATTAAAGATTTTTAGAGAAGAAAAATGCATCGGAAAGAAAAAATAATCGCAATGTAAAACTTTGTAAAGTTTTTATAGCTTTAATGTAATTCAAAAGAAAAAAAAAAAAGAGTGTGCATTATTTAAGTTTTGGGGGTATATCTCAGTGTTAGAGCATTTGACTGCAGCTCAAGTGGTGCTTGGTTCAACTCCGAGTGCACCCTCAAGAGAAATCTTCTTAAAAAAAATAATTCTTGCTTTATTACTTGTTTATCCATTAAAACATTTTAGGCATATAACGTTGAATGCATATTGATGTGCTTTCTTCATATGAAATCTATTTAGAAAATCAGCCAAAAGGTCGAAAAACGTTGTCTGTAAAAAGTCAATGTAAAAAATCTATAAGATGATACTTTTAGCACTTTGGAAGACTCTAAAACTAAGAATTGACTTGTAAAATAAAAATTCCTGATTATTTGTCTGTACTTTTTGAATTCATTAAAGATTTTTAGAGAAGAAAAATGCATCGGAAAGAAAAAATAATCACAATGTAAAACTTTGTAAAGTTTTCATAGCTTTAATGTAATTTAAAAAAAAAAAAAAAAGAGTGTGCATTATTTAAGTTTTGGGGGTATATCTCAGTGTTAGAGCATTTGACTGCAGCTCAAGAGGTGCTTGGTTCAACTCCGAGTGCACCCTCAAGATAAATCTTCTTAAACCAAATAATTCTTGCTTTATTACTTGTTTATCCATTAAAACATTTTAGGCATATAACGTTGAATGCATATTGATGTGCTTTCTTCATCTGAAATATCTTTAAAAAATCAGCCAAAAGGTCGAAAAACGTTGTCTGTAAAAAGTCAATGTAAAAAATCTATAAGATGATACTTTTAGCACTTTGGAAGACTCTAAAACTAAGAGTTGACTTGTAAAATAAAAATTCCTGATTATTTGTCTGTACTTTTTGAATTCATTAAAGATTTTTAGAGAAGAAAAATGCATCAGAAAGAAAAAATAATCACAATGTAAAACTTTGTGAAGTTTTTATAGCTTTAATGTAATTTAAAAAAAAAAAAAAAAAAGAGTGTGCATTACTTACGTTTTGGGGGTATATCTCAGTGTTAGAGCATTTGACTGCAGCTCAAGAGGTGCTTGGTTCAACTCCAAGTGCACCCTCAAGAGAAATCTTCTTAAACCAAATAATTCTTGCTTTATTACTTGTTTATCCATTAAAACATTTTAGGCATATAACGTTGAATGCATATTGATGTGCTTTCTTCATCTGAAATATCTTTAAAAAATCAGCCAAAAGGTCGAAAAACGTTGTCTGTAAAAAGTCAATGTAAAAAATCTATAAGATGATACTTTTAGCACTTTGGAAGACTCTAAAACTAAGAATTGACTTGTAAAATAAAAATTCCTGATTATTTGTCTGTACTTTTTGAATTCATTAAAGATTTTTAGAGAAGAAAAATGCATCGGAAAGAAAAAATAATCACAATGTAAAACTTTGTAAAGTTTTCATAGCTTTAATGTAATTTAAAAAAAAAAAAAAAAGAGTGTGCATTATTTAAGTTTTGGTGGTATATCTCAGTGTTAGAGCATTTGACTGCAGCTCAAGAGGTGCTTGGTTCAACTCCGAGTGCACCCTCAAGATAAATCTTCTTAAACCAAATAATTCTTGCTTTATTACTTGTTTATCCATTAAAACATTTTAGGCATATAACGTTGAATGCATATTGATGTGCTTTCTTCATCTGAAATATCTTTAAAAAATCAGCCAAAAGGTCGAAAAACGTTGTCTGTAAAAAGTCAATGTAAAAAATCTATAAGATGATACTTTTAGCACTTTGGAAGACTCTAAAACTAAGAGTTGACTTGTAAAATAAAAATTCCTGATTATTTGTCTGTACTTTTTGAATTCATTAAAGATTTTTAGAGAAGAAAAATGCATCGGAAAGAAAAAATAATCACAATGTAAAACTTTGTGAAGTTTTTATAGCTTTAATGTAATTTAAAAAAAAAAAAAAAAAAGAGTGTGCATTACTTACGTTTTGGGGGTATATCTCAGTGTTAGAGCATTTGACTGCAGCTCAAGAGGTGCTTGGTTCAACTCCAAGTGCACCCTCAAGAGAAATCTTCTTAAACCAAATAATTCTTGCTTTATTACTTGTTTATCCATTAAAACATTTTAGGCATATAACGTTGAATGCATATTGATGTGCTTTCTTCATCTGAAATATCTTTAAAAAATCAGCCAAAAAGTCGAAAAACGTTGTCTGTAAAAAGTCAATGTAAAAAATCTATAAGATAATACTTTTAGCACTTTGGAAGACTCTAAAACTAAGAATTGACTTGTAAAATAAAAATTCCTGATTATTTGTCTGTACTTTTTGAATTCATTAAAGATTTTTAGAGAAGAAAAATGCATCGGAAAGAAAAAATAATCGCAATGTAAAACTTTGTAAAGTTTTTATAGCTTTAATGTAATTCAAAAAAAAAAAAAAAAAAGAGTGTGCATTATTTAAGTTTTGGGGGTATATCTCAGTGTTAGAGCATTTGACTGCAGCTCAAGAGGTGCTTGGTTCAACTCCGAGTGCACCCTCAAGAGAAATCTTCTTAAAAAAAATAATTCTTGCTTTATTACTTGTTTATCCATTAAAACATTTTAGGCATATAACGTTGAATGCATATTGATGTGCTTTCTTCATATGAAATCTATTTAGAAAATCAGCCAAAAGGTCGAAAAACGTTGTCTGTAAAAAGTCAATGTAAATAATCTATAAGATGATACTTTTAGCACTTTGGAAGACTCTAAAACTAAGAATTGACTTGTAAAATAAAAATTCCTGATTATTTGTCTGTACTTTTTGAATTCATTAAAGATTTTTAGAGAAGAAAAATGCATCGGAAAGAAAAAATAATCACAATGTAAAACTTTGTGAAGTTTTTATAGCTTTAATGTAATTTAAAAAAAAAAAAAAAAAAGAGTGTGCATTACTTACGTTTTGGGGGTATATCTCAGTGTTAGAGCATTTGACTGCAGCTCAAGAGGTGCTTGGTTCAACTCCGAGTGCACCCTCAAGAGAAATCTTCTTAAACCAAATAATTCTTGCTTTATTACTTGTTTATCCATTAAAACATTTTAGGCATATAACGTTGAATGCATATTGATGTGCTTTCTTCATATGAAATCTATTTAAAAAATCAGCCAAGAGGTCGAAAAACGTCTGTAAAATGTCAATGTAAAAAATCTATAAGATGATACTTTTAGCACTTTGGAAGACTCTAAAACTAAGAATTGACTTGTAAAATAAAAATTCCTGATTATTTGTCTGTACTTTTTGAATTCATTAAAGATTTTTAGAGAAGAAAAATGCATCGGAAAGAAAAAATAATCACAATGTAAAACTTTGTAAAGTTTTTATAGCTTTAATGTAATTTAAAAAAAAAAAAAAAGATTGTGAATTGCTTAAGTTTTGGGGGTGTAGCTCAGTGTTAGAGCATTTGACTGCAGCTCAAGAGGTGCTTGGTTCAACTCCGAGTGCACTATCAAGAGAAATCTTCTTAAACCAAATAATTCTTGCTTTATTACTTGTTTATCCATTAAAACATTTTAGGCATATAACGTTGAATGCATATTCATGTGCTTTCTTCATATGAAATCTATTTAAAAAATCAGCCAAGAGGTCGAAAAACGATGTCTGTAAAAAGTCAATGTAAAAAATCTATAAGATGATACTTTTAGCACTTTGGAAGACTCTAAAACTAAGAATTGACTTGTAAAATAAAAATTCCTGATTATTTGTCTGTACTTTTTGAATTCATTAAAGATTTTTAGAGAAGAAAAATGCATCGGAAAGAAAAAATAATCACAATGTAAAACTTTGTAAAGTTTTTATAGCTTTAATGTAATTTAAAAAAAAAAAAAGATTGTGACTTACTTAAGTTTTGGGGGTATAGCTCAGTGTTAGAGCATTTGACTGCAGCTCAAGAGGTGCTTGGTTCAACTCCGAGTGCACCCTCAAGAGAAATCTTCTTAAACCAAATAAGTCTTGCTTTATTACTTGTTTATCCATTAAAACATTTTAGGCATATAACGTTGAATGCATATTGATGTGCTTTCTTCATATGAAATCTATTTAAAAAATTAGCCAAGAGGTCAAAAAACGTTGTCTGTAAAAAGTCAATGTAAAAAATCTATAAGATGATACTTTTAGCACTTTGGAAGATTCTAAAACTAAGAATTGACTTGTAAAATAAAAATTCCTGATTATTTGTCTGTACTTTTTGAATTCATTAAATTTTTTTAAAGAAGAAAAATGCATCGGAAAGAAAAAATAATCACAATGTAAAACTTTGTAAAGTTTTCATAGCTTTAATGTAATTTAAAAAAAAAGAGTGTGCATTATTTAAGTTTTGGGGGTATATCTCAGTGTTAGAGCATTTGACTGCAGCTCAAGAGGTGCTTGGTTCAACTCCGAGTGCACCCTCAAGATAAATCTTCTTAAACCAAATAATTCTTGCTTTATTACTTGTTTATCCATTAAAACATTTTAGGCATATAACGTTGAACGCATATTGATGTGCTTTCTTCATCTGAAATATCTTTAAAAAAACAGCCAAAAGGTCGAAAAACGTTGTCTGTAAAAAGTCAATGTAAAAAATCTATAAGATGATACTTTTAGCACTTTGGAAGACTCTAAAACTAAGAATTGACTTGTAAAATAAAAATTCCTGATTATTTGTCTGTACTTTTTGAATTCATTAAAGATTTTTAGAGAAGAAAAATGCATCGGAAAGAAAAAATAATCACAATGTAAAACTTTGTGAAGCTTTTATAGCTTTAATGTAATTTAAAAAAAAAAAAAAAAGAGTGTGCATTACTTTCGTTTTGGGGGTATATCTCAGTGTTAGAGCATTTGACTGCAGCTCAAGAGGTGCTTGGTTCAACTCCGAGTGCACCCTCAAGAGAAATCTTCTTAAACCAAATAATTCTTGCTTTATTACTTGTTTATCCATTAAAACATTTTAGGCATATAACGTTGAATGCATATTGATGTGCTTTCTTCATATGAAATCTATCTAAAAAATGAGCCAAGAGGTCGAAAAACGTCTGTAAAAAGTCAATGTAAAAAATCTATAAGATGATACTTTTAGCACTTTGGAAGACTCTAAAACTAAGAATTGACTTGTAAAATAAAAATTCCTGATTATTTGTCTGTACTTTTTGAATTCATTAAAGATTTTTAGAGAAGAAAAATGCATCGGAAAGAAAAAATAATCGCAATGTAAAACTTTGTAAAGTTTTTATAGCTTTAATGTAATTCAAAAAAAAAAAAAAAAAAAAGAGTGTGCATTATTTAAGTTTTGGGGGTATATCTCAGTGTTAGAGCATTTGACTGCAGCTCAAGAGCTGCTTGGTTCAACTCCGAGTGCACCCTCAAGAGAAATCTTCTTAAAAAAAATAATTCTTGCTTTATTACTTGTTTATCCATTAAAACATTTTAGGCATATAACGTTGAATGCATATTGATGTGCTTTCTTCATATGAAATCTATTTAGAAAATCAGCCAAAAGGTCGAAAAACGTTGTCTGTAAAAAGTCAATGTAAAAAATCTATAAGATGATACTTTTAGCACTTTGGAAGACTCTAAAACTAAGAATTGACTTGTAAAATAAAAATTCCTGATTATTTGTCTGTACTTTTTGAATTCATTAAAGATTTTTAGAGAAGAAAAATGCATCGGAAAGAAAAAATAATCACAATGTAAAACTTTGTGAAGTTTTTATAGCTTTAATGTAATTTAAAAAAAAAAAAAAAAAAGAGTGTGCATTACTTACGTTTTGGGGGTATATCTCAGTGTTAGAGCATTTGACTGCAGCTCAAGAGGTGCTTGGTTCAACTCCGAGTGCACCCTCAAGAGAAATCTTCTTAAACCAAATAATTCTTGCTTTATTACTTGTTTATCCATTAAAACATTTTAGGCATATAACGTTGAATGCATATTGATGTGCTTTCTTCATATGAAATCTATTTAAAAAATCAGCCAAGAGGTCGAAAAACGTCTGTAAAATGTCAATGTAAAAAATCTATAAGATGATACTTTTAGCACTTTGGAAGACTCTAAAACTAAGAATTGACTTGTAAAATAAAAATTCCTGATTATTTGTCTGTACTTTTTGAATTCATTAAAGATTTTTAGAGAAGAAAAATGCATCGGAAAGAAAAAATAATCACAATGTAAAACTTTGTAAAGTTTTTATAGCTTTAATGTAATTTAAAAAAAAAAAAAAAGATTGTGAATTGCTTAAGTTTTGGGGGTGTAGCTCAGTGTTAGAGCATTTGACTGCAGCTCAAGAGGTGCTTGGTTCAACTCCGAGTGCACTATCAAGAGAAATCTTCTTAAACCAAATAATTCTTGCTTTATTACTTGTTTATCCATTAAAACATTTTAGGCATATAACGTTGAATGCATATTCATGTGCTTTCTTCATATGAAATCTATTTAAAAAATCAGCCAAGAGGTCGAAAAACGATGTCTGTAAAAAGTCAATGTAAAAAATCTATAAGATGATACTTTTAGCACTTTGGAAGACTCTAAAACTAAGAATTGACTTGTAAAATAAAAATTCCTGATTATTTGTCTGTACTTTTTGAATTCATTAAAGATTTTTAGAGAAGAAAAATGCATCGGAAAGAAAAAATAATCACAATGTAAAACTTTGTAAAGTTTTTATAGCTTTAATGTAATTTAAAAAAAAAAAAAGATTGTGACTTACTTAAGTTTTGGGGGTATAGCTCAGTGTTAGAGCATTTGACTGCAGCTCAAGAGGTGCTTGGTTCAACTCCGAGTGCACCCTCAAGAGAAATCTTCTTAAACCAAATAAGTCTTGCTTTATTACTTGTTTATCCATTAAAACATTTTAGGCATATAACGTTGAATGCATATTGATGTGCTTTCTTCATATGAAATCTATTTAAAAAATTAGCCAAGAGGTCAAAAAACGTTGTCTGTAAAAAGTCAATGTAAAAAATCTATAAGATGATACTTTTAGCACTTTGGAAGATTCTAAAACTAAGAATTGACTTGTAAAATAAAAATTCCTGATTATTTGTCTGTACTTTTTGAATTCATTAAATTTTTTTAAAGAAGAAAAATGCATCGGAAAGAAAAAATAATCACAATGTAAAACTTTGTAAAGTTTTCATAGCTTTAATGTAATTTAAAAAAAAAGAGTGTGCATTATTTAAGTTTTGGGGGTATATCTCAGTGTTAGAGCATTTGACTGCAGCTCAAGAGGTGCTTGGTTCAACTCCGAGTGCACCCTCAAGATAAATCTTCTTAAACCAAATAATTCTTGCTTTATTACTTGTTTATCCATTAAAACATTTTAGGCATATAACGTTGAATGCATATTGATGTGCTTTCTTCATCTGAAATATCTTTAAAAAATCAGCCAAAAGGTCGAAAAACGTTGTCTGTAAAAAGTCAATGTAAAAAATCTATAAGATGATACTTTTAGCACTTTGGAAGACTCTAAAACTAAGAATTGACTTGTAAAATAAAAATTCCTGATTATTTGTCTGTACTTTTTGAATTCATTAAAGATTTTTAGAGAAGAAAAATGCATCGGAAAGAAAAAATAAACACAATGTAAAACTTTGTGAAGTTCTTATAGCTTTAATGTAATTTAAAAAAAAAAAAAAAAAGAGTGTGCATTACTTACGTTTTGGGGGTATATCTCAGTGTTAGAGCATTTGACTGCAGCTCAAGAGGTGCTTGGATCAACTCCGAGTGCACCCTCAAGAGAAATCTTCTTAAACCAAATAATTCTTGCTTTATTACTTGTTTATCCATTAAAACATTTTAGGCATATAACGTTGAATGCATATTGATGTGCTTTCTTCATCTGAAATATCTTTAAAAAAACAGCCAAAAGGTCGAAAAACGTTGTCTGTAAAAAGTCAATGTAAAAAATCTATAAGATGATACTTTTAGCACTTTGGAAGACTCTAAAACTAAGAATTGACTTGTAAAATAAAAATTCCTGATTATTTGTCTGTACTTTTTGAATTCATTAAAGATTTTTAGAGAAGAAAAATGCATCGGAAAGAAAAAATAATCACAATGTAAAACTTTGTGAAGCTTTTATAGCTTTAATGTAATTTAAAAAAAAAAAAAAAAGAGTGTGCATTACTTTCGTTTTGGGGGTATATCTCAGTGTTAGAGCATTTGACTGCAGCTCAAGAGGTGCTTGGTTCAACTCCGAGTGCACCCTCAAGAGAAATCTTCTTAAACCAAATAATTCTTGCTTTATTACTTGTTTATCCATTAAAACATTTTAGGCATATAACGTTGAATGCATATTGATGTGCTTTCTTCATATGAAATCTATCTAAAAAATGAGCCAAGAGGTCGAAAAACGTCTGTAAAAAGTCAATGTAAAAAATCTATAAGATGATACTTTTAGCACTTTGGAAGACTCTAAAACTAAGAATTGACTTGTAAAATAAAAATTCCTGATTATTTGTCTGTACTTTTTGAATTCATTAAAGATTTTTAGAGAAGAAAAATGCATCGGAAAGAAAAAATAATCGCAACGTAAAACTTTGTAAAGTTTTTATAGCTTTAATGTAATTCAAAAAAAAAAAAAAAAAAAAGAGTGTGCATTATTTAAATTTTGGGGGTATATCTCAGTGTTAGAGCATTTGACTGCAGCTCAAGAGCTGCTTGGTTCAACTCCGAGTGCACCCTCAAGAGAAATCTTCTTAAAAAAAATAATTCTTGCTTTATTACTTGTTTATCCATTAAAACATTTTAGGCATATAACGTTGAATGCATATTGATGTGCTTTCTTCATATGAAATCTATTTAGAAAATCAGCCAAAAGGTCGAAAAACGTTGTCTGTAAAAAGTCAATGTAAAAAATCTATAAGATGATACTTTTAGCACTTTGGAAGACTCTAAAACTAAGAATTGACTTGTAAAATAAAAATTCCTGATTATTTGTCTGTACTTTTTGAATTCATTAAAGATTTTTAGAGAAGAAAAATGCATCGGAAAGAAAAAATAATCACAATGTAAAACTTTGTGAAGTTTTTATAGCTTTAATGTAATTTAAAAAAAAAAAAAAAAAAGAGTGTGCATTACTTACGTTTTGGGGGTATATCTCAGTGTTAGAGCATTTGACTGCAGCTCAAGAGGTGCTTGGTTCAACTCCGAGTGCACCCTCAAGAGAAATCTTCTTAAACCAAATAATTCTTGCTTTATTACTTGTTTATCCATTAAAACATTTTAGGCATATAACGTTGAATGCATATTGATGTGCTTTCTTCATATGAAATCTATTTAAAAAATCAGCCAAGAGGTCGAAAAACGTCTGTAAAATGTCAATGTAAAAAATCTATAAGATGATACTTTTAGCACTTTGGAAGACTCTAAAACTAAGAATTGACTTGTAAAATAAAAATTCCTGATTATTTGTCTGTACTTTTTGAATTCATTAAAGATTTTTAGAGAAGAAAAATGCATCGGAAAGAAAAAATAATCACAATGTAAAACTTTGTAAAGTTTTTATAGCTTTAATGTAATTTAAAAAAAAAAAAAAAGATTGTGAATTGCTTAAGTTTTGGGGGTGTAGCTCAGTGTTAGAGCATTTGACTGCAGCTCAAGAGGTGCTTGGTTCAACTCCGAGTGCACTATCAAGAGAAATCTTCTTAAACCAAATAATTCTTGCTTTATTACTTGTTTATCCATTAAAACATTTTAGGCATATAACGTTGAATGCATATTCATGTGCTTTCTTCATATGAAATCTATTTAAAAAATCAGCCAAGAGGTCGAAAAACGATGTCTGTAAAAAGTCAATGTAAAAAATCTATAAGATGATACTTTTAGCACTTTGGAAGACTCTAAAACTAAGAATTGACTTGTAAAATAAAAATTCCTGATTATTTGTCTGTACTTTTTGAATTCATTAAAGATTTTTAGAGAAGAAAAATACATCGGAAAGAAAAAATAATCACAATGTAAAACTTTGTAAAGTTTTTATAGCTTTAATGTAATTTAAAAAAAAAAAAAGATTGTGACTTACTTAAGTTTTGGGGGTATAGCTCAGTGTTAGAGCATTTGACTGCAGCTCAAGAGGTGCTTGGTTCAACTCCGAGTGCACCCTCAAGAGAAATCTTCTTAAACCAAATAAGTCTTGCTTTATTACTTGTTTATCCATTAAAACATTTTAGGCATATAACGTTGAATGCATATTGATGTGCTTTCTTCATATGAAATCTATTTAAAAAATTAGCCAAGAGGTCAAAAAACGTTGTCTGTAAAAACTCAATGTAAAAAATCTATAAGATGATACTTTTAGCACTTTGGAAGATTCTAAAACTAAGAATTGACTTGTAAAATAAAAATTCCTGATTATTTGTCTGTACTTTTTGAATTCATTAAATTTTTTTAAAGAAGAAAAATGCATCGGAAAGAAAAAATAATCACAATGTAAAACTTTGTAAAGTTTTCATAGCTTTAATGTAATTTAAAAAAAAAGAGTGTGCATTATTTAAGTTTTGGGGGTATATCTCAGTGTTAGAGCATTTGACTGCAGCTCAAGAGGTGCTTGGTTCAACTCCGAGTGCACCCTCAAGATAAATCTTCTTAAACCAAATAATTCTTGCTTTATTACTTGTTTATCCATTAAAACATTTTAGGCATATAACGTTGAATGCATATTGATGTGCTTTCTTCATCTGAAATATCTTTAAAAAATCAGCCAAAAGGTCGAAAAACGTTGTCTGTAAAAAGTCAATGTAAAAAATCTATAAGATGATACTTTTAGCACTTTGGAAGACTCTAAAACTAAGAATTGACTTGTAAAATAAAAATTCCTGATTATTTGTCTGTACTTTTTGAATTCATTAAAGATTTTTAGAGAAGAAAAATGCATCGGAAAGAAAAAATAAACACAATGTAAAACTTTGTGAAGTTCTTATAGCTTTAATGTAATTTAAAAAAAAAAAAAAAAAGAGTGTGCATTACTTACGTTTTGGGGGTATATCTCAGTGTTAGAGCATTTGACTGCAGCTCAAGAGGTGCTTGGATCAACTCCGAGTGCACCCTCAAGAGAAATCTTCTTAAACCAAATAATTCTTGCTTTATTACTTGTTTATCCATTAAAACATTTTAGGCATATAACGTTGAATGCATATTGATGTGCTTTCTTCATCTGAAATATCTTTAAAAAAACAGCCAAAAGGTCGAAAAACGTTGTCTGTAAAAAGTCAATGTAAAAAATCTATAAGATGATACTTTTAGCACTTTGGAAGACTCTAAAACTAAGAATTGACTTGTAAAATAAAAATTCCTGATTATTTGTCTGTACTTTTTGAATTCATTAAAGATTTTTAGAGAAGAAAAATGCATCGGAAAGAAAAAATAATCACAATGTAAAACTTTGTGAAGCTTTTATAGCTTTAATGTAATTTAAAAAAAAAAAAAAAAGAGTGTGCATTACTTTCGTTTTGGGGGTATATCTCAGTGTTAGAGCATTTGACTGCAGCTCAAGAGGTGCTTGGTTCAACTCCGAGTGCACCCTCAAGAGAAATCTTCTTAAACCAAATAATTCTTGCTTTATTACTTGTTTATCCATTAAAACATTTTAGGCATATAACGTTGAATGCATATTGATGTGCTTTCTTCATATGAAATCTATCTAAAAAATGAGCCAAGAGGTCGAAAAACGTCTGTAAAAAGTCAATGTAAAAAATCTATAAGATGATACTTTTAGCACTTTGGAAGACTCTAAAACTAAGAATTGACTTGTAAAATAAAAATTCCTGATTATTTGTCTGTACTTTTTGAATTCATTAAAGATTTTTAGAGAAGAAAAATGCATCGGAAAGAAAAAATAATCACAATGTAAAACTTTGTAAAGTTTTTATAGCTTTAATGTAATTTAAAAAAAAAAAAAAAAGAGTGTGCATTACTTAAGTTTTGGGGGTATATCTCAGTGTTAGAGCATTTGACTGCAGCTCAAGATGTGCTTGGTTCAACTCTGAGTGCAGCCTCAAGAGAAATCTTCTTAAACCAAATAATTCTTGCTTTATTACTTGTTTATCCATTAAAACATTTTAGGCATATAACGTTGAATGCATATTGATGTGCTTTCTTCATATGAAATCTATTTAAAAAATCAGCCAAGAGGTCGAAAAACGTTGTCTGTAAAAAGTCAATGTAAAAAATCTATAAGATTATACTTTTAACACTTTGGAAGACTCTAAAACTAAGAATTGACTTGTAAAATAAAAATTCCTGATTATTTGTCTGTACTTTTTGAATTCATTAAAGATTTTTAGAGAAGAAAAATGCATCGGAAAGAAAAAATAATCACAATGTAAAACTTTGTAAAGTTTTTATAGCTTTAATGTAATTTAAAAAAAAAAAAAAAAAATGTGTGCATTATTTAAGTTTTGGGGGTATATCTCAGTGTTAGAGCATTTGACTGCAGCTCAAGAGGTGCTTGGTTCAACTCCGAGTGCACCCTCAAGATAAATCTTCTTAAACCAAATAATTCTTGCTTTATTACTTGTTTATCCATTAAAACATTTTAGGCATATAACGTTGAATGCATATTGATGTGCTTTCTTCATATGATATCTCTTAAAAAAATCAGCCAAGAGGTCGAAAAACGTTGTCTGTAAAAAGTCAATGTAAAAAATCTATAAGATGATACTTTTAGCACTTTGGAAGACTCTAAAACTAAGAATTGACTTGTAAAATAAAAATTCCTGATTATTTGTCTGTACTTTTTGAATTCATTAAAGATTTTTAGAGAAGAAAAATGCATCGGAAAGAAAAAATAATCACAATGTAAAACTTTGTAAAGTTTTTATAGCTTTAATGTAATTAAAAAAAAAAAAAAAAAAGAGTGTGCATTACTTAAGTTTTGGGGGTATATCTCAGTGTTAGAGCATTTGACTGCAGCTCAAGATGTGCTTGGTTCAACTCCGAGTGCAGCCTCAAGAGAAATCTTCTTAAACCAAATAATTCTTGCTTTATTACTTGTTTATCCATTAAAACATTTTAGGCATATAATGTTGAATGCATATTGATATGCTTTCTTAATATGAAATCTATTTAAAAAATCAGCCAAGAGGTCGAAAAACGTTGTCTGTAAAAAGTCAATGTAAAAAATCTATAAGATTATACTTTTAACACTTTGGAAGACTCTAAAACTAAGAATTGACTTGTAAAATAAAAATTCCTGATTATTTGTCTGTACTTTTTGAATTCATTAAAGATTTTTAGAGAAGAAAAATGCATCGGAAAGAAAAAATAATCACAATGTAAAACTTTGTAAAGTTTTTATAGCTTTCATGTAATTTAAAAAAAAAAAAAAAAGAGTGTGCATTACTTAAGTTTTGGGGGTATATCTCAGTGTTAGAGCATTTCACTGCAGCTCAAGAGGTGCTTGGTTCAACTCCGAGTGCACCCTCAAGATAAATCTTCTTAAACCAAATAATTCTTGCTTTATTACTTGTTTATCCATTAAAACATTTTAGGCATATAACGTTGAATGCATATTGATGTGCTTTCTTCATCTGAAATATCTTTAAAAAATCAGCCAAAAGGTCGAAAAACGTTGTCTGTAAAAAGTCAATGTAAAAAATCTATAAGATGATACTTTTAGCACTTTGGAAGACTCTAAAACTAAGAATTGACTTGTAAAATAAAAATTCCTGATTATTTGTCTGTACTTTTTGAATTCATTAAAGATTTTTAGAGAAGAAAAATACATCGGAAAGAAAAAATAATCACAATGTAAAACTTTGTGAAGTTCTTATAGCTTTAATGTAATCTAAAAAAAAAAAAAAAAAAGAGTGTGCATTACTTACGTTTTGGGGGTATATCTCAGTGTTAGAGCATTTGACTGCAGCTCAAGAGGTGCTTGGATCAACTCCGAGTGCACTCTCAAGAGAAATCTTCTTAAACCAAATAATTCTTGCTTTATTACTTGTTTATCCATTAAAACATTTTAGGCATATAACGTTGAATGCATATTGATGTGCTTTCTTCATCTGAAATATCTTTAAAAAAACAGCCAAAAGGTCGAAAAACGTTGTCTGTAAAAAGTCAATGTAAAAAATCTATAAGATGATACTTTTAGCACTTTGGAAGACTCTAAAACTAAGAATTGACTTGTAAAATAAAAATTCCTGATTATTTGTCTGTACTTTTTGAATTCATTAAAGATTTTTAGAGAAGAAAAATGCATCGGAAAGAAAAAATAATCACAATGTAAAACTTTGTGAAGCTTTTATAGCTTTAATGTAATTTAAAAAAAAAAAAAAAAAGAGTGTGCATTACTTTCGTTTTGGGGGTATATCTCAGTGTTAGAGCATTTGACTGCAGCTCAAGAGGTGCTTGGTTCAACTCCGAGTGCACCCTCAAGAGAAATCTTCTTAAACCAAATAATTCTTGCTTTATTACTTGTTTATCCATTAAAACATTTTAGGCATATAACGTTGAATGCATATTGATGTGCTTTCTTCATATGAAATCTATCTAAAAAATCAGCCAAGAGGTCGAAAAACGTCTGTAAAAAGTCAATGTAAAAAATCTATAAGATGATACTTTTAGCACTTTGGAAGACTCTAAAACTAAGAATTGACTTGTAAAATAAAAATTCCTGATTATTTGTCTGTACTTTTTGAATTCATTAAAGATTTTTAGAGAAGAAAAATATATCGGAAAGAAAAAATAATCGCAATGTAAAACTTTGTAAAGTTTTTATAGCTTTCATGAAATTAAAAAAAAAAAAAAAAAGAGTGTGCATTATTTAAGTTTTGGGGGTATATCTCAGTGTTAGAGCATTTGACTGCAGCTCAAGAGGTGCTTGGTTCAACTCCGAGTGCACCCTCAAGAGAAATCTTCTTAAAAAAAATAATTCTTGCTTTATTACTTGTTTATCCACTAAAACATTTTAGGCATATAACGTTGAATGCATATTGATGTGCTTTCTTCATATGAAATCTATTTAGAAAATCAGCCAAAAGGTCGAAAAACGTTGTCTGTAAATAGTCAATGTAAAAAATCTATAAGATGATACTTTTAGCACTTTGGAAGACTCTAAAACTAAGAATTGACTTGTAAAATAAAAATTCCTGATTATTTGTCTGTACTTTTTGAATTCATTAAAGATTTTTAGAGAAGAAAAATGCATCGGAAAGAAAAAATAATCACAATGTAAAACTTTGTAAAGTTTTTATAGCTTTAATGTAATTTAAAAAAAAAAAAAAGAGTGTGCATTACTTAAGTTTTGGGGGTATATCTCAGTGTTAGAGCATTTGACTGCAGCTCAAGATGTGCTTGGTTCAACTCCGAGTGCAGCCTCAAGAGAAATCTTCTTAAACCAAATAATTCTTGCTTTATTACTTGTTTATCCATTAAAACATTTTAGGCATATAACGTTGAATGCATATTGATGTGCTTTCTTAATATTAAATCTATTTAAAAAATCAGCCAAGAGGTCGAAAAACGTTGTCTGTAAAAAGTCAATGTAAAAAATCTATAAGATTATACTTTTAACACTTTGGAAGACTCTAAAACTAAGAATTGACTTGTAAAATAAAAATTCCTGATTATTTGTCTGTACTTTTTGAATTCATTAAAGATTTTTAGAGAAGAAAAATGCATCGGAAAGAAAAAATAATCACAATGTAAAACTTTGTAAAGTTTTTATAGCTTTAATATAATTTAAAAACAAAAAAAAAGGTGTGCATTATTTAAGTTTTGGGGGTATATTTCAGTGTTAGAGCATTTGACTGCAGCTCAAGAGGTGCTTGGTTCAACTCTGACTGCACCCTCAAGATAAATCTTCTTAAACCAAATAATTCTTGCTTTATTACTTGTTTATCCATTAAAACATTTTAGGCATATAATGTTGAATGCATATTGATGTGCTTTCTTCATATGAAATCTCTTTAAAAAATCAGCCAAGAGGTCGAAAAACGTTGTCTGTAAAAAGTCAATGTAAACAATCTATAAGATGATACTTTTAGCACTTTGGAAGACTCTAAAACTAAGAATTGACCTGTAAAATAAAAATTCCTGATTATTTGTCTGTACTTTTTGAATTCATTAAAGATTTTTAGAGAAGAAAAATGCATCGGAAAGAAAAAATAATCACAATGTAAAACTTTGTAAAGTTTTTATAGCTTTAATGTAATTAAAAAAAAAAAAGAGTGTGCATTATTTAAGTTTTGGGGGTATATCTCAGTGTTAGAGCCTTTGACTGCAGCTCAAGAGGTGCTTGGTGCAACTCAGAGTGCACCCTCAAGAGAAATCTTCTTAAACCAAATAATTCTTGCTTTATTACTTGTTTATCCATTAAAACATTTTAGGCATATAACGTTGAATGCATATTGATGTGCTTTCTTCATATGAAATCTATTTAAAAAATCAGCCAAGAGGTCGAAAAACGTTGTCTGTAAAAAGTCAATGTAAAAAATCTATAAGATTATACTTTTAACACTTTGGAAGACTCTAAAACTAAGAATTGACTTGTAAAATAAAAATTCCTGATTATTTGTCTGTACTTTTTGAATTCATTAAAGATTTTTAGAGAAGAAAAATGCATCGGAAAGAAAAAATAATCACAATGTAAAACTTTGTAAAGTTTTTATAGCTTTAATGTAATTTAAAAAAAAAAAAAAAAAGTGTGCATTATTTAAGTTTTGGGGGTATATCTCAGTTTTAGAGCATTTGACTGCAGCTCAAGAGGTGCTTGGTTCAACTCCGAGTGCACCCTCAAGATAAATCTTCTTAAACCAAATAATTCTTGCTTTATTACTTGTTTATCCATTAAAACATTTTAGGCATATAACGTTGAATGCATATTGATGTGCTTTCTTCATATGATATCTCTTAAAAAAATCAGCCAAGAGGTCGAAAAACGTCTGTAAAAAGTCAATGTAAAAAATCTATAAGATGATACTTTTAGCAATTTGGAAGACTCTAAAACTAAGAATTGACTTGTAAAATAAAAATTCCTGATTATTTGTCTGTACTTTTTGAATTCATTAAAGATTTTTAGAGAAGAAAAATGCATCGGAAAGAAAAAATAATCACAATGTAAAACTTTGTAAAGTTTTTATAGCTTTCATGTAATTTAAAAAAAAAAAAAAAAGAGTGTGCATTACTTAAGTTTTGGGGGTATATCTCAGTGTTAGAGCATTTCACTGCAGCTCAAGAGGTGCTTGGTTCAACTCCGAGTGCACCCTCAAGATAAATCTTCTTAAACCAAATAATTCTTGCTTTATTACTTGTTTATCCATTAAAACATTTTAGGCATATAACGTTGAATGCATATTGATGTGCTTTCTTCATCTGAAATATCTTTAAAAAATCAGCCAAAAGGTCGAAAAACGTTGTCTGTAAAAAGTCAATGTAAAAAATCTATAAGATGATACTTTTAGCACTTTGGAAGACTCTAAAACTAAGAATTGACTTGTAAAATAAAAATTCCTGATTATTTGTCTGTACTTTTTGAATTCATTAAAGATTTTTAGAGAAGAAAAATACATCGGAAAGAAAAAATAATCACAATGTAAAACTTTGTGAAGTTCTTATAGCTTTAATGTAATCTAAAAAAAAAAAAAAAAAAGAGTGTGCATTACTTACGTTTTGGGGGTATATCTCAGTGTTAGAGCATTTGACTGCAGCTCAAGAGGTGCTTGGATCAACTCCGAGTGCACTCTCAAGAGAAATCTTCTTAAACCAAATAATTCTTGCTTTATTACTTGTTTATCCATTAAAACATTTTAGGCATATAACGTTGAATGCATATTGATGTGCTTTCTTCATCTGAAATATCTTTAAAAAAACAGCCAAAAGGTCGAAAAACGTTGTCTGTAAAAAGTCAATGTAAAAAATCTATAAGATGATACTTTTAGCACTTTGGAAGACTCTAAAACTAAGAATTGACTTGTAAAATAAAAATTCCTGATTATTTGTCTGTACTTTTTGAATTCATTAAAGATTTTTAGAGAAGAAAAATGCATCGGAAAGAAAAAATAATCACAATGTAAAACTTTGTGAAGCTTTTATAGCTTTAATGTAATTTAAAAAAAAAAAAAAAAAGAGTGTGCATTACTTTCGTTTTGGGGGTATATCTCAGTGTTAGAGCATTTGACTGCAGCTCAAGAGGTGCTTGGTTCAACTCCGAGTGCACCCTCAAGAGAAATCTTCTTAAACCAAATAATTCTTGCTTTATTACTTGTTTATCCATTAAAACATTTTAGGCATATAACGTTGAATGCATATTGATGTGCTTTCTTCATATGAAATCTATCTAAAAAATCAGCCAAGAGGTCGAAAAACGTCTGTAAAAAGTCAATGTAAAAAATCTATAAGATGATACTTTTAGCACTTTGGAAGACTCTAAAACTAAGAATTGACTTGTAAAATAAAAATTCCTGATTATTTGTCTGTACTTTTTGAATTCATTAAAGATTTTTAGAGAAGAAAAATATATCGGAAAGAAAAAATAATCGCAATGTAAAACTTTGTAAAGTTTTTATAGCTTTCATGAAATTAAAAAAAAAAAAAAAAAGAGTGTGCATTATTTAAGTTTTGGGGGTATATCTCAGTGTTAGAGCATTTGACTGCAGCTCAAGAGGTGCTTGGTTCAACTCCGAGTGCACCCTCAAGAGAAATCTTCTTAAAAAAAATAATTCTTGCTTTATTACTTGTTTATCCACTAAAACATTTTAGGCATATAACGTTGAATGCATATTGATGTGCTTTCTTCATATGAAATCTATTTAGAAAATCAGCCAAAAGGTCGAAAAACGTTGTCTGTAAATAGTCAATGTAAAAAATCTATAAGATGATACTTTTAGCACTTTGGAAGACTCTAAAACTAAGAATTGACTTGTAAAATAAAAATTCCTGATTATTTGTCTGTACTTTTTGAATTCATTAAAGATTTTTAGAGAAGAAAAATGCATCGGAAAGAAAAAATAATCACAATGTAAAACTTTGTAAAGTTTTTATAGCTTTAATGTAATTTAAAAAAAAAAAAAAGAGTGTGCATTACTTAAGTTTTGGGGGTATATCTCAGTGTTAGAGCATTTGACTGCAGCTCAAGATGTGCTTGGTTCAACTCCGAGTGCAGCCTCAAGAGAAATCTTCTTAAACCAAATAATTCTTGCTTTATTACTTGTTTATCCATTAAAACATTTTAGGCATATAACGTTGAATGCATATTGATGTGCTTTCTTAATATTAAATCTATTTAAAAAATCAGCCAAGAGGTCGAAAAACGTTGTCTGTAAAAAGTCAATGTAAAAAATCTATAAGATTATACTTTTAACACTTTGGAAGACTCTAAAACTAAGAATTGACTTGTAAAATAAAAATTCCTGATTATTTGTCTGTACTTTTTGAATTCATTAAAGATTTTTAGAGAAGAAAAATGCATCGGAAAGAAAAAATAATCACAATGTAAAACTTTGTAAAGTTTTTATAGCTTTAATATAATTTAAAAACAAAAAAAAAGGTGTGCATTATTTAAGTTTTGGGGGTATATTTCAGTGTTAGAGCATTTGACTGCAGCTCAAGAGGTGCTTGGTTCAACTCTGACTGCACCCTCAAGATAAATCTTCTTAAACCAAATAATTCTTGCTTTATTACTTGTTTATCCATTAAAACATTTTAGGCATATAATGTTGAATGCATATTGATGTGCTTTCTTCATATGAAATCTCTTTAAAAAATCAGCCAAGAGGTCGAAAAACGTTGTCTGTAAAAAGTCAATGTAAACAATCTATAAGATGATACTTTTAGCACTTTGGAAGACTCTAAAACTAAGAATTGACCTGTAAAATAAAAATTCCTGATTATTTGTCTGTACTTTTTGAATTCATTAAAGATTTTTAGAGAAGAAAAATGCATCGGAAAGAAAAAATAATCACAATGTAAAACTTTGTAAAGTTTTTATAGCTTTAATGTAATTAAAAAAAAAAAAGAGTGTGCATTATTTAAGTTTTGGGGGTATATCTCAGTGTTAGAGCCTTTGACTGCAGCTCAAGAGGTGCTTGGTGCAACTCAGAGTGCACCCTCAAGAGAAATCTTCTTAAACCAAATAATTCTTGCTTTATTACTTGTTTATCCATTAAAACATTTTAGGCATATAACGTTGAATGCATATTGATGTGCTTTCTTCATATGAAATCTATTTAAAAAATCAGCCAAGAGGTCGAAAAACGTTGTCTGTAAAAAGTCAATGTAAAAAATCTATAAGATTATACTTTTAACACTTTGGAAGACTCTAAAACTAAGAATTGACTTGTAAAATAAAAATTCCTGATTATTTGTCTGTACTTTTTGAATTCATTAAAGATTTTTAGAGAAGAAAAATGCATCGGAAAGAAAAAATAATCACAATGTAAAACTTTGTAAAGTTTTTATAGCTTTAATGTAATTTAAAAAAAAAAAAAAAAAAGTGTGCATTATTTAAGTTTTGGGGGTATATCTCAGTTTTAGAGCATTTGACTGCAGCTCAAGAGGTGCTTGGTTCAACTCCGAGTGCACCCTCAAGATAAATCTTCTTAAACCAAATAATTCTTGCTTTATTACTTGTTTATCCATTAAAACATTTTAGGCATATAACGTTGAATGCATATTGATGTGCTTTCTTCATATGATATCTCTTAAAAAAATCAGCCAAGAGGTCGAAAAACGTCTGTAAAAAGTCAATGTAAAAAATCTATAAGATGATACTTTTAGCAATTTGGAAGACTCTAAAACTAAGAATTGACTTGTAAAATAAAAATTCCTGATTATTTGTCTGTACTTTTTGAATTCATTAAAGATTTTTAGAGAAGAAAAATGCATCGGAAAGAAAAAATAATCACAATGTAAAACTTTGTAAAGTTTTTATAGCTTTAATGTAATTTAAAAAAAAAGAGTGTGCGTTACTTAAGGTTTGGGGGTATATCTCAGTGTTAGAGCATTTGACTGCAGCTCAAGAGGTGCTTGGTTCAACTCCGAGTGCACCCTCAAGAGAAATCTTCTTAAACCAAATAATTCTTGCTTTATTACTTGTTTATCCATTAAAACATTTTAGGCATATAACGTTGAATGCATATTGATGTGCTTTCTTCATATGAAATCTATTTAAAAAATCAGCCAAGAGGTCAAAAAACGTTGTCTGTAAAAAGTCAATGTAAAAAATCTATAAGATGATACTTTTAGCACTTTGGAAGACTCTAAAACTAAGAATTGACTTGTAAAATAAAAATTCCTGATTATTTGTCTGTACTTTTTGAATTCATTAAAGATTTTTAGAGAAGAAAAATGCATCGGAAAGAAAAAATAATCACAATGTAAATCTTTGTAAAGTTTTTATAGCTTTAATATAATTTAAAAACAAAAAAAAAAGTGTGCATTATTTAAGTTTTGGGGGTATATTTCAGTGTTAGAGCATTTGACTGCAGCTCAAGAGGTGCTTGTTTCAACTCTGAGTGCACCCTCAAGATAAATCTTCTTAAACCAAATAATTCTTGCTTTATTACTTGTTTATCCATTAAAACATTTTAGGCATATAATGTTGAATGCATATTGATGTGCTTTCTTCATATGAAATCTCTTTAAAAAATCAGCCAAGAGGTCGAAAAACGTTGTCTGTAAAAAGTCAATGTAAACAATCTATAAGATGATACTTTTAGCACTTTGGAAGACTCTAAAACTAAGAATTGACTTGTAAAATAAAAATTCCTGATTATTTGTCTGTACTTTTTGAATTCATTAAAGATTTTTAGAGAAGAAAAATGCATCGGAAAGAAAAAATAATCACAATGTAAAACTTTGTAAAGTTTTTATAGCTTTAATGTAATTTAAAAAAAAAAAAGAGTGTGCATTACTTAAGTTTTGGGGGTATATCTCAGTGTTAGAGCATTTCACTGCAGCTCAAGAGGTGCTTGGTTCAACTCCGAGTGCACCCTCAAGATAAATCTTCTTAAACCAAATAATTCTTGCTTTATTACTTGTTTATCCATTAAAACATTTTAGGCATATAATGTTGAATGCATATTGATGTGCTTTCTTCATATGAAATCTCTTTAAAAAATCAGCCAAGAGGTCGAAAAACGTTGTCTGTAAATAGTCAATGTAAACAATCTATAAGATGATACTTTTAGCACTTTGGAAGACTCTAAAACTAAGAATTGACTTGTAAAATAAAAATTCCTGATTATTTGTCTGTACTTTTTGAATTCATTAAAGATTTTTAGAGAAGAAAAATGCATCGGAAAGAAAAAATAATCACAATGTAAAACTTTGTAAAGTTTTTATAGCTTTAATGTAATTAAAAAAAAAAAAAAAAGAGTGTGCATTACTTAAGTTTTGGGGGTATATCTCAGTGTTAGAGCATTTCACTGCAGCTCAAGAGGTGCTTGGTTCAACTCCGAGTGCACCCTCAAGAGAAATCTTCTTAAACCAAATAATTCTTGCTTTATTACTTGTTTATCCATTAAAACATTTTAGGCATATAACGTTGAATGCATATTGATGTGCTTTCTTCATATGAAATCTATTTAAAAAATCAGCCAAGAGGTCGAAAAACGTTGTCTGTAAAAAGTCAATGTAAAAAATCTATAAGATGATACTTTTAGCACTTTGGAAGACTCTAAAACTAAGAATTGACTTGTAAAATAAAAATTCCTGATTATTTGTCTGTACTTTTTGAATTCATTAAAGATTTTTAGAGAAGAAAAATGCATCGGAAAGAAAAAATAATCACAATGTAAAACTTTGTAAAGTTTTTATAGCTTTAATGTAATTTAAAAAAAAAAAAAAAGAGTGTGCATTACTTAAGTTTTGGGGGTATATCTCAGTGTTAGAGCATTTGACTGCAGCTCAAGATGTGCTTGGTTCAACTCCGAGTGCAGCCTCAAGAGAAATCTTCTTAAACCAAATAATTCTTGCTTTATTACTTGTTTATCCATTAAAACATTTTAGGCATATAATGTTGAATGCATATTGATGTGCTTTCTTAATATGAAATCTATTTAAAAAATCAGCCAAGAGGTCGAAAAACGTTGTCTGTAAAAAGTCAATGTAAAAAATCTATAAGATTATACTTTTAACACTTTGGAAGACTCTAAAACTAAGAATTGACTTGTAAAATAAAAATTCCTGATTATTTGTCTGTACTTTTTGAATTCATTTAAGATTTTTAGAGAAGAAAAATGCATCGGAAAGAAAAAATAATCACAATGTAAAACTTTGTAAAGTTTTTATAGCTTTAATATAATTTAAAAACAAAAAAAAAAGTGTGCATTATTTAAGTTTTGGGGGTATATTTCAGTGTTAGAGCATTTGACTGCAGCTCAAGAGGTGCTTGGTTCAACTCTGAGTGCACCCTCAAGATAAATCTTCTTAAACCAAATAATTCTTGCTTTATTACTTGTTTATCCATTAAAACATTTTAGGCATATAATGTTGAATGCATATTGATGTGCTTTCTTCATATGAAATCTCTTTAAAAAATCAGCCAAGAGGTCGAAAAACGTTGTCTGTAAAAAGTCAATGTAAACAATCTATAAGATGATACTTTTAGCACTTTGGAAAACTCTAAAACTAAGAATTGACTTGTAAAATAAAAATTCCTGATTATTTGTCTGTACTTTTTGAATTCATTAAAGATTTTTAGAGAAGAAAAATGCATCGGAAAGAAAAAATAATCACAATGTAAAACTTTGTAAAGTTTTTATAGCTTTAATGTAATTTAAAAAAAAAAAAAAAAAAGAGTGTGCATTACTTAAGTTTTGGGGGTATATCTCAGTGTTAGAGCATTTCACTGCAGCTCAAGAGGTGCTTGGTTCAACTCCGAGTGCACCCTCAAGAGAAATCTTCTTAAACCAAATAATTCTTGCTTTATTACTTGTTTATCCATTAAAACATTTTAGGCATATAACGTTGAATGCATATTGATGTGCTTTCTTCATATGAAATCTCTTTAAAAAATCAGCCAAGAGGTCGAAAAACGTTGTCTGTAAAAAGTCAATGTAAACAATCTATAAGATGATACTTTTAGCACTTTGGAAGACTCTAAAACTAAGAATTGACTTGTAAAATAAAAATTCCTGATTATTTGTCTGTACTTTTTGAATTCATTAAAGATTTTTAGAGAAGAAAAATGCATCAGAAAGAAAAAATAATCACAATGTAAAACTTTGTAAAGTTTTTATAGCTTTAATGTAATTTAAAAAAAAAAAAAAAAAAAGAGTGTGCATTACTTAAGTTTTGGGGGTATATCTCAGTGTTAGAGCATTTGACTGCAGCTCAAGAGGTGCTTGGTTCAACTCCGAGTTCACCCTCAAGAGAAATCTTCTTAAACCAAATAATTCTTGCTTTATTACTTGCTTATCCATTAAAACATTTTAGGCATATAACGTTGAATGCATATTGATGTGCTTTCTTCATATGATATCTCTTAAAAAAATCAGCCAAGAGGTCGAAAAACGTTGTCTGTAAAAAGTCAATGTAAAAAATCTATAAGATGATACTTTTAGCACTTTGGAAGACTCTAAAACTAAGAATTGACTTGTAAAATAAAAATTCCTGATTATTTGTCTGTACTTTTTGAATTCATTAAAGATTTTTAGAGAAGAAAAATGCATCGGAAAGAAAAAATAATCACAATGTAAAACTTTGTAAAGTTTTTATAGCTGTAATGTGATTAAAAAAAAAAAAGAGTGTGCATTATTTAAGTTTTGGGGGTATATCTCAGTGTTAGAGCATTTGACTGCAGCTCAAGAGGTGCTTGGTGCAACTCCGAGTGCACCCTCAAGAGAAATCTTCTTAAACCAAATAATTCTTGCTTTATTACTTGTTTATCCATTAAAACATTTTAGGCATATAACGTTGAATGCATATTGATGTGCTTTCTTAATATGAAATCTATTTAAAAAATCAGCCAAGAGGTCGAAAAACGTTGTCTGTAAAAAGTCAATGTAAAAAATCTATAAGATTATACTTTTAACACTTTGGAAGACTCTAAAACTAAGAATTGACTTGTAAAATAAAAATTCCTGATTATTTGTCTGTACTTTTTGAATTCATTAAAGATTTTTAGAGAAGAAAAATGCATCGGAAAGAAAAAATAATCACAATGTAAAACTTTGTAAAGTTTTTATAGCTTTAATGTAATTTAAAAAAAAAAAAAAAAAAGTGTGCATTATTTAAGTTTTGGGGGTATATCTCAGTTTTAGAGCATTTGACTGCAGCTCAAGAGGTGCTTGGTTCAACTCCGAGTGCACCCTCAAGATAAATCTTCTTAAACCAAATAATTCTTGCTTTATTACTTGTTTATCCATTAAAACATTTTAGGCATATAACGTTGAATGCATATTGATGTGCTTTCTTCATATGATATCTCTTAAAAAAATCAGCCAAGAGGTCGAAAAACGTCTGTAAAAAGTCAATGTAAAAAATCTATAAGATGATACTTTTAGCACTTTGGAAGACTCTAAAACTAAGAATTGACTTGTAAAATAAAAATTCCTGATTATTTGTCTGTACTTTTTGAATTCATTAAAGATTTTTAGAGAAGAAAAATGCATCGGAAAGAAAAAATAATCACAATGTAAAACTTTGTAAAGTTTTTATAGCTTTAATGTAATTTAAAAAAAAAAAAAAAAGAGTGTGCGTTACTTAAGGTTTGGGGGTATATCTCAGTGTTAGAGCATTTGACTGCAGCTCAAGAGGTGCTTGGTTCAACTCCGAGTGCACCCTCAAGAGAAATCTTCTTAAACCAAATAATTCTTGCTTTATTACTTGTTTATCCATTAAAACATTTTAGGCATATAACGTTGAATGCATATTGATGTGCTTTCTTCATATGAAATCTATTTAAAAAATCAGCCAAGAGGTCAAAAAACGTTGTCTGTAAAAAGTCAATGTAAAAAATCTATAAGATGATACTTTTAGCACTTTGGAAGACTCTAAAACTAAGAATTGACTTGTAAAATAAAAATTCCTGATTATTTGTCTGTACTTTTTGAATTCATTAAAGATTTTTAGAGAAGAAAAATGCATCGGAAAGAAAAAATAATCACAATGTAAATCTTTGTAAAGTTTTTATAGCTTTAATATAATTTAAAAACAAAAAAAAAGTGTGCATTATTTAAGTTTTGGGGGTATATTTCAGTGTTAGAGCATTTGACTGCAGCTCAAGAGGTGCTTGTTTCAACTCTGAGTGCACCCTCAAGATAAATCTCCTTAAACCAAATAATTCTTGCTTTATTACTTGTTTATCCATTAAAACATTTTAGGCATATAATGTTGAATGCATATTGATGTGCTTTCTTCATATGAAATCTCTTTAAAAAATCAGCCAAGAGGTCGAAAAACGTTGTCTGTAAAAAGTCAATGTAAACAATCTATAAGATGATACTTTTAGCACTTTGGAAGACTCTAAAACTAAGAATTGACTTGTAAAATAAAAATTCCTGATTATTTGTCTGTACTTTTTGAATTCATTAAAGATTTTTAGAGAAGAAAAATGCATCGGAAAGAAAAAATAATCACAATGTAAAACTTTGTAAAGTTTTTATAGCTTTAATGTAATTTAAAAAAAAAAAAGAGTGTGCATTACTTAAGTTTTGGGGGTATATCTCAGTGTTAGAGCATTTCACTGCAGCTCAAGAGGTGCTTGGTTCAACTCCGAGTGCACCCTCAAGATAAATCTTCTTAAACCAAATAATTCTTGCTTTATTACTTGTTTATCCATTAAAACATTTTAGGCATATAATGTTGAATGCATATTGATGTGCTTTCTTCATATGAAATCTCTTTAAAAAATCAGCCAAGAGGTCGAAAAACGTTGTCTGTAAATAGTCAATGTAAACAATCTATAAGATGATACTTTTAGCACTTTGGAAGACTCTAAAACTAAGAATTGACTTGTAAAATAAAAATTCCTGATTATTTGTCTGTACTTTTTGAATTCATTAAAGATTTTTAGAGAAGAAAAATGCATCGGAAAGAAAAAATAATCACAATGTAAAACTTTGTAAAGTTTTTATAGCTTTAATGTAATTAAAAAAAAAAAAAAAAGAGTGTGCATTACTTAAGTTTTGGGGGTATATCTCAGTGTTAGAGCATTTCACTGCAGCTCAAGAGGTGCTTGGTTCAACTCCGAGTGCACCCTCAAGAGAAATCTTCTTAAACCAAATAATTCTTGCTTTATTACTTGTTTATCCATTAAAACATTTTAGGCATATAACGTTGAATGCATATTGATGTGCTTTCTTCATATGAAATCTATTTAAAAAATCAGCCAAGAGGTCGAAAAACGTTGTCTGTAAAAAGTCAATGTAAAAAATCTATAAGATGATACTTTTAGCACTTTGGAAGACTCTAAAACTAAGAATTGACTTGTAAAATAAAAATTCCTGATTATTTGTCTGTACTTTTTGAATTCATTAAAGATTTTTAGAGAAGAAAAATGCATCGGAAAGAAAAAATAATCACAATGTAAAACTTTGTAAAGTTTTTATAGCTTTAATGTAATTTAAAAAAAAAAAAAAAAGAGTGTGCATTACTTAAGTTTTGGGGGTATATCTCAGTGTTAGAGCATTTGACTGCAGCTCAAGATGTGCTTGGTTCAACTCCGAGTGCAGCCTCAAGAGAAATCTTCTTAAACCAAATAATTCTTGCTTTATTACTTGTTTATCCATTAAAACATTTTAGGCATATAATGTTGAATGCATATTGATGTGCTTTCTTCATATGAAATCTCTTTAAAAAATCAGCCAAGAGGTCGAAAAACGTTGTCTGTAAAAAGTCAATGTAAACAATCTATAAGATGATACTTTTAGCACTTTGGAAGACTCTAAAACTAAGAATTGACTTGTAAAATAAAAATTCCTGATTATTTGTCTGTACTTTTTGAATTCATTAAAGATTTTTAGAGAAGAAAAATGCATCAGAAAGAAAAAATAATCACAATGTAAAACTTTGTAAAGTTTTTATAGCTTTAATGTAATTTAAAAAAAAAAAAAAAAAAAGAGTGTGCATTACTTAAGTTTTGGGGGTATATCTCAGTGTTAGAGCATTTGACTGCAGCTCAAGAGGTGCTTGGTTCAACTCCGAGTTCACCCTCAAGAGAAATCTTCTTAAACCAAATAATTCTTGCTTTATTACTTGCTTATCCATTAAAACATTTTAGGCATATAACGTTGAATGCATATTGATGTGCTTTCTTCATATGATATCTCTTAAAAAAATCAGCCAAGAGGTCGAAAAACGTTGTCTGTAAAAAGTCAATGTAAAAAATCTATAAGATGATACTTTTAGCACTTTGGAAGACTCTAAAACTAAGAATTGACTTGTAAAATAAAAATTCCTGATTATTTGTCTGTACTTTTTGAATTCATTAAAGATTTTTAGAGAAGAAAAATGCATCGGAAAGAAAAAATAATCACAATGTAAAACTTTGTAAAGTTTTTATAGCTTTAATGTAATTTAAAAAAAAAAAAAAAAGAGTGTGCGTTACTTAAGGTTTGGGGGTATATCTCAGTGTTAGAGCATTTCACTGCAGCTCAAGAGGTGCTTGGTTCAACTCCGAGTGCACCCTCAAGAGAAATCTTCTTAAACCAAATAATTCTTGCTTTATTACTTGTTTATCCATTAAAACATTTTAGGCATATAACGTTGAATGCATATTGATGTGCTTTCTTCATATGAAATCTATTTAAAAAATCAGCCAAGAGGTCGAAAAACGTTGTCTGTAAAAAGTCAATGTAAAAAATCTATAAGATGATACTTTTAGCACTTTGGAAGACTCTAAAACTAAGAATTGACTTGTAAAATAAAAATTCCTGATTATTTGTCTGTACTTTTTGAATTCATTAAAGATTTTTAGAGAAGAAAAATGCATCGGAAAGAAAAAATAATCACAATGTAAAACTTTGTAAAGTTTTTATAGCTTTAATGTAATTTAAAAAAAAAAAAAAAAGAGTGTGCATTACTTAAGTTTTGGGGGTATATCTCAGTGTTAGAGCATTTGACTGCAGCTCAAGATGTGCTTGGTTCAACTCCGAGTGCAGCCTCAAGAGAAATCTTCTTAAACCAAATAATTCTTGCTTTATTACTTGTTTATCCATTAAAACATTTTAGGCATATAATGTTGAATGCATATTGATGTGCTTTCTTAATATGAAATCTATTTAAAAAATCAGCCAAGAGGTCGAAAAACGTTGTCTGTAAAAAGTCAATGTAAAAAATCTATAAGATTATACTTTTAACACTTTGGAAGACTCTAAAACTAAGAATTGACTTGTAAAATAAAAATTCCTGATTATTTGTCTGTACTTTTTGAATTCATTTAAGATTTTTAGAGAAGAAAAATGCATCGGAAAGAAAAAATAATCACAATGTAAAACTTTGTAAAGTTTTTATAGCTTTAATATAATTTAAAAACAAAAAAAAAGTGTGCATTATTTAAGTTTTGGGGGTATATTTCAGTGTTAGAGCATTTGACTGCAGCTCAAGAGGTGCTTGGTTCAACTCTGAGTGCACCCTCAAGATAAATCTTCTTAAACCAAATAATTCTTGCTTTATTACTTGTTTATCCATTAAAACATTTTAGGCATATAATGTTGAATTCATATTGATGTGCTTTCTTCATATGAAATCTCTTTAAAAAATCAGCCAAGAGGTCGAAAAACATTGTCTGTAAAAAGTCAATGTAAACAATCCATAAGATGATACTTTTAGCACTTTGGAAGACTCTAAAACTAAGAATTGACTTGTAAAATAAAAATTCCTGATTATTTGTCTGTACCTTTTGAATTCATTAAAGATTTTTAGAGAAGAAAAATGCATCGGAAAGAAAAAATAATCACAATGTAAAACTTTGTAAAGTTTTTATAGCTTTAATGTAATTTAAAAAAAAAGAGTGTGCATTACTTAAGTTTTGGGGGTATATCTCAGTGTTAGAGCATTTCACTGCAGCTCAAGAGGTGCTTGGTTCAACTCCGAGTGCACCCTCAAGAGAAATCTTCTTAAACTAAATAATTCTTGCTTTATTACTTGTTTATCCATTAAAACATTTTAGGCATATAACGTTGAATGCATATTGATGTGCTTTCTTCATATGAAATCTATTTAAAAAATCAGCCAAGAGGTCGAAAAACGTTGTCTGTAAAAAGTCAATGTAAAAAATCTATAAGATGATACTTTTAGCACTTTGGAAGACTCTAAAACTAAGAATTGACTTGTAAAATAAAAATTCCTGATTATTTGTCTGTACTTTTTGAATTCATTAAAGATTTTTAGAGAAGAAAAATGCATCGGAAAGAAAAAATAATCACAATGTAAAACTTTGTAAAGTTTTTATAGCTTTAATGTAATTTAAAAAAAAAAAAAAAAAGAGTGTGCATTACTTAAGTTTTGGGGGTATATCTCAGTGTTAGAGCATTTCACTGCAGCTCAAGAGGTGCTTGGTTCAACTCGGAGTGCACCCTCAAGAGAAATCTTCTTAAACTAAATAATTCTTGCTTTATTACTTGTTTATCCATTAAAACATTTTAGGCATATAACGTTGAATGCATATTGATGTGCTTTCTTCATATGAAATCTATTTAAAAAATCAGCCAAGAGGTCGAAAAACGTTGTCTGTAAAAAGTCAATGTAAAAAATCTATAAGATGATACTTTTAGCACTTTGGAAGACTCTAAAACTAAGAATTGACTTGTAAAATAAAAATTCCTGATTATTTGTCTGTACTTTTTGAATTCATTAAAGATTTTTAGAGAAGAAAAATGCATCGGAAAGAAAAAATAATCACAATGTAAAACTTTGTAAAGTTTTTATAGCTTTAATGTAATTTAAAAAAAAAAAAAAAAAAGAGTGTGCATTACTTAAGTTTTGGGGGTATATCTCAGTGTTAGAGCATTTGACTGCAGCTCAAGAGGTGCTTGGTTCAACTCCGAGTTCACCCTCAAGAGAAATCTTCTTAAACCAAATAATTCTTGCTTTATTACTTGCTTATCCATTAAAACATTTTAGGCATATAACGTTGAATGCATATTGATGTGCTTTCTTCATATGAAATCTATTTAAAAAATCAGCCAAGAGGTCGAAAAACGTTGTCTGTAAAAAGTCAATGTAAAAAATCTATAAGATGATACTTTTAGCACTTTGGAAGACTCTAAAACTAAGAATTGACTTGTAAAATAAAAATTCCTGATTATTTGTCTGTACTTTTTGAATTCATTAAAGATTTTTAGAGAAGAAAAATGCATCGGAAAGAAAAAATAATCACAATGTAAATCTTTGTAAAGTTTTTATAGCTTTAATATAATTTAAAAACAAAAAAAAAAGTGTGCATTATTTAAGTTTTGGGGGTATATTTCAGTGTTAGAGCATTTGACTGCAGCTCAAGAGGTGCTTGTTTCAACTCTGAGTGCACCCTCAAGATAAATCTCCTTAAACCAAATAATTCTTGCTTTATTACTTGTTTATCCATTAAAACATTTTAGGCATATAATGTTGAATGCATATTGATGTGCTTTCTTCATATGAAATCTCTTTAAAAAATCAGCCAAGAGGTCGAAAAACGTTGTCTGTAAAAAGTCAATGTAAACAATCTATAAGATGATACTTTTAGCACTTTGGAAGACTCTAAAACTAAGAATTGACTTGTAAAATAAAAATTCCTGATTATTTGTCTGTACTTTTTGAATTCATTAAAGATTTTTAGAGAAGAAAAATGCATCGGAAAGAAAAAATAATCACAATGTAAAACTTTGTAAAGTTTTTATAGCTTTAATGTAATTTAAAAAAAAAAAAGAGTGTGCATTACTTAAGTTTTGGGGGTATATCTCAGTGTTAGAGCATTTCACTGCAGCTCAAGAGGTGCTTGGTTCAACTCTGAGTGCACCCTCAAGATAAATCTTCTTAAACCAAATAATTCTTGCTTTATTACTTGTTTATCCATTAAAACATTTTAGGCATATAATGTTGAATGCATATTGATGTGCTTTCTTCATATGAAATCTCTTTAAAAAATCAGCCAAGAGGTCGAAAAACGTTGTCTGTAAATAGTCAATGTAAACAATCTATAAGATGATACTTTTAGCACTTTGGAAGACTCTAAAACTAAGAATTGACTTGTAAAATAAAAATTCCTGATTATTTGTCTGTACTTTTTGAATTCATTAAAGATTTTTAGAGAAGAAAAATGCATCGGAAAGAAAAAATAATCACAATGTAAAACTTTGTAAAGTTTTTATAGCTTTAATGTAATTAAAAAAAAAAAAAAAAGAGTGTGCATTACTTAAGTTTTGGGGGTATATCTCAGTGTTAGAGCATTTCACTGCAGCTCAAGAGGTGCTTGGTTCAACTCCGAGTGCACCCTCAAGAGAAATCTTCTTAAACCAAATAATTCTTGCTTTATTACTTGTTTATCCATTAAAACATTTTAGGCATATAACGTTGAATGCATATTGATGTGCTTTCTTCATATGAAATCTATTTAAAAAATCAGCCAAGAGGTCGAAAAACGTTGTCTGTAAAAAGTCAATGTAAAAAATCTATAAGATGATACTTTTAGCACTTTGGAAGACTCTAAAACTAAGAATTGACTTGTAAAATAAAAATTCCTGATTATTTGTCTGTACTTTTTGAATTCATTAAAGATTTTTAGAGAAGAAAAATGCATCGGAAAGAAAAAATAATCACAATGTAAAACTTTGTAAAGTTTTTATAGCTTTAATGTAATTTAAAAAAAAAAAAAAAAGAGTGTGCATTACTTAAGTTTTGGGGGTATATCTCAGTGTTAGAGCATTTGACTGCAGCTCAAGATGTGCTTGGTTCAACTCCGAGTGCAGCCTCAAGAGAAATCTTCTTAAACCAAATAATTCTTGCTTTATTACTTGTTTATCCATTAAAACATTTTAGGCATATAATGTTGAATGCATATTGATGTGCTTTCTTCATATGAAATCTCTTTAAAAAATCAGCCAAGAGGTCGAAAAACGTTGTCTGTAAAAAGTCAATGTAAACAATCTATAAGATGATACTTTTAGCACTTTGGAAGACTCTAAAACTAAGAATTGACTTGTAAAATAAAAATTCCTGATTATTTGTCTGTACTTTTTGAATTCATTAAAGATTTTTAGAGAAGAAAAATGCATCAGAAAGAAAAAATAATCACAATGTAAAACTTTGTAAAGTTTTTATAGCTTTAATGTAATTTAAAAAAAAAAAAAAAAAAAGAGTGTGCATTACTTAAGTTTTGGGGGTATATCTCAGTGTTAGAGCATTTGACTGCAGCTCAAGAGGTGCTTGGTTCAACTCCGAGTTCACCCTCAAGAGAAATCTTCTTAAACCAAATAATTCTTGCTTTATTACTTGCTTATCCATTAAAACATTTTAGGCATATAACGTTGAATGCATATTGATGTGCTTTCTTCATATGATATCTCTTAAAAAAATCAGCCAAGAGGTCGAAAAACGTTGTCTGTAAAAAGTCAATGTAAAAAATCTATAAGATGATACTTTTAGCACTTTGGAAGACTCTAAAACTAAGAATTGACTTGTAAAATAAAAATTCCTGATTATTTGTCTGTACTTTTTGAATTCATTAAAGATTTTTAGAGAAGAAAAATGCATCGGAAAGAAAAAATAATCACAATGTAAAACTTTGTAAAGTTTTTATAGCTTTAATGTAATTTAAAAAAAAAAAAAAAAGAGTGTGCGTTACTTAAGGTTTGGGGGTATATCTCAGTGTTAGAGCATTTCACTGCAGCTCAAGAGGTGCTTGGTTCAACTCCGAGTGCACCCTCAAGAGAAATCTTCTTAAACCAAATAATTCTTGCTTTATTACTTGTTTATCCATTAAAACATTTTAGGCATATAACGTTGAATGCATATTGATGTGCTTTCTTCATATGAAATCTATTTAAAAAATCAGCCAAGAGGTCGAAAAACGTTGTCTGTAAAAAGTCAATGTAAAAAATCTATAAGATGATACTTTTAGCACTTTGGAAGACTCTAAAACTAAGAATTGACTTGTAAAATAAAAATTCCTGATTATTTGTCTGTACTTTTTGAATTCATTAAAGATTTTTAGAGAAGAAAAATGCATCGGAAAGAAAAAATAATCACAATGTAAATCTTTGTAAAGTTTTTATAGCTTTAATATAATTTAAAAACAAAAAAAAAAGTGTGCATTATTTAAGTTTTGGGGGTATATTTCAGTGTTAGAGCATTTGACTGCAGCTCAAGAGGTGCTTGTTTCAACTCTGAGTGCACCCTCAAGATAAATCTCCTTAAACCAAATAATTCTTGCTTTATTACTTGTTTATCCATTAAAACATTTTAGGCATATAATGTTGAATGCATATTGATGTGCTTTCTTCATATGAAATCTCTTTAAAAAATCAGCCAAGAGGTCGAAAAACGTTGTCTGTAAAAAGTCAATGTAAACAATCTATAAGATGATACTTTTAGCACTTTGGAAGACTCTAAAACTAAGAATTGACTTGTAAAATAAAAATTCCTGATTATTTGTCTGTACTTTTTGAATTCATTAAAGATTTTTAGAGAAGAAAAATGCATCGGAAAGAAAAAATAATCACAATGTAAAACTTTGTAAAGTTTTTATAGCTTTAATGTAATTTAAAAAAAAAAAAGAGTGTGCATTACTTAAGTTTTGGGGGTATATCTCAGTGTTAGAGCATTTCACTGCAGCTCAAGAGGTGCTTGGTTCAACTCCGAGTGCACCCTCAAGATAAATCTTCTTAAACCAAATAATTCTTGCTTTATTACTTGTTTATCCATTAAAACATTTTAGGCATATAATGTTGAATGCATATTGATGTGCTTTCTTCATATGAAATCTCTTTAAAAAATCAGCCAAGAGGTCGAAAAACGTTGTCTGTAAATAGTCAATGTAAACAATCTATAAGATGATACTTTTAGCACTTTGGAAGACTCTAAAACTAAGAATTGACTTGTAAAATAAAAATTCCTGATTATTTGTCTGTACTTTTTGAATTCATTAAAGATTTTTAGAGAAGAAAAATGCATCGGAAAGAAAAAATAATCACAATGTAAAACTTTGTAAAGTTTTTATAGCTTTAATGTAATTAAAAAAAAAAAAAAAAGAGTGTGCATTACTTAAGTTTTGGGGGTATATCTCAGTGTTAGAGCATTTCACTGCAGCTCAAGAGGTGCTTGGTTCAACTCCGAGTGCACCCTCAAGAGAAATCTTCTTAAACCAAATAATTCTTGCTTTATTACTTGTTTATCCATTAAAACATTTTAGGCATATAACGTTGAATGCATATTGATGTGCTTTCTTCATATGAAATCTATTTAAAAAATCAGCCAAGAGGTCGAAAAACGTTGTCTGTAAAAAGTCAATGTAAAAAATCTATAAGATGATACTTTTAGCACTTTGGAAGACTCTAAAACTAAGAATTGACTTGTAAAATAAAAATTCCTGATTATTTGTCTGTACTTTTTGAATTCATTAAAGATTTTTAGAGAAGAAAAATGCATCGGAAAGAAAAAATAATCACAATGTAAAACTTTGTAAAGTTTTTATAGCTTTAATGTAATTTAAAAAAAAAAAAAAAAGAGTGTGCATTACTTAAGTTTTGGGGGTATATCTCAGTGTTAGAGCATTTGACTGCAGCTCAAGATGTGCTTGGTTCAACTCCGAGTGCAGCCTCAAGAGAAATCTTCTTAAACCAAATAATTCTTGCTTTATTACTTGTTTATCCATTAAAACATTTTAGGCATATAATGTTGAATGCATATTGATGTGCTTTCTTCATATGAAATCTCTTTAAAAAATCAGCCAAGAGGTCGAAAAACGTTGTCTGTAAAAAGTCAATGTAAACAATCTATAAGATGATACTTTTAGCACTTTGGAAGACTCTAAAACTAAGAATTGACTTGTAAAATAAAAATTCCTGATTATTTGTCTGTACTTTTTGAATTCATTAAAGATTTTTAGAGAAGAAAAATGCATCAGAAAGAAAAAATAATCACAATGTAAAACTTTGTAAAGTTTTTATAGCTTTAATGTAATTTAAAAAAAAAAAAAAAAAAAGAGTGTGCATTACTTAAGTTTTGGGGGTATATCTCAGTGTTAGAGCATTTGACTGCAGCTCAAGAGGTGCTTGGTTCAACTCCGAGTTCACCCTCAAGAGAAATCTTCTTAAACCAAATAATTCTTGCTTTATTACTTGCTTATCCATTAAAACATTTTAGGCATATAACGTTGAATGCATATTGATGTGCTTTCTTCATATGATATCTCTTAAAAAAATCAGCCAAGAGGTCGAAAAACGTTGTCTGTAAAAAGTCAATGTAAAAAATCTATAAGATGATACTTTTAGCACTTTGGAAGACTCTAAAACTAAGAATTGACTTGTAAAATAAAAATTCCTGATTATTTGTCTGTACTTTTTGAATTCATTAAAGATTTTTAGAGAAGAAAAATGCATCGGAAAGAAAAAATAATCACAATGTAAAACTTTGTAAAGTTTTTATAGCTTTAATGTAATTTAAAAAAAAAAAAAAAAGAGTGTGCGTTACTTAAGGTTTGGGGGTATATCTCAGTGTTAGAGCATTTCACTGCAGCTCAAGAGGTGCTTGGTTCAACTCCGAGTGCACCCTCAAGAGAAATCTTCTTAAACCAAATAATTCTTGCTTTATTACTTGTTTATCCATTAAAACATTTTAGGCATATAACGTTGAATGCATATTGATGTGCTTTCTTCATATGAAATCTATTTAAAAAATCAGCCAAGAGGTCGAAAAACGTTGTCTGTAAAAAGTCAATGTAAAAAATCTATAAGATGATACTTTTAGCACTTTGGAAGACTCTAAAACTAAGAATTGACTTGTAAAATAAAAATTCCTGATTATTTGTCTGTACTTTTTGAATTCATTAAAGATTTTTAGAGAAGAAAAATGCATCGGAAAGAAAAAATAATCACAATGTAAAACTTTGTAAAGTTTTTATAGCTTTAATGTAATTTAAAAAAAAAAAAAAAAGAGTGTGCATTACTTAAGTTTTGGGGGTATATCTCAGTGTTAGAGCATTTGACTGCAGCTCAAGATGTGCTTGGTTCAACTCCGAGTGCAGCCTCAAGAGAAATCTTCTTAAACCAAATAATTCTTGCTTTATTACTTGTTTATCCATTAAAACATTTTAGGCATATAATGTTGAATGCATATTGATGTGCTTTCTTAATATGAAATCTATTTAAAAAATCAGCCAAGAGGTCGAAAAACGTTGTCTGTAAAAAGTCAATGTAAAAAATCTATAAGATTATACTTTTAACACTTTGGAAGACTCTAAAACTAAGAATTGACTTGTAAAATAAAAATTCCTGATTATTTGTCTGTACTTTTTGAATTCATTTAAGATTTTTAGAGAAGAAAAATGCATCGGAAAGAAAAAATAATCACAATGTAAAACTTTGTAAAGTTTTTATAGCTTTAATATAATTTAAAAACAAAAAAAAAGTGTGCATTATTTAAGTTTTGGGGGTATATTTCAGTGTTAGAGCATTTGACTGCAGCTCAAGAGGTGCTTGGTTCAACTCTGAGTGCACCCTCAAGATAAATCTTCTTAAACCAAATAATTCTTGCTTTATTACTTGTTTATCCATTAAAACATTTTAGGCATATAACGTTGAATTCATATTGATGTGCTTTCTTCATATGAAATCTCTTTAAAAAATCAGCCAAGAGGTCGAAAAACATTGTCTGTAAAAAGTCAATGTAAACAATCCATAAGATGATACTTTTAGCACTTTGGAAGACTCTAAAACTAAGAATTGACTTGTAAAATAAAAATTCCTGATTATTTGTCTGTACTTTTTGAATTCATTAAAGATTTTTAGAGAAGAAAAATGCATCGGAAAGAAAAAATAATCACAATGTAAAACTTTGTAAAGTTTTTATAGCTTTAATGTAATTTAAAAAAAAAGAGTGTGCATTACTTAAGTTTTGGGGGTATATCTCAGTGTTAGAGCATTTCACTGCAGCTCAAGAGGTGCTTGGTTCAACTCCGAGTGCACCCTCAAGAGAAATCTTCTTAAACTAAATAATTCTTGCTTTATTACTTGTTTATCCATTAAAACATTTTAGGCATATAACGTTGAATGCATATTGATGTGCTTTCTTCATATGAAATCTATTTAAAAAATCAGCCAAGAGGTCGAAAAACGTTGTCTGTAAAAAGTCAATGTAAAAAATCTATAAGATGATACTTTTAGCACTTTGGAAGACTCTAAAACTAAGAATTGACTTGTAAAATAAAAATTCCTGATTATTTGTCTGTACTTTTTGAATTCATTAAAGATTTTTAGAGAAGAAAAATGCATCGGAAAGAAAAAATAATCACAATGTAAAACTTTGTAAAGTTTTTATAGCTTTAATGTAATTTTAAAAAAAAAAAAAAAAGAGTGTGCATTACTTAAGTTTTGGGGGTATATCTCAGTGTTAGAGCATTTGACTGCAGCTCAAGAGGTGCTTGGTTCAACTCGGAGTGCACCCTCAAGAGAAATCTTCTTAAACTAAATAATTCTTGCTTTATTACTTGTTTATCCATTAAAACATTTTAGGCATATAACGTTGAATGCATATTGATGTGCTTTCTTCATATGAAATCTATTTAAAAAATCAGCCAAGAGGTCGAAAAACGTTGTCTGTAAAAAGTCAATGTAAAAAATCTATAAGATGATACTTTTAGCACTTTGGAAGACTCTAAAACTAAGAATTGACTTGTAAAATAAAAATTCCTGATTATTTGTCTGTACTTTTTGAATTCATTAAAGATTTTTAGAGAAAAAAAATGCATCGGAAAGAAAAAATAATCACAATGTAAAACTTTGTAAAGTTTTTATAGCTTTAATGTAATTTAAAAAAAAAAAAAAAAAAGAGTGTGCATTACTTAAGTTTTGGGGGTATATCTCAGTGTTAGAGCATTTGACTGCAGCTCAAGAGGTGCTTGGTTCAACTCCGAGTTCACCCTCAAGAGAAATCTTCTTAAACCAAATAATTCTTGCTTTATTACTTGCTTATCCATTAAAACATTTTAGGCATATAACGTTGAATGCATATTGATGTGCTTTCTTCATATGAAATCTATTTAAAAAATCAGCCAAGAGGTCGAAAAACGTTGTCTGTAAAAAGTCAATGTAAAAAATCTATAAGATGATACTTTTAGCACTTTGGAAGACTCTAAAACTAAGAATTGACTTGTAAAATAAAAATTCCTGATTATTTGTCTGTACTTTTTGAATTCATTAAAGATTTTTAGAGAAGAAAAATGCATCGGAAAGAAAAAATAATCACAATGTAAAACTTTGTAAAGTTTTTATAGCTTTAATGTAATTAAAAAAAAAAAAAAAAGAGTGTGCATTACTTAAGTTTTGGGGGTATATCTCAGTGTTAGAGCATTTCACTGCAGCTCAAGAGGTGCTTGGTTCAACTCCGAGTGCACCCTCAAGAGAAATCTTCTTAAACCAAATAATTCTTGCTTTATTACTTGTTTATCCATTAAAACATTTTAGGCATATAACGTTGAATGCATATTGATGTGCTTTCTTCATATGAAATCTATTTAAAAAATCAGCCAAGAGGTCGAAAAACGTTGTCTGTAAAAAGTCAATGTAAAAAATCTATAAGATGATACTTTTAGCACTTTGGAAGACTCTAAAACTAAGAATTGACTTGTAAAATAAAAATTCCTGATTATTTGTCTGTACTTTTTGAATTCATTAAAGATTTTTAGAGAAGAAAAATGCATCGGAAAGAAAAAATAATCACAATGTAAAACTTTGTAAAGTTTTTATAGCTTTAATGTAATTTAAAAAAAAAAAAAAAAGAGTGTGCATTACTTAAGTTTTGGGGGTATATCTCAGTGTTAGAGCATTTGACTGCAGCTCAAGATGTGCTTGGTTCAACTCCGAGTGCAGCCTCAAGAGAAATCTTCTTAAACCAAATAATTCTTGCTTTATTACTTGTTTATCCATTAAAACATTTTAGGCATATAATGTTGAATGCATATTGATGTGCTTTCTTCATATGAAATCTCTTTAAAAAATCAGCCAAGAGGTCGAAAAACGTTGTCTGTAAAAAGTCAATGTAAACAATCTATAAGATGATACTTTTAGCACTTTGGAAGACTCTAAAACTAAGAATTGACTTGTAAAATAAAAATTCCTGATTATTTGTCTGTACTTTTTGAATTCATTAAAGATTTTTAGAGAAGAAAAATGCATCAGAAAGAAAAAATAATCACAATGTAAAACTTTGTAAAGTTTTTATAGCTTTAATGTAATTTAAAAAAAAAAAAAAAAAAAGAGTGTGCATTACTTAAGTTTTGGGGGTATATCTCAGTGTTAGAGCATTTGACTGCAGCTCAAGAGGTGCTTGGTTCAACTCCGAGTTCACCCTCAAGAGAAATCTTCTTAAACCAAATAATTCTTGCTTTATTACTTGCTTATCCATTAAAACATTTTAGGCATATAACGTTGAATGCATATTGATGTGCTTTCTTCATATGATATCTCTTAAAAAAATCAGCCAAGAGGTCGAAAAACGTTGTCTGTAAAAAGTCAATGTAAAAAATCTATAAGATGATACTTTTAGCACTTTGGAAGACTCTAAAACTAAGAATTGACTTGTAAAATAAAAATTCCTGATTATTTGTCTGTACTTTTTGAATTCATTAAAGATTTTTAGAGAAGAAAAATGCATCGGAAAGAAAAAATAATCACAATGTAAAACTTTGTAAAGTTTTTATAGCTTTAATGTAATTTAAAAAAAAAAAAAAAAGAGTGTGCGTTACTTAAGGTTTGGGGGTATATCTCAGTGTTAGAGCATTTCACTGCAGCTCAAGAGGTGCTTGGTTCAACTCCGAGTGCACCCTCAAGAGAAATCTTCTTAAACCAAATAATTCTTGCTTTATTACTTGTTTATCCATTAAAACATTTTAGGCATATAACGTTGAATGCATATTGATGTGCTTTCTTCATATGAAATCTATTTAAAAAATCAGCCAAGAGGTCGAAAAACGTTGTCTGTAAAAAGTCAATGTAAAAAATCTATAAGATGATACTTTTAGCACTTTGGAAGACTCTAAAACTAAGAATTGACTTGTAAAATAAAAATTCCTGATTATTTGTCTGTACTTTTTGAATTCATTAAAGATTTTTAGAGAAGAAAAATGCATCGGAAAGAAAAAATAATCACAATGTAAAACTTTGTAAAGTTTTTATAGCTTTAATGTAATTTAAAAAAAAAAAAAAAGAGTGTGCATTACTTAAGTTTTGGGGGTATATCTCAGTGTTAGAGCATTTGACTGCAGCTCAAGATGTGCTTGGTTCAACTCCGAGTGCAGCCTCAAGAGAAATCTTCTTAAACCAAATAATTCTTGCTTTATTACTTGTTTATCCATTAAAACATTTTAGGCATATAATGTTGAATGCATATTGATGTGCTTTCTTAATATGAAATCTATTTAAAAAATCAGCCAAGAGGTCGAAAAACGTTGTCTGTAAAAAGTCAATGTAAAAAATCTATAAGATTATACTTTTAACACTTTGGAAGACTCTAAAACTAAGAATTGACTTGTAAAATAAAAATTCCTGATTATTTGTCTGTACTTTTTGAATTCATTTAAGATTTTTAGAGAAGAAAAATGCATCGGAAAGAAAAAATAATCACAATGTAAAACTTTGTAAAGTTTTTATAGCTTTAATATAATTTAAAAACAAAAAAAAAGTGTGCATTATTTAAGTTTTGGGGGTATATTTCAGTGTTAGAGCATTTGACTGCAGCTCAAGAGGTGCTTGGTTCAACTCTGAGTGCACCCTCAAGATAAATCTTCTTAAACCAAATAATTCTTGCTTTATTACTTGTTTATCCATTAAAACATTTTAGGCATATAATGTTGAATGCATATTGATGTGCTTTCTTCATATGAAATCTCTTTAAAAAATCAGCCAAGAGGTCGAAAAACATTGTCTGTAAAAAGTCAATGTAAACAATCCATAAGATGATACTTTTAGCACTTTGGAAGACTCTAAAACTAAGAATTGACTTGTAAAATAAAAATTCCTGATTATTTGTCTGTACTTTTTGAATTCATTAAAGATTTTTAGAGAAGAAAAATGCATCGGAAAGAAAAAATAATCACAATGTAAAACTTTGTAAAGTTTTTATAGCTTTAATGTAATTTAAAAAAAAAGAGTGTGCATTACTTAAGTTTTGGGGGTATATCTCAGTGTTAGAGCATTTCACTGCAGCTCAAGAGGTGCTTGGTTCAACTCCGAGTGCACCCTCAAGAGAAATCTTCTTAAACTAAATAATTCTTGCTTTATTACTTGTTTATCCATTAAAACATTTTAGGCATATAACGTTGAATGCATATTGATGTGCTTTCTTCATATGAAATCTATTTAAAAAATCAGCCAAGAGGTCGAAAAACGTTGTCTGTAAAAAGTCAATGTAAAAAATCTATAAGATGATACTTTTAGCACTTTGGAAGACTCTAAAACTAAGAATTGACTTGTAAAATAAAAATTCCTGATTATTTGTCTGTACTTTTTGAATTCATTAAAGATTTTTAGAGAAGAAAAATGCATCGGAAAGAAAAAATAATCACAATGTAAAACTTTGTAAAGTTTTTATAGCTTTAATGTAATTTAAAAAAAAAAAAAAAAAGAGTGTGCATTACTTAAGTTTTGGGGGTATATCTCAGTGTTAGAGCATTTCACTGCAGCTCAAGAGGTGCTTGGTTCAACTCGGAGTGCACCCTCAAGAGAAATCTTCTTAAACTAAATAATTCTTGCTTTATTACTTGTTTATCCATTAAAACATTTTAGGCATATAACGTTGAATGCATATTGATGTGCTTTCTTCATATGAAATCTATTTAAAAAATCAGCCAAGAGGTCGAAAAACGTTGTCTGTAAAAAGTCAATGTAAAAAATCTATAAGATGATACTTTTAGCACTTTGGAAGACTCTAAAACTAAGAATTGACTTGTAAAATAAAAATTCCTGATTATTTGTCTGTACTTTTTGAATTCATTAAAGATTTTTAGAGAAGAAAAATGCATCGGAAAGAAAAAATAATCACAATGTAAAACTTTGTAAAGTTTTTATAGCTTTAATGTAATTTAAAAAAAAAAAAAAAAAAGAGTGTGCATTACTTAAGTTTTGGGGGTATATCTCAGTGTTAGAGCATTTGACTGCAGCTCAAGAGGTGCTTGGTTCAACTCCGAGTTCACCCTCAAGAGAAATCTTCTTAAACCAAATAATTCTTGCTTTATTACTTGCTTATCCATTAAAACATTTTAGGCATATAACGTTGAATGCATATTGATGTGCTTTCTTCATATGAAATCTATTTAAAAAATCAGCCAAGAGGTCGAAAAACGTTGTCTGTAAAAAGTCAATGTAAAAAATCTATAAGATGATACTTTTAGCACTTTGGAAGACTCTAAAACTAAGAATTGACTTGTAAAATAAAAATTCCTGATTATTTGTCTGTACTTTTTGAATTCATTAAAGATTTTTAGAGAAGAAAAATGCATCGGAAAGAAAAAATAATCACAATGTAAAACTTTGTAAAGTTTTTATAGCTTTAATGTAATTTAAAAAAAAAAAAAAAGAGTGTGCATTATTTAAGTTTTGGGGGTATATCTCAGTGTTAGAGCATTTGACTGCAGCTCAAGAGGTGCTTGGTTCAACTCCGAGTGCACCCTCAAGAGAAATCTTCTTAAACCAAATAATTCTTGCTTTATTACTTGTTTATCCATTAAAACATTTTAGGCATATAACGTTGAATGCATATTGATGTGCTTTCTTCATATGAAATCTCTTTAAAAAATCAGCCAAAAGGTCGAAAAACGTTGTCTGTAAAAAGTCAATGTAAACAATCTATAAGATGATACTTTTAGCACTTTGGAAGACACTAAAACTAAGAATTGACTTGTAAAATAAAAATTCCTGATTATTTGTCTGTACTTTTTGAATTCATTAAAGATTTTTAGAGAAGAAAAATGCATCGGAAAGAAAAAATAATCACAATGTAAAACTTTGTAAAGTTTTTATAGCTTTAATGTAATTTAAAAAAAAAAAAAAAGAGTGTGCTTTACTTAAGTTTTGGGGGTTTATCTCAGTGTTAGAGCATTTCACTGCAGCTCAAGTGGTGCTTGGTTCAACTCCGAGTGCACTGTCAAGAGAAATCTTCTTAAACCAAATAATTCTTGCTTTATTACTTGTTTATCCATTAAAACATTTTAGGCATATAACGTTTAATGCATATTGATGTGCTTTCTTCATATGAAATCTATTTAAAAAATCAGCCAAGAGGTCGAAAAACGTTGTCTGTAAAAAGTCAATGTAAACAATCTATAATATGATACTTTTAGCACTTTGGAAGACTCTAAAACTAAGAATTGACTTGTAAAATAAAAATTCCTGATTATTTGTCTGTACTTTTTGAATTCATTAAAGATTTTTAGAGAAGAAAAATGCATCGGAAAGAAAAAATAATCACAATGTAAAACTTTGTAAAGTTTTTATAGCTTTAATGTAATTTAAAAAAAAAAAAAAAGAGTGTGCATTATTTAAGTTTTGGGGGTATATCTCAGTGTTAGAGCATTTGACTGCAGCCCAAGAGGTGCTTGGTTCAACTCCGAGTGCACCCTCAAGAGAAATCTTCTTAAACCAAATAATTCTTGCTTTATTACTTGTTTATCCATTAAAACATTTTAGGCATATAACGTTGAATGCATATTGATGTGCTTTCTTCATATGAAATCTCTTTAAAAAATCAGCCAAAAGGTCGAAAAACGTTGTCTGTAAAAAGTCAATGTAAACAATCTATAAGATGATACTTTTAGCACTTTGGAAGACACTAAAACTAAGAATTGACTTGTAAAATAAAAATTCCTGATTATTTGTCTGTACTTTTTGAATTCATTAAAGATTTTTAGAGAAGAAAAATGCATCGGAAAGAAAAAATAATCACAATGTAAAACTTTGTAAAGTTTTTATAGCTTTAATGTAATTTAAAAAAAAAAAAAAAGAGTGTGCTTTACTTAAGTTTTGGGGGTATATCTCAGTGTTAGAGCATTTCACTGCAGCTCAAGTGGTGCTTGGTTCAACTCCGAGTGCACCGTCAAGAGAAATCTTCTTAAACCAAATAATTCTTGCTTTATTACTTGTTTATCCATTAAAACATTTTAGGCATATAACGTTTAATGCATATTGATGTGCTTTCTTCATATGAAATCTATTTAAAAAATCAGCCAAGAGGTCGAAAAACGTTGTCTGTAAAAAGTCAATGTAAACAATCTATAATATGATACTTTTAGCACTTTGGAAGACTCTAAAACTAAGAATTGACTTGTAAAATAAAAATTCCTGATTATTTGTCTGTACTTTTTGAATTCATTAAAGATTTTTAGAGAAGAAAAATGCATCGGAAAGAAAAAATAATCACAATGTAAAACTTTGTAAAGTTTTTATAGCTTTAATGTAATTTAAAAAAAAAAAAAAAGAGTGTGCATTACTTAAGTTTTGGGGGTATATCTCAGTGTTAGAGCATTTGACTGCAGCTCAAGATGTGCTTGGTTCAACTCCGAGTGCAGCCTCAAGAGAAATCTTCTTAAACCAAATAATTCTTGCTTTATTACTTGTTTATCCATTAAAACATTTTAGGCATATAACGTTGAATGCATATTGATGTGCTTTCTTAATATGAAATCTATTTAAAAAATCAGCCAAGAGGTCGAAAAACGTTGTCTGTAAAAAGTCAATGTAAAAAATCTATAAGATTATACTTTTAACACGTTGGAAGACTCTAAAACTAAGAATTGACTTGTAAAATAAAAATTCCTGATTATTTGTCTGTACTTTTTGAATTCATTAAAGATTTTTAGAGAAGAAAAATGCATCGGAAAGAAAAAATAATCACAATGTAAAACTTTGTAAAGTTTTTATAGCTTTAATATAATTTAAAAAAAAAAAAAAAGTGTGCATTATTTAAGTTTTGGGGGTATATTTCAGTGTTAGAGCATTTGACTGCAGCTCAAGAGGTGCTTGGTTCAACTCTGAGTGCACCCTCAAGAGAAATCTTCTTAAACCAAATAATTCTTGCTTTATTACTTGTTTATCCATTAAAACATTTTAGGCATATAACGTTGAATGCATATTGATGTGCTTTCTTCATATGAAATCTATTTAAAAAATCAGCCAAGAGGTCAAAAAACGTTGTCTGTAAAAAGTCAATGTAAAAAATCTATAAGATGATACTTTTAGCACTTTGGAAGACTCTAAAACTAAGAATTGACTTGTAAAATAAAAATTCCTGATTATTTGTCTGTACTTTTTGAATTCATTAAAGATTTTTAGAGAAGAAAAATGCATCGGAAAGAAAAAATAATCACAATGTAAAACTTTGTAAAGTTTTTATAGCTTTAATGTAATTTAAAAAAAAAAAAAAAGAGTGTGCATTACTTAAGTTTTGGGGGTATATCTCAGTGTTAGAGCATTTGACTGCAGCTCAAGATGTGCTTGGTTCAACTCCGAGTGCAGCCTCAAGAGAAATCTTCTTAAACCAAATAATTCTTGCTTTATTACTTGTTTATCCATTAAAACATTTTAGGCATATAACGTTGAATGCATATTGATGTGCTTTCTTAATATGAAATCTATTTAAAAAATCAGCCAAGAGGTCGAAAAACGTTGTCTGTAAAAAGTCAACGTAAAAAATCTATAAGATTATACTTTTAACACTTTGGAAGACTCTAAAACTAAGAATTGACTTGTAAAATAAAAATTCCTGATTATTTGTCTGTACTTTTTGAATTCATTAAAGATTTTTAGAGAAGAAAAATGCATCGGAAAGAAAAAATAATCACAATGTAAAACTTTGTAAAGTTTTTATAGCTTTAATATAATTTAAAAACAAAAAAAAAAGTGTGCATTATTTAAGTTTTGGGGGTATATTTCAGTGTTAGAGCATTTGACTGCAGCTCAAGAGGTGCTTGGTTCAACTCTGAGTGCACCCTCAAGATAAATCTTCTTAAACCAAATAATTCTTGCTTTATTCCTTGTTTATCCATTAAAACATTTTAGGCATATAATGTTAAATGCATATTGATGTGCTTTCTTCATATGAAATCTCTTTAAAAAATCAGCCAAGAGGTCGAAAAACGTTGTCTGTAAAAAGTCAATGTAAACAATCTATAAGATGATACTTTTAGCACTTTGGAAGACTCTAAAACTAAGAATTGACTTGTAAAATAAAAAATCCTGATTATTTGTCTGTACTTTTTGAATTCATTAAAGATTTTTAGAGAAGAAAAATGCATCGGAAAGAAAAAATAATCACAATGTAAAACTTTGTAAAGTTTTTATAGCTTTAATGTAATTTAAAAAAAAAAAAAAAAGAGTGTGCATTACTTAAGTTTTGGTGGTATATCTCAGTGTTAGAGCATTTCACTGCAGCTCAAGAGGTGCTTGGTTCAACTCCGAGTGCACCCTCAAGAGAAATCTTCTTAAACCAAATAATTCTTGCTTTATTACTTGTTTATCCATTAAAACATTTTAGGCATATAACGTTGAATGCATATTGATGTGCTTTCTTCATATGAAATCTATTTAAAAAATCAGCCAAGAGGTCGAAAAACGTTGTCTGTAAAAAGTCAATGTAAAAAATCTATAAGATTATACTTTTAACACGTTGGAAGACTCTAAAACTAAGAATTGACTTGTAAAATAAAAATTCCTGATTATTTGTCTGTACTTTTTGAATTCATTAAAGATTTTTAGAGAAGAAAAATGCATCGGAAAGAAAAAATAATCACAATGTAAAACTTTGTAAAGTTTTTATAGCTTTAATATAATTAAAAAAAAAAAAAAAGTGTGCATTATTTAAGTTTTGGGGGTATATTTCAGTGTTAGAGCATTTGACTGCAGCTCAAGAGGTGCTTGGTTCAACTCTGAGTGCACCCTCAAGATAAATCTTCTTAAACCAAATAATTCTTGCTTTATTACTTGTTTATCCATTAAAACATTTTAGGCATATAATGTTGAATGCATATTGATGTGCTTTCTTCATATGAAATCTCTTTAAAAAATCAGCCAAGAGGTCGAAAAACGTTGTCTGTAAAAAGTCAATGTAAACAATCTATAAGATGATACTTTTAGCACTTTGGAAGACTCTAAAACTAAGAATTGACTTGTAAAATAAAAATTCCTGATTATTTGTCTGTACTTTTTGAATTCATTAAAGATTTTTAGAGAAGAAAAATGCATCGGAAAGAAAAAATAATCACAATGTAAAACTTTGTAAAGTTTTTATAGCTTTAATGTAATTTAAAAAAAAAAAAAAAAAGAGTGTGCATTACTTAAGTTTTGGGGGTATATCTCAGTGTTAGAGCATTTCACTGCAGCTCAAGAGGTGCTTGGTTCAACTCAGAGTGCACCCTCAAGAGAAATCTTCTTAAACCAAATAATTCTTGCTTTATTACTTGTTTATCCATTAAAACATTTTAGGCATATAACGTTGAATGCATATTGATGTGCTTTCTTCATATGAAATCTATTTAAAAAATCAGCCAAGAGGTCAAAAAACGTTGTCTGTAAAAAGTCAATGTAAAAAATCTATAAGATGATACTTTTAGCACTTTGGAAGACTCTAAAACTAAGAATTGACTTGTAAAATAAAAATTCCTGTTTATTTGTCTGTACTTTTTGAATTCATTAAAGATTTTTAGAGAAGAAAAATGCATCGGAAAGAAAAAATAATCACAATGTAAAACTTTGAAAAGTTTTTATAGCTTTAATATAATTTAAAAACAAAAAAAAAGTGTGCATTATTTAAGTTTTGGGGGTATATTTCAGTGTTAGAGCATTTGACTGCAGCTCAAGAGGTGCTTGGTTCAACTCTGAGTGCACCCTCAAGATAAATCTTCTTAAACCAAATAATTCTTGCTTTATTACTTGTTTATCCATTAAAACATTTTAGGCATATAATGTTGAATGCATATTGATGTGCTTTCTTCATATGAAATCTCTTTAAAAAATCAGCCAAGAGGTCGAAAAACGTTGTCTGTAAAAAGTCAATGTAAACAATCTATAAGATGATACTTTTAGCACTTTGGAAGACTCTAAAACTAAGAATTGACTTGTAAAATAAAAATTCCTGATTATTTGTCTGTACTTTTTGAATTCATTAAAGATTTTTAGAGAAGAAAAATGCATCGGAAAGAAAAAATAATCACAATGTAAAACTTTGTAAAGTTTTTATAGCTTTAATGTAATTTAAAAAAAAAAAAAAAAAGAGTGTGCATTACTTAAGTTTTGGTGGTATATCTCAGTGTTAGAGCATTTCACTGCAGCTCAAGAGGTGCTTGGTTCAACTCCGAGTGCACCCTCAAGAGAAATCTTCTTAAACCAAATAATTCTTGCTTTATTACTTGTTTATCCATTAAAACATTTTAGGCATATAACGTTGAATGCATATTGATGTGCTTTCTTCATATGAAATCTATTTAAAAAATCAGCCAAGAGGTCGAAAAACGTTGTCTGTAAAAAGTCAATGTAAAAAATCTATAAGATTATACTTTTAACACGTTGGAAGACTCTAAAACTAAGAATTGACTTGTAAAATAAAAATTCCTGATTATTTGTCTGTACTTTTTGAATTCATTAAAGATTTTTAGAGAAGAAAAATGCATCGGAAAGAAAAAATAATCACAATGTAAAACCTTGTAAAGTTTTTATAGCTTTAATATAATTTAAAAAAAAAAAAAAGTGTGCATTATTTAAGTTTTGGGGGTATATTTCAGTGTTAGAGCATTTGACTGCAGCTCAAGAGGTGCTTGGTTCAACTCTGAGTGCACCCTCAAGATAAATCTTCTTAAACCAAATAATTCTTGCTTTATTACTTGTTTATCCATTAAAACATTTTAGGCATATAACGTTGAATGCATATTGATGTGCTTTCTTAATATGAAATCTATTTAAAAAATCAGCCAAGAGGTCGAAAAACGTTGTCTGTAAAAAGTCAATGTAAAAAATCTATAAGATTATACTTTTAACACTTTGGAAGACTCTAAAACTAAGAATTGACTTGTAAAATAAAAATTCCTGATTATTTGTCTGTACTTTTTGAATTCATTAAAGATTTTTAGAGAAGAAAAATGCATCGGAAAGAAAAAATAATCACAATGTAAAACTTTGTAAAGTTTTTATAGCTTTAATATAATTTAAAAACAAAAAAAAAAGTGTGCATTATTTAAGTTTTGGGGGTATATTTCAGTGTTAGAGCATTTGACTGCAGCTCAAGAGGTGCTTGGTTCAACTCCGAGTTCACCCTCAAGAGAAATCTTCTTAAACCAAATAATTCTTGCTTTATTACTTGCTTATCCATTAAAACATTTTAGGCATATAACGTTGAATGCATATTGATGTGCTTTCTTCATATGAAATCTATTTAAAAAATCAGCCAAGAGGTCAAAAAACGTTGTCTGTAAAAAGTCAATGTAAAAAATCTATAAGATGATACTTTTAGCACTTTGGAAGACTAAAACTAAGAATTGACTTGTAAAATAAAAATTCCTGTTTATTTGTCTGTACTTTTTGAATTCATTAAAGATTTTTAGAGAAGAAAAATGCATCGGAAAGAAAAAATAATCACAATGTAAAACTTTGTAAAGTTTTTATAGCTTTAATGTAATTTAAAAAAAAAAAAAAAGAGTGTGCATTACTTAAGTTTTGGGGGTATATTTCAGTGTTAGAGCATTTGACTGCAGCTCAAGAGGTGCTTGGTTCAACTCCGAGTTCACCCTCAAGAGAAATCTTCTTAAACCAAATAATTCTTGCTTTATTACTTGCTTATCCATTAAAACATTTTAGGCATATAACGTTGAATGCATATTGATGTGCTTTCTTCATATGAAATCTATTTAAAAAATCAGCCAAGAGGTCGAAAAACGTTGTCTGTAAAAAGTCAATGTAAAAAATCTATAAGATGATACTTTTAGCACTTTGGAAGACTCTAAAACTAAGAATTGACTTGTAAAATAAAAATTCCTGATTATTTGTCTGTACTTTTTGAATTCATTAAAGATTTTTAGAGAAGAAAAATGCATCGGAAAGAAAAAATAATCACAATGTAAAACTTTGTAAAGTTTTTATAGCTTTAATGTAATTTAAAAAAAAAAAAAAAGAGTGTGCATTACTTAAGTTTTGGGGGTATATCTCAGTGTTAGAGCATTTGACTGCAGCTCAAGATGTGCTTGGTTCAACTCCGAGTGCAGCCTCAAGAGAAATCTTCTTAAACCAAATAATTCTTGCTTTATTACTTGTTTATCCATTAAAACATTTTAGGCATATAACGTTGAATGCATATTGATGTGCTTTCTTAATATGAAATCTATTTAAAAAATCAGCCAAGAGGTCGAAAAACGTTGTCTGTAAAAAGTCAATGTAAAAAATCTATAAGATTATACTTTTAACACTTTGGAAGACTCTAAAACTAAGAATTGACTTGTAAAATAAAAATTCCTGATTATTTGTCTGTACTTTTTGAATTCATTAAAGATTTTTAGAGAAGAAAAATGCATCGGAAAGAAAAAATAATCACAATGTAAAACTTTGTAAAGTTTTTATAGCTTTAATATAATTTAAAAACAAAAAAAAAGTGTGCATTATTTAAGTTTTGGGGGTATATTTCAGTGTTAGAGCATTTGACTGCAGCTCAAGAGGTGCTTGGTTCAACTCTGAGTGCACCCTCAAGATAAATCTTCTTAAACCAAATAATTCTTGCTTTATTACTTGTTTATCCATTAAAACATTTTAGGCATATAATGTTGAATGCATATTGATGTGCTTTCTTCATATGAAATCTCTTTAAAAAATCAGCCAAGAGGTCGAAAAACGTTGTCTGTAAAAAGTCAATGTAAACAATCTATAAGATGATACTTTTAGCACTTTGGAAGACTCTAAAACTAAGAATTGACTTGTAAAATAAAAATTCCTGATTATTTGTCTGTACTTTTTGAATTCATTAAAGATTTTTAGAGAAGAAAAATGCATCGGAAAGAAAAAATAATCACAATGTAAAACTTTGTAAAGTTTTTATAGCTTTAATGTAATTTAAAAAAAAAAAAAAAAAGAGTGTGCATTACTTAAGTTTTGGTGGTATATCTCAGTGTTAGAGCATTTCACTGCAGCTCAAGAGGTGCTTGGTTCAACTCCGAGTGCACCCTCAAGAGAAATCTTCTTAAACCAAATAATTCTTGCTTTATTACTTGTTTATCCATTAAAACATTTTAGGCATATAACGTTGAATGCATATTGATGTGCTTTCTTCATATGAAATCTATTTAAAAAATCAGCCAAGAGGTCGAAAAACGTTGTCTGTAAAAAGTCAATGTAAAAAATCTATAAGATTATACTTTCAACACGTTGGAAGACTCTAAAACTAAGAATTGACTTGTAAAATAAAAATTCCTGATTATTTGTCTGTACTTTTTGAATTCATTAAAGATTTTTAGAGAAGAAAAATGCATCGGAAAGAAAAAATAATCACAATGTAAAACCTTGTAAAGTTTTTATAGCTTTAATATAATTTAAAAAAAAAAAAAGTGTGCATTATTTAAGTTTTGGGGGTATATTTCAGTGTTAGAGCATTTGACTGCAGCTCAAGAGGTGCTTGGTTCAACTCCGAGTTCACCCTCAAGAGAAATCTTCTTAAACCAAATAATTCTTGCTTTATTACTTGCTTATCCATTAAAACATTTTAGGCATATAACGTTGAATGCATATTGATGTGCTTTCTTCATATGAAATCTATTGAAAAAATCAGCCAAGAGGTCGAAAAATGTTGTCTGTAAAAAGTCAATGTAAACAATCTATAAGATGATACTTTTAGCACTTTGGAAGACTCTAAAACTAAGAATTGACTTGTAAAATAAAAATTCCTGATTATTTGTCTGTACTTTTTGAATTCATTAAAGATTTTTAGAGAAGAAAAATGCATCGGAAAGAAAAAATAATCACAATGTAAAACTTTGTAAAGTTTTTATAGCTTTAATGTAATTTAAAAAAAAAAAAAAAAGAGAGTGCATTACTTAAGTTTTGGTGGTATATCTCAGTGTTAGAGCATTTCACTGCAGCTCAAGAGGTGCTTGGTTCAACTCCGAGTGCACCCTCAAGAGAAATCTTCTTAAACCAAATAATTCTTGCTTTATTACTTGTTTATCCATTAAAACATTTTAGGCATATAACGTTGAATGCATATTGATGTGCTTTCTTCATATGAAATCTATTTAAAAAATCAGCCAAGAGGTCGAAAAACGTTGTCTGTAAAAAGTCAATGTAAAAAATCTATAAGATTATACTTTTAACACTTTGGAAGACTCTAAAACTAAGAATTGACTTGTAAAATAAAAATTCCTGATTATTTGTCTGTACTTTTTGAATTCATTAAAGATTTTTAGAGAAGAAAAATGCATCGGAAAGAAAAAATAATCACAATGTAAAACTTTGTAAAGTTTTTATAGCTTTAATATAATTTAAAAACAAAAAAAAAGTGTGCATTATTTAAGTTTTGGGGGTATATTTCAGTGTTAGAGCATTTGACTGCAGCTCAAGAGGTGCTTGGTTCAACTCTGAGTGCACCCTCAAGATAAATCTTCTTAAACCAAATAATTCTTGCTTTATTACTTGTTTATCCATTAAAACATTTTAGGCATATAATGTTGAATGCATATTGATGTGCTTTCTTCATATGAAATCTCTTTAAAAAATCAGCCAAGAGGTCGAAAAACGTTGTCTGTAAAAAGTCAATGTAAACAATCTATAAGATGATACTTTTAGCACTTTGGAAGACTATAAAACTAAGAATTGACTTGTAAAATAAAAATTCCTGATTATTTGTCTGTACTTTTTGAATTCATTAAAGATTTTTAGAGAAGAAAAATGCATCGGAAAGAAAAAATAATCACAATGTAAAACTTTGTAAAGTTTTTATAGCTTTAATGTAATTTAAAAAAAAAAAAAAAAAGAGTGTGCATTACTTAAGTTTTGGTGGTATATCTCAGTGTTAGAGCATTTCACTGCAGCTCAAGAGGTGCTTGGTTCAACTCCGAGTGCACCCTCAAGAGAAATCTTCTTAAACCAAATAATTCTTGCTTTATTACTTGTTTATTCATTAAAACATTTTAGGCATATAACGTTGAATGCATATTGATGTGCTTTCTTCATATGAAATCTATTTAAAAAATCAGCCAAGAGGTCGAAAAACGTTGTCTGTAAAAAGTCAATGTAAAAAATCTATAAGATTATACTTTTAACACTTTGGAAGACTCTAAAACTAAGAATTGACTTGTAAAATAAAAATTCCTGATTATTTGTCTGTACTTTTTGAATTCATTAAAGATTTTTAGAGAAGAAAAATGCATCGGAAAGAAAAAATAATCACAATGTAAAACTTTGTAAAGTTTTTATAGCTTTAATATAATTTAAAAACAAAAAAAAAAGTGTGCATTATTTAAGTTTTGGGGGTATATTTCAGTGTTAGAGCATTTGACTGCAGCTCAAGAGGTGCTTGGTTCAACTCCGAGTTCACCCTCAAGAGAAATCTTCTTAAACCAAATAATTCTTGCTTTATTACTTGCTTATCCATTAAAACATTTTAGGCATATAACGTTGAATGCATATTGATGTGCTTTCTTCATATGAAATCTGTTGAAAAAATCAGCCAAGAGGTCGAAAAATGTTGTCTGTAAAAAGTCAATGTAAAAAATCTATAAGATGATACTTTTAGCACTTTGGAAGACTCTAAAACTAAGAATTGACTTGTAAAATAAAAATTCCTGATTATTTGTCTGTACTTTTTGAATTCATTAAAGATTTTTAGAGAAGAAAAATGCATCGGAAAGAAAAAATAATCACAATGTAAAACTTTGTAAAGTTTTTATAGCTTTAATGTAATTAAAAAAAAAAAAAAAAAAGAGTGTGCATTACTTAAGTTTTGGGGGTCTATCTCAGTGTTAGAGCATTTGACTGCAGCTCAAGAGGTGCTTGGTTCAACTCCGAGTTCACCCTCAAGAGAAATCTTCTTAAACCAAATAATTCTTGCTTTATTACTTGCTTATCCATTAAAACATTTTAGGCATATAACGTTGAATGCATATTGATGTGCTTTCTTCATATGAAATCTATTTAAAAAATCAGCCAAGAGGTCGAAAAACGTTGTCTGTAAAAAGTCAATGTAAAAAATCTATAAGATTATACTTTTAACACGTTGGAAGACTCTAAAACTAAGAATTGACTTGTAAAATAAAAATTCCTGATTATTTGTCTGTACTTTTTGAATTCATTAAAGATTTTTAGAGAAGAAAAATGCATCGGAAAGAAAAAATAATCACAATGTAAAACTTTGTAAAGTTTTTATAGCTTTAATATAATTTAAAAAAAAAAAAAAGTGTGCATTATTTAAGTTTTGGGGGTATATTTCAGTGTTAGAGCATTTGACTGCAGCTCAAGAGGTGCTTGGTTCAACTCTGAGTGCACCCTCAAGATAAATCTTCTTAAACCAAATAATTCTTGCTTTATTACTTGTTTATCCATTAAAACATTTTAGGCATATAATGTTGAATGCATATTGATGTGCTTTCTTCATATGAAATCTCTTTAAAAAATCAGCCAAGAGGTCGAAAAACGTTGTCTGTAAAAAGTCAATGTAAACAATCTATAAGATGATACTTTTAGCACTTTGGAAGACTCTAAAACTAAGAATTGACTTGTAAAATAAAAATTCCTGATTATTTGTCTGTACTTTTTGAATTCATTAAAGATTTTTAGAGAAGAAAAATGCATCGGAAAGAAAAAATAATCACAATGTAAAACTTTGTAAAGTTTTTATAGCTTTAATGTAATTTAAAAAAAAAAAAAAAAGAGAGTGCATTACTTAAGTTTTGGTGGTATATCTCAGTGTTAGAGCATTTCACTGCAGCTCAAGAGGTGCTTGGTTCAACTCCGAGTGCACCCTCAAGAGAAATCTTCTTAAACCAAATAATTCTTGCTTTATTACTTGTTTATCCATTAAAACATTTTAGGCATATAACGTTGAATGCATATTGATGTGCTTTCTTCATATGAAATCTATTTAAAAAATCAGCCAAGAGGTCGAAAAACGTTGTCTGTAAAAAGTCAATGTAAAAAATCTATAAGATGATACTTTTAACACGTTGGAAGACTCTAAAACTAAGAATTGACTTGTAAAATAAAAATTCCTGATTATTTGTCTGTACTTTTTGAATTCATTAAAGATTTTTAGAGAAGAAAAATGCATCGGAAAGAAAAAATAATCACAATGTAAAACTTTGTAAAGTTTTTATAGCTTTAATATAATTAAAAAAAAAAAAAAAAAGTGTGCATTATTTAAGTTTTGGGGGTATATTTCAGTGTTAGAGCATTTGACTGCAGCTCAAGAGGTGCTTGGTTCAACTCTGAGTGCACCCTCAAGATAAATCTTCTTAAACCAAATAATTCTTGCTTTATTACTTGTTTATCCATTAAAACATTTTAGGCATATACTGTTGAATGCATATTGATGTGATTTCTTCATATGAAATCTCTTTAAAAAATCAGCCAAGAGGTCGAAAAACGTTGTCTGTAAAAAGTCAATGTAAACAATCTATAAGATGATACTTTTAGCACTTTGGAAGACTCTAAAACTAAGAATTGACTTGTAAAATAAAAATTCCTGATTATTTGTCTGTACTTTTTGAATTCATTAAAGATTTTTAGAGAAGAAAAATGCATCGGAAAGAAAAAATAATCACAATGTAAAACTTTGTAAAGTTTTTATAGCTTTAATGTAATTTAAAAAAAAAAAAAAAAGAGTGTGCATTACTTAAGTTTTGGGGGTATATCTCAGTGTTAGAGCATTTCACTGCAGCTCAAGAGGTGCTTGGTTCAACTCAGAGTGCACCCTCAAGAGAAATCTTCTTAAACCAAATAATTCTTGCTTTATTACTTGTTTATCCATTAAAACATTTTAGGCATATAACGTTGAATGCATATTGATGTGCTTTCTTCATATGAAATCTATTTAAAAAATCAGCCAAGAGGTCGAAAAACGTTGTCTGTAAAAAGTCAATGTAAAAAATCTATAAGATTATACTTTTAACACTTTGGAAGACTCTAAAACTAAGAATTGACTTGTAAAATAAAAATTCCTGATTATTTGTCTGTACTTTTTGAATTCATTAAAGATTTTTAGAGAAGAAAAATGCATCGGAAAGAAAAAATAATCACAATGTAAAACTTTGTAAAGTTTTTATAGCTTTAATATAATTTAAAAACAAAAAAAAAAGTGTGCATTATTTAAGTTTTGGGGGTATATTTCAGTGTTAGAGCATTTGACTGCAGCTCAAGAGGTGCTTGGTTCAACTCCGAGTTCACCCTCAAGAGAAATCTTCTTAAACCAAATAATTCTTGCTTTATTACTTGCTTATCCATTAAAACATTTTAGGCATATAACGTTGAATGCATATTGATGTGCTTTCTTCATATGAAATCTGTTGAAAAAATCAGCCAAGAGGTCGAAAAATGTTGTCTGTAAAAAGTCAATGTAAAAAATCTATAAGATGATACTTTTAGCACTTTGGAAGACTCTAAAACTAAGAATTGACTTGTAAAATAAAAATTCCTGATTATTTGTCTGTACTTTTTGAATTCATTAAAGATTTTTAGAGAAGAAAAATGCATCGGAAAGAAAAAATAATCACAATGTAAAACTTTGTAAAGTTTTTATAGCTTTAATGTAATTAAAAAAAAAAAAAAAAAAGAGTGTGCATTACTTAAGTTTTGGGGGTCTATCTCAGTGTTAGAGCATTTGACTGCAGCTCAAGAGGTGCTTGGTTCAACTCCGAGTTCACCCTCAAGAGAAATCTTCTTAAACCAAATAATTCTTGCTTTATTACTTGCTTATCCATTAAAACATTTTAGGCATATAACGTTGAATGCATATTGATGTGCTTTCTTCATATGAAATCTATTTAAAAAATCAGCCAAGAGGTCGAAAAACGTTGTCTGTAAAAAGTCAATGTAAAAAATCTATAAGATTATACTTTTAACACGTTGGAAGACTCTAAAACTAAGAATTGACTTGTAAAATAAAAATTCCTGATTATTTGTCTGTACTTTTTGAATTCATTAAAGATTTTTAGAGAAGAAAAATGCATCGGAAAGAAAAAATAATCACAATGTAAAACTTTGTAAAGTTTTTATAGCTTTAATATAATTTAAAAAAAAAAAAAAGTGTGCATTATTTAAGTTTTGGGGGTATATTTCAGTGTTAGAGCATTTGACTGCAGCTCAAGAGGTGCTTGGTTCAACTCTGAGTGCACCCTCAAGATAAATCTTCTTAAACCAAATAATTCTTGCTTTATTACTTGTTTATCCATTAAAACATTTTAGGCATATAATGTTGAATGCATATTGATGTGCTTTCTTCATATGAAATCTCTTTAAAAAATCAGCCAAGAGGTCGAAAAACGTTGTCTGTAAAAAGTCAATGTAAACAATCTATAAGATGATACTTTTAGCACTTTGGAAGACTCTAAAACTAAGAATTGACTTGTAAAATAAAAATTCCTGATTATTTGTCTGTACTTTTTGAATTCATTAAAGATTTTTAGAGAAGAAAAATGCATCGGAAAGAAAAAATAATCACAATGTAAAACTTTGTAAAGTTTTTATAGCTTTAATGTAATTTAAAAAAAAAAAAAAAAGAGAGTGCATTACTTAAGTTTTGGTGGTATATCTCAGTGTTAGAGCATTTCACTGCAGCTCAAGAGGTGCTTGGTTCAACTCCGAGTGCACCCTCAAGAGAAATCTTCTTAAACCAAATAATTCTTGCTTTATTACTTGTTTATCCATTAAAACATTTTAGGCATATAACGTTGAATGCATATTGATGTGCTTTCTTCATATGAAATCTATTTAAAAAATCAGCCAAGAGGTCGAAAAACGTTGTCTGTAAAAAGTCAATGTAAAAAATCTATAAGATGATACTTTTAACACGTTGGAAGACTCTAAAACTAAGAATTGACTTGTAAAATAAAAATTCCTGATTATTTGTCTGTACTTTTTGAATTCATTAAAGATTTTTAGAGAAGAAAAATGCATCGGAAAGAAAAAATAATCACAATGTAAAACTTTGTAAAGTTTTTATAGCTTTAATATAATTAAAAAAAAAAAAAAAAAGTGTGCATTATTTAAGTTTTGGGGGTATATTTCAGTGTTAGAGCATTTGACTGCAGCTCAAGAGGTGCTTGGTTCAACTCTGAGTGCACCCTCAAGATAAATCTTCTTAAACCAAATAATTCTTGCTTTATTACTTGTTTATCCATTAAAACATTTTAGGCATATACTGTTGAATGCATATTGATGTGATTTCTTCATATGAAATCTCTTTAAAAAATCAGCCAAGAGGTCGAAAAACGTTGTCTGTAAAAAGTCAATGTAAACAATCTATAAGATGATACTTTTAGCACTTTGGAAGACTCTAAAACTAAGAATTGACTTGTAAAATAAAAATTCCTGATTATTTGTCTGTACTTTTTGAATTCATTAAAGATTTTTAGAGAAGAAAAATGCATCGGAAAGAAAAAATAATCACAATGTAAAACTTTGTAAAGTTTTTATAGCTTTAATGTAATTTAAAAAAAAAAAAAAAAGAGTGTGCATTACTTAAGTTTTGGGGGTATATCTCAGTGTTAGAGCATTTCACTGCAGCTCAAGAGGTGCTTGGTTCAACTCAGAGTGCACCCTCAAGAGAAATCTTCTTAAACCAAATAATTCTTGCTTTATTACTTGTTTATCCATTAAAACATTTTAGGCATATAACGTTGAATGCATATTGATGTGCTTTCTTCATATGAAATCTATTTAAAAAATCAGCCAAGAGGTCAAAAAACGTTGTCTGTAAAAAGTCAATGTAAAAAATCTATAAGATGATACTTTTAGCACTTTGGAAGACTCTAAAACTAAGAATTGACTTGTAAAATAAAAATTCCTGTTTATTTGTCTGTACTTTTTGAATTCATTAAAGATTTTTAGAGAAGAAAAATGCATCGGAAAGAAAAAATAATCACAATGTAAAACTTTGTAAAGTTTTTATAGCTTTAATGTAATTTAAAAAAAAAAAAAAAGAGTGTGCATTACTTAAGTTTTGGGGGTATATTTCAGTGTTAGAGCATTTGACTGCAGCTCAAGAGGTGCTTGGTTCAACTCCGAGTTCACCCTCAAGAGAAATCTTCTTAAACCAAATAATTCTGCTTTATTACTTGCTTATCCATTAAAACATTTTAGGCATATAACGTTGAATGCATATTGATGTGCTTTCTTCATATGAAATCTATTTAAAAAATCAGCCAAGAGGTCGAAAAACGTTGTCTGTAAAAAGTCAATGTAAAAAATCTATAAGATTATACTTTTAACACGTTGGAAGACTCTAAAACTAAGAATTGACTTGTAAAATAAAAATTCCTGATTATTTGTCTGTACTTTTTGAATTCATTAAAGATTTTTAGAGAAGAAAAATACATCGGAAAGAAAAAATAATCACAATGTAAAACTTTGTAAAGTTTTTATAGCTTTAATATAATTTAAAAAAAAAAAAAAAGGTGTGCATTATTTAAGTTTTGGGGGTATATTTCAGTGTTAGAGCATTTGACTGCAGCTCAAGAGGTGCTTGGTTCAACTCTGAGTGCACCCTCAAGATAAATCTTCTTAAACCAAATAATTCTTGCTTTATTACTTGTTTATCCATTAAAACATTTTAGGCATATAATGTTGAATGCATATTGATGTGCTTTCTTCATATGAAATCTCTTTAAAAAATCAGCCAAGAGGTCGAAAAACGTTGTCTGTAAAAAGTCAATGTAAACAATCTATAAGATGATACTTTTAGCACTTTGGAAGACTCTAAAACTAAGAATTGACTTGTAAAATAAAAATTCCTGATTATTTGTCTGTACTTTTTGAATTCATTAAAGATTTTTAGAGAAGAAAAATGCATCGGAAAGAAAAAATAATCACAATGTAAAACTTTGTAAAGTTTTTATAGCTTTAATGTAATTTAAAAAAAAAAAAAAAAGAGATTGCATTACTTAAGTTTTGGTGGTATATCTCAGTGTTAGAGCATTTCACTGCAGCTCAAGAGGTGCTTGGTTCAACTCAGAGTGCACCCTCAAGAGAAATCTTCTTAAACCAAATAATTCTTGCTTTATTACTTGTTTATCCATTAAAACATTTTAGGCATATAACGTTGAATGCATATTGATGTGCTTTCTTCATATGAAATCTATTTAAAAAATCAGCCAAGAGGTCGAAAAACGTTGTCTGTAAAAAGTCAATGTAAAAAATCTATAAGATTATACTTTTAACACGTTGGAAGACTCTAAAACTAAGAATTGACTTGTAAAATAAAAATTCCTGTTTATTTGTCTGTACTTTTTGAATTCATTAAAGATTTTTAGAGAAGAAAAATGCATCGGAAAGAAAAAATAATCACAATGTAAAACTTTGTAAAGTTTTTATAGCTTTAATGTAATTTAAAAAAAAAAAAAAAGAGTGTGCATTACTTAAGTTTTGGGGGTATATTTCAGTGTTAGAGCATTTGACTGCAGCTCAAGACGTGCTTGGTTCAACTCCGAGTTCACCCTCAAGAGAAATCTTCTTAAACCAAATAATTCTTGCTTTATTACTTGCTTATCCATTAAAACATTTTAGGCATATAACGTTGAATGCATATTGATGTGCTTTCTTCATATGAAATCTATTTAAAAAATCAGCCAAGAGGTCGAAAAACGTTGTCTGTAAAAAGTCAATGTAAAAAATCTATAAGATTATACTTTTAACACGTTGGAAGACTCTAAAACTAAGAATTGACTTGTAAAATAAAAATTCCTGATTATTTGTCTGTACTTTTTGAATTCATTAAAGATTTTTAGAGAAGAAAAATACATCGGAAAGAAAAAATAATCACAATGTAAAACTTTGTAAAGTTTTTATAGCTTTAATATAATTTAAAAAAAAAAAAAAAAGTGTGCATTATTTAAGTTGTGGGGGTATATTTCAGTGTTAGAGCATTTGACTGCAGCTCAAGAGGTGCTTGGTTCAACTCTGAGTGCACCCTCAAGATAAATCTTCTTAAACCAAATAATTCTTGCTTTATTACTTGTTTATCCATTAAAACATTTTAGGCATATAATGTTGAATGCATATTGATGTGCTTTCTTCATATGAAATCTCTTTAAAAAATCAGCCAAGAGGTCGAAAAACGTTGTCTGTAAAAAGTCAATGTAAACAATCTATAAGATGATACTTTTAGCACTTTGGAAGACTCTAAAACTAAGAATTGACTTGTAAAATAAAAATTCCTGATTATTTGTCTGTACTTTTTGAATTCATTAAAGATTTTTAGAGAAGAAAAATGCATCGGAAAGAAAAAATAATCACAATGTAAAACTTTGTAAAGTTTTTATAGCTTTAATGTAATTTAAAAAAAAAAAAAAAAGAGATTGCATTACTTAAGTTTTGGTGGTATATCTCAGTGTTAGAGCATTTCACTGCAGCTCAAGAGGTGCTTGGTTCAACTCCAAGTGCACCCTCAAGAGAAATCTTCTTAAACCAAATAATTCTTGCTTTATTACTTGTTTATCCATTAAAACATTTTAGGCATATAACGTTGAATGCATATTGATGTGCTTTCTTCATATGAAATCTATTTAAAAAATCAGCCAAGAGGTCGAAAAACGTTGTCTGTAAAAAGTCAATGTAAAAAATCTATAAGATTATACTTTTAACACGTTGGAAGACTCTAAAACTAAGAATTGACTTGTAAAATAAAAATTCCTGATTATTTGTCTGTACTTTTTGAATTCATTAAAGATTTTTAGAGAAGAAAAATGCATCGGAAAGAAAAAATAATCACAATGTAAAACTTTGTAAAGTTTTTATAGCTTTAATATAATTAAAAAAAAAAAAAAAAGTGTGCATTATTTAAGTTTTGGGGGTATATTTCAGTGTTAGAGCATTTGACTGCAGCTCAAGAGGTGCTTGGTTCAACTCTGAGTGCACCCTCAAGATAAATCTTCTTAAACCAAATAATTCTTGCTTTATTACTTGTTTATCCATTAAAACATTTTAGGCATATAATGTTGAATGCATATTGATGTGATTTCTTCATATGAAATCTCTTTAAAAAATCAGCCAAGAGGTCGAAAAACGTTGTCTGTAAAAAGTCAATGTAAACAATCTATAAGATGATACTTTTAGCACTTTGGAAGACTCTAAAACTAAGAATTGACTTGTAAAATAAAAATTCCTGTTTATTTGTCTGTACTTTTTGAATTCATTAAAGATTTTTAGAGAAGAAAAATGCATCGGAAAGAAAAAATAATCACAATGTAAAACTTTGTAAAGTTTTTATAGCTTTAATGTAATTTAAAAAAAAAAAAAAAGAGTGTGCATTACTTAAGTTTTGGGGGTATATTTCAGTGTTAGAGCATTTGACTGCAGCTCAAGAGGTGCTTGGTTCAACTCCGAGTTCACCCTCAAAAGAAATCTTCTTAAACCAAATAATTCTTGCTTTATTACTTGCTTATCCATTAAAACATTTTAGGCATATAACGTTGAATGCATATTGATGTGCTTTCTTCATATGAAATCTATTTAAAAAATCAGCCAAGAGGTCGAAAAACGTTGTCTGTAAAAAGTCAATGTAAAAAATCTATAAGATGATACTTTTAGCACTTTGGAAGACTCTAAAACTAAGAATTGACTTGTAAAATAAAAATTCCTGATTATTTGTCTGTACTTTTTGAATTCATTAAAGATTTTTAGAGAAGAAAAATGCATCGGAAAGAAAAAATAATCACAATGTAAAACTTTGTAAAGTTTTTATAGCTTTAATGTAATTTTAAAAAAAAAAAAAAGAGTGTGCATTACTTAAGTTTTGGGGGTATATTTCAGTGTTAGAGCATTTGACTGCAGCTCAAGAGGTGCTTGGTTCAACTCCGAGTTCACCCTCAAGAGAAATCTTCTTAAACCAAATAATTCTTGCTTTATTACTTGCTTATCCATTAAAACATTTTAGGCATATAACGTTGAATGCATATTGATGTGCTTTCTTCATATGAAATCTATTTAAAAAATCAGCCAAGAGGTCGAAAAACGTTGTCTGTAAAAAGTCAATGTAAAAAATCTATAAGATGATACTTTTAGCACTTTGGAAGACTCTAAAACTAAGAATTGACTTGTAAAATAAAAATTCCTGATTATTTGTCTGTACTTTTTGAATTCATTAAAGATTTTTAGAGAAGAAAAATGCATCGGAAAGAAAAAATAATCACAATGTAAAACTTTGTAAAGTTTTTATAGCTTTAATGTAATTTAAAAAAAAAAAAAAAGAGTGTGCATTACTTAAGTTTTGGGGGTATATCTCAGTGTTAGAGCATTTGACTGCAGCTCAAGAGGTGCTTGGTTCAACTCCGAGTTCACCCTCAAGAGAAATCTTCTTAAACCAAATAATTCTTGCTTTATTACTTGCTTATCCATTAAAACATTTTAGGCATATAACGTTGAATGCATATTGATGTGCTTTCTTCATATGAAATCTATTTAAAAAATCAGCCAAGAGGTCGAAAAACGTTGTCTGTAGAAAGTCAATGTAAAAAATCTATAAGATTATACTTTTAACACGTTGGAAGACTCTAAAACTAAGAATTGACTTGTAAAATAAAAATTCCTGATTATTTGTCTGTACTTTTTGAATTCATTAAAGATTTTTAGAGAAGAAAAATGCATCGGAAAGAAAAAATAATCACAATGTAAAACTTTGTAAAGTTTTTATAGCTTTAATATAATTAAAAAAAAAAAAAAAAGTGTGCATTATTTAAGTTTTGGGGTATATTTCAGTGTTAGAGCATTTGACTGCAGCTCAAGAGGTGCTTGGTTCAACTCTGAGTGCACCCTCAAGATAAATCTTCTTAAACCAAATAATTCTTGCTTTATTACTTGTTTATCCATTAAATCATTTTAGGCATATAATGTTGAATGCATATTGATGTGCTTTCTTCATATGAAATCTCTTTAAAAAATCAGCCAAGAGGTCGAAAAACGTTGTCTGTAAAAAGTCAATGTAAACAATCTATAAGATGATACTTTTAGCACTTTGGAAGACTCTAAAACTAAGAATTGACTTGTAAAATAAAAATTCCTGATTATTTGTCTGTACTTTTTGAATTCATTAAAGATTTTTAGAGAAGAAAAATGCATCGGAAAGAAAAAATAATCACAATGTAAAACTTTGTAAAGTTTTTATAGCTTTAATGTAATTTAAAAAAAAAAAAAAAAGAGAGTGCATTACTTAAGTTTTGGTGGTATATCTCAGTGTTAGAGCATTTCACTGCAGCTCAAGAGGTGCTTGGTTCAACTCCGAGTGCACCCTCAAGAGAAATCTTCTTAAACCAAATAATTCTTGCTTTATTACTTGTTTATCCATTAAAACATTTTAGGCATATAACGTTGAATGCATATTGATATGCTTTCTTCATATGAAATCTATTTAAAAAATCAGCCAAGAGGTCGAAAAACGTTGTCTGTAAAAAGTCAATGTAAAAAATCTATAAGATTATACTTTTAACACGTTGGAAGACTCTAAAACTAAGAATTGACTTGTAAAATAAAAATTCCTGATTATTTGTCTGTACTTTTTGAATTCATTAAAGATTTTTAGAGAAGAAAAATGCATCGGAAAGAAAAAATAATCACAATGTAAAACTTTGTAAAGTTTTTATAGCTTTAATATAATTAAAAAAAAAAAAAAAGTGTGCATTATTTAAGTTTTGGGGGTATATTTCAGTGTTAGAGCATTTGACTGCAGCTCAAGAGGTGCTTGGTTCAACTCTGAGTGCACCCTCAAGATAAATCTTCTTAAACCAAATAATTCTTGCTTTATTACTTGTTTATCCATTAAAACATTTTAGGCATATAATGTTGAATGCATATTGATGTGATTTCTTCATATGAAATCTCTTTAAAAAATCAGCCAAGAGGTCGAAAAACGTTGTCTGTAAAAAGTCAATGTAAACAATCTATAAGATGATACTTTTAGCACTTTGGAAGACTCTAAAACTAAGAATTGACTTGTAAAATAAAAATTCCTGATTATTTGTCTGTACTTTTTGAATTCATTAAAGATTTTTAGAGAAGAAAAATGCATCGGAAAGAAAAAATAATCACAATGTAAAACTTTGTAAAGTTTTTATAGCTTTAATGTAATTTAAAAAAAAAAAAAAAAGAGTGTGCATTACTTAAGTTTTGGGAGTATATCTCAGTGTTAGAGCATTTCACTGCAGCTCAAGAGGTGCTTGGTTCAACTCAGAGTGCACCCTCAAGAGAAATCTTCTTAAACCAAATAATTCTTGCTTTATTACTTGTTTATCCATTAAAACATTTTAGGCATATAACGTTGAATGCATATTGATGTGCTTTCTTCATATGAAATCTATTTAAAAAATCAGCCAAGAGGTCAAAAAACGTTGTCTGTAAAAAGTCAATGTAAAAAATCTATAAGATGATACTTTTAGCACTTTGGAAGACTCTAAAACTAAGAATTGACTTGTAAAATAAAAATTCCTGTTTATTTGTCTGTACTTTTTGAATTCATTAAAGATTTTTAGAGAAGAAAAATGCATCGGAAAGAAAAAATAATCACAATGTAAAACTTTGTAAAGTTTTTATAGCTTTAATGTAATTTAAAAAAAAAAAAAAAGAGTGTGCATTACTTAAGTTTTGGGGGTATATTTCAGTGTTAGAGCATTTGACTGCAGCTCAAGAGGTGCTTGGTTCAACTCCGAGTTCACCCTCAAGAGAAATCTTCTTAAACCAAATAATTCTTGCTTTATTACTTGCTTATCCATTAAAACATTTTAGGCATATAACGTTGAATGCATATTGATGTGCTTTCTTCATATGAAATCTATTTAAAAAATCAGCCAAGAGGTCGAAAAACGTTGTCTGTAAAAAGTTAATGTAAAAAATCTATAAGATGATACTTTTAGCACTTTGGAAGACTCTAAAACTAAGAATTGACTTGTAAAATAAAAATTCCTGATTATTTGTCTGTACTTTTTGAATTCATTAAAGATTTTTAGAGAAGAAAAATGCATCGGAAAGAAAAAATAATCACAATGTAAAACTTTGTAAAGTTTTTATAGCTTTAATGTAATTTAAAAAAAAAAAAAAAGAGTGTGCATTACTTAAGTTTTGGGGGTATATCTCAGTGTTAGAGCATTTGACTGCAGCTCAAGATGTGCTTGGTTCAACTCCGAGTGCAGCCTCGAGAGAAATCTTCTTAAACCAAATAATTCTTGCTTTATTACTTGTTTATCCATTAAAACATTTTAGGCATATAACGTTGAATGCATATTGATGTGCTTTCTTAATATGAAATCTATTTAAAAAATCAGCCAAGAGGTCGAAAAACGTTCTCTGTAAAAAGTCAATGTAAAAAATCTATAAGATTATACTTTTAACACTTTGGAAGACTCTAAAACTAAGAATTGACTTGTAAAATAAAAATTCCTGATTATTTGTCTGTACTTTTTGAATTCATTAAAGATTTTTAGAGAAGAAAAATGCACCGGAAAGAAAAAATAATCACAATGTAAAACTTTGTAAAGTTTTTATAGCTTTAATATAATTTAAAAACAAAAAAAAAGTGTGCATTATTTAAGTTTTGGGGGTATATTTCAGTGTTAGAGCATTTGACTGCAGCTCAAGAGGTGCTTGGTTCAACTCATAGTGCACCCTCAAGAGAAATCTTCTTAAACCAAATAATTCTTGCTTTATTACTTGTTTATCCATTAAAACATTTTAGGCATATAACGTTGAATGCATATTGATGTGCTTTCTTCATATGAAATCTATTGAAAAAATCAGCCAAGAGGTCAAAAAACGTTGTCTGTAAAAAGTCAATGTAAAAAATCTATAAGATGATACTTTTAGCACTTTGGAAGACTCTAAAACTAAGAATTGACTTGTAAAATAAAAATTCCTGATTATTTGTCTGTACTTTTTGAATTCATTAAAGATTTTTAGAGAAGAAAAATGCATCGGAAAGAAAAAATAATCACAATGTAAAACTTTGTAAAGTTTTTATAGCTTTAATGTAATTTAAAAAAAAAAAAAAAAAGAGTGTGCATTACTTAAGTTTTGGGGGTATATCTCAGTGTTAGAGCATTTGACTGCAGCTCAAGAGGTGCTTGGTTCAACTCCGAGTTCACCCTCAAGAGAAATCTTCTTAAACCAAATAATTCTTGCTTTATTACTTGCTTATCCATTAAAACATTTTAGGCATATAACGTTAAATGCATATTGATGTGCTTTCTTCATATGAAATCTATTTAAAAAATCAGCCAAGAGGTCGAAAAACGTCTGTAAAAAGTCAATGTAAAAAATCTATAAGATGATACTTTTAGCACTTTGGAAGACTCTAAAACTAAGAATTGACTTGTAAAATAAAAATTCCTGATTATTTGTCTGTACTTTTTGAATTCATTAAAGATTTTTAGAGAAGAAAAATGCATCGGAAAGAAAAAATAATCACAATGTAAAACTTTGTAAAGTTTTTATAGCTTTAATGTAATTTAAAAAAAAAAAAAAAGAGTGTGCATTATTTAAGTTTTGGGGGTATATCTCAGTGTTAGAGCATTTCACTGCAGCTCAAGTGGTGCTTGGTTCAACTCCGAGTGCACCGTCAAGAGAAATCTTCTTAAACCAAATAATTCTTGCTTTATTACTTGTTTATCCATTAAAACATTTTAGGCATATAACGTTGAATGCATATTGATGTGCTTTCTTCATATGAAATCTATTTAAAAAATCAGCCAAGAGGTCGAAAAACGTTGTCTGTAAAAACTCAATGTAAACAATCTATAAGATGATACTTTTAGCACTTTGGAAGACTCTAAAACTAAGAATTGACTTGTAAAATAAAAATTCCTGATTATTTGTCTGTACTTTTTGAATTCATTAAAGATTTTTAGAGAAGAAAAATGCATCAGAAAGAAAAAATAATCACAATGTAAAACTTTGTAAAGTTTTTATAGCTTTAATGTAATTTAAAAAAAAAAAAAAAAAAAAAGAGTGTGCATTACTTAAGTTTTGGGGGTATATCTCAGTGTTAGAGCATTTGACTGCAGCTCAAGAGGTGCTTGGTTCAACTCCGAGTTCACCCTCAAGAGAAATCTTCTTAAACCAAATAATTCTTGCTTTATTACTTGCTTATCCATTAAAACATTTTAGGCATATAACGTTGAATGCATATTGATGTGCTTTCTTCATATGAAATCTCTTTAAAAAATCAGCCAAGAGGTCGAAAAACGTTGTCTGTAAAAAGTCAATGTAAACAATCTATAAGATGATACTTTTAGCACTTTGGAAGACTCTAAAACTAAGAATTGACTTGTAAAATAAAAATTCCTGATTATTTGTCTGTACTTTTTGAATTCATTAAAGATTTTTAGAGAAGAAAAATGCATCGGAAAGAAAAAATAATCACAATGTAAAACTTTGTAAAGTTTTTATAGCTTTAATGTAATTTAAAAAAAAAAAAAAAAAAGAGTGTGCATTACTTAAGTTTTGGGGGTATATCTCAGTGTTAGAGCATTTCACTGCAGCTCAAGAGGTGCTTGGTTCAACTCCGAGTGCACCCTCAAGAGAAATCTTCTTAAACCAAATAATTCTTGCTTTATTACTTGTTTATCCATTAAAACATTTTAGGCATATAACGTTGAATGCATATTGATGTGCTTTCTTCATATGAAATCTATTTAAAAAATCAGCCAAGAGGTCGAAAAACGTCTGTAAAAAGTCAATGTAAAAAATCTATAAGATGATACTTTTAGCACTTTGGAAGACTCTAAAACTAAGAATTGACTTGTAAAATAAAAATTCCTGATTATTTGTCTGTACTTTTTGAATTCATTAAAGATTTTTAGAGAAGAAAAATGCATCGGAAAGAAAAAATAATCACAATGTAAAACTTTGTAAAGTTTTTATAGCTTTAATGTAATTTAAAAAAAAAAAAAAAAAAAGAGTGTGCATTACTTAAGTTTTGGGGGTATATCTCAGTGTTAGAGCATTTGACTGCAGCTCAAGATGTGCTTGGTTCAACTCCGAGTGCACCCTCAAGAGAAATCTTCTTAAACCAAATAATTCTTGCTTTATTACTTGTTTATCCATTAAAACATTTTAGGCATATAACGTTGAATGCATATTGATGTGCTTTCTTAATATGAAATCTATTTAAAAAATCAGCCAAGAGGTCGAAAAACGTCTGTAAAAAGTCAATGTAAAAAATCTATAAGATGATACTTTTAGCACTTTGGAAGACTCTAAAACTAAGAATTGACTTGTAAAATAAAAATTCCTGATTATTTGTCTGTACTTTTTGAATTCATTAAAGATTTTTAGAGAAGAAAAATGCATCGGAAAGAAAAAATAATCACAATGTAAAACTTTGTAAAGTTTTTATAGCTTTAATGTAATTTAAAAAAAAAAAAAAAGAGTGTGCATTATTTAAGTTTTGGGGGTATATCTCAGTGTTAGAGCATTTCACTGCAGCTCAAGTGGTGCTTGGTTCAACTCCGAGTGCACCGTCAAGAGAAATCTTCTTAAACCAAATAATTCTTGCTTTATTACTTGTTTATCCATTAAAACATTTTAGGCATATAACGTTGAATGCATATTGATGTGCTTTCTTCATATGAAATCTATTTAAAAAATCAGCCAAGAGGTCGAAAAACGTTGTCTGTAAAAACTCAATGTAAACAATCTATAAGATGATACTTTTAGCACTTTGGAAGACTCTAAAACTAAGAATTGACTTGTAAAATAAAAATTCCTGATTATTTGTCTGTACTTTTTGAATTCATTAAAGATTTTTAGAGAAGAAAAATGCATCAGAAAGAAAAAATAATCACAATGTAAAACTTTGTAAAGTTTTTATAGCTTTAATGTAATTTAAAAAAAAAAAAAAAAAAAAAGAGTGTGCATTACTTAAGTTTTGGGGGTATATCTCAGTGTTAGAGCATTTGACTGCAGCTCAAGAGGTGCTTGGTTCAACTCCGAGTTCACCCTCAAGAGAAATCTTCTTAAACCAAATAATTCTTGCTTTATTACTTGCTTATCCATTAAAACATTTTAGGCATATAACGTTGAATGCATATTGATGTGCTTTCTTCATATGAAATCTCTTTAAAAAATCAGCCAAGAGGTCGAAAAACGTTGTCTGTAAAAAGTCAATGTAAACAATCTATAAGATGATACTTTTAGCACTTTGGAAGACTCTAAAACTAAGAATTGACTTGTAAAATAAAAATTCCTGATTATTTGTCTGTACTTTTTGAATTCATTAAAGATTTTTAGAGAAGAAAAATGCATCGGAAAGAAAAAATAATCACAATGTAAAACTTTGTAAAGTTTTTATAGCTTTAATGTAATTTAAAAAAAAAAAAAAAAAAAGAGTGTGCATTACTTAAGTTTTGGGGGTATATCTCAGTGTTAGAGCATTTCACTGCAGCTCAAGAGGTGCTTGGTTCAACTCCGAGTGCACCCTCAAGAGAAATCTTCTTAAACCAAATAATTCTTGCTTTATTACTTGTTTATCCATTAAAACATTTTAGGCATATAACGTTGAATGCATATTGATGTGCTTTCTTCATATGAAATCTATTTAAAAAATCAGCCAAGAGGTCGAAAAACGTCTGTAAAAAGTCAATGTAAAAAATCTATAAGATGATACTTTTAGCACTTTGGAAGACTCTAAAACTAAGAATTGACTTGTAAAATAAAAATTCCTGATTATTTGTCTGTACTTTTTGAATTCATTAAAGATTTTTAGAGAAGAAAAATGCATCGGAAAGAAAAAATAATCACAATGTAAAACTTTGTAAAGTTTTTATAGCTTTAATGTAATTTAAAAAAAAAAAAAAAAAAAGAGTGTGCATTACTTAAGTTTTGGGGGTATATCTCAGTGTTAGAGCATTTGACTGCAGCTCAAGATGTGCTTGGTTCAACTCCGAGTGCACCCTCAAGAGAAATCTTCTTAAACCAAATAATTCTTGCTTTATTACTTGTTTATCCATTAAAACATTTTAGGCATATAACGTTGAATGCATATTGATGTGCTTTCTTAATATGAAATCTATTTAAAAAATCAGCCAAGAGGTCGAAAAACGTTGTCTGTAAAAAGTCAATGTAAAAAATCTATAAGATTATACTTTTAACACTTTGGAAGACTCTAAAACTAAGAATTGACTTGTAAAATAAAAATTCCTGATTATTTGTCTGTACTTTTTGAATTCATTAAAGATTTTTAGAGAAGAAAAATGCATCGGAAAGAAAAAATAATCACAATGTAAAACTTTGTAAAGTTTTTATAGCTTTAATATAATTTAAAAACAAAAAAAAAGTGTGCATTATTTAAGTTTTGGGGGTATATTTCAGTGTTAGAGCATTTGACTGCAGCTCAAGAGGTGCTTGGTTCAACTCTGAGTGCACCCTCAAGATAAATCTTCTTAAACCAAATAATTCTTGCTTTATTACTTGTTTATCCATTAAAACATTTTAGGCATATAATGTTGAATGCATATTGATGTGCTTTCTTCATATGAAATCTCTTTAAAAAATCAGCCAAGAGGTCGAAAAACGTTGTCTGTAAAAAGTCAATGTAAACAATCTATAAGATGATACTTTTAGCACTTTGGAAGACTCTAAAACTAAGAATTGACTTGTAAAATAAAAATTCCTGATTATTTGTCTGTACTTTTTGAATTCATTAAAGATTTTTAGAGAAGAAAAATGCATCGGAAAGGAAAAATAATCACAATGTAAAACTTTGTAAAGTTTTTATAGCTTTAATGTAATTTAAAAAAAAAAAAAAAAAGAGTGTGCATTACTTAAGTTTTGGTGGTATATCTCAGTGTTAGAGCATTTCACTGCAGCTCAAGAGGTGCTTGGTTCAACTCCGAGTGCACCCTCAAGAGAAATCTTCTTAAACCAAATAATTCTTGCTTTATTACTTGTTTATCCATTAAAACATTTTAGGCATATAACGTTGAATGCATATTGATGTGCTTTCTTCATATGAAATCTATTTAAAAAATCAGCCAAGAGGTCGAAAAACGTTGTCTGTAAAAGTCAATGTAAAAAATCTATAAGATTATACTTTTAACACGTTGGAAGACTCTAAAACTAAGAATTGACTTGTAAAATAAAAATTCCTGATTATTTGTCTGTACTTTTTGAATTCATTAAAGATTTTTAGAGAAGAAAAATGCATCGGAAAGAAAAAATAATCACAATGTAAAACTTTGTAAAGTTTTTATAGCTTTAATATAATTTAAAAAAAAAAAAAGTGTGCATTATTTAAGTTTTGGGGGTATATTTCAGTGTTAGAGCATTTGACTGCAACTCAAGAGGTGCTTGGTTCAACTCTGAGTGCACCCTCAAGATAAATCTTCTTAAACCAAATAATTCTTGCTTTATTACTTGTTTATCCATTAAAACATTTTAGGCATATAATGTTGAATGCATATTGATGTGATTTCTTCATATGAAATCTCTTTAAAAAATCCGCCAAGAGGTCGAAAAAAGTTGTCTGTAAAAAGTCAATGTAAACAATCTATAAGATGATACTTTTAGCACTTTGGAAGACTCTAAAACTAAGAATTGACTTGTAAAATAAAAATTCCTGATTATTTGTCTGTACTTTTTGAATTCATTAAAGATTTTTAGAGAAGAAAAATGCATCAGAAAGAAAAAATAATCACAATGTAAAACTTTGTAAAGTTTTTATAGCTTTAATGTAATTTAAAAAAAAAAAAAAAAAGAGTGTGCATTACTTAAGTTTTGGGGGTATATCTCAGTGTTAGAGCATTTCACTGCAGCTCAAGAGGTGCTTGGTTCAACTCATAGTGCACCCTCAAGAGAAATCTTCTTAAACCAAATAATTCTTGCTTTATTACTTGTTTATCCATTAAAACATTTTAGGCATATAACGTTGAATGCATATTGATGTGCTTTCTTCATATGAAATCTATTTAAAAATCAGCCAAGAGGTCAAAAAACGTTGTCTGTAAAAAGTCAATGTAAAAAATCTATAAGATGATACTTTTAGCACTTTGGAAGACTCTAAAACTAAGAATTGACTTGTAAAATAAAAATTCCTGTTTATTTGTCTGTACTTTTTGAATTCATTAAAGATTTTTAGAGAAGAAAAATGCATCGGAAAGAAAAAATAATCACAATGTAAAACTTTGTAAAGTTTTTATAGCTTTAATGTAATTTAAAAAAAAAAAAAAGAGTGTGCATTACTTAAGTTTTGGGGGTATATCTCAGTGTTAGAGCATTTGACTGCAACTCAAGATGTGCTTGGTTCAACTCCGAGTGCAGCCTCAAGAGAAATCTTCTTAAACCAAATAATTCTTGCTTTATTACTTGTTTATCCATTAAAACATTTTAGGCATATAACGTTGAATGCATATTGATGTGCTTTCTTAATATGAAATCTATTTAAAAAATCAGCCAAGAGGTCGAAAAACGTTGTCTGTAAAAAGTCAATGTAAAAAATCTATAAGATTATACTTTTAACACTTTGGAAGACTCTAAAACTAAGAATTGACTTGTAAAATAAAAATTCCTGATTATTTGTCTGTACTTTTTGAATTCATTAAAGATTTTTAGAGAAGAAAAATGCATCGGAAAGAAAAAATAATCACAATGTAAAACTTTGTAAAGTTTTTATAGCTTTAATATAATTTAAAAACAAAAAAAAAGTGTGCATTATTTAAGTTTTGGGGGTATATTTCAGTGTTAGAGCATTTGACTGCAGCTCAAAAGGTGCTTGGTTCAACTCCGAGTTCACCCTCAAGAGAAATCTTCTTAAACCAAATAATTCTTGCTTTATTACTTGCTTATCCATTAAAACATTTTAGGCATATAACGTTGAATGCATATTGATGTGTTTTCTTCATATGAAATCTATTTAAAAAATCAGCCCAGTGGTTGAAAAAAGTTGTCTGTAAAAAGTCAATGTAATAAATCTATAAGATGATACTTTTAGCACTTTGGAAGACTCTAAAACTAAGAATTGACTTGTAAAATAAAAATTCCTGATTATTTGTCTGTAATTTTTGAATTCATTAAAGATTTTTAGAGAAGAAAAATGCATCGGAAAGAAAAAATAATCACAATGTAAAACTTTGTAAAGTTTTTATAGCTTTAATGTAGTTTAAAAAAAAAAAAAAAGATTGTGCATTACTTAAGTTTTGGGGGTATATCTCAGTGTTAGAGCATTTGACTGCAGCTCAAGTGGTGCTTGGTTCAACTCCGAGTGCACCCTCAAGAGAAATCTTCTTAAACCAAATAATTCTTGCTTTATTACTTGTTTATCCATTAAAACATTTTAGGCATATAACGTTGAATGCATATTGATGTGCTTTCTTCATATGAAATCTATTTAAAAAATCAGCCAAGAGGTCGAAAAACGTTGTCTGTAAAAAGTCAATGTAAACAATCTATAAGATGATACTTTAGCACTTTGGAAGACTCTAAAACTAAGAATTGACTTGTAAAATAAAAATTCCTGATTATTTGTCTGTACTTTTTGAATTCATTAAAGATTTTTAGAGAAGAAAAATGCATCGGAAAGAAAAAATATTCACAATGTAAAACTTTGTAAAGTTTTTATAGCTTTATTGTAATTTAAAAAAAAAAAAAAAAAAAGAGTGTGCATTACTTAAGTTTTGGGGGTATATCTCAGTGTTAGAGCATTTGACTGCAGCTCAAGAGGTGCTTGGTTCAACTCCGAGTTCACCCTCAAGAGAAATCTTCTTAAACCAAATAATTCTTGCTTTATTACTTGCTTATCCATTAAAACATTTTAGGCATATAACGTTGAATGCATATTGATGTGCTTTCTTCATATGAAATCTATTTAAAAAATCAGCCAAGAGGTCGAAAAACGTCTGTAAAAAGTCAATGTAAAAAATCTATAAGATGATACTTTTAGCACTTTGGAAGACTCTAAAACTAAGAATTGACATGTAAAATAAAAATTCCTGATTATTTGTCTGTACTTTTTGAATTCATTAAAGATTTTTAGAGAAGAAAAATGCATCGGAAAGAAAAAATAATCACAATGTAAAACTTTGTAAAGTTTTTATAGCTTTAATGTAATTTAAAAAAAAAAAAAAAAGAGTGTGCATTATTTAAGTTTTGGGGGTATATCTCAGTGTTAGAGCATTTGACTGCAGCTCAAGAGGTGCTTGGTTCAACTCCGAGTGCACCCTCAAGATAAATCTTCTTAAACCAATTAATTCTTGCTTTATTACTTGTTTATCCATTAAAACATTTTAGGCATATAACGTTGAATGCATATTGATGTGCTTTCTCCATATGAAATCTCTTTAAAAAATCAGCCAAAAGGTCGAAAAACGTTGTCTGTAAAAAGTCAATGTAAACAATCTATAAGATGATACTTTTAGCACTTTGGAAGACTCTAAAACTAAGAATTGACTTGTAAAATAAAAAATCCTGATTATTTGTCTGTACTTTTTGAATTCATTAAAGATTTTTAGAGAAGAAAAATGCATCAGAAAGAAAAAATAATCACAATGTAAAACTTTGTAAAGTTTTTATAGCTTTAATGTAATTTAAAAAAAAAAAAAAAAGAGTGTGCTTTACTTAAGTTTTGGGGGTATATCTCAGTGTTAGAGCATTTGACTGCAGCTCAAGAGGTGCTTGGTTCAACTCCGAGTGCACCCTCAAGAGAAATCTTCTTAAACCAAATAATTCTTGCTTTATTACTTGTTTATCCATTAAAACATTTTAGGCATATAACGTTAAATGCATATTGATGTGCTTTCTTCATATGAAATCTATTTAAAAAATCAGCCAAGAGGTCGAAAAACGTTGTCTGTAAAAAGTCAATGTAAAAAATCTATAAGATGATACTTTTAGCACTTTGGAAGACTCTAAAACTAAGAATTGACTTGTAAAATAAAAATTCCTCATTATTTGTCTGTACTTTTTGAATTCATTAAAGATTTTTAGAGAAGAAAAATGCATCGGAAAGAAAAAATAATCACAATGTAAAACTTTGTAAAGTTTTTATAGCTTTAATGTAATTTAAAAAAAAAAAAAAAAAAAGAGTGTGCATTACTTAAGTTTTGGGGGTATATCTCAGTGTTAGAGCATTTGACTGCAGCTCAAGAGGTGCTTGGTTCAACTCCGAGTGCACCCTCAAGAGAAATCTTCTTAAACCAAATAATTCTTGATTTATTACTTGTTTATCCATTAAAACATTTTAGGCATATAATGTTGAATGCATATTGATGTGCTTTCTTCATATGAAATCTATTTAAAAAATCAGCCAAGAGGTTGAAAAACGTTGTCTGTAAAAAGTCAATGTAAAAAATCTATAAGATGATACTTTTAGCACTTTGGAAGACTCTAAAACTAAGAATTGACTTGTAAAATAAAAATTCCTGATTATTTGTCTGTACTTTTTGAATTCATTAAAGATTTTTAGAGAAGAAAAATGCATCGGAAAGAAAAAATAATCACAATGTAAAACTTTGTAAAGTTTTTATAGCTTTAATGTAATTTAAAAAAAAAAAAGAGTGTGCATTACTTAAGTTTTGGGGGTATATCTCAGTGTTAGAGCATTTGACTGCAGCTCAAGATGTGCTTGGTTCAACTCCGAGTGCACCCTCAAGAGAAATCTTCTTAAACCAAATAATTCTTGCTTTATTACTTGTTTATCCATTAAAACATTTTAGGCATATAACGTTGAATGCATATTGATGTGCTTTCTTCACATGAAATCTATTTAAAAAATCAGCCAAGAGGTCGAAAAACGTCTGTAAAAAGTCAATGTAAAAAATCTATAAGATTATACTTTTAACACTTTGGAAGACTCTAAAACTAAGAATTGACTTGTAAAATAAAAATTCCTGATTATTTGTCTGTACTTTTTGAATTCATTAAAGATTTTTAGAGAAGAAAAATGCATCGGGAAGAAAAAATAATCACAATGTAAAACTTTGTAAAGTTTTTATAGCTTTAATGTAGTTTAAAAAAAAAAAAAAAGTGTGCATTATTTAAGTTTTGGGGGTATATCTCAGTGGTAGAGCATTTGACTGCAGCTCAAGAGGTGCTTGGTTCAACTCTGAGTGCACCCTCAAGATAAATCTTCTTAAACCAAATAATTCTTGCTTTATTACTTGTTTATCCATTAAAACATTTTAGGCATATAATGTTGAATGCATATTGATGTGCTTTCTTCATATGAAATCTCTTTAAAAAATCAGCCAAGAGGTCGAAAAACGTTGTCTGTAAAAAGTCAATGTAAACAATCTATAAGATGATACTTTTAGCACTTTGGAAGCCTCTAAAACTAAGAATTGACTTGTAAAATAAAAATTCCTGATTATTTGTCTGTACTTTTTGAATTCATTAAAGATTTTTAGAGAAGAAAAATGCATCGGAAAGAAAAAATAATCACAATGTAAAACTTTGTAAAGTTTTTATAGCTTTAATGTAATTTAAAAAAAAAAAAAAAAAGAGTGTGCATTACTTAAGTTTTGGGGGTATATCTCAGTGTTAGAGCATTTGACTGCAGCTCAAGAGGTGCTTGGTTCAACTCCGAGTGCACCCTCAAGAGAAATCTTCTTAAACCAAATAATTCTTGCTTTATTACTTGTTTATCCATTAAAACATTTTAGGCATATAACGTTGAATGCATATTGATGTGCTTTCTTCATATGAAATCTATTTAAAAAATCAGCCAAGAGGTCGAAAAACGTTGTCTGTAAAAAGTCAATGTAAAAAATCTATAAGATGATACTTTTAGCACTTTGGAAGACTCTAAAACTAAGAATTGACTTGTAAAATAAAAATTCCTGATTATTTGTCTGTACTTTTTGAATTCATTAAAGATTTTTAGAGAAGAAAAATGCATCGGAAAGAAAAAATAATCACAATGTAAAACTTTGTAAAGTTTTTATAGCTTTAATGTAATTTAAAAAAAAAAAAAAAAAGAGTGTGCATTACTTAAGTTTTGGGGGTATATCTCAGTGTTAGAGCATTTGACTGCAGCTCAAGAGGTGCTTGGTTCAACTCCGAGTGCACCCTCAAGAGAAATCTTCTTAAACCAAATAATTCTTGCTTTATTACTTGTTTATCCATTAAAACATTTCAGGCATATAACGTTGAATGCATATTGATGTGCTTTCTTCATATGAAATCTATTTAAAAAATCAGCCAAGAGGTCGAAAAACGTTGTCTGTAAAAATCAATGTCAAAAATCTATAAGATGATACTTTTAGCACTTTGGAAGACTCTAAAACTAAGAATTGACTTGTAAAATAAAAATTCCTGATTATTTGTCTGTACTTTTTGAATTCATTAAAGATTTTTAGAGAAGAAAAATGCATCGGAAAGAAAAAATAATCACAATGTAAAACTTTGTAAAGTTTTTATAGCTTTAATGTAATTAAAAAAAAAAAAAAAAAAAAGAGTGTGCATTACTTAAGTTTTGGGGGTATATCTCAGTGTTAGAGCATTTGACTGCAGCTCAAGAGGTGCTTGGTTCAACTCCGAGTTCACCCTCAAGAGAAATCTTCTTAAACCAAATAATTCTTGCTTTATTACTTGCTTATCCATTAAAACATTTTAGGCATATAACGTTGAATGCATATTGATGTGCTTTCTTCATATGAAATCTATTTAAAAAATCAGCCAAGAGGTCGAAAAACTTCTGTAAAAAGTCAATGTAAAAAATCTATAAGATGATACTTTTAGCACTTTGGAAGACTCTAAAACTAAGAATTGACTTGTAAAATAAAAATTCCTGATTATTTGTCTGTACTTTTTGAATTCTTTAAAGATTTTTAGAGAAGAAAAATGCATCGGAAAGAAGAAATAATCACAATGTAAAACTTTGTAAAGTTTTTATAGCTTTAATGTTATTTAAAAAAAAAAAAAAAAGAGTGTGCATTACTTAAGTTTTGGGGGTATATCTCAGTGTTAGAGCATTTGACTGCAGCTCAAGAGGTGCTTGGTTCAACTCCGAGTGCACCCTCAAGAGAAATCTTCTTAAACCAAATAATTCTTGCTTTATTACTTGTTTATCCATTAAAACATTTTAGGCATATAACGTTGAATGCATATTGATGTGCTTTCTTCATATGAAATCTATTTAAAAAATCAGCCAAGAGGTCGAAAAACGTTGTCTGTAAAAAGTCAATGTAAAAAATCTATAAGATGATACTTTTAGCACTTTGGAAGACTCTAAAACTAAGAATTGACTTGTAAAATAAAAATTCCTGATTATTTGTCTGTACTTTTTGAATTCATTAAAGATTTTTAGAGAAGAAAAATGCATCGGAAAGAAAAAATAATCACAATGTAAAACTTTGTAAATTTTTTATAGCTTTAATGTAATTTAAAAAAAAAAAAAAAAAAAGAGTGTGCATTACTTAAGTTTTGGGGGTATATCTCAGTGTTAGAGCATTTGACTGCAGCTCAAGAGGTGCTTGGTTCAACTCCGAGTGCACCCTCAAGAGAAATCTTCTTAAACCAAATAATTCTTGATTTATTACTTGTTTATCCATTAAAACATTTTAGGCATATAATGTTGAATGCATATTGATGTGCTTTCTTCATATGAAATCTATTTAAAAAATCAGCCAAGAGGTTGAAAAACGTTGTCTGTAAAAAGTCAATGTAAAAAATCTATAAGATGATACTTTTAGCACTTTGGAAGACTCTAAAACTAAGAATTGACTTGTAAAATAAAAATTCCTGATTATTTGTCTGTACTTTTTGAATTCATTAAAGATTTTTAGAGAAGAAAAATGCATCGGAAAGAAAAAATAATCACAATGTAAAACTTTGTAAAGTTTTTATAGCTTTAATGTAATTTAAAAAAAAAAAAGAGTGTGCATTACTTAAGTTTTGGGGGTATATCTCAGTGTTAGAGCATTTGACTGCAGCTCAAGATGTGCTTGGTTCAACTCCGAGTGCACCCTCAAGAGAAATCTTCTTAAACCAAATAATTCTTGCTTTATTACTTGTTTATCCATTAAAACATTTTAGGCATATAACGTTGAATGCATATTGATGTGCTTTCTTCATATGAAATCTATTTAAAAAATCAGCCAAGAGGTCGAAAAACGTTGTCTGTAAAAAGTCAATGTAAAAAATCTATAAGATGATACTTTTAGCACTTTGGAAGACTCTAAAACTAAGAATTGACTTGTAAAATAAAAATTCCTGATTATTTGTCTGTACTTTTTGAATTCATTAAAGATTTTTAGAGAAGAAAAATGCATCGGAAAGAAAAAATAATCACAATGTAAAACTTTGTAAAGTTTTTATAGCTTTAATGTAATTTAAAAAAAAAAAAGAGTGTGCATTACTTAAGTTTTGGGGGTATATCTCAGTGTTAGAGCATTTGACTGCAGCTCAAGATGTGCTTGGTTCAACTCCGAGTGCACCCTCAAGAGAAATCTTCTTAAACCAAATAATTCTTGCTTTATTACTTGTTTATCCATTAAAACATTTCAGGCATATAACGTTGAATGCATATTGATGTGCTTTCTTCATATGAAATCTATTTAAAAAATCAGCCAAGAGGTCGAAAAACGTTGTCTGTAAAAATCAATGTCAAAAATCTATAAGATGATACTTTTAGCACTTTGGAAGACTCTAAAACTAAGAATTGACTTGTAAAATAAAAATTCCTGATTATTTGTCTGTACTTTTTGAATTCATTAAAGATTTTTAGAGAAGAAAAATGCATCGGAAAGAAAAAATAATCACAATGTAAAACTTTGTAAAGTTTTTATAGCTTTAATGTAATTAAAAAAAAAAAAAAAAAAAAGAGTGTGCATTACTTAAGTTTTGGGGGTATATCTCAGTGTTAGAGCATTTGACTGCAGCTCAAGAGGTGCTTGGTTCAACTCCGAGTTCACCCTCAAGAGAAATCTTCTTAAACCAAATAATTCTTGCTTTATTACTTGCTTATCCATTAAAACATTTTAGGCATATAACGTTGAATGCATATTGATGTGCTTTCTTCATATGAAATCTATTTAAAAAATCAGCCAAGAGGTCGAAAAACTTCTGTAAAAAGTCAATGTAAAAAATCTATAAGATGATACTTTTAGCACTTTGGAAGACTCTAAAACTAAGAATTGACTTGTAAAATAAAAATTCCTGATTATTTGTCTGTACTTTTTGAATTCTTTAAAGATTTTTAGAGAAGAAAAATGCATCGGAAAGAAGAAATAATCACAATGTAAAACTTTGTAAAGTTTTTATAGCTTTAATGTTATTTAAAAAAAAAAAAAAAAGAGTGTGCATTACTTAAGTTTTGGGGGTATATCTCAGTGTTAGAGCATTTGACTGCAGCTCAAGAGGTGCTTGGTTCAACTCCGAGTGCACCCTCAAGAGAAATCTTCTTAAACCAAATAATTCTTGCTTTATTACTTGTTTATCCATTAAAACATTTTAGGCATATAACGTTGAATGCATATTGATGTGCTTTCTTCATATGAAATCTATTTAAAAAATCAGCCAAGAGGTCGAAAAACGTTGTCTGTAAAAAGTCAATGTAAAAAATCTATAAGATGATACTTTTAGCACTTTGGAAGACTCTAAAACTAAGAATTGACTTGTAAAATAAAAATTCCTGATTATTTGTCTGTACTTTTTGAATTCATTAAAGATTTTTAGAGAAGAAAAATGCATCGGAAAGAAAAAATAATCACAATGTAAAACTTTGTAAAGTTTTTATAGCTTTAATGTAATTTAAAAAAAAAAAAAAGAGTGTGCATTACTTAAGTTTTGGGGGTATATCTCAGTGTTAGAGCATTTGACTGCAGCTCAAGAGGTGCTTGGTTCAACTCCGAGTGCACCCTCAAGAGAAATCTTCTTAAACCAAATAATTCTTGATTTATTACTTGTTTATCCATTAAAACATTTTAGGCATATAATGTTGAATGCATATTGATGTGCTTTCTTCATATGAAATCTATTTAAAAAATCAGCCAAGAGGTTGAAAAACGTTGTCTGTAAAAAGTCAATGTAAAAAATCTATAAGATGATACTTTTAGCACTTTGGAAGACTCTAAAACTAAGAATTGACTTGTAAAATAAAAATTCCTGATTATTTGTCTGTACTTTTTGAATTCATTAAAGATTTTTAGAGAAGAAAAATGCATCGGAAAGAAAAAATAATCACAATGTAAAACTTTGTAAAGTTTTTATAGCTTTAATGTAATTTAAAAAAAAAAAAGAGTGTGCATTACTTAAGTTTTGGGGGTATATCTCAGTGTTAGAGCATTTGACTGCAGCTCAAGATGTGCTTGGTTCAACTCCGAGTGCACCCTCAAGAGAAATCTTCTTAAACCAAATAATTCTTGCTTTATTACTTGTTTATCCATTAAAACATTTTAGGCATATAACGTTGAATGCATATTGATGTGCTTTCTTCATATGAAATCTATTTAAAAAATCAGCCAAGAGGTCGAAAAACGTTGTCTGTAAAAAGTCAATGTAAAAAATCTATAAGATGATACTTTTAGCACTTTGGAAGACTCTAAAACTAAGAATTGACTTGTAAAATAAAAATTCCTGATTATTTGTCTGTACTTTTTGAATTCATTAAAGATTTTTAGAGAAGAAAAATGCATCGGAAAGAAAAAATAATCACAATGTAAAACTTTGTAAAGTTTTTATAGCTTTAATGTAATTTAAAAAAAAAAAAAAAAAAAGAGTGTGCATTACTTAAGTTTTGGGGGTATATCTCAGTGTTAGAGCATTTGACTGCAGCTCAAGAGGTGCTTGGTTCAACTCCGAGTGCACCCTCAAGAGAAATCTTCTTAAACCAAATAATTCTTGCTTTATTACTTGTTTATCCATTAAAACATTTTAGGCATATAACGTTGAATGCATATTGATGTGCTTTCTTCATATGAAATCTATTTAAAAAATCAGCCAAGAGGTCGAAAAACGTCTGTAAAAAGTCAATGTAAAAAATCTATAAGATGATACTTTTAGCACTTTGGAAGACTCTAAAACTAAGAATTGACATGTAAAATAAAAATTCCTGATTATTTGTCTGTACTTTTTGAATTCATTAAAGATTTTTAGAGAAGAAAAATGCATCGGAAAGAAAAAATAATCACAATGTAAAACTTTGTAAAGTTTTTATAGCTTTAATGTAATTTAAAAAAAAAAAAAAAAGAGTGTGCATTATTTAAGTTTTGGGGGTATATCTCAGTGTTAGAGCATTTGACTGCAGCTCAAGAGGTGCTTGGTTCAACTCCGAGTGCACCCTCAAGATAAATCTTCTTAAACCAATTAATTCTTGCTTTATTACTTGTTTATCCATTAAAACATTTTAGGCATATAACGTTGAATGCATATTGATGTGCTTTCTCCATATGAAATCTCTTTAAAAAATCAGCCAAAAGGTCGAAAAACGTTGTCTGTAAAAAGTCAATGTAAACAATCTATAAGATGATACTTTTAGCACTTTGGAAGACTCTAAAACTAAGAATTGACTTGTAAAATAAAAAATCCTGATTATTTGTCTGTACTTTTTGAATTCATTAAAGATTTTTAGAGAAGAAAAATGCATCAGAAAGAAAAAATAATCACAATGTAAAACTTTGTAAAGTTTTTATAGCTTTAATGTAATTTAAAAAAAAAAAAAAAAAGAGTGTGCTTTACTTAAGTTTTGGGGGTATATCTCAGTGTTAGAGCATTTGACTGCAGCTCAAGAGGTGCTTGGTTCAACTCCGAGTGCACCCTCAAGAGAAATCTTCTTAAACCAAATAATTCTTGCTTTATTACTTGTTTATCCATTAAAACATTTTAGGCATATAACGTTAAATGCATATTGATGTGCTTTCTTCATATGAAATCTATTTAAAAAATCAGCCAAGAGGTCGAAAAACGTTGTCTGTAAAAAGTCAATGTAAAAAATCTATAAGATGATACTTTTAGCACTTTGGAAGACTCTAAAACTAAGAATTGACTTGTAAAATAAAAATTCCTCATTATTTGTCTGTACTTTTTGAATTCATTAAAGATTTTTAGAGAAGAAAAATGCATCGGAAAGAAAAAATAATCACAATGTAAAACTTTGTAAAGTTTTTATAGCTTTAATGTAATTTAAAAAAAAAAAAAAAAAAAGAGTGTGCATTACTTAAGTTTTGGGGGTATATCTCAGTGTTAGAGCATTTGACTGCAGCTCAAGAGGTGCTTGGTTCAACTCCGAGTGCACCCTCAAGAGAAATCTTCTTAAACCAAATAATTCTTGATTTATTACTTGTTTATCCATTAAAACATTTTAGGCATATAATGTTGAATGCATATTGATGTGCTTTCTTCATATGAAATCTATTTAAAAAATCAGCCAAGAGGTTGAAAAACGTTGTCTGTAAAAAGTCAATGTAAAAAATCTATAAGATTATACTTTTAGCACTTTGGAAGACTCTAAAACTAAGAATTGACTTGTAAAATAAAAATTCCTGATTATTTGTCTGTACTTTTTGAATTCATTAAAGATTTTTAGAGAAGAAAAATGCATCGGAAAGAAAAAATAATCACAATGTAAAACTTTGTAAAGTTTTTATAGCTTTAATGTAATTTAAAAAAAAAAAAGAGTGTGCATTACTTAAGTTTTGGGGGTATATCTCAGTGTTAGAGCATTTGACTGCAGCTCAAGATGTGCTTGGTTCAACTCCGAGTGCACCCTCAAGAGAAATCTTCTTAAACCAAATAATTCTTGCTTTATTACTTGTTTATCCATTAAAACATTTTAGGCATATAACGTTGAATGCATATTGATGTGCTTTCTTCACATGAAATCTATTTAAAAAATCAGCCAAGAGGTCGAAAAACGTCTGTAAAAAGTCAATGTAAAAAATCTATAAGATTATACTTTTAACACTTTGGAAGACTCTAAAACTAAGAATTGACTTGTAAAATAAAAATTCCTGATTATTTGTCTGTACTTTTTGAATTCATTAAAGATTTTTAGAGAAGAAAAATGCATCGGGAAGAAAAAATAATCACAATGTAAAACTTTGTAAAGTTTTTATAGCTTTAATGTAGTTTAAAAAAAAAAAAAAAGTGTGCATTATTTAAGTTTTGGGGGTATATCTCAGTGGTAGAGCATTTGACTGCAGCTCAAGAGGTGCTTGGTTCAACTCTGAGTGCACCCTCAAGATAAATCTTCTTAAACCAAATAATTCTTGCTTTATTACTTGTTTATCCATTAAAACATTTTAGGCATATAATGTTGAATGCATATTGATGTGCTTTCTTCATATGAAATCTCTTTAAAAAATCAGCCAAGAGGTCGAAAAACGTTGTCTGTAAAAAGTCAATGTAAACAATCTATAAGATGATACTTTTAGCACTTTGGAAGCCTCTAAAACTAAGAATTGACTTGTAAAATAAAAATTCCTGATTATTTGTCTGTACTTTTTGAATTCATTAAAGATTTTTAGAGAAGAAAAATGCATCGGAAAGAAAAAATAATCACAATGTAAAACTTTGTAAAGTTTTTATAGCTTTAATGTAATTTAAAAAAAAAAAAAAAAAGAGTGTGCATTACTTAAGTTTTGGGGGTATATCTCAGTGTTAGAGCATTTGACTGCAGCTCAAGAGGTGCTTGGTTCAACTCCGAGTGCACCCTCAAGAGAAATCTTCTTAAACCAAATAATTCTTGCTTTATTACTTGTTTATCCATTAAAACATTTTAGGCATATAACGTTGAATGCATATTGATGTGCTTTCTTCATATGAAATCTATTTAAAAAATCAGCCAAGAGGTCGAAAAACGTTGTCTGTAAAAAGTCAATGTAAAAAATCTATAAGATGATACTTTTAGCACTTTGGAAGACTCTAAAACTAAGAATTGACTTGTAAAATAAAAATTCCTGATTATTTGTCTGTACTTTTTGAATTCATTAAAGATTTTTAGAGAAGAAAAATGCATCGGAAAGAAAAAATAATCACAATGTAAAACTTTGTAAAGTTTTTATAGCTTTAATGTAATTTAAAAAAAAAAAAAAAAAAGAGTGTGCATTACTTAAGTTTTGGGGGTATATCTCAGTGTTAGAGCATTTGACTGCAGCTCAAGAGGTGCTTGGTTCAACTCCGAGTGCACCCTCAAGAGAAATCTTCTTAAACCAAATAATTCTTGCTTTATTACTTGTTTATCCATTAAAACATTTCAGGCATATAACGTTGAATGCATATTGATGTGCTTTCTTCATATGAAATCTATTTAAAAAATCAGCCAAGAGGTCGAAAAACGTTGTCTGTAAAAATCAATGTCAAAAATCTATAAGATGATACTTTTAGCACTTTGGAAGACTCTAAAACTAAGAATTGACTTGTAAAATAAAAATTCCTGATTATTTGTCTGTACTTTTTGAATTCATTAAAGATTTTTAGAGAAGAAAAATGCATCGGAAAGAAAAAATAATCACAATGTAAAACTTTGTAAAGTTTTTATAGCTTTAATGTAATTTAAAAAAAAAAAAGAGTGTGCATTACTTAAGTTTTGGGGGTATATCTCAGTGTTAGAGCATTTGACTGCAGCTCAAGAGGTGCTTGGTTCAACTCCGAGTGCACCCTCAAGAGAAATCTTCTTAAACCAAATAATTCTTGCTTTATTACTTGTTTATCCATTAAAACATTTTAGGCATATAACGTTGAATGCATATTGATGTGCTTTCTTCATATGAAATCTATTTAAAAAATCAGCCAAGAGGTCGAAAAACGTTGTCTGTAAAAAGTCAATGTAAAAAATCTATAAGATGATACTTTTAGCACTTTGGAAGACTCTAAAACTAAGAATTGACTTGTAAAATAAAAATTCCTGATTATTTGTCTGTACTTTTTGAATTCATTAAAGATTTTTAGAGAAGAAAAATGCATCGGAAAGAAAAAATAATCACAATGTAAAACTTTGTAAATTTTTTATAGCTTTAATGTAATTTAAAAAAAAAAAAAAAAAAGAGTGTGCATTACTTAAGTTTTGGGGGTATATCTCAGTGTTAGAGCATTTGACTGCAGCTCAAGAGGTGCTTGGTTCAACTCCGAGTGCACCCTCAAGAGAAATCTTCTTAAACCAAATAATTCTTGATTTATTACTTGTTTATCCATTAAAACATTTTAGGCATATAATGTTGAATGCATATTGATGTGCTTTCTTCATATGAAATCTATTTAAAAAATCAGCCAAGAGGTTGAAAAACGTTGTCTGTAAAAAGTCAATGTAAAAAATCTATAAGATGATACTTTTAGCACTTTGGAAGACTCTAAAACTAAGAATTGACTTGTAAAATAAAAATTCCTGATTATTTGTCTGTACTTTTTGAATTCATTAAAGATTTTTAGAGAAGAAAAATGCATCGGAAAGAAAAAATAATCACAATGTAAAACTTTGTAAAGTTTTTATAGCTTTAATGTAATTTAAAAAAAAAAAGAGTGTGCATTACTTAAGTTTTGGGGGTATATCTCAGTGTTAGAGCATTTGACTGCAGCTCAAGATGTGCTTGGTTCAACTCCGAGTGCACCCTCAAGAGAAATCTTCTTAAACCAAATAATTCTTGCTTTATTACTTGTTTATCCATTAAAACATTTTAGGCATATAACGTTGAATGCATATTGATGTGCTTTCTTCATATGAAATCTATTTAAAAAATCAGCCAAGAGGTCGAAAAACGTTGTCTGTAAAAAGTCAATGTAAAAAATCTATAAGATGATACTTTTAGCACTTTGGAAGACTCTAAAACTAAGAATTGACTTGTAAAATAAAAATTCCTGATTATTTGTCTGTACTTTTTGAATTCATTAAAGATTTTTAGAGAAGAAAAATGCATCGGAAAGAAAAAATAATCACAATGTAAAACTTTGTAAAGTTTTTATAGCTTTAATGTAATTTAAAAAAAAAAAAAAAAAAAGAGTGTGCATTACTTAAGTTTTGGGGGTATATCTCAGTGTTAGAGCATTTGACTGCAGCTCAAGAGGTGCTTGGTTCAACTCCGAGTTCACCCTCAAGAGAAATCTTCTTAAACCAAATAATTCTTGCTTTATTACTTGCTTATCCATTAAAACATTTTAGGCATATAACGTTGAATGCATATTGATGTGCTTTCTTCATATGAAATCTATTTAAAAAATCAGCCAAGAGGTCGAAAAACTTCTGTAAAAAGTCAATGTAAAAAATCTATAAGATGATACTTTTAGCACTTTGGAAGACTCTAAAACTAAGAATTGACTTGTAAAATAAAAATTCCTGATTATTTGTCTGTACTTTTTGAATTCTTTAAAGATTTTTAGAGAAGAAAAATGCATCGGAAAGAAGAAATAATCACAATGTAAAACTTTGTAAAGTTTTTATAGCTTTAATGTTATTTAAAAAAAAAAAAAAAAGAGTGTGCATTACTTAAGTTTTGGGGGTATATCTCAGTGTTAGAGCATTTGACTGCAGCTCAAGAGGTGCTTGGTTCAACTCCGAGTGCACCCTCAAGAGAAATCTTCTTAAACCAAATAATTCTTGCTTTATTACTTGTTTATCCATTAAAACATTTTAGGCATATAACGTTGAATGCATATTGATGTGCTTTCTTCATATGAAATCTATTTAAAAAATCAGCCAAGAGGTCGAAAAACGTTGTCTGTAAAAAGTCAATGTAAAAAATCTATAAGATGATACTTTTAGCACTTTGGAAGACTCTAAAACTAAGAATTGACTTGTAAAATAAAAATTCCTGATTATTTGTCTGTACTTTTTGAATTCTTTAAAGATTTTTAGAGAAGAAAAATGCATCGGAAAGAAGAAATAATCACAATGTAAAACTTTGTAAAGTTTTTATAGCTTTAATGTTATTTAAAAAAAAAAAAAAAGAGTGTGCATTACTTAAGTTTTGGGGGTATATCTCAGTGTTAGAGCATTTGACTGCAGCTCAAGAGGTGCTTGGTTCAACTCCGAGTGCACCCTCAAGAGAAATCTTCTTAAACCAAATAATTCTTGCTTTATTACTTGTTTATCCATTAAAACATTTTAGGCATATAACGTTGAATGCATATTGATGTGCTTTCTTCATATGAAATCTATTTAAAAAATCAGCCAAGAGGTCGAAAAACGTTGTCTGTAAAAAGTCAATGTAAAAAATCTATAAGATGATACTTTTAGCACTTTGGAAGACTCTAAAACTAAGAATTGACTTGTAAAATAAAAATTCCTGATTATTTGTCTGTACTTTTTGAATTCATTAAAGATTTTTAGAGAAGAAAAATGCATCGGAAAGAAAAAATAATCACAATGTAAAACTTTGTAAATTTTTTATAGCTTTAATGTAATTTAAAAAAAAAAAAAAAAAAAGAGTGTGCATTACTTAAGTTTTGGGGGTATATCTCAGTGTTAGAGCATTTGACTGCAGCTCAAGAGGTGCTTGGTTCAACTCCGAGTGCACCCTCAAGAGAAATCTTCTTAAACCAAATAATTCTTGATTTATTACTTGTTTATCCATTAAAACATTTTAGGCATATAATGTTGAATGCATATTGATGTGCTTTCTTCATATGAAATCTATTTAAAAAATCAGCCAAGAGGTTGAAAAACGTTGTCTGTAAAAAGTCAATGTAAAAAATCTATAAGATGATACTTTTAGCACTTTGGAAGACTCTAAAACTAAGAATTGACTTGTAAAATAAAAATTCCTGATTATTTGTCTGTACTTTTTGAATTCATTAAAGATTTTTAGAGAAGAAAAATGCATCGGAAAGAAAAAATAATCACAATGTAAAACTTTGTAAAGTTTTTATAGCTTTAATGTAATTTAAAAAAAAAAAAGAGTGTGCATTACTTAAGTTTTGGGGGTATATCTCAGTGTTAGAGCATTTGACTGCAGCTCAAGAGGTGCTTGGTTCAACTCCGAGTTCACCCTCAAGAGAAATCTTCTTAAACCAAATAATTCTTGCTTTATTACTTGCTTATCCATTAAAACATTTTAGGCATATAACGTTGAATGCATATTGATGTGCTTTCTTCATATGAAATCTATTTAAAAAATCAGCCAAGAGGTCGAAAAACTTCTGTAAAAAGTCAATGTAAAAAATCTATAAGATGATACTTTTAGCACTTTGGAAGACTCTAAAACTAAGAATTGACTTGTAAAATAAAAATTCCTGATTATTTGTCTGTACTTTTTGAATTCTTTAAAGATTTTTAGAGAAGAAAAATGCATCGGAAAGAAGAAATAATCACAATGTAAAACTTTGTAAAGTTTTTATAGCTTTAATGTTATTTAAGAAAAAAAAAAAAAGAGTGTGCATTACTTAAGTTTTGGGGGTATATCTCAGTGTTAGAGCATTTGACTGCAGCTCAAGAGGTGCTTGGTTCAACTCCGAGTGCACCCTCAAGAGAAATCTTCTTAAACCAAATAATTCTTGCTTTATTACTTGTTTATCCATTAAAACATTTTAGGCATATAACGTTGAATGCATATTGATGTGCTTTCTTCATATGAAATCTATTTAAAAAATCAGCCAAGAGGTCGAAAAACGTTGTCTGTAAAAAGTCAATGTAAAAAATCTATAAGATGATACTTTTAGCACTTTGGAAGACTCTAAAACTAAGAATTGACTTGTAAAATAAAAATTCCTGATTATTTGTCTGTACTTTTTGAATTCATTAAAGATTTTTAGAGAAGAAAAATGCATCGGAAAGAAAAAATAATCACAATGTAAAACTTTGTAAATTTTTTATAGCTTTAATGTAATTTAAAAAAAAAAAAAAAAAAGAGTGTGCATTACTTAAGTTTTGGGGGTATATCTCAGTGTTAGAGCATTTGACTGCAGCTCAAGAGGTGCTTGGTTCAACCCCGAGTGCACCCTCAAGAGAAATCTTCTTAAACCAAATAATTCTTGATTTATTACTTGTTTATCCATTAAAACATTTTAGGCATATAATGTTGAATGCATATTGATGTGCTTTCTTCATATGAAATCTATTTAAAAAATCAGCCAAGAGGTTGAAAAACGTTGTCTGTAAAAAGTCAATGTAAAAAATCTATAAGATGATACTTTTAGCACTTTGGAAGACTCTAAAACTAAGAATTGACTTGTAAAATAAAAATTCCTGATTATTTGTCTGTACTTTTTGAATTCATTAAAGATTTTTAGAGAAGAAAAATGCATCGGAAAGAAAAAATAATCACAATGTAAAACTTTGTAAAGTTTTTATAGCTTTAATGTAATTTAAAAAAAAAAAAGAGTGTGCATTACTTAAGTTTTGGGGGTATATCTCAGTGTTAGAGCATTTGACTGCAGCTCAAGATGTGCTTGGTTCAACTCCGAGTGCACCCTCAAGAGAAATCTTCTTAAACCAAATAATTCTTGCTTTATTACTTGTTTATCCATTAAAACATTTTAGGCATATAACGTTGAATGCATATTGATGTGCTTTCTTCATATGAAATCTATTTAAAAAATCAGCCAAGAGGTCGAAAAACGTTGTCTGTAAAAAGTCAATGTAAAAAATCTATAAGATGATACTTTTAGCACTTTGGAAGACTCTAAAACTAAGAATTGACTTGTAAAATAAAAATTCCTGATTATTTGTCTGTACTTTTTGAATTCATTAAAGATTTTTAGAGAAGAAAAATGCATCGGAAAGAAAAAATAATCACAATGTAAAACTTTGTAAAGTTTTTATAGCTTTAATGTAATTTAAAAAAAAAAAAAAAAAAAGAGTGTGCATTACTTAAGTTTTGGGGGTATATCTCAGTGTTAGAGCATTTGACTGCAGCTCAAGAGGTGCTTGGTTCAACTCCGAGTTCACCCCCAAGAGAAATCTTCTTAAACCAAATAATTCTTGCTTTATTACTTGCTTATCCATTAAAACATTTTAGGCATATAACGTTGAATGCATATTGATGTGCTTTCTTCATATGAAATCTATTTAAAAAATCAGCCAAGAGGTCGAAAAACTTCTGTAAAAAGTCAATGTAAAAAATCTATAAGATGATACTTTTAGCACTTTGGAAGACTCTAAAACTAAGAATTGACTTGTAAAATAAAAATTCCTGATTATTTGTCTGTACTTTTTGAATTCTTTAAAGATTTTTAGAGAAGAAAAATGCATCGGAAAGAAGAAATAATCACAATGTAAAACTTTGTAAAGTTTTTATAGCTTTAATGTTATTTAAAAAAAAAAAAAAAAGAGTGTGCATTACTTAAGTTTTGGGGGTATATCTCAGTGTTAGAGCATTTGACTGCAGCTCAAGAGGTGCTTGGTTCAACTCCGAGTGCACCCTCAAGAGAAATCTTCTTAAACCAAATAATTCTTGCTTTATTACTTGTTTATCCATTAAAACATTTTAGGCATATAACGTTGAATGCATATTGATGTGCTTTCTTCATATGAAATCTATTTAAAAAATCAGCCAAGAGGTCGAAAAACGTTGTCTGTAAAAAGTCAATGTAAAAAATCTATAAGATGATACTTTTAGCACTTTGGAAGACTCTAAAACTAAGAATTGACTTGTAAAATAAAAATTCCTGATTATTTGTCTGTACTTTTTGAATTCATTAAAGATTTTTAGAGAAGAAAAATGCATCGGAAAGAAAAAATAATCACAATGTAAAACTTTGTAAAGTTTTTATAGCTTTAATGTAATTTAAAAAAAAAAAAAAAAAAAAGAGTGTGCATTACTTAAGTTTTGGGGGTATATCTCAGTGTTAGAGCATTTGACTGCAGCTCAAGAGGTGCTTGGTTCAACTCCGAGTGCACCCTCAAGAGAAATCTTCTTAAACCAAATAATTCTTGCTTTATTACTTGTTTATCCATTAAAACATTTTAGGCATATAACGTTGAATGCATATTGATGTGCTTTCTTCATATGAAATCTATTTAAAAAATCAGCCAAGAGGTCGAAAAAGGTCTGTAAAAAGTCAATGTAAAAAATCTATAAGATGATACTTTTAGCACTTTGGAAGACTCTAAAACTAAGAATTGACTTGTAAAATAAAAATTCCTGATTATTTGTCTGTACTTTTTGAATTCATTAAAGATTTTTAGAGAAGAAAAATGCATCGGAAAGAAAAAATAATCACAATGTAAAACTTTGTAAATTTTTTATAGCTTTAATGTAATTTAAAAAAAAAAAAAAAAAAAGAGTGTGCATTACTTAAGTTTTGGGGGTATATCTCAGTGTTAGAGCATTTGACTGCAGCTCAAGAGGTGCTTGGTTCAACTCCGAGTGCACCCTTAAGAGAAATCTTCTTAAACCAAATAATTCTTGATTTATTACTTGTTTATCCATTAAAACATTTTAGGCATATAATGTTGAATGCATATTGATGTGCTTTCTTCATATGAAATCTATTTAAAAAATCAGCCAAGAGGTTGAAAAACGTTGTCTGTAAAAAGTCAATGTAAAAAATCTATAAGATGATACTTTTAGCACTTTGGAAGACTCTAAAACTAAGAATTGACTTGTAAAATAAAAATTCCTGATTATTTGTCTGTACTTTTTGAATTCTTTAAAGATTTTTAGAGAAGAAAAATGCATCGGAAAGAAGAAATAATCACAATGTAAAACTTTGTAAAGTTTTTATAGCTTTAATGTTATTTAAGAAAAAAAAAAAAAGAGTGTGCATTACTTAAGTTTTGGGGGTATATCTCAGTGTTAGAGCATTTGACTGCAGCTCAAGAGGTGCTTGGTTCAACTCCGAGTGCACCCTCAAGAGAAATCTTCTTAAACCAAATAATTCTTGCTTTATTACTTGTTTATCCATTAAAACATTTTAGGCATATAACGTTGAATGCATATTGATGTGCTTTCTTCATATGAAATCTATTTAAAAAATCAGCCAAGAGGTCGAAAAACGTTGTCTGTAAAAAGTCAATGTAAAAAATCTATAAGATGATACTTTTAGCACTTTGGAAGACTCTAAAACTAAGAATTGACTTGTAAAATAAAAATTCCTGATTATTTGTCTGTACTTTTTGAATTCATTAAAGATTTTTAGAGAAGAAAAATGCATCGGAAAGAAAAAATAATCACAATGTAAAACTTTGTAAATTTTTTATAGCTTTAATGTAATTTAAAAAAAAAAAAAAAAAAAGAGTGTGCATTACTTAAGTTTTGGGGGTATATCTCAGTGTTAGAGCATTTGACTGCAGCTCAAGAGGTGCTTGGTTCAACCCCGAGTGCACCCTCAAGAGAAATCTTCTTAAACCAAATAATTCTTGATTTATTACTTGTTTATCCATTAAAACATTTTAGGCATATAATGTTGAATGCATATTGATGTGCTTTCTTCATATGAAATCTATTTAAAAAATCAGCCAAGAGGTTGAAAAACGTTGTCTGTAAAAAGTCAATGTAAAAAATCTATAAGATGATACTTTTAGCACTTTGGAAGACTCTAAAACTAAGAATTGACTTGTAAAATAAAAATTCCTGATTATTTGTCTGTACTTTTTGAATTCATTAAAGATTTTTAGAGAAGAAAAATGCATCGGAAAGAAAAAATAATCACAATGTAAAACTTTGTAAAGTTTTTATAGCTTTAATGTAATTTAAAAAAAAAAAAGAGTGTGCATTACTTAAGTTTTGGGGGTATATCTCAGTGTTAGAGCATTTGACTGCAGCTCAAGATGTGCTTGGTTCAACTCCGAGTGCACCCTCAAGAGAAATCTTCTTAAACCAAATAATTCTTGCTTTATTACTTGTTTATCCATTAAAACATTTTAGGCATATAACGTTGAATGCATATTGATGTGCTTTCTTCATATGAAATCTATTTAAAAAATCAGCCAAGAGGTCGAAAAACGTTGTCTGTAAAAAGTCAATGTAAAAAATCTATAAGATGATACTTTTAGCACTTTGGAAGACTCTAAAACTAAGAATTGACTTGTAAAATAAAAATTCCTGATTATTTGTCTGTACTTTTTGAATTCATTAAAGATTTTTAGAGAAGAAAAATGCATCGGAAAGAAAAAATAATCACAATGTAAAACTTTGTAAAGTTTTTATAGCTTTAATGTAATTTAAAAAAAAAAAAAAAAAAAGAGTGTGCATTACTTAAGTTTTGGGGGTATATCTCAGTGTTAGAGCATTTGACTGCAGCTCAAGAGGTGCTTGGTTCAACTCCGAGTTCACCCCCAAGAGAAATCTTCTTAAACCAAATAATTCTTGCTTTATTACTTGCTTATCCATTAAAACATTTTAGGCATATAACGTTGAATGCATATTGATGTGCTTTCTTCATATGAAATCTATTTAAAAAATCAGCCAAGAGGTCGAAAAACTTCTGTAAAAAGTCAATGTAAAAAATCTATAAGATGATACTTTTAGCACTTTGGAAGACTCTAAAACTAAGAATTGACTTGTAAAATAAAAATTCCTGATTATTTGTCTGTACTTTTTGAATTCTTTAAAGATTTTTAGAGAAGAAAAATGCATCGGAAAGAAGAAATAATCACAATGTAAAACTTTGTAAAGTTTTTATAGCTTTAATGTTATTTAAAAAAAAAAAAAAAAGAGTGTGCATTACTTAAGTTTTGGGGGTATATCTCAGTGTTAGAGCATTTGACTGCAGCTCAAGAGGTGCTTGGTTCAACTCCGAGTGCACCCTCAAGAGAAATCTTCTTAAACCAAATAATTCTTGCTTTATTACTTGTTTATCCATTAAAACATTTTAGGCATATAACGTTGAATGCATATTGATGTGCTTTCTTCATATGAAATCTATTTAAAAAATCAGCCAAGAGGTCGAAAAACGTTGTCTGTAAAAAGTCAATGTAAAAAATCTATAAGATGATACTTTTAGCACTTTGGAAGACTCTAAAACTAAGAATTGACTTGTAAAATAAAAATTCCTGATTATTTGTCTGTACTTTTTGAATTCATTAAAGATTTTTAGAGAAGAAAAATGCATCGGAAAGAAAAAATAATCACAATGTAAAACTTTGTAAAGTTTTTATAGCTTTAATGTAATTTAAAAAAAAAAAAAAAAAAAGAGTGTGCATTACTTAAGTTTTGGGGGTATATCTCAGTGTTAGAGCATTTGACTGCAGCTCAAGAGGTGCTTGGTTCAACTCCGAGTGCACCCTCAAGAGAAATCTTCTTAAACCAAATAATTCTTGCTTTATTACTTGTTTATCCATTAAAACATTTTAGGCATATAACGTTGAATGCATATTGATGTGCTTTCTTCATATGAAATCTATTTAAAAAATCAGCCAAGAGGTCGAAAAAGGTCTGTAAAAAGTCAATGTAAAAAATCTATAAGATGATACTTTTAGCACTTTGGAAGACTCTAAAACTAAGAATTGACTTGTAAAATAAAAATTCCTGATTATTTGTCTGTACTTTTTGAATTCATTAAAGATTTTTAGAGAAGAAAAATGCATCGGAAAGAAAAAATAATCACAATGTAAAACTTTGTAAATTTTTTATAGCTTTAATGTAATTTAAAAAAAAAAAAAAAAAAAGAGTGTGCATTACTTAAGTTTTGGGGGTATATCTCAGTGTTAGAGCATTTGACTGCAGCTCAAGAGGTGCTTGGTTCAACTCCGAGTGCACCCTCAAGAGAAATCTTCTTAAACCAAATAATTCTTGATTTATTACTTGTTTATCCATTAAAACATTTTAGGCATATAATGTTGAATGCATATTGATGTGCTTTCTTCATATGAAATCTATTTAAAAAATCAGCCAAGAGGTTGAAAAACGTTGTCTGTAAAAAGTCAATGTAAAAAATCTATAAGATGATACTTTTAGCACTTTGGAAGACTCTAAAACTAAGAATTGACTTGTAAAATAAAAATTCCTGATTATTTGTCTGTACTTTTTGAATTCATTAAAGATTTTTAGAGAAGAAAAATGCATCGGAAAGAAAAAATAATCACAATGTAAAACTTTGTAAAGTTTTTATAGCTTTAATGTAATTTAAAAAAAAAAAAGAGTGTGCATTACTTAAGTTTTGGGGGTATATCTCAGTGTTAGAGCATTTGACTGCAGCTCAAGATGTGCTTGGTTCAACTCCGAGTGCACCCTCAAGAGAAATCTTCTTAAACCAAATAATTCTTGCTTTATTACTTGTTTATCCATTAAAACATTTTAGGCATATAACGTTGAATGCATATTGATGTGCTTTCTTCATATGAAATCTATTTAAAAAATCAGCCAAGAGGTCGAAAAACGTTGTCTGTAAAAAGTCAATGTAAAAAATCTATAAGATGATACTTTTAGCACTTTGGAAGACTCTAAAACTAAGAATTGACTTGTAAAATAAAAATTCCTGATTATTTGTCTGTACTTTTTGAATTCATTAAAGATTTTTAGAGAAGAAAAATGCATCGGAAAGAAAAAATAATCACAATGTAAAACTTTGTAAAGTTTTTATAGCTTTAATGTAATTTAAAAAAAAAAAAAAAAAAGAGTGTGCATTACTTAAGTTTTGGGGGTATATCTCAGTGTTAGAGCATTTGACTGCAGCTCAAGAGGTGCTTGGTTCAACTCCGAGTTCACCCTCAAGAGAAATCTTCTTAAACCAAATAATTCTTGCTTTATTACTTGCTTATCCATTAAAACATTTTAGGCATATAACGTTGAATGCATATTGATGTGCTTTCTTCATATGAAATCTATTTAAAAAATCAGCCAAGAGGTCGAAAAACTTCTGTAAAAAGTAAATGTAAAAATTCTATAAGATGATACTTTTAGCACTTTGGAAGACTCTAAAACTAAGAATTGACTTGTAAAATAAAAATTCCTGATTATTTGTCTGTACTTTTTGAATTCTTTAAAGATTTTTAGAGAAGAAAAATGCATCGGAAAGAAGAAATAATCACAATGTAAAACTTTGTAAAGTTTTTATAGCTTTAATGTTATTTAAAAAAAAAAAAAAAAGAGTGTGCATTACTTAAGTTTTGGGGGTATATCTCAGTGTTAGAGCATTTGACTGCAGCTCAAGAGGTGCTTGGTTCAACTCCGAGTGCACCCTCAAGAGAAATCTTCTTAAACCAAATAATTCTTGCTTTATTACTTGTTTATCCATTAAAACATTTTAGGCATATAACGTTGAATGCATATTGATGTGCTTTCTTCATATGAAATCTATTTAAAAAATCAGCCAAGAGGTCGAAAAACGTTGTCTGTAAAAAGTCAATGTAAAAAATCTATAAGATGATACTTTTAGCACTTTGGAAGACTCTAAAACTAAGAATTGACTTGTAAAATAAAAATTCCTGATTATTTGTCTGTACTTTTTGAATTCATTAAAGATTTTTAGAGAAGAAAAATGCATCGGAAAGAAAAAATAATCACAATGTAAAACTTTGTAAAGTTTTTATAGCTTTAATGTTATTTAAAAAAAAAAAAAAAAGAGTGTGCATTACTTAAGTTTTGGGGGTATATCTCAGTGTTAGAGCATTTGACTGCAGCTCAAGAGGTGCTTGGTTCAACTCCGAGTGCACCCTCAAGAGAAATCTTCTTAAACCAAATAATTCTTGCTTTATTACTTGTTTATCCATTAAAACATTTTAGGCATATAACGTTGAATGCATATTGATGTGCTTTCTTCATATGAAATCTATTTAAAAAATCAGCCAAGAGGTCGAAAAACGTTGTCTGTAAAAAGTCAATGTAAAAAATCTATAAGATGATACTTTTAGCACTTTGGAAGACTCTAAAACTAAGAATTGACTTGTAAAATAAAAATTCCTGATTATTTGTCTGTACTTTTTGAATTCATTAAAGATTTTTAGAGAAGAAAAATGCATCGGAAAGAAAAAATAATCACAATGTAAAACTTTGTAAATTTTTTATAGCTTTAATGTAATTTAAAAAAAAAAAAAAAAAAAGAGTGTGCATTACTTAAGTTTTGGGGGTATATCTCAGTGTTAGAGCATTTGACTGCAGCTCAAGAGGTGCTTGGTTCAACTCCGAGTGCACCCTCAAGAGAAATCTTCTTAAACCAAATAATTCTTGATTTATTACTTGTTTATCCATTAAAACATTTTAGGCATATAATGTTGAATGCATATTGATGTGCTTTCTTCATATGAAATCTATTTAAAAAATCAGCCAAGAGGTTGAAAAACGTTGTCTGTAAAAAGTCAATGTAAAAAATCTATAAGATGATACTTTTAGCACTTTGGAAGACTCTAAAACTAAGAATTGACTTGTAAAATAAAAATTCCTGATTATTTGTCTGTACTTTTTGAATTCATTAAAGATTTTTAGAGAAGAAAAATGCATCGGAAAGAAAAAATAATCACAATGTAAAACTTTGTAAAGTTTTTATAGCTTTAATGTAATTTAAAAAAAAAAAAGAGTGTGCATTACTTAAGTTTTGGGGGTATATCTCAGTGTTAGAGCATTTGACTGCAGCTCAAGATGTGCTTGGTTCAACTCCGAGTGCACCCTCAAGAGAAATCTTCTTAAACCAAATAATTCTTGCTTTATTACTTGTTTATCCATTAAAACATTTTAGGCATATAACGTTGAATGCATATTGATGTGCTTTCTTCATATGAAATCTATTTAAAAAATCAGCCAAGAGGTCGAAAAACGTTGTCTGTAAAAAGTCAATGTAAAAAATCTATAAGATGATACTTTTAGCACTTTGGAAGACTCTAAAACTAAGAATTGACTTGTAAAATAAAAATTCCTGATTATTTGTCTGTACTTTTTGAATTCATTAAAGATTTTTAGAGAAGAAAAATGCATCGGAAAGAAAAAATAATCACAATGTAAAACTTTGTAAAGTTTTTATAGCTTTAATGTAATTTAAAAAAAAAAAAAAAAAAGAGTGTGCATTACTTAAGTTTTGGGGGTATATCTCAGTGTTAGAGCATTTGACTGCAGCTCAAGAGGTGCTTGGTTCAACTCCGAGTTCACCCTCAAGAGAAATCTTCTTAAACCAAATAATTCTTGCTTTATTACTTGCTTATCCATTAAAACATTTTAGGCATATAACGTTGAATGCATATTGATGTGCTTTCTTCATATGAAATCTATTTAAAAAATCAGCCAAGAGGTCGAAAAACTTCTGTAAAAAGTAAATGTAAAAAATCTATAAGATGATACTTTTAGCACTTTGGAAGACTCTAAAACTAAGAATTGACTTGTAAAATAAAAATTCCTGATTATTTGTCTGTACTTTTTGAATTCTTTAAAGATTTTTAGAGAAGAAAAATGCATCGGAAAGAAGAAATAATCACAATGTAAAACTTTGTAAAGTTTTTATAGCTTTAATGTTATTTAAAAAAAAAAAAAAAAGAGTGTGCATTACTTAAGTTTTGGGGGTATATCTCAGTGTTAGAGCATTTGACTGCAGCTCAAGAGGTGCTTGGTTCAACTCCGAGTGCACCCTCAAGAGAAATCTTCTTAAACCAAATAATTCTTGCTTTATTACTTGTTTATCCATTAAAACATTTTAGGCATATAACGTTGAATGCATATTGATGTGCTTTCTTCATATGAAATCTATTTAAAAAATCAGCCAAGAGGTCGAAAAACGTTGTCTGTAAAAAGTCAATGTAAAAAATCTATAAGATGATACTTTTAGCACTTTGGAAGACTCTAAAACTAAGAATTGACTTGTAAAATAAAAATTCCTGATTATTTGTCTGTACTTTTTGAATTCATTAAAGATTTTTAGAGAAGAAAAATGCATCGGAAAGAAAAAATAATCACAATGTAAAACTTTGTAAAGTTTTTATAGCTTTAATGTTATTTAAAAAAAAAAAAAAAAGAGTGTGCATTACTTAAGTTTTGGGGGTATATCTCAGTGTTAGAGCATTTGACTGCAGCTCAAGAGGTGCTTGGTTCAACTCCGAGTGCACCCTCAAGAGAAATCTTCTTAAACCAAATAATTCTTGCTTTATTACTTGTTTATCCATTAAAACATTTTAGGCATATAACGTTGAATGCATATTGATGTGCTTTCTTCATATGAAATCTATTTAAAAAATCAGCCAAGAGGTCGAAAAACGTTGTCTGTAAAAAGTCAATGTAAAAAATCTATAAGATGATACTTTTAGCACTTTGGAAGACTCTAAAACTAAGAATTGACTTGTAAAATAAAAATTCCTGATTATTTGTCTGTACTTTTTGAATTCATTAAAGATTTTTAGAGAAGAAAAATGCATCGGAAAGAAAAAATAATCACAATGTAAAACTTTGCAAATTTTTTATAGCTTTAATGTAATTTAAAAAAAAAAAAAAAAAAAGAGTGTGCATTACTTAAGTTTTGGGGGTATATCTCAGTGTTAGAGCATTTGACTGCAGCTCAAGAGGTGCTTGGTTCAACTCCGAGTGCACCCTCAAGAGAAATCTTCTTAAACCAAATAATTCTTGATTTATTACTTGTTTATCCATTAAAACATTTTAGGCATATAATGTTGAATGCATATTGATGTGCTTTCTTCATATGAAATCTATTTAAAAAATCAGCCAAGAGGTTGAAAAACGTTGTCTGTAAAAAGTCAATGTAAAAAATCTATAAGATGATACTTTTAGCACTTTGGAAGACTCTAAAACTAAGAATTGACTTGTAAAATAAAAATTCCTGATTATTTGTCTGTACTTTTTGAATTCATTAAAGATTTTTAGAGAAGAAAAATGCATCGGAAAGAAAAAATAATCACAATGTAAAACTTTGTAAAGTTTTTATAGCTTTAATGTAATTTAAAAAAAAAAAAGAGTGTGCATTACTTAAGTTTTGGGGGTATATCTCAGTGTTAGAGCATTTGACTGCAGCTCAAGATGTGCTTGGTTCAACTCCGAGTGCACCCTCAAGAGAAATCTTCTTAAACCAAATAATTCTTGCTTTATTACTTGTTTATCCATTAAAACATTTTAGGCATATAATGTTGAATGCATATTGATGTGCTTTCTTCATATGAAATCTATTTAAAAAATCAGCCAAGAGGTCGAAAAACGTTGTCTGTAAAAAGTCAATGTAAAAAATCTATAAGATGATACTTTTAGCACTTTGGAAGACTCTAAAACTAAGAATTGACTTGTAAAATAAAAATTCCTGATTATTTGTCTGTACTTTTTGAATTCATTAAAGATTTTTAGAGAAGAAAAATGCATCGGAAAGAAAAAATAATCACAATGTAAAACTTTGTAAAGTTTTTATAGCTTTAATGTAATTTAAAAAAAAAAAAAAAAAAAGAGTGTGCATTACTTAAGTTTTGGGGGTATATCTCAGTGTTAGAGCATTTGACTGCAGCTCAAGAGGTGCTTGGTTCAACTCCGAGTGCACCCTCAAGAGAAATCTTCTTAAACCAAATAATTCTTGCTTTATTACTTGTTTATCCATTAAAACATTTTAGGCATATAACGTTGAATGCATATTGATGTGCTTTCTTCATATGAAATCTATTTAAAAAATCAGCCAAGAGGTCGAAAAACGTCTGTAAAAAGTCAATGTAAAAAATCTATAAGATTATACTTTTAACACTTTGGAAGACTCTAAAACTAAGAATTGACTTGTAAAATAAAAATTCCTGATTATTTGTCTGTACTTTTTGAATTCATTAAAGATTTTTAGAGAATAAAAATGCATCGGGAAGAAAAAATAATCACAATGTAAAACTTTGTAAAGTTTTTATAGCTTTAATGTAATTTAAAAAAAAAAAAAAAAGTGTGCATTATTTAAATTTTGGGGGTATATCTCAGTGTTAGAGCATTTGACTGCAGCTCAAGAGGTGCTTGGTTCAACTCCGAGTGCACCCTCAAGAGAAATCTTCTTAAACCAAATAATTATTGCTTTATTACTTGTTTATCCATTAAAACATTTCAGGCATATAACGTTGAATGCATATTGATGTGCTTTCTTCATATGAAATCTATTTAAAAAATCAGCCAAGAGGTCGAAAAACGTTGTCTGTAAAAAGTCAATGTAAAAAATCTATAAGATGATACTTTTAGCACTTTGGAAGACTCTAAAACTAAGAATTGACTTGTAAAATAAAAATTCCTGATTATTTGTCTGTACTTTTTGAATTCATTAAAGATTTTTAGAGAAGAAAAATGCATCGGAAAGAAAAAATAATCACAATGTAAAACTTTGTAAAGTTTTTATAGCTTTAATGTAGTTTAAAAAAAAAAAAAAAAAGAGTGTGCATTACTTAAGTTTTGGGGGTATATCTCAGTGTTAGAGCATTTGACTGCAGCTCAAGAGGTGCTTGGTTCAACTCCGAGTTCACCCTCAAGAGAAATCTTCTTAAACCAAATAATTCTTGCTTTATTACTTGCTTATCGATTAAAACATTTTAGGCATATAACGTTGAATGCATATTGATGTGCTTTCTTCATATGAAATCTATTTAAAAAATCAGCCAAGAGGTCGAAAAACGTCTGTAAAAAGTCAATGTAAAAAATCTATAAGATGATACTTTTAGCACTTTGGAAGACTCTAAAACTAAGAATTGACTTGTAAAATAAAAATTCCTGATTATTTGTCTGTACTTTTTGAATTCTTTAAAGATTTTTAGAGAAGAAAAATGCATCGGAAAGAAAAAATAATCACAATGTAAAACTTTGTAAAGTTTTTATAGCTTTAATGTTATTTAAAAAAAAAAAAAAAAAGAGTGTGCATTACTTAAGTTTTGGGGGTATATCTCAGTGTTAAAGCATTTGACTGCAGCTCAAGAGGTGCTTGGTTCAGCTACGAGTGCACCCTCAAGAGAAATCTTCTTAAACCAAATAATTCTTGCTTTATTACTTGTTTATCCATTAAAACATTTTAGGCATATAACGTTGAATGCATATTGATGTGCTTTCTTCATATGAAATCTATTTAAAAAATCAGCCAAGAGGTCGAAAAACGTTGTCTGTAAAAAGTCAATGTAAAAAATCTATAAGATGATACTTTTAGCACTTTGGAAGACTCTAAAACTAAGAATTGACTTGTAAAATAAAAATTCCTGATTATTTGTCTGTACTTTTTGAATTCATTAAAGATTTTTAGAGAAGAAAAATGCATCGGAAAGAAAAAATAATCACAATGTAAAACTTTGTAAAGTTTTTATAGCTTTAATGTAATTTAAAAAAAAAAAAAAAAAAGAGTGTGCATTACTTAAGTTTTGGGGGTATATCTCAGTGTTAGAGCATTTGACTGCAGCTCAAGAGGTGCTTGGTTCAACTCCGAGTTCACCCTCAAGAGAAATCTTCTTAAACCAAATAATTCTTGCTTTATTACTTGCTTATCCATTAAAACATTTTAGGCATATAACGTTGAATGCATATTGATGTGCTTTCTTCATATGAAATCTATTTAAAAAATCTGCCAAGAGGTCGAAAAACGTCTGTAAAAAGTCAATGTAAAAAATCTATAAGATTATACTTTTAACACTTTGGAAGACTCTAAAACTAAGAATTGACTTGTAAAATAAAAATTCCTGATTATTTGTCTGTACTTTTTGAATTCATTAAAGATTTTTAGAGAAGAAAAATGCATCGGGAAGAAAAAATAATCACAATGTAAAACTTTGTAAAGTTTTTATAGCTTTAATGTAATTTAAAAAAAAAAAAAAAAGTGTGCATTATTTAAGTTTTGGGGGTATATCTCAGTGGTAGAGCATTTGACTGCAGCTCAAGAGGTGCTTGGTTCAACTCTGAGTGCACCCTCAAGATAAATCTTCTTAAACCAAATAATTCTTGCTTTATTACTTGTTTATCCATTAAAACATTTTAGGCATATAATGTTGAATGCATATTGATGTGCTTTCTTCATATGAAATCTCTTTAAAAAATCAGCCAAGAGGTCGAAAAACGTTGTCTGTAAAAAGTCAATGTAAACAATCTATAAGATGATACTTTTAGCACTTTGGAAGCCTCTAAAACTAAGAATTGACTTGTAAAATAAAAATTCCTGATTATTTGTCTGTACTTTTTGAATTCATTAAAGATTTTTAGAGAAGAAAAATGCATCGGAAAGAAAAAATAATCACAATGTAAAACTTTGTAAAGTTTTTATAGCTTTAATGTAATTTAAAAAAAAAAAAAAAAAGAGTGTGCATTACTTAAGTTTTGGGGGTATATCTCAGTGTTAGAGCATTTGACTGCAGCTCAAGAGGTGCTTGGTTCAACTCTGAGTGCACCCTCAAGAGAAATCTTCTTAAACCAAATAATTCTTGCTCTATTACTTGTTTATCCATTAAAACATTTTAGGCATATAACGTTGAATGCATATTGATGTGCTTTCTTCATATGAAATCTATTTAAAAAATCAGCCAAGAGGTCGAAAAACGTTGTCTGTAAAAAGTCAATGTAAAAAATCTATAAGATGATACTTTTAGCACTTTGGAAGACTCTAAAACTAAGAATTGACTTGTAAAATAAAAATTCCTGATTATTTGTCTGTACTTTTTGAATTCATTAAAGATTTTTAGAGAAGAAAAATGCATCGGAAAGAAAAAATAATCACAATGTAAAACTTTGTAAAGTTTTTATAGCTTTAATGTAATTTTAAAAAAAAAAAAAAAAGAGTGTGCATTACTTAAGTTTTGGGGGTATATCTCAGTGTTAGAGCATTTGACTGCAGCTCAAGAGGTGCTTGGTTCAACTCCGAGTGCACCCTCAAGAGAAATCTTCTTAAACCAAATAATTCTTGCTTTAGTACTTGTTTATCCATTAAAACATTTCAGGCATATAACGTTGAATGCATATTGATGTGCTTTCTTCATATGAAATCTATTTAAAAAATCAGCCAAGAGGTCGAAAAACGTTGTCTGTAAAAATCAATGTCAAAAATCTATAAGATGATACTTTTAGCACTTTGGAAGACTCTAAAACTAAGAATTGACTTGTAAAATAAAAATTCCTGATTATTTGTCTGTACTTTTTGAATTCATTAAAGATTTTTAGAGAAGAAAAATGCATCGGAAAGAAAAAATAATCACAATGTAAAACTTTGTAAAGTTTTTATAGCTTTAATGTAATTTAAAAAAAAAAAAAAAAAAAGAGTGTGCATTACTTAAGTTTTGGGGGTATATCTCAGTGTTAGAGCATTTGACTGCAGCTCAAGAGGTGCTTGGTTCAACTCCGAGTTCACCCTCAAGAGAAATCTTCTTAAACCAAATAATTCTTGCTTTATTACTTGCTTATCCATTAAAACATTTTAGGCATATAACGTTGAATGCATATTGATGTGCTTTCTTCATATGAAATCTATTTAAAAAATCAGCCAAGAGGTCGAAAAACGTCTGTAAAAAGTCAATGTAAAAAATCTATAAGATGATACTTTTAGCACTTTGGAAGACTCTAAAACTAAGAATTGACTTGTAAAATAAAAATTCCTGATTATTTGTCTGTACTTTTTGAATTCTTTAAAGATTTTTAGAGAAGAAAAATGCATCGGAAAGAAGAAATAATCACAATGTAAAACTTTGTAAAGTTTTTATAGCTTTAATGTTATTTAAAAAAAAAAAAAAAAGAGTGTGCATTACTTAAGTTTTGGGGGTATATCTCAGTGTTAGAGCATTTGACTGCAGCTCAAGAGGTGCTTGGTTCAACTCCGAGTGCACCCTCAAGAGAAATCTTCTTAAACCAAATAATTCTTGCTTTATTACTTGTTTATCCATTAAAACATTTTAGGCATATAACGTTGAATGCATATTGATGTGCTTTCTTCATATGAAATCTATTTAAAAAATCAGCCAAGAGGTCGAAAAACGTTGTCTGTAAAAAGTCAATGTAAAAAATCTATAAGATGATACTTTTAGCACTTTGGAAGACTCTAAAACTAAGAATTGACTTGTAAAATAAAAATTCCTGATTATTTGTCTGTACTTTTTGAATTCATTAAAGATTTTTAGAGAAGAAAAATGCATCGGAAAGAAAAAATAATCACAATGTAAAACTTTGTAAAGTTTTTATAGCTTTAATGTAATTTAAAAAAAAAAAAAAAAAAGAGTGTGCATTACTTAAGTTTTGGGGGTATATCTCAGTGTTAGAGCATTTGACTGCAGCTCAAGAGGTGCTTGGTTCAACTCCGAGTGCACCCTCAAGAGAAATCTTCTTAAACCAAATAATTCTTGATTTATTACTTGTTTATCCATTAAAACATTTTAGGCATATAATGTTGAATGCATATTGATGTGCTTTCTTCATATGAAATCTATTTAAAAAATCAGCCAAGAGGTTGAAAAACGTTGTCTGTAAAAAGTCAATGTAAAAAATCTATAAGATGATACTTTTAGCACTTTGGAAGACTCTAAAACTAAGAATTGACTTGTAAAATAAAAATTCCTGATTATTTGTCTGTACTTTTTGAATTCATTAAAGATTTTTAGAGAAGAAAAATGCATCGGAAAGAAAAAATAATCACAATGTAAAACTTTGTAAAGTTTTTATAGCTTTAATGTAATTTAAAAAAAAAAAAGAGTGTGCATTACTTAAGTTTTGGGGGTATATCTCAGTGTTAGAGCATTTGACTGCAGCTCAAGATGTGCTTGGTTCAACTCCGAGTGCACCCTCAAGAGAAATCTTCTTAAACCAAATAATTCTTGCTTTATTACTTGTTTATCCATTAAAACATTTTAGGCATATAACGTTGAATGCATATTGATGTGCTTTTTTCATATGAAATCTATTTAAAAAATCAGCCAAGAGGTCGAAAAACGTTGTCTGTAAAAAGTCAATGTAAAAAATCTATAAGATGATACTTTTAGCACTTTGGAAGACTCTAAAGCTAAGAATTGACTTGTAAAATAAAAATTCCTGATTATTTGTCTGTACTTTTTGAATTCATTAAAGATTTTTAGAGAAGAAAAATGCATCGGAAAGAAAAAATAATCACAATGTAAAACTTTGTAAAGTTTTTATAGCTTTAATGTAATTTAAAAAAAAAAAAAAAAAAAAGAGTGTGCATTACTTAAGTTTTGGGGGTATATCTCAGTGTTAGAGCATTTGACTGCAGCTCAAGAGGTGCTTGGTTCAACTCCGAGTTCACCCTCAAGAGAAATCTTCTTAAACCAAATAATTCTTGCTTTATTACTTGCTTATCCATTAAAACATTTTAGGCATATAACGTTGAATGCATATTGATGTGCTTTCTTCATATGAAATCTATTTAAAAAATCAGCCAAGAGGTCGAAAAACGTCTGTAAAAAGTCAATGTAAAAAATCTATAAGATGATACTTTTAGCACTTTGGAAGACTCTAAAACTAAGAATTGACTTGTAAAATAAAAATTCCTGATTATTTGTCTGTACTTTTTGAATTCTTTAAAGATTTTTAGAGAAGAAAAATGCATCGGAAAGAAGAAATAATCACAATGTAAAACTTTGTAAAGTTTTTATAGCTTTAATGTTATTTAAAAAAAAAAAAAAAAGAGTGTGCATTACTTAAGTTTTGGGGGTATATCTCAGTGTTAGAGCATTTGACTGCAGCTCAAGAGGTGCTTGGTTCAACTCCAAGTGCACCCTCAAGAGAAATCTTCTTAAACCAAATAATTCTTGCTTTATTACTTGTTTATCCATTTAAACATTTTAGGCATATAACGTTGAATGCATATTGATGTGCTTTCTTCATATGAAATCTATTTAAAAAATCAGCCAAGAGGTCGAAAAACGTTGTCTGTAAAAAGTCAATGTAAAAAATCTATAAGATGATACTTTTAGCACTTTGGAAGACTCTAAAACTAAGAATTGACTTGTAAAATAAAAATTCCTGATTATTTGTCTGTACTTTTTGAATTCATTAAAGATTTTTAGAGAAGAAAAATGCATCGGAAAGAAAAAATAATCACAATGTAAAACTTTGTAAAGTTTTTATAGCTTTAATGTAATTTAAAAAAAAAAAAAAAAAGATTGTGCATTACTTAAGTTTTGGGGGTATATCTCAGTGTTAGAGCATTTGACTGCAGCTCAAGAGGTGCTTGGTTCAACTCCGAGTGCACCCTCAAGAGAAATCTTCTTAAACCAAATAATTCTTGATTTATTACTTGTTTATCCATTAAAACATTTTAGGCATATAATGTTGAATGCATATTGATGTGCTTTCTTCATATGAAATCTATTTAAAAAATCAGCCAAGAGGTTGAAAAACGTTGTCTGTAAAAAGTCAATGTAAAAAATCTATAAGATGATACTTTTAGCACTTTGGAAGACTCTAAAACTAAGAATTGACTTGTAAAATAAAAATTCCTGATTATTTGTCTGTACTTTTTGAATTCATTAAAGATTTTTAGAGAAGAAAAATGCATCGGAAAGAAAAAATAATCACAATGTAAAACTTTGTAAAGTTTTTATAGCTTTAATGTAATTTAAAAAAAAAAAAGAGTGTGCATTACTTAAGTTTTGGGGGTATATCTCAGTGTTAGAGCATTTGACTGCAGCTCAAGATGTGCTTGGTTCAACTCCGAGTGCACCCTCAAGAGAAATCTTCTTAAACCAAATAATTCTTGCTTTATTACTTGTTTATCCATTAAAACATTTTAGGCATATAACGTTGAATGCATATTGATGTGCTTTTTTCATATGAAATCTATTTAAAAAATCAGCCAAGAGGTCGAAAAACGTTGTCTGTAAAAAGTCAATGTAAAAAATCTATAAGATGATACTTTTAGCACTTTGGAAGACTCTAAAGCTAAGAATTGACTTGTAAAATAAAAATTCCTGATTATTTGTCTGTACTTTTTGAATTCATTAAAGATTTTTAGAGAAGAAAAATGCATCGGAAAGAAAAAATAATCACAATGTAAAACTTTGTAAAGTTTTTATAGCTTTAATGTAATTTAAAAAAAAAAAAAAAAAAAAGAGTGTGCATTACTTAAGTTTTGGGGGTATATCTCAGTGTTAGAGCATTTGACTGCAGCTCAAGAGGTGCTTGGTTCAACTCCGAGTTCACCCTCAAGAGAAATCTTCTTAAACCAAATAATTCTTGCTTTATTACTTGCTTATCCATTAAAACATTTTAGGCATATAACGTTGAATGCATATTGATGTGCTTTCTTCATATGAAATCTATTTAAAAAATCAGCCAAGAGGTCGAAAAATGTCTGTAAAAAGTCAATGTAAAAAATCTATAAGATGATACTTTTAGCACTTTGGAAGACTCTAAAACTAAGAATTGACTTGTAAAATAAAAATTCCTGATTATTTGTCTGTACTTTTTGAATTCTTTAAAGATTTTTAGAGAAGAAAAATGCATCGGAAAGAAGAAATAATCACAATGTAAAACTTTGTAAAGTTTTTATAGCTTTAATGTTATTTAAAAAAAAAAAAAAAAGAGTGTGCATTACTTAAGTTTTGGGGGTATATCTCAGTGTTAGAGCATTTGACTGCAGCTCAAGAGGTGCTTGGTTCAACTCCAAGTGCACCCTCAAGAGAAATCTTCTTAAACCAAATAATTCTTGCTTTATTACTTGTTTATCCATTTAAACATTTTAGGCATATAACGTTGAATGCATATTGATGTGCTTTCTTCATATGAAATCTATTTAAAAAATCAGCCAAGAGGTCGAAAAACGTTGTCTGTAAAAAGTCAATGTAAAAAATCTATAAGATGATACTTTTAGCACTTTGGAAGACTCTAAAACTAAGAATTGACTTGTAAAATAAAAATTCCTGATTATTTGTCTGTACTTTTTGAATTCATTAAAGATTTTTAGAGAAGAAAAATGCATCGGAAAGAAAAAATAATCACAATGTAAAACTTTGTAAAGTTTTTATAGCTTTAATGTAATTTAAAAAAAAAAAAAAAAAAGAGTGTGCATTACTTAAGTTTTGGGGGTATATCTCAGTGTTAGAGCATTTGACTGCAGCTCAAGAGGTGCTTGGTTCAACTCCGAGTGCACCCTCAAGAGAAATCTTCTTAAACCAAATAATTCTTGATTTATTACTTGTTTATCCATTAAAACATTTTAGGCATATAATGTTGAATGCATATTGATGTGCTTTCTTCATATGAAATCTATTTAAAAAATCAGCCAAGAGGTTGAAAAACGTTGTCTGTAAAAAGTCAATGTAAAAAATCTATAAGATGATACTTTTAGCACTTTGGAAGACTCTAAAACTAAGAATTGACTTGTAAAATAAAAATTCCTGATTATTTGTCTGTACTTTTTGAATTCATTAAAGATTTTTAGAGAAGAAAAATGCATCGGAAAGAAAAAATAATCACAATGTAAAACTTTGTAAAGTTTTTATAGCTTTAATGTAATTTAAAAAAAAAAAAGAGTGTGCATTACTTAAGTTTTGGGGGTATATCTCAGTGTTAGAGCATTTGACTGCAGCTCAAGATGTGCTTGGTTCAACTCCGAGTGCACCCTCAAGAGAAATCTTCTTAAACCAAATAATTCTTGCTTTATTACTTGTTTATCCATTTAAACATTTTAGGCATATAACGTTGAATGCATATTGATGTGCTTTCTTCATATGAAATCTATTTAAAAAATCAGCCAAGAGGTCGAAAAACGTCTGTAAAAAGTCAATGTAAAAAATCTATAAGATGATACTTTTAGCACTTTGGAAGACTCTAAAACTAAGAATTGACTTGTAAAATAAAAATTCCTGATTATTTGTCTGTACTTTTTGAATTCTTTAAAGATTTTTAGAGAAGAAAAATGCATCGGAAAGAAGAAATAATCACAATGTAAAACTTTGTAAAGTTTTTATAGCTTTAATGTTATTTAAAAAAAAAAAAAAAAGAGTGTGCATTACTTAAGTTTTGGGGGTATATCTCAGTGTTAGAGCATTTGACTGCAGCTCAAGAGGTGCTTGGTTCAACTCCAAGTGCACCCTCAAGAGAAATCTTCTTAAACCAAATAATTCTTGCTTTATTACTTGTTTATCCATTTAAACATTTTAGGCATATAACGTTGAATGCATATTGATGTGCTTTCTTCATATGAAATCTATTTAAAAAATCAGCCAAGAGGTCGAAAAACGTTGTCTGTAAAAAGTCAATGTAAAAAATCTATAAGATGATACTTTTAGCACTTTGGAAGACTCTAAAACTAAGAATTGACTTGTAAAATAAAAATTCCTGATTATTTGTCTGTACTTTTTGAATTCATTAAAGATTTTTAGAGAAGAAAAATGCATCGGAAAGAAAAAATAATCACAATGTAAAACTTTGTAAAGTTTTTATAGCTTTAATGTAATTTAAAAAAAAAAAAAAAAAAGAGTGTGCATTACTTAAGTTTTGGGGGTATATCTCAGTGTTAGAGCATTTGACTGCAGCTCAAGAGGTGCTTGGTTCAACTCCGAGTGCACCCTCAAGAGAAATCTTCTTAAACCAAATAATTCTTGATTTATTACTTGTTTATCCATTAAAACATTTTAGGCATATAATGTTGAATGCATATTGATGTGCTTTCTTCATATGAAATCTATTTAAAAAATCAGCCAAGAGGTTGAAAAACGTCTGTAAAAAGTCAATGTAAAAAATCTATAAGATGATACTTTTAGCACTTTGGAAGACTCTAAAACTAAGAATTGACTTGTAAAATAAAAATTCCTGATTATTTGTCTGTACTTTTTGAATTCATTAAAGATTTTTAGAGAAGAAAAATGCATCGGAAAGAAAAAATAATCACAATGTAAAACTTTGTAAAGTTTTTATAGCTTTAATGTAATTTAAAAAAAAAAAAGAGTGTGCATTACTTAAGTTTTGGGGGTATATCTCAGTGTTAGAGCATTTGACTGCAGCTCAAGATGTGCTTGGTTCAACTCCGAGTGCACCCTCAAGAGAAATCTTCTTAAACCAAATAATTCTTGCTTTATTACTTGTTTATCCATTAAAACATTTTAGGCATATAACGTTGAATGCATATTGATGTGCTTTTTTCATATGAAATCTATTTAAAAAATCAGCCAAGAGGTCGAAAAACGTTGTCTGTAAAAAGTCAATGTAAAAAATCTATAAGATGATACTTTTAGCACTTTGGAAGACTCTAAAGCTAAGAATTGACTTGTAAAATAAAAATTCCTGATTATTTGTCTGTACTTTTTGAATTCATTAAAGATTTTTAGAGAAGAAAAATGCATCGGAAAGAAAAAATAATCACAATGTAAAACTTTGTAAAGTTTTTATAGCTTTAATGTAATTTAAAAAAAAAAAAAAAAAAAGAGTGTGCATTACTTAAGTTTTGGGGGTATATCTCAGTGTTAGAGCATTTGACTGCAGCTCAAGAGGTGCTTGGTTCAACTCCGAGTTCACCCTCAAGAGAAATCTTCTTAAACCAAATAATTCTTGCTTTATTACTTGCTTATCCATTAAAACATTTTAGGCATATAACGTTGAATGCATATTGATGTGCTTTCTTCATATGAAATCTATTTAAAAAATCAGCCAAGAGGTCGAAAAACGTCTGTAAAAAGTCAATGTAAAAAATCTATAAGATGATACTTTTAGCACTTTGGAAGACTCTAAAACTAAGAATTGACTTGTAAAATAAAAATTCCTGATTATTTGTCTGTACTTTTTGAATTCTTTAAAGATTTTTAGAGAAGAAAAATGCATCGGAAAGAAGAAATAATCACAATGTAAAACTTTGTAAAGTTTTTATAGCTTTAATGTTATTTAAAAAAAAAAAAAAAAGAGTGTGCATTACTTAAGTTTTGGGGGTATATCTCAGTGTTAGAGCATTTGACTGCAGCTCAAGAGGTGCTTGGTTCAACTCCAAGTGCACCCTCAAGAGAAATCTTCTTAAACCAAATAATTCTTGCTTTATTACTTGTTTATCCATTTAAACATTTTAGGCATATAACGTTGAATGCATATTGATGTGCTTTCTTCATATGAAATCTATTTAAAAAATCAGCCAAGAGGTCGAAAAACGTTGTCTGTAAAAAGTCAATGTAAAAAATCTATAAGATGATACTTTTAGCACTTTGGAAGACTCTAAAACTAAGAATTGACTTGTAAAATAAAAATTCCTGATTATTTGTCTGTACTTTTTGAATTCATTAAAGATTTTTAGAGAAGAAAAATGCATCGGAAAGAAAAAATAATCACAATGTAAAACTTTGTAAAGTTTTTATAGCTTTAATGTAATTTAAAAAAAAAAAAAAAAAAGAGTGTGCATTACTTAAGTTTTGGGGGTATATCTCAGTGTTAGAGCATTTGACTGCAGCTCAAGAGGTGCTTGGTTCAACTCCGAGTGCACCCTCAAGAGAAATCTTCTTAAACCAAATAATTCTTGATTTATTACTTGTTTATCCATTAAAACATTTTAGGCATATAATGTTGAATGCATATTGATGTGCTTTCTTCATATGAAATCTATTTAAAAAATCAGCCAAGAGGTTGAAAAACGTTGTCTGTAAAAAGTCAATGTAAAAAATCTATAAGATGATACTTTTAGCACTTTGGAAGACTCTAAAACTAAGAATTGACTTGTAAAATAAAAATTCCTGATTATTTGTCTGTACTTTTTGAATTCATAAAAGATTTTTAGAGAAGAAAAATGCATCGGAAAGAAAAAATAATCACAATGTAAAACTTTGTAAAGTTTTTATAGCTTTAATGTAATTTAAAAAAAAAAAAGAGTGTGCATTACTTAAGTTTTGGGGGTATATCTCAGTGTTAGAGCATTTGACTGCAGCTCAAGATGTGCTTGGTTCAACTCCGAGTGCACCCTCAAGAGAAATCTTCTTAAACCAAATAATTCTTGCTTTATTACTTGTTTATCCATTAAAACATTTTAGGCATATAACGTTGAATGCATATTGATGTGCTTTTTTCATATGAAATCTATTTAAAAAATCAGCCAAGAGGTCGAAAAACGTTGTCTGTAAAAAGTCAATGTAAAAAATCTATAAGATGATACTTTTAGCACTTTGGAAGACTCTAAAGCTAAGAATTGACTTGTAAAATAAAAATTCCTGATTATTTGTCTGTACTTTTTGAATTCATTAAAGATTTTTAGAGAAGAAAAATGCATCGGAAAGAAAAAATAATCACAATGTAAAACTTTGTAAAGTTTTTATAGCTTTAATGTAATTTAAAAAAAAAAAAAAAAAAAGAGTGTGCATTACTTAAGTTTTGGGGGTATATCTCAGTGTTAGAGCATTTGACTGCAGCTCAAGAGGTGCTTGGTTCAACTCCGAGTTCACCCTCAAGAGAAATCTTCTTAAACCAAATAATTCTTGCTTTATTACTTGCTTATCCATTAAAACATTTTAGGCATATAACGTTGAATGCATATTGATGTGCTTTCTTCATATGAAATCTATTTAAAAAATCAGCCAAGAGGTCGAAAAACGTCTGTAAAAAGTCAATGTAAAAAATCTATAAGATGATACTTTTAGCACTTTGGAAGACTCTAAAACTAAGAATTGACTTGTAAAATAAAAATTCCTGATTATTTGTCTGTACTTTTTGAATTCTTTAAAGATTTTTAGAGAAGAAAAATGCATCGGAAAGAAGAAATAATCACAATGTAAAACTTTGTAAAGTTTTTATAGCTTTAATGTTATTTAAAAAAAAAAAAAAAAAAGAGTGTGCATTACTTAAGTTTTGGGGGTATATCTCAGTGTTAGAGCATTTGACTGCAGCTCAAGAGGTGCTTGGTTCAACTCCAAGTGCACCCTCAAGAGAAATCTTCTTAAACCAAATAATTCTTGCTTTATTACTTGTTTATCCATTTAAACATTTTAGGCATATAACGTTGAATGCATATTGATGTGCTTTCTTCATATGAAATCTATTTAAAAAATCAGCCAAGAGGTCGAAAAACGTTGTCTGTAAAAAGTCAATGTAAAAAATCTATAAGATGATACTTTTAGCACTTTGGAAGACTCTAAAACTAAGAATTGACTTGTAAAATAAAAATTCCTGATTATTTGTCTGTACTTTTTGAATTCATTAAAGATTTTTAGAGAAGAAAAATGCATCGGAAAGAAAAAATAATCACAATGTAAAACTTTGTAAAGTTTTTATAGCTTTAATGTAATTTAAAAAAAAAAAAGAGTGTGCATTACTTAAGTTTTGGGGGTATATCTCAGTGTTAGAGCATTTGACTGCAGCTCAAGATGTGCTTGGTTCAACTCCGAGTGCACCCTCAAGAGAAATCTTCTTAAACCAAATAATTCTTGCTTTATTACTTGTTTATCCATTAAAACATTTCAGGCGTATAACGTTTAATGCATATTGATGTGCTTTCTTCACATGAAATCTATTTAAAAAATCAGCCAAGAGGTCGAAAAACGTTGTCTGTAAAAAGTCAATGTAAAAAATCTATAAGATGATACTTTTAGCACTTTGGAAGACTCTAAAACTAAGAATTGACTTGTAAAATAAAAATTCCTGATTATTTGTCTGTACTTTTTGAATTCATTAAAGATTTTTAGAGAAGAAAAATGCATCGGAAAGAAAAAATAATCACAATGTAAAACTTTGTAAAGTTTTTATAGCTTTAATGTAGTTTAAAAAAAAAAAAAAAAAGAGTGTGCATTACTTAAGTTTTGGGGGTATATCTCAGTGTTAGAGCATTTGACTGCAGCTCAAGAGGTGCTTGGTTCAACTCCGAGTTCACCCTCAAGAGAAATCTTCTTAAACCAAATAATTCTTGCTTTATTACTTGCTTATCCATTAAAACATTTTAGGCATATAATGTTGAATGCATATTGATGTGCTTTCTTCATATGAAATCTATTTAAAAAATCAGCCAAGAGGTCGAAAAACGTCTGTAAAAAGTCAATGTAAAAAATCTATAAGATGATACTTTTAGCACTTTGGAAGACTCTAAAACTAAGAATTGACTTGTAAAATAAAAATTCCTGATTATTTGTCTGTACTTTTTGAATTCTTTAAAGATTTTTAGAGAAGAAAAATGCATCGGAAAGAAAAAATAATCACAATGTAAAACTTTGTAAAGTTTTTATAGCTTTAATGTTATTTAAAAAAAAAAAAAAAAAGAGTGTGCATTACTTAAGTTTTGGGGGTATATCTCAGGGTTAAAGCATTTGACTGCAGCTCAAGAGGTGCTTGGTTCAGCTACGAGTGCACCCTCAAGAGAAATCTTCTTAAACCAAATAATTCTTGCTTTATTACTTGTTTATCCATTAAAACATTTTAGGCATATAACGTTGAATGCATATTGATGTGCTTTTTTCATATGAAATCTATTTAAAAAATCAGCCAAGAGGTCGAAAAACGTTGTCTGTAAAAAGTCAATGTAAAAAATCTATAAGATGATACTTTTAGCACTTTGGAAGACTCTAAAGCTAAGAATTGACTTGTAAAATAAAAATTCCTGATTATTTGTCTGTACTTTTTGAATTCATTAAAGATTTTTAGAGAAGAAAAATGCATCGGAAAGAAAAAATAATCACAATGTAAAACTTTGTAAAGTTTTTATAGCTTTAATGTAATTTAAAAAAAAAAAAAAAAAAAGAGTGTGCATTACTTAAGTTTTGGGGGTATATCTCAGTGTTAGAGCATTTGACTGCAGCTCAAGAGGTGCTTGGTTCAACTCCGAGTTCACCCTCAAGAGAAATCTTCTTAAACCAAATAATTCTTGCTTTATTACTTGCTTATCCATTAAAACATTTTAGGCATATAACGTTGAATGCATATTGATGTGCTTTCTTCATATGAAATCTATTTAAAAAATCAGCCAAGAGGTCGAAAAACGTCTGTAAAAAGTCAATGTAAAAAATCTATAAGATGATACTTTTAGCACTTTGGAAGACTCTAAAACTAAGAATTGACTTGTAAAATAAAAATTCCTGATTATTTGTCTGTACTTTTTGAATTCTTTAAAGATTTTTAGAGAAGAAAAATGCATCGGAAAGAAAAAATAATCACAATGTAAAACTTTGTAAAGTTTTTATAGCTTTAATGTTATTTAAAAAAAAAAAAAAAAAGAGTGTGCATTACTTAAGTTTTGGGGGTATATCTCAGTGTTAAAGCATTTGACTGCAGCTCAAGAGGTGCTTGGTTCAGCTACGAGTGCACCCTCAAGAGAAATCTTCTTAAACCAAATAATTCTTGCTTTATTACTTGTTTATCCATTAAAACATTTTAGGCATATAACGTTGAATGCATATTGATGTGCTTTTTTCATATGAAATCTATTTAAAAAATCAGCCAAGAGGTCGAAAAACGTTGTCTGTAAAAAGTCAATGTAAAAAATCTATAAGATGATACTTTTAGCACTTTGGAAGACTCTAAAACTAAGAATTGACTTGTAAAATAAAAATTCCTGATTATTTGTCTGTACTTTTTGAATTCATTAAAGATTTTTAGAGAAGAAAAATGCATCGGAAAGAAAAAATAATCACAATGTAAAACTTTGTAAAGTTTTTATAGCTTTAATGTAATTTAAAAAAAAAAAAAAAAAAGAGTGTGCATTACTTAAGTTTTGGGGGTATATCTCAGTGTTAGAGCATTTGACTGCAGCTCAAGAGGTGCTTGGTTCAACTCCGAGTGCACCCTCAAGAGAAATCTTCTTAAACCAAATAATTCTTGATTTATTACTTGTTTATCCATTAAAACATTTTAGGCATATAATGTTGAATGCATATTGATGTGCTTTCTTCATATGAAATCTATTTAAAAAATCAGCCAAGAGGTTGAAAAACGTTGTCTGTAAAAAGTCAATGTAAAAAATCTATAAGATGATACTTTTAGCACTTTGGAAGACTCTAAAACTAAGAATTGACTTGTAAAATAAAAATTCCTGATTATTTGTCTGTACTTTTTGAATTCATTAAAGATTTTTAGAGAAGAAAAATGCATCGGAAAGAAAAAATAATCACAATGTAAAACTTTGTAAAGTTTTTATAGCTTTAATGTAATTTAAAAAAAAAAAAGAGTGTGCATTACTTAAGTTTTGGGGGTATATCTCAGTGTTAGAGCATTTGACTGCAGCTCAAGATGTGCTTGGTTCAACTCCGAGTGCACCCTCAAGAGAAATCTTCTTAAACCAAATAATTCTTGCTTTATTACTTGTTTATCCATTAAACATTTCAGGCATATAACGTTTAATGCATATTGATGTGCTTTCTTCATATGAAATCTATTTAAAAAATCAGCCAAGAGGTCGAAAAACGTTGTCTGTAAAAAGTCAATGTAAAAAATCTATAAGATGATACTTTTAGCACTTTGGAAGACTCTAAAACTAAGAATTGACTTGTAAAATAAAAATTCCTGATTATTTGTCTGTACTTTTTGAATTCATTAAAGATTTTTAGAGAAGAAAAATGCATCGGAAAGAAAAAATAATCACAATGTAAAACTTTGTAAAGTTTTTATAGCTTTAATGTAGTTTAAAAAAAAAAAAAAAAAAGAGTGTGCATTACTTAAGTTTTGGGGGTATATCTCAGTGTTAGAGCATTTGACTGCAGCTCAAGAGGTGCTTGGTTCAACTCCGAGTTCACCCTCAAGAGAAATCTTCTTAAACCAAATAATTCTTGCTTTATTACTTGCTTATCCATTAAAACATTTTAGGCATATAACGTTGAATGCATATTGATGTGCTTTCTTCATATGAAATCTATTTAAAAAATCAGCCAAGAGGTCGAAAAACGTCTGTAAAAAGTCAATGTAAAAAATCTATAAGATGATACTTTTAGCACTTTGGAAGACTCTAAAACTAAGAATTGACTTGTAAAATAAAAATTCCTGATTATTTGTCTGTACTTTTTGAATTCTTTAAAGATTTTTAGAGAAGAAAAATGCATCGGAAAGAAAAAATAATCACAATGTAAAACTTTGTAAAGTTTTTATAGCTTTAATGTTATTTAAAAAAAAAAAAAAAAAGAGTGTGCATTACTTAAGTTTTAGGGGTATATCTCAGTGTTAAAGCATTTGACTGCAGCTCAAGAGGTGCTTGGTTCAGCTACGAGTGCACCCTCAAGAGAAATCTTCTTAAACCAAATAATTCTTGCTTTATTACTTGTTTATCCATTAAAACATTTTAGGCATATAACGTTGAATGCATATTGATGTGCTTTCTTCATATGAAATCTATTTAAAAAATCAGCCAAGAGGTCGAAAAACGTTGTCTGTAAAAAGTCAATGTAAAAAATCTATAAGATGATACTTTTAGCACTTTGGAAGACTCTAAAACTAAGAATTGACTTGTAAAATAAAAATTCCTGATTATTTGTCTGTACTTTTTGAATTCATTAAAGATTTTTAGAGAAGAAAAATGCATCGGAAAGAAAAAATAATCACAATGTAAAACTTTGTAAAGTTTTTATAGCTTTAATGTAATTTAAAAAAAAAAAAAAAAAAGAGTGTGCATTACTTAAGTTTTGGGGGTATATCTCAGTGTTAGAGCATTTGACTGCAGCTCAAGAGGTGCTTGGTTCAACTCCGAGTTCACCCTCAAGAGAAATCTTCTTAAACCAAATAATTCTTGCTTTATTACTTGCTTATCCATTAAAACATTTTAGGCATATAACGTTGAATGCATATTGATGTGCTTTCTTCATATGAAATCTATTTAAAAAATCAGCCAAGAGGTCGAAAAACGTCTGTAAAAAGTCAATGTAAAAAATCTATAAGATGATACTTTTAGCACTTTGGAAGACTCTAAAACTAAGAATTGACTTGTAAAATAAAAATTCCTGATTATTTGTCTGTACTTTTTGAATTCATTAAAGATTTTTAGAGAAGAAAAATGCATCGGAAAGAAAAAATAATCACAATGTAAAACTTTGTAAAGTTTTTATAGCTTTAATGTAATTTAAAAAAAAAAAAGAGTGTGCATTACTTAAGTTTTGGGGGTATATCTCAGTGTTAGAGCATTTGACTGCAGCTCAAGAGGTGCTTGGTTCAACTCCGAGTGCACCCTCAAGAGAAATCTTCTTAAACCAAATAATTCTTGCTTTATTACTTGTTTATCCATTAAAACATTTTAGGCATTTAACGTTGAATGCATATTGATGTGCTTTCTTCATATGAAATCTATTTAAAAAATCAGCCAAGAGGTCAAAAAACGTCTGTAAAAAGTCAATGTAAAAAATCTATAAGATTATACTTTTAACACTTTGGAAGACTCTAAAACTAAGAATTGACTTGTAAAATAAAAATTCCTGATTATTTGTCTGTACTTTTTGAATTCATTAAAGATTTTTAGAGAAGAAAAATGCATCGGGAAGAAAAAATAATCACAATGTAAAACTTTGTAAAGTTTTTATAGCTTTAATGTAATTTAAAAAAAAAAAAAAGTGTGCATTATTTAAGTTTTGGGGGTATATCTCAGTGTTAGAGCATTTGACTGCAGCTCAAGAGGTGCTTGGTTCAACTCCGAGTGCACCCTCAAGAGAAATCTTCTTAAACCAAATAATTCTTGCTTTATTACTTGTTTATCCATTAAAACATTTCAGGCATATAACGTTGAATGCATATTGATGTGCTTTCTTCATATGAAATCTATTTAAAAAATCAGCCAAGAGGTCGAAAAACGTTGTCTGTAAAAAGTCAATGTAAAAAATCTATAAGATGATACTTTTAGCACTTTGGAAGACTGTAAAACTAAGAATTGACTTGTAAAATAAAAATTCCTGATTATTTGTCTGTACTTTTTGAATTCATTAAAGATTTTTAGAGAAGAAAAATGCATCGGAAAGAAAAAATAATCACAATGTAAAACTTTGTAAAGTTTTTATAGCTTTAATGTAATTTAAAAAAAAAAAAAAAAAGAGTGTGCATTACTTAAGTTTTGGGGGTATATCTCAGTGTTAGAGCATTTGACTGCAGCTCAAGAGGTGCTTGGTTCAACTCCGAGTTCACCCTCAAGAGAAATCTTCTTAAACCAAATAATTCTTGCTTTATTACTTGCTTATCCATTAAAACATTTTAGGCATATAACGTTGAATGCATATTGATGTGCTTTCTTCATATGAAATCTATTTAAAAAATCAGCCAAGAGGTCGAAAAACGTCTGTAAAAAGTCAATGTAAAAAATCTATAAGATGATACTTTTAGCACTTTGGAAGACTCTAAAACTAAGAGTTGACTTGTAAAATAAAAATTCCTGATTATTTGTCTGTACTTTTTGAATTCTTTAAAGATTTTTAGAGAAGAAAAATGCATCGGAAAGAAAAAATAATCACAATGTAAAACTTTGTAAAGTTTTTATAGCTTTAATGTTATTTAAAAAAAAAAAAAAAAGAGTGTGCATTACTTAAGTTTTGGGGGTATATCTCAGTGTTAAAGCATTTGACTGCAGCTCAAGAGGTGCTTGGTTCAGCTACGAGTGCACCCTCAAGAGAAATCTTCTTAAACCAAATAATTCTTGCTTTATTACTTGTTTATCCATTAAAACATTTTAGGCATATAACGTTGAATGCATATTGATGTGCTTTCTTCATATGAAATCTATTTAAAAAATCAGCCAAGAGTTCGAAAAACGTTGTCTGTAAAAAGTCAATGTAAAAAATCTATAAGATGATACTTTTAGCACTTTGGAAGACTCTAAAACTAAGAATTGACTTGTAAAATAAAAATTCCTGATTATTTGTCTGTACTTTTTGAATTCATTAAAGATTTTTAGAGAAGAAAAATGCATCGGAAAGAAAAAATAATCACAATGTAAAACTTTGTAAAGTTTTTATAGCTTTAATGTAATTTAAAAAAAAAAAAAAAAAAGAGTGTGCATTACTTAAGTTTTGGGGGTATATCTCAGTGTTAGAGCATTTGACTGCAGCTCAAGAGGTGCTTGGTTCAACTTCGAGTTCACCCTCAAGAGAAATCTTCTTAAACCAAATAATTCTTGCTTTATTACTTGTTTATCCATTAAAACATTTTAGGCATATAACGTTGAATGCATATTGATGTGCTTTCTTCATATGAAATTATTTAAAAAATCAGCCAAGAGGTCGAAAAACGTTGTCTGTAAAAAGTCAATGTAAAAAATCTATAAGATGATACTTTTAGCACTTTGGAAGACACTAAAACTAAGAATTGACTTGTAAAATAAAAATTCCTGATTATTTGTCTGTACTTTTTGAATTCATTAAAGATTTTTAGAGAAGAAAAATGCATCGGAAAGAAAAAATAATCACAATGTAAAACTTTGTAAAGTTCTTATAGCTTTAATGTAATTTAAAAAAAAAAAAAAAGAGGTTGCATTACTTAAGTTTTGGGGGTATACCTCAGTGGCAGAGCATTTGACTGCAGATTAAGAGGTACTTAGTTCAACTCCGAGTGCCCCCTGAAGATAAATCTTTTTAAACCAAATAATTCTTGCTTTATTACTTGTTTATCCATTAAAACATTTTAGGCATATAACGTTGAATGCATATTGATGTGCTTTCTTCATATGAAATCTATTTAAAAAATCAGCCAAGAGGTCGAAAAACGTTGTCTGTAAAAAGTCAATGTAAAAAATCTATAAGATGATACTTTTAGCACTTTGGAAGACTCTAAAACTAAGAATTGACTTGTAAAATAAAAATTCCTGATTATTTGTCTGTACTTTTTGAATTCATTAAAGATTTTTAGAGAAGAAAAATGTATCGGAAAGAAAAAATAATCACAATGTAAAACTTTGTAAAGTTTTAATAGCTTTAATGTAATTTAAAAAAAAAAAAAAAAGAGTGTGCATTATTTAAGTTTTGGGGGTATATCTCAGTGTTAGAGCATTTGACTGCAGCTCAAGAGGTGCTTGGTTCAACTCCAAGTGCACCCTCAAGATAAATCTTCTTAAACCAAATAATTCTTGCTTTATTACTTGTTTATCCATTAAAACATTTTAGGCATATAACGTTGAATGCATATTGATGTGCTTTCTTCATATGAAATCTATTTAAAAAATCAGCCAAGAGGTCGAAAAACGTTGTCTGTAAAATGTCAATGTAAAAAATCTATAAGATGATACTTTTAGCACTTTGGAAGACTCTAAAACTAAGAATTGACTTGTAAAATAAAAATTCCTGATTATTTGTCTGTACTTTTTGAATTCATTAAAGATTTTTAGAGAAGAAAAATGCATCGGAAAGAAAAAATAATCACAATGTAAAACTTTGTAAAGTTCTTATAGCTTTAATGTAATTTAAAAAAAAAAAAAAAAAAAGAGGTTGCATTACTTAAGTTTTGGGGGTATAGCTCAGTGGCAGAGCATTTGACTGCAGATTAAGAGGTTCTTAGTTCAACTCCGAGTGCCCCCTGAAGATAAATCTTTTTAAACCAAATAATTCTTGCTTTATTACTTGTTTATCCATTAAAACATTTTAGGCATATAACGTTGAATGCATATTGATGTGCTTTCTTCATATGAAATCTATTTAAAAAATCAGCCAAGAGGTCGAAAAACGTTGTCTGTAAAAAGTCAATGTAAAAAATCTATAAGATGATACTTTTAGCACTTTGGAAGACTCTAAAACTAAGAATTGACTTGTAAAATAAATATTCCTGATTATTTGTCTGTACTTTTTGAATTCATTAAAGATTTTTAGAGAAGAAAAATGCATCGGAAAGAAAAAATAATCACAATGTAAAACTTTGTAAAGTTTTTATAGCTTTAATGTAATTTAAAAAAAAAAAAAAAAAGAGTATGCATTATGTAAGTTTTGGGGGTATATCTCAGTGTTAGAGCATTTGACTGCAGCTCAAGAGGTGCTTGGTTCAACTCCGAGTGCACCCTCAAGAGAAATCTTCTTAAACCAAATAATTCTTGCTTTATTACTTGTTTATCCATTAAAACATTTTAGGCATATAATGTTGAATGCATATTGATGTGCTTTCTTCATATGAAATCTATTTAAAAAATCAGCCAAGAGGTCGAAAAACGTCTGTAAAAAGTCAATGTAAAAAATCTATAAGATGATACTTTTAGCACTTTGGAAGACTCTAAAACTAAGAATTGACTTGTAAAATAAAAATTCCTGATTATTTGTCTGTACTTTTTGAATTCATTAAAGATTTTTAGAGAAGAAAAATGCATCGGAAAGAAAAAATAATCACAATGTAAAACTTTGTAAAGTTTTTATAGCTTTAATGTAATTTAAAAAAAAAAAAAAGAGTGTGCATTATTTAAGTTTTGGGGGTATATCTCAATGTTAGAGCATTTGACTGCAGCTCAAGAGGTGCTTGGTTCAACTCCAAGTGCACCCTCAAGATAAATCTTCTTAAACCAAATAATTCTTGCTTTATTACTTGTTTATCCATTAAAACATTTTAGGCATATAACGTTGAATGCATATTGATGTGCTTTCTTCATATGAAATCTATTTAAAAAATTAGCCAAAAGGTCGAAAAACGTTGTCTGTAAAAAGTCAATGTAAAAAATCTATAAGATGATACTTTTAGCACTTTGGAAGACTCTAAAACTAAGAATTGACTTGTAAAATAAAAATTCCTGATTATTTGTCTGTACTTTTTGAATTCATTAAAGATTTTTAGAGAAGAAAAATGCATCGGAAAGAAAAAATAATCACAATGTAAAACTTTGTAAAGTTCTTATAGCTTTAATGTAATTTAAAAAAAAAAAAAAAAGAGTGTGCATTACTTAAGTTTTGGGGGTATATCTCAGTGGCAGAGGATTTGACTGCAGATTAAGAGGTTCTTGGTTCAAGTCCGAGTGCCCCCTGAAGATAAATCTTTTTAAACCATATAATTCTTGCTTTATTACTTGTTTATCCATTAAAACATTTTAGGCATATAACGTTGAACGCATATTGATTTGCTTTCTTCATATGAAATCCATTTAAAAAATCAGCCAAAAGGTCGAAAAACGTTGTCTGTAAAAAGTCAATGTAAAAAATCTAAAAGATGATACTTTTAGCACTTTGGAAGACTCTAAAACTAAGAATTGACTTGTAAAATAAAAATTCCTGATTATTTGTCTGTACTTTTTGAATTCATTAAAGATTTTTAGAGAAGAAAAATGTATCGGAAAGAAAAAATAATCACAATGTAAAACTTTGTAAAGTTTTTATAGCTTTAATGTAATTTAAAAAAAAAAAAAAAAGAGTGTGCATTATTTAAGTTTTGGGGGTATATCTCAGTGTTAGAGCATTTGACTGCAGCTCAAGAGGTGCTTGGTTCAACTCCAAGTGCACCCTCAAGATAAATCTTCTTAAAGCAAATAATTCTTGCTTTATTACTTGTTTATCCATTAAAACATTTTAGGCATATAACGTTGAATGCATATTGATGTGCTTTCTTCATATGAAATCTATTTAAAAAATCAGCCAAGAGGTCGAAAAACGTTGTCTGTAAAATGTCAATGTAAAAAATCTATAAGATGATACTTTCAGCACTTTGGAAGACTCTAAAACTAAGAATTGACTTGTAAAATAAAAATTCCTGATTATTTGTCTGTACTTTTTGAATTCATTAAAGATTTTTAGAGAAGAAAAATGCATCGGAAAGAAAAAATAATCACAATGTAAAACTTTGTAAAGTTCTTATAGCTTTAATGTAATTTAAAAAAAAAAAAAAAAGAGTGTGCATTATTTAAGTTTTGGGGGTATATCTCAGTGTTAGAGCATTTGACTGCAGCTCAAGAGGTGCTTGGTTCAACTCCAAGTGCACCCTCAAGATAAATCTTCTTAAACCAAATAATTCTTGCTTTATTACTTGTTTATCCATTAAAACATTTTAGGCATATAACGTTGAATGCATATTGATGTGCTTTCTTCATATGAAATCTATTTAAAAAATCAGCCAAGAGGTCGAAAAACGTTGTCTGTAAAATGTCAATGTAAAAAATCTATAAGATGATACTTTTAGCACTTTGGAAGACTCTAAAACTAAGAATTGACTTGTAAAATAAAAATTCCTGATTATTTGTCTGTACTTTTTGAATTCATTAAAGATTTTTAGAGAAGAAAAATGCATCGGAAAGAAAAAATAATCACAATGTAAAACTTTGTAAAGTTCTTATAGCTTTAATGTAATTTAAAAAAAAAAAAAAAAGAGTGTGCATTATTTAAGTTTTGGGGGTATATCTCAGTGTTAGAGCATTTGACTGCAGCTCTAGAAGTGCTTGGTTCAACTCCAAGTGCACCCTCAAGGCAAATCTTCTTAAACCAAATAATTCTTGCTTTATTACTTGTTTATCCATTAAAACATTTTAGGCATATAACGTTGAATGCATATTGATGTGCTTTCTTCATATGAAATCTATTTAAAAAATCAGCCAAGAGGTCGAAAAACGTTGTCTGTAAAAAGTCAATGTAAAAAATCTATAAGATGATACTTTTAGCACTTTGGAAGACTCTAAAACTAAGAATTGACTTGTAAAATAAAAATTCCTGATTATTTGTCTGTACTTTTTGAATTCATTAAAGATTTTTAGAGAAGAAAAATGCATCGGAAAGAAAAAATAATCACAATGTAAAACTTTGTAAAGTTTTTATAGCTTTAATGTAATTTAAAAAAAAAAAAAAAAAGAGTATGCATTATGTAAGTTTTGGGGGTATATCTCAGTGTTAGAGCATTTGACTGCAGCTCAAGAGGCGCTTGGTTCAACTCCGAGTGCACCCTCAAGAGAAATCTTCTTAAACCAAATAATTCTTGCTTTATTACTTGTTTATCCATTAAAACATTTTAGGCATATAATGTTGAATGCATATTGATGTGCTTTCTTCATATGAAATCTATTTAAAAAATCAGCCAAGAGGTCGAAAAACGTCTGTAAAAAGTCAATGTAAAAAATCTATAAGATGATACTTTTAGCACTTTGGAAGACTCTAAAACTAAGAATTGACTTGTAAAATAAAAATTCCTGATTATTTGTCTGTACTTTTTGAATTCATTAAAGATTTTTAGAGAAGAAAAATGCATCGGAAAGAAAAAATAATCACAATGTAAAACTTTGTAAAGTTTTTATAGCTTTAATGTAATTTAAAAAAAAAAAAAAGAGTGTGCATTATTTAAGTTTTGGGGGTATATCTCAATGTTAGAGCATTTGACTGCAGCTCAAGAGGTGCTTGGTTCAACTCCAAGTGCACCCTCAAGATAAATCTTCTTAAACCAAATAATTCTTGCTTTATTACTTGTTTATCCATTAAAACATTTTAGGCATATAACGTTGAATGCATATTGATGTGCTTTCTTCATATGAAATCTATTTAAAAAATTAGCCAAAAGGTCGAAAAACGTTGTCTGTAAAAAGTCAATGTAAAAAATCTATAAGATGATACTTTTAGCACTTTGGAAGACTCTAAAACTAAGAATTGACTTGTAAAATAAAAATTCCTGATTATTTGTCTGTACTTTTTGAATTCATTAAAGATTTTTAGAGAAGAAAAATGCATCGGAAAGAAAAAATAATCACAATGTAAAACTTTGTAAAGTTCTTATAGCTTTAATGTAATTTAAAAAAAAAAAAAAAAGAGTGTGCATTACTTAAGTTTTGGGGGTATATCTCAGTGGCAGAGGATTTGACTGCAGATTAAGAGGTTCTTGGTTCAAGTCCGAGTGCCCCCTGAAGATAAATCTTTTTAAACCATATAATTCTTGCTTTATTACTTGTTTATCCATTAAAACATTTTAGGCATATAACGTTGAACGCATATTGATTTGCTTTCTTCATATGAAATCCATTTAAAAAATCAGCCAAAAGGTCGAAAAACGTTGTCTGTAAAAAGTCAATGTAAAAAATCTAAAAGATGATACTTTTAGCACTTTGGAAGACTCTAAAACTAAGAATTGACTTGTAAAATAAAAATTCCTGATTATTTGTCTGTACTTTTTGAATTCATTAAAGATTTTTAGAGAAGAAAAATGTATCGGAAAGAAAAAATAATCACAATGTAAAACTTTGTAAAGTTTTTATAGCTTTAATGTAATTTAAAAAAAAAAAAAAAAGAGTGTGCATTATTTAAGTTTTGGGGGTATATCTCAGTGTTAGAGCATTTGACTGCAGCTCAAGAGGTGCTTGGTTCAACTCCAAGTGCACCCTCAAGATAAATCTTCTTAAAGCAAATAATTCTTGCTTTATTACTTGTTTATCCATTAAAACATTTTAGGCATATAACGTTGAATGCATATTGATGTGCTTTCTTCATATGAAATCTATTTAAAAAATCAGCCAAGAGGTCGAAAAACGTTGTCTGTAAAATGTCAATGTAAAAAATCTATAAGATGATACTTTCAGCACTTTGGAAGACTCTAAAACTAAGAATTGACTTGTAAAATAAAAATTCCTGATTATTTGTCTGTACTTTTTGAATTCATTAAAGATTTTTAGAGAAGAAAAATGCATCGGAAAGAAAAAATAATCACAATGTAAAACTTTGTAAAGTTCTTATAGCTTTAATGTAATTTAAAAAAAAAAAAAAAAGAGTGTGCATTATTTAAGTTTTGGGGGTATATCTCAGTGTTAGAGCATTTGACTGCAGCTCAAGAGGTGCTTGGTTCAACTCCAAGTGCACCCTCAAGATAAATCTTCTTAAACCAAATAATTCTTGCTTTATTACTTGTTTATCCATTAAAACATTTTAGGCATATAACGTTGAATGCATATTGATGTGCTTTCTTCATATGAAATCTATTTAAAAAATCAGCCAAGAGGTCGAAAAACGTTGTCTGTAAAATGTCAATGTAAAAAATCTATAAGATGATACTTTTAGCACTTTGGAAGACTCTAAAACTAAGAATTGACTTGTAAAATAAAAATTCCTGATTATTTGTCTGTACTTTTTGAATTCATTAAAGATTTTTAGAGAAGAAAAATGCATCGGAAAGAAAAAATAATCACAATGTAAAACTTTGTAAAGTTCTTATAGCTTTAATGTAATTTAAAAAAAAAAAAAAAAGAGTGTGCATTATTTAAGTTTTGGGGGTATATCTCAGTGTTAGAGCATTTGACTGCAGCTCTAGAAGTGCTTGGTTCAACTCCAAGTGCACCCTCAAGGTAAATCTTCTTAAACCAAATAATTCTTGCTTTATTACTTGTTTATCCATTAAAACATTTTAGGCATATAACGTTGAATGCATATTGATGTGCTTTCTTCATATGAAATCTATTTAAAAAATCAGCCAAGAGGTCGAAAAACGTTGTCTGTAAAATGTCAATGTAAAAAATCTATAAGATGATACTTTTAGCACTTTGGAAGACTCTAAAACTAAGAATTGACTTGTAAAATAAAAATTCCTGATTATTTGTCTGTACTTTTTGAATTCATTAAAGATTTTTAGAGAAGAAAAATGCATCGGAAAGAAAAAATAATCACAATGTAAAACTTTGTAAAGTTCTTATAGCTTTAATGTAATTTAAAAAAAAAAAAAGAGGTTGCATTACTTAAGTTTTGGGGGTATAGCTCAGTGGCAGAGCATTTGACTGCAGATTAAGAGGTTCTTAGTTCAACTCCGAGTGCCCCCTGAAGATAAATCTTTTTAAACCAAATAATTCTTGCTTTATTACTTGTTTATCCATTAAAACATTTTAGGCATATAACGTTGAATGCATATTGATGTGCTTTCTTCATATGAAATCTATTTAAAAAATCAGCCAAGAGGTCGAAAAACGTTGTCTGTAAAAAGTCAATGTAAAAAATCTATAAGATGATACTTTTAGCACTTTGGAAGACACTAAAACTAAGAATTGACTTGTAAAATAAAAATTCCTGATTATTTGTCTGTACTTTTTGAATTCATTAAAGATTTTTAGAGAAGAAAAATGTATCGGAAAGAAAAAATAATCACAATGTAAAACTTTGTAAAGTTTTTATAGCTTTAATGTAATTTAAAAAAAAAAAAAAAAGAGTGTGCATCATTTAAGTTTTGGGGGTATATCTCAGTGTTAGAGCATTTGACTGCAGCTCAAGAGGTGCTTGGTTCAACTCCAAGTGCACCCTCAAGATAAATCTTCTTAAACCAAATAATTCTTGCTTTATTACTTGTTTATCCATTAAAACATTTTAGGCATATAACGTTGAATGCATATTGATGTGCTTTCTTCATATGAAATCTATTTAAAAAATCAGCCAAGAGGTCGAAAAACGTTGTCTGTAAAAAGTCAATGTAAAAAATCTATAAGATGATACTTTTAGCACTTTGGAAGACTCTAAAACTAAGAATTGACTTGTAAAATAAAAATTCCTGATTATTTGTCTGTACTTTTTGAATTCATTAAAGATTTTTAGAGAAGAAAAATGTATCGGAAAGAAAAAATAATCACAATGTAAAACTTTGTAAAGTTTTAATAGCTTTAATGTAATTTAAAAAAAAAAAAAAAAGAGTGTGCATTATTTAAGTTTTGGGGGTATATCTCAGTGTTAGAGCATTTGACTGCAGCTCAAGAGGTGCTTGGTTCAACTCCAAGTGCACCCTCAAGATAAATCTTCTTAAACCAAATAATTCTTGCTTTATTACTTGTTTATCCATTAAAACATTTTAGGCATATAACGTTGAATGCATATTGATGTGCTTTCTTCATATGAAATCTATTTAAAAAATCAGCCAAGAGGTCGAAAAACGTTGTCTGTAAAATGTCAATGTAAAAAATCTATAAGATGATACTTTTAGCACTTTGGAAGACTCTAAAACTAAGAATTGACTTGTAAAATAAAAATTCCTGATTATTTGTCTGTACTTTTTGAATTCATTAAAGATTTTTAGAGAAGAAAAATGCATCGGAAAGAAAAAATAATCACAATGTAAAACTTTGTAAAGTTCTTATAGCTTTAATGTAATTTAAAAAAAAAAAAAAAGAGGTTGCATTACTTAAGTTTTGGGGGTATACCTCAGTGGCAGAGCATTTGACTGCAGATTAAGAGGTACTTAGTTCAACTCCGAGTGCCCCCTGAAGATAAATCTTTTTAAACCAAATAATTCTTGCTTTATTACTTGTTTATCCATTAAAACATTTTAGGCATATAACGTTGAATGCATATTGATGTGCTTTCTTCATATGAAATCTATTTAAAAAATCAGCCAAGAGGTCGAAAAACGTTGTCTGTAAAAAGTCAATGTAAAAAATCTATAAGATGATACTTTTAGCACTTTGGAAGACTCTAAAACTAAGAATTGACTTGTAAAATAAAAATTCCTGATTATTTGTCTGTACTTTTTGAATTCATTAAAGATTTTTAGAGAAGAAAAATGTATCGGAAAGAAAAAATAATCACAATGTAAAACTTTGTAAAGTTTTAATAGCTTTAATGTAATTTAAAAAAAAAAAAAAAAGAGTGTGCATTATTTAAGTTTTGGGGGTATATCTCAGTGTTAGAGCATTTGACTGCAGCTCAAGAGGTGCTTGGTTCAACTCCAAGTGCACCCTCAAGATAAATCTTCTTAAACCAAATAATTCTTGCTTTATTACTTGTTTATCCATTAAAACATTTTAGGCATATAACGTTGAATGCATATTGATGTGCTTTCTTCATATGAAATCTATTTAAAAAATCAGCCAAGAGGTCGAAAAACGTTGTCTGTAAAATGTCAATGTAAAAAATCTATAAGATGATACTTTTAGCACTTTGGAAGACTCTAAAACTAAGAATTGACTTGTAAAATAAAAATTCCTGATTATTTGTCTGTACTTTTTGAATTCATTAAAGATTTTTAGAGAAGAAAAATGCATCGGAAAGAAAAAATAATCACAATGTAAAACTTTGTAAAGTTCTTATAGCTTTAATGTAATTTAAAAAAAAAAAAAAAAAAAGAGGTTGCATTACTTAAGTTTTGGGGGTATAGCTCAGTGGCAGAGCATTTGACTGCAGATTAAGAGGTTCTTAGTTCAACTCCGAGTGCCCCCTGAAGATAAATCTTTTTAAACCAAATAATTCTTGCTTTATTACTTGTTTATCCATTAAAACATTTTAGGCATATAACGTTGAATGCATATTGATGTGCTTTCTTCATATGAAATCTATTTAAAAAATCAGCCAAGAGGTCGAAAAACGTTGTCTGTAAAAAGTCAATGTAAAAAATCTATAAGATGATACTTTTAGCACTTTGGAAGACTCTAAAACTAAGAATTGACTTGTAAAATAAAAATTCCTGATTATTTGTCTGTACTTTTTGAATTCATTAAAGATTTTTAGAGAAGAAAAATGCATCGGAAAGAAAAAATAATCACAATGTAAAACTTTGTAAAGTTTTTATAGCTTTAATGTAATTTAAAAAAAAAAAAAAAAAGAGTATGCATTATGTAAGTTTTGGGGGTATATCTCAGTGTTAGAGCATTTGACTGCAGCTCAAGAGGCGCTTGGTTCAACTCCGAGTGCACCCTCAAGAGAAATCTTCTTAAACCAAATAATTCTTGCTTTATTACTTGTTTATCCATTAAAACATTTTAGGCATATAATGTTGAATGCATATTGATGTGCTTTCTTCATATGAAATCTATTTAAAAAATCAGCCAAGAGGTCGAAAAACGTCTGTAAAAAGTCAATGTAAAAAATCTATAAGATGATACTTTTAGCACTTTGGAAGACTCTAAAACTAAGAATTGACTTGTAAAATAAAAATTCCTGATTATTTGTCTGCACTTTTTGAATTCATTAAAGATTTTTAGAGAAGAAAAATGCATCGGAAAGAAAAAATAATCACAATGTAAAACTTTGTAAAGTTTTTATAGCTTTAATGTAATTTAAAAAAAAAAAAAAAGAGTGTGCATTATTTAAGTTTTGGGGGTATATCTCAATGTTAGAGCATTTGACTGCAGCTCAAGAGGTGCTTGGTTCAACTCCAAGTGCACCCTCAAGATAAATCTTCTTAAACCAAATAATTCTTGCTTTATTACTTGTTTATCCATTAAAACATTTTAGGCATATAACGTTGAATGCATATTGATGTGCTTTCTTCATATGAAATCTATTTAAAAAATTAGCCAAAAGGTCGAAAAACGTTGTCTGTAAAAAGTCAATGTAAAAAATCTATAAGATGATACTTTTAGCACTTTGGAAGACTCTAAAACTAAGAATTGACTTGTAAAATTAAAATTCCTGATTATTTGTCTGTACTTTTTGAATTCATTAAAGATTTTTAGAGAAGAAAAATGCATCGGAAAGAAAAAATAATCACAATGTAAAACTTTGTAAAGTTCTTATAGCTTTAATGTAATTTAAAAAAAAAAAAAAAAGAGTGTGCATTACTTAAGTTTTGGGGGTATATCTCAGTGGCAGAGGATTTGACTGCAGATTAAGAGGTTCTTGGTTCAAGTCCGAGTGCCCCCTGAAGATAAATCTTTTTAAACCATATAATTCTTGCTTTATTACTTGTTTATCCATTAAAACATTTTAGGCATATAACGTTGAACGCATATTGATTTGCTTTCTTCATATGAAATCCATTTAAAAAATCAGCCAAAAGGTCGAAAAACGTTGTCTGTAAAAAGTCAATGTAAAAAATCTAAAAGATGATACTTTTAGCACTTTGGAAGACTCTAAAACTAAGAATTGACTTGTAAAATAAAAATTCCTGATTATTTGTCTGTACTTTTTGAATTCATTGAAGATTTTTAGAGAAGAAAAATGTATCGGAAAGAAAAAATAATCACAATGTAAAACTTTGTAAAGTTTTTATAGCTTTAATGTAATTTAAAAAAAAAAAAAAAAGAGTGTGCATTATTTAAGTTTTGGGGGTATATCTCAGTGTTAGAGCATTTGACTGCAGCTCAAGAGGTGCTTGGTTCAACTCCAAGTGCACCCTCAAGATAAATCTTCTTAAAGCAAATAATTCTTGCTTTATTACTTGTTTATCCATTAAAACATTTTAGGCATATAACGTTGAATGCATATTGATGTGCTTTCTTCATATGAAATCTATTTAAAAAATCAGCCAAGAGGTCGAAAAACGTTGTCTGTAAAATGTCAATGTAAAAAATCTATAAGATGATACTTTCAGCACTTTGGAAGACTCTAAAACTAAGAATTGACTTGTAAAATAAAAATTCCTGATTATTTGTCTGTACTTTTTGAATTCATTAAAGATTTTTAGAGAAGAAAAATGCATCGGAAAGAAAAAATAATCACAATGTAAAACTTTGTAAAGTTCTTATAGCTTTAATGTAATTTAAAAAAAAAAAAAAAAGAGTGTGCATTATTTAAGTTTTGGGGGTATATCTCAGTGTTAGAGCATTTGACTGCAGCTCAAGAGGTGCTTGGTTCAACTCCAAGTGCACCCTCAAGATAAATCTTCTTAAACCAAATAATTCTTGCTTTATTACTTGTTTATCCATTAAAACATTTTAGGCATATAACGTTGAATGCATATTGATGTGCTTTCTTCATATGAAATCTATTTAAAAAATCAGCCAAGAGGTCGAAAAACGTTGTCTGTAAAATGTCAATGTAAAAAATCTATAAGATGATACTTTTAGCACTTTGGAAGACTCTAAAACTAAGAATTGACTTGTAAAATAAAAATTCCTGATTATTTGTCTGTACTTTTTGAATTCATTAAAGATTTTTAGAGAAGAAAAATGCATCGGAAAGAAAAAATAATCACAATGTAAAACTTTGTAAAGTTCTTATAGCTTTAATGTAATTTAAAAAAAAAAAAAAAAGAGTGTGCATTATTTAAGTTTTGGGGGTATATCTCAGTGTTAGAGCATTTGACTGCAGCTCAAGAGGTGCTTGGTTCAACTCCAAGTGCACCCTCAAGATAAATCTTCTTAAACCAAATAATTCTTGCTTTATTACTTGTTTATCCATTAAAACATTTTAGGCATATAACGTTGAATGCATATTGATGTGCTTTCTTCATATGAAATCTATTTAAAAAATCAGCCAAGAGGTCGAAAAACGTTGTCTGTAAAATGTCAATGTAAAAAATCTATAAGATGATACTTTTAGCACTTTGGAAGACTCTAAAACTAAGAATTGACTTGTAAAATAAAAATTCCTGATTATTTGTCTGTACTTTTTGAATTCATTAAAGATTTTTAGAGAAGAAAAATGCATCGGAAAGAAAAAATAATCACAATGTAAAACTTTGTAAAGTTCTTATAGCTTTAATGTAATTTAAAAAAAAAAAAAGAGGTTGCATTACTTAAGTTTTGGGGGTATAGCTCAGTGGCAGAGCATTTGACTGCAGATTAAGAGGTTCTTAGTTCAACTCCGAGTGCCCCCTGAAGATAAATCTTTTTAAACCAAATAATTCTTGCTTTATTACTTGTTTATCCATTAAAACATTTTAGGCATATAACGTTGAATGCATATTGATGTGCTTTCTTCATATGAAATCTATTTAAAAAATCAGCCAAGAGGTCGAAAAACGTTGTCTGTAAAAAGTCAATGTAAAAAATCTATAAGATGATACTTTTAGCACTTTGGAAGACACTAAAACTAAGAATTGACTTGTAAAATAAAAATTCCTGATTATTTGTCTGTACTTTTTGAATTCATTAAAGATTTTTAGAGAAGAAAAATGTATCGGAAAGAAAAAATAATCACAATGTAAAACTTTGTAAAGTTTTTATAGCTTTAATGTAATTTAAAAAAAAAAAAAAAAGAGTGTGCATCATTTAAGTTTTGGGGGTATATCTCAGTGTTAGAGCATTTGACTGCAGCTCAAGAGGTGCTTGGTTCAACTCCAAGTGCACCCTCAAGATAAATCTTCTTAAACCAAATAATTCTAGCTTTATTACTTGTTTATCCATTAAAACATTTTAGGCATATAACGTTGAACGCATATTGATTTGCTTTCTTCATATGAAATCCATTTAAAAAATCAGCCAAAAGGTCGAAAAACGTTGTCTGTAAAAAGTCAATGTAAAAAATCTATAAGATGATACTTTTAGCACTTTGGAAGACTCTAAAACTAAGAATTGACTTGTAAAATAAAAATTCCTGATTATTTGTCTGTACTTTTTGAATTCATTAAAGATTTTTAGAGAAGAAAAATGCATCGGAAAGAAAAAATAATCACAATGTAAAACTTTGTAAAGTTCTTATAGCTTTAATGTAATTTAAAAAAAAAAAAAAAAAAAAGAGGTTGCATTACTTAAGTTTTGGGGGTATACCTCAGTGGCAGAGCATTTGACTGCAGATTAAGAGGTTCTTAGTTCAACTCCGAGTGCCCCCTGAAGATAAATCTTTTTAAACCAAATAATTCTTGCTTTATTACTTGTTTATCCATTAAAACATTTTAGGCATATAACGTTGAATGCATATTGATGTGCTTTCTTCATATGAAATCTATTTAAAAAATCAGCCAAGAGGTCGAAAAACGTTGTCTGTAAAAAGTCAATGTAAAAAATCTATAAGATGATACTTTTAGCACTTTAGAAGACTCTAAAACTAAGAATTGACTTGTAAAATAAAAATTCCTGATTATTTGTCTGTACTTTTTGAATTCATTAAAGATTTTTAGAGAAGAAAAATGTATCGGAAAGAAAAAATAATCACAATGTAAAACTTTGTAAAGTTTTAATAGCTTTAATGTAATTTAAAAAAAAAAAAAAAAGAGTGTGCATTATTTAAGTTTTGGGGGTATATCTCAGTGTTAGAGCATTTGACTGCAGCTCAAGAGGTGCTTGGTTCAACTCCAAGTGCACCCTCAAGATAAATCTTCTTAAACCAAATAATTCTTGCTTTATTACTTGTTTATCCATTAAAACATTTTAGGCATATAACGTTGAATGCATATTGATGTGCTTTCTTCATATGAAATCTATTTAAAAAATCAGCCAAGAGGTCGAAAAACGTTGTCTGTAAAATGTCAATGTAAAAAATCTATAAGATGATACTTTTAGCACTTTGGAAGACTCTAAAACTAAGAATTGACTTGTAAAATAAAAATTCCTGATTATTTGTCTGTACTTTTTGAATTCATTAAAGATTTTTAGAGAAGAAAAATGCATCGGAAAGAAAAAATAATCACAATGTAAAACTTTGTAAAGTTCTTATAGCTTTAATGTAATTTAAAAAAAAAAAAAAAAAAAAAGAGGTTGCATTACTTAAGTTTTGGGGGTATAGCTCAGTGGCAGAGCATTTGACTGCAGATTAAGAGGTTCTTAGTTCAACTCCGAGTGCCCCCTGAAGATAAATCTTTTTAAACCAAATCATTCTTGCTTTATTACTTGTTTATCCATTAAAACATTTTAGGCATATAACGTTGAATGCATATTGATGTGCTTTCTTCATATGAAATCTATTTAAAAAATCAGCCAAGAGGTCGAAAAACGTTGTCTGTAAAAAGTCAATGTAAAAAATCTATAAGATGATACTTTTAGCACTTTGGAAGACTCTAAAACTAAGAATTGACTTGTAAAATAAAAATTCCTGATTATTTGTCTGTACTTTTTGAATTCATTAAAGATTTTTAGAGAAGAAAAATGCATCGGAAAGAAAAAATATTCACAATGTAAAACTTTGTAAAGTTTTTATAGCTTTAATGTAATTTAAAAAAAAAAAAAAAAAGAGTATGCATTATGTAAGTTTTGGGGGTATATCTCAGTGTTAGAGCATTTGACTGCAGCTCAAGAGGCGCTTGGTTCAACTCCGAGTGCACCCTCAAGAGAAATCTTCTTAAACCAAATAATTCTTGCTTTATTACTTGTTTATCCATTAAAACATTTTAGGCATATAATGTTGAATGCATATTGATGTGCTTTCTTCATATGAAATCTATTTAAAAAATCAGCCAAGAGGTCGAAAAACGTCTGTAAAAAGTCAATGTAAAAAATCTATAAGATGATACTTTTAGCACTTTGGAAGACTCTAAAACTAAGAATTGACTTGTAAAATAAAAATTCCTGATTATTTGTCTGTACTTTTTGAATTCATTAAAGATTTTTAGAGAAGAAAAATGCATCGGAAAGAAAAAATAATCACAATGTAAAACTTTGTAAAGTTTTTATAGCTTTAATGTAATTTAAAAAAAAAAAAAGAGTGTGCATTATTTAAGTTTTGGGGGTATATCTCAATGTTAGAGCATTTGACTGCAGCTCAAGAGGTGCTTGGTTCAACTCCAAGTGCACCCTCAAGATAAATCTTCTTAAACCAAATAATTCTTGCTTTATTACTTGTTTATCCATTAAAACATTTTAGGCATATAACGTTGAATGCATATTGATGTGCTTTCTTCATATGAAATCTATTTAAAAAATTAGCCAAAAGGTTGAAAAACGTTGTCTGTAAAAAGTCAATGTAAAAAATCTATAAGATGATACTTTTAGCACTTTGGAAGACTCTAAAACTAAGAATTGACTTGTAAAATAAAAATTCCTGATTATTTGTCTGTACTTTTTGAATTCATTAAAGATTTTTAGAGAAGAAAAATGCATCGGAAAGAAAAAATAATCACAATGTAAAACTTTGTAAAGTTCTTATAGCTTTAATGTAATTTAAAAAAAATAAAAAAAGAGTGTGCATTACTTAAGTTTTGGGGGTATATCTCAGTGGCAGAGGATTTGACTGCAGATTAAGAGGTTCTTGGTTCAAGTCCGAGTGCCCCCTGAAGATAAATCTTTTTAAACCAAATAATTCTTGCTTTATTACTTGTTTATCCATTAAAACATTTTAGGCATATAACGTTGAACGCATATTGATTTGCTTTCTTCATATGAAATCCATTTAAAAAATCAGCCAAAAGGTCGAAAAACGTTGTCTGTAAAAAGTCAATGTAAAAAATCTAAAAGATGATACTTTTAGCACTTTGGAAGACTCTAAAACTAAGAATTGACTTGTAAAATAAAAATTCCTGATTATTTGTCTGTACTTTTTGAATTCATTAAAGATTTTTAGAGAAGAAAAATGTATCGGAAAGAAAAAATAATCACAATGTAAAACTTTGTAAAGTTTTTATAGCTTTAATGTAATTTAAAAAAAAAAAAAAAAGAGTGTGCATTATTTAAGTTTTGGGGGTATATCTCAGTGTTAGAGCATTTGACTGCAGCTCAAGAGGTGCTTGGTTCAACTCCAAGTGCACCCTCAAGATAAATCTTCTTAAACCAAATAATTCTTGCTTTATTACTTGTTTATCCATTAAAACATTTTAGGCATATAACGTTGAATGCATATTGATGTGCTTTCTTCATATGAAATCTATTTAAAAAATCAGCCAAGAGGTCGAAAAACGTTGTCTGTAAAATGTCAATGTAAAAAATCTATAAGATGATACTTTTAGCACTTTGGAAGACTCTAAAACTAAGAATTGACTTGTAAAATAAAAATTCCTGATTATTTGTCTGTACTTTTTGAATTCATTAAAGATTTTTAGAGAAGAAAAATGCATCGGAAAGAAAAAATAATCACAATGTAAAACTTTGTAAAGTTCTTATAGCTTTAATGTAATTTAAAAAAGAAAAAAAAAAGAGTGTGCATTACTTAAGTTTTGGGGGTATATCTCAGTGGCAGAGCATTTGACTGCAGATTAAGAGGTTCTTGGTTCAAGTCCGAGTGCCCCCTGAAGATAAATCTTTTTAAACCAAATAATTCTTGCTTTATTACTTGTTTATCCATTAAAACATTTTAGGCATATAACGTTGAACGCATATTGATTTGCTTTCTTCATATGAAATCCATTTAAAAAATCAGCCAAAAGGTCGAAAAACGTTGTCTGTAAAAAGTCAATGTAAAAAATCTATAAGATGATACTTTTAGCACTTTGGAAGACTGTAAAACTAAGAATTGACTTGTAAAATAAAAATTCCTGATTATTTGTCTGTACTTTTTGAATTCATTAAAGATTTTTAGAGAAGAAAAATGCATCGGAAAGAAAAAATAATCACAATGTAAAACTTTGTAAAGTTTTTATAGCTTTAATGTAATTTAAAAAAAAAAAAAAAAAGAGTGTGCATTACTTAAGTTTTGGGGGTATATCTCAGTGTTAGAGCATTTGACTGCAGCTCAAGAGGTGCTTGGTTCAACTCCGAGTGCACCCTCAAGAGAAATCTTCTTAAACCAAATAATTTTTGCTTTATTACTTGTTTATCCATTAAAACATTTTAGGCATATAACGTTGAATGCATATTGATGTGCTTTCTTCATATGAAATCTATTTAAAAAATCAGCCAAGAGGTCGAAAAACGTTGTCTGTAAAATGTCAATGTAAAAAATCTATAAGATGATACTTTTAGCACTTTGCAAGACTCTAAAACTAAGAATTGACTTGTAAAATAAAAATTCCTGATTATTTGTCTGTACTTTTTGAATTCATTAAAGATTTTTAGAGAAGAAAAATGCATCGGAAAGAAAAAATAATCACAATGTAAAACTTTGTAAAGTTCTTATAGCTTTAATGTAATTTAAAAAAAAAAAAAAAAAGAGTGTGCATTACTTAAGTTTTGGGGGTATATCTCAGTGGCAGAGCATTTGACTGCAGATTAAGAGGTTCTTGGTTCAAGTCCGAGTGCCCCCTGAAGATAAATCTTTTTAAACCAAATAATTCTTGCTTTATTACTTGTTTATCCATTAAAACATTTTAGGCATATAACGTTGAACGCATATTGATTTGCTTTCTTCATATGAAATCCATTTAAAAAATCAGCCAAAAGGTCGAAAAACGTTGTCTGTAAAAAGTCAATGTAAAAAATCTAAAAGATGATACTTTTAGCACTTTGGAAGACTCTAAAACTAAGAATTGACTTGTAAAATAAAAATTCCTGATTATTTGTCTGTACTTTTTGAATTCATTAAAGATTTTTAGAGAAGAAAAATGTATCGGAAAGAAAAAATAATCACAATGTAAAACTTTGTAAAGTTTTTATAGCTTTAATGTAATTTAAAAAAAAAAAAAAAAGAGTGTGCATCATTTAAGTTTTGGGGGTATATCTCAGTGTTAGAGCATTTGACTGCAGCTCAAGAGGTGCTTGGTTCAACTCCAAGTGCACCCTCAAGATAAATCTTCTTAAACCAAATAATTCTTGCTTTATTACTTGTTTATCCATTAAAACATTTTAGGCATATAACGTTGAATGCATATTGATGTGCTTTCTTCATATGAAATCTATTTAAAAAATCAGCCAAGAGGTCGAAAAACGTTGTCTGTAAAATGTCAATGTAAAAAATCTATAAGATGATACTTTTAGCACTTTGGAAGACTCTAAAACTAAGAATTGACTTGTAAAATAAAAATTCCTGCTTATTTGTCTGTACTTTTTGAATTCATTAAAGATTTTTAGAGAAGAAAAATGCATCGGAAAGAAAAAATAATCACAATGTAAAACTTTGTAAAGTTCTTATAGCTTTAATGTAATTTAAAAAAAAAAAAAAAAATAGTGTGCATTACTTAAGTTTTGGGGGTATATCTCAGTGGCAGAGCATTTGACTGCAGATTAAGAGGTTCTTGGTTCAAGTCCGAGTGCCCCCTGAAGATAAATCTTTTTAAACCAAATAATTCTTGCTTTATTACTTGTTTATCCATTAAAACATTTTAGGCATATAACGTTGAACGCATATTGATTTGCTTTCTTCATATGAAATCCATTTAAAAAATCAGCCAAAAGGTCGAAAAACGTTGTCTGTAAAAAGTCAATGTAAAAAATCTATAAGATGATACTTTTAGCACTTTGGAAGACTCTAAAACTAAGAATTGACTTGTAAAATAAAAATTCCTGATTATTTGTCTGTACTTTTTGAATTCATTAAAGATTTTTAGAGAAGAAAAATGCATCGGAAAGAAAAAATAATCACAATGTAAAACTTTGTAAAGTTCTTATAGCTTTAATGTAATTTAAAAAAAAAAAAAAAAAAAAGAGGTTGCATTACTTAAGTTTTGGGGGTATACCTCAGTGGCAGAGCATTTGACTGCAGATTAAGAGGTTCTTAGTTCAACTCCGAGTGCCCCCTGAAGATAAATCTTTTTAAACCAAATAATTCTTGCTTTATTACTTGTTTATCCATTAAAACATTTTAGGCATATAACGTTGAATGCATATTGATGTGCTTTCTTCATATGAAATCTATTTAAAAAATCAGCCAAGAGGTCGAAAAACGTTGTCTGTAAAAAGTCAATGTAAAAAATCTATAAGATGATACTTTTAGCACTTTAGAAGACTCTAAAACTAAGAATTGACTTGTAAAATAAAAATTCCTGATTATTTGTCTGTACTTTTTGAATTCATTAAAGATTTTTAGAGAAGAAAAATGTATCGGAAAGAAAAAATAATCACAATGTAAAACTTTGTAAAGTTTTAATAGCTTTAATGTAATTTAAAAAAAAAAAAAAAAGAGTGTGCATTATTTAAGTTTTGGGGGTATATCTCAGTGTTAGAGCATTTGACTGCAGCTCAAGAGGTGCTTGGTTCAACTCCAAGTGCACCCTCAAGATAAATCTTTTTAAACCAAATAATTCTTGCTTTATTACTTGTTTATCCATTAAAACATTTTAGGCATATAACGTTGAATGCATATTGATGTGCTTTCTTCATATGAAATCTATTTAAAAAATCAGCCAAGAGGTCGAAAAACGTTGTCTGTAAAATGTCAATGTAAAAAATCTATAAGATGATACTTTTAGCACTTTGGAAGACTCTAAAACTAAGAATTGACTTGTAAAATAAAAATTCCTGATTATTTGTCTGTACTTTTTGAATTCATTAAAGATTTTTAGAGAAGAAAAATGCATCGGAAAGAAAAAATAATCACAATGTAAAACTTTGTAAAGTTCTTATAGCTTTAATGTAATTTAAAAAAAAAAAAAAAAAAAAAGAGGTTGCATTACTTAAGTTTTGGGGGTATAGCTCAGTGGCAGAGCATTTGACTGCAGATTAAGAGGTTCTTAGTTCAACTCCGAGTGCCCCCTGAAGATAAATCTTTTTAAACCAAATCATTCTTGCTTTATTACTTGTTTATCCATTAAAACATTTTAGGCATATAACGTTGAATGCATATTGATGTGCTTTCTTCATATGAAATCTATTTAAAAAATCAGCCAAGAGGTCGAAAAACGTTGTCTGTAAAAAGTCAATGTAAAAAATCTATAAGATGATACTTTTAGCACTTTGGAAGACTCTAAAACTAAGAATTGACTTGTAAAATAAAAATTCCTGATTATTTGTCTGTACTTTTTGAATTCATTAAAGATTTTTAGAGAAGAAAAATGCATCGGAAAGAAAAAATATTCACAATGTAAAACTTTGTAAAGTTTTTATAGCTTTAATGTAATTTAAAAAAAAAAAAAAAAAGAGTATGCATTATGTAAGTTTTGGGGGTATATCTCAGTGTTAGAGCATTTGACTGCAGCTCAAGAGGCGCTTGGTTCAACTCCGAGTGCACCCTCAAGAGAAATCTTCTTAAACCAAATAATTCTTGCTTTATTACTTGTTTATCCATTAAAACATTTTAGGCATATAATGTTGAATGCATATTGATGTGCTTTCTTCATATGAAATCTATTTAAAAAATCAGCCAAGAGGTCGAAAAACGTCTGTAAAAAGTCAATGTAAAAAATCTATAAGATGATACTTTTAGCACTTTGGAAGACTCTAAAACTAAGAATTGACTTGTAAAATAAAAATTCCTGATTATTTGTCTGTACTTTTTGAATTCATTAAAGATTTTTAGAGAAGAAAAATGCATCGGAAAGAAAAAATAATCACAATGTAAAACTTTGTAAAGTTTTTATAGCTTTAATGTAATTTAAAAAAAAAAAAAGAGTGTGCATTATTTAAGTTTTGGGGGTATATCTCAATGTTAGAGCATTTGACTGCAGCTCAAGAGGTGCTTGGTTCAACTCCAAGTGCACCCTCAAGATAAATCTTCTTAAACCAAATAATTCTTGCTTTATTACTTGTTTATCCATTAAAACATTTTAGGCATATAACGTTGAATGCATATTGATGTGCTTTCTTCATATGAAATCTATTTAAAAAATTAGCCAAAAGGTTGAAAAACGTTGTCTGTAAAAAGTCAATGTAAAAAATCTATAAGATGATACTTTTAGCACTTTGGAAGACTCTAAAACTAAGAATTGACTTGTAAAATAAAAATTCCTGATTATTTGTCTGTACTTTTTGAATTCATTAAAGATTTTTAGAGAAGAAAAATGCATCGGAAAGAAAAAATAATCACAATGTAAAACTTTGTAAAGTTCTTATAGCTTTAATGTAATTTAAAAAAAATAAAAAAAGAGTGTGCATTACTTAAGTTTTGGGGGTATATCTCAGTGGCAGAGGATTTGACTGCAGATTAAGAGGTTCTTGGTTCAAGTCCGAGTGCCCCCTGAAGATAAATCTTTTTAAACCAAATAATTCTTGCTTTATTACTTGTTTATCCATTAAAACATTTTAGGCATATAACGTTGAACGCATATTGATTTGCTTTCTTCATATGAAATCCATTTAAAAAATCAGCCAAAAGGTCGAAAAACGTTGTCTGTAAAAAGTCAATGTAAAAAATCTAAAAGATGATACTTTTAGCACTTTGGAAGACTCTAAAACTAAGAATTGACTTGTAAAATAAAAATTCCTGATTATTTGTCTGTACTTTTTGAATTCATTAAAGATTTTTAGAGAAGAAAAATGTATCGGAAAGAAAAAATAATCACAATGTAAAACTTTGTAAAGTTTTTATAGCTTTAATGTAATTTAAAAAAAAAAAAAAAAGAGTGTGCATTATTTAAGTTTTGGGGGTATATCTCAGTGTTAGAGCATTTGACTGCAGCTCAAGAGGTGCTTGGTTCAACTCCAAGTGCACCCTCAAGATAAATCTTCTTAAACCAAATAATTCTTGCTTTATTACTTGTTTATCCATTAAAACATTTTAGGCATATAACGTTGAATGCATATTGATGTGCTTTCTTCATATGAAATCTATTTAAAAAATCAGCCAAGAGGTCGAAAAACGTTGTCTGTAAAATGTCAATGTAAAAAATCTATAAGATGATACTTTTAGCACTTTGGAAGACTCTAAAACTAAGAATTGACTTGTAAAATAAAAATTCCTGATTATTTGTCTGTACTTTTTGAATTCATTAAAGATTTTTAGAGAAGAAAAATGCATCGGAAAGAAAAAATAATCACAATGTAAAACTTTGTAAAGTTCTTATAGCTTTAATGTAATTTAAAAAAGAAAAAAAAAAGAGTGTGCATTACTTAAGTTTTGGGGGTATATCTCAGTGGCAGAGCATTTGACTGCAGATTAAGAGGTTCTTGGTTCAAGTCCGAGTGCCCCCTGAAGATAAATCTTTTTAAACCAAATAATTCTTGCTTTATTACTTGCTTATCCATTAAAACATTTTAGGCATATAACGTTGAACGCATATTGATTTGCTTTCTTCATATGAAATCCATTTAAAAAATCAGCCAAAAGGTCGAAAAACGTTGTCTGTAAAAAGTCAATGTAAAAAATCTATAAGATGATACTTTTAGCACTTTGGAAGACTGTAAAACTAAGAATTGACTTGTAAAATAAAAATTCCTGATTATTTGTCTGTACTTTTTGAATTCATTAAAGATTTTTAGAGAAGAAAAATGCATCGGAAAGAAAAAATAATCACAATGTAAAACTTTGTAAAGTTTTTATAGCTTTAATGTAATTTAAAAAAAAAAAAAAAAAGAGTGTGCATTACTTAAGTTTTGGGGGTATATCTCAGTGTTAGAGCATTTGACTGCAGCTCAAGAGGTGCTTGGTTCAACTCCGAGTGCACCCTCAAGAGAAATCTTCTTAAACCAAATAATTTTTGCTTTATTACTTGTTTATCCATTAAAACATTTTAGGCATATAACGTTGAATGCATATTGATGTGCTTTCTTCATATGAAATCTATTTAAAAAATCAGCCAAGAGGTCGAAAAACGTTGTCTGTAAAATGTCAATGTAAAAAATCTATAAGATGATACTTTTAGCACTTTGCAAGACTCTAAAACTAAGAATTGACTTGTAAAATAAAAATTCCTGATTATTTGTCTGTACTTTTTGAATTCATTAAAGATTTTTAGAGAAGAAAAATGCATCGGAAAGAAAAAATAATCACAATGTAAAACTTTGTAAAGTTCTTATAGCTTTAATGTAATTTAAAAAAAAAAAAAAAAAGAGTGTGCATTACTTAAGTTTTGGGGGTATATCTCAGTGGCAGAGCATTTGACTGCAGATTAAGAGGTTCTTGGTTCAAGTCCGAGTGCCCCCTGAAGATAAATCTTTTTAAACCAAATAATTCTTGCTTTATTACTTGTTTATCCATTAAAACATTTTAGGCATATAACGTTGAACGCATATTGATTTGCTTTCTTCATATGAAATCCATTTAAAAAATCAGCCAAAAGGTCGAAAAACGTTGTCTGTAAAAAGTCAATGTAAAAAATCTAAAAGATGATACTTTTAGCACTTTGGAAGACTCTAAAACTAAGAATTGACTTGTAAAATAAAAATTCCTGATTATTTGTCTGTACTTTTTGAATTCATTAAAGATTTTTAGAGAAGAAAAATGTATCGGAAAGAAAAAATAATCACAATGTAAAACTTTGTAAAGTTTTTATAGCTTTAATGTAATTTAAAAAAAAAAAAAAAGAGTGTGCATTATTTAAGTTTTGGGGGTATATCTCAGTGTTAGAGCATTTGACTGCAGCTCAAGAGGTGCTTGGTTCAACTCCCAGTGCACCCTCAAGATAAATCTTCTTAAACCAAATAATTCTTGCTTTATTACTTGTTTATCCATTAAAACATTTTAGGCATATAACGTTGAATGCATATTGATGTGCTTTCTTCATATGAAATCTATTTAAAAAATCAGCCAAGAGGTCGAAAAACGTTGTCTGTAAAATGTCAATGTAAAAAATCTATAAGATGATACTTTTAGCACTTTGGAAGACTCTAAAACTAAGAATTGACTTGTAAAATAAAAATTCCTGATTATTTGTCTGTACTTTTTGAATTCATTAAAGATTTTTAGAGAAGGAAAATGCATCGGAAAGAAAAAATAATCACAATGTAAAACTTTGTAAAGTTCTTATAGCTTTAATGTAATTTAAAAAAGAAAAAAAAAAGAGTGTGCATTACTTAAGTTTTGGGGGTATATCTCAGTGGCAGAGCATTTGACTGCAGATTAAGAGGTTCTTGGTTCAAGTCCGAGTGCCCCCTGAAGATAAATCTTTTTAAACCAAATAATTCTTGCTTTATTACTTGTTTATCCATTAAAACATTTTAGGCATATAACGTTGAACGCATATTGATTTGCTTTCTTCATATGAAATCCATTTAAAAAATCAGCCAAAAGGTCGAAAAACGTTGTCTGTAAAAAGTCAATGTAAAAAATCTATAAGATGATACTTTTAGCACTTTGGAAGACTGTAAAACTAAGAATTGACTTGTAAAATAAAAATTCCTGATTATTTGTCTGTACTTTTTGAATTCATTAAAGATTTTTAGAGAAGAAAAATGCATCGGAAAGAAAAAATAATCACAATGTAAAACTTTGTAAAGTTTTTATAGCTTTAATGTAATTTAAAAAAAAAAAAAAAAAGAGTGTGCATTACTTAAGTTTTGGGGGTATATCTCAGTGTTAGAGCATTTGACTGCAGCTCAAGAGGTGCTTGGTTCAACTCCGAGTGCACCCTCAAGAGAAATCTTCTTAAACCAAATAATTTTTGCTTTATTACTTGTTTATCCATTAAAACATTTTAGGCATATAACGTTGAATGCATATTGATGTGCTTTCTTCATATGAAATCTATTTAAAAAATCAGCCAAGAGGTCGAAAAACGTTGTCTGTAAAATGTCAATGTAAAAAATCTATAAGATGATACTTTTAGCACTTTGCAAGACTCTAAAACTAAGAATTGACTTGTAAAATAAAAATTCCTGATTATTTGTCTGTACTTTTTGAATTCATTAAAGATTTTTAGAGAAGAAAAATGCATCGGAAAGAAAAAATAATCACAATGTAAAACTTTGTAAAGTTCTTATAGCTTTAATGTAATTTAAAAAAAAAAAAAAAAAGAGTGTGCATTACTTAAGTTTTGGGGGTATATCTCAGTGGCAGAGCATTTGACTGCAGATTAAGAGGTTCTTGGTTCAAGTCCGAGTGCCCCCTGAAGATAAATCTTTTTAAACCAAATAATTCTTGCTTTATTACTTGTTTATCCATTAAAACATTTTAGGCATATAACGTTGAACGCATATTGATTTGCTTTCTTCATATGAAATCCATTTAAAAAATCAGCCAAAAGGTCGAAAAACGTTGTCTGTAAAAAGTCAATGTAAAAAATCTAAAAGATGATACTTTTAGCACTTTGGAAGACTCTAAAACTAAGAATTGACTTGTAAAATAAAAATTCCTGATTATTTGTCTGTACTTTTTGAATTCATTAAAGATTTTTAGAGAAGAAAAATGTATCGGAAAGAAAAAATAATCACAATGTAAAACTTTGTAAAGTTTTTATAGCTTTAATGTAATTTAAAAAAAAAAAAAAAGAGTGTGCATTATTTAAGTTTTGGGGGTATATCTCAGTGTTAGAGCATTTGACTGCAGCTCAAGAGGTGCTTGGTTCAACTCCAAGTGCACCCTCAAGATAAATCTTCTTAAACCAAATAATTCTTGCTTTATTACTTGTTTATCCATTAAAACATTTTAGGCATATAACGTTGAATGCATATTGATGTGCTTTCTTCATATGAAATCTATTTAAAAAATCAGCCAAGAGGTCGAAAAACGTTGTCTGTAAAATGTCAATGTAAAAAATCTATAAGATGATACTTTTAGCACTTTGGAAGACTCTAAAACTAAGAATTGACTTGTAAAATAAAAATTCCTGATTATTTGTCTGTACTTTTTGAATTCATTAAAGATTTTTAGAGAAGAAAAATGTATCGGAAAGAAAAAATAATCACAATGTAAAACTTTGTAAAGTTTTTATAGCTTTAATGTAATTTAAAAAAAAAAAAAAAGAGTGTGCATTATTTAAGTTTTGGGGGTATATCTCAGTGTTAGAGCATTTGACTGCAGCTCAAGAGGTGCTTGGTTCAACTCCAAGTGCACCCTCAAGATAAATCTTCTTAAACCAAATAATTCTTGCTTTATTACTTGTTTATCCATTAAAACATTTTAGGCATATAACGTTGAATGCATATTGATGTGCTTTCTTCATATGAAATCTATTTAAAAAATCAGCCAAGAGGTCGAAAAACGTTGTCTGTAAAATGTCAATGTAAAAAATCTATAAGATGATACTTTTAGCACTTTGGAAGACTCTAAAACTAAGAATTGACTTGTAAAATAAAAATTCCTGATTATTTGTCTGTACTTTTTGAATTCATTAAAGATTTTTAGAGAAGAAAAATGCATCGGAAAGAAAAAATAATCACAATGTAAAACTTTGTAAAGTTCTTATAGCTTTAATGTAATTTAAAAAAAAAAAAAAAAAGAGTGTGCATTACTTAAGTTTTGGGGGTATGACTCAGTGGCAGAGCATTTGACTGCAGATTAAGAGGTTCTTGGTTCAAGTCCGAGTGCCCCCTGAAGATAAATCTTTTTAAACCAAATAATTCTTGCTTTATTACTTGTTTATCCATTAAAACATTTTAGGCATATAACGTTGAACGCATATTGATTTGCTTTCTTCATATGAAATCCATTTAAAAAATCAGCCAAAAGGTCGAAAAACGTTGTCTGTAAAAAGTCAATGTAAAAAATCTATAAGATGATACTTTTAGCACTTTGGAAGACTGTAAAACTAAGAATTGACTTGTAAAATAAAAATTCCTGATTATTTGTCTGTACTTTTTGAATTCATTAAAGATTTTTAGAGAAGAAAAATGCATCGGAAAGAAAAAATAATCACAATGTAAAACTTTGTAAAGTTTTTATAGCTTTAATGTAATTTAAAAAAAAAAAAAAAAAGAGTGTGCATTACTTAAGTTTTGGGGGTATATCTCAGTGTTAGAGCATTTGACTGCAGCTCAAGAGGTGCTTGGTTCAACTCCGAGTGCACCCTCAAGAGAAATCTTCTTAAACCAAATAATTTTTGCTTTATTACTTGTTTATCCATTAAAACATTTTAGGCATATAACGTTGAATGCATATTGATGTGCTTTCTTCATATGAAATCTATTTAAAAAATCAGCCAAGAGGTCGAAAAACGTTGTCTGTAAAAAGTCAATGTAAAAAATCTATAAGATGATACTTTTAGCACTTTGGAAGACTCTAAAACTAAGAATTGACTTGTAAAATAAAAATTCCTGATTATTTGTCTGTACTTTTTGAATTCATTAAAGATTTTTAGAGAAGAAAAATGCATCGGAAAGAAAAAATAATCACAATGTAAAACTTTGTAAAGTTTTTATAGCTTTAATGTAATTTAAAAAAAAAAAAAAAAGAGTATGCATTATGTAAGTTTTGGGGGTATATCTCAGTGTTAGAGCATTTGACTGCAGTTCAAGAGGCGCTTGGTTCAACTCCGAGTGCACCCTCAAGAGAAATCTTCTTAAACCAAATAATTCTTGCTTTATTACTTGTTTATCCATTAAAACATTTTAGGCATATAATGTTGAATGCATATTGATGTGCTTTCTTCATATGAAATCTATTTAAAAAATCAGCCAAGAGGTCGAAAAACGTCTGTAAAAAGTCAATGTAAAAAATCTATAAGATGATACTTTTAGCACTTTGGAAGACTCTAAAACTAAGAATTGACTTGTAAAATAAAAATTCCTGATTATTTGTCTGTACTTTTTGAATTCTTTAAAGATTTTTAGAGAAGAAAAATGCATCGGAAAGAAAAAATAATCACAATGTAAAACTTTGTAAAGTTTTTATAGCTTTAATGTAATTTAAAAAAAAAAAAAAGAGTGTGCATTATTTAAGTTTTGGGGGTATATCTCAGTGTTAGAGCATTTGATTGCAGCTCAAGAGGTGCTTGGTTCAACTCCAAGTGCACCCTCAAGATAAATCTTCTTAAACCAAATAATTCTTGCTTTATTACTTGTTTATCCATTAAAACATTTTAGGCATATAACGTTGAATGCATATTGATGTGCTTTCTTCATATGAAATCTATTTAAAAAATCAGCCAAAAGGTCGAAAAACGTTGTCTGTAAAAAGTCAATGTAAAAAATCTATAAGATGATACTTTTAGCACTTTGGAAGACTCTAAAACTAAGAATTGACTTGTAAAATAAAAATTCCTGATTATTTGTCTGTACTTTTTGAATTCATTAAAGATTTTTAGAGAAGAAAAATGCATCGGAAAGAAAAAATAATCACAATGTAAAACTTTGTAAAGTTTTTATAGCTTTAATGTAATTTAAAAAAAAAAAGAGTGTGCATCATTTAAGTTTTGGGGGTATATCTCAGTGTTAGAGCATTTGACTGCAGCTCAAGAGGTGCTTGGTTCAACTCCAAGTGCACCCTCAAGATAAATTTTCTTAAACCAAATAATTCTTGCTTTATTACTTGTTTATCCATTAAAACATTTTAGGCATATAACGTTGAATGCATATTGATGTGCTTTCTTCATATGAAATCTATTTAAAAAATCAGCCAAAAGGTCGAAAAACGTTGTCTGTAAAAAATCTATAAGATGATACTTTTAGCACTTTGGAAGACTCTAAAACTAAGAATTGACTTGTAAAATAAAAATTCCTGATTATTTGTCTGTACTTTTTGAATTCATTAAAGATTTTTAGAGAAGAAAAATGCATCGGAAAGAAAAAATAATCACAATGTAAAACTTTGTAAAGTTCTTATAGCTTTAATGTAATTTAAAAAAAAAAAAAAGAGTGTGCATTGCTTAAGTTTTGGGGGTATAGCTCAGTGGCAGAGCATTTGACTGCAGATTAAGAGGTCCTTGGTTCAACTCCGATTGCCCCCTGAAGATAAATCTTTTTAAACCAAATAATTCTTGTTTTATTACTTGTTTATCCATTAAAACATTTTAGGCATATAACGTTGAATGCATATTGATGTGCTTTCTTCATATGAAATTTATTTAAAAAATCAGCCAAAAGGTCGAAAAATGTTGTCTGAAAAAAGTCAATGTAAAAAATCTATAAGATGATACTTTTAGCACTTTGGAAGACTCTAAAACTAAGAAGTGACTTGTAAAATAAAAATTCCTGATTATTTGTCTGTACTTTTTGAATTCACTAAAGATTTTTAGAGAAGAAAAATGCATCGGAAAGAAAAAATAATCACAATGTAAAGCTTTGTAAAGTTCTTATAGCTTTAATGTAATTTTTAAAAAAAAAAAAAAAAGAGTGTGCATTACTTAAGTTTTGGGGGTATAGCTCAGTGGCAGAGCATTTGACTGCAGATTAAGAGGTCCTTGGTTTAACTCCAAGTGCCCCCTGAAGATAAATCTTTTTAAACCAAATAATTCTTGCTTTATTACTTGTTTATCCATTAAAACATTTTAGGCATATAACGTTGAATGCATATTGATGTGCTTTCTTCATATGAAATCAATTTAAAAAATCAGCCAAACGGTCGAAAAACGTTGTCTGTAAAAAATCTATAAGATGATACTTTTAGCACTTTGGAAGACTCTAAAACTAAGAATTGACTTGTAAAATAAAAATTCCTGATTATTTGTCTGTACTTTTTGAATTCATTAAAGATTTTTAAAGAAGAAAAATGCATCGGAAAGAAAAAATAATCACAATGTAAAACTTTGTAAAGTTCTTATAGCTTTAATGTAATTTAAAAAAAAATAAAAAAAGAGTGTGCATTACTTAAGTTTTGGGGGTATATCTCAGTGGCAGAGCATTTGACTGCAGATTAAGAGGTCCTTGGTTCAACTCTGCGTGCCCCCTGAAGATAAATCTTTTTAAACCAAATAATTCTTCCTTTATTACTTGTTTATCCATTAAAACATTTTAGGCATATAACGTTGAATGCATATTGATGTGCTTTCTTCATATGAAATCTATTTAAAAAATCAGCCAAAAGGTCGAAAAACGTTGTCTGTAAAAAGTCAATGTAAAAAATCTATAAGATGATACTTTTAGCACTTTGGAAGACTCTAAAACTAAGAATTGACTTGTAAAATAAAAATTCCTGATTATTTGTCTGTACTTTTTGAATTCATTAAAGATTTTTAGAGAAGAAAAATGCATCGGAAAGAAAAAATAATCACAATGTAAAACTTTGTAAAGTTTTTATAGCTTTAATGTAATTTAAAAAAAAAAAAAAAAAGAGTGTGCATCATTTAAGTTTTGTGGGTATATCTCAGTGTTAGAGCATTTGACTGCAGCTCAAGAGGTGCTTGTTTCAACTCCAAGTGCACCCTCAAGATAAATTTTCTTAAACCAAATAATTCTTGCTTTATTACTTGTTTATCCATTAAAACATTTTAGGCATATAACGTTGAATGCATATTGATGTGCTTTCTTCATATGAAATCTATTTAAAAAATCAGCCAAGAGGTCGAAAAACGTTGTCTGTAAAAAGTCAATGTAAAAAATCTATAAGATGATACTTTTAGCACTTTGGAAGACTCTAAAACTAAGAATTGACTTGTAAAATAAAAATTCCTGATTATTTGTCTGTACTTTTTGAATTCATTAAAGATTTTTAGAGAAGAAAAATGCATCGGAAAGAAAAAATAATCACAATGTAAAACTTTGTAAAGTTCTTATAGCTTTAATGTAATTTAAAAAAAAAAAAAAGAGTGTGCATTGCTTAAGTTTTGGGCGTATAGCTCAGTGGCAGAGCATTTGACTGCAGATTAAGAGGTCCTTGGTTCAACTCCGAGTGCCCCCTGAAGATAAATCTTTTTAAACCAAATAATTCTTGCTTTATTACTTGTTTATCCATTAAAACATTTTAGGCATATAACGTTGAATGCATATTGATGTGCTTTCTTCATATGAAATCTATTTAAAAAATCAGCCAAAAGGTCAAAAAACATTGTCTGAAAAAAGTCAATGTAAAAAATCTATAAGATGATACTTTTAGCACTTTGGAAGACTCTAAAACTAAGAATTGACTTGTAAAATAAAAATTCCTGATTATTTGTCTGTACTTTTTGAATTCACTAAAGATTTTTAGAGAAAAAAAATGCATCGGAAAGAAAAAATAATCACAATGTAAAGCTTTGTAAAGTTCCTATAGCTTTAATGTAATTTAAAAAAAAAAAAAAAAAAAAGAGTGTGCATTACTTACGTTTTGGGGGTATATCTCAGTGGCAGAGTATTTGACTGCAGATTAAGAGGTCCTTGGTTCAACTCCGAGTGCCCCCTGAAGATAAATCTTTTTAAACCAAATAATTCTTGCTTTATTACTTGTTTATCCATTAAAAAATTTTAGGCATATAACGTTGAATGCATATTGATGTGCTTTCTTCATATGAAATCTATTTAAAAAATCAGCCAAAAGGTCGAAAACCGTTGTCTGTAAAAAGTCAATGTAAAAAATCTATAAGATGATACTTTTAGCACTTTGGAAGACTCTAAAACTAAGAATTGACTTGTAAAATAAAAATTCCTGATTATTTGTCTGTACTTTTTGAATTCATTAAAGCTTTTTAGAGAAGAAAAATGCATCGGAAAGAAAAAATAATCACAATGTAAATCTTTGTAAAGTTCTTGTAGCTTTAATGTAATTAAAAAAAAAAAAAAGTGTGCATTATTTAAGTTTTGGGGGTATATCTCAGTGGCAGAGCATTTGACTGCAGATTAAGAGGTCCTTGGTTCAACTCCGAGTGCCCCCTGAAGATAAATCTTTTTAAACCAAATAATTCTTGCTTTGTTACTTGTTTATCCATTAAAACATTTTAGGCATATAACGTTGAATGCATATTGATGTGCTTTCTTCATATGAAATCTATTTAAAAAATCAGCCAAAAGGTCGAAAAACATTGTCTGTAAAAAGTCAATGTAAAAAATCTATAAGATGATACTTTTAGCACTTTGGAAGACTCTAAAACTAAGAATTGACTTGTAAAATAAAAATTCCTGATTATTTGTCTGTACTTTTTGAATTCATTAAAGATTTTTACAGAAGAAAAATGCATCGGAAAGAAAAAATAATCACAATGTAAAACTTTGTAAAGTTCTTATAGCTTTAATGTAATTTAAAAAAAAAAAAAAAAAAAAAAGAGGGTGCATTACTTAAGTTTTGGGGGTATAGCTCAGTGGAAGAGTATTTGACTGCAGATTAAGAGGTCCTTGGTTCAACTCTGAGTGCCACCTGAAGATAAATCTTTTTAAACCAAATAATTCTTGCTTTATTACTTGTTTATCCATTAAAACATTTTAGGCATATAACGTTGAATGCATATTGATGTGCTTTCTTCATATGAAATCTATTTAAAAAATCAGCCAAAAGGTCGAAAAATGTTGTCTGAAAAAAGTCAATGTAAAAAATCTATAAGATGATACTTTTAGCACTTTGGAAGACTCTAAAACTAAGAATTGACTTGTAAAATAAAAATTCCTGATTATTTGTCTGTACTTTTTGAATTCACTAAAGATTTTTAGAGAAGAAAAATGCATCGGAAAGAAAAAATAATCACAATGTAAAGCTTTGTAAAGTTCTTATAGCTTTAATGTAATTTTTAAAAAAAAAAAAAAAGAGTGTGCATTACTTAAGTTTTGGGGGTATATCTCAGTGGCAGAGCATTTGACTGCAGATTAAGAGGTCCTTGGTTCAACTCCAAGTGCCCCCTGAAGATAAATCTTTTTAAACCAAATAATTCTTGCTTTATTACTTGTTTATCCATTAAAACATTTTAGGCATATAACGTTGAATGCATATTGATGTGCTTTCTTCATATGAAATCAATTTAAAAAATCAGCCAAAAGGTCGAAAAACGTTGTCTGTAAAAAATCTATAAGATGATACTTTTAGCACTTTGGAAGACTCTAAAACTAAGAATTGACTTGTAAAATAAAAATTCCTGATTATTTGTCTGTACTTTTTGAATTCATTAAAGATTTTTAAAGAAGAAAAATGCATCGGAAAGAAAAAATAATCACAATGTAAAACTTTGTAAAGTTCTTATAGCTTTAATGTAATTTAAAAAAAAATAAAAAAAGAGTGTGCATTACTTAAATTTTGAGGGTATATCTCAGTGGCAGAGCATTTGACTGCAGATTAAGAGGTCCTTGGTTCAACTCTGCGTGCCCCCTGAAGATAAATCTTTTTAAACCAAATAATTCTTGCTTTATTACTTGTTTATCCATTAAAACATTTTAGGCATATAACGTTGAATGCATATTGATGTGCTTTCTTCATATGAAATCTATTTAAAAAATCAGCCAAAAGGTCGAAAAACGTTGTCTGTAAAAAGTCAATGTAAAAAATCTATAAGATGATACTTTTAGCACTTTGGAAGACTCTAAAACTAAGAATTGACTTGTAAAATAAAAATTCCTGATATTTGTCTGTACTTTTTGAATTCATTAAAGATTTTTAGAGAAGAAAAATGCATCGGAAAGAAAAAATAATCACAATGTAAAACTTTGTCAAGTACTTATAGCTTTAATGTAATTTAAAAAAAAAAAAAAAAAAAAGAGGGTGCATTTCTTAAGTTTTGGGGGTATAGCTCAGTGGAAGAGCATTTGACTGCAGATTAAGAGGTCCTTGGTTCAACTCCGAGTGCCACCTGAAGATAAATCTTTTTAAACCAAATAATTCTTGCTTTATTACTTGTTTATCCATTAAAACATTTTAGGCATATAAAGTTGAATGCATATTGATGTGCTTTCTTCATATGAAATCTATTTAAAAAATCAGCCAAAAGGTCGAAAAACGTTGTCTGAAAAAAGTCAATGTAAAAAATCTATAAGATGATACTTTTAGCACTTTGGAAGACTCTAAAACTAAGAATTGACTTGTAAAATAAAAATTCCTGATTATTTGTCTGTACTTTTTGAATTCATTAAAGATTTTTAAAGAAGAAAAATGCATCGGAAAGAAAAAATAATCACAATGTAAAACTTTGTAAAGTTCTTATAGCTTTAATGTAATTTAAAAAAAAATAAAAAAAGAGTGTGCATTACTTAAGTTTTGGGGGTATATCTCAGTGGCAGAGCATTTGACTGCAGATTAAGAGGTCCTTGGTTCAACTCCGAGTGCCCCCTGAAGATAAATCTTTTCAAACCAAATAATTCTTGCTTTATTACTTGTTTATCCATTAAAACATTTTAGGCATATAACGTTGAATGCATATTGATGTGCTTTCTTCATATGAAGTCTATTTAAAAAATCAGCCAAAAGGTCGAAAAACGTTGTCTGTAAAAAGTCAATGTAAAAAATCTATAAGATGATACTTTTAGCACTTTGGAAGACTCTAAAACTAAGAATTGACTTGTAAAATAAAAATTCCTGATTATTTGTCTGTACTTTTTGAATTCATTAAAGATTTTTAGAGAAGAAAAATGCATCGGAAAGAAAAAATTATCACAATGTAAAACTTTGTAAAGTTTTTATAGCTTTAATGTAATTTAAAAAAAAAAAAAAAAAGAGTGTGTATCATTTAAGTTTTGGGGGTATATCTCAGTGTTAGAGCATTTGACTGCAGCTCAAGAGGTGCTTGGTTAAACTCCAAGTGCACCCTCAAGATAAATTTTCTTAAACCAAATAATTCTTGCTTTATTACTTGTTTATCCATTAAAACATTTTAGGCATATAACGTTGAATGCATATTGATGTGCTTTCTTCATATGAAATCTATTTAAAAAATCAGCCAAAAGGTCGAAAAACGTTGTCTGAAAAAAGTCAATGTAAAAAATCTATAAGATGATACTTTTAGCACTTTGGAAGACTCTAAAACTAAGAATTGACTTGTAAAATAAAAATTCCTGATTATTTGTCTGTACTTTTTGAATTCATTAAAGATTTTTAGAGAAGAAAAATGCATCGGAAAGAAAAAATAATCACAATGTAAAACTTTGTAAAGTACTTATAGCTTTAATGTAATTTAAAAAAAAAAAAAAAAAAAAAAAGAGGGTGCATTACTTAAGTTTTGGGGTATAGCTCAGTGGAAGAGCATTTGACTGCAGATTAAGAAGTCCTTGGTTCAACTCCGAGTGCCCCCTGAAGATAAATCTTTTTAAACCAAATAATTCTTGCTTTATTACTTGTTTATCCATTAAAACATTTTAGGCATATAAAGTTGAATGCATATTGATGTGCTTTCTTCATATGAAATCTATTTAAAAAATCAGCCAAAAGGTCGAAAAAACGTTGTCTGTAAAAAGTCAATGTAAAAAATCTATAAGATGATACTTTTAGCACTTTGGAAGACTCTAAAACTAAGAATTGACTTGTAAAATAAAAATTCCTGATTATTTGTCTGTACTTTTTGAATTCATTAAAGATTTTTAGAGAAGAAAAATGCATCGGAAAGAAAAAATAATCACAATGTAAAACTTTGTAAAGTTCTTATAGCTTTAATGTAATTTAAAAAAAAAAAAAAAAAGAGTGTGCATTACTTAAGTTTTGGGGGTATAGCTCAGTGGCAGAGCATTTGACTGCAGATCAAGAGGTCCTTGGTTCAACTCCGAGTGCCCCCTGAAGATAAATCTTTTTAAACCAAATAATTCTAGCTTTATTACTTGTTTATCCATTAAAGCATTATAGGCATATAACGTTGAATGCATATTGATGTGCTTTCTTCATATGAAATCTAATTAAAATATCAGCCAAAAGGTCGAAAAACGTTGTCTGTAAAAAGTCAATGTAAAAAATCTATAAGATGATACTTTTAGCACTTTGGAAGACTCTAAAACTAAGAATTGACTTGTAAAATAAAAATTCCTGATTATTTGTCTGTACTTTTTGAATTCATTAAAGATTTTTAGAGAAGAAAAATGCATCGGAAAGAAAAAATAATCACAATGTAAAACTTTGTAAAGTTCTTAAAGCTTTAATGTAATTTAAAAAAAAAAAAAAAAAAGAGTGTGCATTACTTAAGTTTTGGGGGTATAGCTCAGTGGCAGAGCATTTGACTGCAGATCAAGAGGTCCTTGGTTCAACTCCGAGTGCCCCCTGAAGATAAATCTTTTTAAACCAAATAATTCTAGCTTTATTACTTGTTTATCCATTAAAGTATTTTAGGCATATAACGTTGAATGCATATTGATGTGCTTTCTTCATATGAAATCTAATTAAAAAATCAGCCAAAAGGTCGAAAAACGTTGTCTGTAAAAAGTCAATGTAAAAAATCTATAAGATGATACTTTTAGCACTTTGGAAGACTCTAAAACTAAGAATTGACTTGTAAAATAAAAATTCCTGATTATTTGTCTGTACTTTTTGAATTCATTAAAGATTTTTAGAGAAGAAAAATGCATCGGAAAGAAAAAATAATCACAATGTAAAGCTTTCTAAAGTTCTTATAGCTTTAATGTAATTTAAAGAAAAAAAAAAAGAGTGTGCACTACTTAAGTTTTGGGGGTATATCTCAGTGGCAGAGCATTTGACTGCAGATTAAGAGGTCCATGGTTCAACTCCGAGTGCCCCCTGAAGATAAATCTTTTTAAACCAAATAATTCTAGCTTTATTACTTGTTTATCCATTAAAGCATTTTAGGCATATAACGTTGAATGCATATTGATGTGCTTTCTTCATATGAAATCTATTTAAAAAATCAGCCAAAAGGTCGAAAAACGTTGTCTGTAAAAAGTCAATGTAAAAAATCTATAAGATGATACTTTTAGCACTTTGGAAGACTCTAAAACTAAGAAGTGACTTGTAAAATAAAAATTCCTGATTATTTGTCTGTACTTTTTGAATTCATTAAAGATTTTTAGAGAAGAAAAATGCATCGGAAAGAAAAAATAATCACAATGTAAAACTTTGTAAAGTTCTTATAGCTTTAATGTAATTTAAAAAAAAAAAAAAAAAAAGAGTGTGCATTACTTAAGTTTTGGGGGTATAGCTCAGTGGCAGAGCATTTGACTGCAGATCAAGAGGTCCTTGGTTCAACTCCAAGTGCCCCCTGAAGATAAATATTTTTAAACCAAATAATTCTAGCTTTATTACTTGTTTATCCATTAAAGCATATTAGGCATATAACGTTGAATGCATATTGATGTGCTTTCTTCATATGAAATCTATTTAAAAAATCAGCCAAAAGGTCGAAAAACGTTGTCTGTAAAAAGTCAATGTAAAAAATCTATAAGATGATACTTTTAGCACTTTGGAAGACTCTAAAACTAAGAATTGACTTGTAAAATAAAAATTCCTGATTATTTGTCTGTACTTTTTGAATTCATTAAAGATTTTTAGAGAAGAAAAATGCATCGGAAAGAAAAAATAATCACAATGTAAAACTTTGTAAAGTTCTTATAGCTTTAATGTAATTTAAAAAAAAAAAAAAAAGAGTGTGCATTATTTAAGTTTTGGGGGTATATCTCAGTGTTAGAGCATTTGACTGCAGCTCTAGAGGTCCTTGGTTCAACTCCGAGTGCCCCCTGAAGATAAATCTTTTTAAACCAAATAATTCTAGCTTTATTACTTGTTTATCCATTAAAACATTTTAGGCATATAACGTTGAATGCATATTGATGTGGTTTCTTCATATGAAATCTATTTAAAAAATCAGACAAAAGGTCGAAAAACGTTGTCTGTAAAATGTCAATGTAAAAAATCTATAAGATGATACTTTTAGCACTTTGGAAGACTCTAAAACTAAGAATTGACTTGTAAAATAAAAATTCCTGATTATTTGTCTGTACTTTTTGAATTCATTAAAGATTTTTAGAGAAGAAAAATGCATCGGAAAGAAAAAATAATCACAATGTAAAGCTTTCTAAAGTTCTTATAGCTTTAAAGTAATTTAAAAAAAAAAAAAAAAGAGTGTGCATTACTTAAGTTTTGGGGGTATATCTCAGTGGCAGAGCATTTGACTGCAGATTAAGAGGTCCTTGGTTCAACTCCGAGTGCCCCCTGAAGATAAATCTTTTTAAACCAAATAATTCTAGCTTTATTACTTGTTTATCCATTAAAGCATTATAGGCATATAACGTTGAATGCATATTGATGTGCTTTCTTCATATGAAATCTAATTAAAAAATCAGCCAAAAGGTCGAAAAACGTTGTCTGTAAAAAGTCAATGTAAAAAATCTATAAGATGATACTTTTAGCACTTTGGAAGACTCTAAAACTAAGAATTGACTTGTAAAATAAAAATTCCTGATTATTTGTCTGTACTTTTTGAATTCATTAAAGATTTTTAGAGAAGAAAAATGCATCGGAAAGAAAAAATAATCACAATGTAAAGCTTTCTAAAGTTCTTATAGCTTTAATGTAATTTAAAAAAAAAAAAAAAAGAGTGTGCATTACTTAAGTTTTGGGGTATATCTCAGTGGCAGAGCATTTGACTGCAGATTAAGAGGTCCTTGGTTCAACTCCGAGTGCCCCCTGAAGATAAATCTTTTTAAACCAAATAATTCTAGCTTTATTACTTGTTTATCCATTAAAGCATTTTAGGCATATAACGTTGAATGCATATTGATGTGCTTTCTTCATATGAAATCTAATTAAAATATCAGCCAAAAGGTCAAAAAACGTTGTCTGTAAAAAGTCAATGTAAAAAATCTATAAGATGATACTTTTAGCACTTTGGAAGACTCTAAAACTAAGAATTGACTTGTAAAATAAAAATTCCTGATTATTTGTCTGTACTTTTTGAATTCATTAAAGATTTTTAAAGAAGAAAAATGCATCAGAAAGAAAAAATAATCACAATGTAAAACTTTGTAAAGTTCTTATAGCTTTAATGTAATTTAAAAAAAAAAAAAGAGTGTGCATTACTTAAGTTTTGGGGGTATAGCTCAGTGGCAGAGCATTTGACTGCAGATCAAGAGGTCCTTGGTTCAACTCTGAGTGCCCCCTGAAGATAAATCTTTTTAAACCAAATAATTCTAGCTTTATTACTTGTTTATCCATTAAAACATTTTAGGCATATAACGTTGAATGCATATTGATGTGCTTTCTTCATATGAAATCTATTTAAAAAATCAGACAGAAGGTCGAAAAACGTTGTCTGTAAAATGTCAATGTAAAAAATCTATAAGATGATACTTTTAGCACTTTGGAAGACTCTAAAACTAAGAATTGACTTGTAAAATAAAAATTCCTGATTATTTGTCTGTACTTTTTGAATTCATTAAAGATTTTTAGAGAAGAAAAATGCATCGGAAAGAAAAAATAATCACAATGTAAAGCTTTCTAAAGTTCTTATAGCTTTAAAGTAATTTAAAAAAAAAAAAAAAAAAGAGTGTGCATTACTTAAGTTTTGGGGGTATATCTCAGTGGCAGAGCATTTGACTGCAGATTAAGAGGTCCTTGGTTCAACTCCGAGTGCCCCCTGAAGATAAATCTTTTTAAACCAAATAATTCTAGCTTTATTACTTGTTTATCCATTAAAGCATTATAGGCATATAACGTTGAATGCATATTGATGTGCTTTCTTCATATGAAATCTAATTAAAAAATCAGCCAAAAGGTTGAAAAACGTTGTCTGTAAAAAGTCAATGTAAAAAATCTATAAGATGATACTTTTAGCACTTTGGAAGACTCTAAAACTAAGAATTGACTTGTAAAATAAAAATTCCTGATTATTTGTCTGTACTTTTTGAATTCATTAAAGATTTTTAGAGAAGAAAAATGCATCGGAAAGAAAAAATAATCACAATGTAAAACTTTGTAAAGTTCTTATAGCTTTAATGTAATTTAAAAAAAAAAAAAAAAAAAAGAGGGTGCATTACTTAAGTTTTGGGGGTATAGCTCAGTGGCAGTGCATTTGACTGCAGATCAAGAGGTCCTTGGTTCAACTCCGAGTGCCCCCTGAAGATAAATCTTTTTAAACCAAATAATTCTTGCTTTATTACTTGTTTATCCATTAAAACATTTTAGGCATATAACGTTGAATGCATATTGATGTGCTTTCTTCATATGAAATCTATTTAAAAAATCTGCCAAAAGGTCGAAAAACGTTGTCTGAAAAAAGTCAATGTAAAAAATCTATAAGATGATACTTTTAGCACTTTGGAAGACTCTAAAACTAAGAATTGACTTGTAAAATAAAAATTCCTGATTACTTGTCTGTACTTTTTGAATTCATTAAAGATTTTTAAAGAAGAAAAATGCATCGGAAAGAAAAAATAATCACAATGTAAAACTTTGTAAAGTTCTTATAGCTTTAAAGTAATTTAAAAAAAAAAAAAAAAGAGTGTGCATTACTTAAGTTTTGGGGGTATATCTCAGTGGCAGAGCATTTGACTGCAGATTAAGAGGTCCTTGGTTCAACTCCGAGTGCCCCCTGAAGATAAATCTTTTTAAACCAAATAATTCTAGCTTTATTACTTGTTTATCCATTAAAGCATTATAGGCATATAACGTTGAATGCATATTGATGTGCTTTCTTCATATGAAATCTAATTAAAAAATCAGCCAAAAGGTCGAAAAACGTTGTCTGTAAAAAGTCAATGTAAAAAATCTATAAGATGATACTTTTAGCACTTTGGAAGACTCTAAAACTAAGAATTGACTTGTAAAATAAAAATTCCTGATTATTTGTCTGTACTTTTTGAATTCATTAAAGATTTTTAGAGAAGAAAAATGCATCGGAAAGAAAAAATAATCACAATGTAAAACTTTGTAAAGTTCTTATAGCTTTAATGTAATTTAAAAAAAAAAAAAAAAAAAAGAGGGTGCATTACTTAAGTTTTGGGGGTATAGGTCAGTGGCAGTGCATTTGACTGCAGATCTAGCGGTCCTTGGTTCAACTCCAAGTGCCCCCTGAAGATAAATCTTTTTAAACCAAATAATTCTTGCTTTATTACTTGTTTATCCATTAAAACATTTTAGGCATATAACGTTGAATGCATATTGATGTGCTTTCTTCATATGAAATCTATTTAAAAAATCAGCCAAAAGGTCGAAAAACGTTGTCTGAAAAAAGTCAATGTAAAAAATCTATAAGATGATACTTTTAGCACTTTGGAAGACTCTAAAACTAAGAATTGACTTGTAAAATAAAAATTCCTGATTATTTGTCTGTACTTTTTGAATTCATTAAAGATTTTTAAAGAAGAAAAATGCATCGGAAAGAAAAAATAATCACAATGTAAAACTTTGTAAAGTTCTTATAGCTTTAAAGTAATTTAAAAAAAAAAAAAAAAGAGTGTGCATTACTTAAGTTTTGGGGGTATATCTCAGTGGCAGAGCATTTGACTGCAGATTAAGAGGTCCTTGGTTCAACTCCGAGTGCCCCCTGAAGATAAATCTTTTTAAACCAAATAATTCTAGCTTTATTACTTGTTTATCCATTAAAGCATTATAGGCATATAACGTTGAATGCATATTGATGTGCTTTCTTCATATGAAATCTAATTAAAAAATCAGCCAAAAGGTCGAAAAACGTTGTCTGTAAAAAGTCAATGTAAAAAATCTATAAGATGATACTTTTAGCACTTTGGAAGACTCTAAAACTAAGAATTGACTTGTAAAATAAAAATTCCTGATTATTTGTCTGTACTTTTTGAATTCATTAAAGATTTTTAGAGAAGAAAAATGCATCGGAAAGAAAAAATAATCACAATGTAAAGCTTTCTAAAGTTCTTATAGCTTTAATGTAATTAAAAAAAAAAAAAAAAAAGAGTGTGCATTACTTAAGTTTTGGGGGTACATCTCAGTGGCAGAGCATTTGACTGCAGATTAAGAGGTCCTTGGTTCAACTCCGAGTGCCCCCTGAAGATAAATCTTTTTAAACCAAATAATTCTTGCTTTATTACTTGTTTATCCATTAAAACATTTTAGGCATATAACGTTGAATGCATATTGATGTGCTTTCTTCATATGAAATCTATTTAAAAAATCAGCCAAAAGGTCGAAAAACGTTGTCTGTAAATAGTCAATGTAAAAAATCTATAAGATGATACTTTTAGCACTTTGGAAGACTCTAAAACTAAGAATTGACTTGTAAAATGAAAATTCCTGATTATTTGTCTGTACTTTTTGAATTCATTAAAGATTTTTAGAGAAGAAAAATGCATCGGAAAGAAAAAATAATCACAATGTAAAACTTTGTAAAGTTCTTATAGCTTTAATGTAATTTAAAAAAAAAAAAAAAAAAAAAGAGGGTGCATTACTTAAGTTTTGGGGGTATAGGTCAGTGGCAGTGCATTTGACTGCAGATCTAGAGGTCCTTGGTTCAACTCCGAGTGCCCCCTGAAGATAAATCTTTTTAAACCAAATAATTCTTGCTTTATTACTTGTTTATCCATTAAAACATTTTAGGCATATAACGTTGAGTGCATATTGATGTGCTTTCTTCATATGAAATCTATTTAAAAAATCAGCCAAAATGTCGAAAAACGTTGTCTGAAGAAAGTCAATGTAAAAAATCTATAAGATGATACTTTTAGCACTTTGGAAGACTCTAAAACTAAGAATTGACTTGTAAAATAAAAATTCCTGATTATTTGTCTGTACTTTTTGAATTCATTAAAGATTTTAAAGAAGAAAAATGCATCGGAAAGAAAAAATAATCACAATGTAAAACTTTGTAAAGTTCTTATAGCTTTAAAGTAATTTAAAAAAAAAAAGAAAAGAGTGTGCATTACTTAAGCTTTGGGGGTATATCTCAGTGGCAGAGCATTTGACTGCAGATTAAGAGGTCCTTGGTTCAACTCCGAGTGCCCCCTGAAGATAAATCTTTTTAAACCAAATAATTCTAGCTTTATTACTTGTTTATCCATTAAAGCATTATAGGCATATAACGTTGAATGCATATTGATGTGCTTTCTTCATATGAAATCTAATTAAAAAATCAGCCAAAAGGTCGAAAAACGTTGTCTGTAAAAAGTCAATGTAAAAAATCTATAAGATGATACTTTTAGCACTTTGGAAGACTCTAAAACTAAGAATTGACTTGTAAAATAAAAATTCCTGATTATTTGTCTGTACTTTTTGAATTCATTAAAGATTTTTAGAGAAGAAAAATGCATCGGAAAGAAAAAATAATCACAATGTAAAGCTTTCTAAAGTTCTTATAGCTTTAATGTAATTAAAAAAAAAAAAAAAAAAGAGTGTGCATTACTTAAGTTTTGGGGGTACATCTCAGTGGCAGAGCATTTGACTGCAGATTAAGAGGTCCTTGGTTCAACTCCGAGTGCCCCCTGAAGATAAATCTTTTTAAACCAAATAATTCTTGCTTTATTACTTGTTTATCCATTAAAACATTTTAGGCATATAACGTTGAATGCATATTGATGTGCTTTCTTCATATGAAATCTATTTAAAAAATCAGCCAAAAGGTCGAAAAACGTTGTCTGTAAATAGTCAATGTAAAAAATCTATAAGATGATACTTTTAGCACTTTGGAAGACTCTAAAACTAAGAATTGACTTGTAAAATGAAAATTCCTGATTATTTGTCTGTACTTTTTGAATTCATTAAAGATTTTTAGAGAAGAAAAATGCATCGGAAAGAAAAAATAATCACAATGTAAAGCTTTCTAAAGTTCTTATAGCTTTAATGTAATTTAAAAAAAAAAAAAAAGAGTGTGCATTACTTAAGATTTGGGGGTATATCTCAGTGGCAGAGCATTTGACTGCAGATTAAGAGGTCCTTGGTTCAACTCCGAGTGCCCCCTGAAGATAAATCTTTTTAAACCAAATAATTCTAGCTTTATTACTTGTTTATCCATTAAAGCATTTTAGGCATATAACGTTGAATGCATATTGATGTGCTTTCTTCATATGAAATCTAATTAAAAAATCAGCCAAAAGGTCGAAAAACGTTGTCTGTAAAAAGTCAATGTAAAAAATCTATAAGATGATACTTTTAGCACTTTGGAAGACTCTAAAACTAAGAAGTGACTTGTAAAATAAAAATTCCTGATTATTTGTCTGTACTTTTTGAATTCATTAAAGATTTTTAGAGAAGAAAAATGCATCGGAAAGAAAAAATAATCACAATGTAAAACTTTGTAAAGTTCTTATAGCTTTAATGTAATTAAAAAAAAAAAAAAAAAAAAGAGGGTGCATTACTTAAGTTTTGGGGGTATAGGTCAGTGGCAGTGCATTTGACTGCAGATCTAGAGGTCCTTGGTTCAACTCCGAGTGCCCCCTGAAGATAAATCTTTTTAAACCAAATAATTCTTGCTTTATTACTTGTTTATCCATTAAAACATTTTAGGCATATAACGTTGAGTGCATATTGATGTGCTTTCTTCATATGAAATCTATTTAAAAAATCAGCCAAAATGTCGAAAAACGTTGTCTGAAGAAAGTCAATGTAAAAAATCTATAAGATGATACTTTTAGCACTTTGGAAGACTCTAAAACTAAGAATTGACTTGTAAAATAAAAATTCCTGATTATTTGTCTGTACTTTTTGAATTCATTAAAGATTTTTAAAGAAGAAAAATGCATCGGAAAGAAAAAATAATCACAATGTAAAACTTTGTAAAGTTCTTATAGCATTAAAGTAATTTAAAAAAAAAAAAAAAAGAGTGTGCATTACTTAAGTTTTGGGGGTATATCTCAGTGGCAGAGCATTTGACTGCAGATTAAGAGGTCCTTGGTTCAACTCCGAGTGCCCCCTGAAGATAAATCTTTTTAAACCAAATAATTCTAGCTTTATTACTTGTTTATCCATTAAAGCATTATAGGCATATAACGTTGAATGCATATTGATGTGCTTTCTTCATATGAAATCTAATTAAAAAATCAGCCAAAAGGTCGAAAAACGTTGTCTGTAAAAAGTCAATGTAAAAAATCTATAAGATGATACTTTTAGCACTTTGGAAGACTCTAAAACTAAGAATTGACTTGTAAAATAAAAATTCCTGATTATTTGTCTGTACTTTTTGAATTCATTAAAGATTTTTAGAGAAGAAAAATGCATCGGAAAGAAAAAATAATCACAATGTAAAGCTTTCTAAAGTTCTTATAGCTTTAATGTAATTTAAAAAAAAAAAAAAAGAGTGTGCATTACTTAAGATTTGGGGGTATATCTCAGTGGCAGAGCATTTGACTGCAGATTAAGAGGTCCTTGGTTCAACTCCGAGTGCCCCCTGAAGATAAATCTTTTTAAACCAAATAATTCTAGCTTTATTACTTGTTTATCCATTAAAGCATTTTAGGCATATAACGTTGAATGCATATTGATGTGCTTTCTTCATATGAAATCTAATTAAAAAATCAGCCAAAAGGTCGAAAAACGTTGTCTGTAAAAAGTCAATGTAAAAAATCTATAAGATGATACTTTTAGCACTTTGGAAGACTCTAAAACTAAGAAGTGACTTGTAAAATAAAAATTCCTGATTATTTGTCTGTACTTTTTGAATTCATTAAAGATTTTTAGAGAAGAAAAATGCATCGGAAAGAAAAAATAATCACAATGTAAAACTTTGTAAAGTTCTTATAGCTTTAATGTAATTAAAAAAAAAAAAAAAAAAAAGAGGGTGCATTACTTAAGTTTTGGGGGTATAGGTCAGTGGCAGTGCATTTGACTGCAGATCTAGAGGTCCTTGGTTCAACTCCGAGTGCCCCCTGAAGATAAATCTTTTTAAACCAAATAATTCTTGCTTTATTACTTGTTTATCCATTAAAACATTTTAGGCATATAACGTTGAGTGCATATTGATGTGCTTTCTTCATATGAAATCTATTTAAAAAATCAGCCAAAATGTCGAAAAACGTTGTCTGAAGAAAGTCAATGTAAAAAATCTATAAGATGATACTTTTAGCACTTTGGAAGACTCTAAAACTAAGAATTGACTTGTAAAATAAAAATTCCTGATTATTTGTCTGTACTTTTTGAATTCATTAAAGATTTTTAAAGAAGAAAAATGCATCGGAAAGAAAAAATAATCACAATGTAAAACTTTGTAAAGTTCTTATAGCATTAAAGTAATTTAAAAAAAAAAAAAAAAGAGTGTGCATTACTTAAGTTTTGGGGGTATATCTCAGTGGCAGAGCATTTGACTGCAGATTAAGAGGTCCTTGGTTCAACTCCGAGTGCCCCCTGAAGATAAATCTTTTTAAACCAAATAATTCTAGCTTTATTACTTGTTTATCCATTAAAGCATTATAGGCATATAACGTTGAATGCATATTGATGTGCTTTCTTCATATGAAATCTAATTAAAAAATCAGCCAAAAGGTCGAAAAACGTTGTCTGTAAAAAGTCAATGTAAAAAATCTATAAGATGATACTTTTAGCACTTTGGAAGACTCTAAAACTAAGAATTGACTTGTAAAATAAAAATTCCTGATTATTTGTCTGTACTTTTTGAATTCATTAAAGATTTTTAGAGAAGAAAAATGCATCGGAAAGAAAAAATAATCACAATGTAAAGCTTTCTAAAGTTCTTATAGCTTTAATGTAATTTAAAAAAAAAAAAAAGAGTGTGCATTACTTAAGATTTGGGGGTATATCTCAGTGGCAGAGCATTTGACTGCAGATTAAGAGGTCCTTGGTTCAACTCCGAGTGCCCCCTGAAGATAAATCTTTTTAAACCAAATAATTCTAGCTTTATTACTTGTTTATCCATTAAAGCATTTTAGGCATATAACGTTGAATGCATATTGATGTGCTTTCTTCATATGAAATCTAATTAAAAAATCAGCCAAAAGGTCGAAAAACGTTGTCTGTAAAAAGTCAATGTAAAAAATCTATAAGATGATACTTTTAGCACTTTGGAAGACTCTAAAACTAAGAAGTGACTTGTAAAATAAAAATTCCTGATTATTTGTCTGTACTTTTTGAATTCATTAAAGATTTTTAGAGAAGAAAAATGCATCGGAAAGAAAAAATAATCACAATGTAAAACTTTGTAAAGCTCTTATAGCTTTAATGTAATAAAAAAAAAAAAAAAAAAAAAAAAGAGGGTGCATTGCTTAACTTTTGGGGGTATAGCTCAGTGGCAGAGCATTTGACTGCAGATTAAGAGGTCCTTGGTTCAACTCCGAGTGCCCCCTGAAGATAAATCTTTTTAAACCAAATAATTCTAGCTTTATTACATGTTTATCCATTAAAACATTTTAGGCATATAACGTTGAATGCATATTGATGTTCTTTCTTCATATGAAATCTATTTAAAAAATCAGCCAAAAGGTCGAAAAATGTTGTCTGTAAAAAGTCAATGTAAAAAATCTATAAGATGATACTTTTAGCACTTTGGAAGACTCTAAAACTAAGAAGTGACTTGTAAAATAAAAATTCCTGATTATTTGTCTGTACTTTTTGAATTCATTAAAGATTTTTAGAGAAGAAAAATGCATCGGAAAGAAAAAATAATCACAATGTAAAACTTTGTAAAGTTCTTATAGCTTTAATGTAATTTAAAAAAAAAAAAAAAAAAGAGTGTGCATTACTTAAGTTTTGGGGGTATAGCTCAGTGGCAGAGCATTTGACTGCAGATCAAGAGGTCCTTGGTTCAACTCCGAGTGCCCCCTGAAGATAAATCTTTTTAAACCAAATAATTCTAGCTTTATTACTTGTTTATCCATTAAAGCATTATAGGCATATAACGTTGAATGCATATTGATGTGCTTTCTTCATATGAAATCTAATTAAAAAATCAGCCAAAAGGTCGAAAAACGTTGTCTGTAAAAAGTCAATGTAAAAAATCTATAAGATGATACTTTTAGCACTTTGGAAGACTCTAAAACTAAGAATTGACTTGTAAAATAAAAATTCCTGATTATTTGTCTGTACTTTTTGAATTCATTAAAGATTTTTAGAGAAGAAAAATGCATCGGAAAGAAAAAATAATCACAATGTAAAACTTTGTAAAGTTCTTATAGCTTTAATGTAATTTAAAAAAAAAAAAAAAAAAAAAGAGGGTGCATTACTTAAGTTTTGGGGGTATAGGTCAGTGGCAGTGCATTTGACTGCAGATCTAGAGGTCCTTGGTTCAACTCCGAGTGCCCCCTGAAGATAAATCTTTTTAAACCAAATAATTCTTGCTTTATTACTTGTTTATCCATTAAAACATTTTAGGCATATAACGTTGAGTGCATATTGATGTGCTTTCTTCATATGAAATCTATTTAAAAAATCAGCCAAAAGGTCGAAAAACGTTGTCTGAAAAAAGTCAATGTAAAAAATCTATAAGATGATACTTTTAGCACTTTGGAAGACTCTAAAACTAAGAATTGACTTGTAAAATAAAAATTCCTGATTATTTGTCTGTACTTTTTGAATTCATTAAAGATTTTTAAAGAAGAAAAATGCATCGGAAAGAAAAAATAATCACAATGTAAAACTTTGTAAAGTTCTTATAGCTTTAAAGTAATTTAAAAAAAAAAAAAAAGAGTGTGCATTACTTAAGTTTTGGGGGTATATCTCAGTGGCAGAGCATTTGACTGCAGATTAAGAGGTCCTTGGTTCAACTCCGAGTGCCCCCTGAAGATAAATCTTTTTAAACCAAATAATTCTAGCTTTATTACTTGTTTATCCATTAAAGCATTATAGGCATATAACGTTGAATGCATATTGATGTGCTTTCTTCATATGAAATCTAATTAAAAAATCAGCCAAAAGGTCGAAAAACGTTGTCTGTAAAAAGTCAATGTAAAAAATCTATAAGATGATACTTTTAGCACTTTGGAAGACTCTAAAACTAAGAATTGACTTGTAAAATAAAAATTCCTGATTATTTGTCTGTACTTTTTGAATTCATTAAAGATTTTTAGAGAAGAAAAATGCATCGGAAAGAAAAAATAATCACAATGTAAAGCTTTCTAAAGTTCTTATAGCTTTAATGTAATTTAAAAAAAAAAAAAAAGAGTGTGCATTACTTAAGATTTGGGGGTATATCTCAGTGGCAGAGCATTTGACTGCAGATTAAGAGGTCCTTGGTTCAACTCCGAGTGCCCCCTGAAGATAAATCTTTTTAAACCAAATAATTCTAGCTTTATTACTTGTTTATCCATTAAAGCATTTTAGGCATATAACGTTGAATGCATATTGATGTGCTTTCTTCATATGAAATCTAATTAAAAAATCAGCCAAAAGGTCGAAAAACGTTGTCTGTAAAAAGTCAATGTAAAAAATCTATAAGATGATACTTTTAGCACTTTGGAAGACTCTAAAACTAAGAAGTGACTTGTAAAATAAAAATTCCTGATTATTTGTCTGTACTTTTTGAATTCATTAAAGATTTTTAGAGAAGAAAAATGCATCGGAAAGAAAAAATAATCACAATGTAAAACTTTGTAAAGCTCTTATAGCTTTAATGTAATAAAAAAAAAAAAAAAAAAAAAAAAGAGGGTGCATTGCTTAAGTTTTGGGGGTATAGCTCAGTGGCAGAGCATTTGACTGCAGATTAAGAGGTCCTTGGTTCAACTCCGAGTGCCCCCTGAAGATAAATCTTTTTAAACCAAATAATTCTAGCTTTATTACTTGTTTATCCATTAAAACATTTTAGGCATATAACGTTGAATGCATATTGATGTGCTTTCTTCATATGAAATCTATTTAAAAAATCAGCCAAAAGGTCGAAAAATGTTGTCTGTAAAAAGTCAATGTAAAAAATCTATAAGATGATACTTTTAGCACTTTGGAAGACTCTAAAACTAAGAAGTGACTTGTAAAATAAAAATTCCTGATTATTTGTCTGTACTTTTTGAATTCATTAAAGATTTTTAAAGAAGAAAAATGCATCGGAAAGAAAAAATAATCACAATGTAAAACTTTGTAAAGTTCTTATAGCTTTAAAGTAATTTAAAAAAAAAAAAAAAAGAGTGTGCATTACTTAAGTTTTGGGGGTATATCTCAGTGGCAGAGCATTTGACTGCAGATTAAGAGGTCCTTGGTTCAACTCCGAGTGCCCCCTGAAGATAAATCTTTTTAAACCAAATAATTCTAGCTTTATTACTTGTTTATCCATTAAAGCATTATAGGCATATAACGTTGAATGCATATTGATGTGCTTTCTTCATATGAAATCTAATTAAAAAATCAGCCAAAAGGTCGAAAAACGTTGTCTGTAAAAAGTCAATGTAAAAAATCTATAAGATGATACTTTTAGCACTTTGGAAGACTCTAAAACTAAGAATTGACTTGTAAAATAAAAATTCCTGATTATTTGTCTGTACTTTTTGAATTCATTAAAGATTTTTAGAGAAGAAAAATGCATCGGAAAGAAAAAATAATCACAATGTAAAACTTTGTAAAGTTCTTATAGCTTTAATGTAATTTAAAAAAAAAAAAAAAAAAAAAGAGGGTGCATTACTTAAGTTTTGGGGGTATAGCTCAGTGGCAGTGCATTTGACTGCAGATCAAGAGGTCCTTGGTTCAACTCCAAGTGCCCCCTGAAGATAAATCTTTTTAAACCAAATAATTCTTGCTTTATTACTTGTTTATCCATTAAAACATTTTAGGCATATAACGTTGAATGCATATTGATGTGCTTTCTTCATATGAAATCTATTTAAAAAATCAGCCAAAAGGTCGAAAAACGTCTGAAAAAAGTCAATGTAAAAAATCTATAAGATGATACTTTTAGCACTTTGGAAGACTCTAAAACTAAGAATTGACTTGTAAAATAAAAATTCCTGATTATTTGTCTGTACTTTTTGAATTCATTAAAGATTTTTAAAGAAGAAAAATGCATCGGAAAGAAAAAATAATCACAATGTAAAACTTTGTAAAGTTCTTATAGCTTTAAAGTAATTTAAAAAAAAAAAAAAAAGAGTGTGCATTACTTAAGTTTTGGGGGTATATCTCAGTGGCAGAGCATTTGACTGCAGATTAAGAGGTCCTTGGTTCAACTCCGAGTGCCCCCTGAAGATAAATCTTTTTAAACCAAATAATTCTAGCTTTATTACTTGTTTATCCATTAAAGCATTATAGGCATATAACGTTGAATGCATATTGATGTGCTTTCTTCATATGAAATCTAATTAAAAAATCAGCCAAAAGGTCGAAAAACGTTGTCTGTAAAAAGTCAATGTAAAAAATCTATAAGATGATACTTTTAGCACTTTGGAAGACTCTAAAACTAAGAATTGACTTGTAAAATAAAAATTCCTGATTATTTGTCTGTACTTTTTGAATTCATTAAAGATTTTTAGAGAAGAAAAATGCATCGGAAAGAAAAAATAATCACAATGTAAAGCTTTCTAAAGTTCTTATAGCTTTAATGTAATTTAAAAAAAAAAAAAAAGAGTGTGCATTACTTAAGATTTGGGGGTATATCTCAGTGGCAGAGCATTTGACTGCAGATTAAGAGGTCCTTGGTTCAACTCCGAGTGCCCCCTGAAGATAAATCTTTTTAAACCAAATAATTCTAGCTTTATTACTTGTTTATCCATTAAAGCATTTTAGGCATATAACGTTGAATGCATATTGATGTGCTTTCTTCATATGAAATCTAATTAAAAAATCAGCCAAAAGGTCGAAAAACGTTGTCTGTAAAAAGTCAATGTAAAAAATCTATAAGATGATACTTTTAGCACTTTGGAAGACTCTAAAACTAAGAAGTGACTTGTAAAATAAAAATTCCTGATTATTTGTCTGTACTTTTTGAATTCATTAAAGATTTTTAGAGAAGAAAAATGCATCGGAAAGAAAAAATAATCACAATGTAAAACTTTGTAAAGCTCTTATAGCTTTAATGTAATAAAAAAAAAAAAAAAAAAAAAAAAGAGGGTGCATTGCTTAACTTTTGGGGGTATAGCTCAGTGGCAGAGCATTTGACTGCAGATTAAGAGGTCCTTGGTTCAACTCCGAGTGCCCCCTGAAGATAAATCTTTTTAAACCAAATAATTCTAGCTTTATTACATGTTTATCCATTAAAACATTTTAGGCATATAACGTTGAATGCATATTGATGTGCTTTCTTCATATGAAATCTATTTAAAAAATCAGCCAAAAGGTCGAAAAATGTTGTCTGTAAAAAGTCAATGTAAAAAATCTATAAGATGATACTTTTAGCACTTTGGAAGACTCTAAAACTAAGAAGTGACTTGTAAAATAAAAATTCCTGATTATTTGTCTGTACTTTTTGAATTCATTAAAGATTTTTAGAGAAGAAAAATGCATCGGAAAGAAAAAATAATCACAATGTAAAACTTTGTAAAGTTCTTATAGCTTTAATGTAATTTAAAAAAAAAAAAAAAAAAGAGTGTGCATTACTTAAGTTTTGGGGGTATAGCTCAGTGGCAGAGCATTTGACTGCAGATCAAGAGGTCCTTGGTTCAACTCCGAGTGCCCCCTGAAGATAAATCTTTTTAAACCAAATAATTCTAGCTTTATTACTTGTTTATCCATTAAAGCATTATAGGCATATAACGTTGAATGCATATTGATGTGCTTTCTTCATATGAAATCTAATTAAAAAATCAGCCAAAAGGTCGAAAAACGTTGTCTGTAAAAAGTCAATGTAAAAAATCTATAAGATGATACTTTTAGCACTTTGGAAGACTCTAAAACTAAGAATTGACTTGTAAAATAAAAATTCCTGATTATTTGTCTGTACTTTTTGAATTCATTAAAGATTTTTAGAGAAGAAAAATGCATCGGAAAGAAAAAATAATCACAATGTAAAACTTTGTAAAGTTCTTATAGCTTTAATGTAATTTAAAAAAAAAAAAAAAAAAAAGAGGGTGCATTACTTAAGTTTTGGGGGTATAGGTCAGTGGCAGTGCATTTGACTGCAGATCTAGAGGTCCTTGGTTCAACTCCGAGTGCCCCCTGAAGATAAATCTTTTTAAACCAAATAATTCTTGCTTTATTACTTGTTTATCCATTAAAACATTTTAGGCATATAACGTTGAGTGCATATTGATGTGCTTTCTTCATATGAAATCTATTTAAAAAATCAGCCAAAAGGTCGAAAAACGTTGTCTGAAAAAAGTCAATGTAAAAAATCTATAAGATGATACTTTTAGCACTTTGGAAGACTCTAAAACTAAGAATTGACTTGTAAAATAAAAATTCCTGATTATTTGTCTGTACTTTTTGAATTCATTAAAGATTTTTAAAGAAGAAAAATGCATCGGAAAGAAAAAATAATCACAATGTAAAACTTTGTAAAGTTCTTATAGCTTTAAAGTAATTTAAAAAAAAAAAAAAAGAGTGTGCATTACTTAAGTTTTGGGGGTATATCTCAGTGGCAGAGCATTTGACTGCAGATTAAGAGGTCCTTGGTTCAACTCCGAGTGCCCCCTGAAGATAAATCTTTTTAAACCAAATAATTCTAGCTTTATTACTTGTTTATCCATTAAAGCATTATAGGCATATAACGTTGAATGCATATTGATGTGCTTTCTTCATATGAAATCTAATTAAAAAATCAGCCAAAAGGTCGAAAAACGTTGTCTGTAAAAAGTCAATGTAAAAAATCTATAAGATGATACTTTTAGCACTTTGGAAGACTCTAAAACTAAGAATTGACTTGTAAAATAAAAATTCCTGATTATTTGTCTGTACTTTTTGAATTCATTAAAGATTTTTAGAGAAGAAAAATGCATCGGAAAGAAAAAATAATCACAATGTAAAGCTTTCTAAAGTTCTTATAGCTTTAATGTAATTTAAAAAAAAAAAAAAAGAGTGTGCATTACTTAAGATTTGGGGGTATATCTCAGTGGCAGAGCATTTGACTGCAGATTAAGAGGTCCTTGGTTCAACTCCGAGTGCCCCCTGAAGATAAATCTTTTTAAACCAAATAATTCTAGCTTTATTACTTGTTTATCCATTAAAGCATTTTAGGCATATAACGTTGAATGCATATTGATGTGCTTTCTTCATATGAAATCTAATTAAAAAATCAGCCAAAAGGTCGAAAAACGTTGTCTGTAAAAAGTCAATGTAAAAAATCTATAAGATGATACTTTTAGCACTTTGGAAGACTCTAAAACTAAGAAGTGACTTGTAAAATAAAAATTCCTGATTATTTGTCTGTACTTTTTGAATTCATTAAAGATTTTTAGAGAAGAAAAATGCATCGGAAAGAAAAAATAATCACAATGTAAAACTTTGTAAAGCTCTTATAGCTTTAATGTAATAAAAAAAAAAAAAAAAAAAAAAAAGAGGGTGCATTGCTTAAGTTTTGGGGGTATAGCTCAGTGGCAGAGCATTTGACTGCAGATTAAGAGGTCCTTGGTTCAACTCCGAGTGCCCCCTGAAGATAAATCTTTTTAAACCAAATAATTCTAGCTTTATTACTTGTTTATCCATTAAAACATTTTAGGCATATAACGTTGAATGCATATTGATGTGCTTTCTTCATATGAAATCTATTTAAAAAATCAGCCAAAAGGTCGAAAAATGTTGTCTGTAAAAAGTCAATGTAAAAAATCTATAAGATGATACTTTTAGCACTTTGGAAGACTCTAAAACTAAGAAGTGACTTGTAAAATAAAAATTCCTGATTATTTGTCTGTACTTTTTGAATTCATTAAAGATTTTTAAAGAAGAAAAATGCATCGGAAAGAAAAAATAATCACAATGTAAAACTTTGTAAAGTTCTTATAGCTTTAAAGTAATTTAAAAAAAAAAAAAAAGAGTGTGCATTACTTAAGTTTTGGGGGTATATCTCAGTGGCAGAGCATTTGACTGCAGATTAAGAGGTCCTTGGTTCAACTCCGAGTGCCCCCTGAAGATAAATCTTTTTAAACCAAATAATTCTAGCTTTATTACTTGTTTATCCATTAAAGCATTATAGGCATATAACGTTGAATGCATATTGATGTGCTTTCTTCATATGAAATCTAATTAAAAAATCAGCCAAAAGGTCGAAAAACGTTGTCTGTAAAAAGTCAATGTAAAAAATCTATAAGATGATACTTTTAGCACTTTGGAAGACTCTAAAACTAAGAATTGACTTGTAAAATAAAAATTCCTGATTATTTGTCTGTACTTTTTGAATTCATTAAAGATTTTTAGAGAAGAAAAATGCATCGGAAAGAAAAAATAATCACAATGTAAAACTTTGTAAAGTTCTTATAGCTTTAATGTAATTTAAAAAAAAAAAAAAAAAAAAAAAGAGGGTGCATTACTTAAGTTTTGGGGGTATAGCTCAGTGGCAGTGCATTTGACTGCAGATCAAGAGGTCCTTGGTTCAACTCCAAGTGCCCCCTGAAGATAAATCTTTTTAAACCAAATAATTCTTGCTTTATTACTTGTTTATCCATTAAAACATTTTAGGCATATAACGTTGAATGCATATTGATGTGCTTTCTTCATATGAAATCTATTTAAAAAATCAGCCAAAAGGTCGAAAAACGTCTGAAAAAAGTCAATGTAAAAAATCTATAAGATGATACTTTTAGCACTTTGGAAGACTCTAAAACTAAGAATTGACTTGTAAAATAAAAATTCCTGATTATTTGTCTGTACTTTTTGAATTCATTAAAGATTTTTAAAGAAGAAAAATGCATCGGAAAGAAAAAATAATCACAATGTAAAACTTTGTAAAGTTCTTATAGCTTTAAAGTAATTTAAAAAAAAAAAAAAAAGAGTGTGCATTACTTAAGTTTTTGGGGGTATATCTCAGTGGCAGAGCATTTGACTGCAGATTAAGAGGTCCTTGGTTCAACTCCGAGTGCCCCCTGAAGATAAATCTTTTTAAACCAAATAATTCTAGCTTTATTACTTGTTTATCCATTAAAGCATTATAGGCATATAACGTTGAATGCATATTGATGTGCTTTCTTCATATGAAATCTAATTAAAAAATCAGCCAAAAGGTCGAAAAACGTTGTCTGTAAAAAGTCAATGTAAAAAATCTATAAGATGATACTTTTAGCACTTTGGAAGACTCTAAAACTAAGAATTGACTTGTAAAATAAAAATTCCTGATTATTTGTCTGTACTTTTTGAATTCATTAAAGATTTTTAGAGAAGAAAAATGCATCGGAAAGAAAAAATAATCACAATGTAAAGCTTTCTAAAGTTCTTATAGCTTTAATGTAATTAAAAAAAAAAAAAAAAAAGAGTGTGCATTACTTAAGTTTTGGGGGTACATCTCAGTGGCAGAGCATTTGACTGCAGATTAAGAGGTCCTTGGTTCAACTCCGAGTGCCCCCTGAAGATAAATCTTTTTAAACCAAATAATTCTTGCTTTATTACTTGTTTATCCATTAAAACATTTTAGGCATATAACGTTGAATGCATATTGATGTGCTTTCTTCATATGAAATCTATTTAAAAAATCAGCCAAAAGGTCGAAAAACGTTGCCTGTAAATAGTCAATGTAAAAAATCTATAAGATGATACTTTTAGCACTTTGGAAGACTCTAAAACTAAGAATTGACTTGTAAAATGAAAATTCCTGATTATTTGTCTGTAATTTTTGAATTCATTAAAGATTTTTAGAGAAGAAAAATGCATCGGAAAGAAAAAATAATCACAATGTAAAACTTTGTAAAGTTCTTATAGCTTTAATGTAATTTAAAAAAAAAAAAAAAAAAAAAGAGGGTGCATTACTTAAGTTTTGGGGGTACATCTCAGTGGCAGAGCATTTGACTGCAGATTAAGAGGTCCTTGGTTCAACTCCGAGTGCCCCCTGAAGATAAATCTTTTTAAACCAAATAATTCTTGCTTTATTACTTGTTTATCCATTAAAACATTTTAGGCATATAACGTTGAATGCATATTGATGTGCTTTCTTCATATGAAATCTATTTAAAAAATCAGCCAAAAGGTCGAAAAACGTTGTCTGTAAATAGTCAATGTAAAAAATCTATAAGATGATACTTTTAGCACTTTGGAAGACTCTAAAACTAAGAATTGACTTGTAAAATGAAAATTCCTGATTATTTGTCTGTACTTTTTGAATTCATTAAAGATTTTTAGAGAAGAAAAATGCATCGGAAAGAAAAAATAATCACAATGTAAAACTTTGTAAAGTTCTTATAGCTTTAATGTAATTTAAAAAAAAAAAAAAAAAAAAAGAGGGTGCATTACTTAAGTTTTGGGGGTATAGGTCAGTGGCAGTGCATTTGACTGCAGATCTAGAGGTCCTTGGTTCAACTCCGAGTGCCCCCTGAAGATAAATCTTTTTAAACCAAATAATTCTTGCTTTATTACTTGTTTATCCATTAAAACATTTTAGGCATATAACGTTGAGTGCATATTGATGTGCTTTCTTCATATGAAATCTATTTAAAAAATCAGCCAAAAGGTCGAAAAACGTTGTCTGAAAAAAGTCAATGTAAAAAATCTATAAGATGATACTTTTAGCACTTTGGAAGACTCTAAAACTAAGAATTGACTTGTAAAATAAAAATTCCTGATTATTTGTCTGTACTTTTTGAATTCATTAAAGATTTTTAAAGAAGAAAAATGCATCGGAAAGAAAAAATAATCACAATGTAAAACTTTGTAAAGTTCTTATAGCTTTAAAGTAATTTAAAAAAAAAAAAAAAAGAGTGTGCATTACTTAAGTTTTGGGGGTATATCTCAGTGGCAGAGCATTTGACTGCAGATTAAGAGGTCCTTGGTTCAACTCCGAGTGCCCCCTGAAGATAAATCTTTTTAAACCAAATAATTCTAGCTTTATTACTTGTTTATCCATTAAAGCATTATAGGCATATAACGTTGAATGCATATTGATGTGCTTTCTTCATATGAAATCTAATTAAAAAATCAGCCAAAAGGTCGAAAAACGTTGTCTGTAAAAAGTCAATGTAAAAAATCTATAAGATGATACTTTTAGCACTTTGGAAGACTCTAAAACTAAGAATTGACTTGTAAAATAAAAATTCCTGATTATTTGTCTGTACTTTTTGAATTCATTAAAGATTTTTAGAGAAGAAAAATGCATCGGAAAGAAAAAATAATCACAATGTAAAACTTTGTAAAGTTCTTATAGCTTTAATGTAATTTAAAAAAAAAAAAAAAAAAGAGTGTGCATTACTTAAGTTTTGGGGGTATAGCTCAGTGGCAGAGCATTTGACTGCAGATCAAGAGGTCCTTGGTTCAACTCCAAGTGCCCCCTGAAGATAAATATTTTTAAACCAAATAATTCTAGCTTTATTACTTGTTTATCCATTAAAGCATATTAGGCATATAACGTTGAATGCATATTGATGTGCTTTCTTCATATGAAATCTATTTAAAAAATCAGCCAAAAGGTCGAAAAACGTTGTCTGTAAAAAGTCAATGTAAAAAATCTATAAGATGATACTTTTAGCACTTTGGAAGACTCTAAAACTAAGAATTGACTTGTAAAATAAAAATTCCTGATTATTTGTCTGTACTTTTTGAATTCATTAAAGATTTTTAGAGAAGAAAAATGCATCGGAAAGAAAAAATAATCACAATGTAAAACTTTGTAAAGTTCATATAGCTTTAATGTAATTAAAAAAAAAAAAAAAAAAAAGAGTGTGCATTATTTAAGTTTTGGGGGTATATCTCAGTGGCAGAGCATTTGACTGCAGATCAAGAGGTCCTTGGTTCAACTCCGAGTGCCCCCTGAAGATAAATCTTTTTAAACCAAATAATTCTAGCTTTATTACTTGTTTATCCATTAAAGCATTATAGGCATATAACGTTGAATGCATATTGATGTGCTTTCTTCATATGAAATCTAATTAAAAAATCAGCCAAAAGGTCGAAAAACGTTGTCTGTAAAAAGTCAATGTAAAAAATCTATAAGATGATACTTTTAGCACTTTGGAAGACTCTAAAACTAAGAATTGACTTGTAAAATAAAAATTCCTGATTATTTGTCTGTACTTTTTGAATTCATTAAAGATTTTTAGAGAAGAAAAATGCATCGGAAAGAAAAAATAATCACAATGTAAAACTTTGTAAAGTTCTTATAGCTTTAATGTAATTTAAAAAAAAAAAAAAAAAAAAAGAGGGTGCATTACTTAAGTTTTGGGGGTATAGGTCAGTGGCAGTGCATTTGACTGCAGATCTAGAGGTCCTTGGTTCAACTCCGAGTGCCCCCTGAAGATAAATCTTTTTAAACCAAATAATTCTTGCTTTATTACTTGTTTATCCATTAAAACATTTTAGGCATATAACGTTGAGTGCATATTGATGTGCTTTCTTCATATGAAATCTATTTAAAAAATCAGCCAAAAGGTCGAAAAACGTTGTCTGAAAAAAGTCAATGTAAAAAATCTATAAGATGATACTTTTAGCACTTTGGAAGACTCTAAAACTAAGAATTGACTTGTAAAATAAAAATTCCTGATTATTTGTCTGTACTTTTTGAATTCATTAAAGATTTTTAAAGAAGAAAAATGCATCGGAAAGAAAAAATAATCACAATATAAAACTTTGTAAAGTTCTTATAGCTTTAAAGTAATTTAAAAAAAAAAAAAAAGAGTGTGCATTACTTAAGTTTTGGGGGTATATCTCAGTGGCAGAGCATTTGACTGCAGATTAAGAGGTCCTTGGTTCAACTCCGAGTGCCCCCTGAAGATAAATCTTTTTAAACCAAATAATTCTAGCTTTATTACTTGTTTATCCATTAAAGCATTATAGGCATATAACGTTGAATGCATATTGATGTGCTTTCTTCATATGAAATCTAATTAAAAAATCAGCCAAAAGGTCGAAAAACGTTGTCTGTAAAAAGTCAATGTAAAAAATCTATAAGATGATACTTTTAGCACTTTGGAAGACTCTAAAACTAAGAATTGACTTGTAAAATAAAAATTCCTGATTATTTGTCTGTACTTTTTGAATTCATTAAAGATTTTTAGAGAAGAAAAATGCATCGGAAAGAAAAAATAATCACAATGTAAAACTTTGTAAAGTTCTTATAGCTTTAATGTAATTTAAAAAAAAAAAAAAAAAAAAAGAGGGTGCATTACTTAAGTTTTGGGGGTATAGCTCAGTGGCAGTGCATTTGACTGCAGATCAAGAGGTCCTTGGTTCAACTCCAAGTGCCCCCTGAAGATAAATCTTTTTAAACCAAATAATTCTTGCTTTATTACTTGTTTATCCATTAAAACATTTTAGGCATATAACGTTGAATGCATATTGATGTGCTTTCTTCATATGAAATCTATTTAAAAAATCAGCCAAAAGGTCGAAAAACGTCTGAAAAAAGTCAATGTAAAAAATCTATAAGATGATACTTTTAGCACTTTGGAAGACTCTAAAACTAAGAATTGACTTGTAAAATAAAAATTCCTGATTATTTGTCTGTACTTTTTGAATTCATTAAAGATTTTTAAAGAAGAAAAATGCATCGGAAAGAAAAAATAATCACAATGTAAAACTTTGTAAAGTTCTTATAGCTTTAAAGTAATTTAAAAAAAAAAAAAAAAGAGTGTGCATTACTTAAGTTTTTGGGGGTATATCTCAGTGGCAGAGCATTTGACTGCAGATTAAGAGGTCCTTGGTTCAACTCCGAGTGCCCCCTGAAGATAAATCTTTTTAAACCAAATAATTCTAGCTTTATTACTTGTTTATCCATTAAAGCATTATAGGCATATAACGTTGAATGCATATTGATGTGCTTTCTTCATATGAAATCTAATTAAAAAATCAGCCAAAAGGTCGAAAAACGTTGTCTGTAAAAAGTCAATGTAAAAAATCTATAAGATGATACTTTTAGCACTTTGGAAGACTCTAAAACTAAGAATTGACTTGTAAAATAAAAATTCCTGATTATTTGTCTGTACTTTTTGAATTCATTAAAGATTTTTAGAGAAGAAAAATGCATCGGAAAGAAAAAATAATCACAATGTAAAGCTTTCTAAAGTTCTTATAGCTTTAATGTAATTAAAAAAAAAAAAAAAAAAGAGTGTGCATTACTTAAGTTTTGGGGGTACATCTCAGTGGCAGAGCATTTGACTGCAGATTAAGAGGTCCTTGGTTCAACTCCGAGTGCCCCCTGAAGATAAATCTTTTTAAACCAAATAATTCTTGCTTTATTACTTGTTTATCCATTAAAACATTTTAGGCATATAACGTTGAATGCATATTGATGTGCTTTCTTCATATGAAATCTATTTAAAAAATCAGCCAAAAGGTCGAAAAACGTTGTCTGTAAATAGTCAATGTAAAAAATCTATAAGATGATACTTTTAGCACTTTGGAAGACTCTAAAACTAAGAATTGACTTGTAAAATGAAAATTCCTGATTATTTGTCTGTACTTTTTGAATTCATTAAAGATTTTTAGAGAAGAAAAATGCATCGGAAAGAAAAAATAATCACAATGTAAAACTTTGTAAAGTTCTTATAGCTTTAATGTAATTTAAAAAAAAAAAAAAAAAAAAGAGGGTGCATTACTTAAGTTTTGGGGGTACATCTCAGTGGCAGAGCATTTGACTGCAGATTAAGAGGTCCTTGGTTCAACTCCGAGTGCCCCCTGAAGATAAATCTTTTTAAACCAAATAATTCTTGCTTTATTACTTGTTTATCCATTAAAACATTTTAGGCATATAACGTTGAATGCATATTGATGTGCTTTCTTCATATGAAATCTATTTAAAAAATCAGCCAAAAGGTCGAAAAACGTTGTCTGTAAATAGTCAATGTAAAAAATCTATAAGATGATACTTTTAGCACTTTGGAAGACTCTAAAACTAAGAATTGACTTGTAAAATGAAAATTCCTGATTATTTGTCTGTACTTTTTGAATTCATTAAAGATTTTTAGAGAAGAAAAGTGCATCGGAAAGAAAAAATAATCACAATGTAAAACTTTGTAAAGTTCTTATAGCTTTAATGTAATTTAAAAAAAAAAAAAAAAAAAAAGAGGGTGCATTACTTAAGTTTTGGGGGTATAGGTCAGTGTCAGTGCATTTGACTGCAGATCTAGAGGTCCTTGGTTCAACTCCGAGTGCCCCCTGAAGATAAATCTTTTTAAACCAAATAATTCTTGCTTTATTACTTGTTTATCCATTAAAACATTTTAGGCATATAACGTTGAGTGCATATTGATGTGCTTTCTTCATATGAAATCTATTTAAAAAATCAGCCAAAAGGTCGAAAAACGTTGTCTGAAAAAAGTCAATGTAAAAAATCTATAAGATGATACTTTTAGCACTTTGGAAGACTCTAAAACTAAGAATTGACTTGTAAAATAAAAATTCCTGATTATTTGTCTGTACTTTTTGAATTCATTAAAGATTTTTAAAGAAGAAAAATGCATCGGAAAGAAAAAATAATCACAATGTAAAACTTTGTAAAGTTCTTATAGCTTTAAAGTAATTTAAAAAAAAAAAAAAAAGAGTGTGCATTACTTAAGTTTTGGGGGTATATCTCAGTGGCAGAGCATTTGACTGCAGATTAAGAGGTCCTTGGTTCAACTCCGAGTGCCCCCTGAAGATAAATCTTTTTAAACCAAATAATTCTAGCTTTATTACTTGTTTATCCATTAAAGCATTATAGGCATATAACGTTGAATGCATATTGATGTGCTTTCTTCATATGAAATCTAATTAAAAAATCAGCCAAAAGGTCGAAAAACGTTGTCTGTAAAAAGTCAATGTAAAAAATCTATAAGATGATACTTTTAGCACTTTGGAAGACTCTAAAACTAAGAATTGACTTGTAAAATAAAAATTCCTGATTATTTGTCTGTACTTTTTGAATTCATTAAAGATTTTTAGAGAAGAAAAATGCATCGGAAAGAAAAAATAATCACAATGTAAAACTTTGTAAAGTTCTTATAGCTTTAATGTAATTTAAAAAAAAAAAAAAAAAGAGGGTGCATTACTTAAGTTTTGGGGGTATAGCTCAGTGGCAGTGCATTTGACTGCAGATCAAGAGGTCCTTGGTTCAACTCCAAGTGCCCCCTGAAGATAAATCTTTTTAAACCAAATAATTCTTGCTTTATTACTTGTTTATCCATTAAAACATTTTAGGCATATAACGTTGAATGCATATTGATGTGCTTTCTTCATATGAAATCTATTTAAAAAATCAGCCAAAAGGTCGAAAAACGTTGTCTGAAAAAAGTCAATGTAAAAAATCTATAAGATGATACTTTTAGCACTTTGGAAGACTCTAAAACTAAGAATTGACTTGTAAAATAAAAATTCCTGATTATTTGTCTGTACTTTTTGAATTCATTAAAGATTTTTAAAGAAGAAAAATGCATCGGAAAGAAAAAATAATCACAATGTAAAACTTTCTAAAGTTCTTATAGCTTTAAAGTAATTTAAAAAAAAAAAAAAAAGAGTGTGCATTACTTAAGTTTTGGGGGTATATCTCAGTGGCAGAGCATTTGACTGCAGATTAAGAGGTCCTTGGTTCAACTCCGAGTGCCCCCTGAAGATAAATCTTTTTAAACCAAATAATTCTAGCTTTATTACTTGTTTATCCATTAAAGCATTATAGGCATATAACGTTGAATGCATATTGATGTGCTTTCTTCATATGAAATCTAATTAAAAAATCAGCCAAAAGGTCGAAAAACGTTGTCTGTAAAAAGTCAATGTAAAAAATCTATAAGATGATACTTTTAGCACTTTGGAAGACTCTAAAACTAAGAATTGACTTGTAAAATAAAAATTCCTGATTATTTGTCTGTACTTTTTGAATTCATTAAAGATTTTTAGAGAAGAAAAATGCATCGGAAAGAAAAAATAATCACAATGTAAAGCTTTCTAAAGTTCTTATAGCTTTAATGTAATTAAAAAAAAAAAAAAAAAAGAGTGTGCATTACTTAAGTTTTGGGGGTACATCTCAGTGGCAGAGCATTTGACTGCAGATTAAGAGGTCCTTGGTTCAACTCCGAGTGCCCCCTGAAGATAAATCTTTTTAAACCAAATAATTCTTGCTTTATTACTTGTTTATTCATTAAAACATTTTAGGCATATAACGTTGAATGCATATTGATGTGCTTTCTTCATATGAAATCTATTTAAAAAATCAGCCAAAAGGTCGAAAAACGTTGTCTGTAAATAGTCAATGTAAAAAATCTATAAGATGATACTTTTAGCACTTTGGAAGACTCTAAAACTAAGAATTGACTTGTAAAATGAAAATTCCTGATTATTTGTCTGTACTTTTTGAATTCATTAAAGATTTTTAGAGAAGAAAAATGCATCGGAAAGAAAAAATAATCACAATGTAAAGCTTTCTAAAGTTCTTATAGCTTTAATGTAATTTAAAAAAAAAAAAAAAAAGTGTGCATTACTTAAGATTTGGGGGTATATCTCAGTGGCAGAGCATTTGACTGCAGATTAAGAGGTCCTTGGTTCAACTCCGAGTGCCCCCTGAAGATAAATCTTTTTAAACCAAATAATTCTAGCTTTATTACTTGTTTATCCATTAAAGCATTTTAGGCATATAACGTTGAATGCATATTGATGTGCTTTCTTCATATGAAATCTAATTAAAAAATCAGCCAAAAGGTCGAAAAACGTTGTCTGTAAAAAGTCAATGTAAAAAATCTATAAGATGATACTTTTAGCACTTTGGAAGACTCTAAAACTAAGAATTGACTTGTAAAATAAAAATTCCTGATTATTTGTCTGTACTTTTTGAATTCATTAAAGATTTTTATAGAAGAAAAATGCATCGGAAAGAAAAAATAATCACAATGTAAAACTTTGTAAAGTTCTTATAGCTTTAATGTAATTTAAAAAAAAAAAAAAAAAAAAAAAAAAGAGGGTGCATTACTTAAGTTTTGGGGGTATAGCTCAGTGGCAGAGCATTTGACTGCAGATCAAGAGGTCCTTGGTTCAACTCCGAGTGCCCCCTGAAGATAAAACTTTTTAAACCAAATAATTCTTGCTTTATTACTTGTTTATCCATTAAAACATTTTAGGCATATAACGTTGAATGCATATTGATGTGCTTTCTTCATATGAAATCTATTTAAAAAATCAGCCAAAAGGTCGAAAAACGTTGTCTGAAAAAAGTCAATGTAAAAAATCTATAAGATGATACTTTTAGCACTTTGGAAGACTCTAAAACTAAGAATTGACTTGTAAAATAAAAATTCCTGATTATTTGTCTGTACTTTTTGAATTCATTAAAGATTTTTAAAGAAGAAAAATGCATCGGAAAGAAAAAATAATCACAATGTAAAACTTTGTAAAGTTCTTATAGCTTTAATGTAATTTAAAAAAAAAAAAAAAAAGAGTGTGCATTACTTAAGATTTGGGGGTATAGCTCAGTGGCAGAGCATTTGACTGCAGATCAAGAGGTCTTTGGTTCAACTCTGAGTGCCCCCTGAAGATAAATCTTTTTAAACCAAATAATTCTAGCTTTATTACTTGTTTATCCATTAAAGCATTATAGGCATATAACGTTGAATGCATATTGATGTGCTTTCTTCATATGAAATCTAATTAAAAAATCAGCCAAAAGTTCGAAAAACGTTGTCTGTAAAAAGTCAATGTAAAAAATCTATAAGATGATACTTTTAGCACTTTGGAAGACTCTAAAACTAAGAATTGACTTGTAAAATAAAAATTCCTGATTATTTGTCTGTACTTTTTGAATTCATTAAAGATTTTTAGAGAAGAAAAATGCATCGGAAAGAAAAAATAATCACAATGTAAAGCTTTCTAAAGTTCTTATAGCTTTAATGTAATTAAAAAAAAAAAAAAAAAGAGTGTGCATTACTTAAGTTTTGGGGGTACATCTCAGTGGCAGAGCATTTGACTGCAGATTAAGAGGTCCTTGGTTCAACTCCGAGTGCCCCCTGAAGATAAATCTTTTTAAACCAAATAATTCTTGCTTTATTACTTGTTTATCCATTAAAACATTTTAGGCATATAACGTTGAATGCATATTGATGTGCTTTCTTCATATGAAATCTATTTAAAAAATCAGCCAAAAGGTCGAAAAACGTTGTCTGTAAATAGTCAATGTAAAAAATCTATAAGATGATACTTTTAGCACTTTGGAAGACTCTAAAACTAAGAATTGACTTGTAAAATGAAAATTCCTGATTATTTGTCTGTACTTTTTGAATTCATTAAAGATTTTTAGAGAAGAAAAATGCATCGGAAAGAAAAAATAATCACAATGTAAAGCTTTCTAAAGTTCTTATAGCTTTAATGTAATTTAAAAAAAAAAAAAAGAGTGTGCATTACTTAAGATTTGGGGGTATATCTCAGTGGCAGAGCATTTGACTGCAGATTAAGAGGTCCTTGGTTCAACTCCGAGTGCCCCCTGAAGATAAATCTTTTTAAACCAAATAATTCTAGCTTTATTACTTGTTTATCCATTAAAACATTTTAGGCATATAACGTTGAATGCATATTGATGTGCTTTCTTCATATGAAATCTATTTAAAAAATCAGCCAAAAGGTCGAAAAACGTCTGTAAAAAGTTATTGTAAAAAATCTATAAGATGATACTTTTAGCACTTTGGAAGACTCTAAAACTAAGAATTGACTTGTAAAATAAAAATACCTGATTATTTGTTTGTACTTTTTGTATTCATTAATGATTTTTAGAGAAGAAAAATGCATCGGAAAGAAAAAATAATCACAATGTAAAACTTTGTAAAGTTCTTATAGCTTTAATGTAATTAAAAAAAAAAAAAAAAAAAAAAGAGGGTGCATTACTTAAGTTTTGGGGGTATAGCTCAGTGGCAGAGCATTTGACTGCAGATTAAGAGGTCCTTGGTTCAACTCCGAGTGCCCCCTGAAGATAAATCTTTTTAAACCAAATAAATCTAGCTTTATTACTTGTTTATCCATTAAAACATTTTAGGCATATAACGTTGAATGCATATTGATGTGCTTTCTTCATATGAAATCTATTTAAAAAATCAGCCAAAAGGTCGAAAAACGTTGTCTGTAAAAAGTCAATGTAAAAAATCTATAAGATGATACTTTTAGCACTTTGGAAGACTCTAAAACTAAGAAGTGACTTGTAAAATAAAAATTCCTGATTATTTGTCTGTACTTTTTGAATTCATTAAAGATTTTTAGAGAAGAAAAATGCATCGGAAAGAAAAAATAATCACAATGTAAAACTTTGTAAAGTTCTTATAGCTTTAATGTAATTAAAAAAAAAAAAAAAAAAGAGGGTTCATTACTTAAGTTTTGGGGGTATAGCTCAGTGGCAGAGCATTTGACTGCACATTAAGAGGTCCTTGGTTCAACTCCGAGTGCCCCCTGAAGATAAATCTTTTTAAACCAAATAATTCTAGCTTTATTACTTGTTTATCCATTAAAGCATTTTAGGCATATAACGTTGAATGCATATTGATGTGCTTTCTTCATATGAAATCTAATTAAAAAATCAGCCAAAAGGTCGAAAAACGTTGTCTGTAAAAAGTCAATGTAAAAAATCTATAAGATGATACTTTTAGCACTTTGGAAGACTCTAAAACTAAGAATTGACTTGTAAAATAAAAATTCCTGATTATTTGTCTGTACTTTTTGAATTCATTAAAGATTTTTAGAGAAGAAAAATGCATCGGAAAGAAAAAATAATCACAATGTAAAACTTTGTAAAGTTCTTATAGCTTTAATGTAATTTAAAAAAAAAAAAAAAAAGAGGGTGCATTACTTAAGTTTTAGGGGTATATCTCAGTGGCAGAGCATTTGACTGCAGATCAAGAGGTCCTTGGTTCAACTCCGAGTGCCCCCTGAAGATAAATCTTTTTAAACCAAATAATTCTTGCTTTATTACTTGTTTATCCATTAAAACATTTTAGGCATATAACGTTGAATGCATATTGATGTGCTTTCTTCATATGAAATCTAATTAAAAAATCAGCCAAAAGGTCGAAAAACGTTGTCTGTAAAAAGTCAATGTAAAAAATCTATAAGATGATACTTTTAGCACTTTGGAAGACTCTAAAACTAAGAATTGACTTGTAAAATAAAAATTCCTGATTATTTGTCTGTACTTTTTGAATTCATTAAAGATTTTTAGAGAAGAAAAATGCATCGGAAAGAAAAAATAATCACAATGTAAAGCTTTCTAAAGTTCTTATAGCTTTAATGTAATTAAAAAAAAAAAAAAAAAGAGTGTGCATTACTTAAGTTTTGGGGGTACATCTCAGTGGCAGAGCATTTGACTGCAGATTAAGAGGTCCTTGGTTCAACTCCGAGTGCCCCCTGAAGATAAATCTTTTTAAACCAAATAATTCTTGCTTTATTACTTGTTTATCCATTAAAACATTTTAGGCATATAACGTTGAATGCATATTGATGTGCTTTCTTCATATGAAATCTATTTAAAAAATCAGCCAAAAGGTCGAAAAACGTTGTCTGTAAATAGTCAATGTAAAAAATCTATAAGATGATACTTTTAGCACTTTGGAAGACTCTAAAACTAAGAATTGACTTGTAAAATGAAAATTCCTGATTATTTGTCTGTACTTTTTGAATTCATTAAAGATTTTTAGAGAAGAAAAATGCATCGGAAAGAAAAAATAATCACAATGTAAAGCTTTCTAAAGTTCTTATAGCTTTAATGTAATTTAAAAAAAAAAAAAAAAAGTGTGCATTACTTAAGATTTGGGGGTATATCTCAGTGGCAGAGCATTTGACTGCAGATTAAGAGGTCCTTGGTTCAACTCCGAGTGCCCCCTGAAGATAAATCTTTTTAAACCAAATAATTCTAGCTTTATTACTTGTTTATCCATTAAAGCATTTTAGGCATATAACGTTGAATGCATATTGATGTGCTTTCTTCATATGAAATCTAATTAAAAAATCAGCCAAAAGGTCGAAAAACGTTGTCTGTAAAAAGTCAATGTAAAAAATCTATAAGATGATACTTTTAGCACTTTGGAAGACTCTAAAACTAAGAATTGACTTGTAAAATAAAAATTCCTGATTATTTGTCTGTACTTTTTGAATTCATTAAAGATTTTTATAGAAGAAAAATGCATCGGAAAGAAAAAATAATCACAATGTAAAACTTTGTAAAGTTCTTATAGCTTTAATGTAATTTAAAAAAAAAAAAAAAAAAAAAAAAAAGAGGGTGCATTACTTAAGTTTTGGGGGTATAGCTCAGTGGCAGAGCATTTGACTGCAGATCAAGAGGTCCTTGGTTCAACTCCGAGTGCCCCCTGAAGATAAAACTTTTTAAACCAAATAATTCTTGCTTTATTACTTGTTTATCCATTAAAACATTTTAGGCATATAACGTTGAATGCATATTGATGTGCTTTCTTCATATGAAATCTATTTAAAAAATCAGCCAAAAGGTCGAAAAACGTTGTCTGAAAAAAGTCAATGTAAAAAATCTATAAGATGATACTTTTAGCACTTTGGAAGACTCTAAAACTAAGAATTGACTTGTAAAATAAAAATTCCTGATTATTTGTCTGTACTTTTTGAATTCATTAAAGATTTTTAAAGAAGAAAAATGCATCGGAAAGAAAAAATAATCACAATGTAAAACTTTGTAAAGTTCTTATAGCTTTAATGTAATTTAAAAAAAAAAAAAAAAAAGAGTGTGCATTACTTAAGATTTGGGGGTATAGCTCAGTGGCAGAGCATTTGACTGCAGATCAAGAGGTCTTTGGTTCAACTCTGAGTGCCCCCTGAAGATAAATCTTTTTAAACCAAATAATTCTAGCTTTATTACTTGTTTATCCATTAAAGCATTATAGGCATATAACGTTGAATGCATATTGATGTGCTTTCTTCATATGAAATCTAATTAAAAAATCAGCCAAAAGTTCGAAAAACGTTGTCTGTAAAAAGTCAATGTAAAAAATCTATAAGATGATACTTTTAGCACTTTGGAAGACTCTAAAACTAAGAATTGACTTGTAAAATAAAAATTCCTGATTATTTGTCTGTACTTTTTGAATTCATTAAAGATTTTTAGAGAAGAAAAATGCATCGGAAAGAAAAAATAATCACAATGTAAAGCTTTCTAAAGTTCTTATAGCTTTAATGTAATTAAAAAAAAAAAAAAAAAGAGTGTGCATTACTTAAGTTTTGGGGGTACATCTCAGTGGCAGAGCATTTGACTGCAGATTAAGAGGTCCTTGGTTCAACTCCGAGTGCCCCCTGAAGATAAATCTTTTTAAACCAAATAATTCTTGCTTTATTACTTGTTTATCCATTAAAACATTTTAGGCATATAACGTTGAATGCATATTGATGTGCTTTCTTCATATGAAATCTATTTAAAAAATCAGCCAAAAGGTCGAAAAACGTTGTCTGTAAATAGTCAATGTAAAAAATCTATAAGATGATACTTTTAGCACTTTGGAAGACTCTAAAACTAAGAATTGACTTGTAAAATGAAAATTCCTGATTATTTGTCTGTACTTTTTGAATTCATTAAAGATTTTTAGAGAAGAAAAATGCATCGGAAAGAAAAAATAATCACAATGTAAAGCTTTCTAAAGTTCTTATAGCTTTAATGTAATTTAAAAAAAAAAAAAAGAGTGTGCATTACTTAAGATTTGGGGGTATATCTCAGTGGCAGAGCATTTGACTGCAGATTAAGAGGTCCTTGGTTCAACTCCGAGTGCCCCCTGAAGATAAATCTTTTTAAACCAAATAATTCTAGCTTTATTACTTGTTTATCCATTAAAACATTTTAGGCATATAACGTTGAATGCATATTGATGTGCTTTCTTCATATGAAATCTATTTAAAAAATCAGCCAAAAGGTCGAAAAACGTCTGTAAAAAGTTATTGTAAAAAATCTATAAGATGATACTTTTAGCACTTTGGAAGACTCTAAAACTAAGAATTGACTTGTAAAATAAAAATACCTGATTATTTGTTTGTACTTTTTGTATTCATTAATGATTTTTAGAGAAGAAAAATGCATCGGAAAGAAAAAATAATCACAATGTAAAACTTTGTAAAGTTCTTATAGCTTTAATGTAATTAAAAAAAAAAAAAAAAAAAAGAGGGTGCATTACTTAAGTTTTGGGGGTATAGCTCAGTGGCAGAGCATTTGACTGCAGATTAAGAGGTCCTTGGTTCAACTCCGAGTGCCCCCTGAAGATAAATCTTTTTAAACCAAATAATTCTAGCTTTATTACTTGTTTATCCATTAAAACATTTTAGGCATATAACGTTGAATGCATATTGATGTGCTTTCTTCATATGAAATCTATTTAAAAAATCAGCCAAAAGGTCGAAAAACGTTGTCTGTAAAAAGTCAATGTAAAAAATCTATAAGATGATACTTTTAGCACTTTGGAAGACTCTAAAACTAAGAAGTGACTTGTAAAATAAAAATTCCTGATTATTTGTCTGTACTTTTTGAATTCATTAAAGATTTTTAGAGAAGAAAAATGCATCGGAAAGAAAAAATAATCACAATGTAAAACTTTGTAAAGTTCTTATAGCTTTAATGTAATTAAAAAAAAAAAAAAAAAAAGAGGGTTCATTACTTAAGTTTTGGGGGTATAGCTCAGTGGCAGAGCATTTGACTGCACATTAAGAGGTCCTTGGTTCAACTCCGAGTGCCTCCTGAAGATAAATCTTTTTAAACCAAATAATTCTAGCTTTATTACTTGTTTATCCATTAAAGCATTTTAGGCATATAACGTTGAATGCATATTGATGTGCTTTCTTCATATGAAATCTAATTAAAAAATCAGCCAAAAGGTCGAAAAACGTTGTCTGTAAAAAGTCAATGTAAAAAATCTATAAGATGATACTTTTAGCACTTTGGAAGACTCTAAAACTAAGAATTGACTTGTAAAATAAAAATTCCTGATTATTTGTCTGTACTTTTTGAATTCATTAAAGATTTTTAGAGAAGAAAAATGCATCGGAAAGAAAAAATAATCACAATGTAAAACTTTGTAAAGTTCTTATAGCTTTAATGTAATTTAAAAAAAAAAAAAAAAAGAGGGTGCATTACTTAAGTTTTAGGGGTATAGCTCAGTGGCAGAGCATTTGACTGCAGATCAAGAGGTCCTTGGTTCAACTCCGAGTGCCCCCTGAAGATAAATCTTTTTAAACCAAATAATTCTTGCTTTATTACTTGTTTATCCATTAAAACATTTTAGGCATATAACGTTGAATGCATATTGATGTGCTTTCTTCATATGAAATCTATTTAAAAAATCAGCCAAAAGGTCGAAAAACGTTGTCTGAAAAAAGTCAATGTAAAAAATCTATAAGATGATACTTTTAGCACTTTGGAAGACTCTAAAACTAAGAATTGACTTGTAAAATAAAAATTCCTGATTATTTGTCTGTACTTTTTGAATTCATTAAAGATTTTTAAAGAATAAAAATGCATCGGAAAGAAAAAATAATCACAATGTAAAACTTTGTAAAGTTCTTATAGCTTTAATGTAATTTAAAAAAAAAAAAAAAAGAGTGTGCATTACTTAAGTTTTGGGGGTATAGCTCAGTGGCAGAGCATTTGACTGCAGATCAAGAAGTCCTTGGTTCAACTCTGAGTGCCCCCTGAAGATAAATGTTTTTAAACCAAATAATTCTAGCTTTATTACTTGTTTATCCATTAAAACATTTTAGGCATATAACGTTGAATGCATATTGATGTGCTTTCTTCATATGAAATCTATTTAAAAAATCAGACAAAAGGTCGAAAAACGTCTGTAAAAAGTCAATGTAAAAAATCTATAAGATGATACTTTTAGCACTTTGGAAGACTCTAAAACTAAGAATTGACTTGTAAAATAAAAATTCCTGATTATTTGTCTGTACTTTTTGAATTCATTAAAGATTTTTAAAGAAGAAAAATGCATCGGAAAGAAAAAATAATCACAATGTAAAACTTTGTAAAGTTCTTATAGCTTTAATGTAATTTAAAAAAAAAAAAAAAAAGAGTGTGCATTACTTAAGTTTTGGGGGTATAGCTCAGTGGCAGAGCATTTGACTGCAGATCAAGAGGTCCTTGGTTCAACTCTGAGTGCCCCCTGAAGATAAATCTTTTTAAACCAAATAATTCTAGCTTTATTACTTGTTTATCCATTAAAACATTTTAGGCATATAACGTTGAATGCATATTGATGTGCTTTCTTCATATGAAATCTATTTAAAAAATCAGACAAAAGGTCGAAAAACGTCTGTAAAAAGTCAATGTAAAAAATCTATAAGATGATACTTTTAGCACTTTGGAAGACTCTAAAACTAAGAATTGACTTGTAAAATAAAAATTCCTGATTATTTGTCTGTACTTTTTGAATTCATTAAAGATTTTTAGAGAAGAAAAATGCATCGGAAAGAAAAAATAATCACAATGTAAAGCTTTCTAAAGTTCTTATAGCTTTAATGTAATTAAAAAAAAAAAAAAAAAAGAGTGTGCATTACTTAAGTTTTGGGGGTATATCTCAGTGGCAGAGCATTTGACTGCAGATTAAGAGGTCCTTGGTTCAACTCCGAGTGCCCCCTGAAGATAAATCTTTTTAAACCAAATAATTCTTGCTTTATTACTTGTTTATCCATTAAAACATTTTAGGCATATAACGTTGAATGCATATTGATGTGCTTTCTTCATATGAAATCTATTTAAAAAATCAGCCAAAAGGTCGAAAAACGTTGTCTGTAAAAAGTCAATGTAAAAAATCTATAAGATGATACTTTTAGCCCTTTGGAAGACTCTAAAACTAAGAATTGACTTGTAAAATAAAAATTCCTGATTATTTGTCTGTACTTTTTGAATTCATTAAAGATTTTTAGAGAAGAAAAATGCATCGGAAAGAAAAAATAATCACAATGTAAAGCTTTCTAAAGTTCTTATAGCTTTAATGTAATTTAAAAAAAAAAAAAAAAGAGTGTGCATTACTTAAGTTTTGGGGGTATATCTCAGTGGCAGAGCATTTGACTGCATATTAAGAGATCCTTGGTTCAACTCCGAGTGCCCCCCTGAAGATAAATCTTTTTAAACCAAATAATTCTTGCTTTATTACTTGTTTATCCATTAAAACATTTTAGGCATATAACGTTGAATGCATATTGAATTGCTTTCTTCATATGAAATCTATTTAAAAAATCAGCCAAAAGGTCGAAAAACGTTGTCTGTAAAAAGTTATTGTAAAAAATCTATAAGATGATACTTTTAGCACTTTGGAAGAGTCTAAAACTAAGAATTGACTTGTAAAATAAAAATTCCTGATTATTTGTCTGTACTTTTTGAATTCATTAAAGATTTTTAGAGAAGAAAAATGCATCGGAAAGAAAAAATAATCACAATGTAAAACTTTGTAAAGTTCTTATAGCTTTAATGTAATTTAAAAAAAAAAAAAAAAAGAGGGTGCATTACTTAAGTTTTAGGGGTATAGCTCAGTGGCAGAGCATTTGACTGCAGATCAAGAGGTCCTTGGTTCAACTCCGAGTGCCCCCTGAAGATAAATCTTTTTAAACCAAATAATTCTTGCTTTATTACTTGTTTATCCATTAAAACATTTTAGGCATATAACGTTGAATGCATATTGATGTGCTTTCTTCATATGAAATCTATTTAAAAAATCAGCCAAAAGGTCGAAAAACGTTGTCTGAAAAAAGTCAATGTAAAAAATCTATAAGATGATACTTTTAGCACTTTGGAAGACTCTAAAACTAAGAATTGACTTGTAAAATAAAAATTCCTGATTATTTGTCTGTACTTTTTGAATTCATTAAAGATTTTTAAAGAATAAAAATGCATCGGAAAGAAAAAATAATCACAATGTAAAACTTTGTAAAGTTCTTATAGCTTTAATGTAATTTAAAAAAAAAAAAAAAAAGAGTGTGCATTACTTAAGTTTTGGGGGTATAGCTCAGTGGCAGAGCATTTGACTGCAGATCAAGAAGTCCTTGGTTCAACTCTGAGTGCCCCCTGAAGATAAATGTTTTTAAACCAAATAATTCTAACTTTATTACTTGTTTATCCATTAAAACATTTTAGGCATATAACGTTGAATGCATATTGATGTGCTTTCTTCATATGAAATCTATTTAAAAAATCAGACAAAAGGTCGAAAAACGTCTGTAAAAAGTCAATGTAAAAAATCTATAAGATGATACTTTTAGCACTTTGGAAGACTCTAAAACTAAGAATTGACTTGTAAAATAAAAATTCCTGATTATTTGTCTGTACTTTTTGAATTCATTAAAGATTTTTAAAGAAGAAAAATGCATCGGAAAGAAAAAATAATCACAATGTAAAACTTTGTAAAGTTCTTATAGCTTTAATGTAATTTAAAAAAAAAAAAAAAAAGAGTGTGCATTACTTAAGTTTTGGGGGTATAGCTCAGTGGCAGAGCATTTGACTGCAGATCAAGAGGTCCTTGGTTCAACTCTGAGTGCCCCCTGAAGATAAATCTTTTTAAACCAAATAATTCTAGCTTTATTACTTGTTTATCCATTAAAACATTTTAGGCATATAACGTTGAATGCATATTGATGTGCTTTCTTCATATGAAATCTATTTAAAAAATCAGACAAAAGGTCGAAAAACGTCTGTAAAAAGTCAATGTAAAAAATCTATAAGATGATACTTTTAGCACTTTGGAAGACTCTAAAACTAAGAATTGACTTGTAAAATAAAAATTCCTGATTATTTGTCTGTACTTTTTGAATTCATTAAAGATTTTTAGAGAAGAAAAATGCATCGGAAAGAAAAAATAATCACAATGTAAAGCTTTCTAAAGTTCTTATAGCTTTAATGTAATTAAAAAAAAAAAAAAAAAGAGTGTGCATTACTTAAGTTTTGGGGGTATATCTCAGTGGCAGAGCATTTGACTGCAGATTAAGAGGTCCTTGGTTCAACTCCGAGTGCCCCCTGAAGATAAATCTTTTTAAACCAAATAATTCTTGCTTTATTACTTGTTTATCCATTAAAACATTTTAGGCATATAACGTTGAATGCATATTGATGTGCTTTCTTCATATGAAATCTATTTAAAAAATCAGCCAAAAGGTCGAAAAACGTTGTCTGTAAAAAGTCAATGTAAAAAATCTATAAGATGATACTTTTAGCCCTTTGGAAGACTCTAAAACTAAGAATTGACTTGTAAAATAAAAATTCCTGATTATTTGTCTGTACTTTTTGAATTCATTAAAGATTTTTAGAGAAGAAAAATGCATCGGAAAGAAAAAATAATCACAATGTAAAGCTTTCTAAAGTTCTTATAGCTTTAATGTAATTTAAAAAAAAAAAAAAAAGAGTGTGCATTACTTAAGTTTTGGGGGTATATCTCAGTGGCAGAGCATTTGACTGCATATTAAGAGATCCTTGGTTCAACTCCGAGTGCCCCCCTGAAGATAAATCTTTTTAAACCAAATAATTCTTGCTTTATTACTTGTTTATCCATTAAAACATTTTAGGCATATAACGTTGAATGCATATTGAATTGCTTTCTTCATATGAAATCTATTTAAAAAATCAGCCAAAAGGTCGAAAAACGTTGTCTGTAAAAAGTTATTGTAAAAAATCTATAAGATGATACTTTTAGCACTTTGGAAGAGTCTAAAACTAAGAATTGACTTGTAAAATAAAAATTCCTGATTATTTGTTTGTACTTTTTGTATTCATTAAAGATTTTTAGAGAAGAAAAATGCATCGGAAAGAAAAAATAATCACAATGTAAAACTTTGTAAAGTTCTTATAGCTTTAATGTAATTAAAAAAAAAAAAAAAAAAAAAAAGAGGGTGCTTTACTTAAGTTTTGGGGGTATAGCTCAGTGGCAGAGCATTTGACTGCAGATTAAGAGGTCCTTGGTTCAACTCCGAGTGCCCCCTGAAGATAAATCTTTTTAAACCAAATAATTCTAGCTTTATTACTTGTTTATCCATTAAAACATTTTAGGCATATAACGTTGAATGCATATTGATGTGCTTTCTTCATATGAAATCTATTTAAAAAATCAGCCAAAAGGTCGAAAAACGTTGTCTGTAAAAAGTCAATGTAAAAAATCTATAAGATGATACTTTTAGCACTTTGGAAGACTCTAAAACTAAGAAGTGACTTGTAAAATAAAAATTCCTGATTATTTGTCTGTACTTTTTGAATTCATTAAAGATTTTTAGAGAAGAAAAATGCATCGGAAAGAAAAAATAATCACAATGTAAAACTTTGTAAAGTTCTTATAGCTTTAATGTAATTAAAAAAAAAAAAAAAAAAAAAAAAAAGAGGGTGCATTACTTAAGTTTTGGGGGTATAGCTCAGTGGCAGAGCATTTGACTGCAGATTAAGAGGTCCTTGGTTCAACTCCGAGTGCCCCCTGAAGATAAATCTTTTTAAACCAAATAATTCTAGCTTTATTACTTGTTTATCCATTAAAACATTTTAGGCATATAACGTTGAATGCATATTGATGTGCTTTCTTCATATGAAATCTATTTAAAAAATCAGCCAAAAGGTCGAAAAACGTTGTCTGTAAAAAGTCAATGTAAAAAATCTATAAGATGATACTTTTAGCACTTTGGAAGACTCTAAAACTAAGAAGTGACTTGGAAAATAAAAATTCCTGATTATTTGTCTGTACTTTTTGAATTCATTAAAGATTTTTAGAGAAGAAAAATGCATCGGAAAGAAAAAATAATCACAATGTAAAACTTTGTAAAGTTCTTATAGCTTTAATGTAATTTAAAAAAAAAAAAAAAAAAAGAGTGTGCATTACTTAAGTTTTGGGGGTATATCTCAGTGGCAGAGCATTTGACTGCAGATCAAGAGGTCCTTGGTTCAACTCCGAGTGCCCCCTGAAAATAAATCTTTTTAAACCAAATAATTCTAGCTTTATTACTTGTTTATCCATTAAAGCATTTTAGGCATATAACGTTGAATGCATATTGATGTGCTTTCTTCATATGAAATCTATTTAAAAAATCAGCCAAAAGGTCGAAAAACGTTGTCTGTAAAAAGTTATTGTAAAAAATCTATAAGATGATACTTTTAGCACTTTGGAAGACTCTAAAACTAAGAATTGACTTGTAAAATAAAAATTCCTGATTATTTGTTTGTACTTTTTGTATTCATTAAAGATTTTTAGAGAAGAAAAATGCATCGGAAAGAAAAAATAATCACAATGTAAAACTTTGTAAAGTTCTTATAGCTTTACTGTAATTAAAAAAAAAAAAAAAAAAAAAAAAAGAGGGTGCATTACTTAAGTTTTGGGGGTATAGCTCAGTGGCAGAGCATTTGACTGCAGATTAAGAGGTCCTTGGTTCAACTCCGAGTGCCCCCTGAAGATAAATGTTTTTAAACCAAATAATTCTAACTTTATTACTTGTTTATCCATTAAAACATTTTAGGCATATAACGTTGAATGCATATTGATGTGCTTTCTTCATATGAAATCTATTTAAAAAATCAGACAAAAGGTCGAAAAACGTCTGTAAAAAGTCAATGTAAAAAATCTATAAGATGATACTTTTAGCACTTTGGAAGACTCTAAAACTAAGAATTGACTTGTAAAATAAAAATTCCTGATTATTTGTCTGTACTTTTTGAATTCATTAAAGATTTTTAAAGAAGAAAAATGCATCGGAAAGAAAAAATAATCACAATGTAAAACTTTGTAAAGTTCTTATAGCTTTAATGTAATTTAAAAAAAAAAAAAAAAAGAGTGTGCATTACTTAAGTTTTGGGGGTATAGCTCAGTGGCAGAGCATTTGACTGCAGATCAAGAGGTCCTTGGTTCAACTCTGAGTGCCCCCTGAAGATAAATCTTTTTAAACCAAATAATTCTAGCTTTATTACTTGTTTATCCATTAAAACATTTTAGGCATATAACGTTGAATGCATATTGATGTGCTTTCTTCATATGAAATCTATTTAAAAAATCAGCCAAAAGGTCGAAAAACGTTGTCTGTAAAAAGTCAATGTAAAAAATCTATAAGATGATACTTTTAGCACTTTGGAAGACTCTAAAACTAAGAATTGACTTGTAAAATAAAAATTCCTGATTATTTGTTTGTACTTTTTGAATTCATTAAAGATTTTTAGAGAAGAAAAATGCATCGGAAAGAAAAAATAATCACAATGTAAAACTTTGTAAAGTTCTTATAGCTTTAATGTAATTAAAAAAAAAAAAAAAAAAAAAGAGGGTGCATTACTTAAGTTTTGGGGGTATAGCTCAGTGGCAGAGCATTTGACTGCAGATTAAGAGGTCCTTGGTTCAACTCCGAGTGCCCCCTGAAGATAAATCTTTTTAAACCAAATAATTCTAGCTTTATTACTTGTTTATCCATTAAAACATTTTAGGCATATAACGTTGAATGCATATTGATGTGCTTTCTTCATATGAAATCTATTTAAAAAATCAGCCAAAAGGTCGAAAAACGTTGTCTGTAAAAAGTCAATGTAAAAAATCTATAAGATGATACTTTTAGCACTTTGGAAGACTCTAAAACTAAGAAGTGACTTGGAAAATAAAAATTCCTGATTATTTGTCTGTACTTTTTGAATTCATTAAAGATTTTTAGAGAAGAAAAATGCATCGGAAAGAAAAAATAATCACAATGTAAAACTTTGTAAAGTTCTTATAGCTTTAATGTAATTTAAAAAAAAAAAAAAAAAAAGAGTGTGCATTACTTAAGTTTTGGGGGTATATCTCAGTGGCAGAGCATTTGACTGCAGATCAAGAGGTCCTTGGTTCAACTCCGAGTGCCCCCTGAAAATAAATCTTTTTAAACCAAATAATTCTAGCTTTATTACTTGTTTATCCATTAAAGCATTTTAGGCATATAACGTTGAATGCATATTGATGTGCTTTCTTCATATGAAATCTATTTAAAAAATCAGCCAAAAGGTCGAAAAACGTTGTCTGTAAAAAGTTATTGTAAAAAATCTATAAGATGATACTTTTAGCACTTTGGAAGACTCTAAAACTAAGAATTGACTTGTAAAATAAAAATTCCTGATTATTTGTTTGTACTTTTTGTATTCATTAAAGATTTTTAGAGAAGAAAAATGCATCGGAAAGAAAAAATAATCACAATGTAAAACTTTGTAAAGTTCTTATAGCTTTACTGTAATTAAAAAAAAAAAAAAAAAAAAAAAAGAGGGTGCATTACTTAAGTTTTGGGGGTATAGCTCAGTGGCAGAGCATTTGACTGCAGATTAAGAGGTCCTTGGTTCAACTCCGAGTGCCCCCTGAAGATAAATCTTTTTAAACCAAATAATTCTAGCTTTATTACTTGTTTATCCATTAAAACATTTTAGGCATATAACGTTGAATGCATATTGATGTGCTTTCTTCATATGAAATCTATTTAAAAAATCAGCCAAAAGGTCGAAAAACGTTGTCTGTAAAAAGTCAATGTAAAAAATCTATAAGATGATACTTTTAGCACTTTGGAAGACTCTAAAACTAAGAAGTGACTTGTAAAATAAAAATTCCTCATTATTTGTCTGTACTTTTTGAATTCATTAAAGATTTTTAGAGAAGAAAAATGCATCGGAAAGAAAAAATAATCACAATGTAAAACTTTGTAAAGTTCTTATAGCTTTAATGTAATTTAAAAAAAAAAAAAAAAAAAGAGAGTACATTACTTAAGTTTTGGGGGTATAGCTCAGTGGCAGAGCATTTGACTGCAGATCAAGAGGTCCTTGGTTCAACTCCGAGTGCCCCATGAAAATAAATCTTTTTAAACCAAATAATTCTAGCTTTATTACTTGTTTATCCATTAAAGCATTTTAGGCATATAACGTTGAATGCATATTGATGTGCTTTCTTCATATGAAATCTATTTAAAAAATCAGCCAAAAGGTCGAAAAACGTTGTCTGTAAAAAGTCAATGTAAAAAATCTATAAGATGATACTTTTAGCACTTTGGAAGACTCTAAAACTAAGAATTGACTTGTAAAATAAAAATTCCTGATTATTTGTCTGTACTTTTTGAATTCATTAAAGATTTTTAGAGAAGAAAAATGCATCGGAAAGAAAAAATAATCACAATGTAAAACTTTGTAAAGTTCTTATAGCTTTAATGTAATTTAAAAAAAAAAAAAAAAAAGAGTGTGCATTACTTAAGTTTTGGGGGTATAGCTCAGTGGCAGAGCATTTGACTGCAGATTAAGAGATCCTTGGTTCAACTCTGAGTGCCCCCTGAAGATAAATCTTTTTAAACCAAATAATTCTTGCTTTATTACTTGTTTATCCATTAAAACATTTTAGGCATATAACGTTGAATGCATATTGATGTGCTTTCTTCATATGAAATCTATTTAAAAAATCAGCCAAAAGGTCGAAAAACGTTGTCTGTAAAAAGGCAATGTAAAAAATCTATAAGATGATACTTTTAGCACTTTGGAAGACTCTAAAACTAAGAATTGACTTGTAAAATAAAAATTCCTGATTATTTGTTTGTACTTTTTGAATTCATTAAAGATTTTTAGAGAAGAAAAATGCATCGGAAAGAAAAAATAATCACAATGTAAAACTTTGTAAAGTTCTTATAGCTTTAATGTAATTAAAAAAAAAAAAAAAAAAAAAAAAAAAAGAGGGTGCATTACTTAAGTTTTGGGGGTATAGCTCAGTGGCAGAGCATTTGACTGCAGATTAAGAGGTCCTTGGTTCAACTCCGAGTGCCCCCTGAAGATAAATCTTTTTAAACCAAATAATTCTAGCTTTATTACTTGTTTATCCATTAAAACATTTTAGGCATATAACGTTGAATGCATATTGATGTGCTTTCTTCATATGAAATCTATTTAAAAAATCAGCCAAAAGGTCGAAAAACGTTGTCTGTAAAAAGTCAATGTAAAAAATCTATAAGATGATACTTTTAGCACTTTGGAAGACTCTAAAACTAAGAAGTGACTTGGAAAATAAAAATTCCTGATTATTTGTCTGTACTTTTTGAATTCATTAAAGATTTTTAGAGAAGAAAAATGCATCGGAAAGAAAAAATAATCACAATGTAAAACTTTGTAAAGTTCTTATAGCTTTAATGTAATTTAAAAAAAAAAAAAAAAAAAGATTGTGCATTACTTAAGTTTTGGGGGTATATCTCAGTGGCAGAGCATTTGACTGCAGATCAAGAGGTCCTTGGTTCAACTCCGAGTGCCCCCTGAAAATAAATCTTTTTAAACCAAATAATTCTAGCTTTATTACTTGTTTATCCATTAAAGCATTTTAGGCATATAACGTTGAATGCATATTGATGTGCTTTCTTCATATGAAATCTATTTAAAAAATCAGCCAAAAGGTCGAAAAACGTTGTCTGTAAAAAGTTATTGTAAAAAATCTATAAGATGATACTTTTAGCACTTTGGAAGACTCTAAAACTAAGAATTGACTTGTAAAATAAAAATTCCTGATTATTTGTTTGTACTTTTTGTATTCATTAAAGATTTTTAGAGAAGAAAAATGCATCGGAAAGAAAAAATAATCACAATGTAAAACTTTGTAAAGTTCTTATAGCTTTAATGTAATTTAAAAAAAAAAAAAAAAAAGAGTGTGCATTACTTAAGTTTTGGGGGTATAGCTCAGTGGCAGAGCATTTGACTGCAGATTAAGAGATCCTTGGTTCAACTCTGAGTGCCCCCTGAAGATAAATCTTTTTAAACCAAATAATTCTTGCTTTATTACTTGTTTATCCATTAAAACATTTTAGGAATATAACGTTGAATGCATATTGATGTGCTTTCTTCATATGAAATCTATTTAAAAAATCAGCCAAAAGGTCGAAAAACGTTGTCTGAAAAAAGTCAATGTAAAAAATCTATAAGATGATACTTTTAGCACTTTGGAAGACTCTAAAACTAAGAATTGACTTGTAAAATAAAAATTCCTGATTATTTGTTTGTACTTTTTGAATTCATTAAAGATTTTTAGAGAAGAAAAATGCATCGGAAAGAAAAAATAATCACAATGTAAAACTTTGTAAAGTTCTTATAGCTTTAATGTAATTAAAAAAAAAAAAAAAAAAAAAAAAGAGGGTGCATTACTTAAGTTTTGGGGGTATAGCTCAGTGGCAGAGCATTTGACTGCAGATTAAGAGGTCCTTGGTTCAACTCCGAGTGCCCCCTGAAGATAAATCTTTTTAAACCAAATAATTCTAGCTTTATTACTTGTTTATCCATTAAAACATTTTAGGCATATAACGTTGAATGCATATTGATGTGCTTTCTTCATATGAAATCTATTTAAAAAATCAGCCAAAAGGTCGAAAAACGTTGTCTGTAAAAAGTCAATGTAAAAAATCTATAAGATGATACTTTTAGCACTTTGGAAGACTCTAAAACTAAGAATTGACTTGTAAAATAAAAATTCCTGATTATTTGTTTGTACTTTTTGAATTCATTAAAGATTTTTAGAGAAGAAAAATGCATCGGAAAGAAAAAATAATCACAATGTAAAACTTTGTAAAGTTCTTATAGCTTTAATGTAATTAAAAAAAAAAAAAAAAAAAAAGAGGGTGCATTACTTAAGTTTTGGGGGTATAGCTCAGTGGCAGAGCATTTGACAGCAGATTAAGAGGTCCTTGGTTCAACTCCGAGTGCCCCCTGAAGATAAATCTTTTTAAACCAAATAATTCTAGCTTTATTACTTGTTTATCCATTAAAACATTTTAGGCATATAACGTTGAATGCATATTGATGTGCTTTCTTCATATGAAATCTATTTAAAAAATCAGACAAAAGGTCGAAAAACGTTGTCTGTAAAAAGTCAATGTAAAAAATCTATAAGATGATACTTTTAGCACTTTGGAAGACTCTAAAACTAAGAATTGACTTGTAAAATAAAAATTCCTGATTATTTGTCTGTACTTTTTGAATTCATTCAAGATTTTTAGAGAAGAAAAATGCATCGGAAAGAAAAAATAATCACAATGTAAAGCTTTCTAAAGTTCTTATAGCTTTAATGTAATTTAAAAAAAAAAAAAAAAGAGTTTTCATTACTTAAGTTTTGGGGGTATATCTCAGTGGCAGAGCATTTGACTGCAGATTAAGAGATCCTTGGTTCAACTCCGAGTGCCCCCTGAAGATAAATCTTTTTAAACCAAATAATTCTATCTTTATTACTTGTTTATCCATTAAAACATTTTAGGCATATAACGTTGAATGCATATTGATGTGCTTTCTTCATATGAAATCTATTTAAAAAATCAGACAAAAGGTCGAAAAACGTTGTCTGTAAAAAGTCAATGTAAAAAATCTACAAGATGATACTTTTAGCACTTTGGAAGACTCTAAAACTAAGAATTGACTTGTAAAATAAAAATTCCTGATTATTTGTCTGTACTTTTTGAATTCATTAAAGATTTTTAGAGAAGAAAAATGCATCGGAAAGAAAAAATAATCACAATGTAAAGCTTTCTAAAGTTCTTATAGCTTTAATGTAATTTAAAAAAAAAAAAAAAAGAGTGTGCATTACTTAAGTTTTGGGGGTATATCTCAGTGGCAGAGCATTTGACTGCAGATTAAGAGATCCTTGGTTCAACTCCGAGTGCCCCCCTGAAGATAAATCTTTTTAAACCAAATAATTCTTGCTTTATTACTTGTTTATCCATTAAAACATTTTAGGCATATAACGTTGAATGCATATTGATGTGCTTTCTTCATATGAAATCTATTTAAAAAATCAGCCAAAAGGTCGAAAAACGTTGTCTGTAAAAAGTTATTGTAAAAAATCTATAAGATGATACTTTTAGCACTTTGGAAGACTCTAAAACTAAGAATTGACTTGTAAAATAAAAATTCCTGATTATTTGTTTGTACTTTTTGTATTCATTAAAGATTTTTAGAGAAGAAAAATGCATTGGAAAGAAAAAATAATCACAATGTAAAGCTTTCTAAAGATCTTATAGCTTTAATGTAATTAAAAAAAAAAAAAAAAAAAAGAGGGTGCATTACTTAAGTTTTGGGGGTATAGCTCAGTGGCAGAGCATTTGACAGCAGATTAAGAGGTCCTTGGTTCAACTCCGAGTGCCCCCTGAAGATAAATCTTTTTAAACCAAATAATTCTAGCTTTATTACTTGTTTATCCATTAAAACATTTTAGGCATATAACGTTGAATGCATATTGATGTGCTTTCTTCATATGAAATCTATTTAAAAAATCAGACAAAAGGTCGAAAAACGTTGTCTGTAAAAAGTCAATGTAAAAAATCTATAAGATGATACTTTTAGCACTTTGGAAGACTCTAAAACTAAGAATTGACTTGTAAAATAAAAATTCCTGATTATTTGTCTGTACTTTTTGAATTCATTCAAGATTTTTAGAGAAGAAAAATGCATCGGAAAGAAAAAATAATCACAATGTAAAGCTTTCTAAAGTTCTTATAGCTTTAATGTAATTTAAAAAAAAAAAAAAAAGAGTTTTCATTACTTAAGTTTTGGGGGTATATCTCAGTGGCAGAGCATTTGACTGCAGATTAAGAGATCCTTGGTTCAACTCCGAGTGCCCCCTGAAGATAAATCTTTTTAAACCAAATAATTCTATCTTTATTACTTGTTTATCCATTAAAACATTTTAGGCATATAACGTTGAATGCATATTGATGTGCTTTCTTCATATGAAATCTATTTAAAAAATCAGACAAAAGGTCGAAAAACGTTGTCTGTAAAAAGTCAATGTAAAAAATCTATAAGATGATACTTTTAGCACTTTGGAAGACTCTAAAACTAAGAATTGACTTGTAAAATAAAAATTCCTGATTATTTGTCTGTACTTTTTGAATTCATTAAAGATTTTTAGAGAAGAAAAATGCATCGGAAAGAAAAAATAATCACAATGTAAAGCTTTCTAAAGTTCTTATAGCTTTAATGTAATTTAAAAAAAAAAAAAAAAGAGTGTGCATTACTTAAGTTTTGGGGGTATATCTCAGTGGCAGAGCATTTGACTGCAGATTAAGAGATCCTTGGTTCAACTCCGAGTGCCCCCCTGAAGATAAATCTTTTTAAACCAAATAATTCTTGCTTTATTACTTGTTTATCCATTAAAACATTTTAGGCATATAACGTTGAATGCATATTGATGTGCTTTCTTCATATGAAATCTATTTAAAAAATCAGCCAAAAGGTCGAAAAACGTTGTCTGTAAAAAGTTATTGTAAAAAATCTATAAGATGATACTTTTAGCACTTTGGAAGACTCTAAAACTAAGAATTGACTTGTAAAATAAAAATTCCTGATTATTTGTTTGTACTTTTTGTATTCATTAAAGATTTTTAGAGAAGAAAAATGCATTGGAAAGAAAAAATAATCACAATGTAAAGCTTTCTAAAGTTCTTATAGCTTTAATGTAATTAAAAAAAAAAAAAAAAAAAAAGAGGGTGCATTACTTAAGTTTTGGGGGTATAGCTCAGTGGCAGAGCATTTGACAGCAGATTAAGAGGTCCTTGGTTCAACTCCGAGTGCCCCCTGAAGATAAATCTTTTTAAACCAAATAATTCTAGCTTTATTACTTGTTTATCCATTAAAACATTTTAGGCATATAACGTTGAATGCATATTGATGTGCTTTCTTCATATGAAATCTATTTAAAAAATCAGACAAAAGGTCGAAAAACGTTGTCTGTAAAAAGTCAATGTAAAAAATCTATAAGATGATACTTTTAGCACTTTGGAAGACTCTAAAACTAAGAATTGACTTGTAAAATAAAAATTCCTGATTATTTGTCTGTACTTTTTGAATTCATTCAAGATTTTTAGAGAAGAAAAATGCATCGGAAAGAAAAAATAATCACAATGTAAAGCTTTCTAAAGTTCTTATAGCTTTAATGTAATTTAAAAAAAAAAAAAAAAGAGTTTTCATTACTTAAGTTTTGGGGGTATATCTCAGTGGCAGAGCATTTGACTGCAGATTAAGAGATCCTTGGTTCAACTCCGAGTGCCCCCTGAAGATAAATCTTTTTAAACCAAATAATTCTATCTTTATTACTTGTTTATCCATTAAAACATTTTAGGCATATAACGTTGAATGCATATTGATGTGCTTTCTTCATATGAAATCTATTTAAAAAATCAGACAAAAGGTCGAAAAACGTTGTCTGTAAAAAGTCAATGTAAAAAATCTATAAGATGATACTTTTAGCACTTTTGAAGACTCTAAAACTAAGAATTGACTTGTAAAATAAAAATTCCTGATTATTTGTCTGTACTTTTTGAATTCATTAAAGATTTTTAGAGAAGAAAAATGCATCGGAAAGAAAAAATAATCACAATGTAAAGCTTTCTAAAGTTCTTATAGCTTTAATGTAATTTAAAAAAAAAAAAAAAAGAGTGTGCATTACTTAAGTTTTGGGGGTATATCTCAGTGGCAGAGCATTTGACTGCAGATTAAGAGATCCTTGGTTCAACTCCGAGTGCCCCCCTGAAGATAAATCTTTTTAAACCAAATAATTCTTGCTTTATTACTTGTTTATCCATTAAAACATTTTAGGCATATAACGTTGAATGCATATTGATGTGCTTTCTTCATATGAAATCTATTTAAAAAATCAGCCAAAAGGTCGAAAAACGTTGTCTGTAAAAAGTTATTGTAAAAAATCTATAAGATGATACTTTTAGCACTTTGGAAGACTCTAAAACTAAGAATTGACTTGTAAAATAAAAATTCCTGATTATTTGTTTGTACTTTTTGTATTCATTAAAGATTTTTAGAGAAGAAAAATGCATTGGAAAGAAAAAATAATCACAATGTAAAGCTTTCTAAAGTTCTTATAGCTTTAATGTAATTAAAAAAAAAAAAAAAAAAAAGAGGGTGCATTACTTAAGTTTTGGGGGTATAGCTCAGTGGCAGAGCATTTGACTGCAGATTAAGAGGTCCTTGGTTCAACTCCGAGTGCCCCCTGAAGATAAATCTTTTTAAACCAAATAATTCTAGCTTTATTACTTGTTTATCCATTAAAACATTTTAGGCATATAACGTTGAATGCATATTGATGTGCTTTCTTCATATGAAATCTATTTAAAAAATCAGACAAAAGGTCGAAAAACGTTGTCTGTAAAAAGTCAATGTAAAAAATCTATAAGATGATACTTTTAGCACTTTGGAAGACTCTAAAACTAAGAATTGACTTGTAAAATAAAAATTCCTGATTATTTGTCTGTACTTTTTGAATTCATTAAAGATTTTTAGAGAAGAAAAATGCATCGGAAAGAAAAAATAATCACAATGTAAAGCTTTCTAAAGTTCTTATAGCTTTAATGTAATTTAAAAAAAAAAAAAAAAGAGTTCATTACTTAAGTTTTGGGGGTATATCTCAGTGGCAGAGCATTTGACTGCAGATTAAGAGATCCTTGGTTCAACTCCGAGTGCCCCCTGAAGATAAATCTTTTTAAACCAAATAATTCTATCTTTATTACTTGTTTATCCATTAAAACATTTTAGGCATATAACGTTGAATGCATATTGATGTGCTTTCTTCATATGAAATCTATTTAAAAAATCAGACAAAAGGTCGAAAAACGTTGTCTGTAAAAAGTTATTGTAAAAAATCTATAAGATGATACTTTTAGCACTTTGGAAGACTCTAAAACTAAGAATTGACTTGTAAAATAAAAATTCCTGATTATTTGTTTGTACTTTTTGTATTCATTAAAGATTTTTAGAGAAGAAAAATGCATTGGAAAGAAAAAATAATCACAATGTAAAGCTTTCTAAAGTTCTTATAGCTTTAATGTAATTTAAAAAAAAAAAAAAAGAGTGTGCATTACTTAAGTTTTGGGGGTATAGCTCAGTGGCAGAGCATTTGACTGCAGATTAGGAGGTCCTTGGTTCAACTCCGAGTGCCCCCTGAAGATAAATCTTTTTAAACCAAATAATTCTAGCTTTATTACTTGTTTATCCATTAAAACATTTTAGGCATATAACGTTGAATGCATATTGATGTGCTTTCTTCATATGAAATCTATTTAAAAAATCAGCCAAAAGGTCGAAAAACGTTGTCTGTAAAAAGTCAATGTAAAAAATCTATAAGATGATACTTTTAGCACTTTGGAAGACTCTAAAACTAAGAAGTGACTTGTAAAATAAAAATTCCTGATTATTTGTCTGTACTTTTTTAATTCATTAAAGATTTTTAGAGAAGAAAAATGCATCGGAAAGAAAAAATAATCACAATGTAAAACTTTGTAAAGTTCTTATAGCTTTAATGTAATTAAAAAAAAAAAAAAAAAAAAAAAAAAGAGGGTGCATTACTTAAGTTTTGGGGGTATAGCTCAGTGGCAGAGCATTTGACTGCAGATTAAGAGGTCCTTGGTTCAACTCCGAGTGCCCCCTGAAGATAAATCTTTTTAAACCAAATAATTCTAGCTTTATTACTTGTTTATCCATTAAAACATTTTAGGCATATAACGTTGAATGCATATTGATGTGCTTTCTTCATATGAAATCTATTTAAAAAATCAGACAAAAGGTCGAAAAACGTTGTCTGTAAAAAGTCAATGTAAAAAATCTATAAGATGATACTTTTAGCACTTTGGAAGACTCTAAAACTAAGAATTGACTTGTAAAATAAAAATTCCTGATTATTTGTCTGTACTTTTTGAATTCATTAAAGATTTTTAGAGAAGAAAAATGCATCGGAAAGAAAAAATAATCACAATGTAAAGCTTTCTAAAGTTCTTATAGCTTTAATGTAATTTAAAAAAAAAAAAAAAAGAGTTTTCATTACTTAAGTTTTGGGGGTATATCTCAGTGGCAGAGCATTTGACTGCAGATTAAGAGATCCTTGGTTCAACTCCGAGTGCCCCCTGAAGATAAATCTTTTTAAACCAAATAATTCTATCTTTATTACTTGTTTATCCATTAAAACATTTTAGGCATATAACGTTGAATGCATATTGATGTGCTTTCTTCATATGAAATCTATTTAAAAAATCAGACAAAAGGTCGAAAAACGTTGTCTGTAAAAAGTCAATGTAAAAAATCTATAAGATGATACTTTTAGCACTTTGGAAGACTCTAAAACTAAGAATTGACTTGTAAAATAAAAATTCCTGATTATTTGTCTGTACTTTTTGAATTCATTAAAGATTTTTAGAGAAGAAAAATGCATCGGAAAGAAAAAATAATCACAATGTAAAACTTTGTAAAGTTCTTATAGCTTTAATGTAATTAAAAAAAAAAAAAAAAAAAAAAAAAGAGGGTGCATTACTTAAGTTTTGGGGGTATAGCTCAGTGGCAGAGCATTTGACTGCAGATTAAGAGGTCCTTGGTTCAACTCCGAGTGCCCCCTGAAGATAAATCTTTTTAAACCAAATAATTCTAGCTTTATTACTTGTTTATCCATTAAAACATTTTAGGCATATAACGTTGAATGCATATTGATGTGCTTTCTTCATATGAAATCTATTTAAAAAATCAGACAAAAGGTCGAAAAACGTTGTCTGTAAAAAGTCAATGTAAAAAATCTATAAGATGATACTTTTAGCACTTTGGAAGACTCTAAAACTAAGAATTGACTTGTAAAATAAAAATTCCTGATTATTTGTCTGTACTTTTTGAATTCATTAAAGATTTTTAGAGAAGAAAAATGCATCGGAAAGAAAAAATAATCACAATGTAAAGCTTTCTAAAGTTCTTATAGCTTTAATGTAATTTAAAAAAAAAAAAAAAAGAGTTTTCATTACTTAAGTTTTGGGGGTATATCTCAGTGGCAGAGCATTTGACTGCAGATTAAGAGATCCTTGGTTCAACTCCGAGTGCCCCCTGAAGATAAATCTTTTTAAACCAAATAATTCTATCTTTATTACTTGTTTATCCATTAAAACATTTTAGGCATATAACGTTGAATGCATATTGATGTGCTTTCTTCATATGAAATCTATTTAAAAAATCAGACAAAAGGTCGAAAAACGTTGTCTGTAAAAAGTCAATGTAAAAAATCTATAAGATGATACTTTTAGCACTTTGGAAGACTCTAAAACTAAGAATTGACTTGTAAAATAAAAATTCCTGATTATTTGTCTGTACTTTTTGAATTCATTAAAGATTTTTAGAGAAGAAAAATGCATCGGAAAGAAAAAATAATCACAATGTAAAGCTTTCTAAAGTTCTTATAGCTTTAATGTAATTTAAAAAAAAAAAAAAAAGAGTGTGCATTACTTAAGCTTTGGGGGTATATCTCAGTGGCAGAGCATTTGACTGCAGATTAAGAGATCCTTGGTTCAACTCCGAGTGCCCCCCTGAAGATAAATCTTTTTAAACCAAATAATTCTTGCTTTATTACTTGTTTATCTATTAAAACATTTTAGGCATATAACGTTGAATGCATATTGATGTGCTTTCTTCATATGAAATCTATTTAAAAAATCAGCCAAAAGGTCGAAAAACGTTGTCTGTAAAAAGTTATTGTAAAAAATCTATAAGATGATACTTTTAGCACTTTGGAAGACTCTAAAACTAAGAATTGACTTGTAAAATAAAAATTCCTGATTATTTGTTTGTACTTTTTGTATTCATTAAAGATTTTTAGAGAAGAAAAATGCATCGGAAAGAAAAAATAATCACAATGTAAAGCTTTCTAAAGTTCTTATAGCTTTAATGTAATTTAAAAAAAAAAAAAAAGAGTGTGCATTACTTAAGTTTTGGGGGTATATCTCAGTGGCAGAGCATTTGACTGCAGATTAAGAGATCCTTGGTTCAACTCCGAGTGCCCCCCTGAAGATAAATCTTTTTAAACCAAATAATTCTTGCTTTATTACTTGTTTATCCATTAAAACATTTTAGGCATATAACGTTGAATGCATATTGATGTGCTTTCTTCATATGAAATCTATTTAAAAAATCAGCCAAAAGGTCGAAAAACGTTGTCTGTAAAAAGTTATTGTAAAAAATCTATAAGATGATACTTTTAGCACTTTGGAAGACTCTAAAACTAAGAATTGACTTGTAAAATAAAAATTCCTGATTATTTGTTTGTACTTTTTGTATTCATTAAAGATTTTTAGAGAAGAAAAATGCATCGGAAAGAAAAAATAATCACAATGTAAAACTTTGTAAAGTTCTTATAGCTTTAATGTAATTAAAAAAAAAAAAAAAAGAGGGTGCATTACTTAAGTTTTGGGGGTATAGCTCAGTGGCAGAGCATTTGACTGCAGATTAGGAGGTCCTTGGTTCAACTCCGAGTGCCCCCTGAAGATAAATCTTTTTAAACCAAATAATTCTAGCTTTATTACTTGTTTATCCATTAAAACATTTTAGGCATATAACGTTGAATGCATATTGATGTGCTTTCTTCATATGAAATCTATTTAAAAAATCAGCCAAAAGGTCGAGAAACGTTGTCTGTAAAAAGTCAATGTAAAAAATCTATAAGATGATACTTTTAGCACTTTGGAAGACTCTAAAACTAAGAAGTGACTTGTAAAATCAAAATTCCTGATTATTTGTCTGTACTTTTTTAATTCATTAAAGATTTTTAGAGAAGAAAAATGCATCGGAAAGAAAAAATAATCACAATGTAAAACTTTGTAAAGTTCTTATAGCTTTAATGTAATTAAAAAAAAAAAAAAAAAAAAAAAAAGAGGGTGCATTACTTAAGTTTTGGGGGTATAGCTCAGTGGCAGAGCATTTGACTGCAGATTAAGAGGTCCTTGGTTCAACTCCGAGTGCCCCCTGAAGATAAATCTTTTTAAACCAAATAATTCTAGCTTTATTACTTGTTTATCCATTAAAACATTTTAGGCATATAACGTTGAATGCATATTGATGTGCTTTCTTCATATGAAATCTATTTAAAAAATCAGACAAAAGGTCGAAAAACGTTGTCTGTAAAAAGTCAATGTAAAAAATCTATAAGATGATACTTTTAGCACTTTGGAAGACTCTAAAACTAAGAATTGACTTGTAAAATAAAAATTCCTGATTATTTGTCTGTACTTTTTGAATTCATTAAAGATTTTTAGAGAAGAAAAATGCATCGGAAAGAAAAAATAATCACAATGTAAAGCTTTCTAAAGTTCTTATAGCTTTAATGTAATTTAAAAAAAAAAAAAAAAGAGTTTTCATTACTTAAGTTTTGGGGGTATATCTCAGTGGCAGAGCATTTGACTGCAGATTAAGAGATCCTTGGTTCAACTCCGAGTGCCCCCTGAAGATAAATCTTTTTAAACCAAATAATTCTATCTTTATTACTTGTTTATCCATTAAAACATTTTAGGCATATAACGTTGAATGCATATTGATGTGCTTTCTTCATATGAAATCTATTTAAAAAATCAGACAAAAGGTCGAAAAACGTTGTCTGTAAAAAGTCAATGTAAAAAATCTATAAGATGATACTTTTAGCACTTTGGAAGACTCTAAAACTAAGAATTGACTTGTAAAATAAAAATTCCTGATTATTTGTCTGTACTTTTTGAATTCATTAAAGATTTTTAGAGAAGAAAAATGCATCGGAAAGAAAAAATAATCACAATGTAAAGCTTTCTAAAGTTCTTATAGCTTTAATGTAATTTAAAAAAAAAAAAAAAAGAGTGTGCATTACTTAAGTTTTGGGGGTATATCTCAGTGGCAGAGCATTTGACTGCAGATTAAGAGATCCTTGGTTCAACTCCGAGTGCCCCCCTGAAGATAAATCTTTTTAAACCAAATAATTCTTGCTTTATTACTTGTTTATCCATTAAAACATTTTAGGCATATAACGTTGAATGCATATTGATGTGCTTTCTTCATATGAAATCTATTTAAAAAATCAGACAAAAGGTCGAAAAACGTTGTCTGTAAAAAGTTATTGTAAAAAATCTATAAGATGATACTTTTAGCACTTTGGAAGACTCTAAAACTAAGAATTGACTTGTAAAATAAAAATTCCTGATTATTTGTTTGTACTTTTTGTATTCATTAAAGATTTTTAGAGAAGAAAAATGCATTGGAAAGAAAAAATAATCACAATGTAAAGCTTTCTAAAGTTCTTATAGCTTTAATGTGATTTAAAAAAAAAAAAAAAGAGTGTGCATTACTTAAGTTTTGGGGGTATAGCTCAGTGGCAGAGCATTTGACTGCAGATTAGGAGGTCCTTGGTTCAACTCCGAGTGCCCCCTGAAGATAAATCTTTTTAAACCAAATAATTCTAGCTTTATTACTTGTTTATCCATTAAAACATTTTAGGCATATAACGTTGAATGCATATTGATGTGCTTTCTTCATATGAAATCTATTTAAAAAATCAGCCAAAAGGTCGAAAAACGTTGTCTGTAAAAAGTCAATGTAAAAAATCTATAAGATGATACTTTTAGCACTTTGGAAGACTCTAAAACTAAGAAGTGACTTGTAAAATAAAAATTCCTGATTATTTGTCTGTACTTTTTTAATTCATTAAAGATTTTTAGAGAAGAAAAATGCATCGGAAAGAAAAAATAATCACAATGTAAAACTTTGTAAAGTTCTTATAGCTTTAATGTTATTAAAAAAAAAAAAAAAAAAAAAAGAGGGTGCATTACTTAAGTTTTGGGGGTATAGCTCAGTGGCAGAGCATTTGACTGCAGATTAAGAGGTCCTTGGTTCAACTCCGAGTGCCCCCTGAAGATAAATCTTTTTAAACCAAATAATTCTAGCTTTATTACTTGTTTATCCATTAAAACATTTTAGGCATATATCGTTGAATGCATATTGATGTGCTTTCTTCATATGAAATCTATTTAAAAAATCAGACAAAAGGTCGAAAAACGTTGTCTGTAAAAAGTCAATGTAAAAAATCTATAAGATGATACTTTTAGCACTTTGGAAGACTCTAAAACTAAGAATTGACTTGTAAAATAAAAATTCCTGATTATTTGTCTGTACTTTTTGAATTCATTAAAGATTTTTAGAGAAGAAAAATGCATCGGAAAGAAAAAATAATCACAATGTAAAGCTTTCTAAAGTTCTTATAGCTTTAATGTAATTTAAAAAAAAAAAAAAAAGAGTTTTCATTACTTAAGTTTTGGGGGTATATCTCAGTGGCAGAGCATTTGACTGCAGATTAAGAGATCCTTGGTTCAACTCCGAGTGCCCCCTGAAGATAAATCTTTTTAAACCAAATAATTCTATCTTTATTACTTGTTTATCCATTAAAACATTTTAGGCATATAACGTTGAATGCATATTGATGTGCTTTCTTCATATGAAATCTATTTAAAAAATCAGACAAAAGGTCGAAAAACGTCTGTAAAAAGTCAATGTAAAAAATCTATAAGATGATACTTTTAGCACTTTGGAAGACTCTAAAACTAAGAATTGACTTGTAAAATAAAAATTCCTGATTATTTGTCTGTACTTTTTGAATTCATTAAAGATTTTTAGAGAAGAAAAATGCATCGGAAAGAAAAAATAATCACAATGTAAAGCTTTCTAAAGTTCTTATAGCTTTAATGTAATTTAAAAAAAAAAAAAAAAGAGTGTGCATTACTTAAGTTTTGGGGGTATATCTCAGTGGCAGAGCATTTGACTGCAGATTAAGAGATCCTTGGTTCAACTCCGAGTGCCCCCCTGAAGATAAATCTTTTTAAACCAAATAATTCTTGCTTTATTACTTGTTTATCTATTAAAACATTTTAGGCATATAACGTTGAATGCATATTGATGTGCTTTCTTCATATGAAATCTATTTAAAAAATCAGCCAAAAGGTCGAAAAACGTTGTCTGTAAAAAGTTATTGTAAAAAATCTATAAGATGATACTTTTAGCACTTTGGAAGACTCTAAAACTAAGAATTGACTTGTAAAATAAAAATTCCTGATTATTTGTTTGTACTTTTTGTATTCATTAAAGATTTTTAGAGAAGAAAAATGCATCGGAAAGAAAAAATAATCACAATGTAAAGCTTTCTAAAGTTCTTATAGCTTTAATGTAATTTAAAAAAAAAAAAAAAGAGTGTGCATTACTTAAGTTTTGGGGGTATATCTCAGTGGCAGAGCATTTGACTGCAGATTAAGAGATCCTTGGTTCAACTCCGAGTGCCCCCCTGAAGATAAATCTTTTTAAACCAAATAATTCTTGCTTTATTACTTGTTTATCCATTAAAACATTTTAGGCATATAACGTTGAATGCATATTGATGTGCTTTCTTCATATGAAATCTATTTAAAAAATCAGCCAAAAGGTCGAAAAACGTTGTCTGTAAAAAGTTATTGTAAAAAATCTATAAGATGATACTTTTAGCACTTTGGAAGACTCTAAAACTAAGAATTGACTTGTAAAATAAAAATTCCTGATTATTTGTTTGTACTTTTTGTATTCATTAAAGATTTTTAGAGAAGAAAAATGCATCGGAAAGAAAAAATAATCACAATGTAAAACTTTGTAAAGTTCTTATAGCTTTAATGTAATTAAAAAAAAAAAAAAAAGAGGGTGCATTACTTAAGTTTTGGGGGTATAGCTCAGTGGCAGAGCATTTGACTGCAGATTAGGAGGTCCTTGGTTCAACTCCGAGTGCCCCCTGAAGATAAATCTTTTTAAACCAAATAATTCTAGCTTTATTACTTGTTTATCCATTAAAACATTTTAGGCATATAACGTTGAATGCATATTGATGTGCTTTCTTCATATGAAATCTATTTAAAAAATCAGCCAAAAGGTCGAAAAACGTTGTCTGTAAAAAGTCAATGTAAAAAATCTATAAGATGATACTTTTAGCACTTTGGAAGACTCTAAAACTAAGAAGTGACTTGTAAAATAAAAATTCCTGATTATTTGTCTGTACTTTTTTAATTCATTAAAGATTTTTAGAGAAGAAAAATGCATCGGAAAGAAAAAATAATCACAATGTAAAACTTTGTAAAGTTCTTATAGCTTTAATGTAATTAAAAAAAAAAAAAAAAAAAAAAAAAGAGGGTGCATTACTTAAGTTTTGGGGGTATAGCTCAGTGGCAGGGCATTTGACTGCAGATTAAGAGGTCCTTGGTTCAAATCCGAGTGCCCCCTGAAGATAAATCTTTTTAAACCAAATAATTCTAGCTTTATTACTTGTTTATCCATTAAAACATTTTAGGCATATAACGTTGAATGCATATTGATGTGCTTTCTTCATATGAAATCTATTTAAAAAATCAGCCAAAAGGTCGAAAAACGTTGTCTGTAAAAAGTCAATGTAAAAAATCTATAAGATGATACTTTTAGCACTTTGGAAGACTCTAAAACTAAGAAGTGACTTGGAAAATAAAAATTCCTGATTATTTGTCTGTACTTTTTGAATTCATTAAAGATTTTTAGAGAAGAAAAATGCATCGGAAAGAAAAAATAATCACAATGTAAAACTTTGTAAAGTTCTTATAGCTTTAATGTAATTTAAAAAAAAAAAAAAAAAAGAGTGTGCATTACTTAAGTTTTGGGGGTATAGCTCAGTGGCAGAGCATTTGACTGCAGATCAAGAGGTCCTTGGTTCAACTCCGAGTGCCCCCTGAAGATAAATCTTTTAAAACCAAATAATTCTAGCTTTATTACTTGTTTATCCATTAAAGCATTTTAGGCATATAACGTTGAATGCATATTGATGTGCTTTCTTCATATGAAATCTATTTAAAAAATCAGCCAAAATGTCGAAAAACGTTGTCTGTAAAAAGTCAATTTAAAAAATCTATAAGATGATACTTTTAGCACTTTGGAAGACTCTAAAACTAAGAATTGACTTGTAAAATAAAAATTCCTGATTATTTTTCTGTACTTTTTGAATTCATTAAAGATTTTTAGAGAAGAAAAATGCATCGGAAAGAAAAAATAATCACAATGTAAAACTTTGTAAAGTTCTTATAGCTTTAATGTAATTTAAAAAAAAAAAAAAAAAGAGTGTGCATTACTTAAGTTTTGGGGGTATAGCTCAGTGTCAGAGCATTTGACTGCAGATCAAGAGGTCCTTGGTTCAACTCTGAGTGCCCCCTGAAGATAAATCTTTTTAAACCAAATAATTCTATCTTTATTACTTGTTTATCCATTAAAATATTTTAGGCATATAACGTTGAATGCATATTGATGTGCTTTCTTCATATGAAAGCTATTTAAAAAATCAGACAAAAGGTCGAAAAACGTTGTCTGTAAAAAGTCAATGTAAAAAATCTATAAGATGATACTTTTAGAACTTTGGAAGACTCTAAAACTAAGAATTGACTTGTAAAATAAAAATTCCTGAGTATTTGTCTGTACTTTTTGAATTCATTAAAGATTTTTAGAGAAGAAAAATGCATCGGAAAGAAAAAATAATCACAATGTAAAGCTTTCTAAAGTTCTTATAGCTTTAATGTAATTTAAAAAAAAAAAAAAAAGAGTGTGCATTACTTAAGTTTTGGGGGTATATCTCAGTGGCAGAGCATTTGACTGCAGATTAAGAGATCCTTGGTTCAACTCCGAGTGCCCCCCTGAAGATAAATCTTTTTAAACCAAATAATTCTTGCTTTATTACTTGTTTATCCATTAAAACATTTTAGGCATATAACGTTGAATGCATATTGATGTGCTTTCTTCATATGAAATCTATTTAAAAAATCAGCCAAAAGGTCGAAAAACGTTGTCTGTAAAAAGTTATTGTAAAAAATCTATAAGATGATACTTTTAGCACTTTGGAAGACTCTAAAACTAAGAATTGACTTGTAAAATAAAAATTCCTGATTATTTGTCTGTACTTTTTGAATTCATTAAAGATTTTTAGAGAAGAAAAATGCATCGGAAAGAAAAAATAATCACAATGTAAAACTTTGTAAAGTTCTTATAGCTTTAATGTAATTTAAAAAAAAAAAAAAAAAAGAGTGTGCATTACTTAAGTTTTGGGGGTATAGCTCAGTGGCAGAGCATTTGACTGCAGATCAAGAGGTCCTTGGTTCAACTCCGAGTGCCCCCTGAAGATAAATCTTTTTAAACCAAATAATTCTAGCTTTATTACTTGTTTATCCATTAAAGCATTTTAGGCATATAACGTTGAATGCATATTGATGTGCTTTCTTCATATGAAATCTATTTAAAAAATCAGCCAAAATGTCGAAAAACGTTGTCTGTAAAAAGTCAATTTAAAAAATCTATAAGATGATACTTTTAGCACTTTGGAAGACTCTAAAACTAAGAATTGACTTGTAAAATAAAAATTCCTGATTATTTTTCTGTACTTTTTGAATTCATTAAAGATTTTTAGAGAAGAAAAATGCATCGGAAAGAAAAAATAATCACAATGTAAAACTTTGTAAAGTTCTTATAGCTTTAATGTAATTAAAAAAAAAAAAAAAAAAAGAGTGTGCATTACTTAAGTTTTGGGGGTATAGCTCAGTGTCAGAGCATTTGACTGCAGATCAAGAGGTCCTTGGTTCAACTCTGAGTGCCCCCTGAAGATAAATCTTTTTAAACCAAATAATTCTATCTTTATTACTTGTTTATCCATTAAAACATTTTAGGCATATAATGTTGAATGCATATTGATGTGCTTTCTTCATATGAAATCTATTTAAAAAATCAGACAAAAGGTCGAAAAACGTTGTCTGTAAAAAGTCAACGTAAAAAATCTATAAGATGATACTTTTAGAACTTTGGAAGACTCTAAAACTAAGAATTGACTTGTAAAATAAAAATTCCTGAGTATTTGTCTGTACTTTTTGAATTCATTAAAGATTTTTAGAGAAGAAAAATGCATCGGAAAGAAAAAATAATCACAATGTAAAGCTTTCTAAAGTTCTTATAGCTTTAATGTAATTTAAAAAAAAAAAAAAAAGAGTGTGCATTACTTAAGTTTTGGGGGTATATCTCAGTGGCAGAGCATTTGACTGCAGATTAAGAGATCCTTGGTTCAACTCCGAGTGCCCCCCTGAAGATAAATCTTTTTAAACCAAATAATTCTTGCTTTATTACTTGTTTATCCATTAAAACATTTTAGGCATATAACGTTGAATGCATATTGATGTGCTTTCTTCATATGAAATCTATTTAAAAAATCAGCCAAAAGGTCGAAAAACGTTGTCTGTAAAAAGTTATTGTAAAAAATCTATAAGATGATACTTTTAGCACTTTGGAAGACTCTAAAACTAAGAATTGACTTGTAAAATAAAAATTCCTGATTATTTGTCTGTACTTTTTGAATTCATTAAAGATTTTTAGAGAAGAAAAATGCATCGGAAAGAAAAAATAATCACAATGTAAAACTTTGTAAAGTTCTTATAGCTTTAATGTAATTAAAAAAAAAAAAAAAAAAGTGGGTGCATTACTTAAGTTTTGGGGGTATAGCTCAGTGGCAGAGCATTTGACTGCAGATTAAGAGGTCCTTGGTTCAACTCCGAGTGCCCCCTGAAGATAAATCTTTTTAAACCAAATAATTCTAGCTTTATTACTTGTTTATCCATTAAAACATTTTAGGCATATAACGTTGAATGCATATTTATGTGCTTTCTTCATATGAAATCTATTTAAAAAATCAGCCAAAAGGTCGAAAAACGTTGTCTGTAAAAAGTCAATGTAAAAAATCTATAAGATGATACTTTTAGCACTTTGGAAGACTCTAAAACTAAGAAGTGACTTGGAAAATAAAAATTCCTGATTATTTGTCTGTACTTTTTGAATTCATTAAAGATTTTTAGAGAAGAAAAATGCATCGGAAAGAAAAAATAATCACAATGTAAAACTTTGTAAAGTTCTTATAGCTTTAATGTAATTTAAAAAAAAAAAAAAAAAAGAGTGTGCATTACTTAAGTTTTGGGGGTATAGCTCAGTGGCAGAGCATTTGACTGCAGATCAAGAGGTCCTTGGTTCAACTCCGAGTGCCCCCTGAAGATAAATCTTTTTAAACCAAATAATTCTAGCTTTATTACTTGTTTATCCATTAAAGCATTTTAGGCATATAACGTTGAATGCATATTGATGTGCTTTCTTCATATGAAATCTATTTAAAAAATCAGCCAAAATGTCGAAAAACGTTGTCTGTAAAAAGTCAATTTAAAAAATCTATAAGATGATACTTTTAGCACTTTGGAAGACTCTAAAACTAAGAATTGACTTGTAAAATAAAAATTCCTGATTATTTTTCTGTACTTTTTGAATTCATTAAAGATTTTTAGAGAAGAAAAATGCATCGGAAAGAAAAAATAATCACAATGTAAAACTTTGTAAAGTTCTTATAGCTTTAATGTAATTTAAAAAAAAAAAAAAAAGAGTGTGCATTACTTAAGTTTTGGGGGTATAGCTCAGTGTCAGAGCATTTGACTGCAGATCAAGAGGTCCTTGGTTCAACTCTGAGTGCCCCCTGAAGATAAATCTTTTTAAACCAAATAATTCTATCTTTATTACTTGTTTATCCATTAAAACATTTTAGGCATATAACGTTGAATGCATATTGATGTGCTTTCTTCATATGAAATCTATTTAAAAAATCAGACAAAAGGTCGAAAAACGTTGTCTGTAAAAAGTCAATGTAAAAAATCTATAAGATGATACTTTTAGCACTTTGGAAGACTCTAAAACTAAGAATTGACTTGTAAAATAAAAATTCCTGAGTATTTGTCTGTACTTTTTGAATTCATTAAAGATTTTTAGAGAAGAAAAATGCATCGGAAAGAAAAAATAATCACAATGTAAAGCTTTCTAAAGTTCTTATAGCTTTAATGTAATTTAAAAAAAAAAAAAAAGGAGTGTGCATTACTTAAGTTTTGGGGGTATATCTCAGTGGCAGAGCATTTGACTGCAGATTAAGAGATCCTTGGTTCAACTCCGAGTGCCCCCCTGAAGATAAATCTTTTTAAACCAAATAATTCTTGCTTTATTACTTGTTTATCCATTAAAACATTTTAGGCATATAACGTTGAATGCATATTGATGTGCTTTCTTCATATGAAATCTATTTAAAAAATCAGCCAAAAGGTCGAAAAACGTTGTCTGTAAAAAGTTATTGTAAAAAATCTATAAGATGATACTTTTAGCACTTTGGAAGACTCTAAAACTAAGAATTGACTTGTAAAATAAAAATTCCTGATTATTTGTCTGTACTTTTTGAATTCATTAAAGATTTTTAGAGAAGAAAAATGCATCGGAAAGAAAAAATAATCACAATGTAAAACTTTGTAAAGTTCTTATAGCTTTAATGTAATTAAAAAAAAAAAAAAAGAGGGTGCATTTTTTAAGTTTTGGGGGTATAGCTCAGTGGCAGAGCATTTGACTGGAGATTAAGAGGTCCTTGGTTCAACTCCGAGTGCCCCCTGAAGATAAATCTTTTTAAACCAAATAATTCTAGCTTTATTACTTGTTTATCCATTAAAACATTTTAGGCATATAATGTTGAATGCATATTGATGTGCTTTCTTCATATGAAATCTATTTAAAAAATCAGCCAAAAGGTCGAAAAACGTTGTCTGTAAAAAGTCAATGTAAAAAATCTATAAGATGATACTTTTAGCACTTTGGAAGACTCTAAAACTAAAAAGTGACTTGTAAAATAAAAATTCCTGATTATTTGTCTGTACTTTTTGAATTCATTAAAGATTTTTAGAGAAGAAAAATGCATCGGAAAGAAAAAATAATCACAATGTAAAACTTTGTAAAGTTCTTATAGCTTTAATGTAATTAAAAAAAAAAAAAAGTGGGTGCATTATTTAAGTTTTGGGGGTATAGCTCAGTGGCAGAGCATTTGACTGCAGATTAAGAGGTCCTTGGTTCAACTCCGAGTGCCCCCTGAAGATAAATCTTTTTAAACCAAATAATTCTAGCTTTATTACTTGTTTATCCATTAAAACATTTTAGGCATATAACGTTGAATGCATATTTATGTGCTTTCTTCATATGAAATCTATTTAAAAAATCAGCCAAAAGGTCGAAAAACGTTGTCTGTAAAAAGTCAATGTAAAAAATCTATAAGATGATACTTTTAGCACTTTGGAAGACTCTAAAACTAAGAAGTGACTTGGAAAATAAAAATTCCTGATTATTTGTCTGTACTTTTTGAATTCATTAAAGATTTTTAGAGAAGAAAAATGCATCGGAAAGAAAAAATAATCACAATGTAAAACTTTGTAAAGTTCTTATAGCTTTAATGTAATTTAAAAAAAAAAAAAAAAAAAGAGTGTGCATTACTTAAGTTTTGGGGGTATAGCTCAGTGGCAGAGCATTTGACTGCAGATCAAGAGGTCCTTGGTTCAACTCCGAGTGCCCCCTGAAGATAAATCTTTTTAAACCAAATAATTCTAGCTTTATTACTTGTTTATCCATTAAAGCATTTTAGGCATATAACGTTGAATGCATATTGATGTGCTTTCTTCATATGAAATCTATTTAAAAAATCAGCCAAAATGTCGAAAAACGTTGTCTGTAAAAAGTCAATTTAAAAAATCTATAAGATGATACTTTTAGCACTTTGGAAGACTCTAAAACTAAGAATTGACTTGTAAAATAAAAGTTCCTGATTATTTTTCTGTACATTTTGAATTCATTAAAGATTTTTAGAGAAGAAAAATGCATCGGAAAGAAAAAATAATCACAATGTAAAACTTTGTAAAGTTCTTATAGCTTTAATGTAATTTAAAAAAAAAAAAAAAAAGAGTGTGCATTACTTAAGTTTTGGGGGTATAGCTCAGTGGCAGAGCATTTGACTGCAGATTAAGAGGTCTTTGGTTCAACTCTGAGTGCCCCCTGAAGATAAATCTTTTTAAACCAAATAATTCTATGTTTATTACTTGTTTATCCATTAAAACATTTTAGGCATATAACGTTGAATGCATATTGATGTGCTTTCTTCATATGAAATCTATTTAAAAAATCAGACAAAAGGTCGAAAAACGTTGTCTGTAAAAAGTCAATGTAAAAAATCTATAAGATGATACTTTTAGCACTTTGGATACTCTAAAACTAAGAATTGACTTGTAAAATAAAAATTCCTGATTATTTGTCTGTACTTTTTGAATTCATTAAAGATTTTTAGAGAAGAAAAATGCATCGGAAAGAAAAAATAATCACAATGTAAAGCTTTCTAAAGTTCTTATAGCTTTAATGTAATTTAAAAAAGAGTGTGCATTACTTAAGTTTTGGGGGTATATCTCAGTGGCAGAGCATTTGACTGCAGATTAAGAGATCCTTGGTTCAACTCCGAGTGCCCCCCTGAAGATAAATCTTTTTAAACCAAGTAATTCTTGCTTTATTACTTGTTTATCCATTAAAACATTTTAGGCATATAACGTTGAATGCATATTGATGTGCTTTCTTCATATGAAATCTATTTAAAAAATCAGCCAAAAGGTCGAAAAACGTTGTCTGTATAAAGTCAATTTAAAAAATCTATAAGATGATACTTTTAGCACTTTGGAAGACTCTAAAACTAAGAATTGACTTGTAAAATAAAAATTCCTGATTATTTTTCTGTACTTTTTGAATTCATTAAAGATTTTTAGAGAAGAAAAATGCATCGGAAAGAAAGAATAATCACAATGTAAAACTTTGTAAAGTTCTTATAGCTTTAATGTAATTTAAAAAAAAAAAAAAAAAAGAGTGTGCATTACTTAAGTTTTGGGGGTATAGCTCAGTGGCAGAGCATTTGACTGCAGATCAAGAGGTCCTTGGTTCAACTCTGAGTGCCCCCTGAAGATAAATCTTTTTAAACCAAATAATTCTATCTTTATTACTTGTTTATCCATTAAAACATTTTAGGCATATAACGTTGAATGCATATTGATGTGCTTTCTTCATATGAAATCTATTTAAAAAATCAGACAAAAGGTCGAAAAACGTTGTCTGTAAAAAGTCAATGTAAAAAATCTATAAGATGATACTTTTAGCACTTTGGAAGACTCTAAAACTAAGAATTGACTTGTAAAATAAAAATTCCTGATTATTTTTCTGTACTTTTTGAATTCATTAAAGATTTTTAGAGAAGAAAAATGCAACGGAAAGAAAAAATAATCACAATGTAAAACTTTGTAAAGTTCTTATAGCTTTAATGTAATTTAAAAAAAAAAAAAAAAGAGTGTGCATTACTTAAGTTTTGGGGGTATAGCTCAGTGGCAGAGCATTTGACTGCAGATTAAGAGGTCTTTGGTTCAACTCTGAGTGCCCCCTGAAGATAAATCTTTTTAAACCAAATAATTCTATCTTTATTACTTGTTTATCCATTAAAACATTTTAGGCATATAACGTTGAATGCATATTGATGTGCTTTCTTCATATGAAATCTATTTAAAAAATCAGACAAAAGGTCGAAAAACGTTGTCTGTAAAAAGTCAATGTAAAAAATCTATAAGATGATACTTTTAGCACTTTGGATACTCTAAAACTAAGAATTGACTTGTAAAATAAAAATTCCTGATTATTTGTCTGTACTTTTTGAATTCATTAAAGATTTTTAGAGAAGAAAAATGCATCGGAAAGAAAAAATAATCACAATGTAAAGCTTTCTAAAGTTCTTATAGCTTTAATGTAATTTAAAAAAAAAAAAAAAGAGTGTGCATTACTTAAGTTTTGGGGGTATATCTCAGTGGCAGAGCATTTGACTGCAGATTAAGAGATCCTTGGTTCAACTCCGAGTGCCCCCCTGAAGATAAATCTTTTTAAACCAAGTAATTCTTGCTTTATTACTTGTTTATCCATTAAAACATTTTAGGCATATAACGTTGAATGCATATTGATGTGCTTTCTTCATATGAAATCTATTTAAAAAATCAGCCAAAAGGTCGAAAAACGTTGTCTGTATAAAGTCAATTTAAAAAATCTATAAGATGATACTTTTAGCACTTTGGAAGACTCTAAAACTAAGAATTGACTTGTAAAATAAAAATTCCTGATTATTTTTCTGTACTTTTTGAATTCATTAAAGATTTTTAGAGAAGAAAAATGCATCGGAAAGAAAAAATAATCACAATGTAAAACTTTGTAAAGTTCTTATAGCTTTAATGTAATTTAAAAAAAAAAAAAAAAAAGAGTGTGCATTACTTAAGTTTTGGGGGTATAGCTCAGTGGCAGAGCATTTGACTGCAGATCAAGAGTTCCTTGGTTCAACTCTGAGTGCCCCCTGAAGATAAATCTTTTTAAACCAAATAATTCTATCTTTATTACTTGTTTATCCATTAAAACATTTTAGGCATATAACGTTGAATGCATATTGATGTGCTTTCTTCATATGAAATCTATTTAAAAAATCAGACAAAAGGTCGAAAAACGTTGTCTGTAAAAAGTCAATGTAAAAAATCTATAAGATGATACTTTTAGCACTTTGGAAGACTCTAAAACTAAGAATTGACTTGTAAAATAAAAATTCCTGATTATTTTTCTGTACTTTTTGAATTCATTAAAGATTTTTAGAGAAGAAAAATGCAACGGAAAGAAAAAATAATCACAATGTAAAACTTTGTAAAGTTCTTATAGCTTTAATGTAATTTAAAAAAAAAAAAAAAAGAGTGTGCATTACTTAAGTTTTGGGGGTATAGCTCAGTGGCAGAGCATTTGACTGCAGATTCAGAGGTCTTTGGTTCAACTCTGAGTGCCCCCTGAAGATAAATCTTTTTAAACCAAATAATTCTATCTTTATTACTTGTTTATCCATTAAAACATTTTAGGCATATAACGTTGAATGCATATTGATGTGCTTTCTTCATATGAAATCTATTTAAAAAATCAGACAAAAGGTCGAAAAACGTTGTCTGTAAAAAGTCAATGTAAAAAATCTATAAGATGATACTTTTAGCACTTTGGATACTCTAAAACTAAGAATTGACTTGTAAAATAAAAATTCCTGATTATTTGTCTGTACTTTTTGAATTCATTAAAGATTTTTAGAGAAGAAAAATGCATCGGAAAGAAAAAATAATCACAATGTAAAGCTTTCTAAAGTTCTTATAGCTTTAATGTAATTTAAAAAAAAAAAAAAAGAGTGTGCATTACTTAAGTTTTGGGGGTATATCTCAGTGGCAGAGCATTTGACTGCAGATTAAGAGATCCTTGGTTCAACTCCGAGTGCCCCCCTGAAGATAAATCTTTTTAAACCAAGTAATTCTTGCTTTATTACTTGTTTATCCATTAAAACATTTTAGGCATATAACGTTGAATGCATATTGATGTGCTTTCTTCATATGAAATCTATTTAAAAAATCAGCCAAAAGGTCGAAAAACGTTGTCTGTATAAAGTCAATTTAAAAAATCTATAAGATGATACTTTTAGCACTTTGGAAGACTCTAAAACTAAGAATTGACTTGTAAAATAAAAATTCCTGATTATTTTTCTGTACTTTTTGAATTCATTAAAGATTTTTAGAGAAGAAAAATGCATCGGAAAGAAAAAATAATCACAATGTAAAATGTTGTAAAGTTCTTATAGCTTTAATGTAATTTAAAAAAAAAAAAAAAAAAGAGTGTGCATTACTTAAGTTTTGGGGGTATAGCTCAGTGGCAGAGCATTTGACTGCAGATCAAGAGGTCCTTGGTTCAACTCTGAGTGCCCCCTGAAGATAAATCTTTTTAAACCAAATAATTCTATCTTTATTACTTGTTTATCCATTAAAACATTTTAGGCATATAACGTTGAATGCATATTGATGTGCTTTCTTCATATGAAATCTATTTAAAAAATCAGACAAAAGGTCGAAAAACGTTGTCTGTAAAAAGTCAATGTAAAAAATCTATAAGATGATACTTTTAGCACTTTGGAAGACTCTAAAACTAAGAATTGACTTGTAAAATAAAAATTCCTGATTATTTTTCTGTACTTTTTGAATTCATTAAAGATTTTTAGAGAAGAAAAATGCAACGGAAAGAAAAAATAATCACAATGTAAAACTTTGTAAAGTTCTTATAGCTTTAATGTAATTTAAAAAAAAAAAAAAAAGAGTGTGCATTACTTAAGTTTTGGGGGTATAGCTCAGTGGCAGAGCATTTGACTGCAGATTAAGAGGTCTTTGGTTCAACTCTGAGTGCCCCCTGAAGATAAATCTTTTTAAACCAAATAATTCTATCTTTATTACTTGTTTATCCATTAAAACATTTTAGGCATATAACGTTGAATGCATATTGATGTGCTTTCTTCATATGAAATCTATTTAAAAAATCAGACAAAAGGTCGAAAAACGTTGTCTGTAAAAAGTCAATGTAAAAAATCTATAAGATGATACTTTTAGCACTTTGGATACTCTAAAACTAAGAATTGACTTGTAAAATAAAAATTCCTGATTATTTGTCTGTACTTTTTGAATTCATTAAAGATTTTTAGAGAAGAAAAATGCATCGGAAAGAAAAAATAATCACAATGTAAAGCTTTCTAAAGTTCTTATAGCTTTAATGTAATTTAAAAAAAAAAAAAAAGAGTGTGCATTACTTAAGTTTTGGGGGTATATCTCAGTGGCAGAGCATTTGACTGCAGATTAAGAGATCCTTGGTTCAACTCCGAGTGCCCCCCTGAAGATAAATCTTTTTAAACCAAGTAATTCTTGCTTTATTACTTGTTTATCCATTAAAACATTTTAGGCATATAACGTTGAATGCATATTGATGTGCTTTCTTCATATGAAATCTATTTAAAAAATCAGCCAAAAGGTCGAAAAACGTTGTCTGTATAAAGTCAATTTAAAAAATCTATAAGATGATACTTTTAGCACTTTGGAAGACTCTAAAACTAAGAATTGACTTGTAAAATAAAAATTCCTGATTATTTTTCTGTACTTTTTGAATTCATTAAAGATTTTTAGAGAAGAAAAATGCATCGGAAAGAAAAAATAATCACAATGTAAAACTTTGTAAAGTTCTTATAGCTTTAATGTAATTTAAAAAAAAAAAAAAAAAAGAGTGTGCATTACTTAAGTTTTGGGGGTATAGCTCAGTGGCAGAGCATTTGACTGCAGATCAAGAGTTCCTTGGTTCAACTCTGAGTGCCCCCTGAAGATAAATCTTTTTAAACCAAATAATTCTATCTTTATTACTTGTTTATCCATTAAAACATTTTAGGCATATAACGTTGAATGCATATTGATGTGCTTTCTTCATATGAAATCTATTTAAAAAATCAGACAAAAGGTCGAAAAACGTTGTCTGTAAAAAGTCAATGTAAAAAATCTATAAGATGATACTTTTAGCACTTTGGAAGACTCTAAAACTAAGAATTGACTTGTAAAATAAAAATTCCTGATTATTTTTCTGTACTTTTTGAATTCATTAAAGATTTTTAGAGAAGAAAAATGCAACGGAAAGAAAAAATAATCACAATGTAAAACTTTGTAAAGTTCTTATAGCTTTAATGTAATTTAAAAAAAAAAAAAAAAGAGTGTGCATTACTTAAGTTTTGGGGGTATAGCTCAGTGGCAGAGCATTTGACTGCAGATTCAGAGGTCTTTGGTTCAACTTTGAGTGCCCCCTGAAGATAAATCTTTTTAAACCAAATAATTCTATCTTTATTACTTGTTTATCCATTAAAACATTTTAGGCATATAACGTTGAATGCATATTGATGTGCTTTCTTCATATGAAATCTATTTAAAAAATCAGACAAAAGGTCGAAAAACGTTGTCTGTAAAAAGTCAATGTAAAAAATCTATAAGATGATACTTTTAGCACTTTGGATACTCTAAAACTAAGAATTGACTTGTAAAATAAAAATTCCTGATTATTTGTCTGTACTTTTTGAATTCATTAAAGATTTTTAGAGAAGAAAAATGCATCGGAAAGAAAAAATAATCACAATGTAAAGCTTTCTAAAGTTCTTATAGCTTTAATGTAATTTAAAAAAAAAAAAAAAGAGTGTGCATTACTTAAGTTTTGGGGGTATATCTCAGTGGCAGAGCATTTGACTGCAGATTAAGAGATCCTTGGTTCAACTCCGAGTGCCCCCCTGAAGATAAATCTTTTTAAACCAAATAATTCTTGCTTTATTACTTGTTTATCCATTAAAACATTTTAGGCATATAACGTTGAATGCATATTGATGTGCTTTCTTCATATGAAATCTATTTAAAAAATCAGCCAAAAGGTCGAAAAACGTTGACTGTATAAAGTCAATTTAAAAAATCTATAAGATGATACTTTTAGCACTTTGGAAGACTCTAAAACTAAGAATTGACTTGTAAAATAAAAATTCCTGATTATTTGTTTGTACTTTTTGAATTCATTAAAGATTTTTAGAGAAGAAAAATGCATCGGAAAGAAAAAATAATCACAATGTAAAACTTTGTAAAGTTCTTATAGCTTTAATGTAATTTAAAAAAAAAAAAAAAAAAGAGTGTGCATTACTTAAGTTTTGGGGGTATAGCTCAGTGGCAGAGCATTTGACTGCAGATCAAGAGGTCCTTGGTTCAACTCCGAGTGCCCCCTGAAGATAAATCTTTTTAAACCAAATAATTCTAGCTTTATTACTTGTTTATCCATTAAAGCATTTTAGGCATATAACGTTGAATGCATATTGATGTGCTTTCTTCATATGAAATCTATTTAAAAAATCAGCCAAAAGGTCGAAAAACGTTGTCTGTAAAAAGTCAATTTAAAAAATCTATAAGATGATACTTTTAGCACTTTGGAAGACTCTAAAACTAAGAATTGACTTGTAAAATAAAAATTCCTGATTATTTTTCTGTACTTTTTGAATTCATTAAAGATTTTTAGAGAAGAAAAATGCATCGGAAAGAAAAAATAATCACAATGTAAAACTTTGTAAAGTTCTTATAGCTTTAATGTAATTTAAAAAAAAAAAAAAAAAAAGAGTGTGCATTACTTAAGTTTTGGGGGTATAGCTCAGTGGCAGAGCATTTGACTGCAGATCAAGAAGTCCTTGGTTCAACTCTGAGTGCCCCCTGAAGATAAATCTTTTTAAACCAAATAATTCTATCTTTATTACTTGTTTATCCATTAAAACATTTTAGGCATATAACGTTGAATGCATATTGATGTGCTTTCTTCATATGAAATCTATTTAAAAAATCAGACAAAAGGTCGAAAAACGTTGTCTGTAAAAAGTCAATGTAAAAAATCTATAAGATGATACTTTTAGCACTTTGGAAGACTCTAAAACTAAGAATTGACTTGTAAAATAAAAATTCCTGATTATTTGTCTGTACTTTTTGAATTCATTAAAGATTTTTAGAGAAGAAAAATGCATCGGAAAGAAAAAATAATCACAATGTAAAGCTTTCTAAAGTTCTTATAGCTTTAATGTAATTTAAAAAAAAAAAAAAGAGTGTGCATTACTTAAGTTTTGGGGGTATATCTCAGTGGCAGAGCATTTGACTGCAGATTAAGAGATCCTTGGTTCAACTCCGAGTGCCCCCCTGAAGATAAGTCTTTTTAAACCAAATAATTCTTGCTTTATTACTTGTTTATCCATTAAAACATTTTAGGCATATAACGTTGAATGCATATTGATGTGCTTTCTTCATATGAAATCTATTTAAAAAATCAGCCAAAAGGTCGAAAAACGTTGTCTGTAAAAAGTCAATTTCAAAAATCTATAAGATGATACTTTTAGCACTTTGGAAGACTCTAAAACTAAGAATTGACTTGTAAAATAAAAATTCCTGATTATTTTTCTGTACTTTTTGAATTCATTAAAGATTTTTAGAGAAGAAAAATGCATCGGAAAGAAAAAATAATCACAATGTAAAACTTTGTAAAGTTCTTATAGCTTTAATGTAATTTAAAAAAAAAAAAAAAAAAGAGTGTGCATTACTTAAGTTTTGGGGGTATAGCTCAGTGGCAGAGCATTTGACTGCAGATCAAGAGGTCCTTGGTTCAACTCTGAGTGCCCCCTGAAGATAAATCTTTTTAAACCAAATAATTCTATCTTTATTACTTGTTTATCCATTAAAACATTTTAGGCATATAACGTTGAATGCATATTGATGTGCTTTCTTCATATGAAATCTATTTAAAAAATCAGACAAAATTCGAAAAACGTTGTCTGTAAAAAGTCAATGTAAATAATCTATAAGATGATACTTTTAGCACTTTGGAAGACTCTAAAACTAAGAATTGACTTGTAAAATAAAAATTCCTGATTATTTGTCTGTACTTTTTGAATTCATTAAAGATTTTTAGAGAAGAAAAATGCATCGGAAAGAAAAAATAATCACAATGTAAAGCTTTCTAAAGTTCTTATAGCTTTAATGTAATTTAAAAAAAAAAAAAAGGGTGTGCATTACTTAAGTTTTGGGGGTATATCTCAGTGGCAGAGCATTTGACTGCAGATTAAGAGATCCTTGGTTCAACTCCGAGTGCCCCCCTGAAGATAAATCTTTTTAAACCAAATAATTCTTGCTTTATTACTTGTTTATCCATTAAAACATTTTAGGCATATAACGTTGATTGCATATTGATGTGCTTTCTTCATATGAAATCTATTTAAAAAATCAGCCAAAAGGTCGAAAAACGTTGTCTGTAAAAAGTCAATTTAAAAAATCTATAAGATGATACTTTTAGCACTTTGGAAGACTCTAAAACTAAAAATTGACTTGTAAAATAAAAATTCCTGATTATTTTTATGTACTTTTTGAATTCATTAAAGATTTTTAGAGAAGAAAAATGCATCGGAAAGAAAAAATAATCACAATGTAAAACTTTGTAAAGTTCTTATAGCTTTAATGTAATTTAAAAAAAAAAAAAAAAAAGAGTGTGCATTACTTAAGTTTTGGGGGTATAGCTCAGTGGCAGAGCATTTGACTGCAGATCAAGAGGTCCTTGGTTCAACTCTGAGTGCCCCCTGAAGATAAATCTTTTTAAACCAAATAATTCTATCTTTATTACTTGTTTATCCATTAAAACATTTTAGGCATATAACGTTGAATGCATATTGATGTGCTTTCTTCATATGAAATCTATTTAAAAAATCAGACAAAAGGTCGAAAAACGTTGTCTGTAAAAAGTCAATGTAAAAAATCTATAAGATGATACTTTTAGCACTTTGGAAGACTCTAAAACTAAGAATTGACTTGTAAAATAAAAATTCCTGATTATTTGTCTGTACTTTTTGAATTCATTAAAGATTTTTAGAGAAGAAAAATGCATCGGAAAGAAAAAATAATCACAATGTAAAACTTTGTAAAGTTCTTATAGCTTTAATGTAATTAAAAAAAAAAAAAAAAAGAGGGTGCATTTTTTAAGTTTTGGGGGTATAGCTCAGTGGCAGAGCATTTGACTGGAGATTAAGAGGTTCTTGGTTCAACTCTGAGTGCCCCATGAAGATAAATCTTTTTAAACCAAATAATTCTAGCTTTATTACTTGTTTATCCATTAAAACATTTTAGGCATATAACGTTGAATGCATATTGATGTGCTTTCTTCATATGAAATCTATTTAAAAAATCAGCCAAAAGGTCGAAAAACGTTGTCTGTAAAAAGTCAATTTAAAAAATCTATAAGATGATACTTTTAGCACTTTGGAAGACTCTAAAACTAAGAATTGACTTGTAAAATAAAAATTCCTGATTATTTTTCTGTACTTTTTGAATTCATTAAAGATTTTTAGAGAAGAAAAATGCATCGGAAAGAAAAAATAATCACAATGTAAAACTTTGTAAAGTTCTTATAGCTTTAATGTAATTTAAAAAAAAAAAAAAAGAGTGTGCATTACTTAAGTTTTGGGGGTATAGCTCAGTGGCAGAGCATTTGACTGCAGATCAAGAGGTCCTTGTTCAACTCCGAGTGCCCCCTGAAGATAAATCTTTTTAAACCAAATAATTCTAGCTTTATTACTTGTTTATCCATTAAAACATTTTAGGCATATAACGTTGAATGCATATTGATGTGCTTTCTTCATATGAAATCTATTTAAAAAATCAGCCAAAAGGTCGAAAAACGTTGTCTGTAAAAAGTCAATGTAAAAAATCTATAAGATGATACTTTTAGCACTTTGGAAGACTCTAAAACTAAGAATTGACTTGTAAAATAAAAATTCCTGATTATTTGTCTGTACTTTTTGAATTCATTAAAGATTTTTAGAGAAGAAAAATGCATCGGAAAGAAAAAATAATCACAATGTAAAACTTTGTAAAGTTCTTATAGCTTTAATGTAATTAAAAAAAAAAAAAAAAAAAAAAAGAGGGTGCATTTTTTAAGTTTTGGGGGTATAGCTCAGTGGCAGAGCATTTGACTGGAGATTAAGAGGTCCTTGGTTCAACTCCGAGTGCCCCATGAAGATAAATCTTTTTAAACCAAATAATTCTAGCTTTATTACTTGTTTATCCATTAAAGCATTTTAGGCATATAACGTTGAATGCATATTGATGTGCTTTCTTCATATGAAATCTATTTAAAAAATCAGCCAAAAGGTCGAAAAACGTTGTCTGTAAAAAGTCAATTTAAAAAATCTATAAGATGATACTTTTAGCACTTTGGAAGACTCTAAAACTAAGAATTGACTTGTAAAATAAAAATTCCTGATTATTTTTCTGTACTTTTTGAATTCATTAAAGATTTTTAGAGAAGAAAAATGCATCGGAAAGAAAAAATAATCACAATGTAAAACTTTGTAAAGTTCTTATAGCTTTAATGTAATTTAAAAGAAAAAAAAAAAGAGTGTGCATTACTTAAGTTTTGGGGGTATAGCTCAGTGGCAGAGCATTTGACTGGAGATTAAGAGGTCCTTGGTTCAACTCCGAGTGCCCCATGAAGATAAATCTTTTTAAACCAAATAATTCTAGCTTTATTACTTGTTTATCCATTAAAGCATTTTAGGCATATAACGTTGAATGCATATTGATGTGCTTTCTTCATATGAAATCTATTTAAAAAATCAGCCAAAAGGTCGAAAAACGTTGTCTGTAAAAAGTCAATGTAAAAAATCTATAAGATGATACTTTTAGCACTTTGGAAGACTCTAAAACTAAGAATTGACTTGTAAAATAAAAATTCCTGATTATTTTTCTGTACTTTTTGAATTCATTAAAGATTTTTAGAGAAGAAAAATGCATCGGAAAGAAAAAATAATCACAATGTAAAACTTTGTAAAGTTCTTATAGCTTTAATGTAATTTAAAAAAAAAAAAAAAAGAGTGTGCATTACTTAAGTTTTGGGGGTATAGCTCAGTGGCAGAGCATTTGACTGCAGATCAAGAGGTCCTTGTTCAACTCCGAGTGCCCCCTGAAGATAAATCTTTTTAAACCAAATAATTCTAGCTTTATTACTTGTTTATCCATTAAAACATTTTAGGCATATAACGTTGAATGCATATTGATGTGCTTTCTTCATATGAAATCTATTTAAAAAATCAGCCAAAAGGTCGAAAAACGTTGTCTGTAAAAAGTCAATGTAAAAAATCTATAAGATGATACTTTTAGCACTTTGGAAGACTCTAAAACTAAGAAGTGACTTGGAAAATAAAAATTCCTGATTATTTGTCTGTACTTTTTGAATTCATTAAAGATTTTTAGAGAAGAAAAATGCATCGGAAAGAAAAAATAATCACAATGTAAAACTTTGTAAAGTTCTTATAGCTTTAATGTAATTTAAAAAAAAAAAAAAGAGTGTGCATTACTTAAGTTTTGGGGGTATAGCTCAGTGGCAGAGCATTTGACTGCAGATCAAGAGGTCCTTGGTTCAACTCCGAGTGCCCCCTGAAGATAAATCTTTTTAAACCAAATAATTCTAGCTTTATTACTTGTTTATCCATTAAAGCATTTTAGGCATATAACGTTGAATGCATATTGATGTGCTTTCTTCATATGAAATCTATTTAAAAAATCAGCCAAAAGGTCGAAAAACGTTGTCTGTAAAAAGTCAATGTAAAAAATCTATAAGATGATACTTTTAGCACTTTGGAAGACTCTAAAACTAAGAATTAACTTGTAAAATAAAAATTCCTGATTATTTTTCTGTACTTTTTGAATTCATTAAAGATTTTTAGAGAAGAAAAATGCATCGGAAAGAAAAAATAATCACAATGTAAAACTTTGTAAAGTTCTTATAGCTTTAATGTAATTTAAAAAAAAAAAAAAAAAAGAGGGTGCATTACTTAAGTTTTGGGGGTATAGCTCAGTGGCAGAGCATTTGACTGCAGATCAAGAGGTCCTTGGTTCAACTCTGAGTGCCCCCTGAAGATAAATCTTTTTAAACCAAATAATTCTATCTTTATTACTTGTTTATCCATTAAAACATTTTAGGCATATAACGTTGAATGCATATTGATGTGCTTTCTTCATATGAAATCTATTTAAAAAATCAGACAAAAGGTCGAAAAACGTTGTCTGTAAAAAGTCAATGTAAAAAATCTATAAGATGATACTTTTAGCACTTTGGAAGATTCTAAAACTAAGAATTGACTTGTAAAATAAAAATTCCTGATTATTTGTCTGTACTTTTTGAATTCATTAAAGATTTTTAGAGAAGAAAAATGCATCGGAAAGAAAAAATAATCACAATGTAAAGCTTTCTAAAGTTCTTATAGCTTTAATGTAATTTAAAAAAAGAGCGTGCATTACTTAAGTTTTGGGGGTATATCTCAGTGGCAGAGCATTTGACTGCAGATTAAGAGATCCTTGGTTCAACTCCGAGTGCCCCCTGAAGATAAATCTTTTTAAACCAAATAATTCTTGCTTTATTACTTGTTTATCCATTAAAACATTTTAGGCATATAACGTTGAATGCATATTGATGTGCTTTCTTCATATGAAATCTATTTAAAAAATCAGCCAAAAGGTCGAAAAACGTTGTCTGTAAAAAGTCAATGTAAAAAATCTATAAGATGATACTTTTAGCACTTTTGAAGACTCTAAAACTAAGAATTGACTTGTAAAATAAAAATTCCTGATTATTTGTCTGTACTTTTTGAATTCATTAAAGATTTTTAGAGAAGAAAAATGCATCGGAAAGAAAAAATAATCACAATGTAAAGCTTTCTAAAGTTCTTATAGCTTTAATGTAATTTAAAAAAAAAAAAAAAAGAGTGTGCATTACTTAAGTTTTGGGGGTATATCTCAGTGGCAGAGCATTTGACTGCAGATTAAGAGATCCTTGGTTCAACTCCGAGTGCCCCCCTGAAGATAAATCTTTTTAAACCAAATAATTCTTGCTTTATTACTTGTTTATCCATTAAAACATTTTAGGCATATAACGTTGAATGCATATTGATGTGCTTTCTTCATATGAAATCTATTTAAAAAATCAGCCAAAAGGTCGAAAAACGTTGTCTGTAAACAGTCAATGTAAAAAATCTATAAGATGATACTTTTAGCACTTTGGAAGACTCTAAAACTAAGAATTGACTTGTAAAATAAAAATTCCTGATTATTTGTTTGTACTTTTTGAATTCATTAAAGATTTTTAGAGAAGAAAAATGCATCGGAAAGAAAAAATAATCACAATGTAAAACTTTGTAAAGTTCTTATAGCTTTAATGTAATTTAAAAAAAAAAAAAAAAAGAGTGTGCATTACTTATGTTTTGGGGGTATAGCTCAGTGGCAGAGCATTTAACTGCAGATCTAGAGGTCCTTGTTCAACTCCGAGTGCCCCCTGAAGATAAATCTTTTTAAACCAAATAATTCTAGCTTTACTACTTGTTTATCCATTAAAACATTTTAGGCATATAACGTTGAATGCATATTGATGTGCTTTCTTCATATGAAATCTATTTAAAAAATCAGACAAAAGGTCGAAAAACGTTGTCTGTAAAAAGTCAATGTAAAAAATCTATAAGATGATACTTTTAGCACTTTGGAAGACTCTAAAACTAAGAAGTGACTTGGAAAATAAAAATTCCTGATTATTTGTCTGTACTTTTTGAATTCATTAAAGATTTTTAGAGAAGAAAAATGCATCGGAAAGAAAAAATAATCACAATGTAAAACTTTGTAAAGTTCTTATAGCTTTAATGTAATTTAAAAAAAAAAAAAAGAGTGTGCATTACTTAAGTTTTGGGGGTATAGCTCAGTGGCAGAGCATTTGACTGCAGATCAAGAGGTCCTTGGTTCAACTCCGAGTGCCCCCTGAAGATAAATCTTTTTAAACCAAATAATTCTAGCTTTATTACTTGTTTATCCATTAAAGCATTTTAGGCATATAACGTTGAATGCATATTGATGTGCTTTCTTCATATGAAATCTATTTAAAAAATCAGCCAAAAGGTCGAAAAACGTTGTCTGTAAAAAGTCAATGTAAAAAATCTATAAGATGATACTTTTAGCACTTTGGAAGACTCTAAAACTAAGAATTAACTTGTAAAATAAAAATTCCTGATTATTTTTCTGTACTTTTTGAATTCATTAAAGATTTTTAGAGAAGAAAAATGCATCGGAAAGAAAAAATAATCACAATGTAAAACTTTGTAAAGTTCTTATAGCTTTAATGTAATTTAAAAAAAAAAAAAAAAAAGAGGGTGCATTACTTAAGTTTTGGGGGTATAGCTCAGTGGCAGAGCATTTGACTGCAGATCAAGAGGTCCTTGGTTCAACTCTGAGTGCCCCCTGAAGATAAATCTTTTTAAACCAAATAATTCTATGTTTATTACTTGTTTATCCATTAAAACATTTTAGGCATATAACGTTGAATGCATATTGATGTGCTTTCTTCATATGAAATCTATTTAAAAAATCAGACAAAAGGTCGAAAAACGTTGTCTGTAAAAAGTCAATGTAAAAAATCTATAAGATGATACTTTTAGCACTTTGGAAGATTCTAAAACTAAGAATTGACTTGTAAAATAAAAATTCCTGATTATTTGTCTGTACTTTTTGAATTCATTAAAGATTTTTAGAGAAGAAAAATGCATCGGAAAGAAAAAATAATCACAATGTAAAGCTTTCTAAAGTTCTTATAGCTTTAATGTAATTTAAAATAAGAGCGTGCATTACTTAAGTTTTGGGGGTATATCTCAGTGGCAGAGCATTTGACTGCAGATTAAGAGATCCTTGGTTCAACTCCGAGTGCCCCCTGAAGATAAATCTTTTTAAACCAAATAATTCTTGCTTTATTACTTGTTTATCCATTAAAACATTTTAGGCATATAACGTTGAATGCATATTGATGTGCTTTCTTCATATGAAATCTATTTAAAAAATCAGCCAAAAGGTCGAAAAACGTTGTCTGTAAACAGTCAATGTAAAAAATCTATAAGATGATACTTTTAGCACTTTGGAAGACTCTAAAACTAAGAATTGACTTGTAAAATAAAAATTCCTGATTATTTGTTTGTACTTTTTGAATTCATTAAAGATTTTTAGAGAAGAAAAATGCATCGGAAAGAAAAAATAATCACAATGTAAAACTTTGTAAAGTTCTTATAGCTTTAATGTAATTTAAAAAAAAAAAAAAAAAAGAGTGTGCATTACTTATGTTTTGGGGGTATAGCTCAGTGGCAGAGCATTTAACTGCAGATCTAGAGGTCCTTGTTCAACTCCGAGTGCCCCCTGAAGATAAATCTTTTTAAACCAAATAATTCTAGATTTATTACTTGTTTATCCATTAAAACATTTTAGGCATATAACGTTGAATGCATATTGATGTGCTTTCTTCATATGAAATCTATTTAAAAAATCAGCCAAAAGGTCGAAAAACGTTGTCTGTAAAAAGTCAATGTAAAAAATCTATAAGATGATACTTTTAGCACTTTGGAAGACTCTAAAACTAAGAAGTGACTTGGAAAATGAAAATTCCTGATTATTTGTCTGTACTTTTTGAATTCATTAAAGATTTTTAGAGAAGAAAAATGCATCGGAAAGAAGAAATAATCACAATGTAAAACTTTGTAAAGTTCTTATAGCTTTAATGTAATTTAAAAAAAAAAAAAAAAAAGAGCGTGCATTACGTAAGTTTTGGGGGTATAGCTCAGTGGCAGAGCATTTGACTGCAGATCAAGAGGTCCTTGGTTCAACTCTGAGTGCCCCCTGAAGATAAATCTTTTTAAACCAAATAATTCTATCTTTATTACTTGTTTATCCATTAAAACATTTTAGGCATATAACGTTGAATGCATATTGATGTGCTTTCTTCATATGAAATCTATTTAAAAAATCAGACAAAAGGTCGAAAAACGTTGTCTGTAAAAAGTCAATGTAAAAAATCTATAAGATGATACTTTTAGCACTTTGGAAGACTCTAAAACTAAGAATTGACTTGTAAAATAAAAATTCCTGATTATTTGTCTGTACTTTTTGAATTCATTAAAGATTTTTAGAGAAGAAAAATGCATCGGAAAGAAAAAATAATCACAATGTAAAGCTTTCTAAAGTTCTTATAGCTTTAATGTAATTTAAAAAAAAAAAAAAAAGAGTGTGCATTACTTAAGTTTTGGGGGTATATCTCAGTGGCAGAGCATTTGACTGCAGATTAAGAGATCCTTGGTTCAACTCCGAGTGCCCCCCTGAAGATAAATCTTTTTAAACCAAATAATTCTTGCTTTATTACTTGTTTATCCATTAAAACATTTTAGGCATATAACGTTGAATGCATATTGATGTGCTTTCTTCATATGAAATCTATTTAAAAAATCAGCCAAAAGGTCGAAAAACGTTGTCTGTAAAAAGTCAATGTAAAAAATCTATAAGATGATACTTTTAGCACTTTGGAAGACTCTAAAACTAAGAATTGACTTGGAAAATAAAAATTCCTGATTATTTGTTTGTACTTTTTGAATTCATTAAAGATTTTTAGAGAAGAAAAATGCATCGGAAAGAAAAAATAATCACAATGTAAAACTTTGTAAAGTTCTTATAGCTTTAATGTAATTTAAAAAAAAAAAAAAAAAAAGAGTATGCATTACTTTAGTTTTGGGGGTATAGCTCAGTGGCAGAGCATTTGACTGCAGATCAAGAGGTCCTTGTTCAACTCCGAGTGCCCCCTGAAGATAAATCTTTTTAAACCAAATAATTCTAGCTTTATTACTTGTTTATCCATTAAAACATTTTAGGCATATAACGTTGAATGCATATTGATGTGCTTTCTTCATATGAAATCTATTTAAAAAATCAGCCAAAAGGTCGAAAAACGTTGTCTGTAAAAAGTCAATGTAAAAAATCTATAAGATGATACTTTTAGCACTTTGGAAGACTCTAAAACTAAGAAGTGACTTGGAAAATAAAAATTCCTGATTATTTGTCTGTACTTTTTGAATTCATTAAAGATTTTTAGAGAAGAAAAATGCATCGGAAAGAAAAAATAATCACAATGTAAAACTTTGTAAAGTTCTTATAGCTTTAATGTAATTTAAAAAAAAAAAAAAAAAAGAGTGTGCATTACTTAAGTTTTGGGTGTATAGCTCAGTGGCAGAGCATTTGACTGCAGATCAAGAGGTCCTTGGTTCAACTCCGAGTGCCCCCTGAAGATAAATCTTTTTAAACAAAATAATTCTTGCTTTATTACTTGTTTATCCATTAAAACATTTTAGGCATATAACGTTGAATGCATATTGATGTGCTTTCTTCATATGAAATCTATTTAAAAAATCAGCCAAAAGGTCGAAAAACGTTGTCTGTAAAAAGTCAATGTAAAAAATCTATAAGATGATACTTTTAGCACTTTGGAAGACTCTAAAACTAAGAATTGACTTGTAAAATAAAAATTCCTGATTATTTGTCTGTACTTTTTGAATTCATTAAAGATTTTTAGAGAAGAAAAATGCATCGGAAAGAAAAAAATAATCACAATGTAAAACTTTGTAAAGTTCTTATAGCTTTAATGTAATTTAAAAAAAAAAAAAAAAAGAGTATGCATTACTTTAGTTTTGGGGGTATAGCTCAGTGGCAGAGCATTTGACTGCAGATCAAGAGGTCCTTGGTTCAACTCCGAGTGCCCCCTGAAGATAAACCTTTTTAAACAAAATAATTCTTGCTTTATTACTTGTTTATCCATTAAAACATTTTAGGCATATAACGTTGAATGCATATTGATGTGCTTTCTTCATATGAAATCTATTTAAAAAATCAGCCAAAAGGTCGAAAAACGTTGTCTGTAAAAAGTCAATGCAAAAAATCTATAAGATGATACTTTTAGCACTTTGGAAGACTCTAAAACTAAGAATTGACTTGTAAAATAAAAATTCCTGATTATTTGTCTGTACTTTTTGAATTCATTAAAGATTTTTAGAGAAGAAAAATGCATCGGAAAGAAAAAATAATCACAATGTAAAACTTTGTAAAGTTCTTATAGCTTTAATGTAATTAAAAAAAAAAAAAAAAAAGAGGGTGCATTACTTAAGTTTTGGGGGTATAGCTCAGTGGCAGAGCATTTGACTGCAGATTAAGAGGTCCTTGGTTCAACTCCGAGTGCCCCCTGAAGATAAATCTTTTTAAACCAATTAATTCTAGCTTTATTACTTATTTATCCATTAAAACATTTTAGGCATATAACGTTGAATGCATATTGATGTGCTTTCTTCATATAAAATCTATTTAAAAAATCAGCCAAAAGGTCGAAAAACGTTGTCTGTAAAAAGTCAATGTAAAAAATCTATAAGATGATACTTTTAGCACTTTGGAAGACTCTAAAACAAAGAATTGACTTGTAAAATAAAAATTCCTGATTATTTGTCTGTACTTTTTGAATTCATTAAAGATTTTTAGAGAAGAAAAATGCATCGGAAAGAAAAAATAATCACAATGTAAAGCTTTCTAAAGTTCTTATAGCTTTAATGTAATTTAAAAAAAAAAAAAAAGAGTGTGCATTACTTAAGTTTTGGGGGTATATCTCAGTGGCAGAGCATTTGACTGCAGATTAAGAGGTCCTTGGTTCAACTCCGAGTGCCCCCTGAAGATAAATCTTTTTAAACCAAATAATTCTTGCTTTATTACTTGTTTATCCATTAAAACATTTTAGGCATATAACGTTGAATGCATATTGATGTGCTTTCTTCATATGAAATCTATTTAAAAAATCAGACAAAAGGTCGAAAAACGTTGTCTGTAAAAAGTCAATGTAAAAAATCTATAAGATGATACTTTTAGCACTTTGGAAGACTCTAAAACTAAGAATTGACTTGTAAAATAAAAATTCCTGATTATTTTTCTGTACTTTTTTAATTCATTAAAGATTTTTAGAGAAGAAAAATGCATCGGAAAGAAAAAATAATCACAATGTAAAACTTTGTAAAGTTCTTATAGCTTTAATGTAATTTAAAAAAAAAAAAAAAAAAGAGTGTGCATTACTTAAGTTTTGGGGGTATAGCTCAGTGGCAGAGCATTTGACTGCAGATCAAGAGATCCTTGGTTCAACTCTGAGTGCCCCCTGAAGATAAATCTTTTTAAACCAAATAATTCTATCTTTATTACTTGTTTATCCATTAAAACATTTTAGGCATATAACGTTGAATGCATATTGATGTGCTTTCTTCATATGAAATCTATTTAAAAAATCAGCCAAAAGGTCGAAAAACGTTGTCTGTAAAAAGTCAATGTAAAAAAATCTATAAGATGATACTTTTAGCACTTTGGAAGACTCTAAAACTAAGAATTGACTTGTAAAATAAAAATTCCTGATTATTTGTTTGTACTTTTTGAATTCATTAAAGATTTTTAGAGAAGAAAAATGCATCGGAAAGAAAAAATAATCACAATGTAAAACTTTGTAAAGTTCTTATAGCTTTAATGTAATTAAAAAAAAAAAAAGAGGGTGCGTTACTTAAGTTTTGGAGGTATAGCTCAGTGGCAGAGCATTTGACTGCAGATCAAGAGGTCCTTGGTTCAACTCCGAGTGCCCCCTGAAGATAAATCTTTTTAAACAAAATAATTCTTGCTTTATTACTTGTTTATCCATTAAAACATTTTAGGCATATAACGTTGAATGCATATTGATGTGCTTTCTTCATATAAAATCTATTTAAAAAATCAGCCAAAAGGTCGAAAAACGTTGTCTGTAAAAAGTCAATGTAAAAAATCTATAAGATGATACTTTTAGCACTTTGGAAGACTCTAAAACAAAGAATTGACTTGTAAAATAAAAATTCCTGATTATTTGTCTGTACTTTTTGAATTCATTAAAGATTTTTAGAGAAGAAAAATGCATCGGAAAGAAAAAATAATCACAATGTAAAGCTTTCTAAAGTTCTTATAGCTTTAATGTAATTTTAAAAAAAAAAAAAAGAGTGTGCATTACTTAAGTTTTGGGGGTATATCTCAGTGGCAGAGCATTTGACTGCAGATTAAGAGGTCCTTGGTTCAACTCCGAGTGCCCCCTGAAGATAAATCTTTTTAAACCAAATAATTCTTGCTTTATTACTTGTTTATCCATTAAAACATTTTAGGCATATAACGTTGAATGCATATTGATGTGCTTTCTTCATATGAAATCTATTTAAAAAATCAGACAAAAGGTCGAAAAACGTTGTCTGTAAAAAGTCAATGTAAAAAATCTATAAGATGATACTTTTAGCACTTTGGAAGACTCTAAAACTAAGAATTGACTTGTAAAATAAAAATTCCTGATTATTTTTCTGTACTTTTTGAATTCATTAAAGATTTTTAGAGAAGAAAAATGCATCGGAAAGAAAAAATAATCACAATGTAAAACTTTGTAAAGTTCTTATAGCTTTAATGTAATTTAAAAAAAAAAAAAAAAAAGAGTGTGCATTACTTAAGTTTTGGGGGTATAGCTCAGTGGCAGAGCATTTGACTGCAGATCAAGAGATCCTTGGTTCAACTCTGAGTGCCCCCTGAAGATAAATCTTTTTAAACCAAATAATTCTATCTTTATTACTTGTTTATCCATTAAAACATTTTAGGCATATAACGTTGAATGCATATTGATGTGCTTTCTTCATATGAAATCTATTTAAAAAATCAGCCAAAAGGTCGAAAAACGTTGTCTGTAAAAAGTCAATGTAAAAAAATCTATAAGATGATACTTTTAGCACTTTGGAAGACTCTAAAACTAAGAATTGACTTGTAAAATAAAAATTCCTGATTATTTGTTTGTACTTTTTGAATTCATTAAAGATTTTTAGAGAAGAAAAATGCATCGGAAAGAAAAAATAATCACAATGTAAAACTTTGTAAAGTTCTTATAGCTTTAATGTAATTAAAAAAAAAAAAAGAGGGTGCGTTACTTAAGTTTTGGAGGTATAGCTCAGTGGCAGAGCATTTGACTGCAGATCAAGAGGTCCTTGGTTCAACTCCGAGTGCCCCCTGAAGATAAATCTTTTTAAACAAAATAATTCTTGCTTTATTACTTGTTTATCCATTAAAACATTTTAGGCATATAACGTTGAATGCATATTGATGTGCTTTCTTCATATGAAATCTATTTAAAAAATCAGCCAAAAGGTCGAAAAACGTTGTCTGAAAAAAGTCAATGTAAAAAATCTATAAGATGATACTTTTAGCACTTTGGAAGACTCTAAAACAAAGAATTGACTTGTAAAATAAAAATTCCTGATTATTTGTCTGTACTTTTTGAATTCATTAAAGATTTTTAGAGAAGAAAAATGCATCGGAAAGAAAAAATAATCACAATGTAAAGCTTTCTAAAGTTCTTATAGCTTTAATGTAATTTAAAAAAAAAAAAAAAGAGTGTGCATTACTTAAGTTTTGGGGGTATATCTCAGTGGCAGAGCATTTGACTGCAGATTAAGAGGGCCTTGGTTCAACTCCGAGTGCCCCCTGAAGATAAATCTTTTTAAACCAAATAATTCTTGCTTTATTACTTGTTTATCCATTAAAACATTTTAGGCATATAACGTTGAATGCATATTGATGTGCTTTCTTCATATGAAATCTATTCAAAAAATCAGCCAAAAGGTCGAAAAACGTTGTCTGTAAAAAGTCAATGTAAAAAATCTATAAGATGATACTTTTAGCACTTTGGAAGACTCTAAAACTAAGAATTGACTTGTAAAATAAAAATTCCTGATTATTTGTCTGTACTTTTTGAATTCATTAAAGATTTTTAGAGAAGAAAAATGCATCGGAAAGAAAAAATAATCACAATGTAAAACTTTGTAAAGTTCTTATAGCTTTAATGTAATTTTAAAAAAAAAAAAAAGAGTGTGCATTACTTAAGTTTTGGGGGTACATCTCAGTGGCAGAGCATTTGACTGCAGATTAAGAGGTCCTTGGTTCAACTCCGAGTGCCCCCTGAAGATAAATCTTTTTAAACCAAATAATTCTTGCTTTATTACTTGTTTATCCATTAAAACATTTTAGGCATATAACGTTGAATGCATATTGATGTGCTTTCTTCATATGAAATCTATTTAAAAAATCAGACAAAAGGTCGAAAAACGTTGTCTGTAAAAAGTCAATGTAAAAAATCTATAAGATGATACTTTTAGCACTTTGGAAGACTCTAAAACTAAGAATTGACTTGTAAAATAAAAATTCCTGATTATTTTTCTGTACTTTTTGAATTCATTAAAGATTTTTAGAGAAGAAAAATGCATCGGAAAGAAAAAATAATCACAATGTAAAACTTTGTAAAGTTCTTATAGCTTTAATGTAATTTAAAAAAAAAAAAAAAAAGAGTGAGCATTACTTAAGTTTTGGGGGTATAGCTCAGTGGCAGAGCTTTTGACTGCAGATCAAGAGATCCTTGGTTCAACTCTGAGTGCCCCTGAAGATAAATCTTTTTAAACCAAATAATTCTATCTTTATTACTTGTTTATCCATTAAAACATTTTAGGCATATAACGTTGAATGCATATTGATGTGCTTTCTTCATATGAAATCTATTTAAAAAATCAGCCAAAAGGTCGAAAAACGTTGTCTGTAAAAAGTCAATGTAAAAAAATCTATAAGATGATACTTTTAGCACTTTGGAAGACTCTAAAACTAAGAATTGACTTGTAAAATAAAAATTCCTGATTATTTGTTTGTACTTTTTGAATTCATTAAAGATTTTTAGAGAAGAAAAATGCATCGGAAAGAAAAAATAATCACAATGTAAAACTTTGTAAAGTTCTTATAGCTTTAATGTAATTAAAAAAAAAAAAAGAGGGTGCGTTACTTAAGTTTTGGAGGTATAGCTCAGTGGCAGAGCATTTGACTGCAGATCAAGAGGTCCTTGGTTCAACTCCGAGTGCCCCCTGAAGATAAATCTTTTTAAACAAAATAATTCTTGCTTTATTACTTGTTTATCCATTAAAACATTTTAGGCATATAACGTTGAATGCATATTGATGTGCTTTCTTCATATGAAATCTATTTAAAAAATCAGCCAAAAGGTCGAAAAACGTTGTCTGAAAAAAGTCAATGTAAAAAATCTATAAGATGATACTTTTAGCACTTTGGAAGACTCTAAACAAAGAATTGACTTGTAAAATAAAAATTCCTGATTATTTGTCTGTACTTTTTGAATTCATTAAAGATTTTTAGAGAAGAAAAATGCATCGGAAAGAAAAAATAATCACAATGTAAAGCTTTCTAAAGTTCTTATAGCTTTAATGTAATTTAAAAAAAAAAAAAAAGAGTGTGCATTACTTAAGTTTTGGGGGTATATCTCAGTGGCAGAGCATTTGACTGCAGATTAAGAGGGCCTTGGTTCAACTCCGAGTGCCCCCTGAAGATAAATCTTTTTAAACCAAATAATTCTTGCTTTATTACTTGTTTATCCATTAAAACATTTTAGGCATATAACGTTGAATGCATATTGATGTGCTTTCTTCATATGAAATCTATTCAAAAAATCAGCCAAAAGGTCGAAAAACGTTGTCTGTAAAAAGTCAATGTAAAAAATCTATAAGATGATACTTTTAGCACTTTGGAAGACTCTAAAACAAAGAATTGACTTGTAAAATAAAAATTCCTGATTATTTGTCTGTACTTTTTGAATTCATTAAAGATTTTTAGAGAAGAAAAATGCATCGGAAAGAAAAAATAATCACAATGTAAAGCTTTCTAAAGTTCTTATAGCTTTAATGTAATTTTAAAAAACAAAAAAAGAGTGTGCATTACTTAAGTTTTGGGGGTATATCTCAGTGGCAGAGCATTTGACTGCAGATTAAGAGGTCCTTGGTTCAACTCCGAGTGCCCCCTGAAGATAAATCTTTTTAAACCAAATAATTCTTGCTTTATTACTTGTTTATCCATTAAAACATTTTAGGCATATAACGTTGAATGCATATTGATGTGCTTTCTTCATATGAAATCTATTTAAAAAATCAGCCAAAAGGTCGAAAAACGTTGTCTGTAAAAAGTCAATGTAAAAAATCTATAAGATGATACTTTTAGCACTTTGGAAGACTCTAAAACTAAGAATTGACTTGTAAAATAAAAATTCCTGATTATTTGTCTGTACTTTTTGAATTCATTAAAGATTTTTAGAGAAGAAAAATGCATCGGAAAGAAAAAATAATCACAATGTAAAACTTTGTAAAGTTCTTATAGCTTTAATGTAATTAAAAAAAAAAAAAAAAAAAAGAGGGTGCATTACTTAAGTTTTGGGGGTATAGCTCAGTGGCAGAGCATTTGACTGCAGATTAAGAGGTCCTTGGTTCAACTCCGAGTGCCCCCTGAAGATAAATCTTTTTAAACCAAATAATTCTATCTTTATTACTTGTTTATCCATTAAAACATTTTAGGCATATAACGTTGAATGCATATTGATGTGCTTTCTTCATATGAAATCTATTTAAAAAATCAGCCAAAAGGTCGAAAAACGTTGTCTGTAAAAAGTCAATGTAAAAAAATCTATAAGATGATACTTTTAGCACTTTGGAAGACTCTAAAACTAAGAATTGACTTGTAAAATAAAAATTCCTGATTATTTGTTTGTACTTTTTGAATTCATTAAAGATTTTTAGAGAAGAAAAATGCATCGGAAAGAAAAAATAATCACAATGTAAAACTTTGTAAAGTTCTTATAGCTTTAATGTAATTAAAAAAAAAAAAAGAGGGTGCGTTACTTAAGTTTTGGAGGTATAGCTCAGTGGCAGAGCATTTGACTGCAGATCAAGAGGTCGTTGGTTCAACTCCGAGTGCCCCCTGAAGATAAATCTTTTTAAACAAAATAATTCTTGCTTTATTACTTGTTTATCCATTAAAACATTTTAGGCATATAACGTTGAATGCATATTGATGTGCTTTCTTCATATGAAATCTATTTAAAAAATCAGCCAAAAGGTCGAAAAACGTTGTCTGAAAAAAGTCAATGTAAAAAATCTATAAGATGATACTTTTAGCACTTTGGAAGACTCTAAAACAAAGAATTGACTTGTAAAATAAAAATTCCTGATTATTTGTCTGTACTTTTTGAATTCATTAAAGATTTTTAGAGAAGAAAAATGCATCGGAAAGAAAAAATAATCACAATGTAAAGCTTTCTAAAGTTCTTATAGCTTTAATGTAATTTAAAAAAAAAAAAAAAGAGTGTGCATTACTTAAGTTTTGGGGGTATATCTCAGTGGCAGAGCATTTGACTGCAGATTAAGAGGGCCTTGGTTCAACTCCGAGTGCCCCCTGAAGATAAATCTTTTTAAACCAAATAATTCTTGCTTTATTACTTGTTTATCCATTAAAACATTTTAGGCATATAACGTTGAATGCATATTGATGTGCTTTCTTCATATGAAATCTATTCAAAAAATCAGCCAAAAGGTCGAAAAACGTTGTCTGTAAAAAGTCAATGTAAAAAATCTATAAGATGATACTTTTAGCACTTTGGAAGACTCTAAAACTAAGAATTGACTTGTAAAATAAAAATTCCTGATTATTTGTCTGTACTTTTTGAATTCATTAAAGATTTTTAGAGAAGAAAAATGCATCGGAAAGAAAAAATAATCACAATGTAAAACTTGGTAAAGTTCTTATAGCTTTAATGTAATTAAAAAAAAAAAAAAAAAAGAGGGTGCATTACTTAAGTTTTGGGGGTATAGCTCAGTGGCAGAGCATTTGACTGCAGATTAAGAGGTCCTTGGTTCAACTCCGAGTGCCCCCTGAAGATAAATCTTTTTAAACCAAATAATTCTAGCTTTATTACTTATTTATCCACTAAAACATTTTAGGCATATAACGTTGAATGCATATTGATGTGCTTTCTTCATATAAAATCTATTTAAAAAATCAGCCAAAAGGTCGAAAAACGTTGTCTGTAAAAAGTCAATGTAAAAAATCTATAAGATGATACTTTTAGCACTTTGGAAGACTCTAAAACAAAGAATTGACTTGTAAAATAAAAATTCCTGATTATTTGTCTGTACTTTTTGAATTCATTAAAGATTTTTAGAGAAGAAAAATGCATCGGAAAGAAAAAATAATCACAATGTAAAGCTTTCTAAAGTTCTTATAGCTTTAATGTAATTTTAAAAAACAAAAAAAGAGTGTGCATTACTTAAGTTTTGGGGGTATATCTCAGTGGCAGAGCATTTGACTGCAGATTAAGAGGTCCTTGGTTCAACTCCGAGTGCCCCCTGAAGATAAATCTTTTTAAACCAAATAATTCTTGCTTTATTACTTGTTTATCCATTAAAACATTTTAGGCATATAACGTTGAATGCATATTGATGTGCTTTCTTCATATGAAATCTATTTAAAAAATCAGCCAAAAGGTCGAAAAACGTTGTCTGTAAAAAGTCAATGTAAAAAATCTATAAGATGATACTTTTAGCACTTTGGAAGACTCTAAAACTAAGAATTGACTTGTAAAATAAAAATTCCTGATTATTTGTCTGTACTTTTTGAATTCATTAAAGATTTTTAGAGAAGAAAAATGCATCGGAAAGAAAAAATAATCACAATGTAAAACTTTGTAAAGTTCTTATAGCTTTAATGTAATTAAAAAAAAAAAAAAAAAAAAGAGGGTGCATTACTTAAGTTTTGGGGGTATAGCTCAGTGGCAGAGCATTTGACTGCAGATTAAGAGGTCCTTGGTTCAACTCCGAGTGCCCCCTGTAGATAAATCTTTTTAAACCAAATAATTCTAGCTTTATTACTTATTTATCCATTAAAACATTTTAGGCATATAACGTTGAATGCATATTGATGTGCTTTCTTCATATAAAATCTATTTAAAAAATCAGCCAAAAGGTCGAAAAACGTTGTCTGTAAAAAGTCAATGTAAAAAATCTATAAGATGATACTTTTAGCACTTTGGAAGACTCTAAAACTAAGAATTGACTTGTAAAATAAAAATTCCTGATTATTTGTTTGTACTTTTTGAATTCATTAAAGATTTTTAGAGAAGAAAAATGCATCGGAAAGAAAAAATAATCACAATGTAAAACTTTGTAAAGTTCTTATAGCTTTAATGTAATTTAAAAAAAAAGAGTGTGCATTACTTAAGTTTTGGGGGTATAGCTCAGTGGCAGAGCATTTGACTGCAGATCAAGAGGTCCTTGGTTCAACTCTGAGTGCCCCCTGAAGATAAATCTTTTTAAACCAAATAATTCTAGCTTTATTACTTGTTTATCCATTAAAACATTTTAGGCATATAACGTTGAATGCATATTGATGTGCTTTCTTCATGTGAAATCTATTTAAAAAATCAGACAAAAGGTCGAAAAACGTTGTCTGTAAAAAGTCAATGTAAAAAATCTATAAGATGATACTTTTAGCACTTTGGAAGACTCTAAAACTAAGAATTGACTTGTAAAATAAAAATTCCTGATTATTTGTCTGTACTTTTTGAATTCATTAAAGATTTTTAGAGAAGAAAAATGCATCGGAAAGAAAAAATAATCACAATGTAAAGCTTTCTAAAGTTCTTATAGCTTTAATGTAATTTAAAAAAAAAAAAAAAGAGTGTGCATTACTTAAGTTTTGGGGGTATATCTCAGTGGCAGAGCATTTGACTGCAGATTAAGAGGTTCTTGGTTCAACTCCGAGTGCCCCCTGAAGATAAATCTTTTTAAACCAAATAATTCTTGCTTTATTACTTGTTTATCCATTAAAACATTTTAGGCATATAACGTTGAATGCATATTGATGTGCTTTCTTCATATGAAATCTATTTAAAAAATCAGCCAAAAGGTCGAAAAACGTTGTCTGTAAAAAGTCAATGTAAAAAATCTATAAGATGATACTTTTAGCACTTTGGAAGACTCTAAAACTAAGAAGTGACTTGGAAAATAAAAATTCCTGATTATTTGTCTGTACTTTTTGAATTCATTAAAGATTTTTAGAGAAGAAAAATGCATCGGAAAGAAAAAATAATCACAATGTAAAACTTTGTAAAGTTCTTATAGCTTTAATGTAATTAAAAAAAAAAAAAAAAAAGAGGGTGCATTATTAAAGTTTTGGGGGTATAGCTCAGTGGCAGAGCATTTGACTGGAGATTAAGAGGTCTTTGGTTCAACTCCGAGTGCCCCATGAAGATAAATCTTTTTAATCCAAATAATTCTAGCTTTATTGCTTGTTTATCCATTAAAACATTTTAGGCATATAACGTTGAATGCATATTGATGTGCATTCTTCATATGAAATCTATTTAAAAAATCAGCCAAAAGGTCGAAAAACGTTGTCTGTAAAAAGTCAATGTAAAAAATCTATAAGATGATACTTTTAGCACTTTGGAAGACTCTAAAACTAAGAATTGACTTGTAAAATAAAAATTCCTGATTATTTGTCTGTACTTTTTGAATTCATTAAAGATTTTTAGAGAAGAAAAATGCATCGGAAAGAAAAAATAATCACAATGTAAAACTTTGTAAAGTTCTTATAGCTTTAATGTAATTAAAAAAAAAAAAAAAAAAGAGGGTGCATTATTTACGTTTTGGGGGTATAGCTCAGTGGCAGAGCATTTGACTGGAGATTAAGAGGTCCTTGGTTCAACTCCGAGTGCCCCATGAAGAAAAATCTTTTTAATCCAAATAATTCTAGCTTTATTGCTTGTTTATCCATTAAAACATTTTAGGCATATAACGTTGAATGCATATTGATGTGCTTTCTTCATATGAAATCTATTTAAAAAATCAGCCAAAAGGTCGAAAAACGTTGTCTGTAAAAAGTCAATGTAAAAAATCTATAAGATGAAACTTTTAGCACTTTGGAAGACTCTAAAACTAAGAATTGACTTGTAAAATAAAAATTTCTGATTATTTGTTTGTACTTTTTGAATTCATTAAAGATTTTTAGAGAAGAAAAATGCATCGGAAAGAAAAAATAATCATAATGTAAAACTTTGTAAAGTTCTTATAGCTTTAATGTAATTTAAAAAAAAAAAAAAAAAAGAGGGTGCATTACTTAAGTTTTGGGGGTATAGCTCAGTGGCAGAGCATTTGACTGCAGATCAAGAGGTCGTTGGTTCAACTCCGAGTGCCCCCTGAAGATAAATCTTTTTAAACAAAATAATTCTTGCTTTATTACTTGTTTATCCATTAAAACATTTTAGGCATATAACGTTGAATGCATATTGATGTGCTTTCTTCATATGAAATCTATTTAAAAAATCAGCCAAAAGGTCGAAAAACGTTGTCTGAAAAAAGTCAATGTAAAAAATCTATAAGATGATACTTTTAGCACTTTGGAAGACTCTAAAACAAAGAATTGACTTGTAAAATAAAAATTCCTGATTATTTGTCTGTACTTTTTGAATTCATTAAAGATTTTTAGAGAAGAAAAATGCATCGGAAAGAAAAAATAATCACAATGTAAAGCTTTCTAAAGTTCTTATAGCTTTAATGTAATTTAAAAAAAAAAAAAAAGAGTGTGCATTACTTAAGTTTTGGGGGTATATCTCAGTGGCAGAGCATTTGACTGCAGATTAAGAGGGCCTTGGTTCAACTCCGAGTGCCCCCTGAAGATAAATCTTTTTAAACCAAATAATTCTTGCTTTATTACTTGTTTATCCATTAAAACATTTTAGGCATATAACGTTGAATGCATATTGATGTGCTTTCTTCATATGAAATCTATTCAAAAAATCAGCCAAAAGGTCGAAAAACGTTGTCTGTAAAAAGTCAATGTAAAAAATCTATAAGATGATACTTTTAGCACTTTGGAAGACTCTAAAACTAAGAATTGACTTGTAAAATAAAAATTCCTGATTATTTGTCTGTACTTTTTGAATTCATTAAAGATTTTTAGAGAAGAAAAATGCATCGGAAAGAAAAAATAATCACAATGTAAAACTTTGTAAAGTTCTTATAGCTTTAATGTAATTAAAAAAAAAAAAAAAAAAAGAGGGTGCATTACTTAAGTTTTGGGGGTATAGCTCAGTGGCAGAGCATTTGACTGCAGATTAAGAGGTCCTTGGTTCAACTCCGAGTGCCCCCTGAAGATAAATCTTTTTAAACCAAATAATTCTAGCTTTATTACTTATTTATCCACTAAAACATTTTAGGCATATAACGTTGAATGCATATTGATGTGCTTTCTTCATATAAAATCTATTTAAAAAATCAGCCAAAAGGTCGAAAAACGTTGTCTGTAAAAAGTCAATGTAAAAAATCTATAAGATGATACTTTTAGCACTTTGGAAGACTCTAAAACAAAGAATTGACTTGTAAAATAAAAATTCCTGATTATTTGTCTGTACTTTTTGAATTCATTAAAGATTTTTAGAGAAGAAAAATGCATCGGAAAGAAAAAATAATCACAATGTAAAGCTTTCTAAAGTTCTTATAGCTTTAATGTAATTTTAAAAAACAAAAAAAGAGTGTGCATTACTTAAGTTTTGGGGGTATATCTCAGTGGCAGAGCATTTGACTGCAGATTAAGAGGTCCTTGGTTCAACTCCGAGTGCCCCCTGAAGATAAATCTTTTTAAACCAAATAATTCTTGCTTTATTACTTGTTTATCCATTAAAACATTTTAGGCATATAACGTTGAATGCATATTGATGTGCTTTCTTCATATGAAATCTATTTAAAAAATCAGCCAAAAGGTCGAAAAACGTTGTCTGTAAAAAGTCAATGTAAAAAATCTATAAGATGATACTTTTAGCACTTTGGAAGACTCTAAAACTAAGAATTGACTTGTAAAATAAAAATTCCTGATTATTTGTCTGTACTTTTTGAATTCATTAAAGATTTTTAGAGAAGAAAAATGCATCGGAAAGAAAAAATAATCACAATGTAAAACTTTGTAAAGTTCTTATAGCTTTAATGTAATTAAAAAAAAAAAAAAAAAAAAGAGGGTGCATTACTTAAGTTTTGGGGGTATAGCTCAGTGGCAGAGCATTTGACTGCAGATTAAGAGGTCCTTGGTTCAACTCCGAGTGCCCCCTGTAGATAAATCTTTTTAAACCAAATAATTCTAGCTTTATTACTTATTTATCCATTAAAACATTTTAGGCATATAACGTTGAATGCATATTGATGTGCTTTCTTCATATAAAATCTATTTAAAAAATCAGCCAAAAGGTCGAAAAACGTTGTCTGTAAAAAGTCAATGTAAAAAATCTATAAGATGATACTTTTAGCACTTTGGAAGACTCTAAAACTAAGAATTGACTTGTAAAATAAAAATTCCTGATTATTTGTTTGTACTTTTTGAATTCATTAAAGATTTTTAGAGAAGAAAAATGCATCGGAAAGAAAAAATAATCACAATGTAAAACTTTGTAAAGTTCTTATAGCTTTAATGTAATTTAAAAAAAAAGAGTGTGCATTACTTAAGTTTTGGGGGTATAGCTCAGTGGCAGAGCATTTGACTGCAGATCAAGAGGTCCTTGGTTCAACTCTGAGTGCCCCCTGAAGATAAATCTTTTTAAACCAAATAATTCTAGCTTTATTACTTGTTTATCCATTAAAACATTTTAGGCATATAACGTTGAATGCATATTGATGTGCTTTCTTCATGTGAAATCTATTTAAAAAATCAGACAAAAGGTCGAAAAACGTTGTCTGTAAAAAGTCAATGTAAAAAATCTATAAGATGATACTTTTAGCACTTTGGAAGACTCTAAAACTAAGAATTGACTTGTAAAATAAAAATTCCTGATTATTTGTCTGTACTTTTTGAATTCATTAAAGATTTTTAGAGAAGAAAAATGCATCGGAAAGAAAAAATAATCACAATGTAAAGCTTTCTAAAGTTCTTATAGCTTTAATGTAATTAAAAAAAAAAAAAAAAGAGTGTGCATTACTTAAGTTTTGGGGGTATATCTCAGTGGCAGAGCATTTGACTGCAGATTAAGAGGTTCTTGGTTCAACTCCGAGTGCCCCCTGAAGATAAATCTTTTTAAACCAAATAATTCTTGCTTTATTACTTGTTTATCCATTAAAACATTTTAGGCATATAACGTTGAATGCATATTGATGTGCTTTCTTCATATGAAATCTATTTAAAAAATCAGCCAAAAGGTCGAAAAACGTTGTCTGTAAAAAGTCAATGTAAAAAATCTATAAGATGATACTTTTAGCACTTTGGAAGACTCTAAAACTAAGAAGTGACTTGGAAAATAAAAATTCCTGATTATTTGTCTGTACTTTTTGAATTCATTAAAGATTTTTAGAGAAGAAAAATGCATCGGAAAGAAAAAATAATCACAATGTAAAACTTTGTAAAGTTCTTATAGCTTTAATGTAATTAAAAAAAAAAAAAAAAAAGAGGGTGCATTATTAAAGTTTTGGGGGTATAGCTCAGTGGCAGAGCATTTGACTGGAGATTAAGAGGTCTTTGGTTCAACTCCGAGTGCCCCATGAAGATAAATCTTTTTAATCCAAATAATTCTAGCTTTATTGCTTGTTTATCCATTAAAACATTTTAGGCATATAACGTTGAATGCATATTGATGTGCATTCTTCATATGAAATCTATTTAAAAAATCAGCCAAAAGGTCGAAAAACGTTGTCTGTAAAAAGTCAATGTAAAAAATCTATAAGATGATACTTTTAGCACTTTGGAAGACTCTAAAACTAAGAATTGACTTGTAAAATAAAAATTCCTGATTATTTGTCTGTACTTTTTGAATTCATTAAAGATTTTTAGAGAAGAAAAATGCATCGGAAAGAAAAAATAATCACAATGTAAAACTTTGTAAAGTTCTTATAGCTTTAATGTAATTAAAAAAAAAAAAAAAAAAGAGGGTGCATTATTTACGTTTTGGGGGTATAGCTCAGTGGCAGAGCATTTGACTGGAGATTAAGAGGTCCTTGGTTCAACTCCGAGTGCCCCATGAAGAAAAATCTTTTTAATCCAAATAATTCTAGCTTTATTGCTTGTTTATCCATTAAAACATTTTAGGCATATAACGTTGAATGCATATTGATGTGCTTTCTTCATATGAAATCTATTTAAAAAATCAGCCAAAAGGTCGAAAAACGTTGTCTGTAAAAAGTCAATGTAAAAAATCTATAAGATGAAACTTTTAGCACTTTGGAAGACTCTAAAACTAAGAATTGACTTGTAAAATAAAAATTTCTGATTATTTGTTTGTACTTTTTGAATTCATTAAAGATTTTTAGAGAAGAAAAATGCATCGGAAAGAAAAAATAATCATAATGTAAAACTTTGTAAAGTTCTTATAGCTTTAATGTAATTTAAAAAAAAAAAAAAAAAAGAGGGTGCATTACTTAAGTTTTGGGGGTATAGCTCAGTGGCAGAGCATTTGACTGCAGATTAAGAGGTCCTTGGTTCAACTCCGAGTGCCCCCTGAAGATAAATCTTTTTAAACCAAATAATTCTAGCTTTATTACTTGTTTATCCATTAAAACATTTTAGGCATATAACGTTGAATGCATATTGATGTGCTTTCTTCATATGAAATCTATTTAAAAAATCAGCCAAAAGGTCGAAAAACGTTGTCTGTAAAAAGTCAATGTAAAAAATCTATAAGATGATACTTTTAGCACTTTGGAAGACTCTAAAACTAAGAATTGACTTGTAAAATAAAAATTCCTGATTATTTGTCTGTACTTTTTGAATTCATTAAAGATTTTTAGAGAAGAAAAATGCATCGGAAAGAAAAAATAATCACAATGTAAAACTTTGTAAAGTTCTTATAGCTTTAATGTAATTTAAAAAAAAAAAAGAGTGTGCATTACTTAAGTTTTGGGGGTATAGCTCAGTGGCAGAGCATTTGACTGCAGATCAAGAGGTCCTTGGTTCAACTCTGAGTGCCCCCTGAAGATAAATCTTTTTAAACCAAATAATTCTAGCTTTATTACTTGTTTATCCATTAAAACATTTTAGGCATATAACGTTGAATGCATATTGATGTGCTTTCTTCATATGAAATCTATTTAAAAAATCAGACAAAAGGTCGAAAAATGTTGTCTGTAAAAAGTCAATGTAAAAAATCTATAAGATGATACTTTTAGCACTTTGGAAGACTCTAAAACTAAGAATTGACTTGTAAAATAAAAATTCCTGATTATTTGTCTGTACTTTTTGAATTCATTAAAGATTTTTAGAGAAGAAAAATGCATCGGAAAGAAAAAATAATCACAATGTAAAGCTTTCTAAAGTTCTTATAGCTTTAATGTAATTTAAAAAAAAAAAAAAAAGAGTGTGCATTACTTAAGTTTTGGGGGTATATCTCAGTGGCAGAGCATTTGACTGCAGATTAAGAGGTCCTTGGTTCAACTCCGAGTGCCCCCTGAAGATAAATCTTTTTAAACCAAATAATTCTTGCTGTATTACTTGTTTATCCATTAAAACATTTTAGGCATATAACGTTGAATGCATATTGATGTGCTTTCTTCATATGAAATCTATTTAAAAAATCAGCCAAAAGGTCAAAAAACGTTGTCTGTAAAAAGTCAATGTAAAAAATCTATAAGATGATACTTTTAGCACTTTGGAAGACTCTAAAACTAAGAATTGACTTGTAAAATAAAAATTCCTGATTATTTGTCTGTACTTTTTGAATTCATTAAAGATTTTTAGAGAAGAAAAATGCATCGGAAAGAAAAAATAATCACAATGTAAAACTTTGTAAAGTTCTTATAGCTTTAATGTAATTAAAAAAAAAAAAAAAAAGAGGGTGCATTATTTACGTTTTGGGGGTATAGCTCAGTGGCAGAGCATTTGACTGGAGATTAAGAGGTCCTTGGTTCAACTCCGAGTGCCCCATGAAGATAAATCTTTTTAATCCAAATAATTCTAGCTTTATTGCTTGTTTATCCATTAAAACATTTTAGGGATATAACGTTGAATGCATATTGATGTGCTTTCTTCATATGAAATCTATTTAAAAAATCAGCCAAAATGTCGAAAAACGTTGTCTGTAAAAAGTCAATGTAAAAAATCTATAAGATGATACTTTTAGCACTTTGGAAGACTCTAAAACTAAGAATTGACTTGTAAAATAAAAATTCCTGATTATTTGTCTGTACTTTTTGAATTCATTAAAGATTTTTAGAGAAGAAAAATGCATCGGAAAGAAAAAATAATCACAATGTAAAACTTTGTAAAGTTCTTATAGCTTTAATGTAATTAAAAAAAAAAAAAAAAAAAGAGGGTGCGTTATTTACGTTTTGGGGGTATAGCTCAGTGGCAGAGCATTTGACTGGAGATTAAGAGGTCCTTGGTTCAACTCCGAGTGCCCCATGAAGATAAATCTTTTTAATCCAAATAATTCTAGCTTTATTCCTTGTTTATCCATTAAAACATTTTAGGCATATAACGTTGAATGCATATTGATGTGCTTTCTTCATATGAAATCTATTTAAAAAATCAGCCAAAACGTCGAAAAACGTTGTCTGTAAAAAGTCAATGTAAAAAATCTATAAGATGATACTTTTAGCACTTTGGAAGACTCTAAAACTAAGAATTGACTTGTAAAATAAAAATTTCTGATTATTTGTTTGTACTTTTTGAATTCATTAAAGATTTTTAGAGAAGAAAAATGCATCGGAAAGAAAAAATAATCATAATGTAAAACTTTGTAAAGTTCTTATAGCTTTAATGTAATTTAAAAAAAAAAAAAAAAAAGAGGGTGCATTACTTAAGTTTTGGGGGTATAGCTCAGTGGCAGAGCATTTGACTGCAGATTAAGAGGTCCTTGGTTCAACTCCGAGTGCCCCCTGAAGATAAATCTTTTTAAACCAAATAATTCTAGCTTTATTACTTGTTTATCCATTAAAACATTTTAGGCATATAACGTTGAATGCATATTGATGTGCTTTCTTCATATGAAATCTATTTAAAAAATCAGCCAAAAGGTCGAAAAACGTTGTCTGTAAAAAGTCAATGTAAAAAATCTATAAGATGATACTTTTAGCACTTTGGAAGACTCTAAAACTAAGAATTGACTTGTAAAATAAAAATTCCTGATTATTTGTCTGTACTTTTTGAATTCATTAAAGATTTTTAGAGAAGAAAAATGCATCGGAAAGAAAAAATAATCACAATGTAAAACTTTGTAAAGTTCTTATAGCTTTAATGTAATTTAAAAAAAAAAAAGAGTGTGCATTACTTAAGTTTTGGGGGTATAGCTCAGTGGCAGAGCATTTGACTGCAGATCAAGAGGTCCTTGGTTCAACTCTGAGTGCCCCCTGAAGATAAATCTTTTTAAACCAAATAATTCTAGCTTTATTACTTGTTTATCCATTAAAACATTTTAGGCATATAACGTTGAATGCATATTGATGTGCTTTCTTCATATGAAATCTATTTAAAAAATCAGACAAAAGGTCGAAAAATGTTGTCTGTAAAAAGTCAATGTAAAAAATCTATAAGATGATACTTTTAGCACTTTGGAAGACTCTAAAACTAAGAATTGACTTGTAAAATAAAAATTCCTGATTATTTGTCTGTACTTTTTGAATTCATTAAAGATTTTTAGAGAAGAAAAATGCATCGGAAAGAAAAAATAATCACAATGTAAAGCTTTCTAAAGTTCTTATAGCTTTAATGTAATTTAAAAAAAAAAAAAAAAGAGTGTGCATTACTTAAGTTTTGGGGGTATATCTCAGTGGCAGAGCATTTGACTGCAGATTAAGAGGTCCTTGGTTCAACTCCGAGTGCCCCCTGAAGATAAATCTTTTTAAACCAAATAATTCTTGCTGTATTACTTGTTTATCCATTAAAACATTTTAGGCATATAACGTTGAATGCATATTGATGTGCTTTCTTCATATGAAATCTATTTAAAAAATCAGCCAAAAGGTCAAAAAACGTTGTCTGTAAAAAGTCAATGTAAAAAATCTATAAGATGATACTTTTAGCACTTTGGAAGACTCTAAAACTAAGAATTGACTTGTAAAATAAAAATTCCTGATTATTTGTCTGTACTTTTTGAATTCATTAAAGATTTTTAGAGAAGAAAAATGCATCGGAAAGAAAAAATAATCACAATGTAAAACTTTGTAAAGTTCTTATAGCTTTAATGTAATTAAAAAAAAAAAAAAAAAGAGGGTGCATTATTTACGTTTTGGGGGTATAGCTCAGTGGCAGAGCATTTGACTGGAGATTAAGAGGTCCTTGGTTCAACTCCGAGTGCCCCATGAAGATAAATCTTTTTAATCCAAATAATTCTAGCTTTATTGCTTGTTTATCCATTAAAACATTTTAGGCATATAACGTTGAATGCATATTGATGTGCTTTCTTCATATGAAATCTATTTAAAAAATCAGCCAAAATGTCGAAAAACGTTGTCTGTAAAAAGTCAATGTAAAAAATCTATAAGATGATACTTTTAGCACTTTGGAAGACTCTAAAACTAAGAATTGACTTGTAAAATAAAAATTCCTGATTATTTGTCTGTACTTTTTGAATTCATTAAAGATTTTTAGAGAAGAAAAATGCATCGGAAAGAAAAAATAATCACAATGTAAAACTTTGTAAAGTTCTTATAGCTTTAATGTAATTAAAAAAAAAAAAAAAAAAAGAGGGTGCGTTATTTACGTTTTGGGGGTATAGCTCAGTGGCAGAGCATTTGACTGGAGATTAAGAGGTCCTTGGTTCAACTCCGAGTGCCCCATGAAGATAAATCTTTTTAATCCAAATAATTCTAGCTTTATTCCTTGTTTATCCATTAAAACATTTTAGGCATATAACGTTGAATGCATATTGATGTGCTTTCTTCATATGAAATCTATTTAAAAAATCAGCCAAAACGTCGAAAAACGTTGTCTGTAAAAAGTCAATGTAAAAAATCTATAAGATGATACTTTTAGCACTTTGGAAGACTCTAAAACTAAGAATTGACTTGTAAAATAAAAATTTCTGATTATTTGTTTGTACTTTTTGAATTCATTAAAGATTTTTAGAGAAGAAAAATGCATCGGAAAGAAAAAATAATCATAATGTAAAACTTTGTAAAGTTCTTATAGCTTTAATGTAATTTAAAAAAAAAAAAAAAAAAAAAAAAAGAGGGTGCATTACTTAAGTTTTGGGGGTATAGCTCAGTGGCAGAGCATTTGACTGCAGATTAAGAGGTGCTTGGTTCAACTCCGAGTGCCCCCTGAAGATAAATCTTTTTAAACCAAATAATTCTAGCTTTATTACTTGTTTATCCATTAAAACATTTTAGGCATATAACGTTGAATGCATATTGATGTGCTTTCTTCATATGAAATCTATTTAAAAAATCAGCCAAAAGGTCGAAAAACGTTGTCTGTAAAAAGTCAATGTAAAAAATCTATAAGATGATACGTTTAGCACTTTGGAAGACTCTAAAACTAAGAATTGACTTGTAAAATAAAAATTCCTGATTATTTGTCTGTACTTTTTGAATTCATTAAAGATTTTTAGAGAAGAAAAATGCATCGGAAAGAAAAAATAATCACAATGTAAAACTTTGTAAAGTTCTTATAGCTTTAATGTAATTTAAAAAAAAAAAAGAGTGTGCATTACTTAAGTTTTGGGGGTATATCTCAGTGGCAGAGCATTTGACTGCAGATCAAGAGGTCCTTGGTTCAACTCTGAGTGCCCCCTGAAGATAAATCTTTTTAAACCAAATAATTCTAGATTTATTACTTGTTTATCCATTAAAACATTTTAGGCATATAACGTTGAATGCATATTGATGTGCTTTCTTCATATGAAATCTATTTAAAAAATCAGACAAAAGGTCGAAAAACGTTGTCTGTAAAAAGTCAATGTAAAAAATCTATAAGATGATACTTTTAGCACTTTGGAAGACTCTAAAACTAAGAATTGACTTGTAAAATAAAAATTCCTGATTATTTGTCTGTACTTTTTGAATTCATTAAAGATTTTTAGAGAAGAAAAATGCATCGGAAAGAAAAAATAATCACAATGTAAAGCTTTCTAAAGTTCTTATAGCTTTAATGTAATTTAAAAAAAAAAAAAAAAAGAGGGTGCATTATTAAAGTTTTGGGGGTATAGCTCAGTGGCAGAGCATTTGACTGGAGATTAAGAGGTCCTTGGTTCAACTCCGAGTGCCCCATGAAGATAAATCTTTTTAATCCAAATAATTCTAGCTTTATTGCTTGTTTATCCATTAAAACATTTTAGGCATATAACGTTGAATGCATATTGATGTGCTTTCTTCATATGAAATCTATTTAAAAAATCAGCCAAAAGGTCGAAAAACGTTGTCTGTAAAAAGTCAATGTAAAAAATCTATAAGATGATACTTTTAGCACTTTGGAAGACTCTAAAACTAAGAATTGACTTGTAAAATAAAAATTCCTGATTATTTGTCTGTACTTTTTGAATTCATTAAAGATTTTTAGAGAAGAAAAATGCATCGGAAAGAAAAAATAATCACAATGTAAAGCTTTCTAAAGTTCTTATAGCTTTAATGTAATTTAAAAAAAAAAAAAAAAAGAGGGTGCATTATTAAAGTTTTGGGGGTATAGCTCAGTGGCAGAGCATTTGACTGGAGATTAAGAGGTCCTTGGTTCAACTCCGAGTGCCCCATGAAGATAAATCTTTTTAATCCAAATAATTCTAGCTTTATTACTTGTTTATCCATTAAAACATTTTAGACATATAACGTTGAATGCATATTGATGTGCTTTCTTCATGTGAAATCTATTTAAAAAATCAGCCAAAAGGTCGAAAAACGTTGTCTAAAAAAGTCAATGTAAAAAATCTCTAAGATGATACTTTTAGCACTTTGGAAGACTCTAAAACTAAGAATTGACTTGTAAAATAAAAATTCCTGATTATTTGTCTGTACTTTTTGAATTCATTAAAGATTTTTAAAGAAGAAAAATGCATCGGAAAGAAAAAATAATCACAATGTAAAACTTTGTAAAGTTCTTATAGCTTTAATGTAATTTAAAAAAAAAAAAAAAAAAGAGTGTGCATTACTTAAGTTTTGGGGGTATAGCTCAGTGGCAGAGCATTTGACTGCAGATCAAGAGGTCCTTGGTTCAACTCCGAGTGCCCCATGAAGATAAATCTTTTTAAACCAAATGATTCTAGCTTTATTACTTGTTTATCCATTAAAACATATTAGGCATATAACGTTGAATGCATATTGATGTGCTTTCTTCATATGAAATCTATTTAAAAAATCAGCCAAAAGGTCGAAAAACGTTGTCTGTAAAAAGTCAATGTAAAAAATCTATAAGATGATACTTTTAGCACTTTGGAAGACTCTAAAACTAAGAATTGACTTGTAAAATAAAAATTCCTGATTATTTGTTTGTACTTTTTGAATTCATTAAAGATTTTTAGAGAAGAAAAATGCATCGGAAAGAAAAAATAATCACAATGTAATACTTTGTAAAGTTCTTATAGCTTTAATGTAATTTAAAAAAAAAAAAAAAAAGAGTGTGCATTACTTAAGTTTTGGGGGTATAGCTCAGTGGCAGAGCATTTGACTGCAGATCAAGAGGTCCTTGGTTCAACTCTGAGTGCCCCCTGAAGATAAATCTTTTTAAACCAAATAATTCTAGCTTTATTACTTGTTTATCCATTAAAACATTTTAGGCATATAACGTTGAATGCATATTGATGTGCTTTCTTCATATGAAATCTATTTAAAAAATCAGCCAAAAGGTCGAAAAACGTTGTCTGTAAAAAGTCAATGTAAAAAATCTATAAGATGATACTTTTAGCACTTTGGAAGACTCTAAAACTAAGAATTGACTTGTAAAATAAAAATTCCTGATTATTTGTTTGTACTTTTTGAATTCATTAAAGATTTTTAGAGAAGAAAAATGCATCGGAAAGAAAAAATAATCACAATGTAATACTTTGTAAAGTTCTTATAGCTTTAATGTAATTTAAAAAAAAAAAAAAAAAGAGTGTGCATTACTTAAGTTTTGGGGGTATAGCTCAGTGGCAGAGCATTTGACTGCAGATCAAGAGGTCCTTGGTTCAACTCTGAGTGCCCCCTGAAGATAAATCTTTTTAAACCAAATAATTCTAGCTTTATTACTTGTTTATCCATTAAAACATTTTAGGCATATAACGTTGAATGCATATTGATGTGCTTTCTTCTTATGAAATCTATTTAAAAAATCAGACAAAAGGTCGAAAAACGTTGTCTGTAAAAAGTCAATGTAAAAAATCTATAAGATGATACTTTTAGCACTTTGGAAGACTCTAAAACTAAGAATTGACTTGTAAAATAAAAATTCCTAATTATTTGTCTGTACTTTTTGAATTCATTAAAGATTTTTAGATAAGAAAAATGCATCGGAAAGAAAAAATAATCACAATGTAAAGCTTTCTAAAGTTCTTATAGCTTTAAAGTAATTTAAAAAAAAAAAAAAAAAAAAAGAGTGTGCATTACTTAAGTTTTGGGGGTATATCTCAGTGGCAGAGCATTTGACTGCAGATCAAGAGGTCCTTGGTTCAACTCCGAGTGCCCCCTGAAGATAAATCTTTTTAAACCAAATAATTCTTGCTTTATTACTTGTTTATCCATTAAAACATTTTAGGCATATAACGTTGAATGCATATTGATGTGCTTTCTTCATATGAAATCTATTTAAAAAATCAGCCAAAAGGTCGAAAAACGTTGTCTGTAAAAAGTCAATGTAAAAAATCTATAAGATGATACTTTTAGCACTTTGGAAGACTCTAAAACTAAGAATTGACTTGTAAAATAAAAATTCCTGATTATTTGTCTGTACTTTTTGAATTCATTAAAGATTTTTAGAGAAGAAAAATGCATCGGAAAGAAAAAATAATCACAATGTAAAACTTTGTAAAGTTCTTATAGCTTTACTGTAATTAAAAAAAAAAAAAAAAAAGAGGGTGCATTACTTAAGTTTTGGGGGTATAGCTCAGTGGCAGAGCATTTGACTACAGATTAAGAGGTCCTTGGTTCAACTCCGAGTGCCCCCTGAAGATAAATCTTTTTAAACCAAATAATTCTAGCTTTATTACTTGTTTATCCATTAAAACATTTTAGGCATATAACGTTGAATGCATATTGATGTGCTTTCTTCATATAAAATCTATTTAAAAAATCAGCCAAAAGGTCGAAAAACGTTGTCTGTAAAAAGTCAATGTAAAAAATCTATAAGATGATACTTTTAGCACTTTGGAAGACTCTAAAACTAAGAATTCACTTGTAAAATAAAAATTCCTGATTATTTGTTTGTACTTTTTGAATTCATTAAAGATTTTTAGAGAAGAAAAATGCATCGGAAAGAAAAAATAATCACAATGTAAAACTTTGTAAAGTTCTTATAGCTTTAATGTAATTTAAAAAAAAAAAAAAAAGAGTGTGCTTTACTTAAGTTTTGGGGGTATAGCTCAGTGGCAGAGCATTTGACTGCAGATCAAGAGGTCCTTGGTTCAACTCTGAGTGCCCCCTGAAGATAAATCTTTTTAAACCAAATAATTCTAGCTTTATTACTTGTTTATCCATTAAAACATTTTAGGCATATAACGTTGAATGCATATTGATGTGCTTTCTTCATATGAAATCTATTTAAAAAATCAGACAAAAGGTCGAAAAACGTTGTCTGTAAAAAGTCAATGTAAAAAATCTATAAGATGATACTTTAAGCACTTTGGAAGACTCTAAAACTAAGAATTGACTTGTAAAATAAAAATTCCTGATTATTTGTCTGTACTTTTTGAATTCATTAAAGATTTTTAGAGAAGAAAAATGCATCGGAAACAAAAAATAATCACAATGTAAAGCTTTCTAAAGTTCTTATAGCTTTAATGTAATTTAAAAAAAAAAAAAAAGAGTGTGCGTTACTTAAGTTTTGGGGGTATATCTCAGTGGCAGAGCATTTGACTGCAGATTAAGAGGTCCTTGGTTCAACTCCGAGTGCCCCCTGAAGATAAATCTTTTTAAACCAAATAATTCTTGCTTTATTACTTGTTTATCCATTAAAACATTTTAGGCATATAACGTTGAATGCATATTGATGTGCTTTCTTCATATGAAATCTATTTAAAAAATCAGACAAAAGGTCGAAAAACGTTGTCTGTAAAAAGTCAATGTAAAAAATCTATAAGATGATACTTTTAGCACTTTGGAAGACTCTAAAACTAAGAATTGACTTGTAAAATAAAAATTCCTGATTATTTGTCTGTACTTTTTGAATTCATTAAAGATTTTTAGAGAAGAAAAATGCATCGGAAAGAAAAAATAATCACAATGTAAAACTTTGTAAAGTTCTTATAGCTTTAATGTAATTTAAAAAAAAAAAAAAAAGAGTGTGCTTTACTTAAGTTTTGGGGGTATAGCTCAGTGGCAGAGCATTTGACTGCAGATCAAGAGGTCCTTGGTTCAACTCTGAGTGCCCCCTGAAGATAAATCTTTTTAAACCAAATAATTCTAGCTTTATTACTTGTTTATCCATTAAAACATTTTAGGCATATAACGTTGAATGCATATTGATGTGCTTTCTTCATATGAAATCTATTTAAAAAATCAGACAAAAGGTCGAAAAACGTTGTCTGTAAAAAGTCAATGTAAAAAATCTATAAGATGATACTTTTAGCACTTTGGAAGACTCTAAAACTAAGAATTGACTTGTAAAATAAAAATTCCTGATTATTTGTCTGTACTTTTTGAATTCATTAAAGATTTTTAGAGAAGAAAAATGCATCGGAAAGAAAAAATAATCACAATGTAAAACTTTGTAAAGTTCTTATAGCTTTAATGTAATTAAAAAAAAAAAAAAAAAAGAGGGTGCGTTATTTACGTTTTGGGGGTATAGCTCAGTGGCAGAGCATTTGACTGGAGATTAAGAGGTCCTTGGTTCAACTCCGAGTGCCCCATGAAGATAAATCTTTTTAATCCAAATAATTCTAGCTTTATTGCTTGTTTATCCATTAAAACATTTTAGGCATATAACGTTGAATGCATATTGATGTGCTTTCTTCATATGAAATCTATTTAAAAAATCAGCCAAAACGTCGAAAAACGTTGTCTGTAAAAAGTCAATGTAAAAAATCTATAAGATGATACTTTTAGCACTTTGGAAGACTCTAAAACTAAGAATTGACTTGTAAAATAAAAATTTCTGATTATTTGTTTGTACTTTTTGAATTCATTAAAGATTTTTAGAGAAGAAAAATGCATCGGAAAGAAAAAATAATCATAATGTAAAACTTTGTAAAGTTCTTATAGCTTTAATGTAATTTAAAAAAAAAAAAAAAAAAAAAAAAAGAGGGTGCATTACTTAAGTTTTGGGGGTATAGCTCAGTGGCAGAGCATTTGACTGCAGATTAAGAGGTGCTTGGTTCAACTCCGAGTGCCCCCTGAAGATAAATCTTTTTAAACCAAATAATTCTAGCTTTATTACTTGTTTATCCATTAAAACATTTTAGGCATATAACGTTGAATGCATATTGATGTGCTTTCTTCATATGAAATCTATTTAAAAAATCAGCCAAAAGGTCGAAAAACGTTGTCTGTAAAAAGTCAATGTAAAAAATCTATAAGATGATACGTTTAGCACTTTGGAAGACTCTAAAACTAAGAATTGACTTGTAAAATAAAAATTCCTGATTATTTGTCTGTACTTTTTGAATTCATTAAAGATTTTTAGAGAAGAAAAATGCATCGGAAAGAAAAAATAATCACAATGTAAAACTTTGTAAAGTTCTTATAGCTTTAATGTAATTTAAAAAAAAAAAAGAGTGTGCATTACTTAAGTTTTGGGGGTATATCTCAGTGGCAGAGCATTTGACTGCAGATCAAGAGGTCCTTGGTTCAACTCTGAGTGCCCCCTGAAGATAAATCTTTTTAAACCAAATAATTCTAGATTTATTACTTGTTTATCCATTAAAACATTTTAGGCATATAACGTTGAATGCATATTGATGTGCTTTCTTCATATGAAATCTATTTAAAAAATCAGACAAAAGGTCGAAAAACGTTGTCTGTAAAAAGTCAATGTAAAAAATCTATAAGATGATACTTTTAGCACTTTGGAAGACTCTAAAACTAAGAATTGACTTGTAAAATAAAAATTCCTGATTATTTGTCTGTACTTTTTGAATTCATTAAAGATTTTTAGAGAAGAAAAATGCATCGGAAAGAAAAAATAATCACAATGTAAAGCTTTCTAAAGTTCTTATAGCTTTAATGTAATTTAAAAAAAAAAAAAAAAAGAGGGTGCATTATTAAAGTTTTGGGGGTATAGCTCAGTGGCAGAGCATTTGACTGGAGATTAAGAGGTCCTTGGTTCAACTCCGAGTGCCCCATGAAGATAAATCTTTTTAATCCAAATAATTCTAGCTTTATTGCTTGTTTATCCATTAAAACATTTTAGGCATATAACGTTGAATGCATATTGATGTGCTTTCTTCATATGAAATCTATTTAAAAAATCAGCCAAAAGGTCGAAAAACGTTGTCTGTAAAAAGTCAATGTAAAAAATCTATAACATGATACTTTTAGCACTTTGGAAGACTCTAAAACTAAGAATTGACTTGTAAAATAAAAATTCCTGATTATTTGTCTGTACTTTTTGAATTCATTAAAGATTTTTAGAGAAGAAAAATGCATCGGAAAGAAAAAATAATCACAATGTAAAGCTTTCTAAAGTTCTTATAGCTTTAATGTAATTTAAAAAAAAAAAAAAAAAGAGGGTGCATTATTAAAGTTTTGGGGGTATAGCTCAGTGGCAGAGCATTTGACTGGAGATTAAGAGGTCCTTGGTTCAACTCCGAGTGCCCCATGAAGATAAATCTTTTTAATCCAAATAATTCTAGCTTTATTACTTGTTTATCCATTAAAACATTTTAGACATATAACGTTGAATGCATATTGATGTGCTTTCTTCATGTGAAATCTATTTAAAAAATAAGCCAAAAGGTCGAAAAACGTTGTCTAAAAAAGTCAATGTAAAAAATCTCTAAGATGATACTTTTAGCACTTTGGAAGACTCTAAAACTAAGAATTGACTTGTAAAATAAAAATTCCTGATTATTTGTCTGTACTTTTTGAATTCATTAAAGATTTTTAAAGAAGAAAAATGCATCGGAAAGAAAAAATAATCACAATGTAAAACTTTGTAAAGTTCTTATAGCTTTAATGTAATTTAAAAAAAAAAAAAAAAAAGAGTGTGCATTACTTAAGTTTTGGGGGTATAGCTCAGTGGCAGAGCATTTGACTGCAGATCAAGAGGTCCTTGGTTCAACTCCGAGTGCCCCATGAAGATAAATCTTTTTAAACCAAATGATTCTAGCTTTATTACTTGTTTATCCATTAAAACATATTAGGCATATAACGTTGAATGCATATTGATGTGCTTTCTTCATATGAAATCTATTTAAAAAATCAGCCAAAAGGTCGAAAAACGTTGTCTGTAAAAAGTCAATGTAAAAAATCTATAAGATGATACTTTTAGCACTTTGGAAGACTCTAAAACTAAGAATTGACTTGTAAAATAAAAATTCCTGATTATTTGTTTGTACTTTTTGAATTCATTAAAGATTTTTAGAGAAGAAAAATGCATCGGAAAGAAAAAATAATCACAATGTAATACTTTGTAAAGTTCTTATAGCTTTAATGTAATTTAAAAAAAAAAAAAAAAAGAGTGTGCATTACTTAAGTTTTGGGGGTATAGCTCAGTGGCAGAGCATTTGACTGCAGATCAAGAGGTCCTTGGTTCAACTCTGAGTGCCCCCTGAAGATAAATCTTTTTAAACCAAATAATTCTAGCTTTATTACTTGTTTATCCATTAAAACATTTTAGGCATATAACGTTGAATGCATATTGATGTGCTTTCTTCTTATGAAATCTATTTAAAAAATCAGACAAAAGGTCGAAAAACGTTGTCTGTAAAAAGTCAATGTAAAAAATCTATAAGATGATACTTTTAGCACTTTGGAAGACTCTAAAACTAAGAATTGACTTGTAAAATAAAAATTCCTAATTATTTGTCTGTACTTTTTGAATTCATTAAAGATTTTTAGATAAGAAAAATGCATCGGAAAGAAAAAATAATCACAATGTAAAGCTTTCTAAAGTTCTTATAGCTTTAAAGTAATTTAAAAAAAAAAAAAAAAAAAAGAGTGTGCATTACTTAAGTTTTGGGGGTATATCTCAGTGGCAGAGCATTTGACTGCAGATCACGAGGTCCTTGGTTCAACTCCGAGTGCCCCCTGAAGATAAATCTTTTTAAACCAAATAATTCTTGCTTTATTACTTGTTTATCCATTAAAACATTTTAGGCATATAACGTTGAATGCATATTGATGTGCTTTCTTCATATGAAATCTATTTAAAAAATCAGCCAAAAGGTCGAAAAACGTTGTCTGTAAAAAGTCAATGTAAAAAATCTATAAGATGATACTTTTAGCACTTTGGAAGACTCTAAAACTAAGAATTGACTTGTAAAATAAAAATTCCTGATTATTTGTCTGTACTTTTTGAATTCATTAAAGATTTTTAGAGAAGAAAAATGCATCGGAAAGAAAAAATAATCACAATGTAAAACTTTGTAAAGTTCTTATAGCTTTACTGTAATTAAAAAAAAAAAAAAAAAAGAGGGTGCATTACTTAAGTTTTGGGGGTATAGCTCAGTGGCAGAGCATTTGACTACAGATTAAGAGGTCCTTGGTTCAACTCCGAGTGCCCCCTGAAGATAAATCTTTTTAAACCAAATAATTCTAGCTTTATTACTTGTTTATCCATTAAAACATTTTAGGCATATAACGTTGAATGCATATTGATGTGCTTTCTTCATATAAAATCTATTTAAAAAATCAGCCAAAAGGTCGAAAAACGTTGTCTGTAAAAAGTCAATGTAAAAAATCTATAAGATGATACTTTTAGCACTTTGGAAGACTCTAAAACTAAGAATTCACTTGTAAAATAAAAATTCCTGATTATTTGTTTGTACTTTTTGAATTCATTAAAGATTTTTAGAGAAGAAAAATGCATCGGAAAGAAAAAATAATCACAATGTAAAACTTTGTAAAGTTCTTATAGCTTTAATGTAATTTAAAAAAAAAAAAAAAAGAGTGTGCTTTACTTAAGTTTTGGGGGTATAGCTCAGTGGCAGAGCATTTGACTGCAGATCAAGAGGTCCTTGGTTCAACTCTGAGTGCCCCCTGAAGATAAATCTTTTTAAACCAAATAATTCTAGCTTTATTACTTGTTTATCCATTAAAACATTTTAGGCATATAACGTTGAATGCATATTGATGTGCTTTCTTCATATGAAATCTATTTAAAAAATCAGACAAAAGGTCGAAAAACGTTGTCTGTAAAAAGTCAATGTAAAAAATCTATAAGATGATACTTTTAGCACTTTGGAAGACTCTAAAACTAAGAATTGACTTGTAAAATAAAAATTCCTGATTATTTGTCTGTACTTTTTGAATTCATTAAAGATTTTTAGAGAAGAAAAATGCATCGGAAACAAAAAATAATCACAATGTAAAGCTTTCTAAAGTTCTTATAGCTTTAATGTAATTTAAAAAAAAAAAAAAAGAGTGTGCGTTACTTAAGTTTTGGGGGTATATCTCAGTGGCAGAGCATTTGACTGCAGATTAAGAGGTCCTTGGTTCAACTCCGAGTGCCCCCTGAAGATAAATCTTTTTAAACCAAATAATTCTTGCTTTATTACTTGTTTATCCATTAAAACATTTTAGGCATATAACGTTGAATGCATATTGATGTGCTTTCTTCATATGAAATCTATTTAAAAAATCAGACAAAAGGTCGAAAAACGTTGTCTGTAAAAAGTCAATGTAAAAAATCTATAAGATGATACTTTTAGCACTTTGGAAGACTCTAAAACTAAGAATTGACTTGTAAAATAAAAATTCCTGATTATTTGTCTGTACTTTTTGAATTCATTAAAGATTTTTAGAGAAGAAAAATGCATCGGAAAGAAAAAATAATCACAATGTAAAACTTTGTAAAGTTCTTATAGCTTTAATGTAATTTAAAAAAAAAAAAAAAAGAGTGTGCTTTACTTAAGTTTTGGGGGTATAGCTCAGTGGCAGAGCATTTGACTGCAGATCAAGAGGTCCTTGGTTCAACTCTGAGTGCCCCCTGAAGATAAATCTTTTTAAACCAAATAATTCTAGCTTTATTACTTGTTTATCCATTAAAACATTTTAGGCATATAACGTTGAATGCATATTGATGTGCTTTCTTCATATGAAATCTATTTAAAAAATCAGACAAAAGGTCGAAAAACGTTGTCTGTAAAAAGTCAATGTAAAAAATCTATAAGATGATACTTTTAGCACTTTGGAAGACTCTAAAACTAAGAATTGACTTGTAAAATAAAAATTCCTGATTATTTGTCTGTACTTTTTGAATTCATTAAAGATTTTTAGAGAAGAAAAATGCATCGGAAACAAAAAATAATCACAATGTAAAGCTTTCTAAAGTTCTTATAGCTTTAATGTAATTTAAAAAAAAAAAAAAAGAGTGTGCATTACTTAAGTTTTGGGGGTATAGCTCAGTGGCAGAGCATTTGATTGCAGATCAAGAGGTCCTTGGTTCAACTCTGAGTGCCCCCTGAAGATAAATCTTTTTAAACCAAATAATTCTAGCTTTATTACTTGTTTATCCATTAAAACATTTTAGGCATATAACGTTGAATGCATATTGATGTGCTTTCTTCATATGAAATCTATTTAAAAAATCAGACAAAAGGTCGAAAAACGTTGTCTGTAAAAAGTCAATGTAAAAAATCTCTAAGATGATACTTTTAGCACTTTGGAAGACTCTAAAACTAAGAATTGACGTGTAAAATAAAAATTCCTGATTATTTGTCTGTACTTTTTGAATTCATTAAAGATTTTTAGAGAAGAAAAATGCATCGGAAAGAAAAAATAATCACAATGTTAAACTTTGTAAAGTTCTTATAGCTTTAATGTAATTAAAAAAAAAAAAAAAAAGAGGGTGCATTATTTAAGTTTTGGGGGTATATCTCAGTGGCAGAGCATTTGACTGGAGATTAAGAGGTCCTTGGTTCAACTCCGAGTGCCCCATGAAGATAAATCTTTTTAAACCAAATAATTCTAGCTTTATTGCTTGTTTATCCATTAAAACATTTTAGGCATATAACGTTGAATGCATATTGATGTGCTTTCTTCATATGAAATCTATTTAAAAAATCAGCCAAAAGGTCGAAAAACGTTGTCTGTAAAAAGTCAATGTAAAAAATCTATAAGATGATACTTTTAGCACTTTGGAAGACTCTAAAACTAAGAATTCACTTGTAAAATAAAAATTCCTGATTATTTGTTTGTACTTTTTGAATTCATTAAAGATTTTTAGAGAAGAAAAATGCATCGGAAAGAAAAAATAATCACAATGTAAAACTTTGTAAAGTTCTTATAGCTTTAAAGTAATTTAAAAAAAAAAAAAAAAAAAGAGTGTGCATTACTTAAGTTTTGGGGGTATAGCTCAGTGGCAGAGCATTTGACTGCAGATCAAGAGGTCCTTGATTCAACTCTGAGTGCCCCCTGAAGATAAATCTTTTTAAACCAAATAATTCTAGCTTTATTACTTGTTTATCCATTAAAACATTTTAGGCATATAACGTTGAATGCATATTGATGTGCTTTCTTCATATGAAATCTATTTAAAAAATCAGACAAAAGGTCAAAAAACGTTGTCTGTAAAAAGTCAATGTAAAAAATCTATAAGATGATACTTTTAGCACTTTGGAAGACTCTAAAACTAAGAATTGACTTGTAAAGTAAAAATTCCTGATTATTTGTCTGTACTTTTTGAATTCATTAAAGATTTTTAGAGAAGAAAAATGCATCGGAAAGAAGAAATAATCACAATGTAAAGCTTTCTAAAGTTCTTATAGCTTTAAAGTAATTTAAAAAAAAAAAAAAAAAAGAGTGTGCGTTACTTAAGTTTTGGGGGTATATCTCAGTGGCAGAGCATTTGACTGCAGATTAAGAGGTCCTTGGTTCAACTCCGAGTGCCCCCTGAAGATAAATCTTTTTAAACCAAATAATTCTTGTTTAATTACTTGTTTATCCATTAAAACATTTTAGGCATATAACGTTGAATGCATATTGATGTGCTTTCTTCATATGAAATCTATTTAAAAAATCAGCCAAAAGGTCGAAAAACGTTGTCTGTAAAAAGTCAATGTAAAAAATCTATAAGATGATACTTTTAGCACTTTGGAAGACTCTAAAACTAAGAATTGACTTGTAAAATAAAAATTCCTGATTATTTGTCTGTACTTTTTGAATTCATTAAAGATTTTTAGAGAAGAAAAATGCATCGGAAAGAAAAAATAATCACAATGTAAAACTTTGTAAAGTTCTTATAGCTTTAATGTAATTAAAAAAAAAAAAAAAAAAAGAGGGTGCATTACTTAAGTTTTGGGGGTATAGCTCAGTGGCAGAGCATTTGACTGCAGATTAAGAGGTCCTTGGTTCAACTCCGAGTGCCCCCTGAAGATAAATCTTTTTAAACCAAATAATTCTAGCTTTATTACTTGTTTATCCATTAAAACATTTTAGGCATATAACGTTGAATGCATATTGATGTGCTTTCTTCATATGAAATCTATTTAAAAAATCAGCCAAAAGGTCGAAAAACGTTGTCTGATAAAAGTCAATGTAAAAAATCTATAAGATGATACTTTTAGCACTTTGGAAGACTCTAAAACTAAGAATTGACTTGTAAAATAAAAATTCCTGATTATTTGTCTGTACTTTTTGAATTCATTAAAGATTTTTAAAGAAGAAAAATGCATCGGAAAGAAAAAATAATCACAATGTAAAACTTTGTAAAGTTCTTATAGCTTTAATGTAATTTAAAAAAAAAAAAAAAAAGAGTGTGCATTTCTTAAGTTTTGGGGGTATAGCTCAGTCGCAGAGCATTTGACTGCAGATCAAGAGGTCCTTGGTTCAACTCCGAATGCCCCCTGAAGATAAATCTTTTTAAACCAAATAATTCTAGCTTTATTACTTGTTTATCCATTAAAACATTTTAGACATATAACGTTGAATGCATATTGATGTGCTTTCTTCATGTGAAATCTATTTAAAAAATCAGCCAAAAGGTCGAAAAACGTTGTCTGAAAAAGTCAATGTAAAAAATCTCTAAGATGATACTTTTAGCACTTTGGAAGACTCTAAAACTAAGAATTGACTTGTAAAATAAAAATTCCTGATTATTTGTCTGTACTTTTTGAATTCATTAAAGATTTTTAAAGAAGAAAAATGCATCGGAAAGAAAAAATAATCACAATGTAAAACTTTGTAAAGTTCTTATAGCTTTAATGTAATTTAAAAAAAAAAAAAAAAAAAAAAAGAGTGTGCATTACTTAAGTTTTGGGGGTATAGCTCAGTGGCAGAGCATTTGACTGCAGATCAAGAGGTCCTTGGTTCAACTCCGAGTGCCCCATGAAGATAAATCTTTTTAAACCAAATGATTCTAGCTTTATTACTTGTTTATCCATTAAAACATTTTAGGCATATAACGTTGAATGCATATTGATGTGCTTTCTTCATATGAAATCTATTTAAAAAATCAGCCAAAAGGTCGAAAAACGTTGTCTGTAAAAAGTCAATGTAAAAAATCTATAAGATGATACTTTTAGCACTTTGGAAGACTCTAAAACTAAGAATTGACTTGTAAAATAAAAATTCCTGATTATTTGTTTGTACTTTTTGAATTCATTAAAGATTTTTAGAGAAGAAAAATGCATCGGAAAGAAAAAATAATCACAATGTAATACTTTGTAAAGTTCTTATAGCTTTAATGTAATTTAAAAAAAAAAAAAAAAAGAGTGTGCATTACTTAAGTTTTGGGGGTATAGCTCAGTGGCAGAGCATTTGACTGCAGATCAAGAGGTCCTTGATTCAACTCTGAGTGCCCCCTGAAGATAAATCTTTTTAAACCAAATAATTCTAGCTTTATTACTTGTTTATCCATTAAAACATTTTAGGCATATAACGTTGAATGCATATTGATGTGCTTTCTTCATATGAAATCTATTTAAAAAATCAGACAAAAGGTCAAAAAACGTTGTCTGTAAAAAGTCAATGTAAAAAATCTATAAGATGATACTTTTAGCACTTTGGAAGACTCTAAAACTAAGAATTGACTTGTAAAGTAAAAATTCCTGATTATTTGTCTGTACTTTTTGAATTCATTAAAGATTTTTAGAGAAGAAAAATGCATCGGAAAGAAGAAATAATCACAATGTAAAGCTTTCTAAAGTTCTTATAGCTTTAAAGTAATTTAAAAAAAAAAAAAAAAAAGAGTGTGCGTTACTTAAGTTTTGGGGGTATATCTCAGTGGCAGAGCATTTGACTGCAGATTAAGAGGTCCTTGGTTCAACTCCGAGTGCCCCCTGAAGATAAATCTTTTTAAACCAAATAATTCTTGTTTAATTACTTGTTTATCCATTAAAACATTTTAGGCATATAACGTTGAATGCATATTGATGTGCTTTCTTCATATGAAATCTATTTAAAAAATCAGCCAAAAGGTCGAAAAACGTTGTCTGTAAAAAGTCAATGTAAAAAATCTATAAGATGATACTTTTAGCACTTTGGAAGACTCTAAAACTAAGAATTGACTTGTAAAATAAAAATTCCTGATTATTTGTCTGTACTTTTTGAATTCATTAAAGATTTTTAGAGAAGAAAAATGCATCGGAAAGAAAAAATAATCACAATGTAAAACTTTGTAAAGTTCTTATAGCTTTAATGTAATTAAAAAAAAAAAAAAAAAAAGAGGGTGCATTACTTAAGTTTTGGGGGTATAGCTCAGTGGCAGAGCATTTGACTGCAGATTAAGAGGTCCTTGGTTCAACTCCGAGTGCCCCCTGAAGATAAATCTTTTTAAACCAAATAATTCTAGCTTTATTACTTGTTTATCCATTAAAACATTTTAGGCATATAACGTTGAATGCATATTGATGTGCTTTCTTCATATGAAATCTATTTAAAAAATCAGCCAAAAGGTCGAAAAACGTTGTCTGATAAAAGTCAATGTAAAAAATCTATAAGATGATACTTTTAGCACTTTGGAAGACTCTAAAACTAAGAATTGACTTGTAAAATAAAAATTCCTGATTATTTGTCTGTACTTTTTGAATTCATTAAAGATTTTTAAAGAAGAAAAATGCATCGGAAAGAAAAAATAATCACAATGTAAAACTTTGTAAAGTTCTTATAGCTTTAATGTAATTTAAAAAAAAAAAAAAAAAGAGTGTGCATTTCTTAAGTTTTGGGGGTATAGCTCAGTCGCAGAGCATTTGACTGCAGATCAAGAGGTCCTTGGTTCAACTCCGAATGCCCCCTGAAGATAAATCTTTTTAAACCAAATAATTCTAGCTTTATTACTTGTTTATCCATTAAAACATTTTAGACATATAACGTTGAATGCATATTGATGTGCTTTCTTCATGTGAAATCTATTTAAAAAATCAGCCAAAAGGTCGAAAAACGTTGTCTGAAAAAGTCAATGTAAAAAATCTCTAAGATGATACTTTTAGCACTTTGGAAGACTCTAAAACTAAGAATTGACTTGTAAAATAAAAATTCCTGATTATTTGTCTGTACTTTTTGAATTCATTAAAGATTTTTAAAGAAGAAAAATGCATCGGAAAGAAAAAATAATCACAATGTAAAACTTTGTAAAGTTCTTATAGCTTTAATGTAATTTAAAAAAAAAAAAAAAAAAAAAAAGAGTGTGCATTACTTAAGTTTTGGGGGTATAGCTCAGTGGCAGAGCATTTGACTGCAGATCAAGAGGTCCTTGGTTCAACTCCGAGTGCCCCATGAAGATAAATCTTTTTAAACCAAATGATTCTAGCTTTATTACTTGTTTATCCATTAAAACATTTTAGGCATATAACGTTGAATGCATATTGATGTGCTTTCTTCATATGAAATCTATTTAAAAAATCAGCCAAAAGGTCGAAAAACGTTGTCTGTAAAAAGTCAATGTAAAAAATCTATAAGATGATACTTTTAGCACTTTGGAAGACTCTAAAACTAAGAATTGACTTGTAAAATAAAAATTCCTGATTATTTGTTTGTACTTTTTGAATTCATTAAAGATTTTTAGAGAAGAAAAATGCATCGGAAAGAAAAAATAATCACAATGTAATACTTTGTAAAGTTCTTATAGCTTTAATGTAATTTAAAAAAAAAAAAAAAAAGAGTGTGCATTACTTAAGTTTTGGGGGTATAGCTCAGTGGCAGAGCATTTGACTGCAGATCAAGAGGTCCTTGGTTCAACTCTGAGTGCCCCCTGAAGATAAATCTTTTTAAACCAAATAATTCTAGCTTTATTACTTGTTTATCCATTAAAACATTTTAGGCATATAACGTTGAATGCATATTGATGTGCTTTCTTCTTATGAAATCTATTTAAAAAATCAGACAAAAGGTCGAAAAACGTTGTCTGTAAAAAGTCAATGTAAAAAATCTATAAGATGATACTTTTAGCACTTTGAAAGACTCTAAAACTAAGAATTCACTTGTAAAGTAAAAATTCCTGATTATTTGTCTGTACTTTTTGAATTCATTAAAGATTTTTAGAGAAGAAAAATGCATCGGAAAGAAGAAATAATCACAATGTAAAGCTTTCTAAAGTTCTTATAGCTTTAAAGTAATTTAAAAAAAAAAAAAAAAAGAGTGTGCGTTACTTAAGTTTTGGGGGTATATCTCAGTGGCAGAGCATTTGACTGCAGATTAAGAGGTCCTTGGTTCAACTCCGAGTGCCCCCTGAAGATAAATCTTTTTAAACCAAATAATTCTTGTTTAATTACTTGTTTATCCATTAAAACATTTTAGGCATATAACGTTGAATGCATATTGATGTGCTTTCTTCATATGAAATCTATTTAAAAAATCAGCCAAAAGGTCGAAAAACGTTGTCTGTAAAAAGTCAATGTAAAAAATCTATAAGATGATACTTTTAGCACTTTGGAAGACTCTAAAACTAAGAATTGACTTGTAAAATAAAAATTCCTGATTATTTGTCTGTACTTTTTGAATTCATTAAAGATTTTTAGAGAAGAAAAATGCATCGGAAAGAAAAAATAATCACAATGTAAAACTTTGTAAAGTTCTTATAGCTTTAATGTAATTAAAAAAAAAAAAAAAAAAAGAGGGTGCATTACTTAAGTTTTGGGGGTATAGCTCAGTGGCAGACCATTTGACTGCAGATTAAGAGGTCCTTGGTTCAACTCCGAGTGCCCCCTGAAGATAAATCATTTTAAACCAAATAATTCTAGCTTTATTACTTGTTTATCCATTAAAACATTTTAGGCATATAACGTTGAATGCATATTGATGTGCTTTCTTCATATGAAATCTATTTAAAAAATCAGCCAAAAGGTCGAAAAACGTTCTCTGATAAAAGTCAATGTGAAAAATCTATAAGATGATACTTTTAGCACTTTGGAAGACTCTAAAACTAAGAATTGACTTGTAAAATAAAAATTCCTGATTATTTGTCTGTACTTTTTGAATTCATTAAAGATTTTTAAAGAAGAAAAATGCATCGGAAAGAAAAAATAATCACAATGTAAAACTTTGTAAAGTTCTTATAGCTTTAATGTAATTTAAAAAAAAAAAAAAAAAGAGTGTGCATTTCTTAAGTTTTGGGGGTATAGCTCAGTCGCAGAGCCTTTGACTGCAGATCAAGAGGTCCTTGGTTCAACTCCGAGTGCTCCCTGAAGATAAATCTTTTTAAACCAAATAATTCTAGCTTTATTACTTGTTTATCCATTAAAACATTTTAGACATATAACGTTGAATGCATATTGATGTGCTTTCTTCATGTGAAATCTATTTAAAAAATCAGCCAAAAGGTCGAAAAACGTTGTCTGAAAAAGTCAATGTAAAAAATCTCTAAGATGATACTTTTAGCACTTTGGAAGACTCTAAAACTAAGAATTGACTTGTAAAATAAAAATTCCTGATTATTTGTCTGTACTTTTTGAATTCATTAAAGATTTTTAAAGAAGAAAAATGCATCGGAAAGAAAAAATAATCACAATGTAAAACTTTGTAAAGTTCTTATAGCTTTAATGTAATTTAAAAAAAAAAAAAAAAAGAGTGTGCATTACTTAAGTTTTGGGGGTATAGCTCAGTGGCAGAGCATTTGACTGCAGATCAAGAGGTCCTTGGTTCAACTCCGAGTGCCCCATGAAGATAAATCTTTTTAAACCAAATGATTCTAGCTTTATTACTTGTTTATCCATTAAAACATTTTAGGCATATAACATTGAATGCATATTGATGTGCTTTCTTCATATGAAATCTATTTAAAAAATCAGCCAAAAGGTCGAAAAACGTTGTCTGTAAAAAGTCAATGTAAAAAATCTATAAGATGATACTTTTAGCACTTTGGAAGACTCTAAAACTAAGAATTGACTTGTAAAATAAAAATTCCTGATTATTTGTTTGTACTTTTTGAATTCATTAAAGATTTTTAGAGAAGAAAAATGCATCGGAAAGAAAAAATAATCACAATGTAATACTTTGTAAAGTTCTTATAGCTTTAATGTAATTTAAAAAAAAAAAAAAAAAGAGTGTGCATTACTTAAGTTTTGGGGGTATAGCTCAGTGGCAGAGCATTTGACTGCAGATCAAGAGGTCCTTGGTTCAACTCTGAGTGCCCCCTGAAGATAAATCTTTTTAAACCAAATAATTCTAGCTTTATTACTTGTTTATCCATTAAAACATTTTAGGCATATAACGTTGAATGCATATTGATGTGCTTTCTTCTTATGAAATCTATTTAAAAAATCAGACAAAAGGTCGAAAAACGTTGTCTGTAAAAAGTCAATGTAAAAAATCTATAAGATGATACTTTTAGCACTTTGAAAGACTCTAAAACTAAGAATTCACTTGTAAAATAAAAATTCCTGATTATTTGTTTGTACTTTTTGAATTCATTAAAGATTTTTAGAGAAGAAAAATGCATCGGAAAGAAAAAATAATCACAATGTAAAACTTTGTAAAGTTCTTATAGCTTTAAAGTAATTTAAAAAAAAAAAAAAAAAAAAGAGTGTGCATTACTTAAGTTTTGGGGGTATAGCTCAGTGGCAGAGCATTTGACTGCAGATCAAGAGGTCCTTGATTCAACTCTGAGTGCCCCCTGAAGATAAATCTTTTTAAACCAAATAATTCTAGCTTTATTACTTGTTTATCCATTAAAACATTTTAGGCATATAACGTTGAATGCATATTGATGTGCTTTCTTCATATGAAATCTATTTAAAAAATCAGACAAAAGGTCGAAAAACGTTGTCTGTAAAAAGTCAATGTAAAAAATCTATAAGATGATACTTTTAGCACTTTGGAAGACTCTAAAACTAAGAATTGACTTGTAAAGTAAAAATTCCTGATTATTTGTCTGTACTTTTTGAATTCATTAAAGATTTTTAGAGAAGAAAAATGCATCGGAAAGAAGAAATAATCACAATGTAAAGCTTTCTAAAGTTCTTATAGCTTTAAAGTAATTTAAAAAAAAAAAAAAAAAGAGTGTGCGTTACTTAAGTTTTGGGGGTATATCTCAGTGGCAGAGCATTTGACTGCAGATTAAGAGGTCCTTGGTTCAACTCCGAGTGCCCCCTGAAGATAAATCTTTTTAAACCAAATAATTCTTGTTTAATTACTTGTTTATCCATTAAAACATTTTAGGCATATAACGTTGAATGCATATTGATGTGCTTTCTTCATATGAAATCTATTTAAAAAATCAGCCAAAAGGTCGAAAAACGTTGTCTGTAAAAAGTCAATGTAAAAAATCTATAAGATGATACTTTTAGCACTTTGGAAGACTCTAAAACTAAGAATTGACTTGTAAAATAAAAATTCCTGATTATTTGTCTGTACTTTTTGAATTCATTAAAGATTTTTAGAGAAGAAAAATGCATCGGAAAGAAAAAATAATCACAATGTAAAACTTTGTAAAGTTCTTATAGCTTTAATGTAATTAAAAAAAAAAAAAAAAAAAGAGGGTGCATTACTTAAGTTTTGGGGGTATAGCTCAGTGGCAGAGCATTTGACTGCAGATTAAGAGGTCCTTGGTTCAACTCCGAGTGCCCCCTGAAGATAAATCTTTTTAAACCAAATAATTCTAGCTTTATTACTTGTTTATCCATTAAAACATTTTAGGCATATAACGTTGAATGCATATTGATGTGCTTTCTTCATATGAAATCTATTTAAAAAATCAGCCAAAAGGTCGAAAAACGTTGTCTGATAAAAGTCAATGTAAAAAATCTATAAGATGATACTTTTAGCACTTTGGAAGACTCTAAAACTAAGAATTGACTTGTAAAATAAAAATTCCTGATTATTTGTCTGTACTTTTTGAATTCATTAAAGATTTTTAAAGAAGAAAAATGCATCGGAAAGAAAAAATAATCACAATGTAAAACTTTGTAAAGTTCTTATAGCTTTAATGTAAATTAAAAAAAAAAAAAAAAAGAGTGTGCATTTCTTAAGTTTTGGGGGTATAGCTCAGTCGCAGAGCCTTTGACTGCAGATCAAGAGGTCCTTGGTTCAACTCCGAGTGCCCCCTGAAGATAAATCTTTTTAAACCAAATAATTCTAGCTTTATTACTTGTTTATCCATTAAAACATTTTAGACATATAACGTTGAATGCATATTGATGTGCTTTCTTCATGTGAAATCTATTTAAAAAATCAGCCAAAAGGTCGAAAAACGTTGTCTGAAAAAGTCAATGTCAAAAATCTCTAAGATGATACTTTTAGCACTTTGGAAGACTCTAAAACTAAGAATTGACTTGTAAAATAAAAATTCCTGATTATTTGTCTGTACTTTTTGAATTCATTAAAGATTTTTAAAGAAGAAAAATGCATCGGAAAGAAAAAATAATCACAATGTAAAACTTTGTAAAGTTCTTATAGCTTTAATGTAATTTAAAAAAAAAAAAAAAAGAGTGTGCATTACTTAAGTTTTGGGGGTATAGCTCAGTGGCAGAGCATTTGACTGCAGATCAAGAGGTCCTTGGTTCAACTCCGAGTGCCCCATGAAGATAAATCTTTTTAAACCAAATGATTCTAGCTTTATTACTTGTTTATCCATTAAAACATTTTAGGCATATAACGTTGAATGCATATTGATGTGCTTTCTTCATATGAAATCTATTTAAAAAATCAGCCAAAAGGTCGAAAAACGTTGTCTGTAAAAAGTCAATGTAAAAAATCTATAAGATGATACTTTTAGCACTTTGGAAGACTCTAAAACTAAGAATTGACTTGTAAAATAAAAATTCCTGATTATTTGTTTGTACTTTTTGAATTCATTAAAGATTTTTAGAGAAGAAAAATGCATCGGAAAGAAAAAATAATCACAATGTAAAACTTTGTAAAGTTCTTATAGCTTTAATGTAATTTAAAAAAAAAAAAAAAAAGAGTGTGCATTACTTAAGTTTTGGGGGTATAGCTCAGTGGCAGAGCATTTGACTGCAGATCAAGAGGTCCTTGGTTCAACTCTGAGTGCCCCCTGAAGATAAATCTTTTTAAACCAAATAATTCTAGCTTTATTACTTGTTTATCCATTAAAACATTTTAGGCATATAACGTTGAATGCATATTGATGTGCTTTCTTCTTATGAAATCTATTTAAAAAATCAGACAAAAGGTCGAAAAACGTTGTCTGTAAAAAGTCAATGTAAAAAATCTATAAGATGATACTTTTAGCACTTTGGAAGACTCTAAAACTAAGAATTGACTTGTAAAATAAAAATTCCTAATTATTTGTCTGTACTTTTTGAATTCATTAAAGATTTTTAGATAAGAAAAATGCATCGGAAAGAAAAAATAATCACAATGTAAAGCTTTCTAAAGTTCTTATAGCTTTAAAGTAATTTAAAAAAAAAAAAAAAAAAAAAGAGTGTGCGTTACTTAAGTTTTGGGGGTATATCTCAGTGGCAGAGCATTTGACTGCAGATCAAGAGGTCCTTGGTTCAACTCCGAGTGCCCCCTGAAGATAAATCTTTTTAAACCAAATAATTCTTGTTTAATTACTTGTTTATCCATTAAAACATTTTAGGCATATAACGTTGAATGCATATTGATGTGCTTTCTTCATATGAAATCTATTTAAAAAATCAGCCAAAAGGTCGAAAAACGTTGTCTGTAAAAAGTCAATGTAAAAAATCTATAAGATGATACTTTTAGCACTTTGGAAGACTCTAAAACTAAGAATTGACTTGTAAAATAAAAATTCCTGATTATTTGTCTGTACTTTTTGAATTCATTAAAGATTTTTAGAGAAGAAAAATGCATCGGAAAGAAAAAATAATCACAATGTAAAACTTTGTAAAGTTCTTATAGCTTTAATGTAATTAAAAAAAAAAAAAAAAAAAGAGGGTGCATTACTTAAGTTTTGGGGGTATAGCTCAGTGGCAGAGCATTTGACTGCAGATTAAGAGGTCCTTGGTTCAACTCCGAGTGCCCCCTGAAGATAAATCTTTTTAAACCAAATAATTCTAGCTTTATTACTTGTTTATCCATTAAAACATTTTAGGCATATAACGTTGAATGCATATTGATGTGCTTTCTTCATATGAAATCTATTTAAAAAATCAGCCAAAAGGTCGAAAAACGTTGTCTGATAAAAGTCAATGTAAAAAATCTATAAGATGATACTTTTAGCACTTTGGAAGACTCTAAAACTAAGAATTGACTTGTAAAATAAAAATTCCTGATTATTTGTCTGTACTTTTTGAATTCATTAAAGATTTTTAAAGAAGAAAAATGCATCGGAAAGAAAAAATAATCACAATGTAAAACTTTGTAAAGTTCTTATAGCTTTAATGTAATTTAAAAAAAAAAAAAAAAAGAGTGTGCATTTCTTAAGTTTTGGGGGTATAGCTCAGTCGCAGAGCATTTGACTGCAGATCAAGAGGTCCTTGGTTCAACTCCGAGTGCCCCCTGAAGATAAATCTTTTTAAACCAAATAATTCTAGCTTTATTACTTGTTTATCCATTAAAACATTTTAGACATATAACGTTGAATGCATATTGATGTGCTTTCTTCATGTGAAATCTATTTAAAAAATCAGCCAAAAGGTCGAAAAACGTTGTCTGTAAAAAGTCAATGTAAAAAATCTATAAGATGATACTTTTAGCACTTTGGAAGACTCTAAAACTAAGAATTGACTTGTAAAATAAAAATTCCTGATTATTTGTTTGTACTTTTTGAATTCATTAAAGATTTTTAGAGAAGAAAAATGCATCGGAAAGAAAAAATAATCACAATGTAATACTTTGTAAAGTTCTTATAGCTTTAATGTAATTTAAAAAAAAAAAAAAAAAGAGTGTGCATTACTTAAGTTTTGGGGGTATAGCTCAGTGGCAGAGCATTTGACTGCAGATCAAGAGGTCCTTGGTTCAACTCTGAGTGCCCCCTGAAGATAAATCTTTTTAAACCAAATAATTCTAGCTTTATTACTTGTTTATCCATTAAAACATTTTAGGCATATAACGTTGAATGCATATTGATGTGCTTTCTTCTTATGAAATCTATTTAAAAAATCAGACAAAAGGTCGAAAAACGTTGTCTGTAAAAAGTCAATGTAAAAAATCTATAAGATGATACTTTTAGCACTTTGAAAGACTCTAAAACTAAGAATTCACTTGTAAAGTAAAAATTCCTGATTATTTGTCTGTACTTTTTGAATTCATTAAAGATTTTTAGAGAAGAAAAATGCATCGGAAAGAAGAAATAATCACAATGTAAAGCTTTCTAAAGTTCTTATAGCTTTAAAGTAATTTAAAAAAAAAAAAAAAAAGAGTGTGCGTTACTTAAGTTTTGGGGGTATATCTCAGTGGCAGAGCATTTGACTGCAGATTAAGAGGTCCTTGGTTCAACTCCGAGTGCCCCCTGAAGATAAATCTTTTTAAACCAAATAATTCTTGTTTAATTACTTGTTTATCCATTAAAACATTTTAGGCATATAACGTTGAATGCATATTGATGTGCTTTCTTCATATGAAATCTATTTAAAAAATCAGCCAAAAGGTCGAAAAACGTTGTCTGTAAAAAGTCAATGTAAAAAATCTATAAGATGATACTTTTAGCACTTTGGAAGACTCTAAAACTAAGAATTGACTTGTAAAATAAAAATTCCTGATTATTTGTCTGTACTTTTTGAATTCATTAAAGATTTTTAGAGAAGAAAAATGCATCGGAAAGAAAAAATAATCACAATGTAAAACTTTGTAAAGTTCTTATAGCTTTAATGTAATTAAAAAAAAAAAAAAAAAAAGAGGGTGCATTACTTAAGTTTTGGGGGTATAGCTCAGTGGCAGACCATTTGACTGCAGATTAAGAGGTCCTTGGTTCAACTCCGAGTGCCCCCTGAAGATAAATCATTTTAAACCAAATAATTCTAGCTTTATTACTTGTTTATCCATTAAAACATTTTAGGCATATAACGTTGAATGCATATTGATGTGCTTTCTTCATATGAAATCTATTTAAAAAATCAGCCAAAAGGTCGAAAAACGTTGTCTGATAAAAGTCAATGTAAAAAATCTATAAGATGATACTTTTAGCACTTTGGAAGACTCTAAAACTAAGAATTGACTTGTAAAATAAAAATTCCTGATTATTTGTCTGTACTTTTTGAATTCATTAAAGATTTTTAGAGAAGAAAAATGCATCGGAAAGAAAAAATAATCACAATGTAAAACTTTGTAAAGTTCTTATAGCTTTAATGTAATTAAAAAAAAAAAAAAAAAAAGAGGGTGCATTACTTAAGTTTTGGGGGTATAGCTCAGTGGCAGACCATTTGACTGCAGATTAAGAGGTCCTTGGTTCAACTCCGAGTGCCCCCTGAAGATAAATCATTTTAAACCAAATAATTCTAGCTTTATTACTTGTTTATCCATTAAAACATTTTAGGCATATAACGTTGAATGCATATTGATGTGCTTTCTTCATATGAAATCTATTTAAAAAATCAGCCAAAAGGTCGAAAAACGTTGTCTGTAAAAAGTCAATGTAAAAAATCTATAAGATGATACTTTTAGCACTTTGAAAGACTCTAAAACTAAGAATTCACTTGTAAAATAAAAATTCCTGATTATTTGTTTGTACTTTTTGAATTCATTAAAGATTTTTAGAGAAGAAAAATGCATCGGAAAGAAAAAATAATCACAATGTAAAACTTTGTAAAGTTCTTATAGCTTTAAAGTAATTTAAAAAAAAAAAAAAAAAAAAGAGTGTGCATTACTTAAGTTTTGGGGGTATAGCTCAGTGGCAGAGCATTTGACTGCAGATCAAGAGGTCCTTGATTCAACTCTGAGTGCCCCCTGAAGATAAATCTTTTTAAACCAAATAATTCTAGCTTTATTACTTGTTTATCCATTAAAACATTTTAGGCATATAACGTTGAATGCATATTGATGTGCTTTCTTCATATGAAATCTATTTAAAAAATCAGACAAAAGGTCGAAAAACGTTGTCTGTAAAAAGTCAATGTAAAAAATCTATAAGATGATACTTTTAGCACTTTGGAAGACTCTAAAACTAAGAATTGACTTGTAAAGTAAAAATTCCTGATTATTTGTCTGTACTTTTTGAATTCATTAAAGATTTTTAGAGAAGAAAAATGCATCGGAAAGAAGAAATAATCACAATGTAAAGCTTTCTAAAGTTCTTATAGCTTTAAAGTAATTTAAAAAAAAAAAAAAAAAGAGTGTGCGTTACTTAAGTTTTGGGGGTATATCTCAGTGGCAGAGCATTTGACTGCAGATTAAGAGGTCCTTGGTTCAACTCCGAGTGCCCCCTGAAGATAAATCTTTTTAAACCAAATAATTCTTGTTTAATTACTTGTTTATCCATTAAAACATTTTAGGCATATAACGTTGAATGCATATTGATGTGCTTTCTTCATATGAAATCTATTTAAAAAATCAGCCAAAAGGTCGAAAAACGTTGTCTGTAAAAAGTCAATGTAAAAAATCTATAAGATGATACTTTTAGCACTTTGGAAGACTCTAAAACTAAGAATTGACTTGTAAAATAAAAATTCCTGATTATTTGTCTGTACTTTTTGAATTCATTAAAGATTTTTAGAGAAGAAAAATGCATCGGAAAGAAAAAATAATCACAATGTAAAACTTTGTAAAGTTCTTATAGCTTTAATGTAATTAAAAAAAAAAAAAAAAAAAGAGGGTGCATTACTTAAGTTTTGGGGGTATAGCTCAGTGGCAGAGCATTTGACTGCAGATTAAGAGGTCCTTGGTTCAACTCCGAGTGCCCCCTGAAGATAAATCTTTTTAAACCAAATAATTCTAGCTTTATTACTTGTTTATCCATTAAAACATTTTAGGCATATAACGTTGAATGCATATTGATGTGCTTTCTTCATATGAAATCTATTTAAAAAATCAGCCAAAAGGTCGAAAAACGTTGTCTGATAAAAGTCAATGTAAAAAATCTATAAGATGATACTTTTAGCACTTTGGAAGACTCTAAAACTAAGAATTGACTTGTAAAATAAAAATTCCTGATTATTTGTCTGTACTTTTTGAATTCATTAAAGATTTTTAAAGAAGAAAAATGCATCGGAAAGAAAAAATAATCACAATGTAAAACTTTGTAAAGTTCTTATAGCTTTAATGTAATTTAAAAAAAAAAAAAAAAAAAGAGTGTGCATTTCTTAAGTTTTGGGGGTATAGCTCAGTCGCAGAGCCTTTGACTGCAGATCAAGAGGTCCTTGGTTCAACTCCGAGTGCCCCCTGAAGATAAATCTTTTTAAACCAAATAATTCTAGCTTTATTACTTGTTTATCCATTAAAACATTTTAGACATATAACGTTGAATGCATATTGATGTGCTTTCTTCATGTGAAATCTATTTAAAAAATCAGCCAAAAGGTCGAAAAACGTTGTCTGAAAAAGTCAATGTAAAAAATCTCTAAGATGATACTTTTAGCACTTTGGAAGACTCTAAAACTAAGAATTGACTTGTAAAATAAAAATTCCTGATTATTTGTCTGTACTTTTTGAATTCATTAAAGATTTTTAAAGAAGAAAAATGCATCGGAAAGAAAAAATAATCACAATGTAAAACTTTGTAAAGTTCTTATAGCTTTAATGTAATTTAAAAAAAAAAAAAAAAAGAGTGTGCATTACTTAAGTTTTGGGGGTATAGCTCAGTGGCAGAGCATTTGACTGCAGATCAAGAGGTCCTTGGTTCAACTCCGAGTGCCCCATGAAGATAAATCTTTTTAAACCAAATGATTCTAGCTTTATTACTTGTTTATCCATTAAAACATTTTAGGCATATAACGTTGAATGCATATTGATGTGCTTTCTTCATATGAAATCTATTTAAAAAATCAGCCAAAAGGTCGAAAAACGTTGTCTGTAAAAAGTCAATGTAAAAAATCTATAAGATGATACTTTTAGCACTTTGGAAGACTCTAAAACTAAGAATTGACTTGTAAAATAAAAATTCCTGATTATTTGTTTGTACTTTTTGAATTCATTAAAGATTTTTAGAGAAGAAAAATGCATCGGAAAGAAAAAATAATCACAATGTAAAACTTTGTAAAGTTCTTATAGCTTTAATGTAATTTAAAAAAAAAAAAAAAAAGAGTGTGCATTACTTAAGTTTTGGGGGTATAGCTCAGTGGCAGAGCATTTGACTGCAGATCAAGAGGTCCTTGGTTCAACTCTGAGTGCCCCCTGAAGATAAATCTTTTTAAACCAAATAATTCTAGCTTTATTACTTGTTTATCCATTAAAACATTTTAGGCATATAACGTTGAATGCATATTGATGTGCTTTCTTCTTATGAAATCTATTTAAAAAATCAGACAAAAGGTCGAAAAACGTTGTCTGTAAAAAGTCAATGTAAAAAATCTATAAGATGATACTTTTAGCACTTTGGAAGACTCTAAAACTAAGAATTGACTTGTAAAATAAAAATTCCTAATTATTTGTCTGTACTTTTTGAATTCATTAAAGATTTTTAGATAAGAAAAATGCATCGGAAAGAAAAAATAATCACAATGTAAAGCTTTCTAAAGTTCTTATAGCTTTAAAGTAATTTAAAAAAAAAAAAAAAAAAAAAGAGTGTGCGTTACTTAAGTTTTGGGGGTATATCTCAGTGGCAGAGCATTTGACTGCAGATCAAGAGGTCCTTGGTTCAACTCCGAGTGCCCCCTGAAGATAAATCTTTTTAAACCAAATAATTCTTGCTTTATTACTTGTTTATCCATTAAAACATTTTAGGCATATAACGTTGAATGCATATTGATGTGCTTTCTTCATATGAAATCTATTTAAAAAATCAGCCAAAAGGTCGAAAAACGTTGTCTGTAAAAAGTCAATGTAAAAAATCTATAAGATGATACTTTTAGCACTTTGGAAGACTCTAAAACTAAGAATTGACTTGTAAAATAAAAATTCCTGATTATTTGTCTGTACTTTTTGAATTCATTAAAGATTTTTAGAGAAGAAAAATGCATCGGAAAGAAAAAATAATCACAATGTAAAACTTTGTAAAGTTCTTATAGCTTTACTGTAATTAAAAAAAAAAAAAAAAAAGAGGGTGCATTACTTAAGTTTTGGGGGTATAGCTCAGTGGCAGAGCATTTGACTACAGATTAAGAGGTCCTTGGTTCAACTCCGAGTGCCCCCTGAAGATAAATCTTTTTAAACCAAATAATTCTAGCTTTATTACTTGTTTATCCATTAAAACATTTTAGGCATATAACGTTGAATGCATATTGATGTGCTTTCTTCATATAAAATCTATTTAAAAAATCAGCCAAAAGGTCGAAAAACGTTGTCTGTAAAAAGTCAATGTAAAAAATCTATAAGATGATACTTTTAGCACTTTGGAAGACTCTAAAACTAAGAATTCACTTGTAAAATAAAAATTCCTGATTATTTGTTTGTACTTTTTGAATTCATTAAAGATTTTTAGAGAAGAAAAATGCATCGGAAAGAAAAAATAATCACAATGTAAAACTTTGTAAAGTTCTTATAGCTTTAATGTAATTTAAAAAAAAAAAAAAAAGAGTGTGCTTTACTTAAGTTTTAGGGGTATAGCTCAGTGGCAGAGCATTTGACTGCAGATCAAGAGGTCCTTGGTTCAACTCTGAGTGCCCCCTGAAGATAAATCTTTTTAAACCAAATAATTCTAGCTTTATTACTTGTTTATCCATTAAAACATTTTAGGCATATAACGTTGAATGCATATTGATGTGCTTTCTTCATATGAAATCTATTTAAAAAATCAGACAAAAGGTCGAAAAACGTTGTCTGTAAAAAGTCAATGTAAAAAATCTATAAGATGATACTTTTAGCACTTTGGAAGATTCTAAAACTAAGAATTGACTTGTAAAATAAAAATTCCTGATTATTTGTCTGTACTTTTTGAATTCATTAAAGATTTTTAGAGAAGAAAAATGCATCGGAAACAAAAAATAATCACAATGTAAAGCTTTCTAAAGTTCTTATAGCTTTAATGTAATTTAAAAAAAAAAAAAAAGAGTGTGCGTTACTTAAGTTTTGGGGGTATATCTCAGTGGCAGAGCATTTGACTGCAGATTAAGAGGTCCTTGGTTCAACTCCGAGTGCCCCCTGAAGATAAATCTTTTTAAACCAAATAATTCTTCCTTTATTACTTGTTTATCCATTAAAACATTTTAGGCATATAACGTTGAATGCATATTGATGTGCTTTCTTCATATGAAATCTATTTAAAAAATCAGACAAAAGGTCGAAAAACGTTGTCTGTAAAAAGTCAATGTAAAAAATCTATAAGATGATACTTTTAGCACTTTGGAAGACTCTAAAACTAAGAATTGACTTGTAAAATAAAAATTCCTGATTATTTGTCTGTACTTTTTGAATTCATTAAAGATTTTTAGAGAAGAAAAATGCATCGGAAAGAAAAAATAATCACAATGTAAAACTTTGTAAAGTTCTTATAGCTTTAATGTAATTTAAAAAAAAAAAAAAAAGAGTGTGCTTTACTTAAGTTTTGGGGGTATAGCTCAGTGGCAGAGCATTTGACTGCAGATCAAGAGGTCCTTGGTTCAACTCTGAGTGCCCCCTGAAGATAAATCTTTTTAAACCAAATAATTCTAGCTTTATTACTTGTTTATCCATTAAAACATTTTAGGCATATAACGTTGAATGCATATTGATGTGCTTTCTTCATATGAAATCTATTTAAAAAATCAGACAAAAGGTCGAAAAACGTTGTCTGTAAAAAGTCAATGTAAAAAATCTATAAGATGATACTTTTAGCACTTTGGAAGACTCTAAAACTAAGAATTGACTTGTAAAATAAAAATTCCTGATTATTTGTCTGTACTTTTTGAATTCATTAAAGATTTTTAGAGAAGAAAAATGCATCGGAAACAAAAAATAATCACAATGTAAAGCTTTCTAAAGTTCTTATAGCTTTAATGTAATTTAAAAAAAAAAAAAAAGAGTGTGCGTTACTTAAGTTTTGGGGGTATATCTCAGTGGCAGAGCATTTGACTGCAGATTAAGAGGTCCTTGGTTCAACTCCGAGTGCCCCCTGAAGATAAATCTTTTTAAACCAAATAATTCTTGCTTTATTACTTGTTTATCCATTAAAACATTTTAGGCATATAACGTTGAATGCATATTGATGTGCTTTCTTCATATAAAATCTATTTAAAAAATCAGACAAAAGGTCGAAAAACGTTGTCTGTAAAAAGTCAATGTAAAAAATCTATAAGATGATACTTTTAGCACTTTGGAAGACTCTAAAACTAAGAATTGACTTGTAAAATAAAAATTCCTGATTATTTGTCTGTACTTTTTGAATTCATTAAAGATTTTTAGAGAAGAAAAATGCATCGGAAAGAAAAAATAATCACAATGTAAAACTTTGTAAAGTTCTTATAGCTTTAATGTAATTAAAAAAAAAAAAAAAAAAGAGGGTGTATTATTTAAGTTTTGGGGGTATATCTCAGTGGCAGAGCATTTGACTGGAGATTAAGAGGTCCTTGGTTCAACTCCGAGTGCCCCATGAAGATAAATCTTTTTACACCAAATAATTCTAGCTTTATTGCTTGTTTATCCATTAAAACATTTTAGGCATATATAACGTTGAATGCATATTGATGTGCTTTCTTCATATGAAATCTATTTAAAAAATCAGCCAAAAGGTCGAAAAACGTTGTCTGTAAAAAGTCAATGTAAAAAATCTATAAGATGATACTTTTAGCACTTTGGAAGACTCTAAAACTAAGATTTGACTTGTAAAATAAAAATTCCTGATTATTTGTCTGTACTTTTTGAATTCATTAAAGATTTTTAGATAAGAAAAATGCATCGGAAAGAAAAAATAATCACAATGTAAAGCTTTCTAAAGTTCTTATAGCTTTAAAGTAATTTAAAAAAAAAAAAAAAAAAAAAGAGTGTGCATTACTTAAGTTTTGGGGGTATATCTCAGTGGCAGAGCATTTGACTGCAGATCAAGAGGTCCTTGGTTCAACTCCGAGTGCCCCCTGAAGATAAATCTTTTTAAACCAAATAATTCTTGCTTTATTACTTGTTTATCCATTAAAACATTTTAGGCATATAACGTTGAATGCATATTGATGTGCTTTCTTCATATGAAATCTATTTAAAAAATCAGCCAAAAGGTCGAAAAACGTTGTCTGTAAAAAGTCAATGTAAAAAATCTATAAGATGATACTTTTAGCACTTTGGAAGACTCTAAAACTAAGAATTGACTTGTAAAATAAAAATTCCTGATTATTTGTCTGTACTTTTTGAATTCATTAAAGATTTTTAGAGAAGAAAAATGCATCGGAAAGAAAAAATAATCACAATGTAAAACTTTGTAAAGTTCTTATAGCTTTACTGTAATTAAAAAAAAAAAAAAAAAAGAGGGTGCATTAATTAAGTTTTGGGGGTATAGCTCAGTGGCAGAGCATTTGACTACAGATTAAGAGGTCCTTGGTTCAACTCCGAGTGCCCCCTGAAGATAAATCTTTTTAAACCAAATAATTCTAGCTTTATTACTTGTTTATCCATTAAAACATTTTAGGCATATAACGTTGAATGCATATTGATGTGCTTTCTTCATATAAAATCTATTTAAAAAATCAGCCAAAAGGTCGAAAAACGTTGTCTGTAAAAAGTCAATGTAAAAAATCTATAAGATGATACTTTTAGCACTTTGGAAGACTCTAAAACTAAGAATTCACTTGTAAAATAAAAATTCCTGATTATTTGTTTGTACTTTTTGAATTCATTAAAGATTTTTAGAGAAGAAAAATGCATCGGAAAGAAAAAATAATCACAATGTAAAACTTTGTAAAGTTCTTATAGCTTTAATGTAATTAAAAAAAAAAAAAAAAAAGAGTGTGCATTACTTAAGTTTTGGGGGTATAGCTCAGTGGCAGAGCATTTGACTGCAGATCAAGAGGTCCTTGGTTCAACTCTGAGTGCCCCCTGAAGATAAATCTTTTTAAACCAAATAATTCTAGCTTTATTACTTGTTTATCCATTAAAACATTTTAGGCATATAACGTTGAATGCATATTGATGTGCTTTCTTCATATGAAATCTATTTAAAAAATCAGACAAAAGGTCGAAAAACGTTGTCTGTAAAAAGTCAATGTAAAACATCTATAAGATGATACTTTTAGCACTTTGGAAGACTCTAAAACTAAGAATTGACTTGTAAAATAAAAATTCCTGATTATTTGTCTGTACTTTTTGAATTCATTAAAGATTTTTAGAGAAGAAAAATGCATCGGAAACAAAAAATAATCACAATGTAAAGCTTTCTAAAGTTCTTATAGCTTTAATGTAATTTAAAAAAAAAAAAAAAGAGTGTGCGTTACTTAAGTTTTGGGGGTATATCTCAGTGGCAGAGCATTTGACTGCAGATTAAGAGGTCCTTGGTTCAACTCCGAGTGCCCCCTGAAGATAAATCTTTTTAAACCAAATAATTCTTGCTTTATTACTTGTTTATCCATTAAAACATTTTAGGCATATAACGTTGAATGCATATTGATGTGCTTTCTTCATATGAAATCTATTTAAAAAATCAGACAAAAGGTCGAAAAACGTTGTCTGTAAAAAGTCAATGTAAAAAATCTATAAGATGATACTTTTAGCACTTTGGAAGACTCTAAAACTAAGAATTGACTTGTAAAATAAAAATTCCTGATTATTTGTCTGTACTTTTTGAATTCATTAAAGATTTTTAGAGAAGAAAAATGCATCGGAAAGAAAAAATAATCACAATGTAAAACTTTGTAAAGTTCTTATAGCTTTAATGTAATTAAAAAAAAAAAAAAAAAAGAGGGTGCATTATTTAAGTTTTGGGGGTATATCTCAGTGGCAGAGCATTTGACTGGAGATTAAGAGGTCCTTGGTTCAACTCCGAGTGCCCCATGAAGATAAATCTTTTTACACCAAATAATTCTAGCTTTATTGCTTGTTTATCCATTAAAACATTTTAGGCATATATAACGTTGAATGCATATTGATGTGCTTTCTTCATATGAAATCTATTTAAAAAATCAGCCAAAAGGTCGAAAAACGTTGTCTGTAAAAAGTCAATGTAAAAAATCTATAAGATGATACTTTTAGCACTTTGGAAGACTCTAAAACTAAGATTTGACTTGTAAAATAAAAATTCCTGATTATTTGTCTGTACTTTTTGAATTCATTAAAGATTTTTAGATAAGAAAAATGCATCGGAAAGAAAAAATAATCACAATGTAAAGCTTTCTAAAGTTCTTATAGCTTTAAAGTAATTTAAAAAAAAAAAAAAAAAAAAAGAGTGTGCATTACTTAAGTTTTGGGGGTATATCTCAGTGGCAGAGCATTTGACTGCAGATCAAGAGGTCCTTGGTTCAACTCCGAGTGCCCCCTGAAGATAAATCTTTTTAAACCAAATAATTCTTGCTTTATTACTTGTTTATCCATTAAAACATTTTAGGCATATAACGTTGAATGCATATTGATGTGCTTTCTTCATATGAAATCTATTTAAAAAATCAGCCAAAAGGTCGAAAAACGTTGTCTGTAAAAAGTCAATGTAAAAAATCTATAAGATGATACTTTTAGCACTTTGGAAGACTCTAAAACTAAGAATTGACTTGTAAAATAAAAATTCCTGATTATTTGTCTGTACTTTTTGAATTCATTAAAGATTTTTAGAGAAGAAAAATGCATCGGAAAGAAAAAATAATCACAATGTAAAACTTTGTAAAGTTCTTATAGCTTTACTGTAATTAAAAAAAAAAAAAAAAAAAGAGGGTGCATTAATTAAGTTTTGGGGGTATAGCTCAGTGGCAGAGCATTTGACTACAGATTAAGAGGTCCTTGGTTCAACTCCGAGTGCCCCCTGAAGATAAATCTTTTTAAACCAAATAATTCTAGCTTTATTACTTGTTTATCCATTAAAACATTTTAGGCATATAACGTTGAATGCATATTGATGTGCTTTCTTCATATAAAATCTATTTAAAAAATCAGCCAAAAGGTCGAAAAACGTTGTCTGTAAAAAGTCAATGTAAAAAATCTATAAGATGATACTTTTAGCACTTTGGAAGACTCTAAAACTAAGAATTCACTTGTAAAATAAAAATTCCTGATTATTTGTTTGTACTTTTTGAATTCATTAAAGATTTTTAGAGAAGAAAAATGCATCGGAAAGAAAAAATAATCACAATGTAAAACTTTGTAAAGTTCTTATAGCTTTAATGTAATAAAAAAAAAAAAAAAAAAGAGTGTGCATTACTTAAGTTTTGGGGGTATAGCTCAGTGGCAGAGCATTTGACTGCAGATCAAGAGGTCCTTGGTTCAACTCTGAGTGCCCCCTGAAGATAAATCTTTTTAAACCAAATAATTCTAGCTTTATTACTTGTTTATCCATTAAAACATTTTAGGCATATAACGTTGAATGCATATTGATGTGCTTTCTTCATATGAAATCTATTTAAAAAATCAGACAAAAGGTCGAAAAACGTTGTCTGTAAAAAGTCAATGTAAAAAATCTATAAGATGATACTTTTAGCACTTTGGAAGACTCTAAAACTAAGAATTGACTTGTAAAATAAAAATTCCTGATTATTTGTCTGTACTTTTTGAATTCATTAAAGATTTTTAGAGAAGAAAAATGCATCGGAAACAAAAAATAATCACAATGTAAAGCTTTCTAAAGTTCTTATAGCTTTAATGTAATTTAAAAAAAAAAAAAAAGAGTGTGCGTTACTTAAGTTTTTGGGGTATATCTCAGTGGCAGAGCATTTGACTGCAGATTAAGAGGTCCTTGGTTCAACTCCGAGTGCCCCCTGAAGATAAATCTTTTTAAACCAAATAATTCTTGCTTTATTACTTGTTTATCCATTAAAACATTTTAGGCATATAACGTTGAATGCATATTGATGTGCTTTCTTCATATGAAATCTATTTAAAAAATCAGACAAAAGGTCGAAAAACGTTGTCTGTAAAAAGTCAATGTAAAAAATCTATAAGATGATACTTTTAGCACTTTGGAAGACTCTAAAACTAAGAATTGACTTGTAAAATAAAAATTCCTGATTATTTGTCTGTACTTTTTGAATTCATTAAAGATTTTTAGAGAAGAAAAATGCATCGGAAAGAAAAAATAATCACAATGTAAAACTTTGTAAAGTTCTTATAGCTTTAATGTAATTAAAAAAAAAAAAAAAAAAGAGGGTGCATTATTTAAGTTTTGGGGGTATATCTCAGTGGCAGAGCATTTGACTGGAGATTAAGAGGTCCTTGGTTCAACTCCGAGTGCCCCATGAAGATAAATCTTTTTAAACCAAATAATTCTAGCTTTATTGCTTGTTTATCCATTAAAACATTTTAGGCATATATAACGTTGAATGCATATTGATGTGCTTTCTTCATATGAAATCTATTTAAAAAATCAGCCAAAAGGTCGAAAAACGTTGTCTGTAAAAAGTCAATGTAAAAAATCTATAAGATGATACTTTTAGCACTTTGGAAGACTCTAAAACTAAGAATTGACTTGTAAAATAAAAATTTCTGATTATTTGTTTGTACTTTTTGAATTCATTAAAGATTTTTAGAGAAGAAAAATGCATCGGAAAGAAAAAATAATCACAATGTAAAACTTTGTAAAGTTCTTATAGCTTTAATGTAATTTAAAAAAAAAAAAAAAAAAAAAAAGAGGGTGCATTACTTAAGTTTTGGGGGTATAGCTCAGTGGCAGAGCATTTGACTACAGATTAAGAGGTCCTTGGTTCAACTCCGAGTGCCCCCTGAAGATAAATCTTTTTAAACCAAATAATTCTAGCTTTATTACTTGTTTATCCATTAAAACATTTTAGGCATATAACGTTGAATGCATATTGATGTGCTTTCTTCATATAAAATCTATTTAAAAAATCAGCCAAAAGGTCGAAAAACGTTGTCTGTAAAAAGTCAATGTAAAAAATCTATAAGATGATACTTTTAGCACTTTGGAAGACTCTAAAGCTAAGAATTGACTTGTAAAATAAAAATTCCTGATTATTTGTCTGTACTTTTTGAATTCATTAAAGATTTTTAGAGAAGAAAAATGCATCGGAAACAAAAAATAATCACAATGTAAAGCTTTCTAAAGTTCTTATAGCTTTAATGTAATTTAAAAAAAAAAAAAAAGAGTGTGCGTTACTTAAGTTTTGGGGGTATATCTCAGTGGCAGAGCATTTGACTGCAGATTAAGAGGTCCTTGGTTCAACTCCGAGTGCCCCCTGAAGATAAATCTTTTTAAACCAAATAATTCTTGCTTTATTACTTGTTTATCCATTAAAACATTTTAGGCATATAACGTTGAATGCATATTGATGTGCTTTCTTCATATGAAATCTATTTAAAAAATCAGACAAAAGGTCGAAAAACGTTGTCTGTAAAAAGTCAATGTAAAAAATCTATAAGATGATACTTTTAGCACTTTGGAAGACTCTAAAACTAAGAATTGACTTGTAAAATAAAAATTCCTGATTATTTGTCTGTACTTTTTGAATTCATTAAAGATTTTTAGAGAAGAAAAATGCATCGGAAAGAAAAAATAATCACAATGTAAAACTTTGTAAAGTTCTTATAGCTTTAATGTAATTAAAAAAAAAAAAAAAAAGAGGGTGCATTATTTAAGTTTTGGGGGTATATCTCAGTGGCAGAGCATTTGACTGGAGATTAAGAGGTCCTTGGTTCAACTCCGAGTGCCCCATGAAGATAAATCTTTTTAAACCAAATAATTCTAGCTTTATTGCTTGTTTATCCATTAAAACATTTTAGGCATATATAACGTTGAATGCATATTGATGTGCTTTCTTCATATGAAATCTATTTAAAAAATCAGCCAAAAGGTCAAAAAACGTTGTCTGTAAAAAGTCAATGTAAAAAATCTATAAGATGATACTTTTAGCACTTTGGAAGACTCTAAAACTAAGAATTGACTTGTAAAATAAAAATTTCTGATTATTTGTTTGTACTTTTTGAATTCATTAAAGATTTTTAGAGAAGAAAAATGCATCGGAAAGAAAAAATAATCACAATGTAAAACTTTGTAAAGTTCTTATAGCTTTAATGTAATTTAAAAAAAAAAAAAAAAAAAAAAAAAAAGAGGGTGCATTACTTAAGTTTTGGGGGTATAGCTCAGTGGCAGAGCATTTGACTACAGATTAAGAGGTCCTTGGTTCAACTCCGAGTGCCCCCTGAAGATAAATCTTTTTAAACCAAATAATTCTAGCTTTATTACTTGTTTATCCATTAAAACATTTTAGGCATATAACGTTGAATGCATATTGATGTGCTTTCTTCATATAAAATCTATTTAAAAAATCAGCCAAAAGGTCGAAAAACGTTGTCTGTAAAAAGTCAATTGAAAAAATCTATAAGATGATACTTTTAGCACTTTGGAAGACTCTAAAACTAAGAATTCACTTGTAAAATAAAAATTCCTGATTATTTGTTTGTACTTTTTGAATTCATTAAAGATTTTTAGAGAAGAAAAATGCATCGGAAAGAAAAAATAATCACAATGTAAAACTTTGTAAAGTTCTTATAGCTTTAATGTAATTTAAAAAAAAAAAAAAAAGAGTGTGCATTACTTAAGTTTTGGGGGTATAGCTCAGTGGCAGAGCATTTGACTGCAGATCAAGAGGTCCTTGGTTCAACTCTGAGTGCCCCCTGAAGATAAATCTTTTTAAACCAAATAATTCTAGCTTTATTACTTGTTTATCCATTAAAACATTTTAGGCATATAACGTTGAATGCATATTGATGTGCTTTCTTCATATGAAATCTATTTAAAAAATCAGACAAAAGGTCGAAAAACGTTGTCTGTAAAAAGTCAATGTAAAAAATCTATAAGATGATACTTTTAGCACTTTGGAAGACTCTAAAACTAAGAATTGACTTGTAAAATAAAAATTCCTGATTATTTGTCTGTACTTTTTGAATTCATTAAAGATTTTTAGAGAAGAAAAATGCATCGGAAAGAAAAAATAATCACAATGTAAAACTTTGTAAAGTTCTTATAGCTTTAATGTAATTAAAAAAAAAAAAAAAAAAAGAGGGTGCATTATTTAAGTTTTGGGGGTATATCTCAGTGGCAGAGCATTTGACTGGAGATTAAGAGGTCCTTGGTTCAACTCCGAGTGCCCCATGAAGATAAATCTTTTTAAACCAAATAATTCTAGCTTTATTGCTTGTTTATCCATTAAAACATTTTAGGCATATATAACGTTGAATGCATATTGATGTGCTTTCTTCATATGAAATCTATTTAAAAAATCAGCCAAAAGGTCGAAAAACGTTGTCTGTAAAAAGTCAATGTAAAAAATCTATAAGATGATACTTTTAGCACTTTGGAAGACTCTAAAACTAAGAATTGACTTGTAAAATAAAAATTTCTGATTATTTGTTTGTACTTTTTGAATTCATTAAAGATTTTTAGAGAAGAAAAATGCATCGGAAAGAAAAAATAATCACAATGTAAAACTTTGTAAAGTTCTTATAGCTTTAATGTAATTTAAAAAAAAAAAAAAAAAAAAAAAGAGGGTGCATTACTTAAGTTTTGGGGGTATAGCTCAGTGGCAGAGCATTTGACTGCAGATTAAGAGGTCCTTGGTTCAACTCCGAGTGCCCCCTGAAGGTAAATCTTTTTAAACCAAATAATTCAAGCTTTATTACTTGTTTATCCATTAAAACATTTTAGGCATATAACGTTGAATGCATATTGATGTGCTTTCTTCATATGAAATCTATTTAAAAAATCAGACAAAAGGTCGAAAAACGTTGTCTGTAAAAAGTCAATGTAAAAAATCTATAAGATGATACTTTTAGCACTTTGGAAGACTCTAAAACTAAGAATTGACTTGTAAAATAAAAATTCCTAATTATTTGTCTGTACTTTTTGAATTCATTAAAGATTTTTAGAGAAGAAAAATGCATCGGAAAGAAAAAATAATCACAATGTAAAGCTTTCTAAAGTTCTTATAGCTTTAATGTAATTTAAAAAAAAAAAAAAAGAGTGTGCGTTACTTAAGTTTTGGGGGTATATCTCAGTGGCAGAGCATTTGACTGCAGATTAAGAGGTCCTTGGTTCAACTCCGAGTGCCCCCTGAAGATAAATCTTTTTAAACCAAATAATTCTTGCTTTATTACTTGTTTATCCATTAAAACATTTTAGGCATATAACGTTGAATGCATATTGATGTGCTTTCTTCATATGAAATCTATTTAAAAAATCAGACAAAAGGTCGAAAAACGTTGTCTGTAAAAAGTCAATGTAAAAAATCTATAAGATGATACTTTTAGCACTTTGGAAGACTCTAAAACTAAGAATTGACTTGTAAAATAAAAATTCCTGATTATTTGTCTGTACTTTTTGAATTCATTAAAGATTTTTAGAGAAGAAAAATGCATCGGAAAGAAAAAATAATCACAATGTAAAACTTTGTAAAGTTCTTATAGCTTTAATGTAATTAAAAAAAAAAAAAAAAAAGAGGGTGCATTATTTAAGTTTTGGGGGTATATCTCAGTGGCAGAGCATTTGACTGGAGATTAAGAGGTCCTTGGTTCAACTCCGAGTGCCCCATGAAGATAAATCTTTTTAAACCAAATAATTCTAGCTTTATTGCTTGTTTATCCATTAAAACATTTTAGGCATATATAACGTTGAATGCATATTGATGTGCTTTCTTCATATGAAATCTATTTAAAAAATCAGCCAAAAGGTCAAAAAACGTTGTCTGTAAAAAGTCAATTGAAAAAATCTATAAGATGATACTTTTAGCACTTTGGAAGACTCTAAAACTAAGAATTCACTTGTAAAATAAAAATTCCTGATTATTTGTTTGTACTTTTTGAATTCATTAAAGATTTTTAGAGAAGAAAAATGCATCGGAAAGAAAAAATAATCACAATGTAAAACTTTGTAAAGTTCTTATAGCTTTAATGTAATTTAAAAAAAAAAAAAAAAGAGTGTGCATTACTTAAGTTTTGGGGGTATAGCTCAGTGGCAGAGCATTTGACTGCAGATCAAGAGGTCCTTGGTTCAACTCTGAGTGCCCCCTGAAGATAAATCTTTTTAAACCAAATAATTCTAGCTTTATTACTTGTTTATCCATTAAAACATTTTAGGCATATAACGTTGAATGCATATTGATGTGCTTTCTTCATATGAAATCTATTTAAAAAATCAGACAAAAGGTCGAAAAACGTTGTCTGTAAAAAGTCAATGTAAAAAATCTATAAGATGATACTTTTAGCACTTTGGAAGACTCTAAAACTAAGAATTGACTTGTAAAATAAAAATTCCTGATTATTTGTCTGTACTTTTTGAATTCATTAAAGATTTTTAGAGAAGAAAAATGCATCGGAAAGAAAAAATAATCACAATGTAAAACTTTGTAAAGTTCTTATAGCTTTAATGTAATTAAAAAAAAAAAAAAAAAAAGAGGGTGCATTATTTAAGTTTTGGGGGTATATCTCAGTGGCAGAGCATTTGACTGGAGATTAAGAGGTCCTTGGTTCAACTCCGAGTGCCCCATGAAGATAAATCTTTTTAAACCAAATAATTCTAGCTTTATTGCTTGTTTATCCATTAAAACATTTTAGGCATATATAACGTTGAATGCATATTGATGTGCTTTCTTCATATGAAATCTATTTAAAAAATCAGCCAAAAGGTCGAAAAACGTTGTCTGTAAAAAGTCAATGTAAAAAATCTATAAGATGATACTTTTAGCACTTTGGAAGACTCTAAAACTAAGAATTGACTTGTAAAATAAAAATTTCTGATTATTTGTTTGTACTTTTTGAATTCATTAAAGATTTTTAGAGAAGAAAAATGCATCGGAAAGAAAAAATAATCACAATGTAAAACTTTGTAAAGTTCTTATAGCTTTAATGTAATTTAAAAAAAAAAAAAAAAAAAAAAAGAGGGTGCATTACTTAAGTTTTGGGGGTATAGCTCAGTGGCAGAGCATTTGACTGCAGATTAAGAGGTCCTTGGTTCAACTCCGAGTGCCCCCTGAAGGTAAATCTTTTTAAACCAAATAATTCAAGCTTTATTACTTGTTTATCCATTAAAACATTTTAGGCATATAACGTTGAATGCATATTGATGTGCTTTCTTCATATGAAATCTATTTAAAAAATCAGACAAAAGGTCGAAAAACGTTGTCTGTAAAAAGTCAATGTAAAAAATCTATAAGATGATACTTTTAGCACTTTGGAAGACTCTAAAACTAAGAATTGACTTGTAAAATAAAAATTCCTAATTATTTGTCTGTACTTTTTGAATTCATTAAAGATTTTTAGAGAAGAAAAATGCATCGGAAAGAAAAAATAATCACAATGTAAAGCTTTCTAAAGTTCTTATAGCTTTAATGTAATTTAAAAAAAAAAAAAAAGAGTGTGCGTTACTTAAGTTTTGGGGGTATATCTCAGTGGCAGAGCATTTGACTGCAGATTAAGAGGTCCTTGGTTCAACTCCGAGTGCCCCCTGAAGATAAATCTTTTTAAACCAAATAATTCTTGCTTTATTACTTGTTTATCCATTAAAACATTTTAGGCATATAACGTTGAATGCATATTGATGTGCTTTCTTCATATGAAATCTATTTAAAAAATCAGACAAAAGGTCGAAAAACGTTGTCTGTAAAAAGTCAATGTAAAAAATCTATAAGATGATACTTTTAGCACTTTGGAAGACTCTAAAACTAAGAATTGACTTGTAAAATAAAAATTCCTGATTATTTGTCTGTACTTTTTGAATTCATTAAAGATTTTTAGAGAAGAAAAATGCATCGGAAAGAAAAAATAATCACAATGTAAAACTTTGTAAAGTTCTTATAGCTTTAATGTAATTAAAAAAAAAAAAAAAAAAGAGGGTGCATTATTTAAGTTTTGGGGGTATATCTCAGTGGCAGAGCATTTGACTGGAGATTAAGAGGTCCTTGGTTCAACTCCGAGTGCCCCATGAAGATAAATCTTTTTAAACCAAATAATTCTAGCTTTATTGCTTGTTTATCCATTAAAACATTTTAGGCATATATAACGTTGAATGCATATTGATGTGCTTTCTTCATATGAAATCTATTTAAAAAATCAGCCAAAAGGTCAAAAAACGTTGTCTGTAAAAAGTCAATGTAAAAAATCTATAAGATGATACTTTTAGCACTTTGGAAGACTCTAAAACTAAGAATTGACTTGTAAAATAAAAATTTCTGATTATTTGTTTGTACTTTTTGAATTCATTAAAGATTTTTAGAGAAGAAAAATGCATCGGAAAGAAAAAATAATCACAATGTAAAACTTTGTAAAGTTCTTATAGCTTTAATGTAATTTAAAAAAAAAAAAAAAAAAAAAAAAAAAGAGGGTGCATTACTTAAGTTTTGGGGGTATAGCTCAGTGGCAGAGCATTTGACTACAGATTAAGAGGTCCTTGGTTCAACTCCGAGTGCCCCCTGAAGATAAATCTTTTTAAACCAAATAATTCTAGCTTTATTACTTGTTTATCCATTAAAACATTTTAGGCATATAACGTTGAATGCATATTGATGTGCTTTCTTCATATAAAATCTATTTAAAAAATCAGCCAAAAGGTCGAAAAACGTTGTCTGTAAAAAGTCAATTGAAAAAATCTATAAGATGATACTTTTAGCACTTTGGAAGACTCTAAAACTAAGAATTCACTTGTAAAATAAAAATTCCTGATTATTTGTTTGTACTTTTTGAATTCATTAAAGATTTTTAGAGAAGAAAAATGCATCGGAAAGAAAAAATAATCACAATGTAAAACTTTGTAAAGTTCTTATAGCTTTAATGTAATTTAAAAAAAAAAAAAAAAAGAGTGTGCATTACTTAAGTTTTGGGGGTATAGCTCAGTGGCAGAGCATTTGACTGCAGATCAAGAGGTCCTTGGTTCAACTCTGAGTGCCCCCTGAAGATAAATCTTTTTAAACCAAATAATTCTAGCTTTATTACTTGTTTATCCATTAAAACATTTTAGGCATATAACGTTGAATGCATATTGATGTGCTTTCTTCATATGAAATCTATTTAAAAAATCAGACAAAAGGTCGAAAAACGTTGTCTGTAAAAAGTCAATGTAAAAAATCTATAAGATGATACTTTTAGCACTTTGGAAGACTCTAAAACTAAGAATTGACTTGTAAAATAAAAATTCCTGATTATTTGTCTGTACTTTTTGAATTCATTAAAGATTTTTAGAGAAGAAAAATGCATCGGAAAGAAAAAATAATCACAATGTAAAACTTTGTAAAGTTCTTATAGCTTTAATGTAATTAAAAAAAAAAAAAAAAAAAGAGGGTGCATTATTTAAGTTTTGGGGGTATATCTCAGTGGCAGAGCATTTGACTGGAGATTAAGAGGTCCTTGGTTCAACTCCGAGTGCCCCATGAAGATAAATCTTTTTAAACCAAATAATTCTAGCTTTATTGCTTGTTTATCCATTAAAACATTTTAGGCATATATAACGTTGAATGCATATTGATGTGCTTTCTTCATATGAAATCTATTTAAAAAATCAGCCAAAAGGTCGAAAAACGTTGTCTGTAAAAAGTCAATGTAAAAAATCTATAAGATGATACTTTTAGCACTTTGGAAGACTCTAAAACTAAGAATTGACTTGTAAAATAAAAATTTCTGATTATTTGTTTGTACTTTTTGAATTCATTAAAGATTTTTAGAGAAGAAAAATGCATCGGAAAGAAAAAATAATCACAATGTAAAACTTTGTAAAGTTCTTATAGCTTTAATGTAATTTAAAAAAAAAAAAAAAAAAAAAAAGAGGGTGCATTACTTAAGTTTTGGGGGTATAGCTCAGTGGCAGAGCATTTGACTGCAGATTAAGAGGTCCTTGGTTCAACTCCGAGTGCCCCCTGAAGGTAAATCTTTTTAAACCAAATAATTCAAGCTTTATTACTTGTTTATCCATTAAAACATTTTAGGCATATAACGTTGAATGCATATTGATGTGCTTTCTTCATATGAAATCTATTTAAAAAATCAGACAAAAGGTCGAAAAACGTTGTCTGTAAAAAGTCAATGTAAAAAATCTATAAGATGATACTTTTAGCACTTTGGAAGACTCTAAAACTAAGAATTGACTTGTAAAATAAAAATTCCTAATTATTTGTCTGTACTTTTTGAATTCATTAAAGATTTTTAGAGAAGAAAAATGCATCGGAAAGAAAAAATAATCACAATGTAAAACTTTGTAAAGTTCTTATAGCTTTAATGTAATTAAAAAAAAAAAAAAAAAAAGAGGGTGCATTATTTAAGTTTTGGGGGTATATCTCAGTGGCAGAGCATTTGACTGGAGATTAAGAGGTCCTTGGTTCAACTCCGAGTGCCCCATGAAGATAAATCTTTTTAAACCAAATAATTCTAGCTTTATTGCTTGTTTATCCATTAAAACATTTTAGGCATATATAACGTTGAATGCATATTGATGTGCTTTCTTCATATGAAATCTATTTAAAAAATCAGCCAAAAGGTCGAAAAACGTTGTCTGTAAAAAGTCAATGTAAAAAATCTATAAGATGATACTTTTAGCACTTTGGAAGACTCTAAAACTAAGAATTGACTTGTAAATTAAAAATTTCTGATTATTTGTTTGTACTTTTTGAATTCATTAAAGATTTTTAGAGAAGAAAAATGCATCGGAAAGAAAAAATAATCACAATGTAAAACTTTGTAAAGTTCTTATAGCTTTAATGTAATTTAAAAAAAAAAAAAAAAAAAAAAAGAGGGTGCATTACTTAAGTTTTGGGGGTATAGCTCAGTGGCAGAGCATTTGACTACAGATTAAGAGGTCCTTGGTTCAACTCCGAGTGCCCCCTGAAGATAAATCTTTTTAAACCAAATAATTCTAGCTTTATTACTTGTTTATCCATTAAAACATTTTAGACATATAACGTTGAATGCATATTGATGTGCTTTCTTCATATAAAATCTATTTAAAAAATCAGCCAAAAGGTCGAAAAACGTTGTCTGTAAAAAGTCAATGTAAAAAATCTATAAGATGATACTTTTAGCACTTTGGAAGACTCTAAAACTAAGAATTCACTTGTAAAATAAAAATTCCTGATTATTTGTTTGTACTTTTTGAATTCATTAAAGATTTTTAGAGAAGAAAAATGCATCGGAAAGAAAAAATAATCACAATGTAAAACTTTGTAAAGTTCTTATAGCTTTAATGTAATTAAAAAAAAAAAAAAAAAAAGAGGGTGCATTATTTAAGTTTTGGGGGTATATCTCAGTGGCAGAGCATTTGACTGGAGATTAAGAGGTCCTTGGTTCAACTCCGAGTGCCCCATGAAGATAAATCTTTTTAAACCAAATAATTCTAGCTTTATTGCTTGTTTATCCATTAAAACATTTTAGGCATATATAACGTTGAATGCATATTGATGTGCTTTCTTCATATGAAATCTATTTAAAAAATCAGCCAAAAGGTCGAAAAACGTTGTCTGTAAAAAGTCAATGTAAAAAATCTATAAGATGATACTTTTAGCACTTTGGAAGACTCTAAAACTAAGAATTCACTTGTAAAATAAAAATTCCTGATTATTTGTTTGTACTTTTTGAATTCATTAAAGATTTTTAGAGAAGAAAAATGCATCGGAAAGAAAAAATAATCACAATGTAAAACTTTGTTAAGTTCTTATAGCTTTAATGTAATTAAAAAAAAAAAAAAAAAAAAAGAGGGTGCATTATTTAAGTTTTGGGGGTATATCTCAGTGGCAGAGCATTTGACTGGAGATTAAGAGGTCCTTGGTTCAACTCCGAGTGCCCCATGAAGATAAATCTTTTTAAACCAAATAATTCTAGCTTTATTGCTTGTTTATCCATTAAAACATTTTAGGCATATATAACGTTGAATGCATATTGATGTGCTTTCTTCATATGAAATCTATTTAAAAAATCAGCCAAAAGGTCGAAAAACGTTGTCTGTAAAAAGTCAATGTAAAAAATCTATAAGATGATACTTTTAGCACTTTGGAAGACTCTAAAACTAAGAATTGACTTGTAAAATAAAAATTTCTGATTATTTGTTTGTACTTTTTGAATTCATTAAAGATTTTTAGAGAAGAAAAATGCATCGGAAAGAAAAAATAATCACAATGTAAAACTTTGTAAAGTTCTTATAGCTTTAATGTAATTTAAAAAAAAAAAAAAAAAAAAAAAAGAGGGTGCATTACTTAAGTTTTGGGGGTATAGCTCAGTGGCAGAGCATTTGACTGCAGATTAAGAGGTCCTTGGTTCAACTCCGAGTGCCCCCTGAAGATAAATCTTTTTAAACCAAATAATTCAAGCTTTATTACTTGTTTATCCATTAAAACATTTTAGGCATATAACGTTGAATGCATATTGATGTGCTTTCTTCATATGAAATCTATTTAAAAAATCAGCCAAAAGGTCGAAAAACGTTGTCTGATAAAAGTCATTGTAAAAAATCTATAAGATGATACTTTTAGCACTTTGGAAGACTCTAAAACTAAGAATTGACTTGTAAAATAAAAATTCCTGATTATTTGTCTGTACTTTTTGAATTCATTAAAGATTTTTAGAGAAGAAAAATGCATCGGAAAGAAAAAATAATCACAATGTAAAACTTTGTAAAGTTCTTATAGCTTTAATGTAATTTAAAAAAAAAAAAAAAAAGAGTGTGCATTACTTAAGTTTTGGGGGTATAGCTCAGTGGCAGAGCATTTGACTGCAGATCAAGAGGTCCTTGGTTCAACTCTGAGTGCCCCCTGAAGATAAATCTTTTTAAACCAAATAATTCTAGCTTTATTACTTGTTTATCCATTAAAACATTTTAGGCATATAACGTTGAATGCATATTGATGTGCTTTCTTCATATGAAATCTATTTAAAAAATCAGACAAAAGGTCGAAAAACGTTGTCTGTAAAAAGTCAATGTAAAAAATCTATAAGATGATACTTTTAGCACTTTGGAAGACTCTAAAGCTAAGAATTGACTTGTAAAATAAAAATTCCTGATTATTTGTCTGTACTTTTTGAATTCATTAAAGATTTTTAGAGAAGAAAAATGCATCGGAAACAAAAAATAATCACAATGTAAAGCTTTCTAAAGTTCTTATAGCTTTAATGTAATTTAAAAAAAAAAAAAAAGAGTGTGCGTTACTTAAGTTTTGGGGGTATATCTCAGTGGCAGAGCATTTGACTGCAGATTAAGAGGTCCTTGGTTCAACTCCGAGTGCCCCCTGAAGATAAAACTTTTTAAACCAAATAATTCTTGCTTTATTACTTGTTTATCCATTAAAACATTTTAGGCATATAACGTTGAATGCATATTGATGTGCTTTCTTCATATGAAATCTATTTAAAAAATCAGACAAAAAGTCGAAAAACGTTGTCTGTAAAAAGTCAATGTAAAAAATCTATAAGATGATACTTTTAGCACTTTGGAAGACTCTAAAACTAAGAATTGACTTGTAAAATAAAAATTCCTGAATATTTGTCTGTACTTTTTGAATTCATTAAAGATTTTTAGAGAAGAAAAATGCATCGGAAAGAAAAAATAATCACAATGTAAAACTTTGTAAAGTTCTTATAGCTTTAATGTAATTAAAAAAAAAAAAAAAAAAGAGGGTGCATTATTTAAGTTTTGGGGGTATAGCTCAGTCGCAGAGCATTTGACTGCAGATCAAGAGGTCCTTGGTTCAACTCCGAGTGCCCCCTGAAGATAAATCTTTTTAAACCAAATAATTCTAGCTTTATTACTTGTTTATCCATTAAAACATTTTAGACATATAACGTTGAATGCATATTGATGTGCTTTCTTCATGTGAAATCTATTTAAAAAATCAGCCAAAAGGTCGAAAAACGTTGTCTGTAAAAAGTCAATGTAAAAAATCTATAAGATGATACTTTTAGCACTTTGGAAGACTCTAAAACTAAGAATTCACTTGTAAAATAAAAATTCCTGATTATTTGTTTGTACTTTTTGAATTCATTAAAGATTTTTAGAGAAGAAAAATGCATCGGAAAGAAACAATAATCACAATGTAAAACTTTGTAAAGTTCTTATAGCTTTAATGTAATTTAAAAAAAAAAGAGTGTGCATTACTTAAGTTTTGGGGGTATAGCTCAGTGGCAGAGCATTTGACTGCAGATCAAGAGGTCCTTGGTTCAACTCTGAGTGCCCCCTGAAGATAAGTCTTTTTAAACCAAATAATTCTAGCTTTATTACTTGTTTATCCATTAAAACATTTTAGGCATATAACGTTGAATGCATATTGATGTGCTTTCTTCATATGAAATATATTTAAAAAATCAGACAAAAGGTCGAAAAACGTTGTCTGTAAAAAGTCAATGTAAAAAATCTATAAGATGATACTTTTAGCACTTTGGAAGACTCTAAAACTAAGAATTGACTTGTAAAATAAAAATTCCTGATTATTTGTCTGTACTTTTTGAATTCATTAAAGATTTTTAGAGAAGAAAAATGCATCGGAAACAAAAAATAATCACAATGTAAAGCTTTCTAAAGTTCTTATAGCTTTAATGTAATTTAAAAAAAAAAAAAAAAGAGTGTGCGTTACTTAAGTTTTGGGGGTATATCTCAGTGGCAGAGCATTTGACTGCAGATTAAGAGGTCCTTGGTTCAACTCCGAGTGCCCCCTGAAGATAAATCTTTTTAAACCAAATAATTCTTGCTTTATTACTTGTTTATCCATTAAAACATTTTAGGCATATAACGTTGAATGCATATTGATGTGCTTTCTTCATATGAAATCTATTTAAAAAATCAGACAAAAGGTCGAAAAACGTTGTCTGTAAAAAGTCAATGTAAAAAATCTATAAGATGATACTTTTAGCACTTTGGAAGACTCTAAAACTAAGAATTGACTTGTAAAATAAAAATTCCTGATTATTTGTCTGTACTTTTTGAATTCATTAAAGATTTTTAGAGAAGAAAAATGCATCGGAAAGAAAAAATAATCACAATGTAAAACTTTGTAAAGTTCTTATAGCTTTAATGTAATTTAAAAAAAAAAAAAAAAGAGTGTGCATTTCTTAAGTTTTGGGGGTATAGCTCAGTGGCAGAGCATTTGACTGCAGATCAAGAGGTCTTTGGTTCAACTCTGAGTGCGCCCTGAAGATAAATCTTTTTAAACCAAATAATTCTAGCTTTATTACTTGTTTATCCATTAAAACATTTTAGGCATATAACGTGGAATGCATATTGATGTGCTTTCTTCATATGAAATATATTTAAAAAATCAGACAAAAGGTCGAAAAACGTTGTCTGTAAAAAGTCAATGTAAAAAATCTATAAGATGATACTTTTAGCACTTTGGAAGACTCTAAAACTAAGAATTGACTTGTAAAATAAAAATTCCTGATTATTTGTCTGTACTTTTTGAATTCATTAAAGATTTTTAGAGAAGAAAAATGCATCGGAAACAAAAAATAATCACATTGTAAAGCTTTCTAAAGTTCTTATAGCTTTAATGTAATTTAGAAAAAAAAAAAAAAGAGTGTGCGTTACTTAAGTTTTTTTTGTGTATATCTCAGTGGCAGAGCATTTGACTGCAGATTAAGAGGTCCTTGGTTCAACTCCGAGTGCCCCCTGAAGATAAATCTTTTTAAACCAAATAATTCTTGCTTTATTACTTGTTTATCCATTAAAACATTTTAGGCATATAACGTTGAATGCATATTGATGTGCTTTCTTCATATGAAATCTATTTAAAAAATCAGACAAAAGGTCGAAAAACGTTGTCTGTAAAAAGTCAATGTAAAAAATCTATAAGATGATACTTTTAGCACTTTGGAAGACTCTAAAACTAAGAATTCACTTGTAAAATAAAAATTCCTGATTATTTGTTTGTACTTTTTGAATTCATTAAAGATTTTTAGAGAAGAAAAATGCATCGGAAAGAAAAAATAATCACAATGTAAAACTTTGTAAAGTTCTTATAGCTTTAATGTAATTTAAAAAAAAAAAAAAAAAGAGTGTGCATTACTTAAGTTTTGGGGGTATAGCTCAGTGGCAGAGCATTTGACTGCAGATCAAGAGGTCTTTGGTTCAACTCTGAGTGCCCCCTGAAGATAAATCTTTTTAAACCAAATAATTCTAGCTTTATTACTTGTTTATCCATTAAAACATTTTAGGCATATAACGTGGAATGCATATTGATGTGCTTTCTTCATATGAAATATATTTAAAAAATCAGACAAAAGGTCGAAAAACGTTGTCTGTAAAAAGTCAATGTAAAAAATCTATAAGATGATACTTTTAGCACTTTGGAAGACTCTAAAACTAAGAATTGACTTGTAAAATAAAAATTCCTGATTATTTGTCTGTACTTTTTGAATTCATTAAAGATTTTTAGAGAAGAAAAATGCATCGGAAACAAAAAATAATCACAATGTAAAGCTTTCTAAAGTTCTTATAGCTTTAATGTAATTTAGAAAAAAAAAAAAAAGAGTGTGCGTTACTTAAGTTTTGGGGGTATATCTCAGTGGCAGAGCATTTGACTGCAGATTAAGAGGTCCTTGGTTCAACTCCGAGTGCCCCCTGAAGATAAATCTTTTTAAACCAAATAATTCTTGCTTTATTACTTGTTTATCCATTAAAACATTTTAGGCATATAACGTTGAATGCATATTGATGTGCTTTCTTCATATGAAATCTATTTAAAAAATCAGACAAAAGGTCGAAAAACGTTGTCTGTAAAAAGGGAATGTTAAAAATCTATAAGATGATACTTTTAGCACTTTGGAAGACTCTAAAACTAAGAATTGACTTGTAAAATAAAAATTCCTGATTATTTGTCTGTACTTTTTGAATTCATTAAAGATTTTTAGAGAAGAAAAATGCATCGGAAAGAAAAAATAATCACAATGTAAAACTTTGTAAAGTTCTTATAGCTTTAATGTAATTAAAAAAAAAAAAAAAAAAAGAGGGTGCATTATTTAAGTTTTGGGGGTATATCTCAGTGGCAGAGCATTTGACTGGAGATTAAGAGGTCCTTGGTTCAACTCCGAGTGCCCCCTGAAGATAAAACTTTTTAAACCAAATAATTCTTGCTTTATTACTTGTTTATCCATTAAAACATTTTAGGCATATAACGTTGAATGCATATTGATGTGCTTTCTTCATATGAAATCTATTTAAAAAATCAGACAAAAGGTCGAAAAACGTTGTCTGTAAAAAGTCAATGTAAAAAATCTATAAGATGATACTTTTAGCACTTTGGAAGACTCTAAAACTAAGAATTGACTTGTAAAATAAAAATTCCTGAATATTTGTCTGTACTTTTTGAATTCATTAAAGATTTTTAGAGAAGAAAAATGCATCGGAAAGAAAAAATAATCACAATGTAAAACTTTGTAAAGTTCTTATAGCTTTAATGTAATTAAAAAAAAAAAAAAAAGAGGGTGCATTATTTAAGTTTTGGGGGTATATCTCAGTGGCAGAGCATTTGACTGGAGATTAAGAGGTCCTTGGTTCAACTCCGAGTGCCCCATGAAGATAAATCTTTTTAAACCAAATAATTCTAGCTTTATTGCTTGTTTATCCATTAAAACATTTTAGGCATATATAACGTTGAATGCATATTGATGTGCTTTCTTCATATGAAATCTATTTAAAAAATCAGCCAAAAGGTCGAAAAACGTTGTCTGTAAAAAGTCAATGTAAAAAATCTATAAGATGATACTTTTAGCACTTTGGAAGACTCTAAAACTAAGAATTGACTTGTAAAATAAAAATTTCTGATTATTTGTTTGTACTTTTTGAATTCATTAAAGATTTTTAGAGAAGAAAAATGCATCGGAAAGAAAAAATAATCACAATGTAAAACTTTGTAAAGTTCTTATAGCTTTAATGTAATTTAAAAAAAAAAGAGGGTGCATTACTTAAGTTTTGGGGGTATAGCTCAGTGGCAGAGCATTTGACTGCAGATTAAGAGGTCCTTGGTTCAACTCCGAGTGCCCCCTGAAGATAAATCTTTTTAAACCAAATAATTCAAGCTTTATTACTTGTTTATCCATTAAAACATTTTAGGCATATAGCGTTGAATGCATATTGATGTGCTTTCTTCATATGAAATCTATTTAAAAAATCAGCCAAAAGGTCGAAAAACGTTGTCTGATAAAAGTCAATGTAAAAAATCTATAAGATGATACTTTTAGCACTTTGGAAGACTCTAAAACTAAGAATTGACTTGTAAAATAAAAATTCCTGATTATTTGTCTGTACTTTTTGAATTCATTAAAGATTTTTAAAGAAGAAAAATGCATCGGAAAGAAAAAATAATCACAATGTAAAACTTTGTAAAGTTCTTATAGCTTTAATGTAATTTAAAAAAAAAAAAAAAAAGAGTGTGCATTTCTTAAGTTTTGGGGGTATAGCTCAGTCGCAGAGCATTTGACTGCAGATCAAGAGGTCCTTGGTTCAACTCCGAGTGCCCCCTGAAGATAAATCTTTTTAAACCAAATAATTCTAGCTTTATTACTTGTTTATCCATTAAAACATTTTAGACATATAACGTTGAATGCATATTGATGTGCTTTCTTCATGTGAAATCTATTTAAAAAATCAGCCAAAAGGTCGAAAAACGTTGTCTGTAAAAAGTCAATGTAAAAAATCTATAAGATGATACTTTTAGCACTTTGGAAGACTCTAAAACTAAGAATTCACTTGTAAAATAAAAATTCCTGATTATTTGTACTTTTTGAATTCATTAAAGATTTTTAGAGAAGAAAAATGCATCGGAAAGAAACAATAATCACAATGTAAAACTTTGTAAAGTTCTTATAGCTTTAATGTAATTTAAAAAAAAAAGAGTGTGCATTACTTAAGTTTTGGGGGTATAGCTCAGTGGCAGAGCATTTGACTGCAGATCAAGAGGTCCTTGGTTCAACTCTGAGTGCCCCCTGAAGATAAGTCTTTTTAAACCAAATAATTCTTGCTTTATTACTTGTTTATCCATTAAAACATTTTAGGCATATAACGTTGAATGCATATTGATGTGCTTTCTTCATATGAAATATATTTAAAAAATCAGACAAAAGGTCGAAAAACGTTGTCTGTAAAAAGTCAATGTAAAAAATCTATAAGATGATACTTTTAGCACTTTGGAAGACTCTAAAACTAAGAATTGACTTGTAAAATAAAAATTCCTGATTATTTGTCTGTACTTTTTGAATTCATTAAAGATTTTTAGAGAAGAAAAATGCATCGGAAACAAAAAATAATCACAATGTAAAGCTTTCTAAAGTTCTTATAGCTTTAATGTAATTTAAAAAAAAAAAAAAAAGAGTGTGCGTTACTTAAGTTTTGGGGGTATATCTCAGTGGCAGAGCATTTGACTGCAGATTAAGAGGTCCTTGGTTCAACTCCGAGTGCCCCCTGAAGATAAATCTTTTTAAACCAAATAATTCTTGCTTTATTACTTGTTTATCCATTAAAACATTTTAGGCATATAACGTTGAATGCATATTGATGTGCTTTCTTCATATGAAATCTATTTAAAAAATCAGACAAAAGGTCGAAAAACGTTGTCTGTAAAAAGTCAATGTAAAAAATCTATAAGATGATACTTTTAGCACTTTGGAAGACTCTAAAACTAAGAATTGACTTGTAAAATAAAAATTCCTGATTATTTGTCTGTACTTTTTGAATTCATTAAAGATTTTTAGAGAAGAAAAATGCATCGGAAAGAAAAAATAATCACAATGTAAAACTTTGTAAAGTTCTTATAGCTTTAATGTAATTTAAAAAAAAAAAAAAAGAGTGTGCATTTCTTAAGTTTTGGGGGTATAGCTCAGTGGCAGAGCATTTGACTGCAGATCAAGAGGTCTTTGGTTCAACTCTGAGTGCGCCCTGAACATAAATCTTTTTAAACCAAATAATTCTAGCTTTATTACTTGTTTATCCATTAAAACATTTTAGGCATATGACGTGGAATGCATATTGATGTGCTTTCTTCATATGAAATCTATTTAAAAAATCAGACAAAAGGTCGAAAAACGTTGTCTGTAAAAAGGGAATGTTAAAAATCTATAAGATGATACTTTTAGCACTTTGGAAGACTCTAAAACTAAGAATTGACTTGTAAAATAAAAATTCCTGATTATTTGTCTGTACTTTTTGAATTCATTAAAGATTTTTAAAGAAGAAAAATGCATCGGAAAGAAAAAATAATCACAATGTAAAACTTTGTAAAGTTCTTATAGCTTTAATGTAATTAAAAAAAAAAAAAAAAAAAGAGGGGGCATTATTTAAGTTTTGGGGGTATATCTCAGTGGCAGAGCATTTGACTGGAGATTAAGAGGTCCTTGGTTCAACTCCGAGTGCCCCATGAAGATAAATCTTTTTAAACCAAATAATTCTAGCTTTATTGCTTGTTTATCCATTAAAACATTTTAGGCATATATAACGTTGAATGCATATTGATGTGCTTTCTTCATATGAAATCTATTTAAAAAATCAGCCAAAAGGTCGAAAAACGTCTGTAAAAAGTCAATGTAAAAAATCTATAAGATGATACTTTTAGCACTTTGGAAGACTCTAAAACTAAGAATTGACTTGTAAAATAAAAATTTCTGATTATTTGTTTGTACTTTTAGAATTCATTAAAGATTTTTAGAGACGAAAAATGCATCGGAAAGAAAAAATAATCACAATGTAAAACTTTGTAAAGTTCTTATAGCTTTAATGTAATTTAAAAAAAAAAAAAAAAAAAAAAAAGAGGGTGCATTACTTAAGTTTTGGGGGTATAGCTCAGTGGCAGAGCATTTGACTGCAGATTAAGAGGTCCTTGGTTCAACTCCGAGTGCCCCCTGAAGATAAATCTTTTTAAACCAAATAATTCAAGCTTTATTACTTGTTTATCCATTAAAACATTTTAGGCATATAACGTTGAATGCATATTGATGTGCTTTCTTCATATGAAATCTATTTAAAAAATCAGCCAAAAGGTCGAAAAACGTTGTCTGATAAAAGTCAATGTAAAAAATCTATAAGATGATACTTTTAGCACTTTGGAAGACTCTAAAACTAAGAATTGACTTGTAAAATAAAAATTCCTGATTATTTGTCTGTACTTTTTGAATTCATTAAAGATTTTTAAAGAAGAAAAATGCATCGGAAAGAAAAAATAATCACAATGTAAAACTTTGTAAAGTTCTTATAGCTTTAATGTAATTTAAAAAAAAAAAAAAAAAGAGTGTGCATTTCTTAAGTTTTGGGGGTATAGCTCAGTCGCAGAGCATTTGACTGCAGATCAAGAGGTCCTTGGTTCAACTCCGAGTGCCCCCTGAAGATAAATCTTTTTAAACCAAATAATTCTAGCTTTATTACTTGTTTATCCATTAAAACATTTTAGACATATAACGTTGAATGCATATTGATGTGCTTTCTTCATGTGAAATCTATTTAAAAAATCAGCCAAAAGGTCGAAAAACGTTGTCTGTAAAAAGTCAATGTAAAAAATCTATAAGATGATACTTTTAGCACTTTGGAAGACTCTAAAACTAAGAATTGACTTGTAAAATAAAAATTCCTGATTATTTGTTTGTACTTTTTGAATTCATTAAAGATTTTTAGAGAAGAAAAATGCATCGGAAAGAAAAAATAATCACAATGTAAAACTTTGTAAAGTTCTTATAGCTTTAATGTAATTTAAAAAAAAAAAAAAAAAAAGAGTGTGCATTACTTAAGTTTTGGGGGTATAGCTCAGTGGCAGAGCATTTGACTGCAGATCAAGAGGTCCTTGGTTCAACTCTGAGTGCCCCCTGAAGATAAATCTTTTTAAACCAAATAATTCTAGCTTTATTACTTGTTTATCCATTAAAACATTTTAGGCATATAACGTTGAATGCATATTGATGTGCTTTCTTCATATGAAATATATTTAAAAAATCAGACAAAAGGTCGAAAAACGTTGTCTGTAAAAAGTCAATGTAAAAAATCTATAAGATGATACTTTTAGCACTTTGGAAGACTCTAAAACTAAGAATTGACTTGTAAAATAAAAATTCCTGATTATTTGTCTGTACTTTTTGAATTCATTAAAGATTTTTAGAGAAGAAAAATGCATCGGAAACAAAAAATAATCACAATGTAAAGCTTTCTAAAGTTCTTATAGCTTTAATGTAATTTAAAAAAAAAAAAAAAAGAGTGTGCGTTACTTAAGTTTTGGGGGTATATCTCAGTGGCAGAGCATTTGACTGCAGATTAAGAGGTCCTTGGTTCAACTCCGAGTGCCCCCTGAAGATAAATCTTTTTAAACCAAATAATTCTTGCTTTATTACTTGTTTATCCATTAAAACATTTTAGGCATATAACGTTGAATGCATATTGATGTGCTTTCTTCATATGAAATCTATTTAAAAAATCAGACAAAAGGTCGAAAAACGTTGTCTGTAAAAAGTCAATGTAAAAAATCTATAAGATGATACTTTTAGCACTTTGGAAGACTCTAAAACTAAGAATTGACTTGTAAAATAAAAATTCCTAATTATTTGTCTGTACTTTTTGAATTCATTAAAGATTTTTAGAGAAGAAAAATGCATCGGAAAGAAAAAATAATCACAATGTAAAACTTTGTAAAGTTCTTATAGCTTTAATGTAATTTAAAAAAAAAAAAAAAAAGAGTGTGCATTTCTTAAGTTTTGGGGGTATATCTCAGTCGCAGAGCATTTGACTGCAGATCAAGAGGTCCTTGGTTCAACTCCGAGTGCCCCCTGAAGATAAATCTTTTTAAACCAAATAATTCTAGCTTTATTACTTGTTTATCCATTAAAACATTTTAGACATATAACGTTGAATGCATATTGATGTGCTTTCTTCATGTGAAATCTATTTAAAAAATCAGCCAAAAGGTCGAAAAACGTTGTCTGTAAAAAGTCAATGTAAAAAATCTATAAGATGATACTTTTAGCACTTTGGAAGACTCTAAAACTAAGAATTCACTTGTAAAATAAAAATTCCTGATTATTTGTTTGTACTTTTTGAATTCATTAAAGATTTTTAGAGAAGAAAAATGCATCGGAAAGAAAAAATAATCACAATGTAAAACTTTGTAAAGTTCTTATAGCTTTAATGTAATTTAAAAAAAAAAAAAAAAAGAGTGTGCATTACTTAAGTTTTGGGGGTATAGCTCAGTGGCAGAGCATTTGACTGCAGATCAAGAGGTCCTTGGTTCAACTCTGAGTGCCCCCTGAAGATAAATCTTTTTAAACCAAATAATTCTAGCTTTATTACTTGTTTATCCATTAAAACATTTTAGGCATATAACGTGGAATGCATATTGATGTGCTTTCTTCATATGAAATATATTTAAAAAATCAGACAAAAGGTCGAAAAACGTTGTCTGTAAAAAGTCAATGTAAAAAATCTATAAGATGATACTTTTAGCACTTTGGAAGACTCTAAAACTAAGAATTGACTTGTAAAATAAAAATTCCTGATTATTTGTCTGTACTTTTTGAATTCATTAAAGATTTTTAGAGAAGAAAAATGCATCGGAAACAAAAAATAATCACATTGTAAAGCTTTCTAAAGTTCTTATAGCTTTAATGTAATTTAGAAAAAAAAAAAAAAGAGTGTGCGTTACTTAAATTTTGGGGGTATATCTCAGTGGCAGAGCATTTGACTGCAGATTAAGAGGTCCTTGGTTCAACTCCGAGTGCCCCCTGAAGATAAATCTTTTTAAACCAAATAATTCTTGCTTTATTACTTGTTTATCCATTAAAACATTTTAGGCATATAACGTTGAATGCATATTGATGTGCTTTCTTCATATGAAATCTATTTAAAAAATCAGACAAAAGGTCGAAAAACGTTGTCTGTAAAAAGTCAATGTTAAAAATCTATAAGATGATACTTTTAGCACTTTGGAAGACTCTAAAACTAAGAATTGACTTGTAAAATAAAAATTCCTGATTATTTGTCTGTACTTTTTGAATTCATTAAAGATTTTTAGAGAAGAAAAATGCATCGGAAAGAAAAAATAATCACAATGTAAAACTTTGTAAAGTTCTTATAGCTTTAATGTAATTAAAAAAAAAAAAAAAAAAAGAGGGTGCATTATTTAAGTTTTGGGGGTATATCTCAGTGGCAGAGCATTTGACTGGAGATTAAGAGGTCCTTGGTTCAACTCCGAGTGCCCCATGAAGATAAATCTTTTTAAACCAAATAATTCTAGCTTTATTGCTTGTTTATCCATTAAAACATTTTAGGCATATATAACGTTGAATGCATATTGATGTGCTTTCTTCATATGAAATCTATTTAAAAAATCAGCCAAAAGGTCGAAAAACGTTGTCTGTAAAAAGTCAATGTAAAAAATCTATAAGATGATACTTTTAGCACTTTGGAAGACTCTAAAACTAAGAATTGACTTGTAAAATAAAAATTTCTGATTATTTGTTTGTACTTTTTGAATTCATTAAAGATTTTTAGAGACGAAAAATGCATCGGAAAGAAAAAATAATCACAATGTAAAACTTTGTAAAGTTCTTATAGCTTTAATGTAATTTAAAAAAAAAAAAAAAAAAAAAAAAGAGGGTGCATTACTTAAGTTTTGGGGGTATAGCTCAGTGGCAGAGCATTTGACTGCAGATTAAGAGGTCCTTGGTTCAACTCCGAGTGCCCCCTGAAGATAAATCTTTTAAACCAAATAATTCAAGCTTTATTACTTGTTTATCCATTAAAACATTTTAGGCATATAACGTTGAATGCATATTGATGTGCTTTCTTCATATGAAATCTATTTAAAAAATCAGCCAAAAGGTCGAAAAACGTTGTCTGATAAAAGTCAATGTAAAAAATCTATAAGATGATACTTTTAGCACTTTGGAAGACTCTAAAACTAAGAATTGACTTGTAAAATAAAAATTCCTGATTATTTGTCTGTACTTTTTGAATTCATTAAAGATTTTTAAAGAAGAAAAATGCATCGGAAAGAAAAAATAATCACAATGTAAAACTTTGTAAAGTTCTTATAGCTTTAATGTAATTTAAAAAAAAAAAAAAAAAGAGTGTGCATTTCTTAAGTTTTGGGGGTATATCTCAGTCGCAGAGCATTTGACTGCAGATCAAGAGGTCCTTGGTTCAACTCCGAGTGCCCCCTGAAGATAAATCTTTTTAAACCAAATAATTCTAGCTTTATTACTTGTTTATCCATTAAAACATTTTAGACATATAACGTTGAATGCATATTGATGTGCTTTCTTCATGTGAAATCTATTTAAAAAATCAGCCAAAAGGTCGAAAAACGTTGTCTGTAAAAAGTCAATGTAAAAAATCTATAAGATGATACTTTTAGCACTTTGGAAGACTCTAAAACTAAGAATTGACTTGTAAAATAAAAATTCCTGATTATTTGTTTGTACTTTTTGAATTCATTAAAGATTTTTAGAGAAGAAAAATGCATCGGAAAGAAAAAATAATCACAATGTAAAACTTTGTAAAGTTCTTATAGCTTTAATGTAATTTAAAAAAAAAAAAAAAAAAGAGTGTGCATTACTTAAGTTTTGGGGGTATAGCTCAGTGGCAGAGCATTTGACTGCAGATCAAGAGGTCCTTGGTTCAACTCTGAGTGCCCCCTGAAGATAAATCTTTTTAAACCAAATAATTCTAGCTTTATTACTTGTTTATCCATTAAAACATTTTAGGCATATAACGTTGAATGCATATTGATGTGCTTTCTTCATATGAAATATATTTAAAAAATCAGACAAAAGGTCGAAAAACGTTGTCTGTAAAAAGTCAATGTAAAAAATCTATAAGATGATACTTTTAGCACTTTGGAAGACTCTAAAACTAAGAATTGACTTGTAAAATAAAAATTCCTGATTATTTGTCTGTACTTTTTGAATTCATTAAAGATTTTTAGAGAAGAAAAATGCATCGGAAACAAAAAATAATCACAATGTAAAGCTTTCTAAAGTTCTTATAGCTTTAATGTAATTTAAAAAAAAAAAAAAAAGAGTGTGCGTTACTTAAGTTTTGGGGGTATATCTCAGTGGCAGAGCATTTGACTGCAGATTAAGAGGTCCTTGGTTCAACTCCGAGTGCCCCCTGAAGATAAATCTTTTTAAACCAAATAATTCTTGCTTTATTACTTGTTTATCCATTAAAACATTTTAGGCATATAACGTTGAATGCATATTGATGTGCTTTCTTCATATGAAATATATTTAAAAAATCAGACAAAAGGTCGAAAAACGTTGTCTGTAAAAAGTCAATGTAAAAAATCTATAAGATGATACTTTTAGCACTTTGGAAGACTCTAAAACTAAGAATTGACTTGTAAAATAAAAATTTCTGATTATTTGTTTGTACTTTTTGAATTCATTAAAGATTTTTAGAGACGAAAAATGCATCGGAAAGAAAAAATAATCACAATGTAAAACTTTGTAAAGTTCTTATAGCTTTAATGTAATTTAAAAAAAAAAAAAAAAAAAAAAAAGAGGGTGCATTACTTAATTTTTGGGGGTATAGCTCAGTGGCAGAGCATTTGACTGCAGATTAAGAGGTCCTTGGTTCAACTCCGAGTGCCCCCTGAAGATAAATCTTTTTAAACCAAATAATTCAAGCTTTATTACTTGTTTATCCATTAAAACATTTTAGGCATATAACGTTGAATGCATATTGATGTGCTTTCTTCATATGAAATCTATTTAAAAAATCAGCCAAAAGGTCGAAAAACGTTGTCTGATAAAAGTCAATGTAAAAAATCTATAAGATGATACTTTTAGCACTTTGGAAGACTCTAAAACTAAGAATTGACTTGTAAAATAAAAATTCCTGATTATTTGTCTGTACTTTTTGAATTCATTAAAGATTTTTAAAGAAGAAAAATGCATCGGAAAGAAAAAATTATCACAATGTAAAACTTTGTAAAGTTCTTATAGCTTTAATGTAATTTAAAAAAAAAAAAAAAAGAGTGTGCATTTCTTAAGTTTTGGGGGTATAGCTCAGTCGCAGAGCATTTGACTGCAGATCAAGAGGTCCTTGGTTCAACTCCGAGTGCCCCCTGAAGATAAATCTTTTTAAACCAAATAATTCTAGCTTTATTACTTGTTTATCCATTAAAACATTTTAGACATATAACGTTGAATGCATATTGATGTGCTTTCTTCATGTGAAATCTATTTAAAAAATCAGCCAAAAGGTCGAAAAACGTTGTCTGTAAAAAGTCAATGTAAAAAATCTATAAGATGATACTTTTAGCACTTTGGAAGACTCTAAAACTAAGAATTGACTTGTAAAATAAAAATTCCTGATTATTTGTTTGTACTTTTTGAATTCATTAAAGATTTTTAGAGAAGAAAAATGCATCGGAAAGAAAAAATAATCACAATGTAAAACTTTGTAAAGTTCTTATAGCTTTAATGTAATTTAAAAAAAAAAAAAAAAAAAGAGTGTGCATTACTTAAGTTTTGGGGGTATAGCTCAGTGGCAGAGCATTTGACTGCAGATCAAGAGGTCCTTGGTTCAAATCTGAGTGCCCGCTGAAGATAAATCTTTTTAAACCAAATAATTCTAGCTTTATTACTTGTTTATCCATTAAAACATTTTAGGCATATAACGTTGAATGCATATTGATGTGCTTTCTTCATATGAAATATATTTAAAAAATCAGACAAAAGGTCGAAAAACGTTGTCTGTAAAAAGTCAATGTAAAAAATCTATAAGATGATACTTTTAGCACTTTGGAAGACTCTAAAACTAAGAATTGACTTGTAAAATAAAAATTCCTGATTATTTGTCTGTACTTTTTGAATTCATTAAAGATTTTTAGAGAAGAAAAATGCATCGGAAACAAAAAATAATCACAATGTAAAGCTTTCTAAAGTTCTTATAGCTTTAATGTAATTAAAAAAAAAAAAAAAAGAGTGTGCGTTACTTAAGTTTTGGGGGTATATCTCAGTGGCAGAGCATTTGACTGCAGATTAAGAGGTCCTTGGTTCAACTCCAAGTGCCCCCTGAAGATAAATCTTTTTAAACCAAATAATTCTTGCTTTATTACTTGTTTATCCATTAAAACATTTTAGGCATATAACGTTGAATGCATATTGATGTGCTTTCTTCATATGAAATATATTTAAAAAATCAGACAAAAGGTCGAAAAACGTTGTCTGTAAAAAGTCAATGTAAAAAATCTATAAGATGATACTTTTAGCACTTTGGAAGACTCTAAAACTAAGAATTGACTTGTAAAATAAAAATTTCTGATTATTTGTTTGTACTTTTTGAATTCATTAAAGATTTTTAGAGACGAAAAATGCATCGGAAAGAAAAAATAATCACAATGTAAAACTTTGTAAAGTTCTTATAGCTTTAATGTAATTTAAAAAAAAAAAAAAAAAGAGTGTGCATTTCTTAAGTTTTGGGGGTATAGCTCAGTCGCAGAGCATTTGACTGCAGATCAAGAGGTCCTTGGTTCAACTCCGAGTGCCCCCTGAAGATAAATCTTTTTAAACCAAATAATTCTAGCTTTATTACTTGTTTATCCATTAAAACATTTTAGACATATAACGTTGAATGCATATTGATGTGCTTTCTTCATGTGAAATCTATTTAAAAAATCAGCCAAAAGGTCGAAAAACGTTGTCTGTAAAAAGTCAATGTAAAAAATCTATAAGATGATACTTTTAGCACTTTGGAAGACTCTAAAACTAAGAATTGACTTGTAAAATAAAAATTCCTGATTATTTGTTTGTACTTTTTGAATTCATTAAAGATTTTTAGAGAAGAAAAATGCATCGGAAAGAAAAAATAATCACAATGTAAGACTTTGTAAAGTTCTTATAGCTTTAATGTAATTTAAAAAAAAAAAAAAAAGAGTGTGCATTACTTAAGTTTTGGGGGTATAGCTCAGTGGCAGAGCATTTGACTGCAGATCAAGAGGTCCTTGGTTCAACTCTGAGTGCCCCCTGAAGATAAATCTTTTTAAACCAAATAATTCTAGCTTTATTACTTGTTTATCCATTAAAACATTTTAGGCATATAACGTTGAATGCATATTGATGTGCTTTCTTCATATGAAATATATTTAAAAAATCAGACAAAAGGTCGAAAAACGTTGTCTGTAAAAAGTCAATGTAAAAAATCTATAAGATGATACTTTTAGCACTTTGGAAGACTCTAAAACTAAGAATTGACTTGTAAAATAAAAATTCCTGATTATTTGTCTGTACTTTTTGAATTCATTAAAGATTTTTAGAGAAGAAAAATGCATCGGAAACAAAAAATAATCACAATGTAAAGCTTTCTAAAGTTCTTATAGCTTTAATGTGATTTAAAAAAAAAAAAAAAGAGTGTGCGTTACTTAAGTTTTGGGGGTATATCTCAGTGGCAGAGCATTTGACTGCCGATTAAGAGGTCCTTGGTTCAACTCCGAGTGCCCCCTGAAGATAAATCTTTTTAAACCAAATAATTCTTGCTTTATTACTTGTTTATCCATTAAAACATTTTAGACATATAACGTTGAATGCATATTGATGTGCTTTCTTCATATGAAATCTATTTAAAAAATCAGACAAAAGGTCGAAAAACGTTGTCTGTAAAAAGTCAATGTAAAAAATCTATAAGATGATACTTTTAGCACTTTGGAAGACTCTAAAACTAAGAATTGACTTGTAAAATAAAAATTCCTGATTATTTGTCTGTACTTTTTGAATTCATTAAAGATTTTTAGAGAAGAAAAATGCATCGGAAAGAAAAAATAATCACAATGTAAAACTTTGTAAAGTTCTTATAGCTTTAATGTAATTAAAAAAAAAAAAAAAAAAAGAGGGTGCATTATTTAAGTTTTGGGGGTATATCTCAGTGGCAGAGCATTTGACTGGAGATTAAGAGGTCCTTGGTTCAACTCCGAGTGCCCCATGAAGATAAATCTTTTTAAACCAAATAATTCTAGCTTTATTGCTTGTTTATCCATTAAAACATTTTAGGCATATATAACGTTGAATGCATATTGATGTGCTTTCTTCATATGAAATCTATTTAAAAAATCAGCCAAAAGGTCGAAAAACGTTGTCTGTAAAAAGTCAATGTAAAAAATCTATAAGATGATACTTTTAGCACTTTGGAAGACTCTAAAACTAAGAATTGACTTGTAAAATAAAAATTTCTGATTATTTGTTTGTACTTTTTGAATTCATTAAAGATTTTTAGAGACGAAAAATGCATCGGAAAGAAAAAATAATCACAATGCAAAACTTTGTAAAGTTCTTATAGCTTTAATGTAATTTAAAAAAAAAAAAAAAGAGTGTGCATTACTTAAGTTTTGGGGGTATAGCTCAGTGGCAGAGCATTTGACTGCAGATCAAGAGGTCCTTGGTTCAACTCTGAGTGCCCCCTGAAGATAAATCTTTTTAAACCAAATAATTCTAGCTTTATTACTTGTTTATCCATTAAAACATTTTAGGCATATAACGTTGAATGCATATTGATGTGCTTTCTTCATATGAAATATATTTAAAAAATCAGACAAAAGGTCGAAAAACGTTGTCTGTAAAAAGTCAATGTAAAAAATCTATAAGATGATACTTTTAGCACTTTGGAAGACTCTAAAACTAAGAATTGACTTGTAAAATAAAAATTCCTGATTATTTGTCTGTACTTTTTGAATTCATTAAAGATTTTTAGAGAAGAAAAAAGCATCGGAAACAAAAAATAATCACAATGTAAAGCTTTCTAAAGTTCTTATTGCTTTAATGTAATTTAAAAAAAAAAAAAAAAGAGTGTGCGTTACTTAAGTTTTGGGGGTATATCTCAGTGGCAGAGCATTTGACTGCAGATTAAGAGGTCCTTGGTTCAACTCCGAGTGCCCCCTGAAGATAAATCTTTTTAAACCAAATAATTCTTGCTTTATTACTTGTTTATCCATTAAAACATTTTAGGCATATAACGTTGAATGCATATTGATGTGCTTTCTTCATATGAAATCTATTTAAAAAATCAGACAAAAGGTCGAAAAACGTTGTCTGTAAAAAGTCAATGTAAAAAATCTATAAGATGATACTTTTAGCACTTTGGAAGACTCTAAAACTAAGAATTGACTTGTAAAATAAAAATTCCTGATTATTTGTCTGTACTTTTTGAATTCATTAAAGATTTTTAGAGAAGAAAAATGCATCGGAAAGAAAAAATAATCACAATGTAAAACTTTGTAAAGTTCTTATAGCTTTAATGTAATTAAAAAAAAAAAAAAAAAAAGAGGGTGCATTTTTTAAGTTTTGGGGGTATATCTCAGTGGCAGAGCATTTGACTGGAGATTAAGAGGTCCTTGGTTCAACTCCGAGTGCCCCATGAAGATAAATCTTTTTAAACCAAATAATTCTAGCTTTATTGCTTGTTTATCCATTAAAACATTTTAGGCATATATAACATTGAATGCATATTGATGTGCTTTCTTCATATGAAATCTATTTAAAAAATCAGTCAAAAGGTCGAAAAACGTTGTCTGTAAAAAGTCAATGTAAAAAATCTATAAGATGATACTTTTAGCACTTTGGAAGACTCTAAAACTAAGAATTGACTTGTAAAATAAAAATTTCTGATTATTTGTTTGTACTTTTTGAATTCATTAAAGATTTTTAGAGACGAAAAATGCATCGGAAAGAAAAAATAATCACAATGTAAAACTTTGTAAAGTTCTTATAGCTTTAATGTAATTTAAAAAAAAAAAAAAAAAGAGTGTGCATTTCTTAAGTTTTGGGGGTATAGCTCAGTCGCAGAGCATTTGACTGCAGATCAAGAGGTCCTTCGTTCAACTCCGAGTGCCCCCTGAAGATAAATCTTTTTAAACCAAATAATTCTAGCTTTATTACTTGTTTATCCATTAAAACATTTTAGACATATAACGTTGAATGCATATTGATGTGCTTTCTTCATGTGAAATCTATTTAAAAAATCAGCCAAAAGGTCGAAAAACGTTGTCTGTAAAAAGTCAATGTAAAAAATCTATAAGATGATACTTTTAGCACTTTGGAAGACTCTAAAACTAAGAATTCACTTGTAAAATAAAAATTCCTGATTATTTGTTTGTACTTTTTGAATTCATTAAAGATTTTTAGAGAAGAAAAATGCATCGGAAAGAAAAAATAATCACAATGTAAAACTTTGTAAAGTTCTTATAGCTTTAATGTAATTAAAAAAAAAAAAAAAAAAGAGTGTGCATTACTTAAGTTTTGGGGGTATATCTCAGTGGCAGAGCATTTGACTGCAGATCAAGAGGTCCTTGGTTCAACTCTGAGTGCCCCCTGAAGATAAATCTTTTTAAACCAAATAATTCTAGCTTTATTACTTGTTTATCCATTAAAACATTTTAGGCATATAACGTTGAATGCATATTGATGTGCTTTCTTCATATGAAATATATTTAAAAAATCAGACAAAAGGTCGAAAAACGTTGTCTGTAAAAAGTCAATGTAAAAAATCTATAAGATGATACTTTTAGCACTTTGGAAGACTCTAAAACTAAGAATTGACTTGTAAAATAAAAATTCCTGATTATTTGTCTGTACTTTTTGAATTCATTAAAGATTTTTAGAGAAGAAAAAAGCATCGGAAACAAAAAATAATCACAATGTAAAGCTTTCTAAAGTTCTTATTGCTTTAATGTAATTTAAAAAAAAAAAAAAAAGAGTGTGCGTTACTTAAGTTTTGGGGGTATATCTCAGTGGCAGAGCATTTGACTGCAGATTAAGAGGTCCTTGGTTCAACTCCGAGTGCCCCCTGAAGATAAATCTTTTTAAACCAAATAATTCTTGCTTTATTACTTGTTTATCCATTAAAACATTTTAGGCATATAACGTTGAATGCATATTGATGTGCTTTCTTCATATGAAATCTATTTAAAAAATCAGACAAAAGGTCGAAAAACGTTGTCTGTAAAAAGTCAATGTAAAAAATCTATAAGATGATACTTTTAGCACTTTGGAAGACTCTAAAACTAAGAATTGACTTGTAAAATAAAAATTCCTGATTATTTGTCTGTACTTTTTGAATTCATTAAAGATTTTTAGAGAAGAAAAATGCATCGGAAAGAAAAAATAATCACAATGTAAAACTTTGTAAAGTTCTTATAGCTTTAATGTAATTAAAAAAAAAAAAAAAAAAAGAGGGTGCATTTTTTAAGTTTTGGGGGTATATCTCAGTGGCAGAGCATTTGACTGGAGATTAAGAGGTCCTTGGTTCAACTCCGAGTGCCCCATGAAGATAAATCTTTTTAAACCAAATAATTCTAGCTTTATTGCTTGTTTATCCATTAAAACATTTTAGGCATATATAACATTGAATGCATATTGATGTGCTTTCTTCATATGAAATCTATTTAAAAAATCAGTCAAAAGGTCGAAAAACGTTGTCTGTAAAAAGTCAATGTAAAAAATCTATAAGATGATACTTTTAGCACTTTGGAAGACTCTAAAACTAAGAATTGACTTGTAAAATAAAAATTTCTGATTATTTGTTTGTACTTTTTGAATTCATTAAAGATTTTTAGAGACGAAAAATGCATCGGAAAGAAAAAATAATCACAATGTAAAACTTTGTAAAGTTCTTATAGCTTTAATGTAATTTAAAAAAAAAAAAAAAAAGAGTGTGCATTTCTTAAGTTTTGGGGGTATAGCTCAGTCGCAGAGCATTTGACTGCAGATCAAGAGGTCCTTCGTTCAACTCCGAGTGCCCCCTGAAGATAAATCTTTTTAAACCAAATAATTCTAGCTTTATTACTTGTTTATCCATTAAAACATTTTAGACATATAACGTTGAATGCATATTGATGTGCTTTCTTCATGTGAAATCTATTTAAAAAATCAGCCAAAAGGTCGAAAAACGTTGTCTGTAAAAAGTCAATGTAAAAAATCTATAAGATGATACTTTTAGCACTTTGGAAGACTCTAAAACTAAGAATTCACTTGTAAAATAAAAATTCCTGATTATTTGTTTGTACTTTTTGAATTCATTAAAGATTTTTAGAGAAGAAAAATGCATCGGAAAGAAAAAATAATCACAATGTAAAACTTTGTAAAGTTCTTATAGCTTTAATGTAATTAAAAAAAAAAAAAAAAAAGAGTGTGCATTACTTAAGTTTTGGGGGTATATCTCAGTGGCAGAGCATTTGACTGCAGATCAAGAGGTCCTTGGTTCAACTCTGAGTGCCCCCTGAAGATAAATCTTTTTAAACCAAATAATTCTAGCTTTATTACTTGTTTATCCATTAAAACATTTTAGGCATATAACGTTGAATGCATATTGATGTGCTTTCTTCATATGAAATATATTTAAAAAATCAGACAAAAGGTCGAAAAACGTTGTCTGTAAAAAGTCAATGTAAAAAATCTATAAGATGATACTTTTAGCACTTTGGAAGACTCTAAAACTAAGAATTGACTTGTAAAATAAAAATTCCTGATTATTTGTCTGTACTTTTTGAATTCATTAAAGATTTTTAGAGAAGAAAAAAGCATCGGAAACAAAAAATAATCACAATGTAAAGCTTTCTAAAGTTCTTATTGCTTTAATGTAATTTAAAAAAAAAAAAAAAAGAGTGTGCGTTACTTAAGTTTTGGGGGTATATCTCAGTGGCAGAGCATTTGACTGCAGATTAAGAGGTCCTTGGTTCAACTCCGAGTGCCCCCTGAAGATAAATCTTTTTAAACCAAATAATTCTTGCTTTATTACTTGTTTATCCATTAAAACATTTTAGGCATATAACGTTGAATGCATATTGATGTGCTTTCTTCATATGAAATCTATTTAAAAAATCAGACAAAAGGTCGAAAAACGTTGTCTGTAAAAAGTCAATGTAAAAAATCTATAAGATGATACTTTTAGCACTTTGGAAGACTCTAAAACTAAGAATTGACTTGTAAAATAAAAATTCCTGATTATTTGTCTGTACTTTTTGAATTCATTAAAGATTTTTAGAGAAGAAAAATGCATCGGAAAGAAAAAATAATCACAATGTAAAACTTTGTAAAGTTCTTATAGCTTTAATGTAATTAAAAAAAAAAAAAAAAAAAGAGGGTGCATTTTTTAAGTTTTGGGGGTATATCTCAGTGGCAGAGCATTTGACTGGAGATTAAGAGGTCCTTGGTTCAACTCCGAGTGCCCCATGAAGATAAATCTTTTTAAACCAAATAATTCTAGCTTTATTGCTTGTTTATCCATTAAAACATTTTAGGCATATATAACATTGAATGCATATTGATGTGCTTTCTTCATATGAAATCTATTTAAAAAATCAGCCAAAAGGTCGAAAAACGTTGTCTGTAAAAAGTCAATGTAAAAAATCTATAAGATGATACTTTTAGCACTTTGGAAGACTCTAAAACTAAGAATTGACTTGTAAAATAAAAATTTCTGATTATTTGTTTGTACTTTTTGAATTCATTAAAGATTTTTAGAGACGAAAAATGCATCGGAAAGAAAAAATAATCACAATGTAAAACTTTGTAAAGTTCTTATAGCTTTAATGTAATTTAAAAAAAAAAAAAAAAAGAGTGTGCATTTCTTAAGTTTTGGGGGTATAGCTCAGTCGCAGAGCATTTGACTGCAGATCAAGAGGTCCTTCGTTCAACTCCGAGTGCCCCCTGAAGATAAATCTTTTTAAACCAAATAATTCTAGCTTTATTACTTGTTTATCCATTAAAACATTTTAGACATATAACGTTGAATGCATATTGATGTGCTTTCTTCATGTGAAATCTATTTAAAAAATCAGCCAAAAGGTCGAAAAACGTTGTCTGTAAAAAGTCAATGTAAAAAATCTATAAGATGATACTTTTAGCACTTTGGAAGACTCTAAAACTAAGAATTCACTTGTAAAATAAAAATTCCTGATTATTTGTTTGTACTTTTTGAATTCATTAAAGATTTTTAGAGAAGAAAAATGCATCGGAAAGAAAAAATAATCACAATGTAAAACTTTGTAAAGTTCTTATAGCTTTAATGTAATTAAAAAAAAAAAAAAAAAAGAGTGTGCATTACTTAAGTTTTGGGGGTATATCTCAGTGGCAGAGCATTTGACTGCAGATCAAGAGGTCCTTGGTTCAACTCTGAGTGCCCCCTGAAGATAAATCTTTTTAAACCAAATAATTCTAGCTTTATTACTTGTTTATCCATTAAAACATTTTAGGCATATAACGTTGAATGCATATTGATGTGCTTTCTTCATATGAAATATATTTAAAAAATCAGACAAAAGGTCGAAAAACGTTGTCTGTAAAAAGTCAATGTAAAAAATCTATAAGATGATACTTTTAGCACTTTGGAAGACTCTAAAACTAAGAATTGACTTGTAAAATAAAAATTCCTGATTATTTGTCTGTACTTTTTGAATTCATTAAAGATTTTTAGAGAAGAAAAATGCATCGGAAACAAAAAATAATCACAATGTAAAGCTTTCTAAAGTTCTTATAGCTTTAATGTAATTTAAAAAAAAAAAAAAAAGAGTGTGCGTTACTTAAGTTTTGGGGGTATATCTCAGTGGCAGAGCATTTGACTGCAGATTAAGAGGTCCTTGGTTCAACTCCGAGTGCCCCCTGAAGATAAATCTTTTTAAACCAAATAATTCTTGCTTTATTACTTGTTTATCCATTAAAACATTTTAGACATATAACGTTGAATGCATATTGATGTGCTTTCTTCATATGAAATCTATTTAAAAAATCAGACAAAAGGTCGAAAAACGTTGTCTGTAAAAAGTCAATGTAAAAAATCTATAAGATGATACTTTTAGCACTTTGGAAGACTCTAAAACTAAGAATTGACTTGTAAAATAAAAATTCCTGATTATTTGTCTGTACTTTTTGAATTCATTAAAGATTTTTACAGAAGAAAAATGCATCGGAAAGAAAAAATAATCACAATGTAAAACTTTGTAAAGTTCTTATAGCTTTAATGTAATTAAAAAAAAAAAAAAAAAAAGAGGGTGCATTATTTAAGTTTTGGGGGTATATCTCAGTGGCAGAGCATTTGACTGGAGATTAAGAGGTCCTTGGTTCAACTCCGAGTGCCCCATGAAGATAAATCTTTTTAAACCAAATAATTCTAGCTTTATTGCTTGTTTATCCATTAAAACATTTTAGGCATATATAACGTTGAATGCATATTGATGTGCTTTCTTCATATGAAATCTATTTAAAAAATCAGCCAAAAGGTCGAAAAACGTTGTCTGTAAAAAGTCAATGTAAAAAATCTATAAGATGATACTTTTAGCACTTTGGAAGACTCTAAAACTAAGAATTGACTTGTAAAATAAAAATTTCTGATTATTTGTTTGTACTTTTTGAATTCATTAAAGATTTTTAGAGACGAAAAATGCATCGGAAAGAAAAAATAATCACAATGCAAAACTTTGTAAAGTTCTTATAGCTTTAATGTAATTTAAAAAAAAAAAAAAAGAGTGTGCATTACTTAAGTTTTGGGGGTATAGCTCAGTGGCAGAGCATTTGACTGCAGATCAAGAGGTCCTTGGTTCAACTCTGAGTGCCCCCTGAAGATAAATCTTTTTAAACCAAATAATTCTAGCTTTATTACTTGTTTATCCATTAAAACATTTTAGGCATATAACGTTGAATGCATATTGATGTGCTTTCTTCATATGAAATATATTTAAAAAATCAGACAAAAGGTCGAAAAACGTTGTCTGTAAAAAGTCAATGTAAAAAATCTATAAGATGATACTTTTAGCACTTTGGAAGACTCTAAAACTAAGAATTGACTTGTAAAATAAAAATTCCTGATTATTTGTCTGTACTTTTTGAATTCATTAAAGATTTTTAGAGAAGAAAAAAGCATCGGAAACAAAAAATAATCACAATGTAAAGCTTTCTAAAGTTCTTATTGCTTTAATGTAATTTAAAAAAAAAAAAAAAAGAGTGTGCGTTACTTAAGTTTTGGGGGTATATCTCAGTGGCAGAGCATTTGACTGCAGATTAAGAGGTCCTTGGTTCAACTCCGAGTGCCCCCTGAAGATAAATCTTTTTAAACCAAATAATTCTTGCTTTATTACTTGTTTATCCATTAAAACATTTTAGGCATATAACGTTGAATGCATATTGATGTGCTTTCTTCATATGAAATCTATTTAAAAAATCAGACAAAAGGTCGAAAAACGTTGTCTGTAAAAAGTCAATGTAAAAAATCTATAAGATGATACTTTTAGCACTTTGGAAGACTCTAAAACTAAGAATTGACTTGTAAAATAAAAATTCCTGATTATTTGTCTGTACTTTTTGAATTCATTAAAGATTTTTAGAGAAGAAAAATGCATCGGAAAGAAAAAATAATCACAATGTAAAACTTTGTAAAGTTCTTATAGCTTTAATGTAATTAAAAAAAAAAAAAAAAAAAGAGGGTGCATTTTTTAAGTTTTGGGGGTATATCTCAGTGGCAGAGCATTTGACTGGAGATTAAGAGGTCCTTGGTTCAACTCCGAGTGCCCCATGAAGATAAATCTTTTTAAACCAAATAATTCTAGCTTTATTGCTTGTTTATCCATTAAAACATTTTAGGCATATATAACATTGAATGCATATTGATGTGCTTTCTTCATATGAAATCTATTTAAAAAATCAGCCAAAAGGTCGAAAAACGTTGTCTGTAAAAAGTCAATGTAAAAAATCTATAAGATGATACTTTTAGCACTTTGGAAGACTCTAAAACTAAGAATTGACTTGTAAAATAAAAATTTCTGATTATTTGTTTGTACTTTTTGAATTCATTAAAGATTTTTAGAGACGAAAAATGCATCGGAAAGAAAAAATAATCACAATGTAAAACTTTGTAAAGTTCTTATAGCTTTAATGTAATTTAAAAAAAAAAAAAAAAAGAGTGTGCATTTCTTAAGTTTTGGGGGTATAGCTCAGTCGCAGAGCATTTGACTGCAGATCAAGAGGTCCTTCGTTCAACTCCGAGTGCCCCCTGAAGATAAATCTTTTTAAACCAAATAATTCTAGCTTTATTACTTGTTTATCCATTAAAACATTTTAGACATATAACGTTGAATGCATATTGATGTGCTTTCTTCATGTGAAATCTATTTAAAAAATCAGCCAAAAGGTCGAAAAACGTTGTCTGTAAAAAGTCAATGTAAAAAATCTATAAGATGATACTTTTAGCACTTTGGAAGACTCTAAAACTAAGAATTCACTTGTAAAATAAAAATTCCTGATTATTTGTTTGTACTTTTTGAATTCATTAAAGATTTTTAGAGAAGAAAAATGCATCGGAAAGAAAAAATAATCACAATGTAAAACTTTGTAAAGTTCTTATAGCTTTAATGTAATTAAAAAAAAAAAAAAAAAAGAGTGTGCATTACTTAAGTTTTGGGGGTATATCTCAGTGGCAGAGCATTTGACTGCAGATCAAGAGGTCCTTGGTTCAACTCTGAGTGCCCCCTGAAGATAAATCTTTTTAAACCAAATAATTCTAGCTTTATTACTTGTTTATCCATTAAAACATTTTAGGCATATAACGTTGAATGCATATTGATGTGCTTTCTTCATATGAAATATATTTAAAAAATCAGACAAAAGGTCGAAAAACGTTGTCTGTAAAAAGTCAATGTAAAAAATCTATAAGATGATACTTTTAGCACTTTGGAAGACTCTAAAACTAAGAATTGACTTGTAAAATAAAAATTCCTGATTATTTGTCTGTACTTTTTGAATTCATTAAAGATTTTTAGAGAAGAAAAATGCATCGGAAACAAAAAATAATCACAATGTAAAGCTTTCTAAAGTTCTTATAGCTTTAATGTAATTTAAAAAAAAAAAAAAAAGAGTGTGCGTTACTTAAGTTTTGGGGGTATATCTCAGTGGCAGAGCATTTGACTGCAGATTAAGAGGTCCTTGGTTCAACTCCGAGTGCCCCCTGAAGATAAATCTTTTTAAACCAAATAATTCTTGCTTTATTACTTGTTTATCCATTAAAACATTTTAGGCATATAACGTTGAATGCATATTGATGTGCTTTCTTCATATGAAATCTATTTAAAAAATCAGACAAAAGGTCGAAAAACGTTGTCTGTAAAAAGTCAATGTAAAAAATCTATAAGATGATACTTTTAGCACTTTGGAAGACTCTAAAACTAAGAATTGACTTGTAAAATAAAAATTCCTGATTATTTGTCTGTACTTTTTGAATTCATTAAAGATTTTTAGAGAAGAAAAATGCATCGGAAAGAAAAAATAATCACAATGTAAAACTTTTTAAAGTTCTTATAGCTTTAATGTAATTAAAAAAAAAAAAAAAAAAGAGGGTGCATTTTTTAAGTTTTGGGGGTATATCTCAGTGGCAGAGCATTTGACTGGAGATTAAGAAGTCCTTGGTTCAACTCCGAGTGCCCCATGAAGATAAATCTTTTTAAACCAAATAATTCTAGCTTTATTGCTTGTTTATCCATTAAAACATTTTAGGCATATATAACATTGAATGCATATTGATGTGCTTTCTTCATATGAAATCTATTTAAAAAATCAGCCAAAAGGTCGAAAAACGTTGTCTGTAAAAAGTCAATGTAAAAAATCTATAAGATGATACTTTTAGCACTTTGGAAGACTCTAAAACTAAGAATTGACTTGTAAAATAAAAATTTCTGATTATTTGTTTGTACTTTTTGAATTCATTAAAGATTTTTAGAGACGAAAAATGCATCGGAAAGAAAAAATAATCACAATGTAAAACTTTGTAAAGTTCTTATAGCTTTAATGTAATTTAAAAAAAAAAAAAAAAAGAGTGTGCATTTCTTAAGTTTTGGGGGTATAGCTCAGTGGCAGAGCATTTGACTGCAGATTAAGAAGTCCTTGGTTCAACTCCGAGTGCCCCCTGAAGATAAATCTTTTTAAACCAAATAATTCAAGCTTTATTACTTGTTTATCCATTAAAACATTTTAGGCATATAACGTTGAATGCATATTGATGTGCTTTCTTCATATGAAATCTATTTATAAAATCAGCCAAAAGGTCGAAAAACGTTGTCTGATAAAAGTCAATGTAAAAAATCTATAAGATGATACTTTTAGCACTTTGGAAGACTCTAAAACTAAGAATTGACTTGTAAAATAAAAATTCCTGATTATTTGTCTGTACTTTTTGAATTCATTAAAGATTTTTAAAGAAGAAAAATGCATCGGAAAGAAAAAATAATCACAATGTAAAACTTTGTAAAGTTCTTATAGCTTTAATGTAATTTAAAAAAAAAAAAAAAAAGAGTGTGCATTTCTTAAGTTTTGGGGGTATAGCTCAGTCGCAGAGCATTTGACTGCAGATCAAGAGGTCCTTGGTTCAACTCCGAGTGCCCCCTGAAGATAAATCTTTTTAAACCAAATAATTCTAGCTTTATTACTTGTTTATCCATTAAAACATTTTAGACATATAACGTTGAATGCATATTGATGTGCTTTCTTCATGTGAAGTCTATTTAAAAAATCAGCCAAAAGGTCGAAAAACGTTGTCTGTGAAAAGTCAATGTAAAAAATCTATAAGATGATACTTTTAGCACTTTGGAAGACTCTAAAACTAAGAATTCACTTGTAAAATAAAAATTCCTGATTATTTGTTTGTACTTTTTGAATTCATTAAAGATTTTTAGAGAAGAAAAATGCATCGGAAAGAAAAAATAATCACAATGTAAAACTTTGTAAAGTTCTTATAGCTTTAATGTAATTTAAAAAAAAAAAAAAAAAGAGTGTGCATTACTTAAGTTTTGGGGGTATAGCTCAGTGGCAGAGCATTTGACTGCAGATCAAGAGGTCCTTGGTTCAACTCTGAGTGCCCCCTGAAGATAAATCTTTTTAAACCAAATAATTCTAGCTTTATTACTTGTTTATCCATTAAAACATTTTAGGCATATAACGTTGAATGCATATTGATGTGCTTTCTTCATATGAAATATATTTAAAAAATCAGACAAAAGGTCGAAAAACGTTGTCTGTAAAAAGTCAATGTAAAAAATCTATAAGATGATACTTTTAGCACTTTGGAAGACTCTAAAACTAAGAATTGACTTGTAAAATAAAAATTCCTGATTATTTGTCTGTACTTTTTGAATTCATTAACGATTTTTAGAGAAGAAAAATGCATCGGAAACAAAAAATAATCACAATGTAAAGCTTTCTAAAGTTCTTATAGCTTTAAAGTAATTTAAAAAAAAAAAAAAAAGAGTGTGCGTTACTTAAGTTTTGGGGGTATATCTCAGTGGCAGAGCATTTGACTGCAGATTAAGAGGTCCTTGGTTCAACTCCGAGTGCCCCCTGAAGATAAATCTTTTTAAACCAAATAATTCTTGCTTTATTACTTGTTTATCCATTAAAACATTTTAGGCATATAACGTTGAATGCATATTGATGTGCTTTCTTCATATGAAATCTATTTAAAAAATCAGACAAAAGGTCGAAAAACGTTGTCTGTAAAAAGTCAATGTAAAAAATCTATAAGATGATACTTTTAGCACTTTGGAAGACTCTAAAACTAAGAATTGACTTGTAAAATAAAAATTCCTGATTATTTGTCTGTACTTTTTGAATTCATTAAAGATTTTTAGAGAAGAAAAATGCATCGGAAAGAAAAAATAATCACAATGTAAAACTTTGTAAAGTTCTTATAGCTTTAATGTAATTAAAAAAAAAAAAAAAAAAAAGAGGGTGCATTATTTAAGTTTTGGGGGTATATCTCAGTGGCAGAGCATTTGACTGGAGATTAAGAGGTCCTTGGTTCAACTCCGAGTGCCCCATGAAGATAAATCTTTTTAAACCAAATAATTCTAGCTTTATTGCTTGTTTATCCATTAAAACATTTTAGGCATATATAACGTTGAATGCATATTGATGTGCTTTCTTCATATGAAATCTATTTAAAAAATCAGCCAAAAGGTCGAAAAACGTTGTCTGTAAAAAGTCAATGTAAAAAATCTATAAGATGATACTTTTAGCACTTTGGAAGACTCTAAAACTAAGAATTGACTTGTAAAATAAAAATTTCTGATTATTTGTTTGTACTTTTTGAATTCATTAAAGATTTTTAGAGACGAAAAATGCATCGGAAAGAAAAAATAATCACAATGTAAAACTTTGTAAAGTTCTTATAGCTTTAATGTAATTTAAAAAAAAAAAAAAAAAGAGTGTGCATTTCTTAAGTTTTGGGGGTATAGCTCAGTCGCAGAGCATTTGACTGCAGATCAAGAGGTCCTTGGTTCAACTCTGAGTGCCCCCTGAAGATAAATCTTTTTAAACCAAATAATTCTAGCTTTATTACTTGTTTATCCATTAAAACATTTTAGACATATAACGTTGAATGCATATTGATGTGCTTTCTTCATGTGAAATCTATTTAAAAAATCAGCCAAAAGGTCGAAAAACGTTGTCTGTAAAAAGTCAATGTAAAAAATCTATAAGATGATACTTTTAGCACTTTGGAAGACTCTAAAACTAAGAATTCACTTGAAAATAAAAATTCCTGATTATTTGTTTGTACTTTTTGAATTCATTAAAGATTTTTAGAGAAGAAAAATGCATCGGAAAGAAAAAATAATCACAATGTAAAACTTTGTAAAGTTCTTATAGCTTTAATGTAATTTAAAAAAAAAAAAAAAAAGAGTGTGCATTACTTAAGTTTTGGGGTATAGCTCAGTGGCAGAGCATTTGACTGCAGATCAAGAGGTCCTTGGTTCAACTCTGAGTGCCCCCTGAAGATAAATCTTTTTAAACCAAATAATTCTAGCTTTATTACTTGTTTATCCATTAAAACATTTTAGGCATATAACGTTGAATGCATATTGATGTGCTTTCTTCATATGAAATATATTTAAAAAATCAGACAAAAGGTCGAAAAACGTTGTCTGTAAAAAGTCAATGTAAAAAATCTATAAGATGATACTTTTAGCACTTTGGAAGACTCTAAAACTAAGAATTGACTTGTAAAATAAAAATTCCTGATTATTTGTCTGTACTTTTTGAATTCATTAAAGATTTTTAGAGAAGAAAAATGCATCGGAAACAAAAAATAATCACAATGTAAAGCTTTCTAAAGTTCTTATAGCTTTAATGTAATTTAAAAAAAAAAAAAAAAGAGTGTGCGTTACTTAAGTTTTGGGGGTATATCTCAGTGGCAGAGCATTTGACTGCAGATTAAGAGGTCCTTGGTTCAACTCCGAGTGCCCCCTGAAGATAAATCTTTTTAAACCAAATAATTCTTGCTTTATTACTTGTTTATCCATTAAAACATTTTAGGCATATAACGTTGAATGCATATTGATGTGCTTTCTTCATATGAAATCTATTTAAAAAATCAGACAAAAGGTCGAAAAACGTTGTCTGTAAAAAGTCAATGTAAAAAATCTATAAGATGATACTTTTAGCACTTTGGAAGACTCTAAAACTAAGAATTGACTTGTAAAATAAAAATTCCTGATTATTTGTCTGTACTTTTTGAATTCATTAAAGATTTTTAGAGAAGAAAAATGCATCGGAAAGAAAAAATAATCACAATGTAAAACTTTGTAAAGTTCTTATAGCTTTAATGTAATTAAAAAAAAAAAAAAAAAAGAGGGTGCATTTTTTAAGTTTTGGGGGTATATCTCAGTGGCAGAGCATTTGACTGGAGATTAAGAGGTCCTTGGTTCAACTCCGAGTGCCCCATGAAGATAAATCTTTTTAAACCAAATAATTCTAGCTTTATTGCTTGTTTATCCATTAAAACATTTTAGGCATATATAACATTGAATGCATATTGATGTGCTTTCTTCATATGAAATCTATTTAAAAAATCAGCCAAAAGGTCGAAAAACGTTGTCTGTAAAAAGTCAATGTAAAAAATCTATAAGATGATACTTTTAGCACTTTGGAAGACTCTAAAACTAAGAATTGACTTGTAAAATAAAAATTTCTGATTATTTGTTTGTACTTTTTGAATTCATTAAAGATTTTTAGAGACGAAAAATGCATCGGAAAGAAAAAATAATCACAATGTAAAACTTTGTAAAGTTCTTATAGCTTTAATGTAATTTAAAAAAAAAAAAAAAAAGAGTGTGCATTTCTTAAGTTTTGGGGGTATAGCTCAGTGGCAGAGCATTTGACTGCAGATTAAGAAGTCCTTGGTTCAACTCCGAGTGCCCCCTGAAGATAAATCTTTTTAAACCAAATAATTCAAGCTTTATTACTTGTTTATCCATTAAAACATTTTAGGCATATAATGTTGAATGCATATTGATGTGCTTTCTTCATATGAAATCTATTTATAAAATCAGCCAAAAGGTCGAAAAACGTTGTCTGATAAAAGTCAATGTAAAAAATCTATAAGATGATACTTTTAGCACTTTGGAAGACTCTAAAACTAAGAATTGACTTGTAAAATAAAAATTCCTGATTATTTGTCTGTACTTTTTGAATTCATTAAAGATTTTTAAAGAAGAAAAATGCATCGGAAAGAAAAAATAATCACAATGTAAAACTTTGTAAAGTTCTTATAGCTTTAATGTAATTTAAAAAAAAAAAAAAAAAGAGTGTGCATTTCTTAAGTTTTGGGGGTATAGCTCAGTCGCAGAGCATTTGACTGCAGATCAAGAGGTCCTTGGTTCAACTCCGAGTGCCCCCTGAAGATAAATCTTTTTAAACCAAATAATTCTAGCTTTATTACTTGTTTATCCATTAAAACATTTTAGACATATAACGTTGAATGCATATTGATGTGCTTTCTTCATGTGAAGTCTATTTAAAAAATCAGCCAAAAGGTCGAAAAACGTTGTCTGTGAAAAGTCAATGTAAAAAATCTATAAGATGATACTTTTAGCACTTTGGAAGACTCTAAAACTAAGAATTCACTTGTAAAATAAAAATTCCTGATTATTTGTTTGTACTTTTTGAATTCATTAAAGATTTTTAGAGAAGAAAAATGCATCGGAAAGAAAAAATAATCACAATGTAAAACTTTGTAAAGTTCTTATAGCTTTAATGTAATTTAAAAAAAAAAAAAAAAAGAGTGTGCATTACTTAAGTTTTGGGGGTATAGCTCAGTGGCAGAGCATTTGACTGCAGATCAAGAGGTCCTTGGTTCAACTCTGAGTGCCCCCTGAAGATAAATCTTTTTAAACCAAATAATTCTAGCTTTATTACTTGTTTATCCATTAAAACATTTTAGACATATAACGTTGAATGCATATTGATGTGCTTTCTTCATGTGAAATCTATTTAAAAAATCAGCCAAAAGGTCGAAAAACGTTGTCTGTAAAAAGTCAATGTAAAAAATCTATAAGATGATACTTTTAGCACTTTGGAAGACTCTAAAACTAAGAATTCACTTGAAAATAAAAATTCCTGATTATTTGTTTGTACTTTTTGAATTCATTAAAGATTTTTAGAGAAGAAAAATGCATCGGAAAGAAAAAATAATCACAATGTAAAACTTTGTAAAGTTCTTATAGCTTTAATGTAATTTAAAAAAAAAAAAAAAAAGAGTGTGCATTACTTAAGTTTTGGGGTATAGCTCAGTGGCAGAGCATTTGACTGCAGATCAAGAGGTCCTTGGTTCAACTCTGAGTGCCCCCTGAAGATAAATCTTTTTAAACCAAATAATTCTAGCTTTATTACTTGTTTATCCATTAAAACATTTTAGGCATATAACGTTGAATGCATATTGATGTGCTTTCTTCATATGAAATATATTTAAAAAATCAGACAAAAGGTCGAAAAACGTTGTCTGTAAAAAGTCAATGTAAAAAATCTATAAGATGATACTTTTAGCACTTTGGAAGACTCTAAAACTAAGAATTGACTTGTAAAATAAAAATTCCTGATTATTTGTCTGTACTTTTTGAATTCATTAAAGATTTTTAGAGAAGAAAAATGCATCGGAAACAAAAAATAATCACAATGTAAAGCTTTCTAAAGTTCTTATAGCTTTAATGTAATTTAAAAAAAAAAAAAAAGAGTGTGCGTTACTTAAGTTTTGGGGGTATATCTCAGTGGCAGAGCATTTGACTGCAGATTAAGAGGTCCTTGGTTCAACTCCGAGTGCCCCCTGAAGATAAATCTTTTTAAACCAAATAATTCTTGCTTTATTACTTGTTTATCCATTAAAACATTTTAGGCATATAACGTTGAATGCATATTGATGTGCTTTCTTCATATGAAATCTATTTAAAAAATCAGACAAAAGGTCGAAAAACGTTGTCTGTAAAAAGTCAATGTAAAAAATCTATAAGATGATACTTTTAGCACTTTGGAAGACTCTAAAACTAAGAATTGACTTGTAAAATAAAAATTCCTCATTATTTGTCTGTACTTTTTGAATTCATTAAAGATTTTTAGAGAAGAAAAATGCATCGGAAAGAAAAAATAATCACAATGTAAAACTTTGTAAAGTTCTTATAGCTTTAATGTAATTAAAAAAAAAAAAAAAAAAAAGAGGGTGCATTATTTAAGTTTTGGGGGTATATCTCAGTGGCAGAGCATTTGACTGGAGATTAAGAGGTCCTTGGTTCAACTCCGAGTGCCCCATGAAGATAAATCTTTTTAAACCAAATAATTCTAGCTTTATTGCTTGTTTATCCATTAAAACATTTTAGGCATATATAACGTTGAATGCATATTGATGTGCTTTCTTCATATGAAATCTATTTAAAAAATCAGCCAAAAGGTCGAAAAACGTTGTCTGTAAAAAGTCAATGTAAAAAATCTATAAGATGATACTTTTAGCACTTTGGAAGACTCTAAAACTAAGAATTGACTTGTAAAATAAAAATTTCTGATTATTTGTTTGTACTTTTTGAATTCATTAAAGATTTTTAGAGACGAAAAATGCATCGGAAAGAAAAAATAATCACAATGTAAAACTATGTAAAGTTCTTATAGCTTTAATGTAATTTAAAAAAAAAAAAAAAAAGAGTGTGCATTTCTTAAGTTTTGGGGGTATAGCTCAGTCGCAGAGCATTTGACTGCAGATCAAGAGGTCCTTGGTTCAACTCTGAGTGCCCCCTGAAGATAAATCTTTTTAAACCAAATAATTCTAGCTTTATTACTTGTTTATCCATTAAAACATTTTAGACATATAACGTTGAATGCATATTGATGTGCTTTCTTCATGTGAAATCTATTTAAAAAATCAGCCAAAAGGTCGAAAAACGTTGTCTGTAAAAAGTCAATGTAAAAAATCTATAAGATGATACTTTTAGCACTTTGGAAGACTCTAAAACTAAGAATTCACTTGAAAATAAAAATTCCTGATTATTTGTTTGTACTTTTTGAATTCATTAAAGATTTTTAGAGAAGAAAAATGCATCGGAAAGAAAAAATAATCACAATGTAAAACTTTGTAAAGTTCTTATAGCTTTAATGTAATTTAAAAAAAAAAAAAAAAAGAGTGTGCATTACTTAAGTTTTGGGGTATAGCTCAGTGGCAGAGCATTTGACTGCAGATCAAGAGGTCCTTGGTTCAACTCTGAGTGCCCCCTGAAGATAAATCTTTTTAAACCAAATAATTCTAGCTTTATTACTTGTTTATCCATTAAAACATTTTAGGCATATAACGTTGAATGCATATTGATGTGCTTTCTTCATATGAAATATATTTAAAAAATCAGACAAAAGGTCGAAAAACGTTGTCTGTAAAAAGTCAATGTAAAAAATCTATAAGATGATACTTTTAGCACTTTGGAAGACTCTAAAACTAAGAATTGACTTGTAAAATAAAAATTCCTGATTATTTGTCTGTACTTTTTGAATTCATTAAAGATTTTTAGAGAAGAAAAATGCATCGGAAACAAAAAATAATCACAATGTAAAGCTTTCTAAAGTTCTTATAGCTTTAATGTAATTTAAAAAAAAAAAAAAAGAGTGTGCGTTACTTAAGTTTTGGGGGTATATCTCAGTGGCAGAGCATTTGACTGCAGATTAAGAGGTCCTTGGTTCAACTCCGAGTGCCCCCTGAAGATAAATCTTTTTAAACCAAATAATTCTTGCTTTATTACTTGTTTATCCATTAAAACATTTTAGGCATATAACGTTGAATGCATATTGATGTGCTTTCTTCATATGAAATCTATTTAAAAAATCAGACAAAAGGTCGAAAAACGTTGTCTGTAAAAAGTCAATGTAAAAAATCTATAAGATGATACTTTTAGCACTTTGGAAGACTCTAAAACTAAGAATTGACTTGTAAAATAAAAATTCCTGATTATTTGTCTGTACTTTTTGAATTCATTAAAGATTTTTAGAGAAGAAAAATGCATCGGAAAGAAAAAATAATCACAATGTAAAACTTTGTAAAGTTCTTATAGCTTTAATGTAATTAAAAAAAAAAAAAAAAAAAAGAGGGTGCATTATTTAAGTTTTGGGGGTATATCTCAGTGGCAGAGCATTTGACTGGAGATTAAGAGGTCCTTGGTTCAACTCCGAGTGCCCCATGAAGATAAATCTTTTTAAACCAAATAATTCTAGCTTTATTGCTTGTTTATCCATTAAAACATTTTAGGCATATATAACGTTGAATGCATATTGATGTGCTTTCTTCATATGAAATCTATTTAAAAAATCAGCCAAAAGGTCGAAAAACGTTGTCTGTAAAAAGTCAATGTAAAAAATCTATAAGATGATACTTTTAGCACTTTGGAAGACTCTAAAACTAAGAATTGACTTGTAAAATAAAAATTTCTGATTATTTGTTTGTACTTTTTGAATTCATTAAAGATTTTTAGAGACAAAAAATGCATCGGAAAGAAAAAATAATCACAATGTAAAACTTTGTAAAGTTCTTATAGCTTTAATGTAATTTAAAAAAAAAAAAAAAAGAGTGTGCATTTCTTAAGTTTTGGGGGTATAGCTCAGTCGCAGAGCATTTGACTGCAGATCAAGAGGTCCTTGGTTCAACTCTGAGTGCCCCCTGAAGATAAATCTTTTTAAACCAAATAATTCTAGCTTTATTACTTGTTTATCCATTAAAACATTTTAGACATATAACGTTGAATGCATATTGATGTGCTTTCTTCATGTGAAATCTATTTAAAAAATCAGCCAAAAGGTCGAAAAACGTTGTCTGTAAAAAGTCAATGTAAAAAATCTATAAGATGATACTTTTAGCACTTTGGAAGACTCTAAAACTAAGAATTCACTTGAAAATAAAAATTCCTGATTATTTGTTTGTACTTTTTGAATTCATTAAAGATTTTTAGAGAAGAAAAATGCATCGGAAAGAAAAAATAATCACAATGTAAAACTTTGTAAAGTTCTTATAGCTTTAATGTAATTTAAAAAAAAAAAAAAAAAGAGTGTGCATTACTTAAGTTTTGGGGTATAGCTCAGTGGCAGAGCATTTGACTGCAGATCAAGAGGTCCTTGGTTCAACTCTGAGTGCCCCCTGAAGATAAATCTTTTTAAACCAAATAATTCTAGCTTTATTACTTGTTTATCCATTAAAACATTTTAGGCATATAACGTTGAATGCATATTGATGTGCTTTCTTCATATGAAATATATTTAAAAAATCAGACAAAAGGTCGAAAAACGTTGTCTGTAAAAAGTCAATGTAAAAAATCTATAAGATGATACTTTTAGCACTTTGGAAGACTCTAAAACTAAGAATTGACTTGTAAAATAAAAATTCCTGATTATTTGTCTGTACTTTTTGAATTCATTAAAGATTTTTAGAGAAGAAAAATGCATCGGAAACAAAAAATAATCACAATGTAAAGCTTTCTAAAGTTCTTATAGCTTTAATGTAATTTAAAAAAAAAAAAAAAGAGTGTGCGTTACTTAAGTTTTGGGGGTATATCTCAGTGGCAGAGCATTTGACTGCAGATTAAGAGGTCCTTGGTTCAACTCCGAGTGCCCCCTGAAGATAAATCTTTTTAAACCAAATAATTCTTGCTTTATTACTTGTTTATCCATTAAAACATTTTAGGCATATAACGTTGAATGCATATTGATGTGCTTTCTTCATATGAAATCTATTTAAAAAATCAGCCAAAAGGTCGAAAAACGTTGTCTGATAAAAGTCAATGTAAAAAATCTATAAGATGATACTTTTAGCACTTTGGAAGACTCTAAAACTAAGAATTGACTTGTAAAATAAAAATTCCTGATTATTTGTCTGTACTTTTTGAATTCATTAAAGATTTTTAAAGAAGAAAAATGCATCGGAAAGAAAAAATAATCACAATGTAAAACTTTGTAAAGTTCTTATAGCTTTAATGTAATTTAAAAAAAAAAAAAAAAAGAGTGTGCATTTCTTAAGTTTTGGGGGTATAGCTCAGTCGCAGAGCATTTGACTGCAGATCAAGAGGTCCTTGGTTCAACTCCGAGTGCCCCCTGAAGATAAATCTTTTTAAACCAAATAATTCTAGCTTTATTACTTGTTTATCCATTAAAACATTTTAGACATATAACGTTGAATGCATATTGATGTGCTTTCTTCATGTGAAATCTATTTAAAAAATCAGCCAAAAGGTCGAAAAACGTTGTCTGTAAAAAGTCAATGTAAAAAATCTATAAGATGATACTTTTAGCACTTTGGAAGACTCTAAAACTAAGAATTCACTTGTAAAATAAAAATTCCTGATTATTTGTTTGTACTTTTTGAAATCATTAAAGATTTTTAGAGAAGAAAAATGCATCGGAAAGAAAAAATAATCACAATGTAAAACTTTGTAAAGTTCTTATAGCTTTAATGTAATTTAAAAAAAAAAAAAAAAAGAGTGTGCATTACTTAAGTTTTGGGGGTATAGCTCAGTAGCAGAGCATTTGAATGCAGATCAAGAGGTCCTTGATTCAACTCTGAGTGCCCCCTGAAGATAAATCTTTTTAAACCAAATAATTCTAGCTTTATTACTTGTTTATCCATTAAAACATTTTAGGCATATAACGTTGAATGCATATTGATGTGCTTTCTTCATATGAAATCTATTTAAAAAATCAGACAAAAGGTCGAAAAACGTTGTCTGTAAAAAGTCAATGTAAAAAATCTATAAGATGATACTTTTAGCACTTTGGAAGACTCTAAAACTAAGAATTGACTTGTAAAATAAAAATTCCTGATTATTTGTCTGTACTTTTTGAATTCATTAAAGATTTTTAGAGAAGAAAAATGCATCGGAAAGAAAATATAATCACAATGTGAAACTTTGTAAAGTTCTTATAGCTTTAATGTAATTAAAAAAAAAAAAGAAAAAAGAGGGTGCATTATTTAAGTTTTGGGGGTATATCTCAGTGGCAGAGCATTTGACTGGAGATTAAGAGGTCCTTGGTTCAACTCCGAGTGCCCCATGAAGATAAATCTTTTTAAACCAAATAATTCTAGCTTTATTGCTTGTTTATCCATTAAAACATTTTAGGCATATATAACATTGAATGCATATTGATGTGCTTTCTTCATATGAAATCTATTTAAAAAATCAGTCAAAAGGTCGAAAAACGTTGTCTGTAAAAAGTCAATGTAAAAAATCTATAAGATGATACTTTTAGCACTTTGGAAGACTCTAAAACTAAGAATTCACTTGTAAAATAAAAATTCCTGATTATTTGTTTGTACTTTTTGAAATCATTAAAGATTTTTAGAGAAGAAAAATGCATCGGAAAGAAAAAATAATCACAATGTAAAACTTTGTAAAGTTCTTATAGCTTTAATGTAATTTAAAAAAAAAAAAAAAAAGAGTGTGCATTACTTAAGTTTTGGGGGTATAGCTCAGTAGCAGAGCATTTGAATGCAGATCAAGAGGTCCTTGATTCAACTCTGAGTGCCCCCTGAAGATAAATCTTTTTAAACCAAATAATTCTAGCTTTATTACTTGTTTATCCATTAAAACATTTTAGGCATATAACGTTGAATGCATATTGATGTGCTTTCTTCATATGAAATCTATTTAAAAAATCAGACAAAAGGTCGAAAAACGTTGTCTGTAAAAAGTCAATGTAAAAAATCTATAAGATGATACTTTTAGCACTTTGGAAGACTCTAAAACTAAGAATTGACTTGTAAAATAAAAATTCCTGATTATTTGTCTGTACTTTTTGAATTCATTAAAGATTTTTAGAGAAGAAAAATGCATCGGAAAGAAAATATAATCACAATGTGAAACTTTGTAAAGTTCTTATAGCTTTAATGTAATTAAAAAAAAAAAAGAAAAAAGAGGGTGCATTATTTAAGTTTTGGGGGTATATCTCAGTGGCAGAGCATTTGACTGGAGATTAAGAGGTCCTTGGTTCAACTCCGAGTGCCCCATGAAGATAAATCTTTTTAAACCAAATAATTCTAGCTTTATTGCTTGTTTATCCATTAAAACATTTTAGGCATATAACGTTGAATGCATATTGATGTGTTTTCTTCATATGAAATCTATTTAAAAAATCAGCCAAAAGGTCGAAAAACGTTGTCTGATAAAAGTCAATGTAAAAAATCTATAAGATGATACTTTTAGCACTTTGGAAGACTCTAAAACTAAGAATTGACTTGTAAAATAAAAATTCCTGATTATTTGTCTGTACTTTTTGAATTCATTAAAGATTTTTAAAGAAGAAAAATGCATCGGAAAGAAAAAATAATCACAATGTAAAACTTTGTAAAGTTCTTATAGCTTTAATGTAATTTAAAAAAAAAAAAAAAAAGAGTGTGCATTTCTTAAGTTTTGAGGGTATAGCTCAGTCGCAGAGCATTTGACTGCAGATCAAGAGGTCCTTGGTTCAACTCCGAGTGCCCCCTGAAGATAAATCTTTTTAAACCAAATAATTCTAGCTTTATTACTTGTTTATCCATTAAAACATTTTAGACATATAACGTTGAATGCATATTGATGTGCTTTCTTCATGTGAAATCTATTTAAAAAATCAGCCAAAAGGTCGATAAACGTTGTCTGAAAAAGTCAATGTAAAAAATCTCTAAGATGATACTTTTAGCACTTTGGAAGACTCTAAAACTAAGAATTGACTTGTAAAATAAAAATTCCTGATTATTTGTCTGTACTTTTTGAATTCATTAAAGATTTTTAAAGAAGAAAAATGCATCGGAAAGAAAAAATAATCACAATGTAAAACTTTGTAAAGTTCTTATAGCTTTAATGTAATTTAAAAAAAAAAAAAAAAAAAAAAGAGGGCGCATTACTTAAGTTTTGGGGGTATAGCTCATTGGCAGAGCATTTGCCTGCAGATCAAGAGGTCCTTGGTTCAACTCCGAGTGCCCCCTGAAGATAAATCTTTTTAAACCAAATAATTCTTGCTTTATTACTTGTTTATCCATTAAAACATTTTAGGCATATAACGTTGAATGCATATTGATGTGCTTTCTTCATATGAAATCTATTTAAAAAATCAGCCAAAAGGTCGAAAAACGTTGTCTGAAAAAGTCAATGTAAAAAATCTATAAGATGATACTTTTAGCACTTTGGAAGACTCTAAAACTAAGAATTGACTTGTAAAATAAAAATTTCTGATTATTTGTCTGTACTTTTTGAATTCATTAAAGATTTTTAGAGAAGAAAAATGCATCGGAAAGAAAAAATAATCACAATGCAAAACTTTGTAAAGTTCTTATAGCTTTAATGTAATTAAAAAAAAAAAAAAAAAAAGAGGGTGCATTTTTTAAGTTTTGGGGGTATAGCTCAGTGGCAGAGCATTTGACTGCAGATTAAGAGGTCCTTGGTTCAACTCCGAGTGCCCCCTGAAGATAAATCTTTTTATACCAAATAATTCTAGCTTTATTACTTGTTTATCCATTAAAACATTTTAGGCATATAACGTTGAATGCATATTGATGTGCTTTCTTCATATGAAATCTATTTAAAAAATCAGCCAAAAGTTCGAAAAACGTTGTTTGTAAAAAGTCAATGTAAAAAATCTATAAGATGATACTTTTAGCACTTTGGAAGACTCTAAAACTAAGAATTGACTTGTAAAATAAAAATTCCTGATTATTTGTCTGTACTTTTTGAATTCATTAAAGATTTTTAGAGAAGAAAAATGCATCGGAAAGAAAAAATAATCACAATGTAAAACTTTGTAAAGTTCTTATAGCTTTAATGTAAATTAAAAAAAAAAAAAAAAAAAAGAGTGTGCATTACTTAAGTTTTGGGGGTATAGCTCAGTGGCAGAGCATTTGACTGCAGATCAAGAGGTCCTTGGTTCAACTCCGAGTGCCCCCTGAAGATAAATCTTTTTAAACCAAATAATTCTTGCTTTATTACTTGTTTATCCATTAAAACATTTTAGGCATATAACGTTGAATGCATATTGATGTGCTTTCTTCATATGAAATCTATTTAAAAAATCAGCCAAAAGGTCGAAAAACGTTGTCTGATAAAAGTCAATGTAAAAAATCTATAAGATGATACTTTTAGCACTTTGGAAGACTCTAAAACTAAGAATTGACTTGTAAAATAAAAATTCCTGATTATTTGTCTGTACTTTTTGAATTCATTAAAGATTTTTAAAGAAGAAAAATGCATCGGAAAGAAAAAATAATCACAATGTAAAACTTTGTAAAGTTCTTATAGCTTTAATGTAATTTAAAAAAAAAAAGAGGGTGCATTACTTAAGTTTTGGGGGTATAGCTCAGTGGCAGAGCATTTGACTGCAGATCAAGAGGTCCTTGGTTCAACTCCGAGTGCCCCCTGAAGATAAATCTTTTTAAACCAAATAATTCTTGCTTTATTACTTGTTTATCCATTAAAACATTTTAGGCATATAACGTTGAATGCATATTGATGTGCTTTCTTCATATGAAATCTATTTAAAAAATCAGCCAAAAGGTCGAAAAACGTTGTCTGAAAAATTCAATGTAAAAAATCTATAAGATGATACTCTTAGCACTTTGGAAGACTCTAAAACTAAGAATTGACTTGTAAAATAAAAATTCCTGATTATTTGTCTGTACTTTTTGAATTCATTAAAGATTTTTAGAGAAGAAAAATGCATCGGAAAGAAAAAATAATCACAATGCAAAACTTTGTAAAGTTCTTATAGCTTTAATGTAATTAAAAAAAAAAAAAAAGAGTGTGCATTATTTAAGTTTTGGGGGTATAGCTCAGTGGCAGAACATTTGACTGCAAATCAAGAGGTCCTTGGTTCAACTCCGGGTGCCCCCTGAAGATAAATCTTTTTAAACCAAATAATTCTAGCTTTATTACTTGTTTATCCATTAAAGCATTTTAGGCATATAACGCTGAACGCATATTGATGTGCTTTCTTCATATGAAATCTATTTAAAAAATCAGCCAAAAGGTCGAAAAACGTTGTCTGTAAAAAGTCAATGTAAAAAATCTATAAGATGATACTTTTAGCACTTTGGAAGACTCTAAAACTAAGAATTGACTTGTAAAATAAAAATTCCTGATTATTTGTCTGTACTTTTTGAATTCATTAAAGATTTTTAGAGAAGAAAAATGCATCGGAAAGAAAAAATAATCACAATGTAAAACTTTGTAAAGTTCTTATAGCTTTAATGTAAATTAAAAAAAAAAAAAAAAAAAAGAGTGTGCATTACTTAAGTTTTGGGGGTATAGCTCAGTGGCAGAGCATTTGACTGCAGATCATGAGGTTCTTGGTTCAACTCCGAGTGCCCCCTGAAGATAAATCTTTTTAAACCAAATAATTCTAGCTTTATTACTTGTTTATCCATTAAAACATTTTAGGCATATAACGTTGAATGCATATTGATGTGCTTTCTTCATATGAAATCTATTTAAAAAATCAGCCAAAAGGTCGAAAAACGTTGTCTGTAAAAAGTCAATGTAAAAAATGTATAAGATGATACTTTTAGCACTTTGGAAGACTCTAAAACTAAGAATTGACTTGTAAAATAAAAATTCCTGATTATTTGTCTGTACTTTTTGAAATCATTAAAGATTTTTAGAGAAGAAAAATGCATCGGAAAGAAAAAATAATCACAATGTAAAACTTTGTAAAGTTCTTATAGCTTTAATGTAATTTAAAAAAAAAAAAAAAAAAGAGGGTGCATTACTTAAGTTTTGGGGGTATAGCTCAGTGGCAGAGCATTTGACTGCAGATCAAGAGGTCCTTGGTTCAACTCCGAGTGCCCCCTGAAGATAAATCTTTTTAAACCAAATAATTCTTGCTTTATTACTTGTTTATCCATTAAAACATTTTAGGCATATAACGTTGAATGCATATTGATGTGCTTTCTTCATATGAAATCTATTTAAAAAATCAGCCAAAAGGTCGAAAAACGTTGTCTGAAAAATTCAATGTAAAAAATCTATAAGATGATACTCTTAGCACTTTGGAAGACTCTAAAACTAAGAATTGACTTGTAAAATAAAAATTCCTGATTATTTGTCTGTACTTTTTGAATTCATTAAAGATTTTTAGAGAAGAAAAATGCACCGGAAAGAAAAAATAATCACAATGCAAAACTTTGTAAAGTTCTTATAGCTTTAATGTAATTAAAAAAAAAAAAAAAAAGAGTGTGCATTATTTAAGTTTTGGGGGTATTGCTCAGTGGCAGAGCATTTGACTGCAGATTAAGAGGTCCTTGGTTCAACTCCGAGTGCCCCCTGAAGATAAATCTTTTTAAACCAAATAATTCTAGCTTTATTACTTGTTTATCCATTAAAATATTTTAGGCATATAACGTTCAATGCATATTGATGTGCTTTCTTCATATGAAATCTATTTAAAAAATCAGCCAAAAGGTCGAAAAACGTTGTCTGTAAAAAGTCAATGTAAAAAATGTATAAGATGATACTTTTAGCACTTTGGAAGACTCTAAAACTAAGAATTGACTTGTAAAATAAAAATTCCTGATTATTTGTCTGTACTTTTTGAATTCATTAAAGATTTTTGGAGAAGAAAAATGCATCGGAAAGAAAAAATAATCACAATGTAAAACTTTGTAAAGTTCTTATAGCTTTAATGTAAATTAAAAAAAAAAAAAAAAAAGAGTGTGCATTACTTAAGTTTTGGGGGTATAGCTCAGTGGCAGAACATTTGACTGCAAATCAAGAGGTCCTTGGTTCAACTCCGGGTGCCCCCTGAAGAAAAATCTTTTTAAACCAAATAATTCTAGCTTTATTACTTGTTTATCCATTAAAGCATTTTAGGCATATAACGTTGAATGCATATTGATGTGCTTTCTTCATATGAAATCTATTTAAAAAATCAGCCAAAAGGTCGAAAAACGTTGTCTGTAAAAAGTCAATGTAAAAAATCTATAGGATGATACTTTTAGCACTTTGGAAGACTCTAAAACTAAGAATTGACTTGTAAAACAAAAATTCCTGATTATTTGTCTGTACTTTTTGAATTCATTAAAGATTTTTAGAGAAGAAAAATGCATCGGAAAGAAAAAATAATCACAATGTAAAACTTTGTAAAGTTCTTATAGCTTTAATGTAAATTAAAAAAAAAAAAAAAAAAGAGTGTGCATTACTTAAGTTTTGGGGGTATAGCTCAGTGGCAGAACATTTGACTGCAAATCAAGAGGTCCTTGGTTCAACTCCGGGTGCCCCCTGAAGATAAATCTTTTTAAACCAAATAATTCTAGCTTTATTACTTGTTTATCCATTAAAGCATTTTAGGCATATAACGCTGAACGCATATTGATGTGCTTTCTTCATATGAAATCTATTTAAAAAATCAGCCAAAAGGTCGAAAAACGTTGTCTGTAAAAAGTCAATGTAAAAAATCTATAAGATGATACTTTTAGCACTTTGGAAGACTCTAAAACTAAGAATTGACTTGTAAAATAAAAATTCCTGATTATTTGTCTGTACTTTTTGAATTCATTAAAGATTTTTAGAGAAGAAAAATGCATCGGAAAGAAAAAATAATCACAATGTAAAACTTTGTAAAGTTCTTATAGCTTTAATGTAAATTAAAAAAAAAAAAAAAAAAAAGAGTGTGCATTACTTAAGTTTTGGGGGTATAGCTCAGTGGCAGAGCATTTGACTGCAGATCAAGAGGTTCTTGGTTCAACTCCGAGTGCCCCTGAAGATAAATCTTTTTAAACCAAATAATTCTAGCTTTATTACTTGTTTATCCATTAAAATATTTTAGGCATATAACGTTCAATGCATATTGATGTGCTTTCTTCATATGAAATCTATTTAAAAAATCAGCCAAAAGGTCGAAAAACGTTGTCTGTAAAAAGTCAATGTAAAAAATGTATAAGATGATACTTTTAGCACTTTGGAAGACTCTAAAACTAAGAATTGACTTGTAAAATAAAAATTCCTGATTATTTGTCTGTACTTTTTGAATTCATTAAAGATTTTTGGAGAAGAAAAATGCATCGGAAAGAAAAAATAATCACAATGTAAAACTTTGTAAAGTTCTTATAGCTTTAATGTAAATTAAAAAAAAAAAAAAAAAAGAGTGTGCATTACTTAAGTTTTGGGGGTATAGCTCAGTGGCAGAGCATTTGACTGCAGATCAAGAGGTCCTTGGTTCAACTCCGAGTGCCCCCTGAAGATAAATCTTTTTAAACCAAATAATTCTTGCTTTATTACTTGTTTATCCATTAAAACATTTTAGGCATATAACGTTGAATGCATATTGATGTGCTTTCTTCATATGAAATCTATTTAAAAAATCAGCCAAAAGGTCGAAAAACGTTGTCTGAAAAATTCAATGTAAAAAATCTATAAGATGATACTCTTAGCACTTTGGAAGACTCTAAAACTAAGAATTGACTTGTAAAATAAAAATTCCTGATTATTTGTCTGTACTTTTTGAATTCATTAAAGATTTTTAGAGAAGAAAAATGCACCGGAAAGAAAAAATAATCACAATGCAAAACTTTGTAAAGTTCTTATAGCTTTAATGTAATTAAAAAAAAAAAAAAAAAGAGTGTGCATTATTTAAGTTTTGGGGGTATTGCTCAGTGGCAGAGCATTTGACTGCAGATTAAGAGGTCCTTGGTTCAACTCCGAGTGCCCCCTGAAGATAAATCTTTTTAAACCAAATAATTCTAGCTTTATTACTTGTTTATCCATTAAAATATTTTAGGCATATAACGTTCAATGCATATTGATGTGCTTTCTTCATATGAAATCTATTTAAAAAATCAGCCAAAAGGTCGAAAAACGTTGTCTGTAAAAAGTCAATGTAAAAAATGTATAAGATGATACTTTTAGCACTTTGGAAGACTCTAAAACTAAGAATTGACTTGTAAAATAAAAATTCCTGATTATTTGTCTGTACTTTTTGAATTCATTAAAGATTTTTGGAGAAGAAAAATGCATCGGAAAGAAAAAATAATCACAATGTAAAACTTTGTAAAGTTCTTATAGCTTTAATGTAAATTAAAAAAAAAAAAAAAAAAGAGTGTGCATTACTTAAGTTTTGGGGGTATAGCTCAGTGGCAGAACATTTGACTGCAAATCAAGAGGTCCTTGGTTCAACTCCGGGTGCCCCCTGAAGAAAAATCTTTTTAAACCAAATAATTCTAGCTTTATTACTTGTTTATCCATTAAAGCATTTTAGGCATATAACGTTGAATGCATATTGATGTGCTTTCTTCATATGAAATCTATTTAAAAAATCAGCCAAAAGGTCGAAAAACGTTGTCTGTAAAAAGTCAATGTAAAAAATCTATAGGATGATACTTTTAGCACTTTGGAAGACTCTAAAACTAAGAATTGACTTGTAAAACAAAAATTCCTGATTATTTGTCTGTACTTTTTGAATTCATTAAAGATTTTTAGAGAAGAAAAATGCATCGGAAAGAAAAAATAATCACAATGTAAAACTTTGTAAAGTTCTTATAGCTTTAATGTAAATTAAAAAAAAAAAAAAAAAAGAGTGTGCATTACTTAAGTTTTGGGGGTATAGCTCAGTGGCAGAACATTTGACTGCAAATCAAGAGGTCCTTGGTTCAACTCCGGGTGCCCCCTGAAGATAAATCTTTTTAAACCAAATAATTCTAGCTTTATTACTTGTTTATCCATTAAAGCATTTTAGGCATATAACGCTGAACGCATATTGATGTGCTTTCTTCATATGAAATCTATTTAAAAAATCAGCCAAAAGGTCGAAAAACGTTGTCTGTAAAAAGTCAATGTAAAAAATCTATAAGATGATACTTTTAGCACTTTGGAAGACTCTAAAACTAAGAATTGACTTGTAAAATAAAAATTCCTGATTATTTGTCTGTACTTTTTGAATTCATTAAAGATTTTTAGAGAAGAAAAATGCATCGGAAAGAAAAAATAATCACAATGTAAAACTTTGTAAAGTTCTTATAGCTTTAATGTAAATTAAAAAAAAAAAAAAAAAAAAGAGTGTGCATTACTTAAGTTTTGGGGGTATAGCTCAGTGGCAGAGCATTTGACTGCAGATCAAGAGGTTCTTGGTTCAACTCCGAGTGCCCCTGAAGATAAATCTTTTTAAACCAAATAATTCTAGCTTTATTACTTGTTTATCCATTAAAATATTTTAGGCATATAACGTTCAATGCATATTGATGTGCTTTCTTCATATGAAATCTATTTAAAAAATCAGCCAAAAGGTCGAAAAACGTTGTCTGTAAAAAGTCAATGTAAAAAATGTATAAGATGATACTTTTAGCACTTTGGAAGACTCTAAAACTAAGAATTGACTTGTAAAATAAAAATTCCTGATTATTTGTCTGTACTTTTTGAATTCATTAAAGATTTTTGGAGAAGAAAAATGCATCGGAAAGAAAAAATAATCACAATGTAAAACTTTGTAAAGTTCTTATAGCTTTAATGTAAATTAAAAAAAAAAAAAAAAAAGAGTGTGCATTACTTAAGTTTTGGGGGTATAGCTCAGTGGCAGAGCATTTGACTGCAGATCAAGAGGTTCTTGGTTCAACTCCGAGTGCCCCCTGAAGATAAATCTTTTTAAACCAAATAATTCTAGCTTTATTACTTGTTTATCCATTAAAATATTTTAGGCATATAACGTTCAATGCATATTGATGTGCTTTCTTCATATGAAATCTATTTAAAAAATCAGCCAAAAGGTCGAAAAACGTTGTCTGTAAAAAGTCAATGTAAAAAATGTATAAGATGATACTTTTAGCACTTTGGAAGACTCTAAAACTAAGAATTGACTTGTAAAATAAAAATTCCTGATTATTTGTCTGTACTTTTTGAATTCATTAAAGATTTTTGGAGAAGAAAAATGCATCGGAAAGAAAAAATAATCACAATGTAAAACTTTGTAAAGTTCTTATAGCTTTAATGTAAATTAAAAAAAAAAAAAAAAAAGAGTGTGCATTACTTAAGTTTTGGGGGTATAGCTCAGTGGCAGAACATTTGACTGCAAATCAAGAGGTCCTTGGTTCAACTCCGGGTGCCCCCTGAAGAAAAATCTTTTTAAACCAAATAATTCTAGCTTTATTACTTGTTTATCCATTAAAGCATTTTAGGCATATAACGTTGAATGCATATTGATGTGCTTTCTTCATATGAAATCTATTTAAAAAATCAGCCAAAAGGTCGAAAAACGTTGTCTGTAAAAAGTCAATGTAAAAAATCTATAAGATGATACTTTTAGCACTTTGGAAGACTCTAAAACTAAGAATTGACTTGTAAGACAAAAATTCCTGATTATTTGTCTGTACTTTTTGAATTCATTAAAGATTTTTAGAGAAGAAAAATGCATCGGAAAGAAAAAATAATCACAATGTAAAACTTTGTAAAGTTCTTATAGCTTTAATGTAAATTAAAAAAAAAAAAAAAAACAGTGTGCATTACTTAAGTTTTGGGGGTATAGCTCAGTGGCAGAACATTTGACTGCAAATCAAGAGGTCCTTGGTTCAACTCCGGGTGCCCCCTGAAGATAAATCTTTTTAAACCAAATAATTCTAGCTTTATTACTTGTTTATCCATTAAAGCATTTTAGGCATATAACGCTGAACGCATATTGATGTGCTTTCTTCATATGAAATCTATTTAAAAAATCAGCCAAAAGGTCGAAAAACGTTGTCTGTAAAAAGTCAATGTAAAAAATCTATAAGATGATACTTTTAGCACTTTGGAAGACTCTAAAACTAAGAATTGACTTGTAAAATAAAAATTCCTGATTATTTGTCTGTACTTTTTGAATTCATTAAAGGTTTTTAGAGAAGAAAAATGCATCGGAAAGAAAAAATAATCACAATGTAAAAAAACTTTGTAAAGTTCTTATAGCTTTAATGTAAATTAAAAAAAAAAAAAAAAAAGAGTGTGCATTACTTAAGTTTTGGGGGTATAGCTCAGTGGCAGAACATTTGACTGCAAATCAAGAGGTCCTTGGTTCAACTCCGGGTGCCCCCTGAAGATAAATCTTTTTAAACCAAATAATTCTAGCTTTATTACTTGTTTATCCATTAAAGCATTTTAGGCATATAACGCTGAACGCATATTGATGTGCTTTCTTCATATGAAATCTATTTAAAAAATCAGCCAAAAGGTCGAAAAACGTTGTCTGTAAAAAGTCAATGTAAAAAATCTATAAGATGATACTTTTAGCACTTTGGAAGACTCTAAAACTAAGAATTGACTTGTAAAATAAAAATTCCTGATTATTTGTCTGTACTTTTTGAATTCATTAAAGATTTTTAGAGAAGAAAAATGCATCGGAAAGAAAAAATAATCACAATGTAAAACTTTGTAAAGTTCTTATAGCTTTAATGTAAATTAAAAAAAAAAAAAAAAAAAAGAGTGTGCATTACTTAAGTTTTGGGGGTATAGCTCAGTGGCAGAGCATTTGACTGCAGATCAAGAGGTTCTTGGTTCAACTCCGAGTGCCCCCTGAAGATAAATCTTTTTAAACCAAATAATTCTAGCTTTATTACTTGTTTATCCATTAAAATATTTTAGGCATATAACGTTCAATGCATATTGATGTGCTTTCTTCATATGAAATCTATTTAAAAAATCAGCCAAAAGGTCGAAAAACGTTGTCTGTAAAAAGTCAATGTAAAAAATGTATAAGATGATACTTTTAGCACTTTGGAAGACTCTAAAACTAAGAATTGACTTGTAAAATAAAAATTCCTGATTATTTGTCTGTACTTTTTGAATTCATTAAAGATTTTTGGAGAAGAAAAATGCATCGGAAAGAAAAAATAATCACAATGTAAAACTTTGTAAAGTTCTTATAGCTTTAATGTAAATTAAAAAAAAAAAAAAAAAAGAGTGTGCATTACTTAAGTTTTGGGGGTATAGCTCAGTGGCAGAGCATTTGACTGCAGATCAAGAGGTTCTTGGTTCAACTCCGAGTGCCCCCTGAAGATAAATCTTTTTAAACGAAATAATTCTAGCTTTATTACTTGTTTATCCATTAAAATATTTTAGGCATATAACGTTCAATGCATATTGATGTGCTTTCTTCATATGAAATCTATTTAAAAAATCAGCCAAAAGGTCGAAAAACGTTGTCTGTAAAAAGTCAATGTAAAAAATGTATAAGATGATACTTTTAGCACTTTGGAAGACTCTAAAACTAAGAATTGACTTGTAAAATAAAAATTCCTGATTATTTGTCTGTACTTTTTGAATTCATTAAAGATTTTTGGAGAAGAAAAATGCATCGGAAAGAAAAAATAATCACAATGTAAAACTTTGTAAAGTTCTTATAGCTTTAATGTAAATTAAAAAAAAAAAAAAAAAAGAGTGTGCATTACTTAAGTTTTGGGGGTATAGCTCAGTGGCAGAACATTTGACTGCAAATCAAGAGGTCCTTGGTTCAACTCCGGGTGCCCCCTGAAGAAAAATCTTTTTAAACCAAATAATTCTAGCTTTATTACTTGTTTATCCATTAAAGCATTTTAGGCATATAACGTTGAATGCATATTGATGTGCTTTCTTCATATGAAATCTATTTAAAAAATCAGCCAAAAGGTCGAAAAACGTTGTCTGTAAAAAGTCAATGTAAAAAATCTATAAGATGATACTTTTAGCACTTTGGAAGACTCTAAAACTAAGAATTGACTTGTAAAACAAAAATTCCTGATTATTTGTCTGTACTTTTTGAATTCATTAAAGATTTTTAGAGAAGAAAAATGCATCGGAAAGAAAAAATAATCACAATGTAAAACTTTGTAAAGTTCTTATAGCTTTAATGTAAATTAAAAAAAAAAAAAAAAAAGAGTGTGCATTACTTAAGTTTTGGGGGTATAGCTCAGTGGCAGAACATTTGACTGCAAATCAAGAGGTCCTTGGTTCAACTCCGGGTGCCCCCTGAAGATAAATCTTTTTAAACCAAATAATTCTAGCTTTATTACTTGTTTATCCATTAAAGCATTTTAGGCATATAACGCTGAACGCATATTGATGTGCTTTCTTCATATGAAATCTATTTAAAAAATCAGCCAAAAGGTCGAAAAACGTTGTCTGTAAAAAGTCAATGTAAAAAATCTATAAGATGATACTTTTAGCACTTTGGAAGACTCTAAAACTAAGAATTGACTTGTAAAACAAAAATTCCTGATTATTTGTCTGTACTTTTTGAATTCATTAAAGATTTTTAGAGAAGAAAAATGCATCGGAAAGAAAAAATAATCACAATGTAAAACTTTGTAAAGTTCTTATAGCTTTAATGTAAATTAAAAAAAAAAAAAAAAAAGAGTGTGCATTACTTAAGTTTTGGGGGTATAGCTCAGTGGCAGAACATTTGACTGCAAATCAAGAGGTCCTTGGTTCAACTCCGGGTGCCCCCTGAAGATAAATCTTTTTAAACCAAATAATTCTAGCTTTATTACTTGTTTATCCATTAAAGCATTTTAGGCATATAACGCTGAACGCATATTGATGTGCTTTCTTCATATGAAATCTATTTAAAAAATCAGCCAAAAGGTCGAAAAACGTTGTCTGTAAAAAGTCAATGTAAAAAATCTATAAGATGATACTTTTAGCACTTTGGAAGACTCTAAAACTAAGAATTGACTTGTAAAATAAAAATTCCTGATTATTTGTCTGTACTTTTTGAATTCATTAAAGGTTTTTAGAGAAGAAAAATGCATCGGAAAGAAAAAATAATCACAATGTAAAACTTTGTAAAGTTCTTATAGCTTTAATGTAAATTAAAAAAAAAAAAAAAAAAAAGAGTGTGCATTACTTAAGTTTTGGGGGTATAGCTCAGTGGCAGAGCATTTGACTGCAGATCAAGAGGTTCTTGGTTCAACTCCGAGTGCCCCCTGAAGATAAATCTTTTTAAACCAAATAATTCTAGCTTTATTACTTGTTTATCCATTAAAACATTTTAGGCATATAACGTTGAATGCATATTGATGTGCTTTCTTCATATGAAATCTATTTAAAAAATCAGCCAAAAGGTCGAAAAACGTTGTCTGTAAAAAGTCAATGTAAAAAATGTATAAGATGATACTTTTAGCACTTTGGAAGACTCTAAAACTAAGAATTGACTTGTAAAATAAAAATTCCTGATTATTTGTCTGTACTTTTTGAATTCATTAAAGATTTTTGGAGAAGAAAAATGCATCGGAAAGAAAAAATAATCACAATGTAAAACTTTGTAAAGTTCTTATAGCTTTAATGTAAATTAAAAAAAAAAAAAAAAAAGAGTGTGCATTACTTAAGTTTTGGGGGTATAGCTCAGTGGCAGAACATTTGACTGCAAATCAAGAGGTCCTTGGTTCAACTCCGGGTGCCCCCTGAAGAAAAATCTTTTTAAACCAAATAATTCTAGCTTTATTACTTGTTTATCCATTAAAGCATTTTAGGCATATAACGTTGAATGCATATTGATGTGCTTTCTTCATATGAAATCTATTTAAAAAATCAGCCAAAAGGTCGAAAAACGTTGTCTGTAAAAAGTCAATGTAAAAAATCTATAAGATGATACTTTTAGCACTTTGGAAGACTCTAAAACTAAGAATTGACTTGTAAAACAAAAATTCCTGATTATTTGTCTGTACTTTTTGAATTCATTAAAGATTTTTAGAGAAGAAAAATGCATCGGAAAGAAAAAATAATCACAATGTAAAACTTTGTAAAGTTCTTATAGCTTTAATGTAAATTAAAAAAAAAAAAAAAAAGAGTGTGCATTACTTAAGTTTTGGGGGTATAGCTCAGTGGCAGAACATTTGACTGCAAATCAAGAGGTCCTTGGTTCAACTCCGGGTGCCCCCTGAAGATAAATCTTTTTAAACCAAATAATTCTAGCTTTATTACTTGTTTATCCATTAAAGCATTTTAGGCATATAACGCTGAACGCATATTGATGTGCTTTCTTCATATGAAATCTATTTAAAAAATCAGCCAAAAGGTCGAAAAACGTTGTCTGTAAAAAGTCAATGTAAAAAATCTATAAGATGATACTTTTAGCACTTTGGAAGACTCTAAAACTAAGAATTGACTTGTAAAATAAAAATTCCTGATTATTTGTCTGTACTTTTTGAATTCATTAAAGATTTTTAGAGAAGAAAAATGCATCGGAAAGAAAAAATAATCACAATGTAAAACTTTGTAAAGTTCTTATAGCTTTAATGTAAATTAAAAAAAAAAAAAAAAAAAGAGTGTGCATTACTTAAGTTTTGGGGGTATAGCTCAGTGGCAGAGCATTTGACTGCAGATCAAGAGGTTCTTGGTTCAACTCCGAGTGCCCCCTGAAGATAAATCTTTTTAAACCAAATAATTCTAGCTTTATTACTTGTTTATCCATTAAAGCATTTTAGGCATATAACGCTGAACGCATATTGATGTGCTTTCTTCATATGAAATCTATTTAAAAAATCAGCCAAAAGGTCGAAAAACGTTGTCTGTAAAAAGTCAATGTAAAAAATCTATAAGATGATACTTTTAGCACTTTGGAAGACTCTAAAACTAAGAATTGACTTGTAAAATAAAAATTCCTGATTATTTGTCTGTACTTTTTGAATTCATTAAAGATTTTTAGAGAAGAAAAATGCATCGGAAAGAAAAAATAATCACAATGTAAAACTTTGTAAAGTTCTTATAGCTTTAATGTAAATTAAAAAAAAAAAAAAAAAAAAGAGTGTGCATTACTTAAGTTTTGGGGGTATAGCTCAGTGGCAGAGCATTTGACTGCAGATCAAGAGGTTCTTGGTTCAACTCCGAGTGCCCCCTGAAGATAAATCTTTTTAAACCAAATAATTCTAGCTTTATTACTTGTTTATCCATTAAAACATTTTAGGCATATAACGTTGAATGCATATTGATGTGCTTTCTTCATATGAAATCTATTTAAAAAATCAGCCAAAAGGTCGAAAAACGTTGTCTGTAAAAAGTCAATGTAAAAAATGTATAAGATGATACTTTTAGCACTTTGGAAGACTCTAAAACTAAGAATTGACTTGTAAAATAAAAATTCCTGATTATTTGTCTGTACTTTTTGAATTCATTAAAGATTTTTAGAGAAGAAAAATGCATCGGAAAGAAAAAATAATCACAATGTAAAACTTTGTAAAGTTCTTATAGCTTTAATGTAAATTAAAAAAAAAAAAAAAAAAAAGAGTGTGCATTAATTAAGTTTTGGGGGTATAGCTCAGTGGCAGAGCATTTGACTGCAGATCAAGAGGTCCTTGGTTCAACTCCGAGTGCCCCCTGAAGATAAATCTTTTTAAACCAAATAATTCTAGCTTTATTACTTGTTTATCCATTAATATATTTTAGGCATATAACGTTCAATGCATATTGATGTGCTTTCTTCATATGAAATCTATTTAAAAAATCAGCCAAAAGGTCGAAAAACGTTGTCTGTAAAAAGTCAATGTAAAAAATGTATAAGATGATACTTTTAGCACTTTGGAAGACTCTAAAACTAAGAATTGACTTGTAAAATAAAAATTCCTGATTATTTGTCTGTACTTTTTGAATTCATTAAAGATTTTTAGAGAAGAAAAATGCATCGGAAAGAAAAAATAATCACAATGTAAAACTTTGTAAAGTTCTTATAGCTTTAATGTAAATTAAAAAAAAAAAAAAAAAAAAGAGTGTGCATTACTTAAGTTTTGGGGGTATAGCTCAGTGGCAGAGCATTTGACTGCAGATCAAGAGGTTCTTGGTTCAACTCCGAGTGCCCCCTGAAGATAAATCTTTT